>NC_042517.1:6083059-7475559 GCF_900963305.1 Echeneis naucrates | reverse complement strand
CCTCCTGAAAACTTCTCCAAAGTTTTCTTTTTGATTGCAGCAGAGGGTCCAATATAGATTGAATGCAGCAAAAGTAGTAAAACATGAGCAAAGAAATGTCCCTATGCTGAAGTTAAAAAGTGAAATAAAACTTCTGCCTTTATAGAAGGGTTATCTACAGGATATTTAATGCCACAAGCAAGCACATTTTTCTGAAATACCTGGAAGGTGTCCAATTACTAACTCTTTCTGATTTAAAGGGATCCGTGGCCGGGGCATGTTAGTTCACAGATTCTTCACTATGGCAAATGAAGAGGAAGACTCACAAAGTTGTATGAGGGGTTACAGGAAGATATACACTGCTTTAGCACAGAAAGGCCATTAAAAAATATCAGAGATGGCTGAGACCAGATTGCAGGAGGCAGCTACATCCACTGACTTCCAAAAAAGATTGCTCAATTTTATTGAGGGATATTATTGCAGTGTTAATCTAATAAACTCAGCATGATTGCAGCTAATTGAAAGGTAATGGCATTATTGATTATGTTTATATCATCTACAGGGTCTTGTAATTGAAAGTGTGTTTCTGAATTCTAATGACTTTGGCAGATGGGCACTTGAAATTCCCTCTGCTGAAAGTGTGAAGAAGAGACCATGCTAACAAGCAGACAAGATAAATTAAAGTCAAACTTTTAAATAATCACGCACAAAGGTGTCAGAGAAAGTGAAGATGATGGGACTGACACTTTTGAACAGAAGAGGATGATAAAATTGCTTCACATATTGGGGATTGCTAAATATGCCTATTTATGTACGTTCTGTGCAGTAGAATGTACATAAATAACAACAACATGCATTTGGAAGTCTGATATTTGTCCTGCTTTGGTCTCCACCACCTCCTAAGAACTAAAACAGAACAGATTCACAGGCCAGTTAACCAAAGCAATGTGGAAAGACGTTCAAATGCTCTGATGAGTGAAGTGTAGCTGTCCAGTTGGTTCATCACTTTGACAGACACACACTCATCTGAAACACTTGAGACATAAAAATATTGATTAGTGCAGCTTGAAGATGTCCAATTCACCCATAGCTGGCACAGAGCAGCTGAACATGAGTGAAGCTGCAGGAGGCGAGAATCAGACAGGCTCAAGAAACAGAATGACTCTTATATATCTGTGGGAAGGTGACAGGGCTGTTGATCAATACCAGTGTCTTCGCCATTAAGAGGAGAGCTGCTGAGTTGTCTGGCTTTCTTGTTAAGGCTTTTATTATGTGTTTTTTACTTTCAGGCGCTTGAGGCTCTGAGTATTCAGAGAAACAGAGAAAAAATAAAACACACATTAAATTCTCAGACCTGTCAGACAGACGTACACAGAGATGGAAGATAATGCTTGAAGTGAGCAACTGTTACCATTTCTCATTCGAAAATGCCCTTGGTCTCAAGCCATAAAAAGGTAGATAATTGCAAAGCATTATTACATTATTTGTGTTGGTGTATATGGAGCTAACAATTGGAGGGCTCTGTATATGCATTGCTTCCAAAACAAATTAGACCCCAATACGACATGATTTAAGTTTCCTCATGACATTTATTCATTCATTGTCAACCACTTATCTGTTTCCATGTCACAGGGTGTAGTGGAGTTAATAACAGCTCACAATGGGCGAGGGTGGGGTGCACCCTGGACAGATCAGTCCATCACAGGGCCAACACACTGAGACCAACAACCACTCACACTCACTTGGGAACCAAACAGTGCTAACTGCTTTGCCGCCGTGCTGCCCACCATATGACTAACCCTAACCCTAACCCAAACTTATTCAAATGAACCCTTCCTAAGATTAAGCTGAATACCAAATCCGAGTGATTGGGGGACATTTTTGTTGAGTTTTCTTTAGCAAACGGTTTTGCCTAATTTCTTGCATTTCAAGGTTTAATTCTCACATTTGTCAAACATTTCTGGCTGAAACACACCAGTGGAGCCAGCTAAATCCACGGTAAGTGTGATGAGAGTACACCATTGGCCGACTGGCCAAGTGTTGGAATTCCCCAATCTCCAACTTGTTTCTTTTTTGGCAACAGAAAAACAAATGAATGAGAAGAGCTTAAGCGTGAATGTGGTTGTGTTAAATAAAATCTGAAAAAACATAATGTCGGAGAGAAGCAGGAAGCAGAATGCAAGCGTGACACCCAGTCAAATATTAGGTTTTGTTGGTTTCATAAAATAAATAGCCGTAATATATTTGCATCAGGTGTGCAGTGTCTTTCTATTTCAAACTGGTGCATCTTTCCCTTTGCGGGAACCACTGAGTGAACCAGAGGCAGAATTATTTGCTGAATGTTTCATTGGCATATTTGAAAGAAATAAAAAATTTCAACAACCCATGCATGTGGGTAAAATTTACATGCACTTCATAGTTTTAAGGCACAAAAGTGTTTGAAGAATTTTTGTCTTTTTCAAAGATCTCTGAAAGGAGTCAATAAAAGTAATCAGATGGAAGGTCAAAGGTCAAGTCTCTTTGCAAGCCAGTTCATATCTTAATGGAAAACAGATTTAGACTTTTGACCCCAAGGAAAAATAATGAAGAAACCCCAAACATACCTCATGGTTCAATCTGTCACAGTTTTATCCTGAATCAATATGAGTGAACAGACATATTTTACTACTTGGTGAAGGGCTTTGGGAATGAGTCAGGAGTTCATTCAACTTGATAACTTCATGAGATTTTTTTCTTTTTTGAGCTAAATGTGGGAGACTAAATATTTAACCATATACCCGTTTAGCTCTGGGTGCAGTTCCCTTGAGACTTTGTCCCCTCAATAATTCAGTTTGTTAAGCCTTTTATTAAAATCTTCATCAAATATTTATCTCACATTGGGACCTCTCGCAACCTTCTTCCTCTTATGATCACCACTATGGGCAGTTACGCTGACAGCTATTATCCTCATGGCGCTGACAAACCAGTCACGTCAGCCGATTGTGTGTCAGGCTTCACAACTGGAGCGATAGCTTGAACTGGACCAAATGCGTCTGTTCACGTTGGACCTAATCTCATAATTCTTGTTATCCTGAATATGCCATCATGTGTCAGTCACACAGCTATGCTATGAAATGAAATTAAGAGGGTTAGGTGTAGAATATTTATGTTGTCTCTATGTTTAAAAAAAAGTAAATGAGAAAAAGAGCGGATTGTTTTGAAAAGAGTTGTAAGCTTCCAGTTAAAGGTGCTGCTGTGGATTTTAAGGCTCTGTAATGGATTTTCTGTCACAGGTCACAGATTTCACTTAAAGTGGATGCTCAGTGGTGTGGTAGCGCTCGTGTGTCTCCAGGGAAATGGTCTAAATAGGATCACTTCTGCTAACATTATTGTTAAGAGGGACACACAGTGTACTCGCAAAAGAAATCGGAGGTCGAGGTGACGGCTCTGGTCATAATGTTTTCCTTTACTCCAATTTGAACAAGAACCACAGTTGAAGTAAATCGGTTTCTGTGGCCAGAGGTAAGAAAACGTCGATCAAAATCTCATAGTGGATGTTACAAAGTCATAAGAAAGTTGAGCGATAGACCACTGGATTTGATTCACACCTGTGTTTGTACAGTAAAGCCCCAGCATAAGTGACATACTCAGGCCAGATTTTGATTTTTTTATTTGAGTCATGCTGTTTATGTGACATCACAGGGACAAATGTCACAAACTCAATGAATCAACAGTAAATATAAAAGATGTAGATGTTTTTTGATGGGAAAGATTACAACTAAAAGGCTGTTGGTGACATTACAAGAGAGGGTCAGAGGGATATCATGGATTAGGGAGAAGCACTTCAGCAACTTAGTACATACAGTACATTATTTAGCTCTAGTTACATTCCCATGCTCAGAGACTCTATATGGATGGATGGATTGTAAAGTTCACTTCCTCAGAAAGATTCATTCATTCACTCATCTTCTACCGCTCATCCGTTTCCCGGCTAGCGGGGAATGTTGGAGCCAATCCCAGCTCACTCTGGGTGAGGGCGGGGTCACCCTGGACAGCCCAGCAGTCCATCACAGGGCCAACACACAGAGACCAACAACCACTCACACTCTCACCTACAGACAATGTAGAGTCAGCAGTTAACCCAAACATGATGTCTTTGGACGGTGGGAGGAAACCCACGCAGACACGGGGAGAACATGCAAACTCTGCACAGAAAGGCCCCAGGACAGGAACCGAACCCGCGACTTTCTTTTGTGCTGCCCCCTTCAGAAAGATTGACTTGAAATCCTTAACAGTCACCCACAGTATTGACTTAGATTTTAGGCTTTGCTGCTTAAATTTTGTTCCATTTGAAGCCATCGCTCAGAAATACCACAGTTTTATGGAAATGTGATGCCACTTCATTGCAGCACCCCTTTTAATAAAAAAAAGAAACATTTAGAATATTAATATCAAACATTTACTCATAGTTACATTTTCTTCTCTGACCTTAATATTACAGCACATGCTATATGGAGGGAATGTATTACGCTGGCTTACTTATCTCTGTTGGATCCCTGATTACAGAGGCAATTGGGTGCCATTAGATGACAGTATATCTGATAGAACAGTCAATTGCCCCTGCAGGTGTGTTGAAGTAAAAGAACATTTTACTCAAAGAGCTGCATGTGGTGGAGAACAGAAGCTATGTGAGTGCACAGTCCAGGGAGGGCAGAGGAAATATGTAAACCATCAAAATGCATGACATTGATTCCCCTCTGTAGACCTGAAACTGAGGAAGCTACAGGACCTGTACATCTGCTCCATTTTCCTTATTTGGACTCAGCATTCTTTTTTTTTTTTTTTAACCAGCACAACGTGGGCAGCATCTGTAAACCACAGAATGCATCAGACATCCCACTGCCCACACTGGCCTTCTCGCTGCTTTTAGTGTGCCCTGAACCCCGACAGCGACTCTCTTTTAATGCACAGCCCATCACAAACGCATGCGAGCACAGACATGGAGCATCATAAGTTTGGACAAGTATCTCTGTATGGTTTCTATTGCAAAGATGCCAGTTGCCAGTACATCCATGTGCATGTATCTGAGCATGCACACTGAAAACCTTTCATAAACGAAACCTTGCTGTGATTTACATTTATAGAGCGACACTTCAAAAGTCCTTTCGTAGGTTAAAACACTTTTAACCTGCATTCATTACAAGAGAGTAAAAGACTGCACTAAAACTTTGCTAATTAAGAAGATGTGGAGAGGTTAGCAGCTGGCAAGACTTCAGAGTGAGTCCCCTGACGCTGTCAAGTAAAATCACAGCCTCATTTCTCTCATATCAGTGCAGGAAGCTTTAACTGGCTGATACTGATACAATAACAAATTGCTATTCAACACCAGCCTGTCATATTTTACCAGGCTGACATTGGCCTAATCTCGGCTGCAACATGAGCAAATCTTGACCTCTGTTATGACAAATCAGCCATCTGTTTCCTGCTGTGGTTCGCCGTACAGACCTGACCCACGACGTCTTAACTCACACAGTTTGTGGACCCCCCCGGCCACCTGCAAAGATTTTCTGAGCGCAGCATCCAGCCTCGGAGCAGCTGGGTAAGTGGGGGGGGGGGGGATGTGGCAGGGAGGAGGTACTGATCGTAATAAGCCTGGCAAATGACCTCTGGAATATTTTTAGACTGCAGCCGTATGACTCGGGAGGAAGCGGGCCATTTCCATGAATGAAGAATGAGGAATGAGTCGACCATTTCGGTCACATCCATGGCCCCCTCTGCGATGTTGAAGAGTTTGCAAAGCCCTCCCCTGAGGCTCAGTTAATTATTCAGCTTCTTTCTCCATGTACACCCACTCCTCCCTCCCCCCTCCTCTGTGCTCCTTATCCCTTGTGCCCTCTGCAAGAAAACTTCACTGAGTGATTGAATTGTTTGCACAGAACAATCCCCACCATCTTTAACTTAAAAGCCACTTGCCATAAATCAAGGCTAACGTTTCTGCTTTCTGAATGATTAATGCAGTTTAATATCCTTATGTAAATGCCTGTTTCCCTGGTGCACCACGGCCACATATGGCGGTGGCATGTAAAAACAAGGATACTGCAAGGGATGAGGTTGAATTAAGAACTGGGTGTGATTTACCAAGAAAGCGTCGCAGGTTGCCTCCGTGCCCTTGACAGTCTGGTCACATATTGCTCTATTATGACTGTCTAATTTCCTCTGATGAATTGGCTAAATGATTTTGACTCCTCTGAGGTAAAATGACATTTGAAGATAAGCACCTTTTTTTTTTTGAAAGTAAAATGGTTTTGTAGCAGAACATTATATGGCAAATGGCCAACCTATCAATCTTTGCTCATGCAAAGACACTTTGAAAGCTATTAAATGTTTTGTACCTCATAAGTCCGGTGGTTTACCTTACACAAAAACAAAGCATTTTGCTAAAGGTCTTCTGAACAAAGCCCAACTGATACCGATTAAATTGTTGAGGATTTAAAAAAAAACAAAACCAATGAGCTATAAACTGATGAAACGTGTGTTGTGCGTTTATAACTACTGCCACTACTTCTAATAATGATATCATTTATCTTTACTCTTGTTTCATACACAGATCTTTATTTCATTTTTTTTTTTTTTGCTGTAGTAGTTACTACTTTACAGCTTATCAGTCACAATGGTTACTTTCAGAGTGCCATATTCTCAAATGGTTTATCCCTTAACCAGCACACTTTTTCATCCCATCACTGCCACATACTTCCATTTGTCCTTTATGTTGGCAAGCATGTTAAAGCAATACATCCACTGGACACTAGAACTGCCAAACGGTTTCATAAATAAACTGACAATTAAGAATGTTGACAGCTTAGCCTACACAATTCAACTACCCAGATGTTTAATTTAATTTAATGTTTCACAATGTGGGCTTTCAAATCACTGCACCAGAACCAGGCATGGCTGAGCTTCTTTGGGCTAAACGAGGAAGGGCTGGCGAATGTTTATTATATTAGCATTAATGTTGCAACTCATGAACACAGATGATCTCTGTTGTTGGCGACTCTGCCTGATTGGCTCAGGTGATGTTGTCATTTGTGACCCTCTTTGGAGGGTTCTGGTCTGGTCTAGTCTGGTCCAGTCCGGTCTGGTCTCTGGAGGGTTCTGGTCTCTAGTGTCAGGCTCTCTGGGAGGGGAGGCTATGGGAGGCTAATCTCCAAAGGTCTAGGGAATAGGGAAGCACACTGAGATGTGATTTAATGGGGAATAGGGGTAGGATTAAAATAGGTTTTACACTTCTGTCTCCTCCTTTTTCGGCATGTAATTTAATTTGAGTATTTTGATGATTGTTATGATTTTCGGTAACAGTGTGGAAATGACACTGTTGCTGAAAACAATGATGATTGATGATGATATTGTTTTTGATTTTTAAAACTCTTTCATTTTCTGATTGTTGTATGTCTTTTTTTTTTAAATAATGCTTTCGCTTTCTATTTTCAAAATAAATAGCACTGGGAGCTGGGGGGTCGCCGTCCCTTGCTTTAGCCCATTACGCGTCACCAATTAACCTAGACATGTTCACATGCTAACACCGGGAATTGAACCACGCCCTTATTGCCGGGCGGAAGCGCTAACCACTACGCCACGTGCTGCTCAAGTTACCACATACATTTACATCAGGTTACTAATTAACCGGTCCACAGCAGAAAACTGGTAGATCAGCAACCTCCATCCGTATTTTTCATTTAGATTGATAGTCGTCTTCTGTCAGTAGAATAATCATCAACCACACAAGTGGAGCCCTATATTTTCCCAAATTACATTTTAATTTTTCCCATATTGGTTTTTTGTTTTTTCGGCTTTTTTAAGTTTTTAGCATTTTATGCAAATTTAACCCAGAGACAGTGTTTGAAGTAATGAAATGTAGACAATTTCATCAGTTATAACTGAAAACTTTAACACTTACACACATTGAAGCAAAAACATGACAATATAACAATGAAACATAGGACTCCCTTCCCCGCTTCTGATTTTATGTGAAAATACAAAGTAAAACTTACTCTTCCCACACAGTTTATTTATTACATGAATAACATATATAGTTTTACTTGAATAATCCCAGTTCTCACTGATACTTACAATTAGAAATTAAATATTCTGACAGTTAACCTAATAAATATTACTTTACCACAAAATAATTTTTTTCAATGTACAGACATAAGATCCGCAATGAGATCAGAAGTTGCTGTGAGCTCAGATGTAAGGAGAGCAATGCAGTGTTTTACTAATTGAAGCGACCAGTGTCTCCTGAAAAATTTGTCCGTCATCTCCTTTCTCAATGGCAGAGAGAGTCTGTGCTGCTGTGGAGACATGATGGTCTCCCGCTGACTCTTTGTGAATCACAAGTTAAGCTCCAGCACCTCTGATTATTTCAGCTTTGCCTAGTGTATGTTGGAAGGTTAATAGAAGTATTTACATCTTAACTGTGTTGTGTTTGTTGCACATTTGTCAACTCCCCCCCATTTGCACTCTGTGCTCACGCAATCACTGCCAGAAGTGATTATTCATGAATAATGCATTTCATTTTTGAAATTCCGCACTCAGGGTTTGATTTGCACAGTTATATTTTTCCTCATCTCCCTACACTTATCCCTGATACTCCGCCTCCACTCAATACCACCAGCAATTCTGCATCTGTGTTAAATAATTTAAATGGCACAATAATCAAATGAAATGAATCCTGCAGCCTCTGTATTCATGCCGCTTTAACTGCTGTCCTGTTTTCTCTGGGAATGATCTGAGAGGCAACGTCTTTGCAGTTTCCCTGTAGGAGCTGGAAGGATGTAAGCTTAGCAAGCCAATGAGCACCGAGAGCTTTAGAACAAACCACCTCCTCCTGGTAGTGCCTGGCTCAGCGATGCAAGAAAACACTTTTCCTGTTATCAATCCATATATGCTGAGGGGGGTGAGGGTGTATGGTGGGTGTCTGGCTGGTAAGGGGAGGGGGGCGGAGTGTTGTGATTGGATTTCCCCCTATGACTCTGCTGTGTTCAGTGCTTGCGTTGATAAATCCAGATTAAACTACTTAATTATATTATGTAAGCTCTAAGATCCAGGAACGTATTGAAAGCCATCTAAATGCACTGCAGAGTGTCGCTGGCTCATCTCTCTGCACGTACTCTTATTTCAAAATGAATTCAAACCTGATGTGTATGGAATTAAGACTTCCTTTGGTTCAACTGCTACTTCTCTTTGTGGTAGATGTCTACTGAGCCCCCATAGGAAATTCACTTTTCATCTTGACAAAATGTTACTTATGTCTCCTTGTTGCATAAATTGACACTAAATGAGTGTCTGTGTTTGTTCAGCGCCACTTTCACAGCTTTCGATGGCTGTAATTCACACACTTTATTAATAAAAGATGTGCTGGAGCTTTTAAGAGGCACAACTCACATTCTTATCAGCATAATGCAACGCTGAAAAATTTCTTAAGTATTCTGTAATAGCCAAAGGGAGGGGAAACATTCGCCATGAGATGGATTTGGAGTGTTGGAAGGACGTTGTGAATTAAGTAAGCCATCACAGTGACAGCTTAGTCAATTGGTAAGTTTGCCAAGTAGCAGAATGAAACATTTGAAATGAACAACAACAAGGACGATGATGGCTTGGTTTCTCATATACGTCATCTGCAGAGGCCAGAACAATCAGTTTCTATTACTGCTATATGGCTGACAAGATTATAAAACTCAATATGAACGCAATGAGCCATGGGGAGGCACAAATTATTAAGGAAGCACCAATAATGGGTTTGTCTCAGCTCTACCTTTATTCCTGGGAAAATTAAAGCTGAAATATTATGCATGGCAAGGTCTGGCATTCGATTGCTCACTGATAAGTATATCCACCTGTATGTGATAATGCACATCAGATTTGCAGCCATAACTGGAAACCTGCAGATGTCACTAGCCTAACCTCAAACATGCTTGATTTGATTTGACAAATGGCCACAATATTTTGACTGCTTGAGTGGATCTTGCTTTATTTCATCTTCGGTGTACTGTAAGTTTTAGCAAAGCCAGCCTGCATAATAGCCATTCTCCGATGCAAGCTGTTAAAAATAACAAGAATGGTCGATAAGGGAGAGGCATTCCCTGGGACTATTGGTCTTACAAGTTGACTGCACAGTAATTACATCTCCGGAGGATCGCGGAGAGGAAAGTTTTCAAAAAAAAAAAAAAAAAAAAGGGTGGGGGAAACTTGCGAGGCAGGAGAACTTCATGCTCTGCAGGCAGGCATCGTCATGCTTTCCTCCTTCTTGAAACAAAATATGAATGCTAATGTCTCATCAGCAAACGGATGGGGAACAGTAGAGACACTGTGCTGGTTCACTCATCCCTTCCTCCATTCTGTTCCTTAATACACGGATGTCCAGTCTGCTTTTTAAGAAGCAGACTTCTTAAAATAGATCTGCTGCGCCACCTCAAACGTTTATGAAAGATTTCGGCTCCAGTTGAACAATCAGCTGATCTACAAGTTTTATTATGATGCCTCAGAGGCTGCAACATCGACCAAAAGTGCTTGTGCCTTTTGCTGCCATTTGAGTTGGCTTGTCTGTTTGAACCGAAAACACACAACTTCAAGAGGTGATGCCATCAAATGCAGATCCAAAGAACACACACAGGTGCAGTGAGAAAAGATCAAGCTACTTCCTGATGATCAATCTATTCTCCTCTTGGGTGGTTCTGTTGGTGAATGAGTTTCCTTTGACATGCTTTGATTGGTGACAGCACGCTGCAGGACACTGGTCTGCTGGTCTACTGGTCTGCTGTGGAGTCACTGACCTGGGTTCTTTGTCACCAAATTCCTGACATGTTTTTTTTTTTTTTTTTGATGTCACAAGACTAATGCAACCATTGCTTGAGATTCTTGAAGATGATATACCTCTCATCTGAAAGACAGCTCTTGTTGACTAGTGGGAGTACCAAGTATTGACCCTCAAGGGGACCATTAGCGCCTACGACATGAGCTCTTATGTCAATGACTGAAGGTGATTTGAAGCCGGTAAGTGATGTTGTAGACTACCACATCTGATTGGTGATGAGGATTCCACTTTGTATTGAATTGGAACCACCAAATGAGTCTGCTTATGTCTGGGTTTTTGTCTGTCGGCAGGGCAGGATTCTGCCTCAGTGTGTGACTGGAATATATGTTTTAAAACCACAAAAAGATTCAGATGCAGAGCAAGAGAATGTTATTCCTTACATTATTACATTACATATGATTATGATGCACGGCAGCATAGTGGTTAGCTGTTGCCCCACAATAAGAAGGTTGTAGGTTCGGTTCCTGGCCTGAGTGGGTTTCCCCCCACCATCCAAAGACCTGCGTGTCGAGGTTAACTGGTGACTCTAAATTGTTCGTCCATGTGTGTTGGCCCTGTGATGGACTGGCGACCTGTCCAGGGTGACCCACCCTCGCCCGGAACGTGGGCTGGGATTGGCTCCAGCATCCCCTGTGATCCAGAAACGTGAAAAGCGGTAGAAGATGAATGGATGGATGTTGCGTGACAGAGATGGCCTGTTTTCAATGCATCATAATTCATTCATTGTTGCACAACATCTCCATTTAAATAGAAAAACGTAGACCAAAACATTTACAGGTGATTAGGCTCTCACCTTTTTTTTTTTTTTTTTTTTTTTTTCCCAAGGCTAGGTAATCAAGGTTACATACGCGGCGTAGGGACAGAGAATGTTTCATCCAAAAGGGGCAGTAAGTCCAATTTTCTGCACTCCCCAACTGCTGAAGCAGAACATTCATTTCACCAGCTGAGTTGGCAGCCATTGTGGGAAATCAACCTTTTAAATTGTTTTGGTTTAGACTGAAAGCCTCTGTTGTCCCTGTATCACAGTAGCCATTATCACTGCCTTTGAAATGGTAATTAGTTCTTGTTAATGAATATTTTCAGTCGTGATTGATATGACATGAACACACTCATTACATTTAGGGCATACATATATTGACTACATTTATTTAACACAACAGTGGAACTGATAAAGTTATGTCTGAATGTCTGAATGGTCTGAAATCTTTAGGCATAATGGAGAATATGACTTTGAGATGTTTCTCAGAAACAACATTTTGCTGTTGATAGAATCATTATTTGAGATGTTTTATCAGACAAACCAGATGGATTCACAATCAGATTTGCGGATTGCAAAGGTAGGTCTGTTACACAGGCAGGCAATCAGAAATAGACAGGTATCCAAAACACAGGGCAAAGTCTGGTCAAACTACATGAGGGACAGAAACACAAGAAAAAGGGAGCTTTTCTCCTCTACCAGATTGGCAGAGAAGGGAGGGGAAAGACAAGGGAATGTATATATGTACTAATACACCCATAGAGCAGACCCCCTCCATCTAATCATATCCGAAAGGATAGAGGCTGATAATAAACACAATAGACAAGTTTTATCCTACAGTTGCCCGTCTTTGCTAAATTTTGGAGCTGCTAATTACTCTTTTTGTTACAGCAACAATGCTATCGCGGTTACTTTTTGTCGCATCGAAACAACAATTTAAGGCTACAAGGTTCATTTTCTACAGCCAATTACATTAGTGCTCATTTGGTTTACAAATCTCCAAAGATCTCCGGATTGTGTGTGTTTTAACTGGGAATTAATTTGAATCTCAAAACTCATTGAAGATACCCAGATACTCATTAATTCATTCAATTCAGTCTTTAAAATAAACTGTGATGATGGATGTTGTTTATACAATAGCAGAGCCAAGAGTATTAGAGCCTGTTAATCACCTCACTTTATTCAACATGAAATACAACTTTTCCCGTTCCAGCTTTGGGCTTTGTTGTTTTTGTCCTATTGCTGTGACTACTGTCTGATTGACTGCCTGAGGTCTTTGATCTGGCAGGTAACCTTAACCCCTGGAAAAAAAAGTGAACCCCATAAAAATGTCAATGTTCTCGAGGCTCCAAGAAGACTTATAGAAATGATTTTTGATCCCACCCACCATAAATGCGACTGATCAATCCATGTGGCTCTGGGGTGTCAGGCATTTTGTTAATTTATGAAGTCCAAATAAATGAATGCCCCAGCTAACTTTTTTTTCTGGCCAGGTACCAAGAAAAAATAAGAGAAATGAATCACAATGAATAGCTACGTTTTCACTGTTATAGGACGTTTCAAATGTCATTGGAAGTGAGGCTTAGAATTAGAAAGATATGTTTAGTATATTATTTGAAATGTAACTTTTAAAATGTTGATTTATTTGTCCCCTTTAAATAAGGACCTCAGGGGTTTCTCACCGGTGTGCAGTGAATCATTTGCACAAAAGAGATTAGTCATTGTAGATCGCGAACAATTGCAATCAATACAGCGTATTAAGGGATAAAACAATGAAGCTTTGCTTAAGATGCACGTGACTTTATGTCTTGGGATTGTCACTGACAGGGGACAGGGGACAGGGGACCCTGCTTCTCCATTAATTTACTGCCAAACTGAAATATTGCCTCACAAGCTTATCTTTTATGTACCAGAGGTACACTTGGCTCATTATAGTCACAAATCAAATTGAATCAAGGTAAGTTTATTTCTAAGATATTTAAACGGCAGTGAGATTTAAAAATAATCAGCACTTTGAATGATTTATTACATTTATAGCTACCTAACCATTTCATATATCCTTCAAGACAACACAGCTGAGGTCTGACACTTAAAATGCACAATAATTAGCTTTATTTCACTTTGCATCTCAAAGGAAATCTCCATAAACTAACATTTATACATGGGAACATTTATTCATGCCATTGCATAACCATGATGGGCTACCACCCAGCTACTGTGTTTGTCCACATACTGGCCCTATTGGACTGACTTAACTGCTCAGAAGGTGTGAGCTCTGGTCAGAGAAGTAGAGCGGGTGAAAACAACAAAGAACCGTTTTTGGTGATTGCGATTGGCTTGCATCAGCAATAAATTTTGGGAGTTGTTTTAAGTCACCATATCTTGAGTCGCAAGCAAGTCTTGAGTCATTTCCCCACGTCTGAGTCAGGTCTCAAGTCATCAAATTTACGACTGGGCTCCGACTCCTCAGTTATATACAGCATCACTCTTGTCTTTTTGCTGTGAACGCTACCGTGAATAGACTACAAGACCAGCAGTTGCTGTGATTGAGCACTCTGCCTGCTTGTCTGTCAGAGTGTTTCCATTGCATGACCATGGCAGTGGCTGGGGGGGGGGGGGTGATGGGCTGGTTCTGTGAGTGATCTCAAAGACATAAAAGGAGAGAGATTCATGAGAGCAAGCAATCTCTGAACTACTTTGTCAGCTGAGTAGACATGTCCTGGCATGGATAAGGTGGTCTGAAGCTCTGAGCGCCATGTGTACTACACCAGCCTGTAATGGAAAGCAGAGTCATTATTATCTAATTAGGCAGACTAATGACGTGCCACAGAAAGCCATAAGGCCAAGACAGTCTCCTTCATGGCCGTCTGTTTTTCACTAAAGGCTGCTCTCACGTACCCTTTAACTCATTTTCTACCAGGGTGGAAAAATGTCACAACATTGCTCAAATGGACGTATAATTTTTTTGATAGGATTTAGTTAAGTGGAAATACAGTTACTGGCAATGAATTAAAACTAAATTGTATCTTATTTCAAATGCGGCAAATATCTCCCCACAATAAAGGAGGTAGCTTTAATAAAGGTAAGAATTCAGCGATGTCACACATGCTGTTCTAAAAAAAAAAAAAAAACTGTGAGTCATTGGTGTAGCAGGAGAAGTGAACACTGGGTAAAGAATGGCTTGAGAGAGAAAGAGAAAAGTGGCCTTCTGAAAAGCTTTGATTTTTTTTTTTTTTTTTAAGGATGCAGAAGAAAAGGTTATATTGGTTTGCATGATAAACCAGAGCTTAATTCAGTAGCTTCATGTTAATTCACAGTCAGGACGGAAGCAGTACTCAAGTTGAAAGACTCCTTTAGATTAGACATTGTATTCTCTGAATGATCAATTAAGCTACAAAGAGATTAGCATTGAAATTGATTGATTGGTTTTACTCGAATTGTCAAAACTGTAAGGTCTGTAAAAATGTTAGGACTCGGATTGGCAGATTACAGAATATTTTTGTGAAAAATCTGTCATGGTGTTGTCACAACAAAAATATAATAAAATATAAAATAGCTTTATTGGCCTCCCAGTATTTTGAAATCAAGGCTTAAACTTAAAAATAGGGATTCATAGAGGAAATGTCATAAAAGTGAATTCTTGTGGGCATGTTATGTGATTGTGACCAAACAGACAGATGTGGGCTGGAATAGTCTTCCGAAAGTGTTATTTTGAGCTCTTTTATAGCTTTATTATAACTAGTAAGGGGTGGAGAGGCTGACGGGAGCCAGAGCCAGAATGAGAGCATCGGTCCTGGGCCGGGACGCTGTTATAACGTGGCATGCACACTAACCACTCAACCATCCGCACTACCTAACCCTAACCCAGGCTTTGTTGTTCAATAAGTGTCCTGGACATACTTGACAATAATCCTACAATACTTATCTTGGGGAGTTTTGTGCGGCTGGTGAAATGTTGAAACATGAAGGATTGTGGTGCCACTCAGACACGATAACGGGGTGTATGACTTCCACATTGCCTTATTGTTATCACACTTTGTGGTCCTTGTGGTGTCGGAAGGAAGCAAAAAAAAAAAAAAAAAGCAATTTCACATCAGACATAAGAAAATAACGGATGATAAGGACAAACTCCCAATGACTGAACTAGCAGGACACTTCTCTCTGCTTGATGAGCTTAGGTAAAAGGAAGAAGCTAAGACGTTTATGATTGTGCGCGTGACATTTCCCCCTTACTTGCCCACCTTGCTCATCTTCACAGGCATTTATCCTTTTCTACCACTTTCCTCATTAAATGTACAAGTGTCCTTGAACAAAACATTAAATCCCTACCAGCTGCAGGGTGCTACTCTTTGCTAAAGTCTCACCCCTGACCTCCAGAAAAAATATAATTCGCCATCAGAAGTGAATAGATTATTAACACCTTTCCCCTAATACTGACAGGGGGCATAGTAATTGACAGAGTGAGTGCCATTCAAGAGGGTGGTAAATGAAAGCTCTGTTCCTTCTATTACCCATTGGAAAATATGATAGCAATTGTTGTTGAAGAGGAAATGAAACTTGGGAATGTAACTAATTAGACTGCAGTTGTAATCACAATGGATGGAGTGAAATGTTTTGGCGACGATAGAGTTCTGTTCCCCAAAGGTGCTTTTGTAATGTGACACTTCTGCGTTGGGCTGAATATTCCCTCTGGCTTTAAAGCATGGGCCTCTCAATCACTGAATCCAATGTGATGTCTGTCCAGCTAATAAATAGCAGCTAAAGCAAGTCTGTTGTCATTATGACAAGGTGGAAAAGGTCAATTATGCGATTTAAATGAATCAGTAATAAAATGGTATATAGTTTCTGGTGGCTTTGAGAAACCGTGACACTGTAAACCTCCAGTAGAGTTAAATTTGTAGTTGTACTTGTTATTTAAAAACTATGAGTACAGCAAAGAGATGCATCAAAGGAAATCTATATGGAAGTGGGAAAGAAGAAACCAATCGACATGTACGCACAGTAGCTGCTGCAGCATTGCACATTATTTGCCTTATTTCTGTGTTTAGCATTCATATCACTCCTTGGGGTCTAGCCATAAAGTGACAGGGGGCAGAGTAACTGACAGAGTGAATGCCATTTAAAAAAATGAGCATCATGCTGTATTGAAGAAGACTTGAAAGTAAATAGTATCACAGTTGTCCAGGGTGACCCCGCCCTCGCCCAGTGTGAGCTGGGATCAGCTCCGACAACCCGGAAACGGATAAGTGGTAGAGGATGATGATACTCTGGCCTTTGGGGGGGGGGTTCTTGTTTAGTAGAGAGCAAGCTTTACTGTATTTCATGTTTTGTTTAGTTTTTTTTTTTTAGTATTTCATGTATTCTATTTCTTTTTGACTTCTAAAAAGTGCTTGGCTCTTTTGAAGACCCTATCAAGCATCCTTTGATGTGCAAAATAAAAAATATCTCAGATAAAAGAGAAAATATGGACCTCAACTTGAAGCAGTCCATCTTTCCTGTTCTCTGATTGCACTTACACCTTTTTTTATTTTTATTTTTATTATTATAATTTTTTTTTTAATCTAGCTACTATCCACTTTTAGCGGGTTTAATGAGTGATTCAGAAAAAGGTGAACTGTCATTGCCAAACAACGGGATCACCACAACATTTCACACCGAATTTACCTTGCATATTTAAAGTGCTTTCTTCAGGAATATTAGTTTGATTTGGATGAAGCAAACTGTGTTTTGATTATGTCACCAGCTGTGCCACACACTCTTTTTCTCAAAGTACACCTGTTAATGGGATGGGCAGGTCTCTGCAAAGGTTGAAAGCAGTGGGAAATCCAAAGGCTTTTAACATAACTGTTTAAGATTTCCTCCTCCTGTGTCAAGAGTTGCTCAATCAACAGTACTCATTTTATTAAAGCGTCAGATGCTGCCTAATTTACTGTCAGTAAGTATAAACGTTTCTGAATAGATCCAGTACCACTTATTGATTCAATTCTGTTGTTTCAACTCAGAAGCACTCAAAATTGCAGTTTTTTTTATTTTTTATTTTTTTTAAATCAATTCTGGAAGTGAATTGATGTGACCTTGCCTCTTGGTGGAGGTCACTGTGGGCGGACCGGTCTGGTTTCCATACCATACTGCTCTTCTATCTGTAGTTTCATCTAGGTGAAATAAATAATATCCTCTAAATGAAATGCATCATTTTATAAGTGAATTATATGTATCGGAATTATTCTCTGGAAAGCTTTTTGATCTGCATCTGCGACTTTCACAAGGGAGAAAGTGTATTGGTTTATGGTGGCAACCCACCACGATGCCACATATTGTTCCAGTGAAGCATCTTATTTGTAATTTCGCCCTCACCATCTTTGTTTATTTGTTACTATAAACACTACATTTGGACAGGAAGGTGGAGCTGAGAAAGATCTCACCTGCTCTGGGATTTCTCCAGGAGGTGGCCATTTCTGGTTTCTGGTTTCACTCATGGACAGGCATTGTATTGGTTAATGCACAAGTTCAGGGATCAGTGAAGATGCAAAAGAATTGTCTTCACGATTCTGAAATGAAAGAAAACAACATTCAAAGTTTCCTGCTTCTCAGGAAGGAAATAATCTGTAATTTGAACGTAAAACAAAGAAGACCGTCAATGGTGATGAAGAAAGGAAAACAATTACAATAATAGAATGTGCATCTTCAAATCAACTGCTTAAAATCTTTCAGGACAGTTACAATCAGACCAAATCTATCTCTTCCTTCATTGAGGCTCAAATCACCTTCTGTCTGTCCTCTGCTTGCCAATAATCTGTATAAACCAGATTTCACAACTTGTTAGATTTTCTTAAACTAAAGAAATAGGCATGATTTCTTCAAGTTAAAATTGAACTAAATCAACATATCAAAGTAATTACATTGAGGACTTACATCGAGGGTTACTTTCTTATCTCCAACTTTTCTGAATAACATGTCCTTGGTGTTGCTTTCATCCAGGAAAGTCAGGTTTCTGAAACATGAATCAAATGCTGAGTGGATGACGTCTTGGTGATATGTGTAGCAACCATCAGGTCTATGAACTGCGGCTCCCTACAGCTGGTAAACTTTAGGGAGGACGGAATAGCAAGGGCAGATTTAGTGTGTGTGTGTGTGTGTGTGTGTGTGTGGGGATCTACCCATCTACCTTTGCACCAACTCCTTGTACTCAAATATTCACTTTTTCTAATCAGTGCTATCGCATTGTAAACTCGTAACTTACCAACCTTACTGGCTACACCGATCATCTGCGGCCAATACCAACACCAATTGTGTTATTCTAAGGAGCCAATAGTCATTTCTCATCACAAACTTAGCTTTGTTTAGAATTTATCGTATGTTTGGAAGGTTATAGTGTACCATGAAATGCACGGTAGACTTAAAACCTTAATCTCCTCAGTAAATAACCCTGGAGGTTCTCAGATAGCTCAGTAAAACAGATTAGAACATGGCAGGACAATGGATCTACATAATCTTAACCGCCTCTGTACCTCGTCTATCATTCGTTTTGCCGGTTGGAATCGCTCGCATGAAATGTGCGATTATAAATGAACTACATGTGGTCTTTTGCACTCCTTACAACTTACGATAAGCACATCTAACTGTTCATAACAGAAACATGAAGGAAATGATGCCTGGTGGAACAATTTTCAACTGGAAAGCAGGGAATATATTTGATTGTGTAGAATATTTTAGTAGGTCTGTCAGGTAAACAGATGTAACGTTGATGATACGGCAGAAATTTGTCAAATTGTCCGTAACTCTGCAGTCTGTTACATAGAAAGGAACTAAACAGATTTTTTTTACAAGTCATTTCTGGGACATTTTAGGCTTTTATTTTCTTAACTCCTTAGAATGACGCAGTTGATAGGAAAAAAAAAATAGGCTCATGTATTTTTATGAAGCATGTATGTAAGAAACTTCAATCTTGCTCTTTGATTAAAGAGAAATAAAGTCGTGAGGAAGAAAAAAAAAACATACATGGAGATATTTCCTCTCCAGGCTTACACTGTCCCATCATTCCCCATCCTATGTCTATGAAGACCACTACAAAGCTCAGGTTTTGCTCCCAGCCGACACGTTATCAATCCAGCCGCCATCTGCTGTTGGTATTCAGCGAAAGCATGCTGGAGAAAGCGGTGCAGCAGATCTGCTTTTGGTTAGAGGAATTATCGATTCAAGTAACGTCTTAAATTAATTTTGTAATATTGCTGTCAAAAAAATAAATATAGCTATGTCATCTCCTAAACTTTAACGACTTCATAATTCCCTTGGAACAATCCACTTTGTGCACTTACAGCTTCATCTGCGGATACACTCTGAAATTACCAAAGCAGATGCATAATTTGGCACACGGTGTTGTTTTTAGTGGTTTGTTTTGTATATTCTCAGATGACAAGAGGAGGCCAACACTGTGTAAACTACATGTCATAAGGGGTTTGTGTTTTTCTGTGGAGAGGAGGTTCGCTGAGTTAAGTGTGAAACTTTAAAAACATTTAAACAAATAGCTAGAAATTGCAGTCATTTCAGACTGAACGTTTACAATTGGAGACGTGATACAGGCGATAAATTTACTGTGAGGTACAACTCCATCACAAATGCGCGCTTCTCACTATATTGTCACACAACCAAAACATTTATTCTGGTGTGTGTTATCTGGTGCATCACAGCACAATGAATTCAGTAGCAGTGAATTGCTGCCGATGTAACAGCACTGATCCATATGTCTGTGGTGATATATTTTGTGGATTTTGGAGACCAGGAAAACTAAACTCACTCCAGTGCCAGACTTCACTGTAGACTCAAAGCTGCTGCCAGACTTCATCAAGGGAGAAGTAAAAGCAAAATGGATTCCTCCTCTCTTTGTTTCTATAGTAACCATATGACCAAAAAAAAAAAATGGAGCAAAAAACAAAGGAGAGCAACATGAACGAACATCTTACATATAAATCAGCATAAGCTTGAGTGACAAATAGAAAGTCGTAGTGCCTCTTCCGGAGGTATAATTATTTAAACCATGACATCTTGCATTCTGCCCCTCTGACAGTCTGAGGCAGGAAATGAGAGAATTTTAAAGCGCCACATGCATACAAGCCCAGAGAATTGACTTGTACAAAGAAATTCCGGACAGTTTCTGCGAATGCAAACAGACAAGCGAATCGCCATCAACGTGAGCTGTCAATTCCTGCTTCACAGCAGGCGCCGTTTTCTGGAGTTGTGCACTGAAACCTTCGCATAGACGCTCAACGCTCTGTACATGTTTGAATGAGTTGCTTAGAGGTTATATAACGTGGTAACCGCCCCAGTGCTCCTCCATCAAAGGCTAGGCCTGAGTTAGTTAAGTATAAAATGCGAGACGATTCATTCATAAATCATCAAAGTTGTCCTGCATTGTGAAAAATAAGGGGGCAACACAACAAACTGCTGTTGATGGGAATGACGGCATGCACTGTAACAAAATCATCCAAGTGCATTATTAGTATTATTTCCACATGGAACTGCACTGGCTGCCCCATTTACAGGGTGGAACAGCACATGTAGCCCTCGTCTTTTTTCTGGGGCTTTGTAGCAGAGGTTTTTAGTCAATCGCTTTGTCGCCGATCGATCCTACCTGGAACGTATGACTCAGCTCTACCACCTCTTTTTAATCAGTCTTAGAAAACATGCTCATAACCTTTTCATTGAGAAAAAACAACAGTACAACTTCAGTGGGAAGCCTTCTCTTACTGTAAGACTGTTTCAGGCAGAAGTTTTGTCAAAGGTTTGGCTGCATAGCACAACGCGCAGGGGAAAGGTGGTATTAAGGATCAAAGTGATGAGTGAATATTTATCCATTTTCATGGTGGTAGTGTCTGTAATGATAATGCTAACATGAATTAGCAGATAATTATAATCATGCTAACATCTTTATACAGCTTAGAGCATTAGGATGCTAATTAGCTCTAACTATACACACACACACACAGAGAAAAGCAAATAAGGCTGATGAGAGTGATCAGTTTCGTCACAAACCATCACACTCTACAAACCAGGTTTTTTTTTTTTTGTACCATCAAGTTGCTTCATGCAAACCTGAGGGGAGTCACTTGAGTCAGTTGGAAAAACATGTATTTCCTGCAATAGGACTGACAGGGGAATTATTTTGTCATCAAGAGCAGAGTCTTGTTATCTCAGTCTGCACATGGAAAGACATCTTCAGCAATATTTATGTTGCAATAAAAAAAAAAAAAATCTGTAAAAGATGATCCTTTCAACCTCTTCCATATTTGTTTTGCTACCTATATATGTGTGTGTATGTGTATATATATGTTTTACATCACTGCTGTCTGTTGTTTACAGGATTGCTTCGCTTCCAGCTGACCTTATACTTTATACCTTATATTATTTTTACATCAATGCTGCAGCTTAATGCCAAACACAAGTGTGGAGACAGCCCTGCTGTAGCCGCTCTGCATAATTTTCAGGTTCAGGGTTATCTTCAGGTACAACACGATAAAGCACAAACGCACAGCTAAATAAATCGAAAACTTGGTTTCATTAATAGTGCTGTTATGTTTAATTCCCCTACTGGCCTCAGTCAGTCGATCTATGCTGGCTAACGTTTTAAGATTCAACTCAATGATACTATTTTCCTACTATTACCAAAAAAAAAAAAAAAAAAAAAAAGGAAGCCCGCATCAAGTTCTTTAAACCAAATATATTTTTTGGTCTAATCCCTATATAGAACAAAAATATTCCAAACTGTCCAGAATAACTGCTCTGCCATCTCCTTCAACATAAAGTACACCTCAGCACTCCCCATCCAGGACGAATTACAATAAACCTCACCAGAACTGTTCCATAACATGCACTGTTTAACTGCAACCATTGCACTCTTCCCTCAGTTTTCCTTACCTAGAGAATCTGCAAAGGAAGGATTAGTGGCCACGATGAAGGGGCTGAGCAAGGAGGTCCGCAGGGAGAAAGAATATGAGGCTTTAAGCCTCCCTGGGCCTCATTACAGCAGAGCCCGCAGACAGACATGCAGTTTCGACGCTGGCATAGAGAGGCTGCAGCTTTTGGTCTCAGCCGGGGGTTCATTTGGATTTTCGAAGGCCATTGATATTCCCACTATATCACGGCTAAACTGAGGCTAAAAATTCGGGATTGTTAAATCTGACAGCACATGAATGAATGCATTTAATTTAGTGCTGCCACCTAATTCAATAAATCTTTCTGCTGACACATACTGGAGTTCAGTATGTACTCGGTTTAATGTGGCGTGTAACGACTTCAGAAAACTGTAGCATAAATTGAGCAGAATCTCTTAAACCTCACTAACCTGTAGCAGTTCAAACTCCACTTTGCTCATTGCTGTCTTCATCCAATACAACTCACAACCACACATTCTGTGTTTGACTAGCACACTGAACTGCACTGCTCCAAGTACACTGAAGAACAAGAGATTTTATTTATTTATTTATTTTTTTTCCGCTTACTTTAGCAAGACAACTAATCTCAAAACAGCCAGTAACTGATATCAAGACGGCCACAGCCTACATGATGTCACCCTGAGGTGTCCGAAGAGTGGTTGTGATGCTCAGAGCAGGCTCTTATGCAATTTTTAGCTCATCAGTGCCCGACTCAACCAAACGCCCAGAAAAGATGTGGATGACTTGGGTGCAGGACAGCTTGTAGCAGAAGGACACCCACGCATCCACTTGTCACTCAAAGCTTCATGCCCACTTATGGTTACCTTAATAAAATTCCAATGGCTAATTTATATTAAAATAAACTCCCTGTACAGTTTTCATGAAGCGACTAAAAGAACTGCTTCAGGCTATTAACATGTTTAAATCTCTCATAAATTCAGGCATTTTCATAAGTGATTCTGTTAATATTGATTCGCTCTCGGATCCAGTGTCAAGTGGCAATTTGAAGAACTGCAGAGAAAGTGGAACAGAAGTCGGTATTGGCATGAATGCAAGTTGATGTCCTTTGATGTGGAAGACAATGCACACTGCCTGTAGATTACTTTATGTGGACGCTATTTATAGTTTGTAACTGATTTTTCGGATAAACCTTTAAACTCTAAATCAGTGTCTCAGTGGCCTTCATGTATCTCATACCATCATCTTGCTAGTACATGAGAATTTTATTTTACTTTTTTTTTTGTATGAATGCCATGAAATAAAAACACAAAACATTATTTCACATTGTCTGCTGGATATTGTTATATAGCATTAATAATATAATTTAATAATATATATTTAATAATTTGTAAAGATGAGAATAAACATCCTGTTGACATGCACTGTGGTGACAGTGCAGGCCATAATCTTCAGCAATAAACAATAATATTTACACAATCAGAATCCATTCATTATCTGAAATGTATGCTTTGTTTTTTTTACTCGACGCTTATTTTAAGGGCACTGCAGTAAAACAAACCATAATTTTATATATATATATATATATATATATATATATATATATATATATGATTATCCAACTTTTAATAAAGCTTTAATTTTGGTTGAACTCACAAAGTATTATTGTATTGTAACTTCCACCCACATTGCTCTTTCATTCAGAGAGCCTTTTGAAGTGCAGGGTCACATTATGACAGCAATAAACAGCCTACAGTGCTAATATGCCAGTTTTTTTTTTTAAGCTTATTATGTAGCATTACAATGTATGTCAGAAATCTCTTGAACTGGCTCCCGTGCTCTCCGCTGTCTAATTGCCTGGTAATAAGCGTGTAATGAGTTTTCCTGACGTACAGACGCTATGTCTTGGGAATTTGAAGCATCATTCTGCTTGAATATAACCGTGACAAATTAAGTTTTTATGTTTCATCATAATGCCCTATGAGTCCAACTGCCAATTTAACCCAGCATTTCAAGGCCTGACAGATCTGTTGAGGTTCCCAGTATTTGGCTGCTCATTTTGAATTGGCTGCAAAAGTTGATTGAAACGACAAATAATAGCTGAGACTATTTCATGACTCTTTATAAATGTGTTATATTAACTCGCCTTCCAAGGTCGGAGCAGCTTTTTGTTCTTAAATAACGTAGAAAAAAATCAATTCAGGATTTAATTTACACCCTTAAAATAATTCTTCTTTGTAAAAGGCACAATAAAACTGAAATAATTACATAGAACCAATATTTATTAATTAAACTTAATGTTATTTTACCATATTAATTTACTTTAGTGTCCAAATTATGATTAATAAATGCTCTTGCTCGGTGGAATTGCTGCAAAGCTTTTGCAGTAATGAATCTCTTTAACATCGCCAAATGATTTAATTAGAATTTTAAAGAAAGGAAGAAAGAAAGAAATTACAGCTGGCGAGCAATCGAATGACAGCACAGTCCTATCAGGATCCAATCAGCAGCCTGATAAGACTCAATTAGGACTGAAGTGGAGGAGAAAATCAGCTCGTGCCACCAGTCTTTGAATGTTCTCCCCTTATAACCTGCTGAGCATGTAATGGAAAAGGTTGAAACGAGTTAACTCAGGGACTGGACATCAGCCACAGACTGAAACATAGTTATTAACTTTAAAGAAAATGGTTATAGTACATTGGTGGTTCTGCTGTGGAACATGAAGACATAAAAGAATATGTAACACTTCTGAATCCCACTCAATGGCCACCAATGATCATAGCAGCTGTAATAGTTTTACTGTTGTGCACTGAGACGGGATCATTTTAAAGCATTTTAAAGAGTTGCAGAGATGCACCATCCACAACATGCAGTAAAGACCTTCCCTGAATTCATACAAATTTTAAAGCTGCTTGGCTAGAAGAAAATGAATAAAACAGGTTGTGTACTTCAGTCTGCTGAGGAACTTAAAAAAAAAAAAAAAAAAAAAACCCTCAAAGACTGCACACTAACACTTTCTCAACAGTGAATTTCTCTCCAAAAATTGCATTCACTTTTACTTCCTTCTTGCTGCAAGTCAATAAGAGCATACAGGCAGTGTTACAGAGTGAGGGACGACATCTTTGGCCCTCTGCTAGGCCCACAATGTGGCAAAAAGGACGCATCGGATTTCACACAAATTTATACAATCCTTTTTTGGAACAAGGCATCTTGCTTCCTTATGGACCGAAATCTTAACGCATTGTCTTTTCCTTTAAATGATTACTGCATTAAGTCATGAAATCCAAAGTTATTATATAAGGTTGACCAATCAACTGTCCAAAGCACATTTAGGGTGTAGTCTGTTTATTAATCATGGGAATGTTTTGGGAATACAAGCCAATTGATTATGAAACTGGACAAACTAGGTCTTCTCAGGCAGTAAGAAATAACTCACTGAAGTCTATCATGCATTGAAATGTGATGCAACATACATGATACCACAATAAGTGTGCCGACTGCTCTGAACTCTTATTGTGTGCAACAGGCGCAGTGTATCCATACCAGTCCACGTTCCTTTAAAATACTCTGAACCACTGACCGTCAGGTTCACTGTCAGGTTCTTTTTTTTTTTAAATCACACAACTGCTCTCAGCTACCATATATTGACAATCCATCATCAATGAACCTCGCCAAGACATCCTTTGCCGCTCAGATGGAAACGAGTCTATTTGCTTTGCAACAACATGTGTGCTGGATCAGTCTGAAACCAGCATGTCCCTCTTCAGTCGAGCGCTACAGCAGTCTTAGGCTCACCCCAAAGGCTCTCATTAGCTGAGACACACGCTTACGATCATCTCAAGCCAGTATTGCTCAGCAAATGCTGTAGCTTTTGGTTTGTGTTTGCATGTGTAGTCAGAGCCAATGACCAATGGTAACTCTTCGAAAAAAAACAACAACAAAAAAAAGGCTGGAACTCCGCTCCTAAAACACTGCCACTGGAGGGTTAACCACGACAGGCAGCCAACTGGCCCACTGGCCTGTTCATCAGCTTCAGCAGCTCCTAGTCTGCGGCTTGACGTTCAAACTCTACACGGGCATGATCCCCCAACCACGGCAGAGGGGGAAGACAGGGAGAGGAGGACCTGGGAAAGTGAAGAAGAAAGCAAGACATACACACACACACACACAACAGACCCACAGCAGGATAACTGCAATAATGTGTTATCTTTCCCAGCCCTAGCTCATGCTTGTTGTTTTTGGTAAACAGGATATATTCATGAGCAGTGATGGTTTTCTTACAAGTCCCATCTTGCAGTAAAATAACAGCTTGTGACTACAGCATTTTGAAACTGTTTCTATGGCTGCGTTTGGGCACTTGTGGCACTTGGTTAAGGTCGATGAAATGTCTGTCTGGTTTCATGTAGAAAAAGTCACTCAGTGTTAAGTTGACAGGACTTTGAGGCCATCATGTGCCTTGTATGCAGCGTGAATTCCGTTGTTCAAAAGAAAAATCTTCTGAGCATAATCCAACCAGTTTAACCACTGGCAACCATATTGCCACGAATTACAATTTATTTCACAGTTTATTTGTTTATAACTGTATTTTATATGAGACAGAAGCTGTTAAAAACTCACATTCACTGTCGGCTTAAAATGCTCATTTATTCATAACTATGAAGAGGCAGTTTGATTTTCTACAGGCAGGGTAAGTCTATACTCACTCTACCTGCTACTTGGTCAGCATGACAAACAACTTCACTTGCAGCTCCATTGAATTATAATAAATGAATTTTTTTTTTTTTCCCTCTTCCCATCAAAAACTCTCCTGACATGGCTTTAAAGCTCCTTCATATGAATTTAGGGGCGGTTCTTAGTTGTAAGGCAGTTACTCGTGGAGATATCGCAGATAGATCTTGATTGAATCTCTGCCTTTGTGCCTTTCCTCAGTTTTCCAGCTGACTTTTCTCAGTCTGTGGCACTGCGGTCCTAACAAAGCCTAATTAAACCCTTAGTCACATTGTCATTGTTATTCATGCAGGCAGTCTTCTATATGTGCTGTTTATTTCTTTTAAAGCTTCAAACCAAAAGCCGCAGGTTGGTTTAAACTTCATCGTTTGAGTTCACCTCACAGAGATCTCAATTAAATGACTGTCAGTGAGGGATTTGAATCTGACACTCGGTTTCTGCCCCCGCTTCCTCTCTGGTGCTGGCTGGCAGCAGGATTCCTTTCATGCCAGTTGATTAAAAAGACACCTGAAAAGGGGGAAAAAAAAAAAAGTCAGTTCCGCTGTCCCCTCTGACAACAAATCATACTCATTTGGACTATTAGACAGCAGGGGGAAATTTTGGGGAGAATGTGTTAATTCAGAAAACATCTGTCATCTTTCTGTTTTGATAGCTCATCCGTCAGTGAGGCTTAAGGGCATCACAGAAGTCCACTGTGAGGTGATTATCATTCTGGAAGTGCATCACTCTCTGAATTTGAGCCAAGCAGTTGTCTAGAAGCTAGACACAGACACTCTCCGTTGAAAAGACGAGTACTTCTGACATCTGGGGATATATTAAGGAGTCGTCCCCCCCCCCCCCCTTTTTTTTTTTTTTTTTTGAATGAAAGCAAAACCAGTAGCCAGAGAGAGAGCAGTAGATGTATCTTAGGGAGCAGTGCTGGGAAATATTCAAACACAGCTGCACTTGTCATCACATCTCCCCGTTGGGGAAACGTTGAAAAAAGTTAACATTATTTCATCTGACAGAAAGAAGACTGACATATCCATACTTGTACTGGTAAAAACTCTGGGCCTTGGAGAAACAGATGACCTCCCAGAAATACAGACTACTTCAAAACACTCTCATTATTTCTATTTATTATAGTTTTCCTCTTCTCTTTCCTCAATGTGTGTGGCAAAACTGCTCTGTTGTTCAGCTCTATGGTTTATTCCTGATCTGTAGACACATTTGCTCCGTGATGTTGTTTTTTTTTTTTTTTTTATGTTCTTCTTCATATTAGTTCAACACCCCAAAGCAGTAGTAAGCAGAAATAAAAAATAACTCAACAAAAATTAGGCCTTCCAGCCCTCCTATTATTATTATTATTATTATTATTATTCATTTATCTTCAACTGCTCATCCCTTTCCGGGTTGTTGGCGGTGCTGGAGCCAATCCCAGCTCACTCTGGGTGAGGGGGCGGGGTCACCCTGGACAGGTCGCCAGTCCATCACAGAGCCAACACGCAGAGACAGATGAAGACACCACTCATACTCAGACCTACAGACAATTTAGGCTTCAGGCCGGGGAACCGAACCCACAACCTGCTTATTGTGGGGCAACAGCGCTAACCACTATACCGCCCTGCTGCCCTGTTATTAATATAACAGCATGCCACAAAAGATATATTCATGTGAACCACCTTGACAACCTCTTAAGACACACAATCGAGGAAGTCAGCAACCTGGTGCCTGTCCAGAAGGTGTAATGGAATTTCTCTAAATAGAGTTCCTTCAGTTGTGCAAAATGAACTGAATGCACGTGCGCACATCTTTACATGCATCTGCATTAGTGGACCACACAATACAACTATACAAAACATTATAGAATCTACTTTATTGTTTCCTAAAAACACACTCTCTCACTTTCTGTTTCTCTCTGGAAAGAGCAGTGATTGGTCAAAGTCTCCTGTCACAGGCTAGATTTTCTGGAGCGAAGCGGGGGTGCAGATGTCTAGTTTGCTGTCAGTCCTATTGAATAATAATATGCTGAAAGGTGATTATGGAGACCTAATTGTTGCCCGTTGGTGCCACACATCCACTGCTTACCCCAGCTTTAATCAGATAATTTTAGATTTGGAAAAGAGGGGATTTTCCGTTACGACTGGCTGCGATTGTGCAGTTGTCTGCCAAAGGAGGTGTTTTCCTTTCAGTGGTAAATCTTTCAACTGATCTTTCCTTGAATTCATCATTAATTCTCTGCAGTCGCCCAAAAACATATGTTTATCACTATGATGAGCTCAGAGGAAGATTTGACATACTGTATGTCTTAGTCTGGGTTAAGATAAATGTTGTTTTGAAACTAGTGCAAAGCCAGAGAGTGAGCAATATATCAATGAATTTGAACTTCCCAAAAAACTTTTCTAACACTTATCTCTTCGATGTCTGATGTATTATTTGTCTGATGTTCTGTTTTCCCTCAGGCACCATACTACATCTGCCAAAATCTATTAGAGTAAACTGGTTCACTATACCAGAACTTCACAAGCTTTTTTTAGTCTCTCATATTAACCTAAAAAAAGTTCTCTGAGAAACAGTTTTTATCTTTATGACTATAACTGGATTTGTAAGATCTGGTTTTGATTTCAAGAAGGAGCGAGGTTTAAACATAATACCATGTATGAAAAGGAGGTTTAAATTTCTCCTAATGCTGGGTGCAAACTGCAGCTGCTTCACAATTCAGATGCAGCAACCTTTAAAGCCCGCATTTGAAGACTGAATACACAAAGCCAGGGGCCAAAAGCTGTGCGCATGTGCAGGGGCGTAGCACCAAAATCCTGGGCCCTGTACACTCTCAACGTCAGTGGGCCCCTATCCATGCCAGTGCACGAGGCACATGGGCCCTGGGTAGCCAGGTCCACTTTTCCTCCCCACTACCACGCCCATGTGCATATGTATGAGCCTTCGCCAACGTTGCCCACAATACACTATAAATAGCTTCCAACACAACCCCAGTTGCCTGGTTTGCACATAAAGGGTTGGCATTTAATTTAGTTTTGAGAAATGACAGAATCATTTGCCGAAGGAAAAGGACAATTTTACCGACTGTGAACAGGAAATGATGGCTGAAGTCTAAAGTCTAAAGTCTGTCATTACCCTGACCTGTCTACATCAGATTCTGCACGAGTGTCGTTCCAACAAAGTGCCTGGTTCTTCACACAGTTGGAAGAGAACACCTCTTCCAGTTATCATCACAAAATGGCACTCTAGATAAACATCAAAAACTATGAGAGGATTCTTTATTAACCAGGTAGTAGCCTCCTGAAGTCCATTAAATCAGTTTCACACTTCATGTCATCCAAAAACAGTGCACAATATTAATTATAGAAGCCAAACAAGCTTTACCATTGGCTTGGTAGAGGGTGTCCTTCTGGCCCATTGTGTGCTGACGGGCTTCACTCCATCAGATGTCATCCGGACAAAAGCAGTGGGAACACAAGATCAGCTTGGCTAACAATAGTCCAACAATAACAAACAAAAAATGTAACCGATCATTACTTCGAAAAAGTTTCAGCTCAGTGAATGCACGACAGTAAGTCAGCAAGGCTTTCAGCGCCACTGTGTCATGGTGAAACAGGCACGGATCAACATGTACACCTCCAGAACTATTACAGTGTTTGAAAGGAGGTGAGCTGGGTTAGCCAAAACAACTCTGAATGTATTTAGCACAATGACTGGTGGAAATCCCAAGAGGAGAAAATTCATGATGCACCATGCTGGCTGTGTCACGATCATCACCTCCGGGACAGCAAATCAGGCCAGGGAAGGACAGAGGGCAGGGATAGAAAGGTGTGATCTGAAAACACAAGACAGTGGTGGGTGCAGGGGGTGGGGGGGTTAGTTTGGTGGAATTTGTGGGACAATTCAGTCAGAGGGAATACAATCCATCCAGAGACAGCAAACAGCCCTGGGCACTTTTTTTTTTACTAAACTGTGAAAGTGAAGGATGCACCCTATGGAACGCCATATGGCTCACCCACAGATCACTCACTGAAGATACATAATATGTATCCTTTGGCATGGAGGAGCAATTTCAGTTTCCTTGGGGAGCAAAAGTATGAGTAGTTTTATTTTTGTCACTGGGAACACCTTAAGGTCCCCATTGCAGCGTACTGGCTCAGTGCTTCTGACGCTTGAGGTGATCTGGGCTGGAAGTGGATTCTCTGATCGTCCGACAGTTAAGTAAAGCCTTCACTTAACGATGCGGTTTTTGCCGTGACATCAGTGACTCATACATGGCGAAACAAATCATTTGGAGACAGACCTAGAAGCCACCTGACAGCTGTTAGTAGATTCTAAACAGAACAAGGGGAAATTGGAAATGTAAAATTTGATAGGCCGGAAGCAAAGTGAGGCCTGCAGCTTTGTCTGAAATCCTGCTGCTCTGATCTTTCATCCCGGTCTTCTCAGCCAGTTGTAAAACTGCTGGAGCTACTGTCTTTGATGATGAAATGTTGCCCGCATTTCCTCTTTGACATGTGTTACAACCATTATTATCAGACATCTTCATTGATGCACACAATTTGATGGCCAGTGAACTGAGAGATTTAGGTTGAAACCACCAGGGCTTTTGATGTGCGTTTGAAGCCGGAAATTATTCGAGATGGAGCACGTCAGGAGAGAAAAACACTTTGCAGGGAATAATTGTATTGCAGTGTGCCTTTAAGTGTATTAAATGTGTCGACACAGGAGCCATTCCGCTTACATCTACACCATGCTTACTAATCACGACAATACAGCCAGTCAGATTTTTTTCCACTCCGCTATTAACGTGGGAGGTTTTTTGCCTTTTTTTTTTTTTTTTTTGCTTTGACTTGTTTATATTTTCTGGACTATTAAGGGATCCCGTCAAGCATGGCTGAAAGTGAGCACTGCCACGCCCACCTACTGTAACACTTGTCATTAAGAGCGTGTAGTCGTGCAAGAACACTCTGACACGACTGCTCTCCGTTCACCTTCTTTCCCCCCATTTTATACAATCCATAAAAAATGTATTCAAGCACTTTTGCAATGCTGGATGCTCTGTTGCCCGGGCAACCAAATTCACCCACCGCGATTAAGTGCCTGAGGCCGGGAGCTTGTACAATATTGCTTTACTTCTTTTCTCTCCCCCTCTCCTTTCATTTAGTGATAATGCGCTCGCTGCCTATACAACAAACCATATCCTGTGACATCACTGCTGTAGTTTTTTTTTTTTTTCCTTCATTGTATTAATTTCTCATACAGGTACAAATGGAAGTTTACACAAGTTTATTGCGATGCTGCATTATAATGGGGCCCAGGCAATAACAAGAAGCTCTGGAATATATGGATGATGTGCACATATTCTACAACCTGCACCCAGGGGTGATGTAAAGGTTACAGAAGTTACAGTTGCGACCGTGAGGCCATAGGTTTCAGTTCTCAAGTCAGCTGTAAAAATGTCATTGGCCAAAATGAATAACACATAAAGCCTGGCCTAACAGGTGTTACAGTGGTGTTAGTGATGCACTTAACTGCACCCAAAAAGAGAGCTGAGGTGCTCCTTCAGCACTTGGCTGCACCAGCTGCTAATTCATTGTAAGGAAACGCTTTACCCGGAAGCTTGGAAGTCTTTGGACGTGCATGAATATTAAAGCAGGTTGACAATAAAAAATAAAAGGAAAAAGACTGCAGAGAGCCTTATCTTGTATTGGTCACCATCTAGCAAACATTGACCCAGCATTCTCTTAAGCCTTAATTAGGGACAATATGCGACTCTGTGGAGGTCCTTAGAGATGAAGAAGAGGAAAAACATGCAACAACACCCTGACTGCCCCTGCACATCATGCAAGCCATCAGGACAACATGCACTCCAAGAGAACTTTTGCATGCACACAGCAGAATCTAAAATTGCTCCACACAACCTAAAAGCACAGAGCGAAAGGCTGGCGATATTTGTGGCTTTTAGACGTTGGCTGGGCCGTAGGCGTGCCCCTAGAAAGCCCTGAAGTCAGACAGAGGACATACTTTGGATAAAACGACCATATGTTGCTTCTGTTGTCAAAAGGCATCAGAAGCAGTCATTTTGCTGTGGCACACTTGCCATTCGGACATCTCGAGGGAAATGATGTCTTTGAACAGTGGGAGGAAACCCACGCAAGTACGGGGAGAACATGTAAACGCCACACAGCAGGCCCCAGGCCGGGAACCGCCCCGCAACCTTCGTGTTGTGTTGCAACAGTGCTAACCATTATGCCACCATGCTGCCCAACAAGGCATTTACTCTCAATAAAAATAAGAATGGGAGTTCTAATTTTGAAAAATTGGCATTAGCCTTATTCATTTCATCAGTGTAATTAATTTTTAGAATTGTGCTTGGTTATGTTAATCTTTGAGCTTTAAAGAGTTGTTGTTGATCCTGTACTGTTGACCGTGTAAATGGTCACGTGATGCAAAAACTTAAAAAGAGATATGCGAGAGAAATTTTGTTTTGTCTTAAATAGTGGAAGATTTTTATTCCCTCAAACAATGTTTTTGTTTGAAAAGTTTGACTCAATAATCAATGTAGCATTTCAGTCACAACCCATTGAAGTAAAAATGGCAAAAGAAAGCAATTTCTACCCAGAGCATTTGCAAAAATATAGAATAATGCTCAATTTCCTACAAACGCACACACACACACACACACAAAAACAAAACAAAAAAAAAAACATATTTTGGTGGAAAGAAAAGATTTTATCATGCTACATTTACTCTTGTTTCAAAGGCATTGTTCAGCTCGCACAGAAGGAATCAAACCAATTAAGATGACCTAAATCACATGAAATACGACTAATTGAAATGTTTAACGTCAGAGAGGTGAAAGGTTTAGCAAATTTGGTGTCATATCAAAGTAAATTATCAGTGTTTTTATGCAGACATTAGCTGACATTTGCCATTATCAGTTACAGTCATATAAGTATGGCTGTACTTCCTTCATTGTATCAGAAACTGTTTTTTTTTTTTTTTTTTTTCTGTTTTTATTGTTTTTGTTCTAACCTGTTCTCTCTTTAAGCTCCTCAAGCTTTTGCACTCTACATAAATGCCCTGAATTTTCTTTAATGGCCCTGACAATGGGAGTTGTTAAAGTCACAATTATCCAGCAGCAGGTGATAAGAAAGTATGCTGAAACAAGGAGGTATGCGTCCAAATTAAAGATCTTGTCCAGGTGTGTCCTTAGGAGCGTGTTTGAAACGCTGTAACACCTGTCACATGTGTTTACAACAAATGATACGGCCAAGTCTGACAACAGTCAGAGTTTCACTCTAAAGGGGACGAATTGTTCTGTTTGCGAGTGAGATGCGTTCCCCGCCATTACCTATTCATGACATGGAATCGATGATCCCTTTCTGCACAGTGTGTGCTGTTCCTAGGTCTGACAGATTATTTTCATGTGTTTGTTCTTATGTTTAGACACAGAGTGTTATGGACTCAAGAAGGAAACAAGAGATAAGGAAAAATGTTTTTGGAATAACTCCTGGTTTTCATGTCTCTCCAGTGGTAGACAAAGCAGAAAACATGGTGTTTTATTCACACAGACATTGTAGAATTTACTTCACTCGCAGTGAATCACTTGAAGTTTATGCAGTGAAAGCAGGGAGAGCTGAGGATTGGGGGACTCAGGATGACTGAAACCTAAACGCTGCTTGGTTTCTGCCAGTACTGGACATTGATATTGAATGTTTCATTCACCACAGCTGCCATCCTTCTTCTAAAGCCAACCAAAGCCATCTAGCTTAAGGTATTTTAATTCAGCTAGGACTGACTTTAGCTTTACATGGGGACATAGCTATCAGGCTGTTATGTGTGGCTGTCTGTGGCCTAACAGAAAGTCAACATGTTAAATAACATCACCACTGGCTCCTTAACTCCCTATCAGCATTATTGGATTAGTCTACTGTATGCTCTGTTTTATGTTCTTCAGCACATTTCAGTTTGTTGATGGGTAAATTCAGAAGCAATAACACCTTGATTATTGCCTCTAGTACAAATATTAGGAAGGCATATTTGGAAAGCTTGAGTCTTTTGGGAACATGTTCAGGCATTTGCTATCTTTTCTGTCCAGAAGGTTAATGTAACAGATTTCCTGACCAGAAATGCCAGTTAGAAGCTCATTTGAGTATCAGAGATATCTAGTATACAGTAATATATAACCCTTTTTGGATTTTCAGGCAATCAGACCACTTACAGCACTATTTATGTGCCATGCCAGGCGTTCTCATGCTACATTCACACTGCCTTCTCAAGCGAAAGGAATGACAGGAAATGACAGAATTCTCTGATGCAAAATTACGGTTACGGTTTTTAAATTGATCTCATTCATATCAACGCCATTGTGTCCTGGTCACACTCCAGCAGTTGTGTTCGAGCTAGTGAGTCACAGCCAAACCAAGCATGCGTCACATTAGAAGCGGCTAGAGCAATGCTGCGTGGCATTTTATTGCAAAGCAGTCACAAGAAAAGCCGTGTGTTTGTTCAGTTTGTTGAGTTTTGTGCTAACTGTGATTGTTCATCAAAAATACGTTGGCAGTACAATGGTTGCTTTATTACTCAGCAGAATAGATCACAGATGAGCAACCCCAGTGAGCTGTTAGAAAAGGCTGTGACAGATGGCATCAGTTATCACATTTGCAGCGTGAAATCAGATTGTGATTGAGATTTTTATTGACTCACTTCTTTATTAGAACAGGCGAGTTTATGCGTGTTGTAAGCAGGCATACCAGTTGTTTTGCTGTTGCATTTTTGACTAAGGAGCTTCTTAATGAGTGTTTGCTCCAGTTGCTTTACCACAGTAATCACAAATGTTGCCATGTGAAGCAGGACTTAAATTTGAATTCAAATAATTACCTTAAAGCAAATATTTGTCTTAATATCTAGCCAATCATCATCAGCGACTCAGTTCCTTGCAGCAATCTCAGGTGGTAAACAGAGTAAGTTCTTTTTCAAGCCAACTAAAAAGCTACTTTGGTCTCAGAGGGAATGCTGGTGCAAATTAGTCAGAACCTGACATACAACAGTTTCTAGTGATTACAGAGAGCTGCAAAAAAAAAAAAACAAAACTTGATGTTGCGTTCATTGTATTCTTACAGGTGGAACAACCAATGGAGAATACAGCAGACTCATGCTCACAAGAAAATAAGAGAGGAATGGGCCAAATATGTGGCCTGTGATGATGAACCCTGAGTTCCGTGATGACATGCAGAGGTGTGTTGAGAGCAAGGCTTAGCCGCCACAGCCTGCATCAGTTTTACTGGTGACCATGTGCGTCCTTATTGGCCACCGTCTGGCCATCCTTTAATAGCTTCATCCAGAATGATAATTCACTATGTCACAAAGCACATGTCCTTTCACTGCTTCCACAAGCACAACAGTTGTGTAGTGCAGTATATTCCCATAGCATTCAGTCACCATAACTTAATCCATGAGTGTGGAAAATAGTCAAATGAGAAATATACATCATTTACAAGTAATTGACAATGAGCTGCAACAGATGGGGGCCAGCATGTCAGCAAGGACCAGAATCTCAGAGGATCGTTTGTGGCGCGGAGGTGAATCCAACAACAACCAAAGTTCATTATCTAGAGGAATTAAAAGTTGGAATAATATTTTCCATAGGAGGGTTTAATACCTTATACATCATAATCCTGTTGACACTGTTGCTGGCGATTTTAGCCAATGACATGGATCCACCAATAAGAAAATTGATGTTGCAATCATTTTTGGCAGTTGTGGCACTTGGCACTTGTGTATGTAGCTCAACTCCTCAGAGCATTTGCTCCGACATGATACACACCATAATCACTTAGCTTGGATCACCCTCATAGGAGATTGATGTCTCAACCAGAGACGGCATGAAGATCTGACAGATGACAAGCTCAAAGAGTGGCTGATGGTTTTTCATAACTGACTTATGCTGATCTTTAGTTGTGTATCACTGTTGTTCACCCAGGACAGAAGCATGTCTCACTTTAATGTGAGCAGCCAATGTTTGAGATGTCTGTTTTTTATTATCTGTTTCATTGCTGGAATGATTGCAACTTTTTAAAATTCTCAGTCTCAGCTACCAAAATCTTTCATGGCCTAGATACTGTAGCCAGTGTAAGAAATTGATAACACGATTCCACTCCCCACATAATAGGTACGATTCTGTTTTTTGGAAATAATAGACTCCCAGGCACTGTCTAAATTTTGTCAAAGAACCCAGTGCACCAGTCTGAATAACCAAATATCCAAATATGAAGGCATTTAGAGATGTGTCCTACAAGTTTGGGCAGTCTACAGAGGAAAATAGGGGCTGAATTTAAGCAGACACAGCCCATCAGCTCACTTCCTAAGTTTACTTAAGAGAACTTGCTGAGCAAAAAAAGCTGAGACGCTGAGGTGAGAGAGCCAGGGTAGAGTGTGTGTGGGCATGAAATGCTTGTCACATACCGAATGCCGTTAGTTTACTCAATGAATTGGGGATTCATGGTCAGGGGTTACAGCAGGCCATGCTAAGTCTGGCTGGGAAGAAGGGGTGTGAATTAAGTAAGGTTCAAAGGAATAGAATCTATCACCGACTTTCAGAGGAGTTATATGAAGCTACACGACAGCAGGGATTTGGTCTGCAGGCCTAAAGCCAGGCGCTTACCAATGTGACCCGTGGATCTGGACCATTGATTCCCAGAAACATTTCCAAGATCACACGGGGATTGTGACATAATTTGCTGATCTAGAATCACTAGTGATAAATTGCAGTAACTTTAACTCCTGACTTGTCCTCCAGGGCCCTTTGAATTAGGCCGCTACTTTGCGATATGACCAAGCCTCTCTGCAAAACTAACGACATTCCAATCAGCCCTGTGAACTGCCTAGTATTTTTTCCCAGGGATGTGGAATAGGCATGAAAAGCCCACAGTGTGCATGGATAAACCCAGAGCACACATTAGTACATGGACCCAATGGAGGCTCCGTACACTTGCCATTACAGGGATGGAACACTATGCTTGGTGATTCAGCCAAATTATCCTGATAAACACCTCCACGCTAGAGCTGCCACAGACTTTCTTATAATATTTGGAATCAACTTGCCAATGCTTAATTTCTCTGCTACCTCCTAAAACAATGACCAATGTTTTAGTAATATTTTGTTCATCAGCCAACCTATGGCAGAAAAAAAAAACCCTATCCAAAAGGCATTAAAGAAACAACACTGCTGTTAAATCTAAATAAATTAGCCCCAGTTGGAAGCAGTAATAATGGAACACAATAAGCAATAAGCTCCTGTCTTGAAACAAAATGAAAGCAGTAAATATCCACTCTGCTCTATGCTCCACTCCTTTGCCATGTAGAGAAATGGGGGTTCTCTCCATCTCACTATGAAAGCATTAAACCTAATTTAAAGCTCCTAATATGAGTCTGGGAGGGAAATGCTGTCGAAGGACCACTAAATTTCTTATTCTGGTACCTTTGCTATTTCTCTGCAACCGAATTTTACACAAGCCTTTATTTTGTCAGATGACAAGCTTAATGGCATCCTCTTTTCCCCATGTGGCTTAAAAACACGTCAGCAACTACTGAGGACGACATCTTGTTATCTTTGAGCGACTCCTCGCCTTCTGCTATCTTCTGTAATTACGTGTGCTACTATGCACAACACGACCACATCTCATATGCTCGAAAAAAACAAAAAGACAGTCATATGAGGCTTTTTCTCCACAATACTGGAATACTGAGCCATTAGAGCAATTAGTACTGGTTGGCATATCTGCACTATCATTAGCTATTTTGCCTGCTGTTCATCAGGTTCAGGCAGAAGGGAACGCTGGGCAAAACATGGTGGTCAAAACACATACACAAAAGGCTGCATCAATTAAACTCACAAGAATGGGCGTGGGAACACATCAACAAAGACGTTCTGGGAACAAGAGGAGGAAAAAGGGAGCGTGTATATACACAAGGGGGCGGGGTGAGAAAGAGACAGGTACTACACATTAAGGCAGGCTGGGGTAATCACAGAGGTGAGAACAGAACACGGGGGAAGATGAGACGTTCAAAATAAAAATGGAAACAGAAAACACATTCAGACACAATGTAAGTTAATGGGTTATGAAACTGTTGCGTGAGGCTGAATCAGAGCAGGAAAAATCAGCCAAGACAAAGATCGATACGATAGTTGAATAATACTCTTCTTCTAGTTTCGCAACTTTGTACTCGTAACCTAGAAGAGTTGGACCTTTTATATTCAGAAGTCACGTTATAGTGATGATAGTCATGCCACTGAGCTACTCCTTTATTTCAAAGTCATGATGGAAGCTTGACAAGGTCGGACCTAGCGAGCTTTTCCTAATACTTCCATCATGACTCAAATCCAACTTGAATGACAAGACATTAACAGCGCGCGGGCAGAACAAGGTGAAAGAGGGAGAGCTGCGTGTCTATTCTGCCTTCATAACATCTTCTCATGCCTCCTCCCATGTGCCCGGCATCAAAGTGTTCCAGCAACATTATATGTATCTGCTCGTCACATCTTGGTTCAGTAGATCCATGACTCAACTTTTGCCTAGCAGAGTATGTTTGAATTCCAAATAGCCATTCTAGTATTATAAAACGGAAAGGTGAAATCCTGCAATCTGATTGGTTGTTAGCTGTGATATAATTAGTGTATATTACAGCCTCATCACAGCATATCGTTCCGCGTCAGGGAAACAACAATGTATCCATGACAACAACAAACTGTTACAGCAGGTTGCAAAAAGTAGCTGGTGTTTACGTTTATTGTTTGACGGTGTTATCAATTAATTAAGCATGTTCACAATTAACTTTGATATCCGGGGAGGGCTAAAGATGGATGAATGGATTGAGGATTGCCTGTCTCAGAAAAAAGCATTGTCATTATTGTCAGAGAAGCAACTGTGTTTCCGTGACAAAAGCCAACTGCTACAGTAGGTAGCAAAACTTAGCAGCGGTGTTTTGACAACATTAACAAATAAGCTAAATTAGCTGAATTCACATGCTTATTGCTAATTTTCACCTCCAGGTAGGGTTGACAATGGTAGAGTGGATTGAACAGTGACTTTCTCCTGAAAAAAAGCAGAGGAAAAGAGGACATACAGAGCTAACTATTTTTTTCCACAGTGGGGCTATTTTTAATGGATAATTTGTATTTCTGATTCCTTAAAAATTATATAAAATAGATTGTGTAATCCTCTTACGTGTTTCCATTATTGGTAACCGTTTTATAAAAGCAATACATCACCTCGGCCCGACGCGACGAAAACCCCCTCAGCTGTGATATAATGAGCGTATACCACGGCCTGTTGTGATGTATTGCTTAATTTATACATTAGTTGAGGTCTGCAATGTCACACATATTGTATTTGAAATACCAAACAGGGTACACTCTGTGTTATCACTCCCAGGTCATGTGGGTTTCAAGCCACTTCTTTCTCAATGAGCATGTCTTCTCAGCTTAAGGCAACATCCAAAGTGAATGTGGAGAAGCAGCCAGGCGTCACTGACACCCCAATAAAATCTAGTTTACGCCTCATTTTAAAGGGTTGCTGCTGTTGGAGTTCATGGGTCAAATAAGTCAGCAATAGTATTCATAGCAACGCAATGTACTATAAATCACAGCTGTTTATGTGAATTACAGATTATCGCCTCGTAAAGTTTGGCATTGGTTCCCTATATTCAGATTTAACACTCACAGAACAACAGCAAATTCAGTAATAGCAATTCAGCTAATAGTTCTTTGAGAGCGTTGAATCCAGAGCAACAGGAGTTAGTTGTAGATTCATGAATCCAAAAACACATTGATACCACCAGGTTCTCATACTGCACCTGGTTTCTGTGACGACTATCGTCAGGGTCTCAAAAGTCACCTGAGCTCAGATGTGAATGGTTGGATGGTTCTTTAGTCTCCTGGGAAGAATGAAAGAACAGCATCATAGGTGATATTGTTGTCATCAAAGGAGAGTCCAGCTCAACAGGACTAGACCTGAAGGACAAGGGACGCTCCTTTTGATGACAACAGCCACATTTTGGATCTGTAGGGAAAGTGGTTTGAAGGAGGAGTGAGGGAAGCATTCATGTCAAAGTAAAGAAACCATCCTTCAACAGAGGAGGAGGCCTCAGATGTCACCTATCTGCCTACTGCTGTCCTTCCATCCCCTCCCGGGAGACTAAACAACCATTAACAGCCTGTGCCTCCAATGACAGTTGTTGACCCCTGACCTCAGGGGACTTTAATGACAGTCCCACCAAGGCTGGAAACATTGGCTTCCCCACAATTCAGGATTGACCAAGCCTTTTGGATGAGGGGAAACATCCTCAAGAATCTGAGTCCAGTTGCCTGGGGTTGAATTTTGTCAGGCAACCACAGTATGTACCTGGATGACTGAGCACCTACAGAGACTTCAGTTCAGAGTGTAATATTTACTCTCCTTTTACCTCTGTTTTGGTCCAGGCATATAAAGTGGCCCTAGACATTTCACTATATTCACCAGTGAGTCGCTAACTTTGTTTGCTGTTTGGTGCCAGGCTGGTGGGATAAAGCTGGTTTATTATTTATTAGAGCTTCTCGCACTTTAAACAGCTGTCAGCTTGCACAGGGAAAGAAGTTGATGAGAGTGGAGTTTTCTGGCTGGAAAACCTGAAACGACGATGCTGAAAGGCTCCATAGACTTCAGGAGAACGGCATCACATTCTTGTGTACTACAAATGGCACTTTTTATGACACACTGTATAATCACTTGATTTATTCTAATGTACAAACACGGTGCTTCATGCGACTTCAAGTGCTCAATGGTTTGAAGTTAATGAGAAGAAATGATAGGAGACTTTGTGGCAAAACCCAAACATGTTTCTAGAGTCCTCAAATCTTATTTTATACAGTAATTAATTGAAAAAGTTAAATGTAAGGGTAGAAAATATACATAATATTTTTTTTTAAAACAGTCTAATATTAATAATAATAATGAATTAGTGGCTACATCTGATGGATTGCACATGGTTTGTAGCATGAGCCCATAATTATGATGAAGTATCATTGTCAGCAATGTACCCCATACTGTAGATGGGCCCAGAATAGATGAATGCGGCCTTCACTCAGAGTACAATAGCTCCTTTATGTAATGTGTTCTTTCTTTTGCATGTAAACGAACTTACAGCACAAATTGAGACAGCCGTTTGTCCGTCCTTGTATTTAAGCTTAAAACCATCCCTTGATTCAACGTGTTTGTCAGTGAGAGAGGCCAGACATTCAGTCTAGTGACTCGACATAGACTCCTCTCTCCCTTGGCATCAAGAGAGCGATACAGCTCAGTGTGTCAGTCTACTTGTTCTAACGAATAACATGACTGAAGCTCGCCACAGCTCTAAAGTGCGACGCTGCACTGCTGGAGTTTTTGTAAATGTTTTGCTTTCCTGGCAGGCTTCACGCAGGGCAAACACAATTATTCAGAAATGCTCAACACAGGTTATTTAGCTTGGATGGTTCCAAATGAGAAATGTTTGGACACGGCTGGTCTGTGAGGTTTGTGTACTTCCTGTGTCCTCAGGACAGATGAGTGCTGCTGTTAGCGCTGGGATTTGGAGGGGTGCTCTTTCACCTAGCTACACGTCACCAGTTGATACACAATCTGCCTCGTAGGCCATTCTGCTCCCCTTCACGCTCCTGCACACACAAACAAACAGGCAAACACAATTTTGCATATGCACAGTCGCACACACAAACACATGTCAAATATTCACACTCCAGGCGAATTCAAGTGTATTATGATATGTTGTATGATATATGAGGAATGTTGTGCGGTCACATCCTTTTTTTCGACAGGCGAGATAAAGATTTTCACCTACAGGCACAAAATACGTAACCTAAACCTTTAGTGTTTGCCAACATTAAAGCAAAGGTAAATTATTGTGTGGATAACTACATTGCCTTATCATGTCCCACAACAAAGACTTTTTTTCCATCTTTGTCTTTCGCCCTGGCTCTGCAGAAAGGTCAGCAGTGAAGTCCATTCTGCACTGCTCCGTTAATGGCACCACATGCCCAACAGCATTACTATTCAGATCCACTGAAAATACTAAGTTTTTGCTGCAACAGGGATCTTGCCATAATTAACCTTTTGATTCTGGCAGCTGTCGTGGATTCCAACAGGTGCCTGATGGGGTGTGACTATCGTTTCATTGTTTAGCTGCTGATAAGCAACACAGTGCGAGATACAAAGGATGAAAGAGGAAGCGTCATGTAAGGTTTTGTGTACACAGTTGGAGTGAGTGATGCCAAAAAGACAAAACCCACTGAGCTCAGCTGCCATATTTAGTTGTTACAATAATTTCTGTGAGAGCTGTAAAAGAGGTTCGTGATCCTGTTGTAAAGGAGAGGGAGAAAACAGAAGCAAGTACAAAGCTGCTATAAAACTGCAGAAGTGGTGAAGGATTCTCAGACCAGGTACCCTTTGATGCACAGGTAACTCTGCGAGCTAATGTTAATCCACAGATATTGATTCCAGCAGCTCATGGCCAATATTGGCATTCATTTTATTCATTATTCTTTTTTTTCTTATGAAGCAGTCAGATTACATTTTGCCAACTCTTGCCTCTTTCTTCCGCTGAAGGCAGCATGCTGCCTTTCTAGCCTCAGCCTATCTTTTTACACTTACCAATGGTGGATAACTGATGCACATTGGGTGATGGGGGAAAAAAACAAATTGTGTCATTGAAAAGAAAGCAATGAATACAAAAATCCATGATTCTGTGAAATATTGGGAATAAAGGAACAAAAGTGCCCGATGGTAAGTCTGCACTTCACACAAAAAGAACAGAACGATATCAAAATGACATAAAAGTAAGGAAATGCAGTTTAGACAGAGTCCATTCTGTCGGAGAGACGGGCAAAGCATGGATTGTTAACTATGAGGATATCTCTTTTTTATGAGCCGTGGACTTTACAAATAGAACTACTGTGCAGTATATCTTTCCTCTGCATGCTAGGTTGTTGCTGGGTATTGCTCTTACTAAATGAATCCTCCATAGTCCAGACCACAAATAAAATAAAATCCTTTCACATGATCTATACCTGAAGATTCAGGTATTTCGTAGGAAGATCATGCTGACAAGAGGACATAATAATAGGCATGCCGTGCATTCGAGCCAGCCTGATACAGGTTCTTCTTAGGTTAATACTAACCTTTGATATGATATCTTTGATTGAGGATTTAAAAAACCGATGATATATCGACTGAAGCCCTTTTTTTTATCCTAACATTTGGTATGTTTACTTATTTGAAAGTCCTCGCCAAAATAATGAGATCATGCAGTCTAACAATAAACTTGCTTTATTGCCATAAATAGTACTTTGCACAAAGGTCCAACTGGTGCCAGAGCTCTGGCTCACAGAGGTTGGACAGATGTTGCATATCATTGTCCCTGATGGGTCTCTGGTAAAGTACTCCCAAGGCAGAAAACACAACTATGGGCTTTGTGTGAAATCAAGCATTCAGTTTTGTATTCCAACAACTTCTTTCACTCTCTCACCTTTCATGTGTACAGCCATACGCAACAGCATGGATGCCTTTCTGAATAGCCAGTCAAAAAATATCTGCCATTATCGCCATTTGTTCACTCATTGTTTTAATACAACAAAGACGCACAAAAGGAATCTCAAGTTTTTCAAGCAATAAGGAAAGCTATGATAATGGCAAAGGGAAGACTTTGATGGTGAGACAATACAGACAGTGGCTTTTGACTTTGTTAAATGGCAAGTCTTCCCAACTGTTTTGCACACAGGCATGTTGAGAGGATGGTCAGGATGGACATGATCCTTCTCTCACCTCTGACCTGACGAGCATCATCCAGACAATGTTGTTGTCCTGGAGCACAAATAGAGTAGTTCTCATTTCAGAGACTGCCTCCTTCAGGGGATGCCATTTACAAAGCTCGTGTAGCTAACAAAGTCTGAACCAAAACCCCGGTGGAGGATTTGTGCTTGACCTTACCTTGTGACACCATACAGTAGACCACCATCTAGCAACCTCGAAAGAACATTAGTTTTCTCACCAAAACATGAGGCTTTTCGTGTGGTTTTACCATTGAGTTTTGAACTGAAAAGAAACCCAATATTTACACTTTAAAATGAATTCTTCAGGCTCATGAAAAGGGGCCCTATTCTGTAGAGAATGCTTCGGGTCTTGCTTTGTTTGAAGGACTTGTTGGGCTTGACATTGCAACTGTTACAGTTGTGTTGCACTGTGCTGCTGAAAATTCGCTATGGACTACTTCAGTGTATAAAAAGACTCTGTATTTCACACTTAATGGCAGTGCTCACACCCAGGCACTTAACACAGCAAGGCAAGATGTGCACTTAATAAATGACGTTCTACATCAGTGGCTTCCAGGTAGGCTTGTTGACAGTTTGGATGGATGCCTAGGACCACACTTAAGTTCTGTCACTGAAGCTGTAATGACAGAGTTTTGTTTTTTTTTTTTTTTTTTTGTTTTTTTTTTTTAGTGCACCAGCATTTAAGCCATGAGCAAGAGTTATTCTTTTGTGAATGCTTCTTTGATAAATCACACCTGAGGTGAGTCCCTGAGTGAACAGGTAACTCCAGTCAGTACATACACACAAAAAGAAAACCCTGAATCTGTTTACTATAGCATGGTGCAGCGTGTGTTGGCAACAGTTCTCTGTCTACTTTCTCCAGGTCTTTGAAGCAGACATCAATGTTCACCTCATGTGTACAGTCTCATTATTCTTTCAGAAAAAAAAGAGCTGTTTAAAAAAAAAAAAAAAAACAACAACCACCATGTACATTTCTTGGGCTAAAATATGAAATGAAAATATTAAAGAGGGAAATCCTCACAGGTGATTTCAAGCAATTGCATGAAACATGGTAGTTGTTTTGAAGGTGGCAGAAGCAGCTGAAAATCTCAAATTGTGTTTTAGCAGAATGAAGGGGAAAGATCATAAAACTTTGTAGCATAATTTCATGTTATTGTGCCTGAATTGAACACATTGACCCATACTGGCTACTATTCAGTGCTTTGCCATCACCTTCGGTGACCCAGCACATCATTAAAGATCTGCAGAGACATGACAGAAGCTTAAGTCTCTTGTTTGAGTCACTGCAACACGGTTGTAGAGCTGCCAAGAAACTTAGTCAATTCAAAGCATTTTTTGCCCTTCAAAGATCATCAATTATTCTTTTTTCTATCCAGTAAAGATAATTCCTCTTTTAGCAACTTTATTCACAAAAAACTGTGTCAAGAGCACTCTGGAACAACAATTTAGATTTCACTGGGACTCCAACTTCCAAACTGTGGTCGATAAGTCACTTTAAAATCTAGGAGTCTGGCTTTTTTTTTTTTGATGGGAATGCAAGGTAGTGGTTGGTATTGATCTGCTTGTGTTTGGAGATAATAATCTGGGAGGCTGATGTCAGGCACACAGTGGATCTACCTTGAGGGAATTGATTGCTTTGAGTGGCCAGCCATTGGTATTTTCATGCTGGTAGACAATGGCAGACCGACAGAACCGGGCAGTACCTCTTTGAGGGTCAGATACGAGGGAGAGAGAATTGGTGGAGGACATGGAGAGGAATGAGGACGGCTAATGGAGAAGAGAGAGAGGAAAAGAAAAAGGGGAAAAAAAAAAAGACAAGGAGGGAATAAACCCAGCAGTGCTGTCATCTTCACTGGTGACTTCTGACAGCAGTCCTCAAAAGACAAAATGTTTCTTTGCAAAACTGGATATATTCTGCTATGCATTCTGAATATTCAGGTCTTGGGGTTGTATTTGTACCTTGAAAGAGGAGGTGAAGATGGTTTTGGCATGTTTATCTTTTGGAGAACTCTCTGGATGAATCCTTTTAGGTTCCCAAAACTCTGAGCAAAAAGCCCATAGAAACTTTTTCCCGTGACAGAAATGGCGATTATGACGAGCAAGCATTGCAAAATGCAAGGTAGTAGCAATCGTTTTTAGAAGTGTAAAGTTAATTACAGTAGAAATACTAATGAGCAGTGGTCTTATGTACAAACTTGAGCATAACTGAACTTTTTCATGGAAGTTTGTATTGATATATGTATCAAGTCAGATGTGAAATAACGTGATGTGTTAAGTCCGAGGTGACATTGGACTGCAAGATGTGCAAAAGAAATAATGCATTTTCATAGTCTCTAGCTTTTACTGCAGCACTTCCTGACAATGATTGGTTGTAATTGGACAGCTACGTGCATGTGAAAGAACGTTCTCAAAGACAGGGAAGAGAATTTAAAAAGAAAAATAGTCTCTTGTATACCTTTAAAAAGCTCAAAGCCATCTGCAGCACATGTTTAAGAGTCAGATCAATTTAAATCCTTAATATCCGCAAAAAAACCTGATGGAAATATCTGACTCTTAGCTGCTGAACGTTCTGACTTTGCTCTTACGGTCTCTCAAATTGCTATCAGCTGTTTCTGAGCATTTCAAGCCTGGAGGATTTTTCAACCTTGTTTTCTGCCTGACATGGTATGAAAAAGGGTGTTCAGATTGGCAATTTGAATCATAAAATAAATGTGCTGTAAAGCCAAAATGCCCAAAAGGAGGCCACAGACTAACAGGTTTAAATCTCAGTTGAGCTGTAGATTTAAACAAGTGATTCAGTATATTTAATATTAAGAATATTGATTATGTCTGGTTAAATGTTCACATTGTAGAGTGGCTCATGTTTAATGCATGAACTGCTTTGGAGCCGGCTTCCTGATCTTAAAATCCCTGTTAAGTCAAACAAGTGCAGAAAAGATGCCAGCGGAGTCAGTGCGATAATATTTTCTCCCTGTTCCAGTTAAATTCCTGGCTCTTGTATGCAGATTGGACCAGAGAGAGAGTTAGATGCTTTTGTTTGCTGCCAGAATTTTGCAGCAGCGCTGAGAATGTCTATCACATGACGGCATACACTGCTGTTTTTCCCCCCACCTTGAAGTTTTCATTGCAGAATGCCGCCGCAAGGCAAAGCTCTGTCGACGAGCGACCAAGCTGCATGACTCATTTGTTTATAAAAAGATGAGGGCTGTCTGCCACAGATCTGTCAGACCGCATGATCAAAGGAGGAAACGGGCTAATATTTAGGAAGGAGAACTTTTCACACACTGGCACAGCCGTTGGGGGCAAAGCTGCTGTTTATTTCCGCTGAGCACATGATGACGAGGCTGGGGCAAAAGCTAGTTTGAGGATGACAAAGACACATTAGTGTACCACTTGAGGATTTGTCAGTGGCTACTGTATCTTCATTTTCTCTGCAATTTCCTGCTGGTTTGTGTGCTGTCAATGGTCGGTCAAGTATTTTAACTAAGAATTCATTTAGTGGGTTTTGTGTTCGATACAAAGCAGGTTGCAGCTGCCTCTGTTCCATTTGTTTACAAGTGAGCGGTGATTGCTTCATGTGATGCAGTGAGCTGTCTGTGCTGATAATGTTTCTCCCCTTTTGGTTAACCCATTTTACTGAGGGAATTTTACTCGATATAAATGATCACAGCTTGCCTCCATTACTTCAAGAGCCATGTGTCATCTCTTTGTAATTTTTAGCCAAGCTCTCTGACTTTCTTTCCGTCTTTCTGCTGATTTTTGAAAACTTTTCTTCTTTACAGTCGGATGTTGTCTGTCCTTTGTGATTTAAATTCATTTTGTGGGATATAACCCTCTGCCTAGGGGTCTGCTTATCTCCGTATTTGAATGAAATTGCATTTCAAAAGCTGACCTATTACAGATTCTCCAACTGTGCCAGACTTAATATTTCTTTTATTCAAGTCTATTTAAGGCAACGCTGTATAACCTTTAAGTTGTTTTAAGGACATCATCATTAAGCAACCTGAGCAAAAAACTATGAAAAGGAACTAAGGCCACAAACATTTCAGCCAGTGAAACTTGAAGGTGGTCGATTGAACTTAGTGTACTTTCCTATTGCTATTTTTTTTTCCTCCAAAATTTCAAGCTTTATGTTCATTTTCTGTTGTAAAAAAAAAGAAATAAAACTGTGGAAACTAACTGTAATAGCTGATGTTAAATACCCCACATTTCATTGACATGAAAAATGCTGTTCTAAAATAAACAAAAACTTTCGTGATGTTTTCCGTAAGGCTATAACTCTTCTCTGCAGAACTTGCCAGTGTGATGACAGCTTTATAATAAACAGTTTTAAAGGCTGTTAGACCCATTCAAAAGTCTAAATAAAAACAGCCATCCATCAAAAACACTTCACTTATTTTTCACAGGTGGGTGGAGGGCTGGAGCTTACATCAGTTCACATTAGGTGAGAGTTAAGCGCACAAGCTTTTTGAAAGATGCTATATTCACAAAACAGTTCAAAACAAAGGGACTTGCCAAATGCGAAAAACATTTTGCAGTCTGTGCATCTAGCACTCAAGTTTAAATATTACAGAAAAAGCCCAGGAATCATGTTTTTTTTTTTGTTTTTTTTTTTTTTTTAATCTTAAAAAATATTTTTATAGTGGTGTTAAAGTATCGCAGATGTGACATGGAAATAGGAAAGCCTTTATAAATCTCAGAAACACTATCTGATCAGAAGATTTACCTGAGGTGTCATATTTTCTCTATCTGCTTTCTTACCCCTATCTCCTGATTTGTCCTTATCTCTGCTGTCATACTGGCTGTAGCATGGTACAAAGAGGGAGGTCAGTGTGTGTTTTACAAGCCTGCAAATCCTCCAGTTGACTGGTTTAAGACATGCTCAGATTTTAATGAAAGTAAGTGACACAAAATTTCCTCCACTGACCCTCCTCCTGTCTGTGGGGGGCACAGAAGAGGAAGATGAGGGAGTTTTGCTTCTTTCTTGGTTATATCTGGTCTCTAGGCTATGTTGTTTATTTCAATTCTATTTATTCATATTTCAATATGTATTATATTTATATGACAATATAAATATATATATATATTATATATGACAATCAGAGGACACATACAAAACAGAAAGATGTCTGTTCAGAAGTGTGGTGACGTACCTGCAAATTTAATTTTGACACACAATTACACAATTATTTTAGTTAAAGCAGTGAGAAGCTTATTATGACTTGGCATTTGCAAAAATAAATCGCCTAGCTGTTAAATCCTGACCTTTCAGCTAATGGTGAAGAAGTCTTGCCTCACAATGTGAAGACTCACAAGGTCACTGTACGAGGTCAACTGTTCCATCAGCATAAAGACTTATCTTATGGTTCACATAAGATAAGTCTTTATGCTGATGATGTATGATTTGCATGGGTTGGGCCTGTGGCTGTCTCCTGGGGGGGGCTCACTGTGCTCTGGTGGCTAACGGTCAGCTAACCACAGCATCCGATGACAAACCGTAGCATACACATACATACATAATATGCACAACTGATACATAATCACATACTCGTACATTAATTTTAAATTATATTAAATAAAACAGTAAATTAGCACTGGAAATCCTGTCACCAATGCTCTCACTGTTTATACTGATATTGTTGCTGCTGCTGCTGTTTTTGCTGTTGTTGTTGTTTTTGTGTCCCCCCGTCTCCCGTATCCCGTCTCTGTTCTCTCTTTCTATCCACTCCTGAGCCTCAGTCTGGTAGCTTTACCAATAAATCAATACCTTAGCCAATAAAGTTAAATGCGACAGGAGGAGTGTGTCAGACTCCTCCTTTGCAGAGGAAAACAGTTCAAGGCACCAGGAGCATTCATACTGCCTGCCCCAGCTGCTGAACAGTACAGGTAAAAAAATAAAATACTGATAGACTTAGAAAGTTGTCGATTTCCACCTTACCCAAGTGTTACTGTGAGTCCCTTTCAGGCACCTCATTTCTTTGAGTATTTTCTCATTCTTCACATTGCTGACTATATATTGGTTCTCTATAGACAGCCACAGAGATGTAAGATGAAAAGAAAGACTTCAAATATTTTGCTCTTCTTTTATTTGTTTGTTTCTCTGCCTTCATTGCTGGTGCCATGTTGTTGAACCCCTATATCTTGTGGCTTAAAGGGGGAACCCATTGATTTTACACAGCTCTGGACCTTTATAGCCCACTGATGTCTTCATTAAGCTGGTGGCTCAAGGCTTCATAAGGTTCTTCTAACACAAATTTTTCACACTCGAATTACACTGTGTGTGGAATTTAAAAAGACAATATCTCACATCCTGGTGAACTGATCTTTTATTTTATGAGTGCAATGCTAAATTGGCGAGACTCTTTTAATTTGTCCAGTCTAACATGCTGTTTCAAGAACAATTATGCCCTGCTAATTATTATCTGACATCTTCCCATCTAGTTAGTAAGTTGAAATGAAAAAAAATCTCAGCAGGGAGATGAAAGTTCAGTCAGCTTGAGTTCCATAATGATGTGCAGAAGCTGGGACTCTTGGACACGGGTTAATGTTATTTGTGCTGCTGCATTGTTGCAGGTGTTCCATTGTTTCCAGATCTCTGTCACTGCCATACACTCAGTAAATGTGTGGCTGTCATGGCCAGTGAGATACAGTCTCTTCAGAATGTATTCAGAACTTTTCTCCAATGGAGCACTTTGAGCTGTTGTACATTTATTTGAAAATGGGTAAAATTGCATTTTCAGCCTCTGGTCTGCACTCAGTAACTCATGCTGGCAAAGTGAAAACATGTTGGTGTGTGCAGAGGTGGCTGATACACAACATTAGAGGTACTTCATTTACAGACGAATCATGCCATGCTATTTCCTGTGCCAAGCTAAATTGTGGTCAGTTGCATCCTGTTTGCTGTCAGTGCGGTTGCATTGACCGGGGGCGATCTGATTTGATCAGATAGAGTTTAGGAAGGCACAAACTGACATATCACAGTGCATGTTCGGAAAAAAAAAACAGGGAAAGAAATCAAAGGAACTCTCTCTCGACCCCTAAGATAAAAATGTGGTAAGGCAAAGGTCAGAGCAAGGGTATTAAGCTATTTGAGTGCTCTCTCAGCACCCTAACCTCACTGATTATCAAACTATGAAACAAGCAGGACTCCTCCTAGAGTTGCCCATCCAGAGAAACTGAGTATCCAGGCCTCGCTTAGCTAGATTCAGAAACGAAATGGTCCCTCAAATGGATCCTCAGAAATCCTCTGCTGAGGAGAACCTGCCAGAAAGGCTGACAGAGTGGCTAGGCCGAAGCAGCTTTCAGTTAAAGGTGCAAGACAACCTCCCAGGAGTTAGTCACACAATATTTAAATGAATCTTTGGTCTCGTATGATCAGCGAAAGCTGCTCAACACCTGGCTAATACCATCAATATGGTGAAGCTCTTTGGTGACAACGTCATACTTTGGGTGTCTTCTCAACAGCAACATCAGAGTTAAAGGAAGGATGAATGCTGACAGATATAGAGGCCTCTGAAGAAAACGTGGTCCAGACTGCACAAGACCTAAAACTGGGGCAAATGTTCAACTTTGAGCATGACAATGACCCCGAATATGCATCCATCCCTCTGACTGGCCTTGAATGGCCATCTGTTAAAATTCAGGGATGTTTAACAAACACTTCACATCTAATCTGACCTCGAGGGAATCCGGCCGGGAGATTGAGATAAACAGTTCAAACTCAGACGTGGCAAAGCTTGTTTGTAGACCTCCAAAGACCTCAAACTGTATTTGCAGCCAAAGGGGCCTGTACCACAATAACACGTCTGAACACTTCAAAAAGATTCAGTTTTTGAAATGTATTAGTTTTAGTAGTTTCAAACATTCCTGAAAACATATTATGCCATTACAGATTATTGAGTGATGAGTCCTGAGCGGAAATGTCAGTTTTATCCATTTCTAATTAAATGTTTGACAAATAAAAGGTGGTCCTTAAATCTGCTGTTGTTGCAGTGATGCAGTGCTTCCAATAAGTGGTTGACCTGCTACCTCAAACATTATTGTAAGTGTGAAATCAAACCACTGTGCACTTACTTACTGTAATTGTATGACAAATTCTTATCAAAATAGTCGGCATGATTTAAATTAACTTCTCTCTTCATAAACTTTCTCAATTTAAAGTTTCATGCCGAGTAAATGCACTCTCATGATGCAATTACATATAATAAGTTTTAGTATTTAAATCACAAACTTCCGTCTGTCTCAATTAAAGGTCACATTTTCTGGATCCAGTAGTCCAATAGTCAGAAATAAAAAGTATTTTTACCAAATAATAATAATTTTGCCACAAAAAAAAAATAAAAAAAAATCCACAAGCAGATAGTGCGTTCTTATTCATTGTGGAATTCACTATTTTTAAATTTCTCTTTGCATTTAAGGATATCTTTAAACTTATTTAAGTTAAGTGTTAAGTGTATGATTGATTGCCAAGACAAAAGATAAACCTGAAGGTAGATGAAGTGAAAATTCCACGTTTAGCTCAGTTATGCAATGAACCTAATTTTGTATAAAGAACAAAAAAAAAAAAAAATCAAGCATGGGACTCTAACCCACCTGAGGCTGATACCGCTGCCTCAATTTGCCTCATCTATTTTTGAGAAATGACCTTCAGTGACGATAGCAACTGCAACACATTAACCTGTGAAGATGGATACGACTGGGGCACCGGAAAGGTCACAGTAAACAAGCCTTGACTTTGTAGGACACAGGCAGGCTGGATGACACAGTAGAGCACCTGTAATAATCTTGCTGATGTTAGCAATATGTAAGTGAATCTGTCAGAACTGACAGAACAGAGAGGCGCTTTTTAAAAAGTTTGGAAAAGCAAAGTTTTTAAACTGGTTATGACACAAAATGAATGCCAGACTGCTCTTTCATCTCTGTGTTTGTGTGTATAAAAAATTTGTTGCTGCTAAATTCCCATCTCAGGCTGCACAAGCAGAACTCGCTCCCCCCACTGTTTCCTGTATACACGTTGGAAAGGTCACTTTGCGGGTGAAAATAAATAAATAAATAAATAAATAAACTAAACCCCATCATCTATATGCATATGCCCATCAGACCAATGAAGCCGGGTTCTTGCCAGTTGGCCAGTCAGCCTTGATCAGCAGAAAGCAAATGAAAATGGCAACTGAGAGGAGAATTTACCGAGTGACTGACAAAAACAAAGAGCCTAAGATGCATAATTAGGCTGTGGTCCAGGCTGTGAGCAGAAACATGCCAGTTGGCAATCTAAGCAGTTAGGCTCCTGCTGGGACGTCTAGCAGGGAAGCTGGGTCTGCAAAGACCCAAAAAAACAACACTGTGGTGACATTTTCTGAAAACACTGCACTATAACCTGATCTGGAGATGCAACTTTGTGACCCCATCCTCTCCAAGCATCCGCACACACACGCCAGCACACTAAAGCTTCCCGGCAAATGTTTGGATGTTAAAAAGATATTGATATGTCGGCGTGCTCCAGACCTGAAAACTGCTGTAAATACAGCTGATAAATAAAAGCACAGACATCTGTCATCCAAAAACCGCTGTATGAGCTTTATTAATTCGGCAGTTAAGGTTGTTTTTTTTTTTTTTTTTTACCTTGTGAACATTTTGTGCTTGTTATTCCAATAATAATGAAATCAAATTCATTCATCACTGTTATGAGTATCTCTTCTTCAACATGTGAGCAGAGGAGAGAGACGCATTAATATTAGGTTACTGTTACTACTGTTGATCTACTTGCTTTATCTTCTGATTTGCACTGTTTTATAATATTTTCAGTCAGACAGAAACATCAATCAAAGAGAAGTTATTGGGACAATTCATGGTTATCTAAAGGACCAGATATTTCCTATCAGTGTCAGGCCCTTATCAATGAAAAATAGCAAGTAGTTTTCTATACTAATACATAATACATAATACAGAATACATCCTATTTCTAACTCTTTTGCTAGCATATATTGTTATATAAAACACTAAACATTTTAACTTATGCAAATAAAAACACAAATGTGTGTAGTGAAAACGCCTGAAACCAAACGCACACGCTTTTTAACTGCATAGTGAAGTCAGTAGGATGGTCATATGGGAGCACGGTGGAGTCCTAGTAATCATGTAGTGAACTATAATCTTGCAGCCGCTTCCTCACTTACAGATGCAATACAGCAGCATCGAGATGTCAAAACAACGGATGATTTGTTCTAGCTGTTAAAATAGAGGGTGCATTTCTCCCTCACTTGAAAATAACTCGACTAAATAAGTGATGATGTTTCACTTTGATTTAAAGGTAAACCCAAGGTTTCTGCAGGGTCTAACTGTGTTAATGCCCAGGAAAAAATGTCGAAAGGTCGACAAAATAATTCAGAGAAAACTTGTGCGTGTTGAGGGAGACGTTAAACCAAGAGTGCTGCAGTGGCACGTCAGCTCAGCATAGGCTACCAGCTTAGTGCCTGGATATTACTGCGCTTTGGATTCTACATAAAACGAGCTAGCTATTCAAGTGTTGGTGATGGCAACAGCTCCGAAGCCTCCTTTTTGGTCCTGTAGGGCTGTCTGCGTTTTTTCAGATTGGACAAAAGGTGATGGAGTGTTTAAGCAGAGTAAATGGGCAATTTGGACTCACTGTCCAAAGTGCTGAACAAAGTGCGAGGCAGTTGTACTGTCCGTGTAACGCGGTCTGCATAAGCATAAGGGCTGTTCACATTTGGAGCCTTATGCATGAAGTCATAATCATTTCCATTTGCTACCACGCACACACACACACACACACACTACACATACAGTATATGCACAGAGGCAAGCGATTTGATAGTACCCAAAAGTATTATTTGGAAGGCCAACAACATGAAAATTGTTTCATTTCAGTGTAGATTTTTACCCCGACTTTAAATAACCTACTCAAAAGCAATGATCACAGTCAGAACCTCATAAAATTCTAACTCCTCCAAATTGAAGCTTCACTCCTCATTTGGCTCCTTATGTGAACATACAACCCTTTCAAAAAATATTGGCTTGATGCACAGGCTCTATATTCTGTGCTGATAGCATGGGGCTTTGTGTACATAAAAGCAGATCGAGAAGCATTTAGAGGCAAGAGGAAACTGGTTATGAGTCCCAATAGACAAATGAAACCTACAATAGTGGTTTAAAAAAAAAACAAACAAAAAAAAAAACCAAAAACACAGATACACTTGATGACGATGCCAATCTTCAAAGCCTCTTTGGCTCATCACACACACAGAAAAAAAAAATCTTGTTTGATAAAAGCAATGAGAAGTTGTGGAAGGAAGAGCTGTAATACAAAAATAAACCTTGTCACGAAGGAAAAACAACAAAACAACAAAGCAATAAAGCAACTTTGGTGAAGTTGTAAATGATATAACTTAACATCTGTGAGGTGCTGTGCCTTTCTGACTCATTCATTTTACTCTGAATTCCTCAGAGTTTATATAAAACAATTTGAAGCTTAGACTCGTTCACTGGTTGGTCTGATCAATGGATATTATTGGTTTTGTTTTACAGTGCGGGGCTATATGTCATACTTTAAGCAGCAGTCATAGTTTTCTCCAGGTTTACTGCTCTTGAATAATCTAAGAGGGTGCAGTGGAGAACAGCTGAGGCTGCAGGAATACCAAGGCTGACGTGGACAGCAGAACAAGCTGAAAACATTTGACATCGTTATCGGTATAAAATTTATATGGCTAACATGTTAACAATTACATGTTCACACATAACACCCAGTACACATTACATTAGCTTGTTATTGTGTACACCTCATAAACATGCGCTCGGTCCGATATAAGTCTGCTATTAACTCTGTTTTGGTCTCCACCTTATGCCTAAGTGAAATATCTCACTCTTCAGTGAATAAATGACACTTCAAGCAGTTTACACACTGGCTGTTTGGTTCTGGGTAGGTGAATGATGAATCAAATCATTGGCTGTAACCATTGCAAGTTCTGAAACAGAAAACTCAACAAAATTACTGAAATAAAAAGGTAAAAGCCCTGATTTACACTCTGTCATACCACTTATCTATACAGTAAGAATACTAAGTACAACTCAGACAACTACTATAAGTCTGAGCTGCTTAAGCTCACTACAGGCTGTCGGTACGCACCTAACATATCATAGACAATGGGCTGCTATTGTTCTTAGAAAATGGTTATTAAGTGTGGCAAAAAAAGTTACATTAATAGACACGTCAGTATGATTTTTTGTTTTTTTCCCATCTGTATAAATTCCCTAAGAAATACAAAAAGTAGGTCACTTGGGCCTCCTGCACATACAGCGACAGACTTCTGTTTGCTCAACGTGTCATTTCCACTGTCTTTTTTTTTACTTAGGATCCCAATGTTGTTAAATAACTGCTAGCTAGATTGTTTGTTCTTCTGTCTGTGTTACGATGTTGCTTGTCAGCCACGGAGTGATGCGGGTCTGTGAAAAGTTCAAGTTGTATATGCGGACTATGCAACGCCTATGAACCAATCGGATTGCTTGATCTGAGTTACCCGTTTTCTAAATAATCTTATTCCTTATGTCTCATTTCATGTTGACATTTAATTTAAACCAATTAAGCACGACAAGGGTGGTGCCACATAATGCACACGCAAGGTAAATTTAGGTATGTACCTGAAATACAAGAATCTTATTTTAGCACCGCCTTCGGGTCTTATGTCGAATTTGAGGTGAAACTACTGAGCGCTGACATTAAGCTGCTGCAGCTGATCCGAACTTTTACTCAATGTTCATGATGCCGAGAAAAATAAGAATCCATGAACAGTACGGGATTGCAGCCACTTCAGCAGCTGCTGCAGCTTCGTGCTCACTCTTCCTGAACCACAAAAGGATTGTGAATTTGTCCCTCAGTAATTGCCTGAAGATTTATGACTGTAAAACTGTAGATGGAAAGCTGGAGCATGTTTGCGGTAGGATGAAGAGGCTGGCTGGCTAAAAAGGAAACCTGCCAACAGTGTAGCTGCATTGAGAGTTATAGTGAGACAGATTTACAGTAAAATATTCTAAGCCGTCCTTTTTACTTTTCTGCTAATTTCCAGCTGCAGTTATACGTGTTAAGTCATTTTTTTAAGGGCTCAAGAACTCATAAGGTCATTTCTAAATTGCTAACCTGATGTTAATGAATAGATTTTTCTTGTGGGCAAGCAGCCCGTTGAAGTCGTTAAAAAGACAAAAGTATAATTTTGGAAGATCCAATCCAAAATATTTGGGGTATGAGAGAGTAGTAATTGCTTGAGAGACCAACTTCTAGTTAGCTTTTTCCGTTATTACAGTTTTGTTTTGTTTTTTTGTTTTTTTTTTTTCCCCCCCAGTTACAAAGTTTATAAAGAGAAATACATGATAAAGGTCCAAGAAAGGAAATATAAACATAATCAAATCTTGTAAATTCTCTAAAATAGTTTTTATGATTTTTTTATTTTTTTTTTTATTATTGACTACCTACCTGCCTGTCCGGCATCATAAAACCTTAAGTATAATAACTCCCATTTTTGACAATTTATTGAAAACGGAAGGCATACAAACATTGCGAGTGAGACAAAAACATGACCCAAGCTATACATCAGCACATTCATCTTCTTTTCCTGGCTTATCTCTGTATGATATTTTAAGTTTATCCATGGTGCTATAAATATATCATGCTTATTGTATTGGCAGACTGCCACTTTGTCATATGTTACAGTAAACAGTTTTGCTTTTAAAAGTGTAATCTACACATTAACCCCAAGATGTCTATTTTGTTATAAAATGCCATGAATCGGATAATTTATGAGCGAATGGAGGCGCTCCTGACACCTGTTAATGTGTATTATCTAACTTTTGTTTCTTCGTCACCCTGGGCCATTTATATTTTAGCTCAACTTAATAAAACAATGTCTCATTGTTCAGTGTCCAGCTTCATTCATCTCAGAGACACCTACAAACCAACAAAACACGCACGCACACACACACACACACACACACAGACGCACATACATGCGTCAAGACGATGCACCAGAGGACATCACACATTGTCTTGGACTCTACTATTTTTTGCTACCAGTTGTAGGAGGGAGGGAGCGAAGGAGGGAGAGAGGGGTGACAGGTTCCCTGACCAACCAAGCTTTGCCAGCTATAATTGGAGTTCAGGAGTTAGTGGGGGCTGCTAGGTATAATTGGACAGCAGCCAGGAACTTGTGTGCCGTTGTCTCAGCCTCGCTTCCCCTTTTCACCAGCCATCTCAATTACTCCCCTGGTAAAAGGCTCCTCAACGCCAGGCCACTGACACAGCAACCTCAATTTCTCTCGAAAAATTTGTAGGGGTTTGTGTTTTGTGTGTGTGTGTGTGTGTGTGGGTGGTGGTGGTTTAATGAGGCTCCGTCATCATCGTGACCATGGCAAAGGCATCGAGAGAATGGCTAGTTTGTCTCCATCATATGTGAGTAGATGGACGCTTTCAGTCACCTGTGCAGAATAATCCAAGATTTACAAGAGCACACAGAGCTTCCCAGAAGACACACACAGATATACACGGCATCTTTCGTGCTCACGCAGTGAAAGGCAGTGGCGAAGGCAACAAACACGGAGTGCACACACACACACACTCTGAGGAAAATGACAGTAATTTGCTGTGCTTGTTTGGCTTTCTTTTCTTCAGCTTGGAAACCCTCATGTTGTGCTGAACGCCCCATCGGCTCTGTTCACAACAATGATCTCCACTGCCCGACTGAACGTAATTAAAGCAACTTTCATTCACAGTGGTGTGTACTGAGAGGTGGTCAGAGAGCAGCATTGCATCACTCCAACTGTCAACTCAAAAAAACAAAACAAAACAAAAAAATGCTGCGGTTTTCTTATTGTGGTTCAGTATTTAGGTTGTTAAAACCATTACTGTCTGACACAAAGACCGTGAACTTATTTAAAAAGCTGTAGTTACTAACTTTTCGTTCCTGCTCAGATCAATATGTGATGGTACTGCGCACAACTTGTAGCTTGGACTTGTTATTCTGTGTGTAAATAAAATCACAGCTCTTAGCTGAAAATGTGGAGACTTTTCTTTTTTTTGTAAAAAAGGAAACAAAAACAAAAATCTTGCAGGCCAAAAAAACCCTCCACCAAGCGTGTGGAGAAGCTAAATCAAGGGCAGCACATTCTTGCTCAGTAAGATACTGTTGATATCTTTTTGGATTGACTGCAAAGTTCTTAAGAGCCGTGTTGACCTTGAGCCTTTACCTGGAACGCTCCTGTGTTACCTCCGATGTATGAAAACATTCAGGTTGGGTAAAATAGACTCTGCTGAGCTACAGAGTCAGTTCTAGTTTGAAGACAAAAGCCCTTGACTGTGTTTTCTACAAGAAGAATGAGAAGGATAATGAGGAGTATCAGCAGACAGCACCCGTCCTCTCCTCACCCAGTCTAAGCCTTTGAATCCCGGCTGATGCGACGGAGCAAATAAAAATGGATTTAAAATGCCCGCCATACAGAGTGCCATCAATGTTCTTGGCTTCAAAAAGTGATTTTTGTATTCTTTTTTTTATTCCAAAGGTTGGCTTTGTGGTTTGACATGACAGCCCAGTCCAGTCATGATCACACTCTTGTGACCTCATGCACTCCACTGCCTACATTTCTGAGTGAAGCAAGAAGCAGACTTTTGCTGTTCAATTAAGTGGCACCTCATTTCTCCACAAAGTCTCTTATCTTTCGACAGAATAAACGCTGGAATAAACCAGTACACTACAGAGAGGATTCTATAGCTTCCCAGTGCTGTCTGTGACTGTGTGCTAAACATCCTGAGTGTTAAAGGACTGAATTACTCCAGATAACATGAATTCGAATAAAATAAACATACAAAGATAAAGTGTTTAAAGGAGGCAACCTGCCCGTCCTGTCTCACACTTTTCTGCAGGTGAAGGACTGTATAGCAAGTGCTTATGCTATCTAAGCCTGCATATACTTTTGCTCGTGAGGAATGAATGGATTTTCGAGGAGTAAGAATTTGACAGCTAATTAGTGAGCCGGATGACAACCGGGCATCAGAGTTTAGAAATTGTAAAGTAGAATAAGAAGAGAGGGCCTTCAAAAAGTTTAAGCGGAACATGCTGACATGTTTGAGCATTGCAGTGAAAAAGAAAAGAAAGGAGAGAGAGAGAAAAAAAAGGGACGTTCGCATGAAAAACATACATGCACTTTCCCCTCAATTTGCGGGCTGAAATGTCAGAGAGCTCACAGGCCTTTGCTTATTTAGTGGTGACTTGATGCACAGAGAATCTCTTAATTTAAACTCTTAAGTTGGTGCTCAATTCGTGCTTCTGAGAGCGAAGAAGGGGTTATTTATCTTCTCCACTAAAGCCTTTATCCCCTCTCTGAGCTAAATGCTCTGCCTTTTTTTTTTTTTTTGCAGCCACCTGCACTCCTATTCGGGGATCAGAGAGTGTGCAAACAGTGGTCTGACGGGAGCCATAATCAAGCCCTTAAGCACAGAGGCTGTTGTTGAATGGGGGGAAGAAAAGAAGAAGAGAAAAACAGAGATCTGTCTCTCACCATACCATTTGTTTACCTCCCAGGGACCTTGGGCCCTTGGGGGTTGGTGTTTTCTTTTGGGGGGAAAATTGGTAGATAGCTTTAGCAGATTCCTTAATTGGGAGGTGTCTGACATTGTCTGCGGTCAGAGGAGTTAACCCCACTGGAAATACTCCCTGGTTAACCCAGGTTAACGTGGCCTTGCATGTCCCCGACACTTCCCCCTGATGGAAAAATTTAGGGGCTATTAAGCAGAGACAGACCATCTGGGTCTGTTATGGGCAGCCTTGAGGGCCTGGGATGACTGTGGGTGATGGGGGTGGGGTGTTGTTGCTTTTCTCCTCCAATCTTCCTCTTTCCTCTTCCTCTGTGCCCTCTACTTTCTCAGGTCAAAGAAATAAACGAGCTCAAAGGTTTGCTCTTTTGTTCACGCAGAAACAAATCCAAGGAGTTTTCCATGGTGCTGTAAACAAGGACTTAAACATTTCTGAAGTGTCTCCAAGTCAGCAGAAAAATTGTCCTCAGATTTAAAAAAAAAAAAAATCCTAAGGCTCCCTGGTGTAAAGAGGACAATTGGTGCCTTTGACTGGAATTTGTGGGCCGATATTTTCAACATAGCAAATTGAACAGAAAATATAATGACCATGTTCACCAACTTAGTTTAGTATGAAAAAAACAAACAAACATAAAAAAATAACAACAAAAACATCCATGTGTTAATGTTATTTTGGATTATAATTCCCTCATTTGTTAAAGAAGAGCATCAATCTTTCAGGGAAACACTGGTGACTGGAACGAAAACACCAAATCTGAGAATGTGTGTTTCAGCCATTTTAAACACATTTACAGCAGATAAGCTATGTTAAGTACAAATTCATCCCTCTTGGGCAATGGCATTCTCAATTGGCTGGTTTAATGTAAACCAGCACATTCCCTACATGTGTTTTTTTTTAATAAAACATAGAGTTCAGGATTTGGGACAACTGCTAAAAGGGTTACCTTATCGTGGGTATTACAGTCACATCATTTTGACCTCATTCTCTCACCTGAACTGTTGAATGTCCATTGATGATGAACGACTGGCTGACTGCACGTGCTTACAAGCAAAGAGTCAGGATAAGTTATGAATTGTAGAGGTCAGGAATCTGTCATCCATCTCTCTCTCTATCTCAAATCGTTCTATAACGTTTAAGGTCTTTTCTGGCTTTCTTTTCGTTATCAGCGATGATACAGACAGCAGCCATCAACACAAACCAGTGACACCGCAGTGAGATTCTCTCACTGAAATCCAAACCGTGTAAACAACCTGCTACTTTAGCAAAGTAAATAATGTTCAGATGGCTAACTCCTACCTAACAGCAAAAATGACAACTTGTGATGATGATTGTAATGTGTTTTAAGTGGTAAAAGTGAAGAAATGTGTAACAAATCCTTGGTTGAGCTACTTACAGGAGCCACCACACCAAACACAGTCAGTCTAAAGTGGGCAGCACTCACTGTGTCCTTCTAAATGCACTTTGCGCTGGCTGCTGCACATGGAGAGCAGGGTTGCCAGGTTTGTGAGGCAAAACCAGCCAAACAGGAACTTGGAAACAGCCCAAACCTTTATGCATATAAAAACAGCAGACAAGAGCTCAAAATATGCCCATACAAAACCATCAATATTGCTTTAAAAATGTGTTATTCATATTTTAAATACATATGTAAATCAGTTATGTGTTTACTGTTATGTTCTATTTAAACTCAAACACCTTATCCTCCTAATTTAGGACATTCTAACACCTGTGTGGTCTGAAGATGATGTATGTGTGTCTGTGCTGATCAGGCCTGCATCTGTTTTGATTTGGGCACAAATGTTCATTCATTCATTCATCTTCAACTGCTTATCCGTTTCCATATCTTTGGAGGTGCTGGAGCCAATCCCAGCTCACACTGGACAGGTCAGCAGTCCATCACAGGGCCAACACACAGAGACAGAGTGAGACCAACAGCCACTCACACTCACACTCAGACCTACGGACAGTTTAGAGTCACCAGTTAACCCAAACATGATGTGTTTGGATGGAGGGAGGAAACCCACGCAGGCACGGGGAGAACATGTGAACTCCACACAGAAAGGCCTCAGGCCGGGGACTGAACCCTCAACCTTCTTATTGTGGGGGAACATTAACCACTATACTGCCACGCTGCCCAGGTACAAACATTTGTCAAGTTATGGCTCTTTATTCAAAGGTGTTGATATAATCTTTATGCAATAAGTCTGCCTGTGCCCAAACTGCAGACAGCAGCAACACAACAACAGAGTAGCCCAATTCTGTGGAGCTGCCAACCCTGAGGGAGAAACATGTGCAGATCGTACCATTTGCAAGGCAAAGAAACAACTATGACCGTCCTGTCAGGATTATAGAATGATAGCAGTGTTTATAGGAAAACATTGTGGTTTGGGTCTAAGTGCTTCCTTCAGGTTTGCAGACCTTTTTCCTCGTGATTTCAGTGACAAACGTGGTTAAGGTTGTGGAGTGGTCATGGATGAAATCACACTTTATTGGCTTCACAATGGACTTAGTTTTTCTTTGTGCAACTTTATCTTTGCTCCCGTCATAACGTCTGATGAAATCACATCCAGCCGCTTGCAAAGACGGCCAATGGCGTCATTGTTTTCAATGTCAGTTTCAAACTTCCATTTCAAACCACGCAGTTGTTGTGGAGAGACAATCACCAGACAAATAAGAGCATCAATGAGTCTTTACCTCTGACTTCTCCAGTGCAGGCTTTGATCTCAGTGCTTCATCTCTTTCACCCGGTCTTTGTTCATTGTCTTCGCCGTGCCCTTCTGTTACCAGGGGTAGCTCACATACCTGCTGCCTGCTCCACCCATTGTGTTTGAGAACAAACAGCGACAGCCTCAAATTTAGACCTTCACATAGACTACCCTCTGAGAAACCGCCTCGCAGGCTCCTCCAGCAAAACACTTCCCGCTTATTTCTTTCTCTCTCCCATCTGTCTTTTTTATCTATGCCTACTGATGCGAATTACTTCCGTAGACTTTGACTTAGCCATTGCTGATTGTCCTTTTTAGTGTGAGTGAGGATCACTGCAGCACCATGACTGTAGTATGATCACACCTCTGTTACTATTAAAGTCATTTATAAGGGTTTAATTAATTACAGTGATTATCTGATTACTCCTGAGGAGAGGAAAGCAGTTTTTATAGTCCCAAAGCAAAGAAATTTCTCTAATTACGGCATTATAGGTTGGAAGAAGACTGACAGACCTAATACATGCAGTGCTTTAGCATGTAGCTCACAGCCCCCTCAGAAACGTGTTCTTAATATTTGTATCCAGTAATGTCTCAAGTTCATTTACAAAGAGATCATGTAATTGTGTCTCATTGATTCATTCATGTATTACGTCTAAATTCAATACCCAGTTGTACTATACTACTATACTAAATTGAATATTAGTATGTGGTGATGTTTAAATTTAACTCCTCAAGTTTCTCAGACACCCAAATGGACGCTTTCTGATATGACATATTCCCTCAGTACAAGGAGTGTCAAATAGTTTGATGAATCTGGGCCTCCAGCTAATTAAATGGTAGAATGTTTCAGGACATCATTTGAGCTTTGTGACAAAGTGATAGAGAGCTATTCCTCTTTTTACCACTTGTCCTTTACACGTTCACCTTATACATTCCATCATATTATTTTATTCATGAGTTCATTTTCCTATAATTTCCCATTGCTATTGGAACAGTGCAGCACTTACTATTCCAGGTTTGTTTGCATTGGCATTATGTTACAGTTTACATCAAAGCCAATCAGAAGGTTAAAGCAAACACAGTGTCACAAGTTAGTTTCAGTCATTTTTATTATGTTGCAGGTTGAATAGTGTGTAATTGTTTGTTCTTTTGTTCAAAACCACCATGCCGGGCTATTGTTTTGGGAGGGGGTGGCCCAGCAGTGTTGCTGATAACATGCTGGCATCACTGGACTAAACCAAGAAGAGGGGTTTTCTTTTTTTAGAGTGTTTCTTCGGTTAAATGCAGTAAAAGTAATGTGCTAGGGAGGATTTGCCTCATCCTTTCTCATTTTGATGTCCAAATGAGCTGGTAGGGGATTGGGAATACATTTAATGTCCTTATATTTAAGCTACTGAGTAGGTCACCTTCATTGGCCTCAGTTCACACCTGCTTCAGCGGTGAAGGTGTGAACTGATCACACTATAAAGCAGTTGGAGTTTGTGGCTCTGGCAGGCCATAAGCACGTGCCTTTATTTGATTTCAAGGCAAAATTTTCATTTCCATTTTAGTTGTGATGTTTGTTTTACCTGAGTCATGTGTGCGAATGGAGAGCACTGTAAATAAACCTTCACATGTGAGAACATACACATGTGTATGTGTCTGCTGAGCCTGCCTGCCTACCACCTTCCTCGAGCTCAAACAGCTTACCCCTTTCATATGCACACAGGACTTACTGCCAAAGGTTGTGCATTTACAATGCAAAGCAAATGTTATTTTGGATCCCCCTCATCAATGGTTTTGGAGCCAAAATGCAATATTTCCATATAAATGATGAGAAATGATGTAGCATAATCATTCTATACTAAGCAATAGACATTAGATGTGCCATTCTTCACTACTGCAATAAATGTCCAGAAGTGCACAACATTGACTAACAGTGAATATTTCATTTTTAATTTTTTTACAAAAATCTGAATCCAAAAAGAAATCATTTCCGAAACAAATCCCTTTCAGTCACTAATGGAAACCTTCTCTGATACAGGGCCTAGACGTGATGCGCTCTGTTTGCAAGAAGTAGAGGCAGACCGCTTCTTCTGGCATGTAACCAGGCCTATTTATCACTCTGCCATCCTGGTGGCACCTTCCTGATGAAACAGGTTGAGGAAGTGTTCCTCAGGAAGATGGAGCGTGAGGAGATGGATCCAAAACATGGATGGGTACCATTGCTGTCACCACGCTGTGAACTGTTTGGCGCTCTGTCTCACCAGTAACCCTGTCAGAGTTCTGGACGTTTGGCCCGTTTCATCTACATTACAGATGTCTTTGTGCCGCTCTTGCCGCTATCTCTCCCAAGTAAATTTAGAACTTGAGTTCAAGCTTATAAGACCGGCCAAAGCTCGTGGCTCAGGGAGTACAAATTGAGGGCTTATCGAGTGCTGCCATCCGGCTGGCCATCCATAAACGTTGCCAATGGTAACAGACCAGTAGAGAGTGTTTGGCTCTTCCTCAAGCTAGAAATGCTTAAAAAAAATTACGAGAATGTATTTTACATGTTCTAATTGTATTTATCCAAGATTATAGAGGTAAACAAAGCACAGAGTGTACTGCCTACATGATGAATTGTTCGGAAACTGGAAACTTTATCTCCCTAAGCTGGCTCTGCTCCACTTCCCAAGGCCCGCTGCTCTCTCTCTCTTTACAGAGTCGTGCTACATGTACTGAGGAATATGTTCAGTAGCAGTGAAAGTAGAAATGATTGGTTGGATGCCCCCTCCCACCCACCACCACCTCCACTGAAGCCCGGCACTTCAATTTTCTGAGACTTAAGATGGAGATTGAAAAAAAAAAAACAAAACAAAACCCAAAAACTTTGTTTGTGTTCTGTGAAGATAAAATGGTTAACCTGATGATTAATAGTCCCATTATGCTTTATATTCTGCTGCCACCTGTGTCACTTTGCAGAATCTGCGCATTGTGCGGAGAGTTATCTCTCATAGCATAAATGCTGCAGCTGGTGGAAAATGAGAGGATCCGAAGAACTGTTAACTATGAATATCTGTGTTGGTTTGTTTTTTTTTTTTCCTCCCAACATTTCCCCTATTGCCCAGTGAATGAACCAAACCCTTTTTGCTGCTAGTGTGGCTGGTGTTGGCTTCCAACTGCCGTAGTCCTGCTGTGAATCTAAAGCAGGTACATGGGGGAAAAAAACAAAACAAAACAAAAAAATCCTTTAAAGAAAACCTTTTTCTGTAAAGGAAAGGGTCCAGGCTCTGTGTTTGCTTATCAGTGGAAACACTAGTTCAAGATATGAATAATACACTCAGGCGAGTGTGCAGAAATCCCTTATTTCTGAGCACATATACTTCCAGTGTCACAAACAAGTCCACTCATAGGTACATATTTTCAAGCTCTGTGCTGATACAAGTGAGAAATCCAATTTCACAGAGAGCACTGGCCATTTCAGGGAAGTCAAAATGCTAAATTATAACCGAGGACCAAGGCCAGCATAAGCCAAACTGGCCCAACTACCCAATTTGAGGTACTGCCCCCACATATGTCTCCTTGTTTTTTCTTTTTCTTTTTGATAGTTTCACTTGCTTCTCTTTCCCATCTGACTTTCTTCCCTTTCATCTTGTAAATATGCAACAGAAAACCAGCAGCGAGGGAGCTCTCATGGAGGCCAATCAGAGCTCTCTCACAACATACAATCATACTTTCAAGAAAAAAACTGTTACTTTTGCAACCCCTCATTTGGGCGAGTCTTACCTTGACAAAAAAAAAATAGGTTTCTGCAATTAGGAATTCAGTTGGCTACAGTAAAATGATACTGCAGGGCACGGATTATGTTGTTGAAGGTCAGGTTCAGGATAATGCATATGATTGTGGCAGCAAACACAGATGAAGAAAAACTACAGGATGTACTGCATAGCCTTAGCTAGGTTATATAAGGTTTTATGTGTGTGTGTGTGTGTGTGTGTGTGCAAACACCCAGAAACTAAGAGCCATTTTACAGAGAAACTTTTCAATGATCTTTCAAATCTGGCCAGTGGAAAACACTGGAAGAGGCTGAGTCTGGTGTTTTAATTCTGGATTCAGCCTTCCTCAGCAAAAGGATTCACATGCAAAGATCGTTTGGTGGCATTTTATCTAATTGTTGTCAGCTTCGGTTTATAATGTTCACTCAGTTCTCAGTCATAGCAGCTAAACTAATGGTTATTTGTGATTTTATCTTAAGTCCCTGTTTTAATAAGATTAGGATCATCATGAAAGACGAATCTTAATGGTGTTTCATTTTATCTTTTACTTTGTCCCAGAAGCAGTTTTTGAATGTTAGTTTTGCTGTCTTGATGTCCTGCCCTGTCAGTTTTTCTGTCAGTTGTTTTTGCTATGTTAAATGTAATATATATATATATATAAAACAGAAAATGTTCTCTTTATATTTTGGATTTTGTGAATAATCATAAAATCAACGAAAATCTTCTTTCCTGTGACTTCAAATTGCAACTGACATCCAACATGGCTCATCTGCAATATGTAACATATACACCATATATTTATGTATCATATGTTAAACCATTGATAAATATCAGGAGAGTGATTTTGAACAAAGTGTGTTACTCATGCTACCCTGCTGTTCCTCATGGGGTCTGTAATGGGTTTTTCTGGAGCCCACTTTGGAAATCTGTTCTTTAAGTCGCTTGTAAGTAGGGCTGGTTGATATGGAACAAAATCCTATCACGATATTTCATATCAGTCTATCGATAGTCGATATATCACAAAATAAAATTTCTGTCAACTTTAAAGGTTCCTTTTTACTCCTCCTTACTCCTGCGAAGATACCACATTCATATTGGTTTATTCAGTTATTTATTTTCTGTCAGAAGTTGAGCATATCAAATGTACTACAGACCTCGTAGAACTGTATTTCAAATAAATATAATCATTTATATAATAAACTAAAATCTTAATTGTGACCAGTCAGAAGCTTCAAGTGTTACAGGAGAACACAAACAAACTGAATTATTTGGTCAATTACAAAAAAACAAAGTAGGTAATACAAAATAGAAAAGTCTCAATTATGAACAGTCAAAAGCTCAGCACAATTTGCAGTGCAAGCTACTCTGCTTCCTGTCGGACTTTAGATAGCCAAAATATCCCCACACTACCAGAGTCCTCGGACCTTTCTTCTCAACAGCCTTGGGCTGTGTCCGTTACGGTGTCTTCAGGGATGCTGTCGGTCGTGTTAACATTTTCTGCCATTTTCACGTATTTCGCTCCCACTCCTAACATACCAGTGGCCAAAACATAAGCACATGTGCATCACCTACTCTCTCTGTGTGTGTCAACCTACCCTGGCCTGGCTGTAACTCTATTCCAGCTGCATGATTGGCTCGGCACGGAGCTATTCTCATTATCATTGGCTGTCCGTGTTGTCTGTCAAAGCATGGATGGAATGAGTTCTATCAAGGAAAAGTTATTTCGAGATAATTATCGTTATCGTTTTATCGCCCAGCCCTACTTGTAAGGAAGTAACGGCCAAAGAAAATCCCCACACTGACTAACCTGAACCCACCCATCCCTGTGCTGAATGTTTAATGTAGGGAGGCCAGTTCATTATTTACTCTGTATAAATTAAGGTCAGATAAAATTGATTAACCCCCCCCCCCAACCACCACCACTACCACCACTACCACCACCCCCACCAGCTGGCGCAGATTGCTGCCCTTTTGATGTGTATCTGCTTGGGACTAAGCAATATTGACACGGCAAGTCTTTGCCTGCTGACAGGCAAACAGCAGAAGGCAAAGTGGCTGCTGCTTGGTCCAGGCAGAAAATAAACAGTTGACTGTGAAACAGAGGAGTCAAAGTCAAATACTGGTCAGTTGTGATGATTAAATCAGCAACATGCTCCAATCAGGCCGACGGGGATAAAGGAAGTTGTAATGCTGTTAAGACAAACATTTTTTTTTTAAATAGTCAATAACTAACAGTTTTTATTTCAGTTTAAAGGACAGAGCTTATGATTGAGATGATCCAATTAGTTTGAGAGGCTGGCAGATGTAATTGTCTGTATGGCAAAAGTTAATATTAATAAAATTGAAATGATGATTTTGTGAATGATTCTCAAATGTTTTTATTTATTTTATTTTTTTGTAAGCAAAGCTCTTCAACATTCACAGGAGCATAATCCACACCACTGCTACGTCGTACCTACTTGGGAAATCATTTCTGTTTCTAATGCAAATGCAGTAAGTCAGAATGTGATTGTGATTGTAGCCTTGGTATGAGATTTGAGGTTTGTGAACTACGATCAGTCGTCACATCGATGAAATATAAATCTGAAAATCAGTAAAAAATTGCACTTTTTGAAGAATCTTTGAAACGGTTAACTGCACATATACCCAGAGCGAGTGTGGGCTCTGTCATTTTTCAACAGTTAATTCAATCATTGCTGGCCTCTACAGCACATAGTTCACCTCCAAATTATTCACACTGGGGGAATATTTGCATTATATTCTGATGCAAATAAAACGGTTATTAGAAATGCTGCAACATGCATTGACAAAACCGTGAAATCAGAGGCCTCTGCCCTGGTCACAGTTGAAAATCCCCATTAAAACAGTCAGAGACTGAGAATAGAGATTAACGGGGAGGACCGATGCACCAATTACCCGAAGGGCAAAAAACAAAAAGCAAAGTTTTGAATGTTGTAACTTAGACACTGATAAAGCTACCTTAAATGATTGTGCTTAAGCATAAAATATAGAGACATTAAGTTGAAATGTTCAAGTACATGGATAAACCATTGCAGATTTCTTTCCTGTAAGTGCATTTCTTTTCCCCGTGGAGAAATGGTTGCCATGGATTTGCTAGCTGGAAATTTTATTTTCCTGTGCTCTGAAAATAATGTCGCACCCGCTCTAAATTTAACATAATCTGTAGGCCTCCACTATCGGCATGACAACAGTCGAACTTATTTGTTGTGGGAGAAAGTAGCCACAGTACAAATGTGCGTGTGTGTGTGTGTGTGTGTTTAACTGTCTGACATATACCGCATCCCTTGAAGTTATACAATTAATGCACACGCACATTACACTTTACACTTCTTTCAGCACACCGTTTTGGTTATAAAACCTCCAACTTTACTGTTTTGGTCTCGTATCATTTTCTTCACTGTTACTTCTGCTCACTGAAGGAAAGCATTTGTGGTTGGGGAAAAAAAAAAAACCCACCCTGCACCAGCAATAGAAAATGACAATACATGACACAATTAGAAAACTACTGGGGAACATAGTGGAGCAATTAGCAGCTTGAGAGAAGAGGCAGAGCAACAATGAGAGTATCTGCTAGATTTGCATTTTTTTTTTCTTGCAGCTAAAAACACAAAAATGTCTTAGCTGAATGTATAAATAAGCAAATGTTTGTAAGGCATTGTATGGAAAGGGTTCTCCTTTTGATATATTTCATTTTAGAAATACAATTTGAAATCCTCCTTGTTACCTACAAAGCGTGTCAACAGTATCGTTACTCAAAGCACTCATAAGATGTGACATAGTTGAGGGATGAATTCCTTCAGAGATGTTATCTGTGAATCCATCGTAAAAACCAAACCAACATGAGATCATCGGCCGTTGTTTAATTTTTCCACCATCTTCTCCTGTTGAATGATGATTAATTACGACAGTGCAGCAGTAGGCTGGGCCTGGGAAAACCTCCTTTCTTCCTGGGAAAGAGAGGACTCATTTGTCGGCTGCGTTTGGAAGAGCCGAAGAAAATGTGATCGCCAAATGTTTCACTCCTGTGACCCAATCTGCAAATCTGAAGAACACAAACGCTGATAATCACAGAGGCGTGTGAAATGTTTTGCATGTATTGTTGATAGTAATTACACTCACGTATCCCCAATCATTCACATTCACAATCACCATTGAATTTAAAGGTTACATAGTGTGACGTGTTTTTACTCCCCCTGTGGATCAAAGGTCGTAAAGCTCGTCCTCTAAAGTAACATTCATTGCTCTTCATTTCTGGCGTTTTCGCAGTTGGTTATTCCTGTGTTCCCAACCAGCTTCAGGACCCAAGTTTGACATCATACCCAAGGGTGGCAGCTGTCTGTGTTCTCTGTTGCTGTTATCTGCAATACATGAGATTTGATGATGTCAAATGTCTCTGACTGCCTTTAGAGTTTTCACTCTGGCCGCTTGTGGAATTGTATTTCAAAGGCGAGACATGATGTTTTTTGGCCTTTCCCTTTGAAGCCACTCATAATGACGTCCCTTATCTGTCATCCTGATGATAGCTGAATAGCAATGTGTGATCACATTTATAATACATAACACAACTTCATGTTTGTGAGAAATAACATTTTGATGCACCTAATGCATGTGACTCATCAAAGTTCGTTGAAGCTTGAAGTGTACTTCTTATTTTGCTATCAGCAGTTCGCTGTGATTTTATTGCGTAATGATGTCATTATGCCATGATGTAAACTGCGTCATTAGGTGGAATTGTGTAGGAGTATGTATTTGCATGTTATTTTTTTGTGAGTATAGTTTTTTCAATTGGCTTTGGCGGCTTGAACACACGAGTAGAAGTGAGATGTGGAAAGGCAGCCTTGAAATAACAGATAAAAACAGGAGAAGCATTCATTATTTCATTCATCTTCTACCGCTTATTGCAATCCCAGCTCACTCTGGATGAGGGCGGCGTACACCCTGGACAGGTCAACGGTCCATCACAGGGCCAACACACAGAGACAGACAGAGACCAACAACCACTAACACTCACAAACCTGCAACCTTTTTGTTGTGGGGCGACAGCGCGAACCACTATGTCGCCATGCTGCCCCAAACAGGAAAAGCAAAAGTTGAGAAATCTGACGGGTAGGTGTGAAGTAGTATTTTAGTTTATAGAATCTGTAAATAAGATTCATTGAAGTGAATAGTGAACAATCAGCTGACTGAGTTGGCGGTGGAGGAAATATTTGCGAACACAGTTTGTATGCAAATGACAAATAGACGTTTAGATGAAACTTTAAATGAACCTCTCACTCATGGAAGTTCAAGTAGCATTTTGGTTTGTTTAAGAAAAATTATGATGAAGTGTTTTTCTTCTACCATCAGTCACAAACATAAAGTGGATTCCTGTTCAGAATGCCAATACAGAAAAGCCTTCTACCTGCTTTCTGTCTGATTACCATCAGGGAGTGACTCCACCAATAGTGAAACGATGTTAGATTTTATAGAACTTTATTGGTAATCTATTGACCTTACTTCTCTTTTGATTTATGACCTCAGTAATGTTTTTTCCAAACAGGTTTACTTTCTCTCTTATGTGCTGGAATTCCTCTTGAAATTACTTTTAAAATTATACTCTCATTTAGTGGAAAAAGAGCATTAAGCAGGGTTTGTATTATAGTGTGGCTGTTTCAGAATTCACAAACTCTACTGCTCAGGACAGAACAGATCCATCCCGCACTCCCTCGAAGCTCTGCCTCCAAATATGATTTTGAAAGGTTTCAGAAAACCAAAATGGTGACAGTCCAAGGCTTCAGAATTGGCATCGATGCCACAGTGGGTTGGTAATATTTACAATGTAGCCACTGGGTGCCAAAAAGTTGCTTTCAGTCAACTGTTCTAGTTGTTTACTCTCACTGGCAGAAGCTCAAAAATATCTGACCTTTATAATGTAAGTGTGTACATGCTCGCTTGATTGCAGTCAGGCAGGTAAATATATAATCCCTAAATTGGTACAAATGTTTTGGACTTTGCTGAAACAAAACAAAGTTGCTTTTGTTACCAGATGCAAGAGGACCCTTAAATGTAGTTTTAAATTTGAGAAACACTTTTTAATCCTTGTGTGGGCGGACTAGACGGGTGCTGTGGTGAGGCACTTTCTCAAGGGCAAGCCTTAGTGAGAGCAGGAGCCACCAAACTGGGGCCCTTTAAAGTAGCCGTACCCGCACCATCAGTTTGGACACAAAGGACATTAGTGGATAAAGGTTGGTCTTTTTCAAGTAAATCCTGAAGCAATTTGAGATTTAAGATGGATTAGAGTGCTGACATGGGCTTTATTGTGATCTGATCGCTTAGTTTTTCTTCTTTCTTCTTAGTGTTTTGTTTTTATTAAAAAAAAAAAAAAAGAAGTAATGACTGACATTTTAGTTAGAATCAAATAATCGTTTGGCTGAATACAGTAGATACCTCTCAAAGGGCTGTAGTCTTGCCACTGACTCATGCCTGTTGACTGATAAGAATAGCTGATGTCCCTTCCACTGTAATAGGGACATTAAGCTGTCACTTCTTATGAGCTCTAAGTCCTCAGTTCACAGCAAACAGCTTCATTATGACTGTGGGACACACTTGATGGCAGACATTGTGACATTTAGCCTTTGATTCTCGTGTCATATTACTGTCCCATTCTGTGCAACACTTGTCAGAAATGGATGCTTATCTCAGAGTGGAGGAAGACCTGCAGGATTTATCTTTAGTTAGGTAGGTAGGTAGTTAGTCATGTTCATTATCTGTTTCCAGGTCGTGGGCGGTGCTGGAGCCAACCCCAGCTCACTCTGGGCGAAGTCAGGGTACACCCTGGACAGGTCACCAGTCCATCACAGGGCCAACACACAGAGACCAACAAACACTCACACTCAGACTTATGGACAATTTAGAGTCAGCAGTTAAGCCGAACCTGATGTCTTTGGACGGGGAAACCCACGCAGAGACAGTGAGAACATGCAAACTCCACGCAGAAAGGCCCCAGGAAGTTACATACATCCAAATTTTTAACTACAATACAAATATTCTCTATACTAACTGCATGAAGACAGAAAAAATAAAGCAGGAAATATTAATTTTTGCAGCATCTGAATAATCTTGTTGCAGTCTTGTGCTTACATTTAAAATATGAATCCTTTTTCTCAAGGCTGGATCAATACCATGTTCTGATGTCTTGCTTTCTGTTTTCTCAGTGTATTTTCTTTGGTCTTCGGTCTTTTCATGTTGTTCATGATGTTATATTTTAAGCAAGATGCTGGAGGATACTGTCCAAGGACTCCTCACTGTCTTACTGAAAAAGAAACTAATCTGTGTGTGTGTGGACAAATCAGGTGAAGGACTGTTTGATGCTACCTACCAAACAAGCAAGCAGTAAGTAGCTTTCCTTTGGAGTTTCCCCATCAGCAACGACAAAGTCCCCATTAAGCGTGACATAGGGTACAGCCGTGGTTCTGGAAAATGCGCCGTGCATCACCCAGCGGGGTGCTGAGATGGATGGGACGGCCTCCCAACACAATACACAGTAAGAGGACTTAAGGACCTCGTGATAGACGCAGCATTACTGCAATCCATCATCGGAACCATTAGTTACACGAGTGAGAAACACTGTAAATTCAATGATAAAAGACATCTTATTTGCTAAATACATGCTCGTACATGCACAATGGTGGACTGGTATGCTGTGAATACTAGTGTGTGTAAATATAAATGACATGGAAAATGCAAACCAGCTCCCGTTCCTAATTAGGCATTTGATGGGGATCCAAACATACCTCATCAATGATAGGAAACACTCTTTGATGCAACTCCTGCAATTTTAGAGATATTTTTCCTCCTCGCACATCTTTTGCTGGCATACAGGAAATGACTTTGCCTGTGTTTCTATCTCAGACACGCACCGACACGCCATCTTCTCATCCCGCTACAGCAACAAAAATCTATCATCCCTCAAGGCTGCAAAGGACTAGAGCTGAAGCAAACACGTCACAAAACTTACAAGCAGTCCCCTCCCTTTGTGTGCGGATCCTCAAACACTGAGTTAGTTTGAAGCTTGGCTGACCCCAGTTACTGTACTTAGCAGGGGGAGTGCACAAAAAAGACGTACAGCTTTTCAAAGGCTCGCCCCGAGGGCCCGAGAGGCAGATGGGACTCAGGAGTGAAAATGAATAGAATCTGATAGAGTGGAAAAAGTCGAAAAAGACACTTAAAAGAGGCAAAGATGCAAAGGCGGCATCACAGGGGCAGGATGTAAGATGAAAATACCATGAAAACGCTACATTAGCTCCCTCTCTGCTGCTGGTGGAGACAGTAGCCGTAATCATTTGCCAGTCTAATGGCAGTAAGGTGCTGATGAGAGCTAATGTGCACTGTCACAGGAAATTAAAGGGAGGAAGGCCATTTTGAGGCATAATTCCTCCAGCCTCCTCCCCCTTTTTTCATGGTTCCACTTGATTGATAGTCTTCTAAATGTTGCTCTACATTTAGATGTAATCAGGACGGTCTTATCAGAAAAGATGAAAGACCTCTCTATTCTGGGGTTCATTCCATTTATACTCTGCAAATGACACAGCCACTTAATTTATCAGTGGACCATCTCAGCCATGCCACAATGGGAAGCTGGCATAATCCACACTGCCGAAAGTGGCAGCAAGAATGGCTTCCATATTGGTGAAAATTATAACATTTATGAATAATGCAGTGAAGAGGAAAGGGGTGGGGTAGTTGAATATGTCAGAAATCAGAACATAATGCAGCAGCTCTAATTATATTACAGCTGATTTTGACATATGTTCCTCAGATGGACTGTGTTTCTTTCACAGCCTTGCTTGATCAAATGTTTAATTTTGCAGGCATCGAATTTATTTTCAAACCGAAGACTCAGTGGTGCGAACAGTTTTAATTGTACACACTTACGGAGAAAATTAAATAAAGAGATCCGGGTCCAGAAAAAAGATTTTACCTTCCCAGGAGAGCTTTAGCCAAATGTGAGCTGCAGAGATGTAGGACATCTGTTTCAAGATGAATTTATTTGTGATTTATTTATTTTATTTTATTTTATTTATTTTATTTTTTATTTTTGGGGGGGTCACTTAAGACAGAGTTGTTTGCCTTTTCATTGAAGTCAAATTTCAAATCTAGGGGAGAAAGTTAATATCAGGCCTTGGTCAGAATGGTCAGATCCAGCTCTTCACAGAACCAATTCAGAACTTCAAAGGGCAAGTTAAATTCTAGTCTTTAGTCTTTTAGGTCAGGCCAAGACAAGTCTAGGTCAAGTCCCAAGTCAGCTCTAAAGTCTTGTTAGTGCAGATCTTAACCCTGTGGAGTCACGCCAGCGTGATTAGATCCCATGACGTCTTCAATACGCTGCCAAGAAAAAACTAGGTCACCTAGAGCGCAACATCAACTTCAGTGTGCAAAGTGCAAAGTTGAAACGCTCTCCAGGCTTTGTTATGTTTTGTTTTTTACGTTGGTAGACAGTTTAAACGTGGCTATACGATTAATTTCATAGGATGAAAATATTAATCAGAGCGATGCAATGGGACGGGCAGGCGTTCAATTTCTGTCCATATATCCATCATTATTAGTCATTTTACAAAACGTGTTTGAATCTACTGATAATAAATAAGTAGTATATTTTTCTCAAATCAGATTTGATATCTGTATATTTTGGGGCCTAAAGTGTTAATGCAGAAGATTAAAAATATTAACTTATATAGATTAAGTTGTGCTGAACAAAAAAAAGTTACCAAACATAAACATGTTTAATGTGGCACATTAAGTGTTAATCTGGCTGCCATAGTCAACTTTTTGCGTGGCAGTTGCAACAAACTCCACTCCAGCTTGTCTTTGAAATGTGAAATGTCTTCCTGCAGACTATGCTAAGCTTTTTGTGGAGTAGTGTTCGTTCGTCTGACAGCACTCATTTTAAAAGAAAGCAGGAAATGCATTATCCATGTTTCCCCACCCAACATCATGTCGCCAAGCAATTATGGAAGGCATAAAAACTCAGCGGGGGCAGCACAGCATAACGACATTAAATTTGAATAGATGAAGCAGTGTGCAGTCGAGGTGTGTTCAGATACCACAAGGTGAATTTTGAACGCAGTGGGAGAGCTCAACGGAAAAACACACATTTACAGAAACCATCAAAAATATGTAATATCTAAAGGGTTCAAGAATCCATAGGAAAGGGAGAGCAGAGAGTGTGTTTCTAGAAAGAAAAGGGGTAAAAAGAAAAAGAAAAAAAGGAAGCATCTCCTTAATTTGAAAGGACGTCATCTCTGTTAATCTTATAATAAAATATAATTTCTCACCAAATGCCCCTGTTTGCATATCATGACAGCGGAAAAGACTAAAAACACTTGGAACAGTCATTAATCTTTGTCATTAAGAGGATTTACTTGGCAGGTCTGTTCTGTCAGAGAAAATATTCTCATCAGCCAAGATTTAGAAAACTTTTCCCTCAGCCAATGAAGCGGTTCAGACAGCTAAAACGGCAAAGCTTCCCAAACCGAAATTGTGCTATCTGATGGAGAAAAAAATTGCTCTTTCTTTTTCTACCATTCTCCGCACACTGTGCTTCGGAGGGTGGGAAAAGGTAAACAGCAGCTCAGACACAAGTCATATCGAAGACCAGGATCTGTAATCATCTGACTGATAAATTACTTCACGGAAAACGTGGCATAAAAAAACAAACATTGGGCCTGTGAGCTGTGATAGCATAAAATGGCCTCCACCATCCTGAAAGAATAAGTAAATGCATATGTTTGTATTGTCGAATGTATTTGCAGAATGTGTTTACATGGTACAAAAAAAGCTGACACTGACAAGGCAGACATCGAACTGCCACCAATTTGAGAGCCTGATAATCATCAGCAAAGACTTGGCTGGTTCAAACAAGGATTAAGGGTTGCTCAAGATTCAGCCACTAAATAGTGTTGAAACGGATGTTAGAAACCTGCAAATTAGTTCAGGACATTCCATAAAATTACACAATATTTCTAACCAAATCAACAAATTTGATGTTCCTCTAGCAAAATATTACAGGTTTCTATTGACAGTTTTTTTTTTTCCTATGGCTCTGTGTAGCAGACAGTAAAGTATGCATGTGCTTGACGACGGCCGAGGCAGCTCATTCACAGTTGGTGTCATCGACGGGTTTGGGATGAGCTCTCCTGTGGCCAAGCTGTCCCTGTAGGCTGCTGTGCGCTCACACTGATTCCTCACTCCGAGTCAACGAACTTTCTGAAGCACTGGTCGGACTTCCCAGTGGGACTGAGCGGCTGAGTTTAATTTGAATTTAAGGTGACATACATTTTGCCTCACCATGTTATTGTGTAGATGCTTCCTTTCTTAGTTTTCAAACTATAATGTGCTCCTGCACAAAAGAAAGAATTTTTGTTTTGCAACTAATTCTCCACTTGAACGAGGTCCTCAGAAAAATTCGGAGAATGGCTCAATGCACAGACAAGGCTGAGACTGCAGCATAGAAAATCATTTCATACACAGGTCAACAGTTTTTCTTTGCATATACTTACCCAGAGTCGAATCATCATTTGAGTGTTGTGTCTCTTACACATTATCAGACCTACACCACCACCGCCACACAATAATACTGGAAGCACGGGAAACAACTTCAACCAATCACATGACTGCACATGTACCATCAAACTAAGCTTAATCACAACATAAGGGAATATTTTCCATTTCATTGTTTAATAAAACCTTACTGTACATACAGGGGTGATAGCTATATACTTAAGCTTTCCATACATACAAAGGACTTGTTATATCTCTCTAACATGAAAAGACTGAACTTCAATTATTGTCCAAATGGAGATACCATTAATAGTTGCTTTGTTCTGAGTTCTTTGGTTGCAGGATAAAATAAAATCAACATAACTAGTGCTGCTTATGGCTCTGTTGTAATGATCTGGGGTAAATGCATTTGGGATGTGGCTTCTGTTCTTGTATTTCACCCCATTGAAGAAGTTGCTGTTCCGGGTGGATACTTCAACAGGGAAGTCTCTAAGCTACTGATGGAAGTGTTTTTGGCACAACATGTAATAAATCAACCAGTGTCATCTCTCATTGACTTCAAAAACCAGGCCGACTTGTACCTTAATGTATTGCTGTTATCAGGGCACAGTGTTTCACACACAGCTAGATTCTGTTTGTGTTGAGTTGCGACTGGTCAAACACATCAGCAGCTCGAGTTATCAGTACAAATCACAACGTTAGACCGATATGACAACGTATGGTGAGAAGTGTGACAAAAACTTCTGGTGTGTGTTTGAATTGTGGACAACTTAAAATGATTGATGGTAAACACAGAGGCAGCAGAAGGGTAGAAAGAAACTTATTGTGGTTTTATATTTCCCTGTAATTCAGCAAAAAGTGATATTTATTACATTCTCAGTCTCAAACCATTTTATGATGCCCCCAAATATATATAGTTAAATATTCAATGCATCCATTTTCTTCCACTTCTCCCAGTTGTGCTGGAAACAAACTCAGCAAAGAATTCCAGACAACCTTATTCCTTGCAGCAGTTTCCTGCCTCTCCTGAGTGAACCCAAGATTTTCCCAGGCCACGTATTAAGTCCCTTCAGCTAGTTCTGGGTACCTGTCAGCCTCCTCTGTAAAAGGGGAGAGTCCCTTCCCTCTTCAGGAGTTCGCTTCCAGAGCCTCTATGCATGGAAGCAAGCCAAAATACATGAAGTTGGTGCAGCTCCACCTCCCACACATCTCAGACCCGTTCCCCACCGGAGGGGGGACGTTCCATATCCATACAACTGGACTATGCTTCACTTTGACTTGGTGAAACAGTGAGCAGGACTAGTCCGCAGCTTTTGTGCTCTACCTGACCCCAACCCCCATATCTGCTGGTGTTGGGTGGCTTCAGGAGAGGGCCACAGTTTCCCTTCTCTGGGCAGCGTAATCAGCGATTGTTACCAGGGTGAAAAAAAAAAAAAAAATAGCAAAGGAATTAACCCAATCTGTTTCATGATTTTTCTTTGAATTGCCCCTCAACCATGTACACACTACCATAACCATTTCAAATCTGTTTTTCATTTTCACAGCTTTGTTTCTTGATTTATGGGCCATTTTCAAAGTCTTGTGCTGTATAAAAAAGAAAATCATTGCAGTAAATTCACAAGGCTACAGTTCCTTAATAGCTCAGAAGCAGGTCTTTGAATCTGGGGCTTCGGGCATGTAAACAGAATGTATAATATTTTCAATGATTTAGTAATGTTGTGGACTTCAACGTAAACCCTGAGCATTTTGCCTTGCATTTGTTTACATTAAAATGATCACAAATTAGCCATTAGATGCCATACTGTATTCAACAAAACCTGTATAATTTCTGTACTGAAGAAAACTTAATGTTCTCATGCAAGTTCGGCTTTTTTTGTAGGCCATGATTTGTAAGGGATGAATTATTTATATTTACCCAATGGTGGTTAAAAAAAAAAAAAAAAAAAGGCAAACTGAAGCAAATAAAAATTTTCCTGAATTATGATGCGGAGAGGGAGTGCGATGATTTTTGACATTAATTGTGGCAGTTGGGGGTGTTGAGGGTTTTAAAGTGCCTTAATTACCTCCATGAGGTGTATGTCACAGCTGCTGCTCACATTAATGAGCGAGACAACGTAGTGATCCAAACTAGAAAGATACCAACATGCACCTGTTTGTTTCACCACCACTAACGGCAAGGGGGTATACAGTGTATTATAAAGTGATGACAAGGGGTCCCTACTCGCACAACTCTTGTATCGTCACAACTCCGTATCAAGAACACGTTGCTTAAATAGATAAAATGGCCTCACGGCCAGAAAAAACATTATCGGGGTAATTAAATCTCCGGGAGAAAATATGCAGTCCTGCCTCAGCAGTAGCTTGTAGAGTTCATCTCCGGAGCAGTCTGCAGTTAGGGCTGTGATATTGGCTGGGTCATTGACCAATATTTCACACGAGACAGGATTTATGTTCATGATGTGAACTCAGACTGATTCCCCTGTGGTTTGGACATACTGAGAAAAATCCATAGAAAGGAGCTGAGTGCAGAAGAGCCGTCCTGCCGCTGGTAATTTCTACCTAATAAGTTGTCCCGTGTCCAAAAGGTAATGGAAGTTCTTTAAAATGATCCTCTCTTTCAATTTGCTTATAATTTCACTTTTCAGATAGAAATTTGCGAAGCGCAACGAAGCGCAATAATCAAGCAGCACTGATTAGAAGAAAAATTAACAAAATAGATTACCCCTGGATAGGAGGAAAAAAAAAAAAAAATCTCGGTTTTATTTACTAAAGATCGACTCGATCCCAGCAGGGTATATACAGCAGCAGACAGAAAGATTCATCCAACTCACAGGCCACCAGCAGAGCAGAGTGTCTGTCTGTCAGCAGCAGTGTTCACAAATGTATTCATAGTATCATCACCTAAGTGATAAACGGAACGATATATTGCTCATAAAAGTGTGATTAATTGGTTGCCAACCAGATTCTTCAGCATTAAAAGCTGTCATTAAATTCTACTTAGTTCTACATGAAATAACAAAGGACCTGGTTACTTTAATCATGCAAATTTATTAGGCACGACTTGGTGAAACTGTGAGAAAAATAAACACTCCGGAGAGGTAACTGCCTGGGAAAATAAAAAAAAAAAAAAAAGGAAGAAATTGTCCCCATTGTTGAACCCATATTCGCACCAGCTTTACTACGTAATAATTAGCGGCTACATGCCACATCGTGACCAACAACTCTGAGATTGTATGTCTGGGCACAAAAAAGAAAAAAAATGTCATGAACTTGAAATTATGCAGTTTGTAGTTGCATGTGTGACAAGAAAGTTGAAAGTTTTTCTGGGTAACACCGAATAACCACACGGGAGTGTCAATAAGTTCTTTGGTTTTACTATCAGGTCACTTTGGGAGATTTAGCTGACAGCTGCAGAATGATAATCGCTCACTGACTTCATTGCCAGTTAGAGATTGAGGGGCTTTCCACAAAATTCTTTGGGGACAGCAGAAGGCTTTAAAGCAATTTGAGGTGATCTGTTGTGTATCGGTTTATTAACCTGAGGGTTCTGGCAATCATAGACAATTTGTACAGACCCAAATCAGCAAGGATTTGGACAGTCACTTTTGGTAATGTGAGTTAAAGGTTTCGAAAGCCTGCGATTCGCAGGAAATCACTTTCCTCCTCAATCACTCACAAGTGATCTCTGCAGTGACATGCAGCGCAATTAGTCTCATGACAATCATTTAAAAAGAGACAAAAACAAGTTATGATAAGGTTAGCTGTAGCTCATCTGAACATCACATGTGTGCTCTAATGCATTATATTCCGAATGTATTAAAACTAAAATTCTCATTTCAATACATGCTAAATGTCTACTATATTGTACTTTCTACACTAATTATTACTTTGTTTCACTAATGTTCAATGTAGCCTACATAAAAATAACCTCTGAGGCAATCATTACCATTTGATGTGGAGTTTGTGGGGAATATTATTGACTGTTCAACCATCAGATTCCGGATTTGGAAGTAACAAAATAAGTGACCATTCAAACATCATCTTTTTGATTCAAATGTTGGCCAATAATAAATTGGTGCTCGGCACACATCAGTGTTTCCCCACCGAGGGCCCGTCCCCTTTATACCACAGCAGACAATGCAGAAACCGCTCCATTTAAAATAAATAAATACATGAAAAGAAAACCAAAAAAAAACCCACACACACACAACTGTTCTACCTTTGGGAGAAAATGTTCACGAAACACTAAATGACTTAAAGTACATCGACTATTAATACTTAAACTAACAATTCAAAATATGCCTACAACTATTCTCAGATCATGGTTTCAAGTGTGCATATTTTCTATAAGGACTGAAAGGGTGTCGTTCTCAATAAAAACAAGCCAAACACTGAGCAGTCTAATGACTCCACCATTCACTGCGCTGATATCTTTCCTCTTCCTCATTAAACATGTGAAAATGTGAAACTGCATGCTGAACTAAAGACCTGCCACCCCTATTGGTTGCTGAAAGAGCCCAATAAATGTAATAGGTCCATAAACCTCATAGATTATATAATGTCCCTTTCACAGTCATTGTGGCACTCAAGATTGCGGCCAGCGCAGGCAAGTAAGTTTGATCATTACAGCCGCCTTAAGATTTGTTATTGAACGTTTCACGAGCCATGCAATCATCTATTAATGACAAGTCTACGTGGGAAGAACAATGCTGAAGTCTTCGGGGATTGTACTGATTGTCCTGCCTTTTGGTCCCCAGTCACATCTACAGCTTATTGACTACAGGCACAGACAACCTACGATCGATACATGAGCACTACAGACTTTGCTGCAGTCGTTGCAATTTCATTGATCCTTCAGCGCATTCCACAAAAGGTTACAGAATTGAAGGGAACTGGGAACAGGGAATTGCAATAAGTGAGGTGAGGGTCTTTGGTGAGTGGTTGGGGCTGTTCGTTATTTTCACATTTTTCAATGTCTTTTGCAGAGAATACCAAATACAGCAGTGCGGATTTGTTCTCGCTCCTGAAAAGAGTGTGTCGTAAGTAATAACAGACGAAGTAATACACCATAAGACTGTTTACTCTTACATGGGTTCCCTTCACACCTGACTGTGTTCTCCTCTGCTGACAAAAATCAAGTGTGGGATACATGACGGTGGAATCCCGACAGGAACGCCAAACAATATCCAATTCAGAGGTCAAGTACAGCACATTGCCTCACCACGGCTTGTCCGTGTCATTGCGAGCGTTGTGTTTCTCATGTGTCTCACATTGTGCGCCACATGGCTGGAAACCTGCCTGTGATGTGAACTGTGGTGCTTGTCACTGGGCATCAGAAAATGGTCCACTCATTGGAAACAAAGAAGACACAGATGCTGCATCCGCACGGTACATGCCCTCTTCTGCCTGATGCATATTCAGTATATGCAGATTGTGGAATGGCTCTAATGTAGTCTGGCACATTAGCCCAGCAATAAAGGGAGCATGTCCATACTGTTCTGTCACAGCGTAAAAGCATTTTGCTGTACCTGAAAGGCAAGATGTGTATTTATATCGTCTGCTGGAAGGGATGCTGCACTTTTGATAGCTACATGTATAGGTCATACAGCAATTATGAACTCAAGGACTAGAGCTACAGTGGCTCTCTTGGTGAGTGGGTGTATTTTGTGGCATTTCATTTCAGGCTAATTTCTGCAAAAAGCCGACCACAGCGTCATTTGCACCACTACTTCATAACATGTATTGCCTTTTTAACAGCTTTTGAGTTGATAACAGAGGAGGTTCATTGGTCCAGTGATAAAATATCTGTTACATTGCTTCACACTTTTTTTTTTTTAATCTGTGTATGAACAAATGATAGCATTCAGATGCCAACATTTGCTTTTCTTTTACATTGCCATATCCTTGTTGCAGAATATGAATTTTAACAAAGCTAGACAACAATTCATTAGCATTCAGGAAGTGTGGTTGCCATTTCTCTCGTTTCCATAATAACCATGTGGGATACCAAGCTCTTTTCTGAAGTCACCTTTCTCATCATAAGCTAAGTAGGGCTAACACTCTGAATGTACCCTTTGGATTGTGAATAGCAGAGCTGCAGACAAACAGTAAATGAATGGATCTGAAGAGGCTTGCAGATTGGTGGTGCCATTGAATCATGCACATCCAAGGAAAAGGCAAATCCAGCGCTAATCCACAGCTGATGGAGTGCAAGATAAACTGTATCTTTCCGGCCCATCGTGGACTCAGGTGTCTGAGGCCTGAGCAGCTGTTCCGGGGCCAGCTTTGCGTTCAGCAACACTGCATGGCCGCTGCACTCCAGCTGAGCTGAGGCCTGTTGTCTGTGCTATTTTTAATACCTCAGTGAGTAATTAATAAGGTTCTATTAATAACAATGGGATGTGTAAAAGATCCCCTTTTCTCACTGCTCCCTGCTGCAGTGTTTAGCTCAGCCCAGCAGCCCTGTTCGCTGCTGTTATTAAGCCAGTAGCTATCATAGAGCTGCTGGGATGAACACTCACATTGTATTTCCTTGGCCGTGTTAACTCCCCCTTGTTAGATATATATATATATTTTTTTTTTCCCCACTGGCTGAAATCGTGTTTGCAATTTACTCTTAATTATTTTTTCGTATCATACAGATAGATCGGTTACATTTGAAGCAAATGGCCATCAAGTGGCTGCTGATTTCTAGAATGGTGTCCATCCAACCTTTGTGATTGGAGAATATGTGACTACTATAAAATTTTAATATTTCTTTAACTGTATTCTTTCAGTATGGATGCCAAAATGTTCATAGTTTTCCATTTTGAATATATTTTAGAGGCAGTAGATACATTTTTAAGATAATCATTCGGGATACTTGGAGAGTCCAGCAGCAGAAAATCCCACACTACAATTCAGGGGAAGGTCCCTTGAGGGCAGATAAAGACAAGGACATTAAATATTAAATTAAAGGTCCTGGACTCCCCATGAGAGGTCATATTCTTTGTTGTTGCTGTATTATCTCTTCTGTGCCACCTGCAGATTTCCCAGGGTTCCCCAAGCTCTGCGAATGTGGTAAATGTCAATGTTTATGTCCAGGTGACTTGCTGCTCTTGACCTTTGGTGACCCATTAAGGAGCCATGGAGATGGAGAGGAAGTCTCTGGTTTTCAGGGTAAGAAGAGAGCGAGCTTGACTGAGTCCTGAGATTATACAGCTTCATTTTGACCAGACCGGGAACACTATGATTCATCACTCAACATACCCAGGGTGCTAAATATTGGTCAACAAAAACCACAACGACAGAGATCTTATAATAAAAAACTGTTAGCAGATTAGTAAATTAAACTCAACTAAAAAAAAAAACAAAAAAAAAAAACTTATCCTAACCCGTAAAATTGATTAGAGTATGGCATAATGTCATGGCATGGCCTTATTTTGATATGTCTTCATTTATTTTAAGTGGGCAGTGATCATGGAATTTAAATGCCATTGGCAGCTGCCAAGCGCCAGTGCAACATTTAACAAATGTGAATAGCAGGAAATGAGTGTGGGCTGAGTGCTATTGAGCTGTGATGCTGCAGTGACAGTTATTTCTACCCATGAAATGACTGGCTGCCCACTATACTGGCACTGTGAAGGCAAATCACTGAGCTGGCCTCAGGCTACACAGCACTGTTGTTGCCATGGTGAACAGATTATTTCTGTATGGGGAAAAAAAAAAAAAAAAGCTCCTCTCTCCTGACTTTGTGCCCACCCCGGTTACTCACCATGGGCAGTTGGTTTAGCTGGTAACCTTTCAGTGCATCACTTGTCCTTTCCTGCGAAGTTATTCGTAAGAACAATTAAAGATATCTCACAGAACTCTCTGTGAGACAGGGAATTCTATGTATCTATTATTTTCTCATGACGCACCGTATTATCGTTTTTCCTCACCTCATCATAGGTTGTGTGAAGTATTGGAACAGCTGGAAATTGTAACAAGAATGTCAGTGAGCCGACATTTCTGAGTTAGTGTTATGTGACAGATGTGTTCACTTTTCTTAGACATAAGCTTTCTCAGTACTATAATTAGGATAGTATAATCTTCCCTTTACGTTCAACTACCAAGGGATGGGGGGATGACCTGTGGGAATGACAAATGTTCCAGTAGCATATTAACTACTGATTACTGATAGAAAAGCCATGAATGATGTGAAAGCTTTTCAGAACCTTAACAGGAATAAGGTGAGGAGTGTTTTATTTTAGCTGGTGGAACCTCGTTATCTCACTGCAGGTTTTTTTTTTTTTTTTTTTAAATACTGATTAACTGAGCGCAGCCAAGCATTTCCCCGCCAAGTATTACCTCTTCAAAAAAAAAAAAAAATAAAAAAAGCAAAATAGCAAAAGAGCACTTGATGGGAAGGCTGATATAGCCAAGCTGGACGCTTGTCTGTCAAAGTGAGGAAGACGTAAAAAGATGGAAAGAAGACGGACCATGACGGTACACAAGAATACACTGTTCTCACAACAAATAGCAAAAAATCAAACAAGCTCCAACTGATCCAGGATGAGCACCCAGCTGTTACATCCCTAAAAAGTGTCACAAGGAAGCACAGTAACATAAACAAATGCGACTTTTTATTTTAGTTGCAATTAAAGCGGCAACATCATCAGAAAACTAGCGTCCACAACAGGAGAGGCCAGAGACACAATCAGCAACACAACCACCAGGGATAACCATGACACGCAACCCTGTGGCTGCCAAATAGTCCACTGGCCCCGACTGTCACGTTCTTCAGACCTTTCAGTCCAGGGCTTGATATCCCAGCTCGACAGAGATGGAGCAGAGATGAGTAGGAAAAGGGGAAGGGCAGAACCTGGTAAGGAAGTATAGAAGAAGACAAAACCCTGCAGGTTACGGCCGTCACACCCCTGCCCATAAGGACGAACGCCCAGCTTAGCCCACACACACACACCATCAATATACAAAAAACGGCTGCTTTCCACCAGACTTACTCGGGCTCTTAGCAGTGACAGTAAAACATGGGGTCAAGGACAGATCATTATTCTGGACACTAATGAGCGCCTCACGAGTCAGCGATAGACTGACTCATGAGTCGGCAGAGATGCAGCAGGAGCAGAAACAGGCCACACTTTCAGAATTTTAACTTCCTGACTTACTGTACCAACAGGTGGCGGCCCAGAGAAGACAGAGGATGGCAGACCATGAATCAACCAAAACAACACCTCAGGGCTGCTCACGAGTTCGACTTCGGGTCAGAACACGAGTTGTAAACACACCTGGATGATGTCATCTGTAGATGTCTTGTGGGGAGGCAGCCGGAGTCCAGTGTTTAGTTGTTTTTTTTTTTTTTTTGTTATTGTTGTTGTTGTACTGACCACCCTCTGGAGTACTGCCTTGTTCTGCTGCTGAACATTTTCCATACCAAGCTGTAACGCAGTACAAAAGGATGCCTTCAACTGAGCGGCGCTAGAAAGATTTCAAGAGGTGGCAAGGATGGGCAAAAATATTTTCCCACAATAACCTTTTCTATAAATGGGATAATGTGTTTTTTTTACAATTATAATGTGTCAGTATTACAATTCAGCAAAACAGTTAAAGACTTTGAATATAAATGGCAATTTCTACCCTCATACAAACATACAATTCTTGTTTAATCAAAACTGGATCGCTGCTAATGAGCAAGAAATGGAGGGAGAAAAACATTTCAAAGGATTAACAGTAAAAATGATTTAAACGGAAGAGCTCAGAGGAGAGTAAACACTAGACGCCAAAGTGTTCTTAACGGAGATTTACAAAACACTGACCTGTAATTCTATGATGCCCTGAAGCAAATCCAGAGTGAATGTAGTTACTGCACCTTAACTTCATAACCAGACATTGAAGTGTTACACAACCTCACACAGGCTTCATCCCATCTTGTTTAGAGGTTAGACGCATCGCAGAATACAGAGAACATGGTACATATGTGAGTGCTTACAATAGCCACACTTTTTAAACTGACCTTCAACCAGGAAAAAAGTCCCACCAGCATTGAAAACAGCTGACGTACGATTTTTGGCACCTACACAGAGTCTGACTTTACTCACCTCTGCAGCTGCGAATGGGGAGTGACAAAAAGTGCAATTTAGCGTGGAATTTTTGTTAACTGCCCGGCTTATTAACCATCAGAGTTGGTGGTTGAAGATTGACTTCACCTCACCACTCACACTTACGTGAGGGCTGACAGATCAATAGTTGCAGTTTGGGCACACCTCTTTAAACCTGCAGTTAATTGGTTGTAAAACACCCGCAGGAAAATACGGCAGCAATCAGTCAATCTAAATGTAAAAGAAGCACCCATTATGAGAGTTTTTGCAAGTTTGCTGAGAAACAGCAACACGATACATTGCAACTGAGTAGCTGCCAGGCTTATTTCTGCTCTCTCTGCTTCCAACTTCGACATCTGTGTGTGTAATATATTTTTCACAGTCTTGGTGGAACCTGCAGCGCAGTGGGCCTATTGACCACAGCATCTGCAGCAGATGTGTACAGAGTTACATTCATGAAACTCTTATTCCAAGTGAATAATTTTATTAATTCAGTGAAGTTTCCACAATCAAGTTAGAGATTTTTTTTTTCTCTCTCAAGTATATCAATACTCTAAGTACACAACTGGCCAATACAAATTCTTGACTGAGGTCACATTTCAATATCTCAAAGAAGTTGATTTATTTAAATTATTGTCAATAAATTTGCAAACACGAAATTTATTTATCACATCTCACAAGTCCTAACTGCCATCTTCTTTGAGGCTTTTGCTCAATTGCTACAGATCCTTAAGCTGGGAAACAAAAGTGCTTGACTAGAAAATCTCTCAGACAGCCTTCCCTCACTTTCATTATTCAGTAACTCCAAAGTGATTACCCTTTTCATATTTTAAGTAGGACGTGATACGGGATCTGACCCTCAACAATTTATTCTTCTTTTCTTTTCCATATTTCATATTAACACATTTATTGGCAATACAGCTTTGCCTGTTGTCTTTCTGATTGGAGGTGAAAAGTGTCCTCAGGGGTGTGTGTTGTCATTAAAGGATGGCTATAATGTCAAAAGCAATTTCAGAAAACATAATGAAGCTGTCTGTTAAAACATGAAGTGTTCATTTGTGTAATTTAGAGGGGTTAGATAACATAAGGGGCCCGGGTCCTGGCGGTCCCCCCATTGTTATATACATATATAACAGGTGTGTCCAGTGAAAGCTCACTGATACTGCTGTTGTTGGGCAGGTGGAAGGTGCGCTAAGTGAAAATCCTGGCTGACAGTCAGGTGTTCATGGGGCCCCAGAACCGGCAGTTAATTGGTTTTCTGCAGCCATGGTTGACTTGGGGACACAAGGGAACACACAAGCCCAGGGAGAAAAAACCTTTCCGAGGTATGAGGTTACAGCACACTGGGGAATGAGGGGATACCAACAACACTACATGGCAGAAATCCTCACAATGCCCCAACAAGTGTCCACTCTCTCAGGTGGACCACTGCAAGCCAGGGGATATTTTTTCAATATTAGTATTTGCTTTTTTTTTTTTGTTGTTGTTGTTGTTGTTGTTGGTTTCCAGTGTGCTGAACATGCTTTGTCACTGTGTCAGTTATGCCACCAGCGTATCTCTTGGGACATTAACATGCTGCAGCTCTGTCAACTCGACCACTTTGTTCCAGAGTAAGATCTCTGAATAGCTATCTCATGGATTCCCACCAAACAGATACAGAACTTGTGGTCCCAGTGGAATTGCATCTCTTTTAATTCAGAATGAAATTTTTTCACAAATGTCAGACTTGCTATGGTAAGATTCGATGCATAAATTGTTGATGATGTTGCCTCATTCTGAAGGCAAATATCGCATTGTCTAATGCTTTGGTTTAGCAGCAACTACCTGCAAAATGAGCTCCTGTCAGCCTCGTGTCAAGCTTAGATGGTGACCATGATTGACTGCCTTGAGTGCTTCAGCAATGTTAACACTGCTGACGTCAGCATATAACTCAAAGCCCTGCCGGCTCAAAGAGCTGCTAGTTTGAAGAGTTATTTACTTCTAATGGCTTCGACATAAACACAAAATATTGAGAAGAAAAAAACAATTGAACCATTAACACAAGGGATTTTCATCACAATCATAACTGATGACTTTGAACTGCAGTAACGGACAGCAGACTAATGTGAGTAACGTGATACGAGGTTGTAATTCAAATCAACTTGAAAAACATCCTCCTTGTAAACATCTGCAGAACACACTCCCAATTGTAGACGTGAAGGAACATTGTAATTAATTATGTTTAAATGTGAGTGGATCTTGATTTGGAAAGCCACGTATGATTTTGAATGGCAGCCTCATCATAATCACCAATCTCATCTTTGTGGTGTTTTTGCGAGTGTGTGTATGTGCTCATTAGGCACGCCTGATGAAGTTCCCAATCAATATGCAGATTAGGAGCACATCTATTTGTTTTGACTCCTCTGTCATCATTTTTTTTTCCAGCACAGAGCAATCCCACTGAAATGCTAATGCCAGCACAACAATTTTCTATGTGTACACTGAAGGATGTGCGTCTGAGGTGTGGTTAGAGTTCATTTTTGCAGTGGACATGGTGGGTGCTATCTATATAGAGGGAGAGGGATTTGTTTTTGTGAACCCTGAATTTAATTCAGTGTTGCTTTAGTTTCTGAAGTGTCTGTCCAACAACTCAGTCCCTTAGTTGTTGTCTGAGATCAGTGACCATTTGTTTTCAAACGCGATATAACAGCTCAGATCACTGGATGAGAGTTCAGGGCCCCTGAAGGCAGCTGAACTGTAGCTCTGACACATAAATATCTACAGGTTTCAAGCCCCCTTTCTGGCTTTCAGTCTCATAAATCATCCAGACCCAAATCGAACAAGAAGAAGCTAAGAAGTATCTTGACAACCATATATATTTATACACGTCTTTTTCACCCTAGACATCTTTGTCTGTTGCCAGCTTTTGTTTAAAACAGATAATAATCACCAATATTTTTGTTTCCTTGAGTTTCTCCCTTGTTAACTGTCTGCCCCACAAGCTGCCCCACCTTTGGAAAGCCAGTTCCCAAGTCAAGTAGTCACTTCACTGAAGAGATTTGGTGGTTTATGCCACTCCATGATTTCTCTCATCTCAGCCACCCCCTCTTCCTCCTCTGGGTGTGGATGGAGCTGATCCCTGACAGGGAGGTCCAGTTCTCTGTACATTGGGGTTTGAGTTATTAAGGTACAAACCACTAGCTCAGCAAACACGGACAAAGAGACAGATGAAGCTTTCTACGCACTCAGGGCTTCTCATCATCCTTAAACCACTGGAATTTTCTCGCCGTCACGAGCCCATCCCTGCGCAGCACAGACTACTGTGCTGTAACAACTGTGTTCATAACAGCTGAGCCACAGAGGCAGTCCACGTAATCACAACATTTATGCATCTAATGAAGAGGTTCAGCTTGTGTGAAAACAATTCACCAATATTTCACTCTGTGCTCGCAGTCCTTTTTTTAGTGAGCAGAAAGTCTGCATAAAGGCTGAGTCATGGAGAATATTATGTTTTATGAGTGCAGTGTATTCCATTAGCAAGAGCTATTTCACTGATGTTGATGTTTTTTGAGGTCAGGAACACTTGACACCAGAGGAAATAAGGAATTATAAATGTTCAGAATGGTTTGGGGTGAGATAAAACAATACAGCCCTATCTACAGACCAGAAATACTGCTCAAGGTTAAGATGTGACCCTTCTCTCTGAAGAATCCAAAAAGAGAGAATGTTTCCATCACTTGGCCACAAAAATCATATCAAATTAGGCCGTGTCATGTGCCACTCTCAGCAGAGCTGTCAAACCACCTCTGAGATCTGCAGAACCCCGGTCGACAAGCTCATGCATCTCTGTACGCTTCTCTCGTCTGGCTGTCATCTTTAACACATCCGTCCATTAGTTGGCAGACAAGCGCAGCAGCAGTTGGTTCAGCCAGGTCATCTCCAGTACACTGTGGGGCTCAGGCACAGTTCAAAACACGCTCCATTGTTTGGATTTTGGAAGTAGTTATTGTCCCCTCCTTCATGCCTTGCACTGCCCCTCACCGACCACCGGAGTGTCTTCCAGGCAGCCCATGGTTTGTTGTGACCACTGGTCATTATTACACTCAAAATGTCAGTCAGTCTGGACGTGATGTCCACAATGATGTGAACAAGGCAGAGGCAGAACAAGGCAGAGGCAGAGCTGAGGACGGGGCTTTTGGAAAATCAAATCATTTCTTAATTACTGATAATAAAATCTTTAGGACTTGTTTCGTCATTATTTTTTTAAGAAAACAAAAGCAGTTTTAGGGCATATTCATTCAGCGCAGGTTAACAACCAAGACCTTCTGTGTATTTGGTACTATATTTCTAATTGACAGTGACGGAGACCAACAACCGCTCACAACAACACTTGCACTCAGACCTACAGACAATTTAGAGTCACCAGTCAAGGTGGGAGGAAACCCACGCAGGCGCCGGGAGAACATCTCCACAGAGACACAGAGAAAGGGCTTGGGAACCAAACCCACAACCTCCTTACTGTGGGGGCAGCAGCACGAACCACAATGCTGCCTTGTTGCCCTAAATCAAACCAAATCAATTAATTTATACAAAGTTACAAAGTTAGCTTTATCAATACTGCTTATCCTTAGAAGGTGGCAGGCAGGCTGCAAAGCTCCATTCCTTTCCTCACAAAGAGCTTTCTTTAAAGGTGGAAACCAACACCGATTGGTAAATCTTGTCTCTTTCCTGTCTTTCCTTCCACAGAACTACGCACACTAACCTATTCATAGCCCATCTCCTCAGTTCTCCTCAGGGACTCACTGCAGCCTGAGGTCTGCACTGAAGTTGAAGCTTAGTCTCTCGTTATTTGATAGATTTAGTCAACAAAAACTGAAAACAAGATATTTTTCACCTTTGCATCAGTGAAATTTTAGTTTTATGCTGTAGAGATAAAATGCTTACAGGTTTGTTGTAGGATTTGAGGAAAAGACTCCTGCCCATGTCACTCTGCCCTGCAGTAACACAACGGGCCCACTCTCCTCACACACTCGAGCTGTTTGAACACGAAATGTCTCCACAGCTACCCTTTCTCTTCATTACAAAGCAGTGAAGCAGTCAAAAGCTGGATTCGGTTATTTGTTCACTGAAAAATTGTCCACTGTCTGGCTTTAGCTTGAAAGGAGTATCTGAGAGGTATCTTTAGTATCTTTAGGAAAGCTCAATGGCAAGATTGAGACATTAATCCTGGAACTCATCATTTTCTGAGAGCAACACAACAGATAACGGATGTCATGTGACACTAGCATACAGTCATTCAATATTACAGACAGAAACAGCTAAATAACCTTATGAACCTGATTTATTTTGGCCAACAAAGGAAACCGTTTGAAGGCCACAATATGTGATCACACATACACAGGAAGGTGTAAATTAATTAACCTAAACGTGATGTCTTTTTGTTTTCAAATATGACTTTATATTCAACTTCAGTCTCGTTTTCATGTGACAAAATTGTCAGGAAAATGTTTCATCTCGATGAAATGTCAACTGGTGTGTTGGATCGTGTGCGATAGATGAGAGAAGAGGGGTCAAGGACAGAGATGGGCTTGAACATGAGTCATAGGCAGGAACAGTTGGACATAAGGGCCTTGTTTGTAAGTCAGGGGCCCTTTGGTGTAGTTGTGCTGCGCGTCACATTAGGGCTAAACGATTAGTAGGATTTTAATCGAAATAGTGATCTCAGACCAAATCCAAAAAGGCTGAGATGTAGAAGGTATTTAAGGCAGTGGGCTGGACCCTCTTTGTAAGACAGGATAGCGTACTAAGCAATGCAGTGAGTGCTCGTCTGTGCTCCCCAGTCAGAGGCGGCCTCAGCTAACTGTGTATGTGCCCAGTTCAAGGTGACGACAGCTCGCTTGTATTCATGTCACCCAGCATGAAGACAGATTGATCTGGAGATCAAAAAAGTCCAGCATTGATCCTGTCAGTTATAAATTCTGCAGCTTCATTACTATTCAGCCCTGTAAAGTAAAGTATTAGGGTGATTTGGCCAAACTCCCACAGGAGGTAAAATGGTCTGAAAGATACCGACAGTTTAAGTGAAACCTGCTGCTGAAGTATAATGTTTTTGGAAGCACTGATGAGTCATTTCTCATGCAATGTCAATAGTCCTCACTCCTCTCTAAATCTTTATTTGGCTTTCACTGGCTTTACCTTGTTTTACATGTGAAATGGATGCAAAAGAAGAGGTGACACAGGGATTCAATACTTGGTGCAGTTCCTCTCAGTCTATGTAAATTAGAAACTTTGCAAAGAAATGCTCTTAATTGGAAAGAGCCTGCTCTTAACATTATTAACATTAAATGCATATGGCTCCGTGCTTAGTTCAAGTCCATTAAGTGCAGTACCTCAGCATAATTCGAGCTGATTTGGTATCCTACTTGTCTAATTGAATATGCAAAGTGGACATAAGAATGATAAACTAAGAGAGTATGGGGGGAGCTCTGCTAAAGGAAGCTTGAGAAAGACCATTCATTCCACCTGATCAAGTAGGCATTGCCTTTACTGAAGTCTTAATGACAAAACCATTTGAGGGAGCACAAATAATGTGCCATTGAATGTTTGCCATTGACCGAAGAAATTAAGTTATAATCAATGTGTGCAGTGGTTGATTGGGCAATGATCTGCACAGTTGTCTACCTTCTAACACTAAACATCAAGAAGCCACAAGATGCAAAACCGTAGCAAGCCTGAAAATGGTGGGAAGAGAAAAGCGTGGAGACAGAAAGGAACAGCTCATGAGCCGTAGCTGCCAGCCTGTCCGTCAGACACAGCTGTGATTTTCTCACGGCATCAGCACTCGCCAGGTGACATGCCGTGATACAGGAGAGCAATGGTCCTAAATATATGTTCAAAGGCAGAAGAGCTGTACCCGTAGGAGCGGTGAAAAACCTGGGACTCCCCAAGACATTTGATCTCAATCTGCATCTTTCAGTCAAAGTTGCATTGAACCTGCTGGAGATCAGACTGAAGACAAAGACACCACATCTTGCAGTGAGGGCCGGGGGGAGCACCGGCAAGGAAGATGCACAGCGCCTGCAGTTGGTCTTTTGCGCTGGTGGGCAGCCATTCACTGCAAAGATTTTTTTTTTTCTTCCTTTTTTCAAATATTCAATATGCTTTACTTCCCATTTCCGTCCAATTACTTTTGAACCTCTGAACCCTGGGTGCTACATGTTAAAAGGGTTGTATCTCCTGAGATCCAATATTTTAATTAAATGTCCATGATTTTATTTCTGATTAAATTTGCTGAATAATAGAGCCTGTGTGTCTCTTCAAATAATTAAATGACATTCAGAGTGATCCGAATGGGTTCCGAGCTCTGATGTGGTTATTGTTTCACGCTGATTCATGACAGAGCATCTAGCAGCTGAGAAGTCAGAGGTTTGGTTTCCTCCATCATCAGATACCCAAAATATTTGGCTGTTCTGCTCTTTGTCTTTTGGAACGCCGTCCGCTATATGCTCCCCTTAGCTCTCTGGTGACTGTAACAACTGAGCAACAGTAGCAACTTTCAATGATAATGCTTCAAAGTGCATTCATATCTATCTGATTGTCACACTGAAATGTACTTTTACTGCTCGCTATATAAGAAAGCTGCAGGAACAGACTGGGAACCGCTGACAGCAACACGCACATTAAATGCATTTGGCACTGCTATCAATTTGCATGCAAGGGAAAACAACTAAAGGGCAAAACTCAATACTATTCAAACGAAGCCCAGCAGCTCATTCAGATCTCATAACACAAGTCTTCATTTTACTTATTAGCCTTTCTGCACTTAACTTTTGTTTTCCACATCAGCAATCAGTCTGTATTCATTCTTCATCAACAGCTATACTTCAGATTTTTGAATGCAGGCTTTCAAGTGGTAAGCTGCCTCAAGCCCAGCCACTACACTGAATGTAGAGAAAAACGAATCCTCGAGCCTGCCATCAAACTGCCAGTGGCAAATAAGCCAGCCCCCCAAAATGTCAACATAATGGAACGTTACTGGGCTTGGTAACAGAAATATAATTACTGAATCCCGTGCAGTACTGGTAAATAGAAGATGTAATCATAACTCTGTAATGCATTACTGTCCCGCTCTATTAATTACCTTTCATAAAGCAAAACCTGCTCTTCTGGGGGAAAGTTCTTTTATCCAGCCAATATTTTGGTATCAAATGCACACACCAAAAAATATAAAAAATTTAAAAAAGCCTGACTTTTCCCCCCTCACTTGTTTATTACTCACACACAGATGTTTGGTTCGCTGTCAGATTTAATTCCCAATACTGAATTTATCCACCATTTAGTCTAGGATGGACAGCTCTGGATATCGGCTTTGACACACTGATCTAATGTGTCGCATTTCACTGAGTTTCCATTTGTTTGTGATCCTTAAGGCTGCTTATGTGGTGCACTCCCTGGCCCACTCACCAAACGAATGAATCATAATTCTTCTAGTAAACTATGACAAATACTTTCTGTACATTCATCCTGCATGGAAACAACATGCATCAACAAATCTGTTTTAGTTTATTTTGCATCGCCCGCTGTAAGCATTTACCATTCGATATTCACTGTTAGAGGTCTGGAAAGCGTGGATCTTTATATTTGCATTCACACATTACCAGCTTAAAGGTGACACAGTAAAGCCTGAAGTGTGGAGCCAATTTATTTCACAGATTAGTTTCGTCTTGGGGGCATATAATTAGAGTTGAAAAGTACGCAGGGGCAGGGGTCAGAGGTCAGAGGCCAAAGGTTGACGGATGGTCACTTGGTGGCTTTTTTTTATCTATGAGCCTCTTTCAGTACTTTAGTGAAGGCTGTTACCTCCTCGTGACCCCGCCACTGTTAAGGCTGATTAATTATGCCGAGGACCCACACATAGAGTTCACACCATAATTGCAGCCTTGTTGCTTTTCTCACCTTGCTGTGCTCTGGGCAGCATGGCATTATTGTTCAGAATGACATACGTGATCTTCAATGCATCAGTTCAAACGCGGACCAATTAGACATTTATTGCATTGCTGTTGCCTTGCAATTACTCCACTTTGCTGTGCTTGCACTTCATGCACAAAATGTGAAAGCGTAAAGGAGCACACCAAGTAATTTTCATCACTCTGGGATCAATTACGTTTCTTAACATGAGTAATGAATCCCTTGGTTATACAAATTATGCTGTGTGTTCAAAATGTCAACATTTGTTTGTTTTATAATGAGAGGTTTGGACAACAGCAAGGGAATCCATTGCAGGTGTTTAGTCCACCGCAGATTGAATATGGCAACACACCACAGGCCGTACTTTCTGCAGATGCTTAGCAGCTTGTGCATTAAAATTACTCCATACTGAATTCATTTGTTCTTTTTAACCCTGAAGTAGCCCACGGGCCTACACAATGCTACTCTGTTATAACAATCTTTATCTAAACATTTCAATTTACTCTGAGCTTTCCAATTATGTAACCGAATCCTCAGAAACGCAAACTGCTTTTTTTCTAAAACTGCGAGATAAGTCAGTTCCAAGATCCAACTCAAGACTCAACAGTCTCAAAGCTGAAAATTTGAGTTTTGCGCTCCAAGGAAGTCATAATACTGTCATGTCATCTCGACATTTGTGTAGTGATAGATTTACAGTAGTCATGAATGATTTTTAGAATTTGTTATTTGTTAGAACAACTTGATTAAGAAAACAACTAAACTTGATCATAAACTTTCATCACACAGTATTACTAACCAGCCCCACAACAGAAGAGCTGGGTGACGGGGCCAAAAACATAGATGCCACACAGTACATGTACAATAACAAGTGTCTGCAGCTAATAGCAGTGTTAGTGTGCTGATCTGTAATCATTGAAATCAAAAAAATATCCAAACATCTCTCTCTACATGTAATGAATGTAGGCTATATGAAAGCTTGGCTTATTTTATTAAATTACAGAAAGAAAAAAAAAAACTTTTAAGAACGCATCAACAAACTATGTGCTTGTTTGAAGACAGTAAATATCGGCATATCCTGCTGCTTGAGTCTGTTTGGCCCTTTCAAAAAAAAGACAGATTTGTAACTACCAAGCACAATGATGCAAAGAGCCATTACTGATTTATTTGTTCTATTTTAAATGATTATTTTAGAAGGATTTCAAATATCCTGAGACTCCTGTAAAGTCCTTAAAAAAAAATCTTAAAAGTCAAACACTAAACGCTAGTTGCTCTTCACCTAATCTGTCCCACCAGGTTCAAACACAAGAAGAAGCTCTCTGATAAATCAATAAACCTGCTGGATGCAAGTGGAAGGTCAAGACATCGCACCAGCTTGCTCAGTCATTCAAATCCTTCCCCAACAACAAAAGCCTGTGAGTGTATGACCTGTGCAGCATCTCACACTCTATTTTACAACACCATCAACAAAAGTGGTGTAATGAATTCACTTGTCACCAGCACCTCCTTTTTCTTCCCCCTCAGGCCACTGCATGCTACCTCCCAGCAGCACCGCCTGTGCGACTGCACTTTAATAAGGCGATGGAGTCTTTGGCAGGATTAGTACATTTGGGAAACCCACAGAGGCACTAGTGATTGAATGCCAGTGCCAGCGCTCAAAACCCATGGACTGAAGTGATGGCTGATGGGTAACCAATGTGATGGAGGGCAGTGTCGCTGCATTGTCTGATGAAATCATTATGAACCACCGTGTGTAGGTGGCAGTGCATTTGTTCTCAGGAAGCTCAACTGAATAAATTCCCCTAATTTTCCTAATTTTCCTGCCACCTACTGGTGGAAAGGGAAGCTCTGCAATTTTTGTTTTTGCTTTGCACTGTTTCTCCATCAAGATCTTGAATATAAAACATGTTGTGGATGGGAGGCGAGGTAAAGTGGTGGGTGAGCTGGGGTGGGGGGGGCACCCTAAAAGCATGTCTTCATCTTCAGTGCAGTGCATCCATGGATCTCTCAGTTAATAATTAATAAATTGCCCCTATAAGGACTTTTCCCTCTAAAATGGCCCTGGGAATGAGGATGAAATGAGAAGTGGCCCCTGCATATAGTTAAAGGACTGTCATGAATACACAATGAAGGATGAAGGTGGATGCTCATCTCTAAGTGAATGAGGAAGTGACTTTGTAGGAGTATCACAGGACTGACCCTCTCTCATTCTGTGCTCTTAAGTCATCAACACATGATGAGTTGACCGTCCTGCTCAGACCACTAAGGTCTGTCAATGCGCCATCACAGAAATGTGCAGTGCAGCAAAAAAGCCTGCAACCAAAACAGCATTTAGGGAAACGATTACTTCATTACGTTAGTGTAAACTAAGGCTGTGCATCTAGACGCTAAATGGTTAGAGATTGTTTATTCATATTCATATTCATATTCTCTTCTACCCCTTCGTTTCCAGGTCACAGGGGGGTGCTGGAGCCAATCCCAGCTCAGGTCACCAGCCCATCACAGGGCAAACACACAGAGACAGACAGAGACCAACAACCACTCACACTCAGATCTACGGACAGTTTAGAGTCAGCAGTTAACCCAAACATGATGTCTTTGGACATCAGGCCCGGGAACCGAACCCGCAACCTTCTTGTTGCAGAACAACAGTGCTAACAACTATGCCGTGCTGCCAGGATGATGCCTGTTTAAAATAAAAGCACACATGGGCAGTGGGGGTATATTTTTCAGCAGTCACTAAGCAGCATGAGGTTTACTGTGAAAAGCTATGTTTGACTGGATTGTTTACATAGATTTACATCCATCTGAGGCCGGTATTTTCAGCAACCTATGTAGAAACCAGGCTTCGGTCTCTGCCCTAATTCAGACAGAGTTTGGGTCCGGTGTGCTTTGGAGGCAGCATTAGCTGATGATCGATAAATTGATCTTTGTACATCATGAGTTTGAAATAATGATGCTTCCTTTTCTCATGATTAAAACAACAAACAAACTGTAAAAACCCTTTCATGCTAAAAAAAAAGAGAGGCGTGTGTTGTTTTGCCTCCTTGACAAATACTCCTTTGTTGCACAGAACTGCTGACCGCTATGAACATTTGCTGCATCATATGGTTTTCAGAAGTGAAAAGCATTAGAAGACGCCAGGGGTTTTCTCTAGAAGTATTTCATTGATTGCAACGATCAATAGAGTGGCTGACCTCGAAGGGTACAATCACTCATTTGCATCAGTACATGTTGACCCTGCTGACTGTGACCACTAAACTGGAGCCAGATGGGAATTTTTTGGACGCAATCACAAACATATTGCCATAATGATTTCAGTTCTTGTTAATGGTGCTCTATAATGGCCACATAGAAATAACCTCTCATTTGTCAGTTGTTATTAAAACGTCCTGAGGACGTGACTGTCGGAAAATTTCAGGTGGCGACTGTCAAAGCAATGGCCTCATAATGATGAAGGCAATTGACATTCATGGGCTAATAGTCGAGCAGGTCATGTAGGTGGACACATTAGCTCAGAATCACATTTGTGGGATGACTTTATTTGAACAAAAATATCAATCTGGCGTTCAACTTCACCAAACATCCCTGTTCTGCCCCTGTAACCCCGATCCGGGCAGAGGAGAGTTTAACTTCCACGTCTGCTCACACAAGACAAAACATTTACACATAAACTAAATCATAGTCAACACATGACACAGTAAAACACTGTCAGTGGTGAGTGGATCACCAAAGTCATTCAGATTCATCATCTGGACACCAGCGATTTCCGTCCTCGACATATTTCACTGCAGACGTGGTCGTCAGCAGACCGAGAGAATGACATGTCATCTCCTTGACAAGCCAGATTTTGTGCCATCTGATGTTCAGTGCTCTGTTCGTTTGGTTTATTTTTGTCTGCACCTAGTGAGCAAAGGAAACACTGATGCAAAAGGTACCGTGTTGTCTCAAGCACACGTGACTGTCGATATCAGAGTGAAACATATGCAGTGGATTCTGGCCAAGCATTCTGTTTGTGCTGTTACAGTCCATTCAACCTATCTAGTTCTCTAGTGGTTTCACACAGACCATGTATGTTGAATACATTACAGTGTGTCCTCTGCACTTGGTTATAGGGTCTTTGTTTTTGTTTTTGTTGTTTGCCAGGAAAGACACTGAATGTTTAGAAAAGCAAAATACGAAAGCTTCCTTGAGCTGGAAATAGGTTGGATCACTGTTGCATAGCAATCGGTTGTGGTTGCGTAACGTGTTTGTGTATATAAAAATGTTGCAGATTTCTCAAAGAGCTAACTGGCATCTCTGCGTTTCCAACAGCCTTGGTGTTGGGCTACACTTGTGACAATGACAGGCTGTGCTGACTCATTTTTCCTCCCCTCCTCAGCTCACCAGCTTAATTCTGCAGTAATTCCACTGAAAGCTGGTGTGTCAGACTTCTGTGTCTGTCTTGTTTTCTGTCATTGTAACCTGGCTACCTTGAAGTTACACGCTGTTTCTGTCTCTGTGCTGAGTGTGCGTGCGTGTGGCAGAACACGGGGGGGTGTGGGGGGGGCTGATCTGATTCACGAGCGTGATTGAAATGGAACATCACAACCCCCCCAGGAGGTCTTTGTAAGCCCTCTGTCTGGCGTGGGGATGCCACAATCAGTGATGATAGTGGTTTTCCTATGATAGCACAGGGGGGACATTGAGAGCTTGACTATAAAGGCTTCATTCAAGCTCCTGGCAGAGACCCGCTTTAGCCCCACGAGTGCACCTGCCGCCTTCTAGGGGACCCATGGAGAACCAGAGAGGGAGGCATGTAGAGGGAAAGAGGACAAAATCCTTTAAAAAGGCAGCAGGAGAGATGGATGGGGGGGCTTGGTGTGTGGCAGGCATTGCCAGCAGAAGGGACCGTCCTTTGGGTTTTCCACTGAGCCGTGGAGGGATGTGGACAGTATTTTGAGCACGGTGAGTTATCACGCCGCTGCCTGCCGGTCCAAGAGGGGAATATTTTGATGGCAACAATGACCTGAAATGGCGCACTCATCGTCCTCCAGGTGTCAGGGACCATACGCACGATTATTTCACATGAAGTCTAAAAACAAATGGCTGTTTAACTTCAACTACTCGCCTTTGCTGTGTATTTATTTGTTTATTTTTTTATTTGCAAAGTTTTAAAACAGATTAAGTTATACCTACAGCTGAAAGAAAAGATGTGTGAAGGTACTGCAGGGAGACTGTGTGACTGCAGTAAAAGTTACGAGGCATTCACATCTCTCTTTCACGCTCCTCTGACTGTAAGATAATAGAAGAGAGAGTCCAAAATGTTAAAACAGCAACAAAATGTGTCCCCATCAGGAGCTGCTGTACGGCTGAGTGTGATAGAAGAATAGAATAAAAGTCGGAGGTCAGCTTACCCATCGTGCAGCGTTGATACATGGGTGGCATTATGGGAGGTTAGCTGACAACACAGACAATCAGCCCATTTGATTATGTCTTCTTTTGCATGTTTTCTGGACAGTAGGCCACAAAATGACAGACTCACTCTCTTCACAACTATTATATCAAACAACAACAACAAAGAAAATGCAGGCTAGTTCGGTTTAGAAGAGTCGCTGCTTCACAGTGCTGACCATCTCCCATTTCAGTAATAGCCTGTCCTCTCTTTTTTAAAAGCACTATTTAGTGCTTCTAATATAATTGGTTTTATAAAACCAATTATATTTGGATGGCACAGAAGGCAATGGTTATCAACCATTTTTTTGGTTTTTCTTTTTTTGAAGTAGTGGGTCTCTCTAGAATGACACCTGGAACACACACACTGCAGTAAGCCACTTCACTTCAGCCCTCCTTTGTTGGTTCTCCTGTTTACACAGCGATGGAGCACAGACTTCTTAACAGTGGAAGGCTGCTAGAAATACACACTCTTCCTTTAACTTCCTGTTTTTAAGGCTTGGTTTAACATGAATAACACACGTTAGCTCTCCTGTGTACAGAATGCAAACATTGTATCTGATCACATGTTCAGAACTAAATCAATAAATCCATTGCCCATCTTAGTGATGTGGCTGTGTATGTTTCTTCTAATAATTTATGTTTTGGACTGCAATCGAATATAGTTTTTAACGATGGCCTGCTGTGATCTTCATTTCTTCCTCTTGATGAATGTCAGTGAGGAAAAGGTCATCTCACTGAGATATATAGATCCAAAATATTTACATCTGCAGCTACTGACAGACTCCAGTGTGCATGATGCCATGGTGGCGGGGATTTTGTGGTCAGAGGAGAGATCAGAGAGCGCACACTGCTCTCCTTAACTCACGCTGCCCACATCTCCGACTGCTTAGTAACCGCTGTCACCTTTTTACAAAATGGATGACAATGCTGGTGTTAGGGCCTCAGTGAGACGAGTAAAGACCGTTTAGTTTCATAAATATGCAAATATGCTGAGATCAGTCAGCAGGTGCCAAGGGTGGAAACACAATCTAAGATCTTAACCGCTTAACACAGTTGAAACAGTCTGTTAGAAACCATCTGACCTCTGTGTGCACTACAAGGGGTTTGTGTTCTGATTGAATTTCATGGAGTTTAATACATCAAATCTTATTTGGAGACTTTGCAGAGACGAGGTTGGTGAGTTTCTTGGTAAATAAGTGTACATTGACAATTTCTAAAGTTTTGCATTTAGTCTTATACCCACCAAAGGACCAGCACCATCTGAGCATAGAGAGCTTCCCAACCCACCATTCGGCTGTTAAGCACAGAGAGTATCCTTCCACATTTTCTGCTTACAACACACAACATAACTTTGCAGATCATCTACTTTTCAATGCTATGCTTATTTTCTGATTGACCAATGATTTTGGTTCTTGGTCAGTTTGGGTGGTCTAAGGGATGGACAAATGTTTCACATCCTCAATTTTCCGCAGAGAGATGGAAGAATTAGCTCTCTGGGCACCATGAGCTGTTGGTCTAAATTTATAGCCATCCATCCAGTTATTGGTGAGATATTTCATCAGTGGACAATCTCACTGACATGGCCATTTCTTGGGCTGTTATACAGGTGGATAAAAATGTAGAGCATGTGTAACACTCCCACATAACAGAACATGTAAAAATACTGCTTCCTGAGTCACAGCAGTGAAATGAATAAATGCAATGTACCATAATGATAACTTGGATTTTTAGCAGGAAGGATTACTTTTGCTTTTTCAAATGGAAAAGCTCCAACAGCACTGTGGCAACATCCAGCTTCACTAAAAATTATTCACTCTGGCACTCTCTCTGGGGTATGCCAAAGGGCATTCTGGGGAATGTCGGTCAGTGTACGTTAAAGTTAAATGAAAGCAGACAAAAACTTATCTGTGTCAAAACTTCAAAACTAAGAAACCAAACACAGTAGGATATAATATGTGGCGCTTCAAAAATAATAAAAAATAAACTTTAGTTTCAATTTATCTTGCCACTTAATCCACTCAGCATAGATTAAATTTCAAGATAAACTCAACGAAAGACAATGAATTTTTATATAATAACATTCTTATTGAACCAGAAATCTTTCCGCTTCCGTATCGCCGAAGGACTCGGCCAATGGTAATCATTCATTCATTCATCTTCTCCCTGTTATCCGTTTCAGGGTCACGGGGGATGCTGGAGCCAATCCCAGCTCACACTGGGTGAGGGCGGGGTCATCCTGGACAGGTCAGCAGTCCATCACAGGGCCAACACACAGAGACAGACAGAGACCAACAACCACTCACACGCACACTCAGACCTACGGACAGTTTAGAGTCACCAGTTAACCCAAACAGAATGTCTTTGGATGGAGGGAGGAAACCAGAGTACCTGCAGGAAACCCACACAGACACGGGGGGAACATGCAAACTCCCCAGGCCTGGGAACCAAACCCACAACTTTCTTATTGTGGGGCAACAGCACTAACCACTATGGTGAGTGCTGGCGGTGCCAGGGTCAAATCAGGATGCAAATGAAAACTAAACTCAATTCAATAAATTGAGTTGGCAAACATCTGAATGGAATATGCTGTCCAACTTTGTGTATCTTTTTGCACATTTAATTAAATTTTCGAAGCAGCTTATTCCCCTCAACGTTTTCCTGTGGATGTCAATCGAATTAGCTTTTTATGAGTTACCCAACATCATTGGGAAATGAAATGATTTGTGAACCAGACGAACACTGATTGGTGTTTTGCAATTATTTACATTTTATTTTGCTTGACTTTTTACAAATTGTGAGTCCAACGCTATTTAAAAGTGCAGTTTTAATAGTGTGACAGTGTTATTTTGACTGTGTGTACAGTAAGGGATTGAACTAAATGAAATTCACTTATTCTATCAAGGGTGAATAGTTGAGTTGCTAAAATCTTCTGAAATCTGTATTTCTTCCTAAATGTAGGGCGAGATCATGTCTCTGTAATTGTTATACAGTACTGCTATTTAGAGGTGCTTTTCATGCCAGCTAAAAAGTGAATTTGGCCTTGATTACTGACGTGCCTATTAGTTTTCTCCATAATGGCACCCTAAAGCTGAGCGGACAGAGTGTCAGCCTGTATTTAACTGTTATAACCCTTCATTCCTGCTGTGTGGATGAGACTCCTTCTCATTCACATATGGTCTTTATCTATTTTATCATAATGAAAACAAAAGACTTAAAGGCCACGCTCCAGCTGAAGCAGACAAAGGACAGTGTGTCTCTCTATCTATCTAGCAAACTGTCTCACGGCGAAGGCTTTTTTTTTTTTTTTTAAGAAATCAGTTTGTGCACTGACTCATCTATTAAGATACTGCCCATTTATTATGAGATGAAGAGGTGTTCGCCGACAGATGTTATTATTCAAGATAAAGTCAACGTTTGAAGAAAAATGACTTTTCCAGTGAGGGCTAATTTGTTTTCTGGCAAACTTCATGCATGAGAGCGAACTTCCCCTAATCCAATGCAGACCATGACAGTGTTGGCGAAAAATCTGGTTGCAAGTCAGAAGCGGCTTTTTAACCCCGCTGTGAATGCAGTGCGGTGCATGTGCTAATTACCCTTTAATGTCACATTTTGTCCACAAAAATTCATGTCGAGACTGCTGGTTAAAAATGTATTCCTTGGAAGTTGACATGAAAAATACTTGACATTGGGAGCCAAATGCAGCATTCAGCTGTTAGTGAATTAGCTCTTACAATATTGGTCTGAGGAAGTCGCTCCTTTAAATGCCATCATCAGACCAGCTTACACTTGGCAGATCTGTGCGACACTGACCTCCTGTATGGGCTTTTATAATGGGGTGCTGCGTAATAACTGCATGGAAGGCGTTCACATGAAGGTTGATCTCAGTAATCCAGATGATCAGTAGTTGGACACACAGTTTCAGGATGATCACACCACACAGCTGGCATCTCTGGGCGCCTGAGTGCCAAACCTGTGTGTTTCCAAGCCTCCCCTCACACACATGGACACACCCCACACACCCGTTATCATCCCTCTTGCTTGTATTCTTTGGCTCTTGCTCCTAAAAGTAAAGTGCTATTCTAGGAGCAAGGTAACAATCAAATGGCCAAGATCGTTAGCCTCAGTTTTCCCCCGTGGGCCAGACACAGAAAATAACTTTCCCTTTTCTCTGGCATCTGCAGATAGCGGGGTAAATGAAGACATACAGCCCGCGGGTCCAGCGGCCTGCTCAAGGTAACCTCTGCTGTCAGCACACATTTACTAATGCCGCCTGTCGACGGGAGTGGGCTTTGGGAGAATAGAGAATAATATGCTGCAGAGGTGATGCCCCTCGGTTGATATATTAATAAATAAATACCTCTGCCCAATCCCATTTCATTTCCATGAGTGTATTCACAGAGAAGAAATCCACCTTGAACCTTTCTGCGCGATCACTAGCCTGCAACAACTAGTGAACTCTTCCACAAATCCAAATCTCAGGCTCAATTACAAAATGAAGGGATTTAAAATTTTACTGTACATTTTGTTTCAGGGCTGTGAGGTGAGCATAGACACATTTATGGTTGCCAAAGGCACTTACGGCTACTTGAACTGCTTACACCAGGTCGTATTGTGTTGTTTATAGTGTAGCCCCCTTAATTGCCTTTTCAACAGTATTTGCTCTTCACGCTGATCAGAACATACCACTTGGGATTTTGTTGTCATCCACTCAATTAGTTTGTCTGTAGTCCTGTATTTTAAGGAGTCTTAATTTATTTAGTTACATATTCAAATCAACTGTGACCAGTATTGATATCTTTATTCTCATCAGTCTGGAAGTATTAGGAAGCACAACGACTGAGCGCAGCAATAGTAAACTGAGGTGCTCATGTACTGACCCTTGTTTGGCTCCAATCTACAACATGCATGAATGCTACAAATACAGTCCCCCCAAGATCCAAAGTACATCAATGCATCCATTTATAAAAAGCTGCAGACATTTTAAAATGCTGATGAAATCAGCACAGTAAAGCCCAAACTGTACTTTCTTTGTTTTTCCAGCCTGACACAAATGCGTTGCATTGTTACTCCCTGGTGGTTGTGATGTTTTTGCTCATCTGTCTTTGATTTGTATAAAGATCCGCACCATGATTACGGAAAGCGCTGGACCAACAGCTCATCACTGCATGACGATCTATCTGCATTTACACAGAAGATATTCTGACATGTCCCAGTAGGAGAAATAATGGAGTGAGTGATGGCCGACTGCCATTTAACGGTTTCGGTTTCATGATCCTGGTATAGTGCATGCCGAGGCTTATATAATTCTCCAATGATTAGCATTTTGCTACGAGAGTACTTCCAGACTCCCAGACTCCAAGTTTTCATTGTTCAAAGCGATGATAAAAAAAATAATTTAATCATCAATCATCAATTAAAAACACATCTTTATCACTTTCCTGACCTTACTTCTTTGTTTTAGCATATGTAAGCATTTTATTTTCTCTCTGGTATCCCACGGAGGCTTAATATGGGAACGCTAATTTGATGACAAAGTGACAATGCAGGCATTCACTGATGATGCGTCTCCTCGGGACGCTTACACGAACCATCCCAGCTAAATTAACATCATTGAATATTATACACAAAGGCAGTAAGCTGGAGGCTCTCACTGTAGACTGTAATTTCAGCATGTACTCGGTGCGATGATTAATCTGACTCAATGCTCCACAGTGATTCCTTGCATACAGTGAACAGCATGACAAAAACTTTGAGCTTGCTGCATTTTTCAGCACCACGGAGAGCGACTTTGGGCTCTGGGAAAAACGTGAGTGTTCATCATTTCATCGTGTCAGTACATTCAGGCAGGTCACAGAAACTGATGTATTTTAGTGTCAGTCAGCAAAAAAAAAACAAACACGCAAAACAAATAAATCCTTCCCCAAACATAATTTACACTTCATTCCCTTTTGTCAAAGCACTTCACTTTCATATCCTTCATATTAAGTCTGTCACGCGGGAATGTGTTTTAATATATCCCTCTGAGGTCCTGACTTCGCAGCACTGATGCTGCACAGGATACCCTCTGATTTGTGATAACTGGAGAGGCTGGCAATTTAGTCCTTTGTGCGTCTACATTGTAAAACAAATCCGGGTAAGGAAAAACTCATTATAATAGACTGAATGCTGAATAGAGTATCATAGTCTCTGGGTGTTGTTTTAGCCACTGATTTAAATAGAAGCAGTAATTTAGTCTAAAATCTGAAAGTTCTGTGATGATAAGTTAAGTGGAACAGAAAGTGGATCTGTGCGGCCGTGAGTACCCCAAATAAAACTCTTTGTCTTCTTTGGTGGCCTGATTTCCATCCACAGAGAACCGCATTCTTGACCTGGTTACTCCAGTGACCTGCTGTTGGTTGAATACATGAAAGAATATGTGAGTCAGAATAACCTAGCTAAAGTCATCCTCTGCTTAAATGTGCTGCTGTGGCACAGAAACAGTGTCTCTCTCTGGTCTCACATACTGTCACAATGTTACGAGGGGCAGGTCAAAACAGAAAGTGACTGGACTTGATCTTCCTTCCTGATTAGAACAATATGAGACTACTATTTTCTTCGTTTATAACAGAATTTGGACAGTGAGCAGATTACTTGTACTTCTTTGTAAGTCTTCCTTCTTTTACAAATCTTGAAAGGTTCAAGATCATTATACCATAATTCCACTCATAATTTTTTTTTACATAGGGTGAAGCCAAAAGTAGTGTTGAATACATCTGTGTAAAGTGAGCGCATAGAACTTCTACAGGAAGATGTGGGACGATCTCAAACCTTAATCATGCTTCCAAAAAGTTGAATGAAAGATTGTAAAAAGAAATCCCTCCTCAGTTCGGTATAGTCATGATTCTATGGGAGAACCCCACTTTGTCTGGTATCTAGGAATTTATTTCAAATGCACTTTTCATCCAAGAGAATGTAGATCAAAATGCTTTCCAAACAACAAAAATAAGGCCAGCATAATAAAATAAGATAAGATTGAAGGACAGTGAAAATAGATATCAGCTGATAAAATACGAAAAAAAATAATAATCTAAGACTAGTAAAATTGTGCTTGTATCATGTTAGCTCACTGTAGATACAGTTTAATTTGCTGTGTAAATGGATTCATCAGATTTCTGGCGTTAAGGCTCATGCTGTACTACATTTGTCCAACACTTTCCACAAAACAATCGCAAAGCTCTTTATCACATAAACATGAAAAAACGCAACGTAAACACACCCAAGCTCAGAAGATAGCTCTCCAGTGGGTTTCTTTCTCCCTCTACCCTTGTTTTTTCTTTTGAACTTTTTGTTTAAACTTTCCAACTTTCCCCGACACAACACCTATAAAGAAAAAAGCAATAATAAAATGAGAATGTAGTGAAAAAACAGAGAGAGGTGAAAACTTACAGCAATTCATTGTCCATCTGAAGAATATGACGACTGCAGCTCTGGGATGTTCACTGTTGTGTTACTACAGAACAAATCATTTGATCCAAGTCCCACGTACAGTACAGCACAGTTCAATCTATAAAAATGGGTCAGTTTTCAACTGTGCTTTGAAAGAGAATACTTCTGTGAAGACTTCTTTCAATAGCTGACTTCTGGTTGGTTGTTTTGAACCTTTGAGCTCACAGTTATTGTTTCCTCTGATTTTCACTATCCTTCCATGTCGCTCCTAACAGAAATAACAACGGCTCTGGATAAATTGTTAAATGCTTTGCATTTCTTTATTGACGTCACAATTCCTCCATCACTTGGCAGTTTCCTATTTTTCCACACTTTGTCCAATATAATTCCACGTGACGTGCATCCACAAATAAAGACAGAATAAAAAGTGTAATAGATATGTCTTATTTTTACCTTGACTACTGATTCCCTCATTACATTTTACACACAGCTCCTCCCACGTCATATTTAATTCCACTCCCCATCTTTCCATGATATTCCCTGTATTTTGCAAAGCCTTTTATATATGTGTGAGAGTATTTTTTGAAAATTTGGATGTTTTTCTACAGTACTGATAAGATCTTCTCTACTATTTGGCTTTTTACTGACCATTCTCTTTCTTTATGGCGTGTATGTGTCATGTTTGAACCCTATATAAATAATGTGATAGTGTAAATTGCTCCATTAGATAATAAATTCATTGTATTGAGACCTGTGCTGGCCCATTTTCTACAGTCTCAGATATGTCTGTGGATGCATCCAGCAGCTAAAGCAAGTCAATAAAATGCAGCAAAGCTGTTGGGGTTGATACATGTGGCATAAAGGGGCACTAACTACAGCAATATAAAAATCTTTTGTTTGTTTTTGTAGATTTTACCAAACATGAGTGCACGGGATACTGCTGAGATAGTAATGGTGAAGAAAGAAATTGCGCATATTAATCGGATTTGAGGTGACAGCGTATAGATGCAAATGGGAATCTCCTCAGATTGACATAAATTCAATTGTGAATTGCAGTTGAAATCCGCATTTATCTCTACAAAGGTATCTTTACCTTAAACAAATCAGTGGACTTTTGAAAAATAAATGGAAATCCAACCTGTCATAAAACTATGGTAAGCCCTATGTGACTGCAGCAGCAGCTGTTCAGGAAAAAAAAAGATAGATTAACTAAAAGTGACTGTTGAGTACAGAGGATGTGCAAGCACCATGTCATTACTGATCAATGCCTGGCGAAGTCCTTTCTACAGTCTTTTAGTGTTCAGCCTCTGGATATATAATGTTTAATAGAACCAGGGTGACGCTCCTGTGCTACTAACTTGTCATTGTCTATTTTGCACCAGACCATCATGTACATGTATGTTATGATGCACTAAACATATTTTAGAGAGACGGTGACTCCATGTATTTTTAAAAACCACCATAGCAGAGATGGAGGCATTCTACCTGATTTCCAAAGCTGAAGTGACAGTCGGCACGGCGGACTGAGGCTAAATGGAGGATTGCATGCAAGTTTCTTTCTTTTTGCCTCCACTTTATTTCCCTTCACTTGCTCTGTTTTCACGGTGTATCGCCGTCTTCCTGCTCCTGTCGACATTTTGCCTTTCTTTCCATCCTATACTCTGCATCGTCTCCTCTCTTCTATCTCGCTTCCACTCACCCTCCTCTCTCTCCGTCTGACAGCAGTAGGGCTCCTTTGGGAGGTAATTAGGAAAAACTCGACAGAGACGCACACACCAGCTGCTGAAAACAAGGCTTTCGATACTTTCTACTCTGCCTCCTCGCATTACAATAGCAATGGGCTGGGAGTCAGGGGAAGATGAAGATGAGGGAAGGGTGTGCAGGAACTATCAGGACATCTTTCAGGAATGGTGTCAGGAGGAAAATGATGCTTTGGTAAGCCCAAACTTTCAGAGCGACTTGACGCAAGTTTCGTATTTCTTCTACCTGCTTGTAGCTCTGAAAAGCAAAAGGTATCATCTAGTGTTGTCCACTAAACTGCAAACCTGTTAAAAAAAAAAAAAAAAAAGACAAAAAAACTGAAAATGTGGCTAGTCAAAGGAGACGGAGTCCAGTAATCTAGGTCAAAGACAAAGTTGCTTTTCATCCTTCAAGTAATTTCTTCCCTTTTTTGTTACTGGCTCCTTGCCTATTGCTCTGGAGGCTAGTGCACAAAACCGTCGGATAAATCTTGGGTAAATGCACCAGATGGTTCTTTTCTTTTCTATGAACCTACCTCTTTCGCTCAGGAGTGAGTTTAAGTGTTCTTCATCAAGCGGCATGGTCATCTGGTGCCTGCTTTGCACACTATGAGTGACCTATTTCAAATCTTTCACTTCAGAGAAAAAAAAAAAAAAAGAAAACCAGAGGGGTTCATTTGATACTTCTTTTCAACCTCTTCATTTTTCAGTCATAGCTTTCTTCTTTTGTGGGTATAACACTGTTGTGGGTGAGGTGCCCTTCAGTCATTTAAATTCTTCAGCCGATTTCAGCATAATGAAAAAAGAGTGTCAATAAACAGCATCATATTGTATGTGGACACAGGGAGGTTTTCATTTTAGGAGAGGAAATTAGTATGATATCTAAGACCCAAATAGATTTAAAACAAGCGATGAGGAGAAACGTTAATTTAATCCAGCATTCATTTTAGCGACTCTGTTTAACATCTTTCCATCACTCCTGGCCCAGATGCGTGACCTAAACATAGGGAAGACTATGAAACTGTGAACTCCCTGCGTTGTATTTAAAGTATATTTGTAGTTTTATATAATAGTAGTAGTAGTATATAGTATATTTGCTATACTCATAACTCACTAACCGCCATACAACTCCTTCTTTGTGTAAGAAAAATGTTCCCATTTTCTATCATCAGCAGGCGTAATAATCAGTCCAACAGTTGTTGAGTCTTAAGTCGAAACCAAAAATTAAACCTTATGACGACATTATTGGGCAATCTTTACAACAGGTGCTGAGAAATTTCAGTATGGACCAAGCAGCACACTGACAGTAGCATTCACCGAGCCAGGCAAATGTGAAGTAACAGGGAGCATGGTTCACTGACTGAGAAGTCCATGTAATCCATACAAACCATGTAAAACCGAAGATGGCGCTGATTGAGGGATGTTATTTGAAGTACGTTCAGTGCTGCCACCGGTGACGATACAGGTTTTAATTTAAAACGGCTTAAATGTTGTTAAATGTTCTTTATTCTGTGTGGAAGTATTCTCGCTGCCTTTATTTTAGCAGAAAGCCAGCACATCACCGGGGATGGAGCTTCTATTTTGGGGCTGAGGAGTATCAGAGGTCTGTTTACATGTGTACCGTGTTATTACACAAGGCAATATCAAAGAGGAATGATTCGGCTGAGAGCCCCCCAATTTCTGGAGATGTTTAATTTTCTTCCTTTTGGCTTCTTACTACCGTTCCTCTTCCACAAAGACAGCTAGTATTCCATGTTTATGTGTGATTTCTACATCTGCACCAACAGTCATCCCCCTGCAGAAATGCGCTGCAGGTTGGCTCAGCTGAAGGGGAGCAGGCATTAATTCTTTACATACACACATGCAGAATATAGGCAAGCACAACATTCACGTACTACCTAGAGTTGTCCGTCTCTGAATTACAGGTCCCACTTTGTATTCTGAAGCCATCAGAGATGTATGGTGCTTTATTGCTGTGGTTTATTGTAACCTGCAGAAAATGGAGTGATGGTCACGCTGAGGCGAAGTTAGGGTGAATGGATAGCTTGTCTGCGGTGCAGAGAGAAGGGAGATTGGTGGGATGATGCCACAGCATCAAGGAAAGGCCTGAGGATGGATGACTCACCTTTCTTTGTCATTGTGGTCTTAAGGACAGAGAGGATAAACATATTTGGATACCTTCCAAAAGGCTGACTCAAAAGTAAGGGAAACCAGCTACTGTATTTTAAAGTGGCTTTTTAACCTGTGGCCATCTGTCACCCTCCGTTGCCACTCAGGGCCTCAGAAATGATTTTTCATACTTTGTTTGGCATCTGATTGCAACTGGCTTTGTCATAAAAGTCAAAGGAGTTTTTAGAAAAGGCAAAGTGATATTCTGTGGTAACTAATATGATTAGAATATCTGGAAAGTTCAAGTTCATCAGAGAGATTAAAAAAAGAGAGAGAGAGAGAGAGGAAGAGAAGTGATGGAAAGAAAACCCTCTTTATTCGTGTTTAACTTTTAGACTCTGAGTGTATTAGCAGGTTTAATTAGCTGGGTTTGATTCTCAGTGATTTCGTTTATCTTTAGCTGCTGTCAGAGCAACAAGTCCTTAAGCCCAAACCTGCTAAGCTGCAGCTTACTGAATTGAATCATCATCAAGAATTTTCAGCATGTCCTTCTTTGGAGGCCTCATTAGAGGGATGTTGATAAAATTATCATTAGAGATAAAAGCCACCAAGTCACTAGAGCTGATTTTCATATTTTACAGCTAAGTATAAAAATGAAGACGTTACAGTAAAGTGGAATTTCAGAACAAACACACTATAAATGTTAAATATGAATCTGCCAGTAGCATGTGGCTAACTCATCTCAGCATCAAGGCTGGAAACAGCTTTGGAGAGAGCTAACAAAATCTGCTCCTGATTTATTACACAGTTGTGTATTCAGTGAGACACTGCAGCTTCTTCAGATTAAAGCTGTGACATCTAACCTGAGACACATCAGTCAAAGCCACAGATGGAACATGCAGATGGATGGACACATCGGGGCTGGAAAGTGAACGCAATTCTGAAAAGCCTGCAATCTGCATGTTATTGAATGGCCATCAGGGGACAACACCTCTGGGTGTAACAGGAGCTGTCTGTACTGAAGTCTATGTAAAAATCGTCGCTTGATTTATTCGCTCAGTAAATCCTCTTCCGTTGAGTTTATGGTCGGTGTCATTTCAAGTCTTCTATGCATTAGGGCGTGGCCACACAGCGAAGTACTAGACTGTGCCATCATAGAGCGGGTCAGATCCACCACTTTCTCCTCCAAATATGGCTTCTTCCAACGTGGCGACAGCCAAATTGCATATCCAAACTGAGAATTTCACAGCGGGTTGCCTCTGGGTCACAGCAAGACACATCTTCTCACTTCTTGTGCGATGTTTATGGAAAATCTGACTGATATCTGGAGCTGGATGAAGAGCAAATAGATGAATGGATGGACAAATAGAAACAAATAAACGAAAAGAACGAAAGATTCCTGATTTAACAGCTTTGGGAGGGGTTCAGCAAAATTTGTGGCTCATGATAAAAAATAATGCTGAAATGTGGAAAAAGAGCAGTATGCTCCTTTAAGCATCAGTCCAGACTAAGAACTGAGACATGTTTGAATGATTTATAGTGAGATGTTTCATTAAGTGACTGTTAGCAGTGAGGCAGGCGGGCAGTGTAGCATGTGTCCTGTATACAGTGTGAGCGCTCTTTAGTAAGACTGAAGAGATGAAAGCTGCCTTCAGCCACCATGTGGATCAATGTGACATCTCTCCTGAGGCATGACTTACTACGGCAGCCTCTTAGATGCCTTTAATAATCCACAACTTCCTGTTTTCCGCTTAAACAGTTAGACAGAGCAGGTGGTAGCGGCATTAAACAGGAGCTGTGAGTCCTGTTGGAAGTGTTGACACAGCGGGTCACGGCGGACTCAGCAGCAAGTCGTCTAATCACCAATTCACAAAGCCTGCAACGTTCCTGTTCAATTTGGTGATACAGCACCTCTGGGTGGGTGGGTGGGTGGGGGGGCAGGGGGTTCAGTGCAATGTAGGTGAATTTGAAAGGCTAAGATTGTTACAAGCTCAGGGGATCGAGTCCAATAAATGACTTCTATGTGTTTTGTAAAGCCCTTTAAAGAGCAAATCTAAGATAACAATTTCGCCTGTAGTGTTTATGATCTCCGAGGTGCTTACATGGCCCCGCGGTTCACGGCAACAGAATTACAAAGTGTTTGGTATGAGTACAGGAGCCCGAGGCTGATACACCTCCGCTGGTAGCCATTTGTGTAATATCTACAGGGAGCCGCTTCACTGAATGTGGAGCTACTGAGGGGAAAGTGCCAAATCATTAAGTTATTTAATAGTTCATTGAGTCTCTACAGTTGGATGGTAATTAAACAACATTCGATCAATGTGAGCAGGGAGAGGCAGTGGATGACATTAAGTAGATGAGATGGTCTTAACCCCTGCAAACTGCAAGGATCAACTGATTGGCAATTAATGTTCTCACCAGCTGCCACTGATGAAAGCTGCTGAAATGACTTTGAAAGCTTAAACTTTCCGACAATAGCGAGACTGGAGTTTTTCTGCTGCGGGGATGGCACTGCTCTGTGTCTGTGCGCTCGCTTCATGTCCACGTGCTGTTCTTGACTGGACTCACTAAAACAATGAAAAGCTTTTATTCCACATTCAGAGAGCATCTTTCACAATTCGACAAACACTCACAATACATCAGATGTGTTTCCAGCAGACAGAAGCTGTAAGAGGGGGACCTTCCTGTGGCTCATCTGCTAGCTTTTTTTTTCCCCCTGTAAACTCCCTGATCTGACTGTCGCTGTCAGTTATACTCAATTAGAAAATGATTCACCAGGCTGGTGCACACACCAACATGGAGGCATTACATTTTCTGAGGTTGATTGTGTTTTCTTAATTTGCGCTACAGTGAGTATTCAGATGAAGAAAAAGGTTCATTGAGCGCTGAATCTGATCTGACAGCTCAAAGCTCCCTGAACACTCTGCCCCTTCCCTTGTTGCATCTTGAACCTATTAGGAGCTGGGGTCTGCATAAATGCTTCAAAACCTGAAGTGAATACGCTGGTTTGGTTTGTCCTCACTGTGTTTACATGAAAGCACACAATTAACACACACATTTGGTTTAACTTAACTTAATCTTCCTCTTTTAATCAAACAGCTCAAGGATGACAAAATAAAATCTGGAGCTCTTCTAATTCAGAGCCAAGGTCAGCTGCCTTGGCCATGTAGAATCTTATCATGATCAGTCCTTCTGTGATGGTTTGTTGATCACAGTTGGTGCCCAGTTAATTAGAGCAGGCACAATCCAATGCAAAATCATTCTCATGATTGTTGCGAACTTTTATCTGTCAAGCATTCAGCCATCTAACACACACTGAAACTACAGTAACTGCGACAGCCTGTCTGACGGTAATTATGATGCTTTAGGAAACTGTGAAAGACATGAAGGATTCTGGGCACAGTGTTGGGTCCTCAGAGGGGCAGCTGCTCTATTGATCATAAACAGGGAAGTCCCATGAAAACAGCCGAAAGGTCAAGCCGGCGGGACACTGTCTGCAAAATATGAAAATAGCCCAACTTATCTGTGATTATAATCACAGTGTGCCACCTCATCTGTTTCCTGCAAGCAATTAGCATCTGGATGGGAATGTGTCAGAGGGAGCAAATTAATTTCGTAATGAAACATGATACGCAGTGAAATAATTGCTCTCAGGGACATGTGGAAGAGTGACAGAAAAAATTATGTATCTTGTTTGACTATTTACTGCATAGTCATTAGAGGCGCACTGTCAGGAGAGGCAATCCAGGCAAATGTTTGGGCCCCTAATGGCCCCCTGTAATGGTAGATTTTGAATTGGCAATTGTGAGCGATAGACTGAATGAGGCAAACTTGTTGCTGCAGGCAGACAATTCCAATAACATTCCCTGCGCAAAACAGACTCACCTCTTTGAGGAAGGATGCTTTCATTTCGTACATAGGCTCCACTTAAACATCAATCACGCAGCAAATCATTAGTCATTGTTGAAATAAAAGTGAAGTAAACTGCAATGGAAAGGATGACAGCCATACATTAAAGGACAGAACAAACCAGAAATTGATCGAGCAAGGGGCCTGAATAGCTTTGTTATGTTTGTATGTTTATTTATTTATTTGTTTTTATTCCACAAATTGTAAGCAGAGAACAGAGTTGATATAGTTAATTAGAAGTTTTGGATTGTGTCACATAAAATAGCTCTTACATTTCTATCGACATGCACGTGGGGAAGCTGCGGTGAAACTGCAATCTGAGGCAAAATTTCGGGGGCTGATGGGGTGAAGGCACTGGACGCTTCATTACATAGGAAGCACAACATTTTCTGCCACATTTGAAAGGGCTTTCAAAACAAAGCCATGCCGCTGTGATGCAATCGGTCTACAAATACATTCACACAAGATCACAGGCCCCTGATTTCAGACACAGCGTTTGGATAAGCAGGTAGATAAGTCACTCCTTATTTTCCTCATCTTAGACATCTAGGGAACATCAATAAATCATGGTATCTACTGACAGTATGACTGTAAGCTGTTTAGGGATCAACTAAATCATATAGAACGAACACTCCTCCCCCCTCAATAGGCCCAATGGGCTTCTATGCCCCCCCGCCCCCAAGAGCCTACGAACCATTAATTTACTGTAAGCATAAAACGTCAGCTCTATTGGGTGTAAAAACTCTCTGATTCCCTGTACATGAATAATTAGCATCTTCACATGACTTCCTCTTCGTTCTCCTCATCCACTTAATTCCTTCCATAGTCCTAAAATGCTGACACGCAGAAGTAACGTTAAAAATGTGTTGCATCAAAGTGTATAGCTTCCGTTTGCTTAATTCCATCATCCCCAGTGGCGGAGCGATTGTCACAGTGAACAAAACCGACATGAAAGCTCTCCTTGGCTCACAGCGACAAGTGCGATATCTCTTCCTTACCCTTTGTGTTACATTCACACCAGAACCAGCTTTGATCTCATTTACCCCCTCAAGTTCAACGTAAGATTAAATAAGTATGATTTTTTTGGTGTTGAGGTTTTGTTGTGTAAACATTGATCATCCTAAGAGTTCGCCTACGTTTCTGTAAAATAATAACATTTCCAGAGAAGCAGTATTTCAATCATATGCTGTGTTGACCAAAGATGCATTTTTCGAGCAGTGGATTAGAATGCAATAAGATAGCTGGCAGATCAGCTGTCGTAACCTGCCGGCTTAAATAATGACAAAGAAAATGAAATCATTAAAAGACCAACATGTATAAAAAATGTTCTGTATCGCCTCTTAAGTCAGATCCAAGAATGACTTTCACTCCCTCTTTCATCCTCTCCCGCCTTGGTTGAAAGAGAGCCCAGCGGGAGAGAGAAGTCCTCTCCTCAGAGCTGAAAGACAACAACTCGCAGATGGCGGACAGTCACTGTAGCTGGAGCTCTTTCACTCGTGCCCATTCTTCCCTGTTCTCTGTATTGTTAGATGGAACCCTGACCTGCCAGTCTCTCCATTCAGAACCACTTGGCCGAGAGAAGGTAATCAAGATCCGGTGTGGAGAAAACGTAACATCAGAGCAATGCGGAGAGCAAAACCCTGGAGATAGATGGGAAAGGCCGGATCCTAGCAATCATGAAGTCAATCTGCGTTCGCTCAAAGGGAGCGAATGAAGTGGTGGTGGGAGGAGGGATGGGGGGGAAGGTGGGCGGTGGCAGCAGGGCACTCAGTGAAAGAAGTGGATATCACCTCAGGACACTTCACCTCTCCTGCTACTGCTGAACTCTTTTAATAAACATTTAACATTCACAGGGAGGAAAATCAATATCCACAGGAGGCGACTTCCCCGTGTTCCCATGAGTTACTGCTAACTGCTGCTAACATTAGTGTGTGTGTGTGTGTGTTAAAAGGCAGGTTTTTATGGTCTGGCAACAGAATCTCATTCTATAGATTCACCACAGTACAACATTCACAGTCATCTGTCCTTTATGTGCCAAAGAGAAAAATGCTTTTTATGTCATCACAGGTTAGATGCTACTGAGCAGGAAGTTCATACCAAGTTAACATCTCACAGATATATCTGATGGACATGGATCATCTAAGGTGATGGCAAAAGTTTGCAAGAAAAGCAAAGTCATTTCAGATCTTTGTGTCTCCAACACGATTCATTTTATACAAGTTAAGACTTGATGTTTAATGAACGATCCATTTAGTGAGGTCTCTCTTTTTTCTTTCGGTTTTTGCTTCCTTTTTATGAAGGAAGGAAGCTCTTCCCTTTCCTTCCTGATTCACAGATCATCTCAAACTAACATGTCTGGTTCAGTTGCTGTAATGACAGTGGTAAGTGATCTATACATGTCAAGGGAACTGTGTGGTGGCCTATCGTGAATGAAGCAGCTACGCAATGATAGTCGATAAAATCTCACAAATGTTGTGTCCCTTTCACATTAAGAGGTGCAGGGGCACTGTAGGACATTGTAAATACTGGCAGGCTTAGTATGGAGACTATCGATCTCCATGTGGGATTCGTTATGGCCATTCATATGACAGAAGACTTCTAAACCTCAGTGGGTCAAATTTTTGAGGGCACTGCTACATTTCTGTTTGCGCAGACGCAGGCTCATTATTTGATGTGCTGTTTAGAACACTACTCAGTGGAGCTTGAGAGTTAAATTACAGATGTAGTCACAAATCTAAGCTCCTAACTGGCTTAGGTCGCACATTATCCCATGAAATCAATACCGAACAACGGGCACAGTTTTTCCAGCTCAATGAAATCTTCCCCAGGATCAACCAGGCCCTTCCTCTTTGTTCGAGTATCCACGCAGTTTGTCAGCAGCTCTCTGGAGGAAAATCTCCACGGTAGCACTGACACTCGTGGATAAAAAGACATATTTCAGGACAATCTTTACAATGACACCACGAATCCTGACCCTGAGATCCAACTGGAGATATGTTTATCCATAACCAGTTTGGATTTGTGTCTTAATAAACCGAGCCTGACGTTCTGGACAGATGAAACAGTTGTGGTTGAGCCCTGTTTTCTGTCTAATTGTGAGTAAACATTTACTCCTCTGCTGGATTGAGCTTCTCTATTATGATCCCCCATAATGAGACCATTCATATCAGACTTTTTATTTCAGCTTGTTAATGGTGAGGGGGTGCACCTACCATATCAACTCCAGTCCAGCTAAATTATGCCGGAAAATTCATGCTGTTTATGTGCACATAAACAACATATAATTGGGATTCTGTAAAACCCTGACAATGACCTGGATACTTTGGAGCCCGTAAAAGCGCTGAGCGTAAGCACGCAGTGAGCAGGATTACATCATTCAGGCTGGAGTTCATGTTACTTTGTTCACATGCAGTGTGTTTCAGCACTGGATATTTTTTGGACATGCCAGCAAAGACTGCATTGATCCCTCCATCCATCTGTTGTTATCAACAAGACTTTATTTATTTCTGCAGCAGCATTGGCCTCATTTTCAGCCAGGGGCACGAGGCACCTTCCGATACAAGGCTCTGCCAAACAGGAAGCCTGGGCAGCAGCTGGGGTGCGTTCACTGTCAGCGACTATTACCAGACACACACACACACACATGCAGAGAGAGCAAGAGAGAGAGAGAGCTTTAGTGTCATTTAATTACATGTAAACATAATTAGTATATCATTGTCTCTACTTTGGCAGTATAGTATGGGAATATATCTGTGTGCGCACGCGTGTGTGTGTGTGTGTGTGTGACAATAACAGAAAGATAGGCTACCCCAGCTCAGCAGCGCAAGTAGTGTGTGATAAAGCTATTCTATCAGCCAGCGGGTCGGCTGTTATTGCATCCGTTCCGGATCTGTGAGCACTCTCCTTAAACTCAGCAAAGGAGCTCTTGGAGAGTCCCATTTGCACAGAATTGAATCACTCTTTGGAACATGAAGTGGCCCGACCTGACGAAGGAAAAAAGTTGTTTTCACTTCAACTGCATATACTGTCTCACTGTCTCACACACAATCATACACAGGTGGTGTTTGAGAGGCTGCAGCAGAGACAAAGAAGAAAAGAGCCCATGAATGTTTCATCAACACTTTCAACGTGCAGTCAAAACAAGCCTTTCTATTCCTCAAGTCGATATTAAGTGCGGATGTGTGGAGGCTGATCTATGTTTAGCCATGCAAATGTGGGGATTAAAACTTCAGGCTAGGCTGGAGAGCGGAGAAGCGCTTGCTGCTAAATTAGTCATTGCCAGAGAAATGCATTCACAGGCATGCGTGCATGCACACTCACAAATGTGCCCCAACTGAGTCCTAAATTTTGGTCTGCTGTTCTTTAACAGAATGTAATGTAAAATCGTTTCGGCAACAAACGCGTTGTCTGATTTGCCGTGCTTTGATGACAAGCCATCAGCAGGCTGACTGATGGCCCCGTGGATCTGACAAACATCGGCCATCCTGGAGACATCGCCCATCCGCTTCAGCATCAATCAGCCCGAGGCACGAAAACTGCCACAAAAAAAGCCCATTTGGGTCTTTTTGTTGATGTATTTCCCTCAAAGGTGAGTCATTTGTTCCACACCCAGACACTCTCTAATTGGATTGTAAATCTTTGGTGACGATTAATCATACGACCTGTTTCAGAGGTGCTAATGAGGAACTATTTTAGCGGGATTACATCACCTAAAATCACCTCTGGCAACTGCGAGCTCCGGGCTTTAACCTTTTTGGAGCCTTTTTTTTTCTCCAGTTTTAAGGGGAATTAAATTGTCATTTGGCTGTTGAGGGCATTGTGAAAGGCCTTTTTCCCAAATCTGTGCTCAGCTCTTCCTCTCGTACCGGATTGCCTCACCCTTTGGTGTCTCGCAGCTCGTCTGAGTGACAGACATTAAGTTAGTCTGTCACCCGAAAATGTTCTGCCATTTGCAGACTCAACAATGCATCGCTGGGGGCACTAAGGACGTGTGTGTTTTTACAGCATGGCATTTGAATATAAGCACTGTGTGATATTGTGCTGCTCCTTGTCCTTTTTTAGCTCATTACCGGGGTTGTAAAATATCAGTTTAGTCCCACTTGGAGGATTACGTTCTAATCACAGATTGTGGAAAAAGATGGTGTTAGTGTCTGAGAAGTCACCTCTAGGTTTTTCAAGGGGCATTGAGGGCTTTTATTTGGATTTAGCAGCTGGCATTTCTGGCAGAAAATCTGAAAACCGGTCGAGGAGAGGGGGGCTGGATGGTGCTGAGACGTGATGTGAGAGTAATGAAAAGCACCAACCCTCCAGCTGACTGACAGAGTATGGCACCTGTCAGTCAAGAGCGTTTCACTCAAAATATTAAGTTGCAGCTGAAAATACATGAAATAGATTTCACACAGGAAGTGATGCTGCTCACATTTGGTTTGTGTCTAAATGTTCCATTCTTTAAATTTGATCAAATATTAATTATGAAAATATTCAACATTTGTTTTTATTGCGCTACTTAGAAAAAAAAAAAAAAGTACTAAATTAAATGCACACGAAAGACAACAGCCCTTCCCTAATTTTAAGTGTTTTTAGAAGCCCTAATCCAACAACACATAACAGTTTGTGTCCCCAGATCTACTGCAAAGTTTTGTATTGTGTGTGCCCACCATTCCCCCTCATCATATTCCTATGACATCTGTGCATCTACAAAGAATGCAAACTGCATGTTTCCATGTAGGTGTCTTTCAAATTACATGCCAGAATGCATTGTTGGTCAGTGATCCTCAGAGCCGCACACATGAGCATCCCATAATCTGATCCTACTATCGGGAGGACAACACAAAAGCAAACCCTTTTATGAATAGAGGCATGCTTTGTTGTGTTTTGGTTCGGTTGAGATATGAAGATCTTGCTTTGGGATAAAATAAGTACAGGGTGTGTTGACATGGTTACAATAATGTGTGTATTTAATGGGCCGAGGCAGACTAAACTCTCCTCACCCTTAGGATGTGGCGAGGTGTTTAAAGATACCACAGCCTGCAACAAGTTGAAAGATCAAAACGAAACTAGCAAGAAATGATCCCCTTCTGCAACTACACAAACTGAGAACGAGGAAACGCTGCGATCTAGATTTTAGATTGTGTTCATTATACAAAGCAGAAAACGTGGCAGTTTTACGCTGCAAAAATGGGCTAAAGGAAAGTCGGCTGGTTCATTCAACGGGCAGCGGGGTTCACGTGATCTAATCTGGAGAGGCATGGACACTAAGACACTACAAATCACCTCCATCATGGCTGTAGACTTTCATAAAAAATAGATCTTTTAGCTGGACGCTTTGGTCTTCTTAGCTGAGCTCACTCTACACCGGATGACCCAGGAGCTAATCAGCTCTGACTGTGCTGTCTTGGCTGGGGGGTGGCAGAGTCTGTGACAGGTGGAGGTCTGCAGCAGGGATTAATCTCAACACACTAAAGTATCTCCCTGCATCCAAGCATCTGTTGGCAGGTGCCATCCACCCCGTTGATTGGGCCCGTCTGTGTAGGCCGGGCTGGATAATTCTATTTAATGTATGAGGAGAGAGGGGGGCTCCGGGCCTGTCACAGTCAGTATGGACCAATCCAACCGGTCTCATGCTAATGTAACCTGGCAGGCCTCCCGGAGGACAGAGCTGGGCTTTAGGGGGCGCAGTGGAGGACTCATTCTGCCTATGCCAATTCGTCAAACAGGAGAGGGGAACTGTATCTCCAGGTAATCCCAAAAAGTTCCAGGGAGTGTGAGAGGGAAAAGACAGGAACAGATGACAAAGAGATGCTGCTTCCATCTTGAATATTCCTTCATTTCTTTATTTATTTAAACATCTTTCTAATTGTTGTCATTTCACTATCTGTTTAGAATTACTTTCAGCAGTTAATTTGTATACAACAATGTTTTTATTATATTCTGTCTTAACAGTGCAAAAAATGTAACCAATAACACATCACCACATATCAAAAGAAAATATCAGACTGTCCTGATGTGTATAAATAGCATAAATCCGTCTTCCAAACACTGAACAACATGACTGTGGATCATGGGAGAAAGCCAGATGTCCAGATGGAAGAAAGTCTTTAGTTTTTTCACTATGAAATCATACAAGACAAGACTTTGTTTCAGTTGATGTTATGTCTTTCCTGGAAGGAAAGTCAATCACCGAAGTCAGTAGCATTCATCCACTGGGTACCATGAACGGTGAGTGAGTGGCAGCCGATCCGATTTGTTGTGATAATATAAGTTTGAATCAGATTGCAGTGACAATGACAGGCCAAAATGACAACAGAGGTTCCACAAAGAGGAAAAACAACAGCACTGAAATTGAACATGAAAGAAATTTTGCTGCTACTAGGTCAAAGTCATGAGTGTGGCTCTTTCACGTAAGCTACTGAAATGAAACTGACGAAAGTTAATCAGGATTCTTCACCCAGCTTGCAAAACCACGGAGAAGGGAATGATAAACAGAAGCTCTGCTCACAAAGCTTTAATCAATGCTATTATTAATGGCTGACTGCTCCTGATAGGAAGAAAAGCCAGCTGAGAGGACATTTCACACCTCAGCTAGAAAAATAGCTATTGCAGCACTTACGGCTCTGCCTGCAAATATGTCACTGCTCATATTTGAGCATTTTATCCATCTGACATCTTTTTTAAACGTAGTTATACATCTTCTCTGTCACACTTCTCTCCACGGTGCGAGCAGCTGCAGCTCAGGGCGCTGTTGTTGCTTGCACTCACTCACGCAACACTCGGTATTGATATAAAACCTAAACTTACTTTGCTAATTTAACTCAGCCTTTAATGTATGCTGTTCTGAAAAATGGTGGCCATAACTACGGAAATAACAACATCATTTTACTGACTCAGATGTGTAAGGAACACGGGAATTTTTGTTGGGAGTCTGAGGGTGAATGCAGCAAATGCAATAAATCAGTTTGATTTTTAATCTGCTGTTGTTGTAGTCCCCCCATGCACTGCAGCTGTAATCAGCACCTTTAGAAAATCGCAATATTGAGGAGTTTTTAAGACCAATAACCTGAGATAGATTGTTAATGTTTAATTTTTTGAGACCAACTCCATTAGTCAGTCTAATATTTGTTGCATTTCTCTCCTGCATTTCAAGGAGCTTTGAGAAGGAAAGCTTCCCTTTATTGCTGCTCTCATTTGTTCATTTGTATAATACTTGTTTATCAGATGAACAATATCATTATTTATTAATCAAAATGCCTGCAGAACTGCTTTAAAAAGAGTTCAGAAAAACACATAGTTTGAATTCATATTCAAATCTTTTATTTTGTGCTGTATGCCCTGATCAGTAGCCCACCCCTGGACTCATTCCAACAAACCCTCAATAGCACAAGCCCATGTTGTTTTACATTTTATTAATAGCAACATCAGAGTACTAAATGTACAGAGGACGAATCCAATGAGAATCGCATTTACAGTGCTTGCAAATACAGAGCTTAGTAGTACAAGAGTAACCAAATCAAAGTCACCTGGAAATCGAAACGTTTACCAATAACTACAAAAGGAAGAGATGTGGCTCATAAGACACAAAATAAAAGTTATACAACATTTAGCTGTCACAGAGACAGACTGGAGTCCCTTTTGTGGAGGTGTGGTGCGTGTGTGTCTGTGTGTTTGTGTGGGTGTGTGGTGTGCGATGTGGATGTGTTTGTATATACTATAGTCTTATACAAAAGTTAACAGAGGTACTCATTGATATATTAAACACAAATATAAAAAGTTTAAGAGTCACAAAGTACAAACTCTTCATTTTTATGGCGACAACACAACAGGTTCTTTCACGGTAGTTATGAATCGTGATTGTAAGTCGGTTTCAATGAACAGACCACTGTGTCCCCCTGTGAAAAGCCCTCCCCTCCCAAAGTAAAATAAACAAATAAACAAAATAAATAAATCCTATACTACTTCCTCACCTAAATTTGACACTGCATGTAAATAAGTTTTTTTGTTGTTGTTGCTTTTTTTTTTATATATATATTATTATTTTATTTATTTTTTTTTTAACTCCATTCACTAATTTTGATTTAAGTTAGCAACCAGCTATGGATCGTTGTCACTCATATCAGCCCTACATTTTGTTTTGAAGGCATCACACAGAGTCAGCGGTTCTCCATGCAAATCTAATGCCGCTACGGCAGATTTGGGTCACGAAGCTAGTCTCCATCTAGCAGAGGGATTATGGGAGATTTCAGATGTTGTGTTATTTTAAATACTTTTTTTTTTTTTTTTTTTGTTTCAAGTCTTTAACTGTATTGATAAGCACTGACAGTGCCTTAGCTCTTGTGAGTAGAAAAGTAAAAACATGACCCGAGAGGAGAGTCGGAGCCCTCCACTTTAGATACAGTAAGCGCACAGTACGTGATTTGTCTGAAAGGATGAGGAGAAGCAGAGTGAGGAAGCTACAGTTTTCTCATGACTAAAAAAAAAAAAAAAAAAAATGGGTTCAGTACCATACAAATCAGTCCGTAATTATGGACTTTGTCCTTTCCTGCGAGTGTCACTTTTTTTCATCTTCCTGCTGAGTCTCACCTTGTAGTTTGAGCAACCTGCTGTAGACTTTTCCAAATGAGTATGATCACCATGTTCCCATCACTGACAGCTGTGACACATGTTTCTAGGCTAATCAAACACCCTAAGGCCGTGATTAAATAGTTGGAGAAGAGTTGATACACTAATTCCTCTCCCCTCACATTAATGCTTCCGATGATATGGAAAATAAAAACACAAACCTTGGCCTTGGAGATGTTCAGTCAGAATCTAATTCAAACACAACGTCAATAATTTCTCCTCTGTATGACTGACATACAAACAGGAATCACAGTCCCTGCGCACGAGTGTGCATCCTTCATCTTGACACGAAAAGCCTTACTGATTGATAGCTTGTTTGTGTTGAAGGAAGCATAGGTTTGGTCGGTTGCTGAAGAGACAGAAACGGAAGCTGCAAAATATTCATCTGTTGTGAAAAAGGCGTGCCGAGTCTTTGGCGCAAGCCCGCTCCTCTTCCCTCCCAACACTTGCCCCCAAAATGTTCCCCCTACCTTTTCCCGTGCTGCTTTCAAAATGTTTCCTGGATCGAATCTGACCTGGAGTGGGATCATTTTCCTCCCTTTTAGCTGTAATAGTCCACCCTCATCAGCTGAAATGCAAACTGAAAAGGCAAGAAAGCAGTAAGGCATTTCCCTACGTATCAGTTTGATTTCAGACAGAGGTAAAAGGAAAAAGGCTGAGTGTGCCGATGTTTCTGAACATATACGGTGTCAGATTTTTCTTTGTCCAGATGTCCTTCAGGCATGCAAAGTGTATTGCTTTTAGCTAGTTGCTTACAATGCAAGCAGGCCTATTCAAGGCTAACTTGAGTAAAAGCCCCCCCCCATGCTGTATGAAACGTGGCCAAATATCTTAGTGTGATTTTTGTTCTTTTCTAATAATCAGAAAGCAGTTATTATTGGCATGCTGGTAAATTTCAATCGCTTTCAATATGGCCGCACTGATATTTTACAATAATCAGGTGCAGTGTTATAAGTGTGTGAAATAGACAGCCACAACTATCCTCTTTGATGAAACATGCACAGAAATAAAAAAAAATTGTAGAATGAGTGCAAATCATCAACTGATAGGTCTGACGTGTAATAGGGAACCACGTTAAGATACCTCAGCATCGACCCCTCACAGTTTTCACACTGGAAGCTTAAAGGATAATTCATGTTTAGCCTAACTTGGGTCTCAGTTCACTGTGTTGGTTTAGTCTAAGTAATATTGATTGACATATTCCAGCCTGTGCAGCACTGCACAGACCAGAGAGGCCGTCTGTGTCTTTTCTCAACCATCGTAGCAACTAAATAGAAATGAACCCAGGATTATCTTTTAAACACAACAGCTAATGTAAGAGTGAATGGCCTGCTTCATCACTGGCTTATCTGATCTTGGCATTGGAGAAATAGGCTGAGTTAGCAGTTGCATTAAAAAGGAAAGTAACGACAAAAAGAACTTCACATACCATCTCCCCTTGATAGTTCGTTCTTGTGATGTTGTGCCCTGATTTTATCGTCGTATGCTCATAAATGCTAACCGTAGTGTTCACGGACGCTTCTGTATGGGGCAGTTGGAGCAAAAATGGGAAACTTGTTCTGCAACCCTGTGCAGATCAAGTTTAGTTGGTTCCTGGCAGCTACTGTTGGTGATGAAACGTTGTAGATTAGAGTTCACTTAGAAATGATGTTAAAGAACCGCAAGTCATTGGTTTCCCAGCCAACCATGAATACAACAGAGCCCGTGGTATGACAACTCTTCCTCCAGCTACTCAGCAGTTTCTATCAAACATACAGCCTGGAAATCGCTCTCCAGTCTCTGAACTATTGCAGCGTCTACTGAAGTATTATACTGGTTAGCTAAAGATATGATACAAGTACTGCTTGAAAGTGCAGGTAGGAAGCTTGGCACAAGGTTAGTTTTGTGTTTTGAAAGAAATACAGTAGTTACACATGTAAACAAAGACACTATCCCCGACCTAGCTGAAACCTTCCCAAAAATGGGAGAGGTCTTGTAAAATAGAACACACCTGTACACAAATAGAAGCAAATATATAGAAAATACATTTACACGTGTATAATATACAGTAAGTTTTTGTAACCCTCTGACTAGTAAGATAACACTCTTCATTCAAAAAAATATATGTTATGTCAAAGAACTCCATAGCCTAACACGCACGTGAGGCTAAACTGGTATGGGCCATTCATGACAGTGGATTTCATGTTGTGAATGGGCAAAAGCACGAGTTTTGCACCACAGTGTTGATTCTCCGCCATCCCGGCACCTCCTGAACGGCTCACATTTATAGATGCAGATTTTTTGTGGGACAACCTGTTTTCTTGAATCCTTCAAGGAAGTGAGCAAGCCTAAAAAACCACCTTAACGTATTACGGGAGCTTCACTGTCGACACGCATTAAAAACCTTTTTAATCTGTACATATTGCTGTCTGCGGCCAGAAACATTTACAATTACAGAATTGTATTTGTGCTTTGTACAAACCCGCAGCACAATAAAAGGTAGATTCAGAGGCGGCCTCCTCAAAAGCTTCATAGCACTAAGGTATTCTGTCTGTCAGAGCTTCAGGTTGATATTCAAATTATTGGTGCAAGAAAAGGCTCTTAGGAGATCTTTACCTTCTTCCCTGACCACAGAGGTCCCTCACCTTGATTTAGCAGCTAATTTAAATGCATTTGGCAGCAGCTGACTGTCTTATCATGATCCCGTTACTTCAACAATTCACTGATGGAGTGTTTTCAGCTTTTGAAAGAACAAAATTGTATGTTTCGTCTTTTTGCTTGGCTTCCTCTGGCACGAATTGTGATTTGTGCACACACTGCCTCCGACAGCTGAAATTCTGTTACGCTAGAAGCACTGACTGGATCTGGCTCTTGGGAGAGCCAGCTAACCCTTATCACATATCGAGTGAGGGAATTCCTTCCTTCCTTACGTCCTGCATTTAAAACAAACAATGCCAATTGTTTTGAGCCCGAGGGGAATCCCCCAGCAGCACCTCTGTCACAGTTTGTCCCTCCTCACTATCAAGTGAAACCCTTTGATCCACCTTCTTTAACAAATTTGGTTCAACAGTTCAGCCGTGCAGATTTCCAACGTAATTTGTTTAAAATGAAACAATCTGGGGGTTGGGAGGGGATATTTGTATACCATCAGAGTTGGGATTATTTTTCAATCTCTCACTGCAAATTTCATGTGAAGCTCAAATTCAATTTATTTCTTCCTACTCATGTTGCAGCTCACACCTGAATCCCAACACATCTTTAGAATTCAATCGAAACGGCTGCTTAGACTACGACTAGCATATAGTGTGCAAAAGAGCTTGACAGACCTGAGGCAGAATTAATGTCCTGTCCAGCTCAATGCAGTATGTTGTCGCTGTTCCTACCCAATCTGAATGTGAATTTGCTGCCATGGGATTTGTTGACGCTAAGAACCCGCACCACGGAAACCTTTTCTGTATTTGTCTATTAAACCATATCATTTTTGGATGTTACGTAATGAGCATTTGGAGCAGCCATTGGTTTGTCTTGCACCAGGTGATTTCTCTTTTCTTTGTTATATTCTCTGCTCAGTTGGGAGAATTTAATTAACAGTGGTGAATCCCATGTGATGTATCCACTGTTAGGGCTCTGGCAGAATCTACTGTGTAAAAAAATAGACCTAAGTATTCTGTTTTTAAAATGGGACCGTTTTAAAATCAACTGTTCAATAAAGCATTCACCACCCCCCCCCCCCCACCCCGACTACCTCTTCTCTCTTCTCGCTTCTCTGACTAATAGAGTAGTGCTTCATATAAATATCTTTAAGACTCTTTTGCAACACATTTCTTAAAACTATTTCAAAACATATTCAAATACACTTGTAGCATTTTTAACTTTCACATTTCTTTAAAAAACAACCCCCCCCCCCAAAAAAAAAAAAAAACCCAAAACAAAAAAAAAAACAACAACAACAACAACAAAAAAAAAAAACTTAAACAATGCAGTTGGAGTCAATACACGGTTAATATAGAGCTCTTGGTTAAGTCCAGTTGTTGTTGAAATGTCCTTCTATCCAGGTTGTGGCACATAGTGGCATTATTGGCACATAGTTCATAAATACAGTTCATCTTCCACCCGCAGCGGCTCCTTTTTCAAATCTCAAACGTTTTTTCCTTGAGACATCTGTGATGACCACAGTCTTGTCCCACACATCCTGTAAATATACTTATATATATATAAGCTATATCTAAATGACTGTACGTTCCTGGAAATATGGAGTGGCAGCGCTGTGGCTGCTCTGCTTGTCATCTCTATAAAAATAAATATCTTCACCAGTGTCCAAAGAGGGATCGCACTACTTTACAAAAGAAGCTGTTTTGTGTGTTTCTTGTTTCCAACTGGATCCTGTGGAGATGCGCAGAACAAAATCACAATTATCCCTCATTGTAAGCACAGCGCAAAGGAAAACAATCACTGTAGCACAGATGGGATTTTCAATAGATTGTCTGAGAGGGGACTGGTATCCAGCTCTGGCCTGAAAAACATGCAACCCAGTACCTTTCTCATACTGAACGTAAGCCTAAAATGAGAATCTTTATGTCTAAAGCTCACTGTAATATGGTCTTGTGTGTAAGCTTAAGTCATGCAATAGGTCCGTTGAGGTAATATTGCATCTCATATGTCTTTTAAGACGACAGTATAGAGAGCATGTTGTGGAGGACTGTGCTGACTGAGGCTCATGTGTGTCCAGACAATGGAGGGGCGCTGTCCTCTTAGTATGCTACCTGCAGGCAATCTATTCCTTTTAAAATCTGGGTCAATAGCAGACGATAGACCTCCCCCCGGGCTTCCAGCTACACTGTAGGACCAGAGCATGTGCTTAACTTTCACGCTTTGAATTTCAAATGCAGGCCATTCTGCCATACGTGAGCCATGCATGAACGTGTGTTGCAAGTCAAATGAATATGCTTTGATATCGTGAAAAATGTTCAAAACCGCATGTTCCTTGTGTGAGAATGAGAGGGGCCTTCTAAATATTCATGAGAATGTTTCATATATGAAATAATTTACTGTGAGACTATAGTTGCTGATATGTAAATATAATAAAAAGTCTCTTTCTTCAGCTACAGGCCTCTTACACTGAGTGGCTTTCTAAAGCCTTTTTTTATCATTGCACAGAAGATGGAAGGGAGCATAATCATGTCATAAATAACAAACATATGCCAAGTTCCCCTCTATTCCCAAAGTGGGGCAGCATCACTACAGGGATCGTGGTGGTTACAGCTCAGATGATGATTTGCAAGCAGACAAAGTGGCACAGTACCCATCAGAGCGTGATTTTCAGGGAGTCTCTTCCACCCACAGGAAGTGAACAAGGCCTTCAGCTCGTCAGCAGGAGATCTCGAACCATTTCTCTGACACAAAGGCCACAGGAATGAGTTGTCTTTCAGTGGGGGAGGGCCTGCAGAATGACATTGAAGACTTTAGGAGATGAAATTGACTCATTCCAACGGATACAATGCGTTTCGCTCTAACTGCATCAACATTTTTTCAATAAACATCCCCAAAGGTTTACTAATTTTGTAAGCCGTTGGTGCCATAGTCAGCACTGTACCACCGGTTACAGATACCTCCACTTCATGTAGGAGGTCTATCCATCGCCCCCTGAAGGGAAATCAATAACTCCTGACATTATTTACACAAAATTAATTATCCTGCAGGGACTGTATCCACACGGAAAGTGTAACTTGTTGCTCTGCAGTGTAAATTAATATTATTATCAACTTACACTTTAAAGATTCACTGTCAAAAATGATATATAGACCAGACACACGGCAAGATTTCTATATTAAGCATTGTTGGTCTAAAAGATTAGGCGGGATATATCTTTATTCTCAGACAGAAACTCAGTGAAACGCAAACACACCGCTGACCCACTCATCTTTAGGTTAGAAGCACAGATTTACTGTGCTGGTGAACATGTACATGTACAGTTTACTGAAATCAAACCACATGACTTCAATTTTCGAAAGGTATGCAGCATGCTGTATATACATTTTATGTGGCATTTGAAATTCAGTCAGAAAGATCATTTGGACAAAAGATGGCACTGTAAAGACTTCACATCTCATTGCCCTACTTCTATAAACTGAATCATTACAACCCAAATTACTGGTAGCCTGAGCACGTAGAGGGACAGCATTGAGGCAGCTCTCCAGGTGTCAGGCAGATGGAGGAGGAATGAAGCGATGGATAACAGTGCTAAAGGCAACCAATTTCTGTGTTGATTTGCTTGCATAAGGCCTCATAATGAAGCAGAATGTGGGTCAAGTACCATTAAGTTTCGATGTTCTCTTATAGGTTTTTGTTTGTTTTGCTTGCATTGCCATCTTTTCTTATTGCATCATAATTTCATGCTGAAGATATTCTAACATTTTTACCTTCATGAGAAATATTATCAAAAAAACAATAAATATTGATTTCTTAGCAAAAGCTGAATTCTTGAAGCACTACAGTTCAGCGTGGCATTCAATAACACATTGGCCATTAGACTCTAATGAGTTGATAATAACAGTTATGAAATGTAATATCTTTAGTGGATGCCAGCATTATTAAAGGATTACGCTGCAGCCAATGGCTTTCCAACGCTGACTGGCTGAAGATATTTAGTACACCTTTGTGGGCCACTGTACCTGTTTCCGTTGTAAGCAGTCTTGTAGACAGGCGTCTGCTGAATCATCTCATCAGTGTAAATGGGCACAGCAGTCCGAACGCACTCATGTGAGCACTGCAGGCTGTCATTGTAGGCAGTGAATATGTCCACCTTGCTGGGCACCCGCGCTGGGGTGAAGTCTGTCAGGTTTTGGCAGCTTTCTTCCTGCTGGTGGATCTTGCGCTGATGGCTATTGTGGCGACCATTTCCCGACTGTGCACAGCTACAAAAACACGCACCAAAGACAAGAAACAAACATAAAATCATACCTTGAATCTTTAATCGTCTATGACGATTGCTGACAGACAATAGAGTTGACGTCTTTATGTGTAAAAAGTAAAGGAATCTTTCCTACCAGTTTTTGAGGACCAGTGTTGTGATCAAGGCTGCGATAACCATAATGAGAGACACAGTGATTGTAATTATCTGGTGAACTGCCAAACCTGAAGAGGCAGACAGAAACACATGAGCAGGAAGTTACAGCAAGTTCATACAGAAAACTTTTTCCACTCTTGTTGCTTATACCTGAGCGCCAAACAGTGCCCTTCGTTTCTCTTTTATTTTGGATGTGTGACTCAGCTCCCTCGACAACAGTGTCAGGGGCAACTCAATTAAAAAGTACAACATGACAACCCTGAACAATTTAGCTCCACAGTAAGTATTGATGATGTTGTCATCCACTGCTATTCATAATTTAATAGTGATATGAATTATTCCATTACAGTACAGCCGACTGTAATAGATGACTCGTCCAGATTTCTCTAATTATAAAACTTACTATTTTTATCCCATAAAAATATTATCAATATAATGTTTAATTCTATGTATTATTATTAAATCCAGGTACACTGAGCTAATTGAGCAGTAGTCTGTATAAATAGTGGATAGGCCTTTGCTGTCATAAAGTTTAATGCATTTGAAAAATTGTTAAACGCACACAGCTCTGCAATACCACAGCTCAAACCAGAACCGTGATAACCAATAATTCCACATACTTTTGTCACAGCTTCCGGGTATTGGGTAAATAAAAAGCGGTAAAATTTTAAGTAAACACTGAATACAGTCTTTTGCTTACGGTGTGCACCTTATCCAGATTACATATACGAGTCTGGACTAGATGTTCTCTGCCTCTTCTCTTTGTTCTGTGCATTGTTCTTATTTAAACTCTTAAGACTCCCATGTGTGCTGATCTCTCACTTTTGCCTGAGGACACTAATCCACAAACAAAACTGTACTATACATGTCTAAACTGGGGATTTGTGCAGGTCTGTTGCGCCCTACCGTTTGGTTAATGTCTTGCATATGTGTGTGCGTGACCGATAGAGCATGTGAGTGACTCGGACACAATGACACACTGCAGCAGGTGACATGCTGCAAGGGTAAAAAAAAAAAAAAGCCGTCATGATGAAAATACCCATGTTGGCCTTATACATCTCACCTCTTCATCTGCCAGCTGCCTAACTGCTGATCCAAGCCAATTTGTCTTCAAGAAGGCTCAAAAGGAAGTGCTGCTCAGTCATTTTGGAAACACACATGCTCTCTCCTCGGCCTCCTGCTGCCTGGGCAGCGTCCTCGTGCAGATCTGCTAATAAACCTCTTTGGCCAGGGCCGTACAAGTCATTTGCACTTCTCTCATATCATCTCCCTATCCTGCGTCTGTCCCTCTGCCTGTTTCTGCCTGAGATCGAATAAAATCAGGACTGATACATGACCGGGATCAATATTCAACCTTATATCATTGAACACTTTGACCGGTGCTTGTTTCAGTGCTGTGGTGAGGCAGGAAGCATTACTGCTTTATTTTTTTTTTTAATTGTTGCTAATTAAATACAACTTTCTGCATAATGTTGGATATAAAAGAGAGTTTGAGACAGGTCTATAGTTGTTCATTATAGAGGCATCCAGACTCCTGTTTTTTAATAGTGGCTTAATGGCTTGGGAAAAATGCCTGATACCAGTGAGCTGTTTACTGTTAGCAGTAGCTAAAAATAGTTTTTGAAAGTGAGATGGAATTATGTCCAGAGTGCATGTGGTTGATTTCAAATGCTGACCGGTTTCTCTTAGGATTTTTAAATAATCATATTAAATTGTGACATCAAAGTGAAGTTATTCCCAGGTTTTAGACACAGATTAGCTTCTAGGTTTACTGTGTGGCAATAATATTTAGACTAACGGCTTTGATATTTTTTTCACTAAGAAAGTTGGCATATTCTTTGCATTTCTCAGTGGAGAGGAGTTCTGCGCTTATCTGTTGTTGTTTTTTTTTTAGATACCAGAAGAATCCCATTGCTAATGTGACTAACCACAAGCATGCTGTGTCTAGTTTACTGATGGCTTGTTTCATGTTTTCATGGTGTTAAAGTCTTAATAGCTCATTAAGATTTCAAAGCATACTTTGCTTTAATGCTTTAATGTAACAAATTAATCTAAGAATCTGAGATCCCGAAACAAACGCCATCGTTGGGTCCATTATAACCTCATTTGCAGTACAGTAGGATTAAGGTTTTAGGAATAATAGAGCAGATAATGGCATGGGTGACAAATTTGTGTGCAGAGGTCAGTTATATGTACATCCACAACTGCCAGTTGGACGGAGAGAAACTCTGACTGATCTAAAACTCATTGTATGCTGGTGGTCAAAGTGAAACATCACCTTGGTTGTCACCTCTCTTTAGAGATAGCCAGTAAGATTTTGTTTTATCAAATCACTGCAAAACAAAAAGAGGCTGAGAGAGAGACAGAGAGAGGACAAGGCAGAAAAAAGGGTTAGAGACGAAAACGAAGCACATGGGACAGCCAGCTTCTGACCTCTGTTGCAGCAGGATTAAAGTCCCCATCAGTCTTCCCAGCAAGAAATAAATGAGTTTTTTTTTTCTTTTTCTTTTTTCATGCCTTCCTAGCTATGACAGTTTGATGAACACGCCAAATAAACGCATAGCAGCGAGATAAAATCTCCCGTTGCTACCTGCTTTTAATAAAAGATTTAATGCAGACAGACACGAACACAGCGTGGACTGAATAAATGTGCATGGCAGGTAAAGCCTGGTTTGTGACACCTTTAAAAAATTTCTTATTGTTTTTTTTTTTTTTTTTTTTTACATTGTCATATACTATTATAGTCACCTTTGTAAAAATTTGGATTATATAATTCCACTGGGGCAGCACGGCATATTGGTTAGCGCTTTCCCCCACAATAAGAAGGTTGCAGGTTTACATGTTCTCCCCGTGACTGCGTTGGTTTCCTCCAATCGTCCAAAGACATCGTGTTTGGGTTTACTGGTGACTCTAAACTGTCTGTAGGTGTGAGTGTGAGTGGTTGTTGTTCTCTGTCTGTCTCTGTGTGTTGGCCCTGTGATGGACTGGTGACCTGTCCAGGGTGACCCCGTCTTCACCCAGTGTGAGCTGGGAATGGCTCTAGCACCCCCCAAAACACGGAAAGGGATGAGCAGTTGAAGATGAGTGAATGAATGAATAATTCCATTGTGTGCACCAAACAGCAGACGAAGGTCAGTGACTAGCTGGTAAAGACAGTAAAGAGTCAGATACTTGTATTTCCCTTCAGAGCAAATGGACACAAAAACAACACTGTAACATTGTGAATATTGGACGTGGGGTAAACTGGGCGTGTAAAAAGAACCCATCGTCTGCTTAAAAGTTAACAGGGCGATAAATTGTCAGTGTCGTGTTAACAAATTCTTCTGTTGCCCCATGAGGCAAAAATAATTAAATAATGCTGATTTAAGCTCAAAACATATTCTCCAGCTCTCAAGTGATGCACTGGTTGTAAAAAAGGCAGCTGCAGGTCTCTTAACCAAAGGTGTTATTTTTGACTTATTTGAATGGAAGCATTAAAATCAAAATTGATGAACTAAAACTAAAAAAAACTGCAATTCTTTGTTTTCAGAATGTCCAGAACACGTTTTAAAAACCTCCTCCTCACCCACGAAGCCCCTAATGGTGAGGCCCCATCATATTTTGAAGAGCTCATAGTGCCCCACTACCACATTACTGTACCACAGTACTCTACTCCCAGAATGCAGGCTTACTTGTGGTTCCCAAAGGGAGGCTCATCTGCTTTGGAACCATCTTCAAGTTTACTTCCTGGAGGCAGAGAGCCCCTCTATATTCAAGAGCAGGCTTGAAACTTTCCTCTTGTAAGAAAGCATAGCGTTAGCGCTGGCTTAGATTTGCCTTTAACCATCCTCTTCTTATGCTCCTATAGACCTAGACTGCCGGGGGACTTCCCATGATGCACAGAGCTCCTCTCTCCTCTCCTCCCTGTCTGTACTCCCTCATATCCTATTAAAGCACACCGCAAACTCAACATGGTCTCTCTTTCCTCTAGTTTTGTTCTTTCTCATATCTCTACTCTCCTCCTGTCGCTTTCTACAAGTATTTCTGTCTCTTGAGCTGTAGAGTCTGGATCTGTAACTGCAACCCCTTATTATTACCTGCTGGAACAACAATTTCCCTGACGGAGACCTCCCAAGGGATTAATAAAGTCTATCTTATCTTATCTTATCTTATCTTATTAGTCTCTTTGCTATTATCATTATTGGTACTATTATTGTTGCTATTATTAATTGTGTTTCACCGTCCTAATATCTGGTCTAGCATCGTATTCTATCCATGATTATTGTTTTTTTTGTCCCCCACCACCCCCGAGTCAGTCAAGGCTTCATGAACTGGACTCTGCTCCAGTCTCTTGTTAAAAAGGATTTCCTTAACACTTTTGCAAAGAAGGGGGGATTGTTATGTCGCTTTAATTGATATGATAAAGAGTACACTCTACACCTGTTCAATATGAAAAGGACTCAGTTATGATACGGCATGATATAGATTAGATAATCTCTAAGAGCCAATCTGAATTAGGAATGCAGACATCTATTAGAGTCTATGACAGTAGCTCTTATTAGGTAATGTTATTAGCTTCAACAGCTGGCAAGATTATTTCCACGCAAAATACCTGCAATATCAGTACTACGTGACTTCCCTCATAATTAACGTGATGAAGAGTATATTAGGACTTTGAACTAAGATCAAGAATAGACTCAGACTTCATTGCAGACATTTTTAATTCTAACTGCAGTTACTGCAAAGTTACTAAAAACAGACTCATGCTCAACAATGTAAAAGTTGGCAAAAAAAAAACAAAACAACTCATGGCTTTAAACTATTTAAGTATTTTGTACATTGCATCATTTAGATGGGAACCACATCAAGGGGCATAACTACTTTTTTAGCTCATAAGTGCATTCATTCAAAATGTATGCTCATGGATGCAAGTTAACTGCAGACAACTTAATCTTGGGCATCCCAAATTCTGCAAAAGGATTTTCAAGCATAGCTTTTTATTCTTTCATCTTCTACCGCTGGCAGTGCGGCGGTATAGTGGTTAGCACTGTTGCCCCACAATATGAAGGTCGCGGATTCGGTTCTCATGCCTGGGGCTTTTCTGGGTGGGTGGTGGAGCCAATCCCAGCTCACACTGGGTGAGGTCAGGTACACCCTGGACAGAACACCAGTCCATCACAGGGCCAACACACAGAGACCAACAACTCACGCTCACACTCAGACAATTTAGAGTCACCAGTTAACCTAAACAAACATGTCTTTGGACTGTGGGAGGAAACCGGAGTACAACATCATCAGAATTTTTTTTATGTTTTGGGAAAAAAAAGCCTGTTGGAGGAAAAAAAATGTGTACATTGAAACTGCATGAATAAAGCATCTTCATAAAAATGTCAATATGTTATGTTACATATCTATGTCATGCTAGGAAGCCTTTTCATCTAAAAATAAATGATTGAGGCCATATACCCCAGAACTAAATGCAGAACAACAAATAACTACATGATGTTGTGGCTCATTATCACATTTCGTTGGCAAAGACAATGCGTTCTTGATGCAGCCATTTCTGTTTTGTTTCCAGTTGTTGAAGACACCGAACCCTGGAATTGTCTCCATTAGCAATTTCCATGCTTAATAATGTGAATTCTAGACTCCAAACGATTTGTGTTTTGAAAAAAGGCCTCATGGAACAAAGCCTCAAAGTGCCAATGCTGGACAAATGATGTGCAAGAGAAAATTAAATTTTACGCACGTACACACGAGTTACTGTCTGTGACGCAAGTCTTTAATTGTGTGTGCGTGCATGCGTGCGTGTGCGCACACTAGACCATCTGTATGTAGTGTGAAGTCCTATCACATTTCCCTAACAAAGAGCCATTTAGGTCTGCCCACTCTGTGTTGATTTAAAACCTCCTCCCAAAAAGGCCCCTCATTTGTTAAACTGAGTTACAGTTTATGAAGGTCATGCCACTTCACACCCGCTCAGCACAAAGCACAGTTGTACATGCATATTTAATGCAAACTAATATGCCGTGTGGCCCTTCCAAGTTCGCCTCTCAGACACCTGAACAGGACAGGCTGAGGGGAAGACTTCTGTCAACGGCAGGCTGCTGATAGTTAGGAATTGCCAAGCGGGTGTCGAAATGTCAATCTGTGCCAATTTCCACTGAGTCACCAAGCAATCTATTGAATGCCTATTGAAGAAGAGGGTGCTGAGATAGCGAGAGAAAAGAGCAGAACAGAGAGAAGAGGGGAAAGTTGAAGAGGGAGAGACAATTACTCTACATGCCTTTTCTCTCAATGTTAAAGGCATTGCTGCGTAATTCAGTCAGGCTGGATGGCAAATGGTTGAAAAGGCCAAAAAAGAGGCGGTAACCAGATGATCCTGTCTCAGTGATGGCATCCTTTTGTATTGTGTGTCATCCTCTGCTCGGAACAGTGAGGAACAAACCGTAACACATCCTGTTAACAACAAATAAACAAACTGTAATTCTCACGTGGGCGTAAAATGACATCACAAAGAAAGCAGCTTCAATCAGCCATCCTGACATCTGTGAGCTGGTTTTGTGGTAGGAGTTTTTTTTTTAACTAAATATAACCTTAACAAAACTGATTAGTTGATGAATGGGTTCTGACAAGCAAAGCATTGAACACCTGGACCAATTTTAAGTCTTACTTATCTGGATAGTTTATTAATTTTGATCTTCCCTGTCAAGATACGCTAGTGTGTTAACATAAGTGGAAATCTCTCAAAAGCTTTTTTTGCTTTAATTAGCTTTAAAAAGGGGTCATATTAAAATTCAGTCCTATCACTTCCGATTAACAGAACAATCTTATGTATTCAAAATAGTGTCCCAGTCAACATCTGCACTTCTCTTGCTCTAGGCAGATGTGTCAGGCCATGAAGAAAGAGCTGAGCAGCAGAGAAACAAAGTGAAGCAGCATCTGCTCAGTCCGACCCTTTCATCTCCTCTTGGCTGAGTTTTCTGTAAATCAGGGAAAGAGGGTTTGACTCTGCACGCCTGTCACCAGGCATCAGCATTTAAGTCCAGATTTAACGCTTGCGAAAAGGAGATTCATTTTTACCCACTTTGTTGAGAGTCAATACAGAGAGTAATGGCACATTTATTGGATTGCCATGGTAACCGTTGGGAAAAGTGCTTTCTCTCCGTCTCTCTCTGTGTCTCTCTCCACTGAAGAGGCAGTATTGTACGCCTCTACAGGTACACCAGAGGTCAGCATGTTGCATTATAATGTTCACTGAGCTCACTTCTTTAAAAATAGATTCCTGAGACACTTAACATACATTTTACATGCGCTCACTTTGCTCTACTGTTGACGTAGACTTACTTATTTACTCAATTCATTTAACCCTCCAGTCCCTTCACAAACTTCATGCTGGATGCTTGACGGATCTCATTGTTTCAAATACCTGCTGGCTCCTACACTGGATGTCATCTCTTATTCTGCATATCCACTGACCGTGTTTGTTTCAGGAAGCCACGGGGGAGATCTGCAGGGCTTAACGCATCTTTGGCACCTTTACCTTATTCTCATCAAACATTTAACCCTGCAAACCTCAGAGTGTCTACTAAGTCATCAGTAGTGGCTTTACTGACTGTAGTTTTGGTTCTGTCAGCCCAAAATGGGGCTGACAGCTCCATCTGTGTAGAGTACTGTGGAGTTACCTTTACGAGCAGCACAACCTGTGGGAACAATGAGAGCATCTGGAGGCACCACAGCTATAACCCCGCAAACACCTCCTACCCCTCCCCCTCCTCTGTCACCTCCTGTATGATGGCCTGAGAGTTTTGACAGCAGGATCAACAAAAGCCCTCCACAGAGAGCTGCAGCATCTGCACAAACTCTTATCCAAACTGACTGAGATATGTACAGGTTGAAGGCTGATGTTGACTCCCTGCAGATGTTTAAAGCTTCGCAGCTGCAGCAGGTTCTATGGATTTCTTCAAGAGTCATCTGCCGTGTTCCTTTGAGCTGTGGCTACAACTATGGCCAGAGAATCACAGCCACCTATGGTTGCAACTCATTAAACTTGAAGTGCGGATTATGTGTGGCTTCAGCTGACACAGATTAATGGAAAACTGCATATGAAACAGAGGGGGCTGGCTCATAGAGACAAATGGGACTGCTCCTCCATTAATTGTTCAAGACACGAGCAAGAACAAAATAAATAAATTATTAATTGGTTGAAAAAAAGACTCTTACCAAAACTCAGAATCATTTCGAAATTAGATTTGTCTAATTTTTGGTAGGAATCCACAATTGTATTTCTGATTAACCTTACCTAAGCAGCGACAGACAAGAAGATACAATTGAGATCTGTTTTTCCTTCTCATTATTTTATATTGTTAATGCAATCAGCGATAGCCAATAGAGTGGTAACATTTGCTCAGTGCCACCGTGGCTGTAGCGTACAACCTGAGAATGCTGATGCGGGCTAATGGTTATGACTGCATTGTCTTCTATCATATTTGAGTTTTTTTTGTCCCCCCCCCCCCACTCACAAGTACATATGGTCACTAAATTCACTTGTGCGTCTTTTGTGCATTTAGTTTATGAGAGTTTGTACGATATTCTTGAATGAGGCCGAACAAAAATTGTTTCAATGTGTGACACTGCAAGGACATGAGTCAGGACAGTTTACACAACCTTGAAAGCAAAACATGCCATGAGACCTGAAACATGAGACATCCCTACATAATCAGCAACATCATGTTGATCGAATGATAATGGCAAGTTTACAGATTTTAGCTAAATTTTCTATTGCTGTACTAAATGCGGGTGTGGAGAACTTGGGTGAAAGCAGAAGAGAATATAAGAAAATAAATTGCTATGTGTAGTTCTCAAACTACTTTTAAACACATCACTGAGCGATAGGAGTGTAACGATATGCTAAAGTCACTGTTCGGTATGTACCTTGGCTTTGAAATCACAGTTTGATACATTTTCGGTACATAAAAATGCAAAAAAGCAACAACAAAAAATCAGAAACATAAAAGAGTGAAAACATTGAACATAACACAATTCCCCTAACAAATGAGACATCTTTTTTTAATATAATCATCCAAGCAGGAAAATGAAAACAAGTAATAAAATAAAATCAATTAAAATTAGATTCATTAACTCGACTTTGTTTGGGTAGCTCAAGCTAAGTGGGGCTGTTCTGTGCTACATGCTAAATGGAGTTGCAAGGATGGCTCAACAACGACAAACTGGGCTTTGTGTTCCATCTCTAATATTTTATTCTATTATGTCTCCACCGAAAACACTTTGCTTGGTGTAACATCGCTGAATAAATATTAGGCTAATGATGAGAATGTATCTGTTTTGGGGGTGCAGCAACAGGAGGATGCAGGTGAGTAGCAGATGGTGCGCTTTACTCTACTCAAGCAACCTTCAGTCTCGCTGCCTCAGCTGCAGGCTGCAACCACACCACAACTACAGTGGTTTTCAGCAGCCCAGCGTGCAGCTGCACAGGATGCAGAGCGTGGAGTACATCCAAGTGAACCTTACAAGAGCTGGCCTTTATTTTTCTCTTGCTCTTGAAAGCCTAGATGCCAAGACAGGCTTCACAGCAGCTATGAAGACAATCTCCATCATGTGAAGTGAATGGAACTTCTCACAGACAGAAGATTTCAACACTTTTTTTTTTTTTTAAATTATAGTAGCTCATGGTTTTAGCTTTTATTTTTCAAATCAGAGGGTGTTGTGTAAAATTCTCTCTGCATGAAGTGCTCTGTGCTGCATCACCCCTAATAGACTGACTCATCGGATGTAGGCTGTGGGTATAAGCCTGCCATTCGGCACCGACATTGGGTGGCATTCTCCTGCCTTTCCAAATCCTCTACATGCTAGTACACTCTGGGAAAAAAGACAACTTTCAAGCTACCCACCAACCTACATGCTGAAATGAAAATTTACATTGCTCCAGCAAATGGTCACCACCTGCCTTTGTTATTATTTGTACACTTTTCTTTGCAGTGCAGGAGCTTTTTTAATGTTTTCACAGGTGCAGCCAGACAATGATCCTGTGCTGACACAGCACTGCGGTCTGGCTTTGCTAGACTATCCTTGTCTGGACTGACAGGCTTTGAGTAACACATTTCCCAAATACATATACAAGGATCCCATCCAGTGACTCTTTTTATGAAAAATCATGTAAGTTATTTAGTAGCCAACCAGTGTAAAATAACATGATGTATTATATGATATATTTTTTTGTAATCTAAAGGCCATTTAACTGATTTTATCTACATTCATGTCTCAATGCAAGGAAAGGCGACGGATTTTCCACTATAACACAAAAAGCTTCTTCTTTTGTTGTCCTGCACTCTCACTGTCAACAGTGAGTGGGAGGTAAGATACGGAGGCTACAGTCAACAAATGCAACACAGACAAGCTGTGGTGAACTGTCATGTACCTTCTCTGTCTCACTAAGTTTCTGGTTTCCAACCAAACCCCAGTAGTCCTCAAAATGTCACAGTACAAGACTAGAATCACCCCCTCACAGTTGTACGCCTCCACCACACAGCCAAGTCACAGTTAACATGGCTGTGTGCACTTAATTGAATAAATAAATAAATAAATAAATAAAGGTGTTAAGCGTATTTTTTTTTGTTTGTTTGTTTTGTTTTTAAATAGAAATGGCCTGATGAAATGAACTCCTGTGAAAAAAGGCACTTTATGTCTTCAGCCTGGCAATATAGAGCTGAACAATCAACTCTGGAGAGATTCCCTTTGGGCGTTCCTGAGATATCCAGTTCATTAGAATGGGACAGACTGACATCTGGATAGATGGACAGACAACCAGAAAACAAAACCTAAGACAACTGAAACAGGGGAGAGGCTGGTAAAGCTGATTTTTTTTTCTTTCTACACTGACAGCACTTCACATTTATTTACATAATGTTTCATCCAAGCTGGATCTTCATTCTATCTTTTTTACTTTCTGTTTAAAATGTGTCAAACCTCTAATGTCCACTGCGGTACGACTGCAATCCTACTTTCTGTGTCATTATTGTGACAATGCAAAGTGAAGCCGATTCTCTGAAATTGTTCTCATACTGCCTTATTGCCACCTTCTGACACAAAACAAAGCAATCTGAGTGACACTTGACAGTCAAATCACAGTGCAGGTTTTCTATTTAAGATGAGATAAGCTGAGCTGTCATGATGTCTGCCAGAGAAAAAGTAGTAGTTTATCTGCACTGGGAAAAAAGTGAATCACAGCTATAATGATGAAACTCCTGCTTATACTGTTTACTACTTGATATCCTTCAGGTGGTGATATTGTGAATAAAAAAATTTGAATTTAATGAGGAGGATCTTAGTGATCACAATTGGATGATAAAAATGAATGGAGGTGTGTGTGTGTGTACCTGTGTGTGTTTACGGCGTGGCAAGAACATCTCAGTTAATGTGAGGAGACATTTCATTTTAGCAGCCTAGGAACTTTAATAACTTTTCGAGTGCGCTCTGAAGTTTGTATTTTCTATCTCCATGGTGAAACAGGGGTGAAACAGGCTGTCACGGACCATCATTTGATGTATTAATGATAATGTTGGATCACAATCTAGCTAGAAGCTTGAAGTTTCACAATACAGTCCACTATCGGCATCCGGTACTTCAGGCCTCCACCCAAACTCTAACTCTTACAGACACACATACACACCCACATAGGCCTAGACAATAATTTGATACATCCACAAATGATGAAATGACGATGTTCCAATAATGTTGATATGGTTTTTAAAGACATTTCTGATATTTCGATACACATTATTTACAGCATCTGTCACTGACTGAGGTTCAATATAGGGCACTGCTGTCAGTTCACTGTATTCAAACTGAGCGCAAAGACCAGAACACAACAGGCTCCATCTGTGCACTGACCGGCAGGCATGCAATCATCGCTCAGCAGTAGTAGGCTCGGCTCTGACGTGGTATGTCTTAGCTGCTAAACGTGAAGCCTGACTGTAATACAAATGTGACTGATCGGGTTTCCACAATTCACAAAGACTGGTTTAGTGTTGCTGAAGTTCAGCTAATGAAGATCAGATAAACGTCATGTTTCGGTGTGTTGCTAAATATACCGGAAGGAGAGCTGAAGCAGTTCACCTCCAGAGAATACTCTGAGACCTTGAAGATGGAGCACCATAGAAATTTGAGCCAGCCTGTCCCCAAAACAAATACCACAGACACTCATGTGTTTTGATTGTTGCTCACCCAGTTCACACAAGACAAGTTAATCAGCCTATTTTGGAGTTTAATATTGATTGATTCATTCATCCTGTACCACTTACCCATCTCGGGTTGTGGGGGGTGCTGTAGGCAGGGGCCACCCTGGATGGGTCACCAGTCAGAATTATTCATTCATTCATTCATTCACTCATCTTCAACTGCTCATCCCTTTCCGTGTTTTGGGGGGTGCTGGAGCCAATCCCAGCTCACCGGCTGGGTGAGGGCGGGGTCACCCTCAACAAGTCACCAGTCCATCACAGGGCCAACACACAGAAACAGACAGAGACCAACAACCACTCACACTCACACTTAGAGTTTAGAGTCAGCAGTTAACCCAAACATGATGTGTTTGGATGGTGGAAGGAAACCTACCTATAGTGTTGATGAATCATAGTTAATTTGTTCATTTAGGCTGCATGAAGAGTGATGTCGTAGTTACTGAGAGCCTTGTTTTAACCTGCAGTTGCTGCAGTATTAATGTGAAATATTGTGTGTGCTTTTCTGAAAACATATATTCTCATTTAGATGTATAACGTTGCACAAATTTGTCACAGTGAGCTCAGACACTACATCTTACTTAACGCATGGCAAAGTGCCATAGGCCCAAGCCTCACAGTCCAAAACTGGATAAGCAGAGACATGAAACCACCAGAAGGACGGAAAGAAACAAACAGCTGAATACTGCATTCATTGAAAAAAATGGTTTAGTAATTCATCAGATTAAAATTTAAATTTGTCTGAGGTTGACCCAGCTGAGTCAACAACTTTACAATATTAATTTGGGTTTGCTAACTTGATGTAATGTGCATTTTTGACACTGAAGAGACAAAATAATTTTCCCAATCAAATGAGTCAATTGCAAAAACAATCATGATTCAACACAGATGTGTGCCGATCCATTTTGAGACATTTTTACAGGACTGCTTTGACTTCACAATAAGTCGTGAGAGCTGTGGATGTCAGAGGGGATCGGCTTATCTTCCCAGAAGTTGATTCTGATATGATACTGGACCAGAAAAACAGAAGGACAAATGTTGTTAGACACAGATGCATGCTGATTCTGGGGATTATTATATAAAGAGGAATTAATACAGCAGTTGTTTTCTAGTTTGCTAGTTGGCATCATGATAAGTGGTGTAAAGATCAATAACTTTGCAATATAAGGTGTCAGACTTGGGGCAGAGTTGCATGCACATCATGTATTTGACTGCTCAAAGTGCAATCTTTCAACATTGCATCATCCACCTGTGATTGGTTTAACTTGTCAGTCTTTGTAACTTGTATCGTGTAACTAACTGTAAGCCTAGAGGCTGACCATATGCAACAATGGAGTGAAAACCACATTATAGAGGAGCCACCAAACAGACGTGACAGATGCTGACAGAATATATACTACCAGTCAAAAGTTTGGACGCACTTTCCTATTCATTTTAATGAGAAAGTGTGTCTAATCCTTTGAATGGTAGTGTAGATCTCAACATACTATATATAAACATAGATACAAACACACACACACACATTTGTATATGTGTCTGTCTGTGTATAGATATGCCTTTGTTATGAAACACGGAGACGTCGTGTACTCTGAGTATGTGACGTCTGTTCGTCCCTCTGTATGGACGCTTTATTTTTTTTAGTAATAACCTATGATTACAACCATTCTTTGATTAGAACAAACAGTTTAAGGTGTTTGCATGAGTTTCTCCCAATCTCAGTTCATATTAATCAGATGAAGATTTAGTAATTTATCAATAAGTATCCTCAAAGATACTGAGATGAACCGCAGCACTTCTCTCTTCAGAAATTGTTTCATTTCATCAGCGATCCAATGCTGTTTCATCGCTGTGGTAATTGCATCTTGCCTTGGGGCCAATATGAGACAGACATGGGTTAATGTGTTGTGAAGGCAAAGGAAAGTTTTCAATAGCAGTAAGTCAGTGCAGCTTTGCTTTGAAAAGTCATTCTGTTCTTCTGCCCTGATGAGACTCAGTCTGCTTACTGGTATAAAAATATGCATCCAGTTGGAAAAATCAAGAATTCTACCCTCATCATCAGCTTTCAGTTAGGAGTGATGGCTGATTTCCTCCAGGATCCAATATCAAGCCATCATTTTGACTCACAGGTGGTCTCACGCTCACCTCCCAATCAAGAGAAAATGAAGAGATCACAACAACATTGACAAGACAATTACATCCTGCCATTTAATTTCACTTTCATTATGTACCCATCAGTCACCACATACCATGTGCACCATTGTGCACACTCTATGTTTATACCATGAATAGTAACCTGCTTCAGTGTTTCCAATCCCAGCTCACAGTGGGTGAGGGCGGGGAAATCCTGGACAGGTCACCAGTCCATCACAGGGCCAACACACAGAGACAGACAGAGACCAACAACCACTCACACTCACACTCAGACCTACTGACAATTTAGCGTCACCAGTTAACCTAAACATGACGTCTTTGGACAGTGGGAGGAACCAAACAGGCTTATATTTTCCAATATTTTCTTGTTTCTTTATTCTTATTGATAGCAAAATAAATATCTTAGGTTTGTGAATAAAGAAAACAACACATTAGATCCTTATTCCAATAGATAAATCAAGCTGAATAAGTTGAGGTAAAGTGCACTCCTTCACTTTTTTCCACTACTCCTGCCAATCTGTCATTACTCGCCGATTAAATGTAAAATGTACTGTAAAACTTAAAACATAATGTAACATAATTCAGTCTCACAATACATCTGATTACAGATGTGAAGATTAAAATACTATATATGACTATGACTGACTAGTGTGATCAGCACTCTCAGTCACTTTTCTCTTCTTAAGAAAGCGCATCTGACCATACGATTGGGCGGGGATACCTCATGGCGTCCAGACCACCTTTCTCAAATGAATGAAGTGGAAACTGTGTACTTTTATATATCAATTTTTTTTTTATTTTTTTTTTTTACAGTACGAAAGATGGCGTTTTTGTTTTCTAATGTGACGAATAACAGAGAAAATACATTGATATCAGCAGGCGATCTTAGGGTGTTACATATTATTAGGGATATTAAAGGACATTACATTAGTTGAATTCCAAGTTAAAATGTATGTATTAAGGGCCACCAAACACAAACAGCTTAATACAGCTCCACAAAAACACCACCATTTAGCTGGTAGGTGTGAAATGATAAAAAGTGGTTTGATCCGCTCATATGAATTGTTTCATCTTTTACTTTCAGATAAAGTATACATTCTGCTAAGGACCTCCACTATATCCTCTTTTTCACACTCCTCTCTGCTTTAGGCATTTTTCACTATAATTGAATAACAGGTGGCCAAGGACTTTAGATCACCCTTCCTGCTCGCTCCCTAATTTTATGACATTTATATTAATGCACCAAAAGGGAAACCTTCAATTAGCATAGTGCTTTTTCAGAAGTTGTTAACATGACTTGTGTTTTATGGCTGCCTGTATGGTCCATTTAAGGAGACATGTTCCTCCTGGACTTAATGAAATGGTAAATCTAATAAGCCTGGCATGGAGGTTGTGTGTCTTCAGTACAGAGAGGCTGTCCATAAAAAGCCCATATGGCCAAGTACAGAATTTCAGCCATAACAGCCACAACATGGTCAAGGACATTCGTCACATTAGGACGACATTAGCCATTTGCCACAGTGAGTCAAACATTTCTATTATTAAAACATAGACTGACTACTAATTCATTTGTTGTATTTCAGAAATGTATTTGGAATTTCATTTACAATGAGGTTGGTGATGAGCATGCCACCTGTGTTACGCATAATGTTATCAGATGCTTCTTTCCCCACCTGCAAGTATAAATGATAAAATGTGATCCAACCTCCCACATGTGAACACACACCAGCTGTGTTTGCTGGAAGAAGTAACCAAGCTAATCAGCACCATTACTGGCAACTAAACCACAGAGCTCTGTTTTGATCATGGGTGAGTATTTTGGTGTCGTGTGACCAGTTCATCTTTGAAATTGTATTTATTTTCTTTAACATCTGAAGTTTCTTTTCACATTTAGACTTATTTTTTATATTAATTAGCAAAGTGCTGCATTTCTAATTCTGTCGTCTTGTTATCAGCAAGACAAAAGCTAATCAACAGCATTGGACACAATTGGCTTGAGAGAACTTCCTCACAGCATTGTATAGTTGTTTTTTGTTTGTTTTTTTTTCCAAGGCATTGGTCTAGTCCATGGGTCAGCATCCCGTGGCTCTGGAGCCGAAGGCAGTTCTTTCATCCCTCTGCCAATTCCTCCCTGTGGCTTTAAAAAAATAATGTGACTAAATAATGGCTATTAAATTTCAATAATTTTTCTATTCTATTTAGCTATTTTTTCAATGTAATTATCATGATTCTGGAGATTTTGGTGATATTGTAACATTGAAATAAAACATGTTTTAATATTTTGCTGATCAGAATATGCATCGCACATTGTATGTGTCACCTGTTTCTGACAGGCTGGTGACTTATTTTGAGCTCTTGACCCCCAGAAAGATAACTATGGATACATCCCAAAAAAGTTTCTGAGGAAATCCTAGCTCTTTAATTTCATAAATGTGACAAATCAAAGCCCTTATATACACAGCACGAGTGTAATGCAGCTATACACGTGGTGTTACCTTCATTATTGCAGTCAATATAGTTTTGTGGCTCCAGGTGGGTTTTATTTGGTCGAAATCACGCCCAAATGGCCCTTTTAATCCTGAAGGTTGCTGACCCCTGATCTAGTGTAGTCTAGTATAGTCTATAAAGAGTGCCTGGCAAAGCAATAGCTGTAGCTGTGTCATATGTCTTACCTGATGTTTCCCCGTATGGCTTTGGTGGTTTGACAGTCTGCGAGCTGACCGGGGCCTTGGTGGTGCTTGGCCTTTTGGGCTCCGGTGTGGTCACTAGAGTGAACGTCCTTTGGGAGGGCCTGGTTGTAGTGCTAGTGGTCGTGGCCACTGTGGTAGTTGAGACCCTGGTGAACAGCGTTACATTCGGCTCCGGTTTGTCATCGCCATCTATGCTGTCTGTCCCTGTGGGCCCCCAGTCAATAAATCCAGCCACTGTAGTAGTCCGGCCCTCCTGAGACTTGTCATAGTTGTCCCATTTGAGCTGCCTTCTGGCTCTAAGTAACAACCTCACTGTGTCTCCTCTGCTCCCACTAGATGAAGATGCTGGAGCTTCTGCTATTACAGCCAAAGGATCGCTTCTCTCCATTTGAGAATACCGCAATCGACACTCCTTGCACACTGTTTGTCCTTTATGTGCTGGCTTCCGGGGCATTTGACCCTTGACTTTTAGCCCTATCCCTGCCCTGTTGTCTTGGGGTGGAGGGATAGGGTTGAGGAGCCGGCGGGCCAATGGGCTCACTGTTCTCCAGTGAAGCTTGTTAGGTGTGTCCCAGAGGGACTGCAAGCGAGGCCGTGAGCGAGGCACCGATTTGGGTGTGAGTTTGATCCCAAGACCCTGACTTAGGGGGGTGCACACAGACAAGTCCAAAGTGAGGTGGGTCATGGCCAACAGGATCCACACCCGGTGCCCCACACAGCTGCCTGGCCTCAAAGCAGACGGACTGTGGAGGAGAGGGAGAGTAAATGAGAGGTATTTTAGATACAAACAGAGTGAATTACATGATTAACCATAACTATACACCATTTAAACATCCAAATCAGGTTGCCACTGTCAAGTTCATGGCCTAGTGTAAAGATCCACATCTGTATTCAGCCTCCATTTGCACTCTTGGCAAAGTTCTACTCCACAACTTCTTAAATTCCTGCTCAATTAACCTTCAATAATAATTAGCTTCTCAGAACACCTCTTGAATTTTAGTGTAAAGGTCAAACACAAAGTAAATGTTGTAAAACACGTGAAAGGTTACGGATTTGTACTCTTTGCTCTCAGCTGTCAAAAGCAGTAAAGTCCTATCCTTGATGTAACAGATTCATATCAATTCAGGGATGATTAAACTGAAACACAAGGTCAGGACTGATTTAATTGATCATCATATTCTGCATTATCTCCCACAGACACAAAAGTCATCTGATTCTCAAAGGGCAATTTGATTATGCAGCCCAATGATCGGGGAGGTAACACACTATGCCAGTACTGAACACAGCATGACAAGTATATCGCAGAAATCTTCACCTACATGGATCTGGCATTAATTTATTCACTACCAGTGTGTCCCAAAATGTTGCTGAGTAAACCTCACTTGTGCTCGTCAACAAAAATGCAAGGTGATAGATCGCCTGGCTGTTCATGCTAAGACCCTGCGGTAGAGTGATTTTTACGGACAACCTTCAGTGGCCCCTGGGACAAAGCCATACATTGATTCCTAAGGGGGAAAGCTCATTACTGGCTATCTTTCATCTCTTATGTCCTTGGCCAATTTAAGCCGTACAAGGAAGACTCATTTCAGAGGCATCACAGAGGTGATGATAGATGGAAAAGTGTGAATGGGTTCATTGACTGTCAGAGGCAACACCAAGATGTCTGTTGATTGTATAATCAACAAGTTATGTTTTTTAAAGTCTCATAACCATCGTCTAGCTATTGTGTAGTGACACTGGACCTCAGCTGGTGCTGAAGGTCTTTTGCGATTACCCTAGTCACAAGTAATTCTTCTCACATCCAAATCTAAATCACAGTGTTTATGAAATATGAATGTTCAGGAAATAGTACAATGGCTGAACTATGCCCATTAAGTCCATAACAAGTGATCTGATGAATTACAATGAGTTTTCAGTGGATTTGAAATCATTTTTGTCATCCGTACTTAATGGGAATATCAATTTTGATCAGGAAGTCAATCTATCTTCCAAACAATCTATGTCAAGTACTGCAGTATACCCAAATTCAAACCAAACATGTGCGGTAATATACACATAGGTACAACGGTACGGCTGTTTGCAGATCATAAAATGCCACTGTGTGACAGTAATGTTAACTTGTCACTTCATAGAAGTGACAGACTCTAGTTCTGCAATGTAGTTTAGGATCTGTTGGCTGCATTTTAATTATTTCACGCAAAACATAGGTTAGTTCTTATTTATTCAAACTTGACAGCACTGCTGCTCCTGTTACTGCCACAACACTGATTGACAAATCAGGTCAGTTCATTACCTAACAAATTACATAACTTTAGACTTCATTCAGTGTCTTTTTTGACGCCAACACTTGATACGAGAAGTGATCCGTGTTTTTATTATTCAACACACCTTTTCTTTGCGGTCCTAGCGCCCAGCAAACCCCTTACTGAGAAATAATTTAGAAAGGCATTTTAATTGAGCTATAAATGATGACTGATGTGGTCATGAAGGAGCAGTGGCAAGGTCAGAGTATTATTGACAGTAAAAAATATGGCATAATAATGTCTTGTGATTGTTTTGTCCCTGGCCTCTCACTGACCTCCTGGCACTCCCCCTATCAGCACACTTGATGTCACTCAATTCTAATTCCAGGAGACAAATTTCCCCGAACCTGATAAGAAGTGATTGCTCATCACAAATGTGATTGCTCATCACTAATGTGATTGCGAGCAAGAAGAAAAACCTGAAAAATTTCAAATGACTATGTTTGTGGAACACCTTGCGGTTGACAGTTTTAAAACAGGTGGCACACTGTGTAGTGAGTAGTAGACCAGTGAATGCAGACACACAGATCACTAATTCTGAAACAACACTGACTTCTTTTTCACAAGTCAGAACTTCTTACTGTTAAATACATTCATTTAACCTTGTACACTTGTGTCACCTTTTGTAAAGAGAACATTTTGCAACTGTGCTGTTGAACACGTAAAGTAAATAAAAAAGTGACTCCTTATAGTTTTGTCCATTAAGCACAAATAGTTTTATGGTAGTTTTCACTGCTGCACCAACATATTCTTTATTATCCCAATTAGGAGCAGAGCTCTGATAGTCTATCATTAAAAGATGGAAACCATTTCCAAAAAAAAAAAAAAAAAAAATGGCACAGAGCTGGTTTACACATCTAATGGCTTTTGGTTTGCTCTTCAGACTAAATGCCATCCAAACTATTTTTCACTTTTACTGTATAGTGAGCAAGTGTTCATTTTCGCCTGTAAATGTGAAGAGAGCCCCCACCATTATGATGAGGGTCTTTGTATTTTTATTTAGGTTATCTTTTTCATTGATGAGCATAAAAACGTTTGAGGCTACTAGTTAATATTTAAATTACACATCATATAACTTGCTAAACTAGATAGTGAAATGTGTATTAACATAGTATTTATTCCTTTTCAGCACTGTACCTTGAAATAGTTGTCGCTACTTATAAAATGATTTAATGTGCATATGAAGCTGTTCATTTATTAATCTATTATATTTTTCACCTGTCACTTTGCACAAGACAGCTATTGATCTTGTGCCCCATTTATATGTAAGATATAAATTAGCTAACAGTCACCCAAAAGTTCTGTAAAACAAAAGTCAATTCAGGGACAAACTGTCTACCTCATTAGTGTATTGACTGTGGTACTGGTAAGTGCTAGGTTTGAAATGCAAAATACTAAAAAAATAAATAAAGAGATTAACAGACCAGGAGGGTGTGTCACAAAACTGGATTAGGATTTCCGGGGTCTCTTTTCGTTATCTGGCTTTGCTTACCCAGACATCCACAGTCCTGATAAGTGGTCTAGAAGCCTAGAAGTTATCATCTCACTAGTTGAACTCAGGGTTTTCCTATCTAGATCAATTTGCGTTCGTATAAAAGAGGCAGTGTTTGTTGCATGCGACTAATCGAGCCATGGAGAAGAGCCAAAGAGCTACATATTTCTCAGTGGAGGAGCAAACTATAAATATGAAAATATGAAAACTATAAATAAATAATTCAGGCAAAATGTAACACGCAGCTGCCAGAAGCCACAAAGGATGCTGGGACAAAAAATGGCTGACTCCATCCATGCGCAAATTATTAATTGGTATTTATAAGATGAAATCCCCAGCACATCCTTGAGATTTACTATATCTGTCTTATGTCAATTTATGTTTCAGATTTCATTAATGCTTGTTTTACAATTTTAACCTCATGATTTTAGTTTTTACCCAAATGGAGCAAAGCAGATTTGGGAGCAAGTCTGTTTACCTTGCCCGGAAAATCAAACAGTTTGACTTGGTCACGAACTCTCTCTGTCTTGAGAGCTCCTCTCACAGTTCTTGCGCCCACATCAATGGGCTGGTCTGGGAACGGCCAGGCCATTTTCTAGAGAATTGATTGATCAGTAGGTGGTTTTATATGCCCGCTGAATTCTTAATCCTGAACTTAACCTGCTCCGGTACAAGTTTGGCTTTCTGTGCAAATTATTACAACACACCCAAATAGAAAGTAAACCACCTTTGTGAGACAGTCACAATGTCTTTAGTGTTTTTTAATTCTGCATGAAAATGAACAAAGTATTATGAAATTATGTATATTACTATATAAATGTGACAAACTGTCACAAATAAGTTTTCAGTTATCATGTTGTCCAAATATGTGTTGTTTTTATGATAATACATTTTTGGTATACATCTGTAACACTATTGAATTATTCATATAGTTCTCAAAGAATCATTTTAAATAAGCCAGTGTAGGCAATGTGTTTTTACTTGTCATGGTCAGTAAGCAAAGGAAAGTACATGTGGTTAGCACAAGTTAACTGATATAATCTAAGGAAGCACAGCACTTTATACAGATAAGATGGACTAAAAATAATATTTCACAAATCCTGGCGTTTCATAATTTATTAACCACTCTGTAATACAGGTTGACATTCTACATAATGAAAGTATAATTTGGAAGTATACTGCACAGATGGTAGATATAGTGCAGTATTCACAGCGTGAATGTGCCAGATTGCTTTCTGGTGGCAAAGTGTGTCTGGTGTCCTATTTTATGAGCACATGCTCCATCATAGCGTCATTACCAACTTCAGAGTATAGTTAAGCCCTGACAATATGGCAGGAAATCCCTTTAGTGGAGATTGTGACGTCTCCTCATTCTGAGCTTGAACTGCCCCCATCTTCCATTTATATCATCCCAGTGCATTGTGATTGTACATGCAGTCCCTGCGGGCAGACGATAAAACATGGAAAAACCATATTTAGCTGGAAAACAGAAAAACAAGCGTGTGGGTGGAGGAGAGCACAACCCCACGCACATGTTTACTGGAGGATCGGGGAAAGTCAAAGCTGACAGAGAACTACTCGATATGTAATATTCAAGCAGTATTTGGTGGCCCAAAAGGCTGTTTTCAAGTCCCAGATCTCAGTATGCTAAAGCCATTCCAGGAATGAAATTACTCTGTGTAGTTCTCAGCAAATCAATTAATTAGTGTGTCTGTTGGGCTAGCAGGGCAGCACGGTGACATAGTGGTTAGTGTTGTTGCCCCACAACAAGATGGTCGCAGTTTCAGTTGCCGGTTCTCAAGCCTTTCTGTGCAGAGTTCCCTGGGTTTCCTCTGGGTTCTCCGGTTTTGTCCCACTGTCCAAAGACGTGCATGTTTAGGTTAATTGGTGACTTTAAATTAACCGTAGGTCTGAGTGTGAGTGGTTGTTTGGTCTGTCTCTGTACGTAACCCTGGGATGGACTGGCGACCTGTTCAGGGTGTACCCCACCCTCAGCCAATGTGTTTTGGGATTGGCTTCAGCGGCACCCACGACCCAGAAATGGATAACAAGATGAATAAATGATTCAATGTTGGGATGGAGGATTCTGCTTTGAAGGTCAGGACTTGCCGGAGTTATAATTTTAACCAAGAGTTGACAGACACTAGATAAAAGAGGCCGCCTGGGCTTAGAAACAACAGACACATCTAAATCTGAGTTCATTGCACACACCACGCACATACAGCTGGAGTCTCAACCCTCAAAATACACACACACCCGACTTTTAAATATGTCTTTCCTGCTGTTATCCCTCATTGTTTTTTGTACGGATTGATCCAGTGACCTTGATGCCTGCCAGATGTTCAATTACACCGGACAGACAGACCTGTCTGTTGGACGTGTGTGTGTCTGTGTGTGAGAGATGCCGTGTGTGATCGTAATGTTTGCTGTTCATCGGACTGAAGCAGTGTAGAATCTCAACAGAAAGGCAGTGATGTAACAGCATATGTAAGATTTGATATTTCTCAGCAATATATTGAGATTATGTTGCTCAGCCCAAATACAAAAAAGCACTGAAAGAGGGTTCACCAAGCTTGACTCTCCTTGCTGCCAGTTTAAGCTGTACTATATTCAGTAAATCTACTTCCAACTTATGCTGCAGCTTCCGACAAATGTCACTGTCGGGGGTTAGGATTAGTCTTTGACAGGCACTCTACATGAAACATATGAGCTGCATGGTTGGGAACCACAGTTTGTAGCACATAATTAGGGTTTCCCAATTTATTTAAGTATCATTTTGCATAAGACTCAAACTGTGATTTATGTAGCTAAATTGCATTTTAGAGCAAGTCATACATAAATAAACTTTCTCCCACTATGTTCAGAACATGCCTGTAGCCAAAAAGGCTGTCAAAAAAGTGCCGACTTGCACAAGAAAAATACTTGAACAAAACTTTCTAAATAAGTAATAATAAATAAAGTAAAACTAGGTACTTTGCCAGCTGAGCTAGAGCTCACGGTGTGCTGGATGAATGTTGGAAACGAGTGGACATTTTTCTGATCTCCTGTCACTTTCCTCTTCAAAACCCACGCTGCACTGCTAAGCAAACAGCGAAAACATTAGACTGACTAATCCATTGCGCACAGTACTTAATACCATTTACCTATCCTTGAAACTAGAAACCGATCATAACCAACTTCGAGCCATCAAAAGACCAGAATAAATGGGAAGTAGCCTTTGAAGTCTGTGAAAAAGAGCAACAGCATAATCCTGAATCAAATGCTTGAGCAAAGGGTTGTGGGAGTGGTTAATAAAAAAATGCCTTTCATGCAGACTCTTAAGCCTTGACGATAGGGTTAGATTGCTGTCATAAGAGGATGTTGTCTACATTCCAAATGTCAGATTGTTGCCATGCCAAGTGCTCTTCTGCGAATTGCACCGTTATAAGATTGCTGGATTCAAACCTAGAGTCTTTCACTTGTTCATGGTGTGTGAATTCAGCCAGACCAGCGTTGGAGGGTTCTTGTTCCCAGCAGCAGTGACCAAGGCACTCTGGATGATATAATTACATCTCCCTCCCTCTGCAGTATCAGCTTATATGGATATTGAAACTGATTTTAATATTACCTCTGTGACAGCATAAGGCTGCCTATACTGTGCTGTTGGAGGATTGCAAGGCCTGTGCTAAAATGACTTTATCCGAGATTTGTCAGAGTCTGATTAAAACTCATTCCCAACATAGGTTGTCTTCAATGACAATGAAAATGCCAAAAAAAATAAATAAATAAAAATCCCAGGCAAGAGTTGCAGCCGTTGCTGTCATAAAAATCACGCCATGACCTAAGCCTTGCTCATCATCTTCCTGACAGTTTACAGTTAACATTGTTCTCTCTGCTGATACATCTGTGTTCCTAGCCTGTTAGCTCCATTTTATGACTCATATCCTGTATATGCGTGAAGTCAGCAGTGATACGAAGCAAAGCTGGCTAACCTTTATATGTGCAAAGGCTAATTTAAGCAGCGTCATACATGTGGAGGAATCACTGCATCATCTAAGACCATGCATACAAACACTGACAAAAGGCAAACTAACAAACAATAAATGTAGATTCTGTATGAGTCCGTTATGGGTATAGTTTGTACTGATGTTCAATATCATTTTTTGCAACATATTCCATCGGTTTAATCTGATGATAATTTTTTTCATTACTCCTTCAATCGGGAAATGAAAATATCTGTTACTCTATCCAAGAGTCCACATGCCTAATGACTTTTTTCATTCAAATAACAGTTGAACAACCAAAGATATTCTGTTTACTAATACATTGGCCAGGGAAAAGCAGCGAGTGATTATCTCTGGCTTTTTCTGCCAATTGACTAATCTCATTATTAATAAGATTAAATACTCAAAAAAACTAAACAAAACATTTTTTTGGGGTGGAAGGAGCATGAAAACAATATTGACCAAATAATCATCACTCAAAATCCCACTGTAGAGCTTTTTCAGAGCAACTGTCATCAAGCAACAAATAAAAATGGCTCATGTTATTACTTGACCCAAGTGCAAAAATGTCACAGTGTCAGATGTGAGTGTTAATTTTAGTCTGCAGCCATCCACTGACTCCCATTACATATTGTTGATACTGGACTGGTGAAATCAAGAGTAAATTCCAAAAATTCACTTACAGTATAGTTCAACTAAAATATTTTATCAACTGGATTACAGCCGATTTGTAGCAGTAAAACAAATATTATCCAAATGTACAATCAGATAGCATGTGTCTGATATCTGTTTGGCTAAATGCAGTCACTATTTTATCTCCTACAAGAGGAAATTTACTTGTGCCGTATTTAACGCTTCCAAACATGTCAGAATCATCAGGCCCGGTTCCTGATGACTCTGTTGTTCGCCCAGGAAAGATCAAAGTGGCTGAGTGCTGTGTAGGCTGTTATGTGCAGCATTTTTGCAAACCATGTGCCATTGGAGTGAAGTGAAGCAAAGAAACAAAGGGCAGGGTGTAGCCTTTCTGAATGAAGCCAATTTTAAAAGCTCTTCTGAAATCTTTTTAAAATGCCTCAGTGTTTCAGTAATCATAAGAGTCTGGCCTGGCAGAAGGTGACAAAACTCTTCGGAATACATTCAACCACGACTACAAATTGGGATTATTAAAAACGTCTAAATTTAGAGGCCAACTCCTTTCTTATGTTGTGTGTAAATTATTGTCATGAGAGTACAAGGGGCTAATTGAAGGATTATCTGACTCTTTGAACTCATCCTTTGCATCATGTTAGACCCAGTAGAACAAAACCATTATCTCTGCAGCTAATCAGACATAGCACCTAATTATTGTCTTCTGCACTGTATCTCCTGGCCCACTTCTTGTGTCATCATTACACTGTGATCACTTGTGCGAAATGGGTCTTAATTAGAACTTCTTGGGAGTTTGCAGAAGCGTCGCCTCAGCAGATGGGCTTCCCACCTGAGGGAGGTGAAAAAGGCATGCCTCCCTCAATCCCCCCCGCCCTGCGTCCCTTAGGCTGCCATGAAGAGAAATTTTATCAGCATGGTCCCGGCTGCACTGCCACTGAGTACACATAATTTTCCAGCCAACACAGCCATTGAGAGGTGCCTCGTTGAAGGTGACTCCACCTCTGCTGAAAAGCTAGATGTGAAGGCAGACGTTATCTGCCAAGCAGGATTTAGGCTCACTCTGTGGATTGATGTTTTTTAACCTCTCAGTAGGGTTTTTCCTGCCCTGTGAAAGGTGCTGTTATTCAGCCTTATGTTAACAATTTCAGAGTACAAAAAATAACCAGCATTTTTATTCAGGGTAGCACTTGCAATTGATAGAACATTTATATGGTGAACTATGGTTTCTATGTCTCTCCTACACACGTCTAAAAATGGCCATTGGAAAAAAAAAACAACCACCAGAGAAAAGGTTCACCAACTGTAGTTCAGGAAGTTTCAAACTGCAGTGGGTGGTTTTCTCTGGTGGGTCCAAACACACATAGCAGGAGGTTAAAATGAGACCTCTTGAGCATATACCGGGGGGTTGTATCTCAACAACTTGTTTTCACTGACTTGACTTTTTCTTTTTTATATTACACTTGTTTTTTTGGTTTCTGAACTGCGAGAACAGAAGTAAATGCGTCAGCCCTCAGAGTTGAATAATAATTGAACGAATTTGTGGCAAAATAAACCTCTAAATATGTAAAAAGCAAAGCTTTTTATTCTTAATCAGTCAATATTATGCTTTCACTGACATAAATTTTTGACAGTTTGAACATTTAGAGGTACTCTGTAGCTTTATGCAAACCTTATTCTATTTTCATACAAATCAACAACATCCGATTTCAAAGGGGATGTTCAGAAGTCAACAACAGCACAAGGACGTTCTGATGAATATTTCTCCCAGAAAACAATGCTTCAGGATGTACTGATGAAATATATCTACTGCTCTCCTTTCAAAAAGGTAATTTCTGAGAAAATTATTATTTTTGCTTAAGGAGAGAATGCATTAATTCTATAACAGGGGACTACACATTATCTGGTCCATTTTGTATAAAATGTCAAAATCTGCTCAAAATCTACTTATTGAAAATACCAAGAAAGGTTTGATGAATATCTTGCGACGGCAGACCAAGGACCAACTTTGAAAATCTTTTTACTGTGTTGAAGTTCAAAGCCACTGGTAAAGCCACTGATAAAGATGGGAATTCATTCCTAGTATTAAGACATGTTATCTTTGCATCAATTATAGCTGCGTTGCGTTAAGTTTTCTCTGCTTAAACACGTGGTTGGGAGAATACAAAACAGTTAGAATATTTTCTCGAAGTAGGTCAGCCTGGTCACTTCATCGCCCCTGGACAGTGGCTAGCTGATTAGCATGCTTCCTTCAGTGGTAAAGAAAATATGGCATTGCAGGACACAGCCATAGCGAGCAAGAATAAAGTTGTCCGATGTTTCTTCGAGTCTGTTAAGATGTTAACGTTAAACATTGCTTACAATGAGTTTCTTTTATATATTAAATATAAAAAGGTCTTTCTCTCTCAGCAACTGTAGTTTATTTCAACAGTGTACACGCACACATATGTATGTATTCTGTATATCATGTCTGCATGATCAGATGCATTTTGTGAGGGTCATTGTACTGGATGTTTTTTATAGCCAAATTGTCTTTAAAACATTATAGTATCATTCCTTTGGGCAAAAGCCTCAGAGGTACGTGTGGATTGGTTATGTTTTCCTTTGAAATCATCTATACACTTCTACACTATTAAGGTGCTCTAATAGCTATGTTGCTAGAGTGAACAACTTTAAAGGATTGTGGAGGGAGAATACACTAAAGACAGTGGGATGCTGGTAAGAGCTCAGATAATGTGTTTTCATTCACTCCACCTTCCCTGAATCTGCAAGCCCTAAGCACAGCCCATTCGCACAGGGGAGAAGACTCTTAAAATAGAGATGGGGGGGGGGTCGGGTATGGAGTATGCATTTGCATTACCCTAAGAGAGCGACAGGGATGGAGAAAGAAAAGAGAGAACAGGCAAGGAGTTATGTGGCAGACTTTACCCCTCTGGGGCGTAAAAACTCTCCGATAACATCCAGGCCATAGAACAAGGACACTTCTTTGAGATGGCTCACTGTGTGGACAATGCACACAGGAGTGCACATTGGACCCTACTGGCAAAGCAAGCTGCAATTGACAGCTTCATCAAATGACATATAGAGATGCACACACACGCACATATACATATATATATAGCTCACAACAGGCTGTGGAACAGACTCATTTTATCACAGATAAGGGGTGGTGTTTCACAACCCCCTTATATGATACAATAGCAATAGGTCACTTCAGTCCACTGAATTGAGCTATTGTTTTTATAAAATGGTAACAAAGTAAAGAAAAAAAGTTCAAGTAATTGACACGACTGATTTCTTTTTTATCGATGGACATTTTTTACTCTCACTCTCTGTGACCCTCGCCAGTCCATCGCAGGGACCAACGCATAGACACACAGAGATGAACAACCACTCCACCTACAGGCAATTTAGAGTCACCAATCAACTTAGACGTGCATGTCTTTGGATGGTGGGAGGAAAGCAGAGTACCTGGAGGAAACCCACACAGAAAGGCCCCAGGCCCTGGAACTGAGTTCATGACCTTCTTTCTTTGAGGTCACCGTGTTAACTACTATGCCGCCATACTGCCTTTATACATTTACAAAAAAGTAGTTCCTTCAGGCTGAATGCTTATACCAGATTGTGGTTGCTATGCAAGGGACAAACAAGCTACATTTCATAACTTCTTTTTTCCATTGGTCACCCTGGTCTTTGATTAGCTCCACATGTCGTTTCCACTTTCTCTTTTAGCTTAGATTTCTATTGTAGTTAAATAAGCACTAGCTAGCCCATTCGTTTTTCTTTTCATGTTACTTGTCAGTCTCTGAGTGATATGGGTCTATGAAAGGTCATTTGATGTCATGGTTGTAGACTGTACACATTAGATAATACCTTTCAGCCAATCAGATTGCAGTTTAGTTTTGTTTGTTTGTTTGTTTTTATTATACACACAGTATTTCAGATATCAGAGCATTCAGAAAATATTCAGACACATTCACTTATATTTAATATAATGTGATTTCAGACAGAAAAAAGCTGGTCGTCACGCGCTATGAATTCCATCGTTGTTAATGGCTTTAGCCTTTTCACTCTCTTGAAAACTTTCTACATTTTTCAAACGCCTGCTGAATGGGGACATCCACACTCCGTGTTGTTATTTTAGCCTTCGCACCGCTTGCTGCTACCACGGCTGCTTTGTATTTTTTCAATACCACTTCTCCGCGATGACGATTTTTCAGATGAGCTATAAGATTTCTTGTATTAAAGCTTGAGGTCTTGTCTCGGAATCCTCGCTGAACATTCGCAAACAGCAATGCTGTTGTTATCTTCTGCCACTGAGAAACCAACCACTGCCAACCACACTGGTGAAGACATGTTCATTATTAGTCAGGCAGAGACGGGGCCAGGCTTGGGTCCTGCTTGTAAGGCACGATAGATGATGTAACCAGGGCGTCATGGCCCGTTTTGGGGCTACTCGGCCTACAAACAATTTCATTAATTTATCGGATAAAATGAACCTATCCGATTGATGTAATTTTCCCCCAAATCGGCCAATATTTTATCGGTCCGATAAGTCACTGTGCCAAAACAGTTTACATTCATTTTTTATTGTCCTGCTGGAAGATAAACGTTCAGCCCAGTCTGAGCTATTTTATCAGACCAGAATGTTTCTCACATGTCAAGAGTCTCTAAGATGTTAGTGTATTTGAGTGTTTTGGGTTTTTTTTGCAGTAGTTTTCATTTGTCATAAAGTATTACATTTTGCCATGAAGCCCTGATGAGTGGAGTCCTTTGGTGAGATTGTCTTTGTCTAAAAAACACGCTGGGCCAGTTTTAAGAAAGTACGATCCCTCTCTCGAAAAAATGGAATGTATGAGCTGCACAACATCCTGTCGACTAACATGTTAAAGCCCTGGATTTATTTTAAGCTGTGACAGTTGTTAATGTGATGGTAAATACATTTTATTTACTTTTCTAACTCAAGGAGTGCAGTAAACCAACTATTTTATTAGTTTGAAACCATTAAATTGGATGGCAAATTGAATAAAATCCGTCATCACATGATTTCATAGTTCAGATGTTACAGATTCATTGTTTTATAGCTTTATATTTTCACTTTGATATTGTGCCAGAACACTCTATGTGTGATATAACAAAGAGGTGCTACTGCTGTTTTGGTCTATCAACAGCTTGTGATGATTCAACAACCAGACCTATTATTGCTAATCCCAGAAAAATAATTTCCATGTCTACATAAGCACACCTCATCTCTGACCAGGAAACACACCCATCACTGCTCGGTCAGCTGACACTGATGAGTACACAGCACATAAATGACATCATGCAGTGTCACACTGTGATAAAAGACCTAAGCTTTCAATAATGGAGGAGGGTTCATGCCGTGTTAGCATCAGAGTAAAATCACAAGTGCATGAAGTCTCAGGGAGATGGAAATTTCCTCAAAAGACTCAACAGCCCTCAAAAAAATTGAGCCATCGAGAAAATATTTTCATCATTTTCACTTACTGGCATCACCTTTTAAATACTAGTAATTGGCTTGCTTTCTTACAGGAAACATAAATTCAGATTTTATGGAAATCACTTTGACCCCTGTGGGAATAGTGAAGGAAAACAGATTTTTCCTCGTTCTCATCTACAGCATATTGAGAAAATTGGGACACGATAACAGTCCTTTTCTGTCCTTCCCAGTTCCATTAATTCCAGCATGTAGCTTTAAGAGAGTCTGACCTAGAATAATCACTGTTTTCAAGAAGAGGTCAGAAGAGATGTACTGTAAAGCTGAAACAGCCTCAAGTAGAGATGCTCTGAAGAATCGAACTTAACTACAGCACTCTTTGTAGAGAAGAAGCTCTACAACCAAAGGTATTGTGTACTTTTGAAGCAAGGTATTATTTTTCATAATGTATTACAAGGAGTTAAAGTGACTCTTTAGTTGGCACGGGGAGAGAAAAAAAGTCCTTCAAACAGGAACTTACCTTTCCTGTACATTTTTTGGTCATCTAAAGTTTAAGTACAGTTATGGGAAATCAAGTTTCCTCTTTTCACAGGAGTTTGACAGATCACTGGTTGGTTGGACTGAGTTGGGTCAAAGGTTGTCAGGGGGCGATTTGTCTGCAACCTTGGTGCTGAATCAGACTGCCCTCCTTAACTCAAATGTTTGCCCCAAACATCCAATACAGTAGATTAAGCAGGCCCAGCAGGAGGTATACCCCCATCTGACCCTGGAGGAAACCCTAGCCACAGTCACATTCAGAAAGGAGCATTTTATATATGTTTATTACTGGAATTCCCACACCTACAATTACAGGATCAAATCAGTGCATCGAAATTTGTACTACCATAATAGCACTGTTAACAGCAGCTGCGGCTGTCCTGACTGACCCCCGGATAGGATGGAACAAAGCAACTGCTCATATCTTCGATCTATGACACATAAGGTGGTGAAAAGTTTTTTTAATTTGTATCAGTCATATTTGATTTCGCCATGCTGTTAGGAAGTGTCTATGCCTGTTTGAACTACACTCTGTTTTGTGTTGTCAGTGCATAACAAGCACAACAGACCTGTGGAGCCCTTGACTAAGATTAATGGGATATGAGGTAAAAGAATTTCAACCTTTCGATATCTACGGAATGAGTCTGAAACCAATCTCACTTTTCCCGATGATGCAGCTTCTAGAGGAAAACAACTTTTTTTTTTTCCTCCAAAAAGCAAATGTTTCTATGTCAGCATGTCAGTTGTTTCTCTGAACATCATAAAGACAGAGATAAGAAACAGACAACAGCAGCACAATAAAATCTAGTGCAAACTGAACATAATTCATATCATTCACCAAACATTTGAGCTGCATCATAAGGCATAAAACATAAAACAATGTATATGATTGTTTTGATTGTGATTGCATTTTACATACTGTAAACATGTGGACTGGAGAACTGTAGGCTCAAATATTTCCTTGTACACTGGCAGGCTTTCAATACATGTCAAAATAAACTTACTTATATGTTACAGTTTTACTTTTTCCCTCTTGCCTTTGTGGGGTAAGGGAGATGATGGGGGACTTTTGCAATGTCAACATTTTGGAGCGAAAGTATGGGTCTTGTACTGTATAATTTGTGCACAGTGAAAAAACCTCCAGGGGAATGAGAGAATGCGCAGGAGCTTTAATTCAACAAGCTCCAGAAGCACAGTTGCTCAAACACATTCCCTGACCATGCTCCTCAGAATACATCTGATTCTCATGTGGACCAGCAAACAAATGACACCTCAGACTGAGACAACCTCCCCCCACCACCGCCACCAAAAAACACACAGCATTATTTATAGAGAGAGAATCCCTTGACTGCTAAGACAATGTAGAACATTGTCGCATCGCTCACAGATACAAACTGTACTAAATCTGATTCAATCAGTAAAATCTGGTGCTGGTCCTAGAGGATGGGCAGTGGTCATTTGACCTTTCATCTGTTGGTTTTAGCAACTCAAACCCATCACATACTACACATGAAATAATAATAATATCATGAAGAAGCTGTTTTTCTGAAATAAAGAGAACATGTAAGTTTGCAATGAACCGAATACAATGATCTCGTACAGTTTCTCATTAACTCTTATGGTTATAGAGACTTTATTAATGATTGTTTCATCTATTGAAAATGTAAATTACAATTGTAGTGTAGTGTAGTGAAGTTGTCCTGCTCTCACTTGATTATCCTAACACACGTTGATGCATTGATCACTGAAACCTGAGATGAGAGCTACAGTTGAGTCGTCTCTGGAGAGGATGAGGCATTGAGTTAAATAATTTCTGTTTGGTCAAGGGAAAAAATCTACATAAGGGAGAGTCCTCATGTGGATATTTTTTGAAAGAAACATACAATTGTCATTTAAGAAAATATACAGACATTATAAAGGCTGGAGAAATGTGTTATTCATACAAAAAATACAGCAAGGCTGCCTTTCCAGTTCAATAAACTCAATAAACTGTTAATGATAAAGTAAATTGAAAATGTCAGAGGGTATACAAAATGCTGAAAGGATTTCCCTGCAACCTTGATGAATGGTGTTGCATATTGGATATTTATGAATTATGGGCCTACATGGCTTGTTCCATTATTCCATTTAAAACTCATTTTAACTGGCACCTGGCCCACAGTCCTAGACACAATAGAATCTGTTATGCCAATGAAAGCAAACATTAGCACATTGTTGAAACAGTGCTTCACATTTAGTCAGGCTCAAAAGTAAATTCTTCACCAAAGGAAAGCAAGCCCTAATTCATCACAGTTGTCGAGGGGCCTTAATGTGTGTTCACAAGGTACCATTTCTGAGAGAAAGACAGCCAGTCAGCACACTTGTGTTATCAAATACTAACAGTCTTTCACAGCATGCAAAGCATTAGGAGTTCTCGAGAGACATCAGCACCTTCCTTATCCCCCATGATTCTCACAGACAGTATCATATTGAGGCAGCTGCTCAAAATGGACCATTAGCAAAAGGCTCTGTTGTTATTTTTAATCCAGTTCTGTTCATTCTTTACTTTGCCTGGCATTTTTCCTTCTACCATTTGGCACACTGCTTTGTAGGGATGAGGCTTCAGCGGCCTTTTTCATTTCTGAGGAGGAAAATGAGGTGGATGGCAAATTATGGAGTGTAAGGTCGTAACATCTAAAACTACACTGAGTCTCGGTCCTCATCACTGATGATCGTTATGTGTGTTTATTTTTGAGAACTAAGTGACAGCACTTCAGATGTGGCTTAAAGTGCATAGACACACATTTTTTTATATAGATTATGAAAACTACTTTCCTCAGTGTCATCAGTGTTTATCAGTGTCAGGCATATGTGTTCTGAGTGTAACTGTTAATATACAAAAATGTACTGGATAAACTAAAAAACAAAAAACAATTCCATTCTTTACTTTGACCTGCCAATTAAATTTTTGTTTTTAAGAAAGTATAGCAAGCAACTTTACTTTCATTGCTGCATGTTCATAATCAAATGGTGACTGTTAAACGGACACAGTTTTAGTTTGCACAGCTGCAGTTTTCAGCATTATTATGTATGTCAGTTACTATTAATTACTTGACTTCAGTAAATATTACTTGTAAGCGCTGAATTCCAGAGCTCACAAAATTCCCTTAAACAATATTTAAGAGCTGTAGACAGTATTTTCTGATTACAACCACTCACTCACTCATACATGTTTGCCCCATGTTGTACTGTAGATGTGTTTGTATGTCACAGAGTTAGCTGTGGGGGCCAGCTTCTGTCCACTAAATGGATGAGCTCTGATACCTCTGAGGCATTATTTTCAGCCTTTTGAGTAAGCAATCATGCCTTTGTTGGAACTGAAGAGGGCTGTGTGCTCAAGATCTCAGACTAAGCGACAGGGCAAATATAACCCCGACTGCATATACATTCACATACACACATACAAATGGCTCTGTGGTGGCAAGCTCTTCTGCCAAGATACACAGGGATCAAATTGCTTATTCCCAGTATGTTGTGTTTGTAATTTGTTGATTAAAATGGCTTAATTATGCTTATCCGCCAAAGTTACTTGCTACTGACATCAAGTGACTGTGAACCAAACTGAAACAGACCAGGTGTTCATATTCTCTGCTCTCACCAATCAACAACAAAACACCAAGGATTTGGCTCATCTGCTTCTTTGAACAATGTACCATTTGCAATTACATTTTTCAGCTCTTATTTTGAGTGTGATAAGCCAAAATATACTATTTAGGAATTATGTCAATTCCCGGGAAAAAGGCAAACGATCACATTCAGTTGTCAAGTTACTTAAAGAAAATATGTTTTAACAGTGTAACCTTCATGGACATGACAAGTGCATGAGTGTTTATCCCAAACACTTTGAAAAAGGCAAACAAAGTGTCTTCAGGAGCTCAAAAATAACAGTGGTTGTTTCTACACAGTCGTCTGTTCAATACAAAATCTTTGTTCCAGTGGACATCTTATGATAAAATTTTACCTGGAAATGCATTTTCATTAAAACTCAAAATGGACAGTTTGGAATTAAATCCATGCATTGGCTGTTTGTTTTTTAAATTACAACCACGTTTGCGAAATACAGGCTCTTAAGTGTGGGAGTTAAGCTCTCCTCGGTAGATAACCAGTATTAGGGAGATAAATACCAGAGTTGGCTCTCCAAAGAGTTCCTGAGATTTATGGATTGCTTCTGTGCAGCAGGCCTCTGGGAGGCAAATGTTCTATGAAATCTTCCAAATGTTTTGGTAGTGTGCAACACACGGGCACACATACAAATAGATGCACACACAGAAGCAGACTCCAGCTTTGCCTGTAAGGCTGAGCTCTAGCAGCTGCTACTACTGTTTTAGTCTAAAAAATACTGTTGTATTGCTGAGTTTGGAAAATAATTCAGAGGAAAACAAACAGAAGCAAAAAAGGATTGAGTGCATCGATGGTTTAAGGGTCCAGGATGAAACAGCCAAGGGTGTTGCATCAGCCTATTAATTACTCCCACAGCACAATGTCCTCCAACACAGTGTGCATGACCCACATGGTCGGAAAGATAAGCTGGGTTGTAAAGAGCATGGGAATATGGTGAAAGGAGGGGGAAAAAAAAAAATCTGACAAACAAGACAAGGCTCCAATCAACTCAGCTCCTAACTATTAACATTTTCATTTTGCCCTATACCACGGTCCACATCAATTACCTTTCTTTGTTTTGTTCATTTCTGAAATCTTTTAGTGGAAAGTGGCCCACTGAGAAATTCCCCTTTGCCTTGAGAAGGCCAGTTAGTGAGAAGGGCCATGACGGATAAATCTGATCCTTTGTAGAGGCAGTATTGATCCAGCAAAAGCTCACTACATGAATCAAGTATGAGCTCTGTGTTGCTAGTTCCTCTACACTTTGGGATGGATGTGCTTACCCACAATTGAAACACACACTTTCCCAAGTAGCCCAACCTTGACAAGTTTGTCATGAAATCCAATCAGATTGATGCACTATGTTGGGAGCTTGCATTTGAACTTCACAACATCTTAATGTCGGGATTCAAGTTTAGGAAGGAAGGAAATGGTGTCATTACTAGCCCACTTGACAGCTCCCAGCTCAAATTGACGTTTTTCTAAAATAAGCATTTAACTCCAGTCTTCTCATTATAAATATCCTTTATGCAGTTATGTGTAATGGTGGGAAATGAAGTGGAAGCAGTTATGGTGCAGTTCTTTCTATGTCTCCTCTGCATTAATTACCGTGCCGGTCAATGACAAGTCATTTATAGTTGACCCCTTCATAGCGACAGCTATTTCTCTCTTCTTATCTTGTCTGTCTTCCCTTGGAGGTATTTCCAGAATGGTTGGAAGAACCAGCATCCGCGTCTGTTTAGTCTCTTTGTGCCATTTCATGGGGACAACCTGTTCTGCTCCTTCTTGATTTAACAGACTGCTGAGCACAAGGTGTTTATGTCGGACACGTCCACATCCACTAACACACACACATACTGACAATCATGCACACCCACATGCATATCTCCAGAGGATAGGATCTCAGAGAAGCAACACAGCCTATTTCACAGCGAATTAGGTTAATCACGCTCCAGAGAGGCCCAGTTAATAACCCTCATAGATGCTATTAAGATGGCACCTAAATCACAGAAATATCTGAATATCTGATGGCCCTTTTCACAATAGTGCCATGTGTAACTCAGGAGTTCTTAGTAAAGGCAGCTGGGAGGGAGACAACTTGGGTCATATACACCCTTGGAAACTTTAGACAAATGATGTTGGGCTAGAGCAATTGTTTCTCACTGGAGAAAACACCTCAGAGTAAAGTATAATAAATTAGGAACCCTGGTTCATTAAGCTGGTGATATTAATCAGAATTAGACTATTAGTCAGTTTTCTTTCTTACATGGGGGTAACGCACAGAATACTAAGCACATGATTGCCAGAAATAGTAACATGAGAAAGTAATTCCAAAGCCCTTGTAGGTCACGATTCATCAAAGCCAGCATCTGTCATCGAATGACAGTTTATAGTGTTTCCTTTGGAACTAACACACCACTCCCTTGACATATCTCATTTACCCTACCCCTATTCATTACAGGAATATTTATCCATTTCCATCCAATTTATCCAGGCCAGATCAAGCTAGACATCTGAGGGAACAGTCACCTGCCCTTAGACGGCTTGTTGTAGGCAAGCAGAAACCGACAAATCAAGCCGACTTGAGAGGCAACTGGAGTCCAGGACCAAGGCCCAATAGTATCTTTAGTGCCTTGGCCCTACGAGAGCTCACCACGGGGAGCCTAAAACTGTGTGACGTCTATGAAAGATTGAGCCTGGAGATGTCAAGCCTGGGAGAGATGAATCCCTGTTGGTTAACACTCAACTGAGACACTCTCTGGTGTCAGATCACAACTCAATTTATCTTTATTGAGATACATAAAGATGAATGTTCCTTAGACTGAATAAAACCACGACAAAAAAAAGTGTCAGGTTAATTTCGAAACTTAGCATGTGCTGTTTTGCTCCGGTTTATATGGCATGTTGCTGTAAAACAACCGACTGCAAACAGTATGTATTTCATTTTCAGTCTGAGCCCAATGTCTTTGGCGGTTGATGGGATACAAAGTATTTAACCAAGGAGTACTTCTGGTAGGAAAAGTGTTCAACGACCAACTATGTTCTACGATCACGATACATTAAACATCTAACTTTTTTGCTGCAACCATTAGTGAGTATTTCAATTAATCAGCTATATGTGAACCTCAGCCTCAATCAGCCTCAATTTTGATAATTTATGTAGGTAATTCATAAAGAAAAAGTGCAATAGATTCAGTTCATCCCGCTTCATCAATGCAGGAAGCTGCTCATTTCTTATATAATTACATAATGCTTCTGGGGCATGAGCCAAAGACACGATTTGAGGACAGCAGCTTGGTTTGGTGGAGGTTGTAATGGGATTATTTTATCAATTTTTGTATGACAGTAGAAGTTGGCATCACCCCTATACAGTAGACTGAGCCAGAATAGCGAAAGTGGTTATCAGACTAGGAGATATATATCGATAGACATTTTAAGAGTTTTTAATTACAAGATGCTTGGAGAGGTTGGTTTAAAACAATAGAAATTTGGGAAATTATAACAAAATATGATTATATCATTATCATCATCATCATACAGCTGAAAGCCAATGACCCAACCACCCGGCCCTAGTTAAACAGTTGGCATCACAAAATCCTTGCTTTGTAATTCTTCAGTTACCCATCCATCAATCCTTCGCTCCTGTGTTGCTTAAGTCAGTGCTGTTGAATTTACACCCACATGCAATTTCTGTAGGTGGTCTGTTCTTTGTCTGTTCCAACAGGAGCAAGATTTTTCCCTGCACATGCTCCCTAACCATTATTTATGTTTGCTATTTCAAAAAAGTATTCATGCTCTTTTCCAAGGAGCGGCTGCCAATGTCAGGTAATAAACGATAGTAACAAACCTTTAAAGCCTGCACATGCATTAAGCCTGCAGTAGAGGAGAGAATCTAAAATAAGGTGAATAAAAACTATTACAAAGAGGCTTCGGTCCATAATGGCAGTTTTTCATACCACATCTCATTTTGACCTTCCACATCATGTCAGCAGATGACATAAATTGGTTTCTCTGTGCCTTTGAACTATCAAAGTAGAGGTACATAAATGCATTTTGTTTCATCATCCTCTTGTACAACTGCCTTGTCTGTGCCATGTCTTGCGAGGTCAGCCCAAAGTTGCACAGTGTGTGTCATGCATAATAAATGTGAGACCACAAATGGGCAGGAATGGCATGTTTGGTCTAATTTCACATCGTGTCGTTCCTTTTAAACAGATTTTGCACCAAATTAATGAGCTGAATTTTGGATTTTGTTTGCACATTTCCTAACTAAGTCAGTACTAATTCCCTTTTGAGCCCTGCTTTGGAGATTTAACTTTGTTTATTATAAAAAAAAAACATGCATCTGTTATTTTGTTTATCATTTTGTTGTAAGGCTGATTCCCCTTCGAACAGTTGTCATTGTGGAGTCGGAGCAGAGGGAAAGGACTGACTGGATATTGTTTAATGGGGTAAAGCTTACCTCCCCATGCAGCCAGTCTGGAGGCCATCCTGCCTCTATCCTGGATCAGCACTGTTCAGTACATACACCCCCTAAGTCTGCCTCCATATTTTCGGTGAGAAGGGAATTTATACTTTCATACCAAGAAACTTTAACATTTAATTTGAAATGAGCTTGCAGCATCATAGCATGTATAGCATGTGATTAAAAACAGACCTGCTTCCTCCTCTCATTTTACTACCTGATTAGAAATTGCCAGCATCTTTGACAGCTCATGCATGTTCTTGTTCTCCTAAATGGGGAGGAACTGACAGACCTAACCTTGAGCCTGCGTGCGCGCGTGCTCCCGTACACGTGTGTTTTGAACGCGAGCGCGCGCGTTTAGTGAGTGTGTGTGTGTGTGTGTGTGTTGCCTGCGCCGTACTGTTGGCGACCCCCAGCGTACAGGACGAGAAATTTTCCATCATTTCTTCCTTTTAAAACATCACAAATCCAAATAAAGCCCCCGCCTTAATATTCCCCAATGTCGACGGCACGACGAGAATCGGTCGCTGCGTTTTCAGAACTTTGGATCAACTGCACCCACATTTCACGTCTTGTATTTATTTTTTAAATCCAGTCACCAATTCCTGCAGACTCTCCTAACTTGCAGTGGCGTAGCTGAAAAAACTGAGATAACATGTTGTCTGGCAGCAGCGTCCAGTGTAAAACAACCTATAAAACAAAGCCTGCCTTTCTCGGCTCCACCGAAGATAATCAAATAAAAAAGAAAATTGTTCCCGTCTTACCTGCGCGCAACTGTCCGTTTTATCCACATTTTTTTTTCTCTCTCTCTCGACTGCCGAATCCGTCTCAGTCCTCCAGGTAACCTCCCATTTAGATGGATTTCCACCAAAGTCGACAATAGCTGGCAAAAAAAAAAAAGAAAAAGAAACGCACTCAAGTGACGGACCTTACTCCAGCTGTCATTATGGGGGTTTTTTTTTTGGTTTGTTTTTTTGTTTGTTTTTTTTTCTAAGCCATATCCTCCAACGTGGCGCACATCAAATTCCTCCAATGCCGCCGCCAATTCCCACTTTAAAGAGAAATCAAATAAAAAAAAAAAAAGATGCAAAAAGCAATAGTCAGGTCTGGGTGAAGTTGCTTGTCAACTGTTCAGCTGACGACAGTCTTCCTGCCGATCAGTCAGGGGGGAGAGGGCTCCGGGCGCTTGCGGGTCGGACAGGTGAGCGGGAAACCGCGAGAGGTGCCCTCAAAGTTTGCCTGCACGCAGGTCTTTCATCTCCCCCTCACCGGCCGGGATGACAGGGGCTGCAGGGAGGGGAGAGCAAGAAAAAAGAAACACAAAACCCAACAACACAAAAGACGCGGAGTTGGCATGGCTCTCGCTCTGAAATGACAGCGCACCCTCTCCTACGTTTTTTTTTTTTTTTTTTTTTTTTCAAAGGAAGCAGATGACGGCCCCCCCCACCAAAAAAAAAAAAAAAAAAGATAAAAATGGGGGCGGTGGAAAGATGATGAGGATCCTCTGAAGCACGCGAAGGAGACAAGTCACCGATGGCAGGGGGTCCTCATTATCTACTCACATTTCTGGAGGTGTTGATGGGGGGGGGGGGGGGGGGGGGGGTTGGTGGTTAGGTAAAGTAATCAAAAATAAAATAACAGGTGTAACTGAAATGAGGAAGAAGGGGACGCGGCGACGGAGAATCCAGGAGGCTGAGAGTTGTTTCGGAGGAGTTGGTTGAACGAAGGAGGGGGGGAGAGGAGGCTGCTCCGTCTCCTCCTGCTGCTCCTCTTCTCTCAGACTGACGAGCGACCTGCCTGCCGAGCCCGGCGCTGCCGTGACGTCATTTTAAAGCCAAATATGTCATGTGCAGGGATGTCTCACGTCAGCTTGGATGTGACGGGAGGCGGTGCTGTCCGCTGCGGCTCTGGAGGAGCGCGCCGAGTGCCGGCCGACGCGCGGAGGATGTGCAAAAAGTACAGCTACCGAAGCTGAGAGAAAGAGAAAACATAAATACAAATAATAATAAGAAGAAGAAGAACAGCACAACATGAGATCAGATACTTATTAGTCGTCTGCTGACAGACACACTGTTTCCAGGTTTATATGTTCTAGGCGACCAAGACTGTCGATGGTTTGGGATTTATCTTGTTTATCCTCATACGTCAAGTCAAATTTGGATTCAGTCAACATATGATAGTCTTCAATTTGTAGGCTATCACTCTCAGTGAAAATAGCTGAGGCTAATTATTATTGTTGTAATTATTGGGCTGTTATAATTGATACTGATGCATCATACCAGTGGCGTTGGCAACAATGGTTGGCATACACACACACACACACACACACACACAATGCTATGCTTGTTTTATTATTATTATTATTATTATTATTCCCTTTTTTTAATTATTATTCTGATAGCTATGCTTTTATTTTTTGCAGGCAGACAAAGTACTCCAATCCCAGTGAAAGTACTCCGGTCCCTGTGCTCTCAGTATTCATGGGTGGGACATGTGCTGCCATAAAGTAAGCCTAATAGGCCACCCTGCATTTCTCATACAACTAGAGTCAAACTTTTTCAAAATCCACAATAAAGCTTTAACCGTGGAAAATGATTTTGTTTATTTAGGTCCCTCTGGTGGCCATGGAGAGCACGTATGCAAATGATTACCTCTACATGTTGTAATAGTTCGGTCGTGAGTGGTGGTGTGAGCAGCAAAAAATAAATAAATACATTAAATAAATAAATAAAAAGCACCTCTGGAGCATTACAACTGTTACAATATATTGTGCGGTATCCTCCCTTGTCTACTGATTGTATCAGTATCAGCTTGAGCTATAATGTCGGTCACATCATATATTTAATTACGGTGGAAGCAAATATTATAGAAGCAACAGACAGATGCATGTTAAAAGTCATCATGAGCAGCTGAATGAACTTTTGTTGCTTTTGTATTATTATTCATAATTTGTCTTGTGATTTGTTTGACAATGTAGCTGTGTATCTTGACTGATCATCGCTATAACGGCCACACAGTGTCCAGAGGTTTATGCTACTACAAAATACAGCCAAAACACAACCAAGTTGTCAGGATCCAGTGCGCCTCTGCTCTCTTTCTCTCACTCTGTGTCCATGTTTTCCTTCTTCCCAGAGCTTGCCGAGGCTTTCTGGAAGCTACTTCATCCACCCGCCTCTGCACACCTGTTTCCTATCACCTGGTTTCATTCCACTCACACCTGCAGCAGCCATAAGTCCGTCTCATCCTCCACTCATCACCAGTTCTACTTTGCATCCCTGGTGTTCATGCGTTTGACCCTCTTTGTCAAGTATTTTTCATACTCAGCATAGCTTCTGACCTTGTGTTTTTGGATGGTGGGTTTGTACCTTCACCTTGGACTTACCTGTCAGAGCTTTTCCTTCAGCTCTGCCACTTGCCTGTCTTCAGCCCTGCCTTGCCGAGCCCCGTCATCGTGCTCCCTGCCTGGCTTCCCAGTGTCGTTGTCTGCCTGCCTGCACATGTACATTTCTGTGTCTTCTGTTATGTACAGAAAAGTACCGAGCAGAAATGACTATTTTAATATTCTAACATCAAATGTTTCTGTCATTGGTGTACTAAAAGTGCCTTGAAGTCATTTCCATATTTCATGGCATTCTTTAAAATTCAAAAACCCAGTCTTTTGAGAGAAAGACATGATGCATTTCACCATATATTTATATATGGGCTTGTAGTGATGTCAGAATTAAGGAAAACATCAGGCAGTCAGTATGATCCTGAGCCTCGAAGTGATAGGTCCTTAAGCTGAGGTTAACTGTGTTTCCTTGTAATAGCTACCTGCTGGAAGCTGAAGTGAGAAGTACTTAGGGGTAGGTATATCTACCATCTTTCCCATATGACATGAATGTAGCATTAAACCTTCATGCTGGAGGCTTTTTGCACACCTGTACTAAAAGATGTCAGTGGTGGGCAAAATCCCATTAAATCAAGATCAATTCGCTGATGTGACTGCACAGCAAGATACGTGAAAATATTACCAGTGACAAGATCAACCCTTGCGTGAGAAAAACAGGGAGTGTAGCAGCCTTTCTTCTCCACCTCAGGGTCAATGTGTCACACCAATGACCACATCACACCTGTTTTAGCCTTTGCAGCTATTCTAGGCTTTTCCTTGAAAAAAAGAAAAAAAAAGAAAAGACATATATTCCCAGGGCCTGACTGTTTACGCCTGCTGTGCTTGAACTTTTTTCCCCACAAATTCCCACTCTGTTCACCTCAGGTGTTGTTGTACGCTTCTGTCGGGCTTTGATTCACACTCTTCAGGACCACCTTGATCAGCATGTGGTTATGAACACAGCCCCTTTTCACCCAATAAGATGAACTGCAGCTGTTTATAAAACTGATTTCTCCTCCCCCACTAATTGTTGCAATGGGGTGCACTTCTGTCAAACACCATCATTACTGGATTAGAGTGTTTACATACGTACTGATCCAAGTGGATACCTCTGTCTGAGGAAACTGTGGGTAGCTTCCCCGCAGATGGAAGCTGTCATCGCTCTCTCTCTGTCACCCTCCTCCATCTCTTTCCCTCTCATTCACACTCACGCTCCCATACTCACAGTTTTGCATGTCATCTTCCTGTGTTGCGTGTTTTTGTATGCACTCATATGCACGTGTTTTGTTGTTTTTTTTTTTTTTTCTGCTTCTTCTCTTGCCTCATGCAAGCAACCAAAATGTGATACAGTGTGAAAAGGCCTATTTTGCCTCAGAGACAGAGTCACAGGTTGTCATGCATGTCTGAGACTGCGGGTGGCTTCAGCTCACATGGACCTAAACGCAGCATACTAAACATCTGTTGTGTAAGCCATTAACACCCTGCTACGAGAGTGCGAATTAAAAGGAAGAGGGATTTGAGTATTGCTGTTTATCTGCTAAGCTGGACTGAGTCACTCTGAGAAAGAGGTTGTGTGTGCGGTTTACATGTACGGGGTGGACTGCATGCTGCAGTGGGGGATTGTGGCTGCAGATGGACAATAGCATGACTTCACATGATTCTCCGCTGACACGAATTTAGTTACGAAACAATCCCTCCTGTTATTCTTTTGAAACCAGTTTACCTTATTTTATCTTGGAAGGGCTTTTCACGGGTGCCTGAAGCTTTATTCTGCACCTCGATATTAAATACTTGAACAGCGGCTGGTCAGAGTGTTTGTAATATATCATACAGGTATTATCATATAGGTCTGATTTTTCACCCTCTTCAATAACAGGAAGAAATAATAATGATCTATTTTTACTTTTTAATTACCAGCAATGTGATTTACACATGTCAGATTAATCCAAAAGATTCATTCCAGTGACAGGTTCATATTATTTTTATTTTTTATTTTTTGCATTAATTAATATTTAAATTTATTTATTTTAAAAACTGAATTATTTGATCTCATCAGTAATTTGGGGTTTAGTGTCTTAAAGGCTTACTTTAGCAGCTTTGAAACATGCTCACCTTGTTTTAACAGTGGCCAGCTCCATATGGAAAAAGGATTGATGACTGTAGACTTTGTTGTCCTTCTAGTCACCACAACATGCAAGAAGAGGCTAACAATCTTGCTGCGTTCTCACACTTATACATAGTTATTTAAGCCAAACTTCATACATAAAAGTTTGTCAATGCATGAAATGAAAGTTGCCTCACTTGTGAACACTACACTTTTCTTGTGCTTCGTACCTCTGTTAATTTTTCCTTGTTTTGTTTATTTGGTTTTTTTGTTTTTGTACCCACAGTCCCTCAGATGGAAAGACAACCTTTTTGTTTAGTCAACAGTAACCCTAATGAATACAAATTTAAGTGCACGGCTTGATTTTGTTGCTATCCATGTTGGAAGAAGCGCTTCTCTTTAAATGTAATATTGACAAGTCTATGACAATGTGAGGGAAGAGAAAGCTCAGGCAAAGGATGCAGTTATGGATTCTTGAGCTGAGTGATAACAAACACAACATCATAAAAGAAGACAGTGTTTACTATTACATATACAGATACACATTAACAGCAAACAGACATTGTTATTGCTCTTATTAAGAATTTACCAAACAGCTACATAATTAACAGATAATTAAGAGGTGTCTTAATGTTTAAAATGTAATTACCCTTATGTAGGGTTAGGGGTGCTCATTTTTCTAAACTGATGTTATAAAGCTGCAGCAACATTATTACACTGTGTAATTTAATTCTAATGTAAATATACAGATGACGTGTGTCAAAAATATGATGAATGAATAAGATTTTCACTAACAATGTTGGAAATTTAAAACTGTCATTTTGTAGTCTGTTGTTATGGAGCACGTTTTCACAGGCATATTACATTATTTTCTTACTGTAAGATTTGTTTCACCAAGACAGAATGGGAATAATCAAGGTGCTTTACAAATTTCATGCGAGACAATTCAGTCTTCTCTTTCATCAGTGGATTAATTGAGTCAGCTCATAAAATAAAAAATTATTGTAAATGAGCTAATTCTTATCAAATGATAGCACTACAACAACCCTGTCCATATGCTTCCATTTTGTTCTGGCAGCTTTTCAGGTCTGCCTTTGCTTGATTACACAGGAGCTATCTCCACAGTGTATGCAAAGAACCATTTAATCAGCTATTAGTACATGATTTACTTAGACATTTAGACACTTTCACTTGTAACAATGCACATGCTTTATATCCTTCTTTCTGTATTCCTGAACAGCAAAAAACTACTTCTGAATGGGAACAAAATGGAAAGTGGCTTAATGCACAAAAACAAAAATGACAAAAATAAATAAATAAAAATCAAAAATGAAACCCTAGACTTTGAAAGAAGCTTTGAGTCATAGATCAGAAAAGTGGGACTTTCTGACTTTTTGACTTTCATGTTACATAGCAAAGCTATCCCTATTCCCCTACCTCCAACTCTGTTTCCTACACTCTCATCTCACACTATCTATATTATTTATTATCAGCAGGTTAAAAAATGATTTGTTGATTTACAAGAAAAACACAGCAATATTTTATACAATATTTCTTGCAAGACATCATTATTCTGTATCCCTGTGATGGGTCTCTTGCCAAAAACTGAACTGAAGCACTGGCTCAGAGAATTTTTTCGCAGGTTTTCTACTTTCAAAGTCATTGCTTGTGGGAATCACAAGCACAGATGAAATACATTGCAAAGGCAGCAATATGGGCAGTTGTTAGTTTCCGCTTCATGCTACTGGCGCGTAAAGTGGTGCCAATCAGGCTGGCAGTCATGTCTCCCTCAAGCCTTAAAATATTGTGAAGGAAAGTGTTACCATGATGGGAGTCTCCGCATTTCTGCAAGCAACTTATTACATCACATCAGTATTATATTGAGGCAGTTGTGCCATTACTTTGCAGAAGAGCTTTCAGCTGTAATATATATGCAGTTAATATTGCAGGACAATATGCAGACAATGCAGTCATGTAAATATTGGCCAAAAACATAACAACATGATTCAATAATGATAGCTACTGTAAACTGTTTAGGTCGATATATAGTTTATGACTAACCCTCTCCCAAAGTTTAGTGCTAATGTGTTAATAAGTGTGTTAATGTCATGTAAGTTATGGAGAAATACCTGTTAAAACAGGTAAGTCTTTTACATGTATTACTATGTGTTCAGCACAGGCTAACTTGTGTAATTCCTTAGCGATTTCTGCTTACCACACAATTTCTTCGTAGCGCTGAGGAAAACAAATACCTTGATAAAAACATTGTGTGTAACAGATGACCTTTCTGGGTTTTCATTTAAATTGATTTACCCTGCTATTTTTGTACAAGGTAGCACACTTTTCACACTTGTGTTACACACCCTCAGCTGCAGCCATAATTTATGAGTACTAAACTGATACATTGATCTTTTGTACTCGCATCTACTTTTGAGATAGAGTCATTTACCATGGTAATCGTACAGCATGTCACAGAACTCTGACATAATCACCATAGCTCACGAGCCAAAAATGTGGAGCATAAGACAGAGAAAACTGATGTGTTACCACGGCAACGTTATTTGGGTGAACGTTTCAGAGGCAGCTGCTGGGATGAACAGTCTAACTTTCTCGGGGTCGTGTTTTGTTTTTGTTTTTTGTTTTTTTCTTTCCACACGTTATTGTAGAGGAAAGACAGAAGGTGTAGAAATGCAAAAATGTCATTAAAAACTACCTGTCCTTTCTCTCTGTTCAGGGCCGTCGTAACCATCACCCCGTGAACATTCCCTTTTTAACAGTGGGTTGCTAATGCGTGAACGTTACATAAACAGCTGAGGTATGTTTTTCGACTCTGGGTGTTAATGGGGAGGTTGAGTAATATAAGTTGAGAGCTTAGGCCCATCAAGGGTCGGGGCTGGCTCGTAGCAAATGACTGAGAAAATTCAGCTGTGCAAAGTGGACTTAAGGGATCTGTGCACATCACTTTTCATCCAATGAGTTGTCTGTCCGTGTACATAAGAGTAACAGCTAAGTGGTAAATAACAGGAAACAGACCCGTCCAATTTTGCTTCAAATAACAGGGTCGGACTTTACCTGTATTGCGCCAATTCACTGGTCTGTAAAAAAGAACAAATGGAGCGGGCTGACAGTTTAGTCAGGAAGAGTACTTCGTGTTAAATATTTTTCTTCTCATGCTCCCTCTAAGCGTTGCCTCTTAACTCCTATTTATTCATTTATTCCTTCAGTCCTGTCAGAGTACAATTCAAAAGGCAGCTCCCTCTTGAATAAAACCATCAAATCCAATGTATTTAAACAACAACTGAATCTGTGGTTATGACACTGGATAACCAGTATCCCTGCTCGATGCCCTCTTTGTGTATGGAAGGATGAACATACCAGATCAGAAAATGAAAAGCAATGCATGCAGTTCTAATAAAATGATTGTGTGGGGGGGGGGGAACGTAAGAATTATGTCATGGTAACAACAATAAACATGAAGTCAAAGGTTTAGAACGATCATGGTCACAGGAAAAGAAAAATATGAGCAATGGCTTAACAATAAAACATGACTGTGTCATTCACCATGCCCTTCATCCACTACAGCAGGAGTTTATCACTTCGTAGTGCTGTTCGAATCGCTTATACTCTATACAGTGGACCCACAGTATCCCACAATGCATCACACAAAGAAGTTTACGCCAGATGGTCACCAGCTAACTGTTATAGACCATCATACATTGTGCTTGCAGTGAAAACAAGAAGCAGGTGTCTTGCAGAAAACTACCCAAATCCCTGGACAGTGAGTGGGGAGGAGTGAATTTAAATTATAGGCCGTAGGCTATTGGCTGCGAAAACTTTTGAAATTGCTTATAGTCTCTGGTTTACGTATTTGTAAGCATGCTATTAGTGTGCCATTCAGTCGAATTTGTCAGAATTTTGATCAAGTGTTTTTTGGGTAGGCTGTGGAAATAAAAAAAAAAGTCCATATTATATTAATACAGATTTTAGTTTTTTGATTTTATCTTTAATCATCCATAGGTTTAAACTCAGTTCACTGCAGATTGTTGATGTGGATGGTTTGTTCATGCCATGAATGCATGATGTCGGCTAATGCACTGTGTTTGTGGACGAAGTGTATACCTGGCAATGTAATACAATCACTTACAAAGCCTCTAAGTAAAGCCATTCCTTTGTGCTGGAGAGCTGTTTACTTGATTGAATATCATTGGAGGGTGTTTAAAACTGTGCACACTACTCTGTATGTTTTAAAGGAACAAAAATATATTTCAAGTCACAATTGCGCCTGTGGCTGTCTGCTGCCCGCTGAGTAAATCAGAGATAATTTCAGCAGTCTAACTTCCTATATTGCATGATTGATGTTGATTGCAGTGGCTCCCACGGTTATAAATTTGGAGGTTATGCGCTACAACTCTCGGCCATGGTGAATGTGCAGAGGTGACTGTGATTGTAAATATATCAATGGGCCTTCCAGAAACTGAATTAGACTGATATGATGCTGACATACAGTGTCCATGAAGCAGCTCGTTATAGCTGCACTCTTTTGGGGCTATTTACTGCTGCTCAGGCCAAATGCATGTTTAACAGGCAGAGCAGGTTAAGTTAGGGAAAGGGGGCTTTATTCACAGGTCTGACTTGGCTTTTAGTGGGAAGTCAGGGCAGACTCATCCACAGGCAGTGAGTCAGATATGACAAACAAGAGTAGCTGAAGCACTACAGTACATCAGTTACAAAGTGCCAGCTTTGTCTGGATCTACTGAGGAGCAAATGAGGAACAGCTGCGCCGGGAGCCGGCTGATGGCAAGTGCAGTCAGGTGAATCTGTAGTGGACAGGTGTGGTACAGCAGCGTCTGGAAAACGAGGGAACACATGCAGACAAGGAAGGAAAAGAGCGAGGGTGTGAGACAGAAGATGGCGAAGCGGAGAGAGAATACAGGCTTCATCATGAAAATGTGATGATCAGAAGTGACAATCCATTTACCAGTCTTGATGAGTAGCTCTGCGTCTGAACGGCATCTCTTACGAGGCTCCAGAGGATCTTTGAGCTAAAAGCTTGGATTATATAAAGTGGCTAATGAAAACACATGGGATGGTTCCACATGCAAAATGACTCGCTGTGCGTGTAACCCCTATCCTTTGGAACCATCTCACAACGACACATTATTTAATCTGTCGTACTTGTACAAAAAAAAAAAAAAGACTGTACTGTAAAATCTGTACGATTTTGTAGAAAGTCACCAGTGTTTGAGTTTAATTCCATATATCTACACCGTTTAGGAGAGTGATTTTTAAAAACGATCCTAGCATTTCAGTGGTAATATATGTGATATTCACCGCCCCTTAGATGTTGCTCCAGATCTCCACTGTATCAGAGCAGAAAAATGTTTAGTCCTGCACAAGCCTGACTTCCCTTATTGTTCCCAGCAGCCTTTAGCCAAAGCCAGCAATAAAAGCGACTAAACACACAACAAGAAGCACGGACAGTGGAGCCACCTGTGTACACGGAAACCCACAAAAAACAAGCATGAGCATCCCAATCAGCGGAGAAGGTAAAAAGTTCGAGGAGTTTGAACTGCAATATGCTAGAAGGTGGAGTGGTTTCTCTTCTCAGGGCACCGTTACTCCACTGTCTTTACAGAGAAAATAATCATTTATCCCCACATTATTCTTTAAAACATTCATATTGCCAATATAACCAAGGATGTGGAACTCAACAGAAACAATGAATTTCATAATTTTCTTTGAATTGATCAGTTTTACATAAAACAAAGCTAATAGGTTAATTTATTTGCCTCATCTGGGAGATTTTATTCATATTTCAATGACATTAACTTTAGTCAGGCCATATCGATTTCTCTTAGAGAGAGTACAAAATCTGGCAATGAGGAATAAGGAAAGTGACAGCAGTAATTTATCTTTTTACTTTTGAATAAAACTGACACACTATACGTGACTGACTGAAAGAGAGTTGAACAGAACTGAGTTGAACTTAAAGAAAAACTATGAAAATTTGAACTTTCTTACTTTGCGTAATTTTAATACTCTCATTGCCTGTATGTAAGACAGGAATTCCAATTTTTTAAGCATATTTTGCCAAAATTAGCTCAATTCATAGTTCTGCCTTCTTAATGTGCTCTTGGCTCTTCTCCACATCTTTCCTTTGGGAGACATGAAAAATACCACCTGTGCTCCCTCCAAAAAAATGATCTCACAGTTCACATGCAGGAATAACTGTGAGAGATCTCAATTTTATGAGTCATAGATTTGAACTGCACTTACTCTGTCTGTCACAGCTCTTTTTATCTATCTAGAAGTGCAGCATATTTCTGTGGTAGCCAAAAATAAGTATTCTCTCTCCCTTGTAATAAAATAGGTGTAAGGAATAGGAAGAGGTATGATAACATTAATACATATGATCCGGTATATTAAACACAACACATTTCTTGTGAAATCAAAGAAAAATTTTAAAATGTCATACACTATATTGCCAAAAGTATTCACTCCCATGCCTTGACTTGCACATGAACTTATTGGGTAGACCCAATAGAACAGCTTTGGGATGAATTTGAGCAGAGACTGAGAGCCAGGCCTTCTCGTCCAACATCAGCGTGTGACCTCACTGATGTGCTTCTGGAAGAACGGTCAAAAAGTCCCATAAACACACTCCTAAAGCTCGTGGAAAGCCTTCCCAGAAGAGTTGAAGCTGTTGTAGCTGAAAAGGGTGGACCGACGTCACATTAAACTCTATTTCCTAACGGTACAGAATATGATAAAGAATAAAATCACTCCTTTAAACGGATCAGCATACAACACACTGATCATCTTAAATAATGTTGTTTCCCCACTGAATTTAATACATTTCTATTTATTTTCAGTGACATCGGACAACATTGTGAAATGAAAATTCTAATCTTTGATTGAAAGTATTATTCATTGCATCTACCTGACAAAACCTTCTGTTGCTTTTTGTTTCTATAACCTTCTTATGTACTCATTTTAGGGTCTGTGGATTAGTCACCTTCACTGATCTTCTGCTATCCAGAGCCTTGATACTCTCCTCTTACTTTAGAGCCTCCTTGTACACACACACACACACACACACACACACACACACACACATACACACACACACACACACACACACATAAAAGCAGGCAAAGTTGCCCTGTCAGCACACTCGGCTGGCAGCCGTGGCCACTCCATAATATTCAAGGATATGTAACATCTCAGAATTTCAAACAGAAGAAGAAACTTTTTTATAATTTTACTGACTGACGTTTCATCACATTTATTTTAGTTTACATGTAGTTTTTAATCTGGGAAGAAAAACAGCAGGTGTTCACACTGTGCAGAGGGAGACGTCAGAAAGAAAAATGGCAGTTTGGTCTTGACAGATAGCTTTAAGATGAATGTTGAGGTAAGATGGCGAAGAGCTGCTCACCAGCTATTGGCCTTCTCTGCCTGTCTGTAACAACCAACCTACTCCAAGCACTACTTTCAACTCTCTCTGCTTTCACACAGCTGTAAAGAAAAGACGCACCTTTGTCCAAATATAAGCCTGAAGACTGACACCCTCAATTTGCAAGTTTGATGCTCCCAGAAAATATTTTAGCAGTGTTGTTCATTAGATGGAAGATCGGACAATTTTTAATGAGTGCAAAAATAAAAAACAGGCGAGAAGTGGAATAGAAAGGGAAGAGAAAAGGGAAAAATTGAGATTGAGAAAACTGTGAAACTGAGAATACAATTGTTGTCTTCAAACCACCAGCATATGTTTTCAGATGAAAACAGACTGGGGTTCTTTTATTTGGCATCATTGCATGGCCACAGACATATGCCTGGATTATATGAAAAAAAGAAGCAAAACAACAAAGTGACTCAATCCATTTCACACGCTGTGTAGTGTTTGCCAGAAGAAGGAAAGATTGGCACGTGATAAATCATCATGGTACTTGAGTGTTTTACATGATTAGATGGTGGCAGGAGTTTTAAATCAAGTTTGATTTACTAATTAACTTGCTGCAAGAGCCTTACTCCTGTGTTCTGGTTGTAAGCAGTCTCCACACACAAGGGACCCTAACATTTTTATAAAAAAACAAAAACAGCAGCATTGATCTCCTGTCAAAAGCTTTTTGTCTAAATGCACAGCTTTTAAGGCTGTTCTGCTTTTCTTTTCTTTTTTTCGGAGCGTGTCTCCCCTCCAACAGCTGCTGCTTCATTTTGTTGAATCATACAAAGACAGCCAGATAAATCAGTATGAATTTGAGCAACGTCAGCTGAGACGTTGCTGCAGTGATGTGAACTCTGGGGAGCTGACCTTGAAGAAATTTTCAATTTGTGGTATCTGTGGTGGCTTAATTCTGGTAAAGCAGTGTGTTGTCTAAGCCCAGTGGATCAAAAAACAGAAGCTAAAGCATTACCGTATTAGAAAGACAATGTTGGGGCGTAGATAAATCTTTTTCATTTCCCCTTTTATATACAGCATGTGTATAGCCATTCAGGTCTGTTTTCCTCTGCTTCGACCCTTTTTACTTGGCTTAATGCGTAGAAGCCCCTTCGGTATGTCAAATGTGAATGTCTGAGCCTCTTAACAAGATATCAATGGAAATATATTGGAGCCCACTCAAGGACAACACACTTACTACAAGAATATTTCTCCTCAGCCTCGCAGAGGATCTGTAATGATGAGAAATTCTTCCGTGGAGCATTGTCACCCCGGCAGTGCCTACCTGGAAGTCAACAGTGTGGGAGCACGGGAGTCATTGCTATGGAAACAAGCACAACACTAACAGGAAGGATGTATGAAGCAGGGTATAACTTAAAGCAGACTCTGCACTGTGGAGAAAAAGACTACTCTAATTGATTGGTCGATAGTGCTGACGGAAGTGTGGAGAAATACCGTGTTCCATTTTCACAGATCGCAGGAGTTGCACATTTTCCCCCTTACCTAGGTGGGGAAAAAGGCATTGTAATAAATGGTAACACTCCTGTGTGGGGACAATGGATATAAGCCCGCAGGGAAAAGCATCATCCATGCAGTGGCTTCAAGGTGGCGACAGAATTCCCAGAGTGAATTCTTTTCAAGCAGGAAGGTTTTACTTGTTTGTAACTATGTTATGTTACGAAGAGAAATGTGAAACTTTTCCATGTGTGTAATGTCAACCTTTGCAGAGAGTCTAAACCTGGATCCCTCGTCACACCTTGGTGAGAAAAACTGAACAGAATATTACGTCAACCTACAGCAGGACCCCGAGTTAAGGAGATTTGAAGGAGGGCAGAAAACAAGTCGGAAAAACAAACTCCTCATCTCCATCTTGAGAAACAGAACACGATAACCACCCAGACCACATGGGCAATTTGATATATTTCAAGTCACTTCTTTGTGCATGTCAGCGAAAGAAAGAAAGAAAGAAAGAAAAAAGGAAATCCAGCTGTCCTCTTGTGAGGGAATCTGTGCAGGAATAACTATGGTTTCCTGACTATTGGTGAAGCAAATACAGCCAGAGTGCAGTGGATGGATTGTGACCATTGGACAGCCAGCACAGCCAATATCACACATGGTTGGCTTTGGTATTAAGTAGGATGAGATATCTATGAAGAGAGAGAGAGGGAGGGAGCGTAAGTGTACAGACCACAGAGGACGGGTTGATGACATTTTGTGAGGAAAGCTGATAAAAAAGACTGGCTTTAACTCCCACAGAACAGTCCAGACTACGGATAAGGAGATATTACCAACCAAGAGCACATTTGCTCTAAAATGTATTTGATCAACATCCAGGTGGACCAGCAGTCTAAGACACCAAAGCTGGTTCTGAGGTTTTCCCCTGATTGAATTCTTGCATATGGCCAATACTGATACAGCATAGATTTCTTTTTCATTGATAAAGCCAGGTTATGAAAACACTGATGTATTTTCCTCACTTTTTTTTTTTTTTTTTTTTTGCCAGTGTTGCCATCGCCAAAGTATTAAAAGCTGTTTGCTTACCCACCTAAAAGAAACATTGCTAGTTCAGCATCTCCACTTTGTGATGAGTGCTGGACTTCTCATCGGTTTTAATGAATTAGTCAGCGATGAGTAACATCGCTTAACAGAGTTCATCAAACTTTGTGCTGCTCTCTCGTGAGCTCCGAATGGCCCTAGTAAAACTTTTGTGACGGTAGCTCTCATCAAGAGTTGTAACATGGTTGTCACTCCAAATCAATATATTTCCACATTAAGTCCACGTCTTGTTTTGTTGTCCTATTGGCTGAAGCGACTATTAAAACAAACATTGTCTGAAGATTTCTGACTTCAAAGATTGCTGGCCTGTTGACTCTTGACACAGTGAGCTTTGTGCTACACACTCCCACTCTTTCAGGCTGGCCACTTAAGCAGCGAGGTGATCACAGGGAATAGTTTACCCAGCGTGAGACGTTTGTCACTGAAAATGAATTAGGGCAAACTGATGGTGTTACTCCTCAGGCTGAGCTCCTGGGATAGTGTAAATCACTTTGCTGCTGAGCAATAAAAAATGTCACCATGTGGATTAAAGATACTCTGGCAATGCACTTCTCTTTTCTCTTCTGAAGCTACACAAATATGACATTTGGAAAGAACAAGAGCCCTGAAGCAAAAGCTGCAATCATCCTTGTAACATATCCGGCCATACCATACCACCACTATTGTCTGCCAGGGGCTGAATAATACTGCATTTTGATAAGCGCTTGTATGCCACCAGCATATTACGAGGCAGTTAATAGGTTTTACTTGCTTTCATCTGCAATTCAAAGGATTTTGCTGTACAAACATAATAATTTGCTTTTTTTGTCCTAATGCCCCTGTTGTGTCTTGTGGCTAAATGCAGATTTCACACACCCATTTAGTCGTTTAGGCTTTCGAGGTTGTGTTATTTGTTTTGATCTGGTTTTGCCCCTCATCTTCAAACCTATTTTCATCTTCAGCAGTCTCTGCAGGTTATGCCCCTGCAAATGAAAGGAGGGTCAAAAATCCAATAACATTTATCTCAGGCTAAAATCAGATTAATCTAATGGAAGGAGGGAGCTAAATGTACTCATGCTATGTGAACCAGACAGAACATCAAAACAGCTTATAATAATGAAGACTATGTACTGTGAGCATTTACCATATGTTGGAATCTATGATTAAGCCCTGTGTCCTACTTGTCAGGGGTTGGAAAATATGGGTAAACAAATAAAAAGGAATGAGACACGACTGTGGTGACTGCTGAATACAACACTTTTTTTTTTTTTTTTTTGCCAGATGCCTTATGATTGCGTAGATGTTAAACTGGAAATCTTTCACATTCTGGAAAAAAAAAAAAAAAGCCTCAACAAATCAGAGCTAAAAGATGGCCCCCCACCTATTTATGTCTATCCCATAGAAGCAATTCATGGAGACACTGTTTTAATCACCTTGTAATATTGCCTCAGTTCAGTGCCTTCTTTTTCCACTCACTCCTCTCCTTCTCTGTGGCATTTAATTTACGCACAATCCGTCGATTTAAGATCAAGAGCGCGGGCTTCCCCTAATAACGCTCTCAAAATTATTCACATGTTTATTGAAAGGCTTGTGAAGCTCACTCAGACACATCCACTGCTTCCACTTGCCCATTCCACACTCAGCAATAAATTCCTTCACGGTTTCAAGAGAGGTGGTGTGAATGATTTATGTCTCTCTTTACTTAGATATTGCTTTATTTTCCGTGTTAATGTAAACAAACCGTGTTGTACCTTGGCACTTTGCTGATTGGGAGGCCACTTCTGCTGACTACCGCCGCTGTGGCTGAAAGCTGCGGTGACTCTATTTTACCATATGCCAATTGCAAACTGAATCTCTGCAAACCTTAAGGAGGTTGAATGACTGCTGGTGTTCTGTTTGAATGATAATGACATTTCCATGAAAGGAAACAGAAAGACTTAGATGCATGAAAAGATATGGGGTATGATTTTAAATGTCAGACTGCACGTATGCACCGGCATGTTTAGACGCTTCCACCACCGCAGCAGAGCAGGAGCAGAGAGTGTGGCAAAGTAACGTGACAGGACAGTTTTGCCCTTTTTCTCTTTGGTACTCCCACTCGTGGATGACCCGAAGGCTTCCTTTGCATCTGTCTCACATAGGATCCACTTGTCAGAAGGATGGTGAACGCAACATAATGATGCCTCAACAGGGTTTGGTAAGTGCTCAGACAGCTGCGAACAGCAAAGCAGATGGACTGATGTACCCTTTACTGGGCTGAATGTCATTGGCTGGCATTTCCCCCAATACCTCATGGATAAGCCAGTTGAAAATGGCCTAAAGCGAGAAGGAACTGCACACCTCCGTCTAATGATGTACAGAGAAAGAAATGTGATCATATGGTTGGAATTTACAATAATTACAGCAGGCACTGATCATAGACGTAACTTTGGGGGAAAAAAAGCTGCTGAGCATGCTTGCTATGCTTCTTGTGAACTAACTAACAGTACAAACAGTGGCTGCAACCAAATTTGCAAATGTCAGGCTTCAGTTCGGAGCTGATTTTGTTGACTTGATATTTGTACTACATCTCTTTGGCTGCATCCAAATGTCCACTCTCATCTTATACCTGCAGGTTCTAGAGTGCCAAATATTGGCAAAATCAACATTTACCTCGTGGATCATTTTAGTCCACTTAAGTTGTTGAGTTGACCACCTTCTGTCTAACAGGTCAGTGTAATACAGAATAGAGTCAGGTGCATTTTCATATTGTGCCAAACTGCAACGCATTGCATGTCAAGACACTTTTTAAATAGAGCTAATCTCCATGAGAACAAGCCTCAGGGTGGACGGCCATCTGCCTCGACCGGTTGGACTGAGAGAGAACATGAGGTAGAGAGAGAATAGTAATATAATTATGAAGTGGGAAGAATTTGTGTTTTTCTGTAATTGAAGGTACAAATGTTTTCTTTGAACAACACAGAAATCCAAAGCTCCTGGATAAAGAATGATCCCTTGGGTTTATCTCATGGGAACAAGTTGTAATATTTTAACTTTGGTTTTTCGTTTTTTTTTTTTTGAGAAATCTTTTTTCTGCCAGTCATGGTGAAAAAGTTGCTCAAGCCTCAAATGCTGCTGTGAAGAAGCCAGTCAGAAGTACAAATTTGAAAATTAAGTAATTTAAAATGATTCTGGCCATGACGATGTGTGACAGCGACCTTTCAAGTCATGCTAACAGCCATGTCCTGGCAGTGTGGGGATTTTAAATGATTGAATTAGCATGCTAATATTCTCAGCATGACAATCCTGACACAATTAAACAGGTTCACCATTTAACATGTGCACACTCTTGGTTTAACATGCATGCTAGCATTTATTAATTATTGCGAGTAAGACTGATGGGATGACATTAGCTTTTCACATACTTCACCTGGAACCAAACTTTTGGACAAATTGCCGCTCGCGCTGATAATTGTGTTTGTGGGAAAGACGGAGGCTCAACATAGTGACATCTAATCCAGTCATTAATATGTATGAACCCCAAATATTTCACTCAAAACAATAAATGTGAGCCTAACAACTATGACTAAACAAATTATTCGCAAATGCACATAGCAAATGTTGAAATATTTTTGCAAGGGTTAGTGTAAACTTTGATCTGTCGGGGTGTTAAATATGTTAAACTGTAAATTTATGTGCAGTGATGAGTATGATTTGCTGAAGAAATCTGTCATCGGGGTTGAAAGCTGTGCAAACTGGCCTTAAGTTTAAGCTATGTTTAACTTATTTTCTTCTCACGTTCACTGTAATTATTTAGTGAGGAAAATTCCTCAAGTTCAATGCCAAACAATTATAAAATCCCCTGAGATGGATTACTGGAATAAAGTCTTGACATTAGTTATATCCCTGGGAACAACTGAGGTCTACAGGCTCAGGAGTCTTGCAGACTTCAGCCCCATCGCAGCTTTCTTGACCAAACCCTGCATGTGCCAAGCCTGCAGGACCAGTGGCTGGATATCCAAGCCCTGAACTGAAAAAAAGAAAAAGTCCAACTTTTTATCTGATTTATCTATAATTTTTCCGAAATTATAAGCAAACAACCAGCCACAAACGCCACCTGCAAAATGTCTCTGTGAAACAGAAAACAACAGAAAAGTGTTTATAACAACACATAATGGAGAGACGATAAGGTCTAAGTGTTTTTTATCTCCCTCCCTTCTTTAATTTGGAGACTGCCGTTGGCAGTAGCAATAACTGTAGATTAGCAGTAGGGGGATTTCTCTTGGGAGTGAGGCTACAGAGCAAATCGTTCCAGGCCGCTCCTCGGCAAATGTTTTTCTTTCCAAAGGCCAGATCTCTCTGCTTCATTGTCTTTGCAGCCCCCGTATTTCCCCCAGTTTTACGGCTCTTCTGAGGGACAATTTGTGTGTTGGGCCCTGGTTTTATTTGTTGGTGCTTGGTGAAGGGTAGGAGAGGACGTCAAATGAAACCCATTAATCACCTCACAGGCCATAAGAGATAATTGTGAAGGGAGAGTGAGAAAGACATTGAGAGAGGGAGAATGAGTGAGCAGGAAAGGAGAGGTAAGTGAGGCGAAAGGAGTCAGGAGAGAGCAAACAAAATAAATCAGGAAGTCTGGGATGGGGATTCTTACATATAACAGCCTTTACCTTCAATTTCCTTGCTTGCTCTTTCTCCCACAGCTCTGGGAAGGACTTGACTCAGTGCACAAGAAAAGTGAAATATTAGAGTAAATCATGACTTTTCAAGCCCCCATGATGCTCAAATGATGGCACCATATGTTTGAATTACACACGTATTGAACCCAAATTTAGAGTCTCCTCACACAGTACAGACACATACTTTATAAATGAAATGTGACTCTCTGGACTCCACCTAAAACAAAGCAACAGTAAACATGCCACCCCACCACAAATTACATTGTTACTCTTTGGGGGGATTTATCACATTCATGCTCAGGCTTCAATATCTCCCCAAGACCGTGATTCCAATCTGTGGGCCAGGTCCCATTGGTGAGCCATGAGGTGCAGTGCAAGTGGGCCAAAAAATGATCTGTAAGGCAGTACATAATGGCGATAAGATGTACCAGAACAAAAATGTTTTAGAGGTTCCTTAATCAATGGATTTTGTTTCATGTTGTTTCTTCTCCATATCAATCATCTTTTATACATCTAATATACTTGTTCTCTATGAAAGTTTGGTCTGGATGGCAAGATTACATCCATGGCAGCGGACACATCATTCACTGTGGGAAATTTTCAAGTAAGCCATGAGTTAGTAAAGGTTATGGAATCCAGAAAATACAGTACGCTACCAGATAGCGTGTGCGGTTGTGTTGTACATATATTATGGACCAATCTATTGTGGAGTAAAAAGATAAACATGACCATTTCTGACACTTCTGCAACGATACTCACACGCTGTTACATGTAGATTATGTCACACAAATGCCTGTAACATCGGAACTGACACACCAACGTTTAACAAGCAAGAAAATGAATGGATATGTGACTAAGCTGACACCAGGGGAATTCACTGTGGAACCATGAATGAATTAAGATTTGTCCCGGTGACGGGGGAAGTGAATGGGTTATGTTGGAGGCCTTGAATGAAATGCAACTGGATGATAAAATGAAGGATTTTTCCCTCGCTAGACCTCAGTGAACTTCAGATGAACCAAAGGTTTGATTTACATATTTAGTCAACACAGCAGACAGAAACATCCTACAGTATGCAGGTCCACACTGGATCAGTGGCAAAAATATTTCAATAAATTCATGAGCATTTTTTTTTGGCATTTATTCCAATACAAATAAGATGCATTTGCTGTAGCCAATGATTATCTTAAAGCATTCAAATTTAAGTGATGCAATGCAGCCAATCGATTTTTTCAATTCAATTCTTGAAAGTTTAATGGCCCCCTGGTGGCAGGAAATTGCTTAAAATGGCCCCATACATATAGTTAATCAGCTTTTATTGTCCCCCAGAAACTTGCAGTGTTGGTGTGATCTCAGATGATTTCTTCACTGGCTTATTTGCATTGGCTCGCTATAACCTTCAGTGTGTATGCCCATTTAGTGAACTTTATTCAGGCTTGCTTGAAAACTGTCATTCAGATGGCCACAACAGCAACCACACAGCAACTATGCTGCTGCTGCAATTTTCAGCGATCAGTGTTTTTATTCTTCCGGTATCAATGCTGTGATATTGTGCAGAGGTTGTGTGAGAGCTGAACTCTCAACCACACGGCCGTATGTGAAACTTTATAGCCCCCATCACATGCACAAAACAGATCAGGAAAAATAACATGACATTTTAAATTTTTTTTGGTTCATACATCACATTTTAGATGTATTGAGCAGCTTTAACAGTAGCACATTGATTCAACGTTTGTACAGTCATTTATTCATTCATTCATCCTCAACTGATTATCCGTTTCATGGGCACGGTGGGTGCTGGACAAACAGAGACAAAAAAAAAACAAAACACTCACACGAACAATTTAGAGTCAGCAGTTAATCCAAACATGATGTCTTTGGACGGAGGGAGGAAACCCACGCAGGCACGGGGAGAACATGCTAACGCCACACAGGAAGGCCCCAGGGCGGGAAACGAACCCGAGACCTTTTTATTGTGGGGCAACAGCTAACCACTATGCCGCCGTGCTGCCCATTTGTACACTGAATAATTTATTAGAACTATTATAGCAATTATTATTATTTTATATAATACTTATAATACTTGCAATTCCTAACTTGTGCTCTTGGGGGTGTAGAGATCTTTTACGAATTTTGTCTAGTAAACCAAATTTATCCATTTTTCTTTTTAGCATTCACTAAGAAAGGAATCAAGTATTGTAATGTATGAGTCATGTTATATCATTTAAATTATTATTTTATTAGCATTACCTCCGACATTCTTATTTGAATCCAACAAACATTTTGAACACAAACCAAGTTGGCCTTCTGTGCTTAAATCTGATCAAACCATGGCCACTGCTAAAGCTGCCTTTTTGTTGTGGTTCCGTTGACGACAGAAATGTCCTACAGCTGTAACCAAGGCAGGGACATGTTTGTTGTAGCATTTGAAATTAAGGCCTGAGCATTGTGCATAATACACAGTTCAGGGAGAGTGTCAACTATTTCATAAAACAGTCCGGCCAGCATGGCGTGACTAGATAATTTGAGGTAATCAGAAACACTTCATTAGCACCACTTGCAGGAAGAGCCAATAAAATATTACTCATCGCACCTTTAATAATTGTGCTGAATTTACTGGGTTGGTCTTTTAAAGTGTCAGAACTGAAAGTGCTGCCTCTTCTTTCTAATCTGCTCTCTTAATTAGGACAAGTCATTTATTGACCACTTGCACGCTGCACTACTTTGTCATTCTGTTTTACATCTTTAGAACGCTTGACTGGTTCTGATAAATCTGCATGAGTCAATAGCAGTGCTATTTGATGATGTAAGTCTCCCACTTACAGTGCGTTGTGCCAGGGCTCGACATGGAGAAAACACACATTAGATTTAGACAGCGATGTTTCACAACAGAATTAGAAGGATGTAAGTGGCTGCCAGAGTTTTCCAATGGGACATGCAAATGTGCTGATGAGCTGAACAGAGAGAGGTGGAAATTATCTTGAAATACAGTGTGTAAAGTAAAATAAGTGTGAGCTGTCGCAGCTCACTCAGAGACTCTCTGTTCTCATGTTGCTCCCATCATTCAAATTGGCTAAAGCCGTGTGGTTTCCTGTCACCTTTATGGTGTCTATTTATTGTTGGCTGTTGAATCATTTTACTTCTCTGTATACGCAGCTTTATTCATTGTAAGGCTTTTGATTTAAGGTCCAATTAATAAAAAAGCACCAGCAGTTGTTTATAACTCACTGCATCGGTGAGGAACTCACTTCATGCTCCATCGGATTTTTACTGTGTCCACATAAGATATCGTGCATATAATAGGGGACAAAAGCAAGAGCACATTGCTTGAGAACTTACCTGAAAGTTATGACTCTTCTAATCTTAACTTGTATCTTGGTGATAGATGCAAAATATAAAAAGAATTAAAGAATGTCAAAAATCTTGTTTATGTAAACTGGAGCCAATCCCAGCTGGGTGATGGACAGGTCAGCAGTCCATCACAGGGCCAACACACAGAGACCAACAACCACTCACACCTACGGACAGTTTAGAGTCACCAGTTGACCCAAACATGACGTTTTTGGACGGTGGGAGGAAACCCACGGTGACACAGGGCGAACATGTAAACTCTGCACAGAAAGGCCCTGGGCTGAACTGAACCCATGACCTCCTTGTTGTGAGGCAACAGCGCTAACCAATTTGCTGCCACACCGCCCCCCAGCCACAGCAATGGAAATAAAATGTATGGTCCTGCCTCAGGTTAGCTTTACTTCCTTCTTCCTTCCTCCAAATCAAATCAAATCAAATCAGATTTATTTGTATAGCAGGTCTAGACCAAACTCTTTATAAAATTATCTAAAGAGACCCAACAGATCCCCCGATGAGCAAGCACTTGGCGACAGTAGCAGTTTGAACAGTTTGGTTGTCAAACAGCTCTGAAGTGAACACAAAGCTTTAAGTGAATGTGTCCTGAGTCTTGCTGTGTTGGTGACTTCCCAAGAAGTAGGTGGATGCACAGTTATAGCGCATTGGTTACCTACAATCCTAGGTGGCTGGAATAACGCAAGCTCACAAACAAAAAAAGATCATGGATTCATCTAGATTTTTTTTCTATATCTTTTGCCTCCGGGCCAGCTGTTGAAGCCATGCTACTAATAATGAGAAATGCTGGGAACCCAGCAGCCATAAGAATATGATTTCTGTTTAGTTCAAGTGGTATTCCACTTAAAGTCTCTGTGCCTTTTCTAAGACTACAGCTATGGCTCATTTAAAATTTTCTATCACTTGTTTTGTGAAGGGCCCAAAGCTGTGATTAAATGTGCTCATTACCATCACTCTATGACCGAGTACCACAGTGTTATTTTACACAGGTCAGGCAGCCTGAGAGCAACATTCAAAAGAGAATAATGTCAGTGGTACAGTCACTGGGAGAAGGACAGACATCACTGTTTGCCCACTCTTAGAATTGTAAAGAGTTTCTTGAGGGCTGCATGATGAAAAGCATATTAAAAGAACACTCTGCCAGGGCCAAGCTTTTAAGTAATGGCCAGGATTATTAAGGAAGTTAGCCGCCAGGCTCAACAGAAACGGCTGTGGTAAGACCTACCAGCTGCTTTTTATGGACTTTAGTTGATTTAGATTCATCTGGGCACACTGATGCACTTGTCATTTTTGTTTTGCTCTAATTGGATGCCTTCTACCCTCACACCTAGCGATCAAAATAGAATATAGAAATGACTTTTCGACCCTGATAGCTTTGGGTGTAGATCAAATATCAAACGAGAGAAGGTGTCATTCTCATCGATAGCTGCAACCTGCTTTTATTGTGAAACAAGATGAAAACATTTTTGGCCTGTAAGCTGACTGGACTACATGATAAAAATCCTGTGCTAGTTGCAGTTGATATTTAACTTGCGTGCCATGTAAATCAGTGTAGCCGGGGTCGGACTACGGTCTAAAAGAACGGATTTGTCTGAAAAGTTGTGCGACCCAGCCAGAAATAGTTGGTGTATGTGTGGGGTGTGAGTGCTGACAGCGGCGGTGCCGATAACTATTTTGAGGACAGTCAACCTGAGTGAAAGTGTGTGGTGGTGAGCAGATGGCATTAATAAACAGTGTTGTGGTGCAACTGGTGGCTCGGTGTCTGTCTGCTGGAGAATACACAGTCTTACAGTAAATTTTTTTGTCTGGGTGCAATCCAATAATGTGATTTACTGAAATTAGAGAATAAGAATGGATATTTTCAGTCTCCTATGTGAGGAATGGTGGGTCAAATGAAAAAGAAAAAAAAAAAAGTGACAGATATTGTTGTGTAGTTAATGAAAGCGACTTGGAGAGAGAATTTCCAAACCTGGCTGCTTTCACTCCCTCGCACAGCTGCCCAAACACTGCGTGAAAATGTGGGCACGGATGTCAGATCAGCGGTTTCAGAGAGTCAAACATCACAGGGTGCTTCTGGCTCGTATAGCGCAGGTATCACAGACATAGATGTTGGGAAAAATAATAATAAAATGTAATTCATCTTTAAAAGTAGTAAAGCCAAAACTATTAATTCTGTGATCAGAATTTATGATTTGGTTTTTCAGAAGGAGCCCCCCCCCCCCCCCGATCACTCTCATTTCGACCACAAAGATGGAGAGCATTTATCACCCCATCTATCTTACCGCTGCTTTGCAGTCCCACCTCTGAATGATGCTGTGGACAAGACCCTGTTGGCAATAAACAAGTGAAGCTGGCTGGCAGATATATCACCACCTTGACCTTGTGGTGCAGTAAATCATGGACACAGACAAGCAGTCATGAGATGTGTCCTGTGCCGTACGAATCAGACTTTGTCTTACAGTAAACGAAACCAGAGTGAAAACCTCCCAGCGTATCATGTGACGGCCTCCACGCTGCTCCATCCACATACTGTACAGTCATCTCCGGCCTCATTCCCCTTGTGATCCATGTCTCGATTTATTTCTGGATCATTTTCCCCCTTCTCTGTTGACACTGGGGTTAAAGCAATCAGTTGGAAATGTATGACCTACTGTGGCACGAGGCAAGGTGGCATGAGCCCCGCTCAGGAATCAATCCCCTGTATTATCAGAGTAAGAGTTGCATTGGTCTCAAGTGGTATTAGTTAGTGTATGCTCTGGAAACTCACTGTTTAGTGAGTGTGGTAAAATGCTCAGCAGCTCAGCAAGACACAATTCAGCCTCACAGGAATAACAAGTTTCTTTTCAGAGCAGCCAGATATTCTCACATGTAGAGTTACTGTTTTCCAGCCAACGCCACTTTCTCTTTCTCTGCACAGAATCATAAACAACTACCACCAAACTCTTCAGTCCATGAAATGGCTTTTGTTCGGTAACAGCTCCGCTTTGATGCTTATGTGCACATCAGGCCTAAAGGAAACACAATTTCACTTCACATCATTTCATCATTTTGAAGAAAAATTCGTAACTGTTACCGGTAATGCCGTCAGATGAGAACCTGTCCTTAGCTTTAAAACTTTGTGTTCTCTTAATTTAGAGTTGTCCCTGAACTAAAAACCTCTTCACCCCATGCATGAATAATCATTTACAGCTGAGGTTGAGATGGGTGTAAAAAACATGGCTGGGTCAATAATTTGGTGTGTTAATTGAAATGTTTGGCCTGATAGAAGGCAACACTGGGATACCTTTAATTTGACCACATAGTTTATGAACATGGGCGAATATTTTGGGCAACCTTGGGAGCTGTCTTAGCTGCAGGAAAGACGAGGTCCATCTTGTCTCTGTTTACCTAAAAGCTATCAAACTGTTGTTCAAATCAAGAGTTGGAGAAATACATCTCATAGTCACATCAATGATATAAAGCCTTTTGTTATTATGTGACCTAAGGGAAGCACGCCAAACAGGACCAAAGACAAAACCCTGAGGGGCACCAAACAACAGAAAGACTTTTATGCAAGAAAAAGTAACTAAACCAGTCCAGGGCACAGCCCTTTCAGTAAGAATAAGGTGAATGAATACTCACCCATGGCAGAAGGCCTCATTGTGTCATTTATGACTCAAAGGAGCAGTTTCTCATGCTACTGAAGACATTAGATGGGAATTCATCTAAAATGTTGTGTACTGTCATTACAACAGTGAGCTTCAGGACCTTTACTTTCTATAATAACAGGCAGCTTGGATACAGGCCAGACAGATCTAGGTTTGCTTTTCTTGGAGGAAGATGAACAACTGCCTGCTTTAAAGTGAGCCTGGTAGCAAGAAGCTATCTACATGTTAATGTTTGTGAAAGAGAAACTGAGCAATGGATTCCCATGCTTGGCAGGACTACTGGAGGATTTCATCACACATGTTCACAGGGAAGTGGTAGGAAGACTCCAAAGTTGACTACTGAATTAAATATGTGGAGAAGGATGTCGAAATGCTGGCCCAAGTTGTGGCATCTTAAATGATGCTTTTTAGCTCAGTTAAAAAAAGTTCTGGTGACACAGTGACTGTGCCCTTCAACAAAACAGAAACAGTGAGTCAGTCTCGTATCGTGTGATTTAACCAGGAGGTTGAATTAACAGATTGCATATTAATATGAGCTGCTCTAACCAAAACTAAGGAGCAATGTCATTTTGAAGATTGAATTATACAATCTACATCAGTATGATAAAATAGCACCGCTTTTGGTTCCCAATTGGCTTTTCAACAGGATGGTCATTTAAGATAAAATGAAACTCTGACTGAACAGCTAATCTAAGATAAAGGGCAGGCGAGGTAAAACACTCCGGACTGCCATGCATGCTGAGTTCTTGGCTTCACACACATTCCACTTTGTTGCCTATTTTTGGATGGACCAGGTGCAAGACAGGAAAGCAGCCCAAAGCCACCCTTTTGGAAACCAATGAGTGATGTCATACATACATGTTAGCATTTGATCAACTCTTAATAGAAAAATAATGATCATCATGTCACATTCATGTCAGTCACCATTTGCATTTGTTAATCCTCCTCATCAGCTGGAAAAAGGTTCACAGCTTTAGTGTTGTCGTGGTCTTACTCCCGGGTTGTGTTTTGGCAGCTTTTTTGCTCTCCTGTGCTTTCACAGGCTGGGCATGGTACATAGGTGTCTGGGACACACCGGTTAACTATCTGCAATTAAAATCTTCCTCTGCGCTCAGCGCCAGTTTCTTTTATTTTCTGTCCGTTGTCTGCTGTCTTCTCAGTGCCAACCCGGCCCTGTAATCGGTAGCACCATGCCATCTCTGTACCCAGTCGCCTTTTCTGAAGGAAATCCGATCTCATGCCACAGCGGCACCTCCCTCAGACATCACGTTTTCCACCAGGCTTCGGTGGAACCCTTCCTATTATCACCAGTTTCACCCTCCCTACAGCTTCAACTGATCATCTATCTACATCTTCCCCTTAACTCCCTCATCCCTCATCTTTCTTATTCTGTCTTGCCCCATAGATCTTTTCTTTTTTTTTTTTTCCACATCACCTCCTTTTGTGAGTGTTCTTTTGGCTTTAGCCAACACACTAATCCATTATAAGCATGTCAGATCTAATTTGAACCGCCTTTGAATTTATAGACAAGCACCGGAAAAAAGTATTTGTCCAGTAAAATGTTTTATTCATTCATGTATTATTCATCTTTAACCATTACTTGTATTTTATACAACCTAGACCTAATTTAATTTAAACAGGTGTAATTGACACATTTTATTGCATGTGCTTTTATTTTATGACTTTAGACAAAGAGGCACCATCAGAGGCTGGTGAATAAATACACAAACTCTCTTGTGTGGAGAATGTTTCCTTACATGAGCAATTATTATGTACTATGTTGCAAAAATTGTTTTATCATGCCAGATTTTCCAGACTTCATGGGAAAAAACTGATGAAATATATTGTCCCTTTATGTAGGACAGTGTCAAACAAATTTGTCTTTCTCAAAGCGAACGAATTGTATCCTAAATCAAAGGTGGTATAACATAATGCAAAACAGCCCAGCCTGTTGTAGCCTCAACTTGTAACATGTCAAGGTCACTCCAAGTAATCCCAACATAGGACTCACTTCTATGAGGGCCACATCAGTAAAGACTGTTAATTGCTGTGGAATAAAAAGGTCTGGCTGGCAGCACACATAATGGGACTTTGAGTCATATGCATCACATTTTGTGACTGTTCTCAACACATCGCTGAGAAAGAAATGGTTTCTGAAATTACAGCATAAAAAACTGACTTAACCTTAAAAACCTTAAAAATTTGAAATGATTACCAGGGTTGACCCAGAACGCCACAGATATGATGCTTATTTTTAATGAAAAAAATATCACCTCTGCATGTTTGAATGAACACAAACGGTTCTATCTGGATCTTGTCAGAGTTCTAGTCCACTTTTCCTCAAAGCCTGTTTGAGGTGCTTTATGTTTGTTTAGTGTTGCCGCAGTTAAAAAATGAATCATTGCAAAGACAGAATGCTGCCTATTATTCTTCTATATACGGTTAATAACCTTGGCTGACAGAAAAATACAGCTCATACTTGCCTTCAGAGTAGCTGCTGTTGTGTTTAATCTTTGCGGTGGCTGATAGAAACAGTCAGATCTGGAGGAAGAAACAGTAGTTCTAAAACGTCCACGTAACCCTGCTTGAATATTCATAAGTGCCAAGTGTCATTTTTTTCAGCAGTGCACTCATCTAATATTAACACTTGTTTAATAGCATGCAATTAAGTGAAGGCTAAACAAAACCCCTGTGTAAAATACCTCAAAATAGCCTGTACAAGCCCAACAACCTGAAGCTGACAGATCCTTACGAGGGTGAACTTAAAATGAAACTGATGTAAAGTAGTTCATCCTCCCTCTCAGTGAATATTTTGGTCTGCGACACTTTGTCTTGACTCGTGTGGGCACGATGGAGCAGAGGTTAGCACTGTTACCTCAATTCAAACCCTGACCCAATCCAAAGACGTCAGCTGGTCACTCTGAGCTTCCCATAGATGTGGCTGCGAGCGGGAATGGCTGCTTGCCTGTCTATATGTTGGATGTGTGAAAGACGATCTGTCCAGGGTGCACTCTGCAGGGATCGGCTCCAGCCTTCCTCCTCCACGATGTAAAAGCTCCAAAATCATCAGCACGCTGTGGGCTCCATCTCAGTTTGGTGCGGTGTAGTTGCAATTTCACAATGTTCAATATACTTTGGCTTCTAAGGCAGCTTGTGGTTCTAAAGAGCAAAAAGGTTACAGTAACCTTTTCTGCATCGTTGCTCCTACAGTTGTCTTGTACTTTAAGGTCACCTGCTCGTCAAACTTTTACTGTATCCTAAAAATACATTTCTAATCCTCCCTTGGCTGCATATCCCATAGAAACTCCCCACGTCTTATCAATGCTGTCTGTTCTGTGCCCATCGATTTTGTCCTGCTTCACGTTAAATAAATAATTTCACTCTCAACAAAGGTAGAAGGAAGGCCCAACGTGTTTTAAAGGAAACCTTCCTCATCTGCTGTTTTGTTAATGGTGCAGGTAAACACTCAGACAGCAAATCTCTGTGTACACTCTGTTTCCATCTGAGTGCTGAAAACAAACCAAACAGACCGCCACAGTCATACACTTCAAGTTTTAGCCCTCATCCTGTGCTGACTTGATACTCTTTCTTTTGTTTGCAGCGACATCTTGGGCAGGTTGGCATGTTGACCAGCCCTGAAATTATTTTTATCAAGTTTGTGACTGCTCTTTGCTTGTTTAGATTATTTTTCTCTCTCTCTCTGGTTTTAATCACCAAAAACAGAAATCAGTATCAGAATATATGAGAAATTCCTCCGGGGCAAAAGGACATTTGCTGACAACCTCCCCATGGGGTGGGGGGGTCTCATTAGCTCTATGAATCCATAGCAAGTGAATTCCTTGTAGTGGTGCTACCTGCCTGTAAGAGAACAAGAGTGATCAAACGAACGAAAGCCACATCCCTCTGAAGCCCGCACTTGCCGTGTTAATTGGGGAATGTGTTTTCCGTTTAAACAATCTCAACAACCGAGATCAGTCTGCAGCAAATTACGGACAGGCAAAGAATTTGGACAGGAATTTCGCTCCGGCAGCAATCTGTGATTTCAGCAGGGATTTATTTAATGTTATTCATGAGTTTGTATAAGTTAAAGGGAAAAAAAAAGACTCAGTTTATCTCTCTGAGGGAAAGGAAGTTTAAAGTTCATCCTGCTACATTTGCTCTTGTGCTGGGCTAAACGCGGTTTGAAGAACTCTCCTTGAAAAGTAAATACTGCACTTTTAAAAAAAATAATAAAAAAAAGATCTATAGTCACTATGCATTTTTCATATTCAATATGATCACATACCAAAAGCTATTGTAGATTTAAGCACCAGTGTGTTGCAAAATTCTGCTCACAAGTGAATGCATCAGCAATATTGGAATATTGGAATCAACACTGCTTAATGCCGGTCTGGATAATTAGTTTAAGATCGCCTTTTAATTGAGGTAAGATGTGTCATTGACACTTGTTTTCTTCACTAGGTAGATTATCTCCCACCCTGAGTTTTCCGTTCTCTCCCTGATGTGGTTGCTTTACAGGATTTATTTTAAATCCAGATGTGATGTGTGTTGTGTGTTTCCCGTCATGCCAGCTAATATAAGTTTCGGTGTCGTGAACGCCATGTGCACTGAATTTTCTGCATTAAATCCCATCAAAAAGACAACTGGGGGTTTATACTGGCGGAAGGGACATATTTATAAAGTATGTATTTAATAATGTGCAAATAAACCCATTGAGTCAGAGGAATACAAATGCCCTTATTAGCTGGCGATAATCTTCAAGCAGACAAACATTCAAATAGTTTCCTGGATTGTGCTCAAAGTGACGCAACAACAACCGCAGGCAAGCTATTAAAACACTGATACAATTTTTTGCTGCATGAATGCTACCAGGCAAGGGACACGGGAAATTCATTTTCTTGTTATTGCAAAATTATTCAAATGAGAAAACCATCAATAATATGATTCCCACAGAGAAAATCCCCCATAACCGGTCCAATGGCATGAGAGTTTTGATAAGAGGCTGGGTCCCGCTGGCACATTGTAATAAAAGGATTTTTGGAGCCCAACGAGTTCAGTGTCACAGACGCTCGAGTCTGTGATGGATGTGACAGACCTGGCCTTTCCTGTCTATGCAAGTTTTCTTTTTTAATGAGGGTTTTATTGACAACGTAGCACCAGAGAGGTAATTTGCTAACCCGTGCTAATTCTTCGCTCACCTCTCCAGACCACAGTGACAACCCAATTTCTATTAAATATAATCTGGCACTTTAACACCCCCTATAAAACCCAACAGAGCAGAGGCAGGTATTGTGCAGATTTTAATTATCTCATCGATATCCTTTAACCGCTGCTGTGTTTTTCTCTTCACATTTAAAGGAATGCTGGGCATTCGACTCTACCCACCCACACTTCTCTCTGCAATCTGTTTCTACCTTATAGGCAGCCTGCTGTCAAGAGGTGTGGATTTTCTTAATAACATCATCACATCGTTTCATCACTTTATCCTGTGAGAGAACAAAAACATAGACAACCATTGTGATCATCGTGGCTGACCTCATTGTATCACATTTTCAGAAGTGCAGACAGAACTGAAGGGGTCTTCAGTGCTGGATTGCAGATTTTGTTGTTGCAGCTGTTAATTGGTGTGAAATTACTTTTTTGGTGGCGGCATGAGTATCTGATGTTGCTGGGCATAATTGAGTTTGATATGGTTGACAGGCGCACCCATGGAAGTTGGGGCACAGCTTGATAGCGAAAAACAAAGAGCTGGGGTTATATGGGGAGACCGCGGAGGACGGCACTCACTCAGAGAGAGTGCCTGAAATGTAGGACACAGGCCAGACTGTCCTATTTACTTTATATCATCACATGTTCACCTGTTGTATGTGGGATCATGTCTAACAGCAGGAGGAGAGCGGGGAGGATGTGTTGATTCATCCGTGAGTGTCCTTGAATCAAATAGAAATCCAGCCTTTTCCGTAGTTCGATCATCGCTGTACATCTACAGAGCTGTTCGTGTGTCTGGTTCGACATGAAAGGGTGCTGTGGCGCATGTCATCTTATTTTCACTGGATTATGGGAGGTCCTTGACCTACAGTACTGAATCAGTCCGAATGCCTGTTTGACAGGACGTTGTCTGCTCAGACTATCTTCTCAAAGAAGGTGAAATCCCTCCTCAGTCAGGGGTTTGAAGGTTTAGTTGAAAGATTCACTCAAAAGCAATAAAAGGAGGGCTGTGACGTCCTGCTTATGGGCAAGTCTACAAGTTTTTTTTTTTTTTTTTTCTTCCTTGACCAGAAGATGTGTTCATCAAATATTTCGCCAGCGTGGACATTCTTTGCTGCTTGTGAAGCGTGTCAAACGCAGTCAAAGAATCGGTTTACGTTGCAAGAACTTCATCTGGAAAGTCAAATGTTTTTCATCACACTTAACTTCGACCTTTGAGTCTCATTTGTGGACACGTTACAATGACCAGTGTACAATCAAGATGGCCAAAAAAGTCGCCCGAACATGCATACCGAAACACAGCTCAGAACTCAGGAGGTTATATTTTTGATTCAATCTTGTTTTACTTCAATTCTTTTAGCTGTTTTACACTTTAATACTTACTCTATTTTTTATGTTTTATTCTTTTACTTGTGTTTTACTGTTTTGACTTTTTATTATTTTGGTTTTGTCTTTGCCATTTTAAGCTTCTTTGATGTTTTTTGTGGTGTGAAGGGCCTTCGGTTACAGTTATATTGTAAATGTAAGGGTCTACATCACTTTCTACATCATTACTGAAGTAGAATAGAAGTTGAATGAATGAATAAACGGCCTTGAAAATTTCTCATTTACCGGAAAGATAAACCACAAGAAGTGCCATGTGTTGAATCATGTTCTTCAAATGGCTACACATATCTTTCATGTTCAGTGCTTTGGGAAAGTGAAGCTTATATTGGATATTTTTCTTTTGACTTTGCTACTTTTTTTTTTTTTTTAATGTTTGGAGAAAAAAAATTGAGATAGACTTGTCACATCAGAAACAGAAAGTGAGGCAGCAAATCCCTTTGATGGTGTTAGCATAGATTTTCACTGTCAGAACAGTTGAGTAGCCTGTGGAGACTGAAATAGAGCAGAGTGTCGAGGGAAGCCACCTGGAGGTCCGCGGGCCAGCACGAAGACAGACATTACAGCTTCATATCACACCGAAACTAGAAGAGAAAACCCCAAGCTGCTAATCAAATACCCAATCCAGGTGTCCAAATCTAGGTTATCTTCACAATCCCGTTGGTCATTTGTCAACTTTAAATAGCTGACAGTAGTGAGATGGGGTGAAATGTCACACAGAGCATTTATGGGCATTTAGTTGAGCTTATTTTTACAAGTTGTTTCCCCAATCTTTTTAAGAATTTTTTTTTTTTGGGTTGCATTTCAAACTTTCTATTCAAGACAAATAATTGTAAAAAAAAAAACTGCAAATAACAAAACATCGCTCCCCCAAAGACTGAAACACAGTTTTCAAAAAACAATTTAAAAATCTTGGAAGTATTAAACAAGATGATTTCGATAAATGATGCTGGTGTTCACACATGACAAAAAGGAGCCATTAAAATCCAAATTGTTCTTCCCACGTCTCAAACAAAATAACTGTTCCATCATTATGATCAAAGACGATTTGGCACAAAACTATGAAAACAGAACTAAAAATTTGCACATTAATCAGGTCTTCTTATTCCATCCTTTGAGAACCGTAAATAATGTGAATAATCAAATGGTTCATCAATCCCAAAGGACAGTTAGTGGAGTTACTCCTATGGCATCTCCATGTAAAGTTTCATGAATGTCATTTTAGAATAATAAGGCCTTAAATATACACAAATGATACACTGCTCAGTTCCTGTCCTGAGGCCTTTCTGTGTGTTGCATGTTCTCCCTGTGCCTGCGTGGGTTTCCTCCCACCGTCCAAAGACAGCATGTTTGGGTTAATTGCTGACTCTAAACTGTCCGTAGGTCTGCATGTGAGTGGTTGTTGGTCTGTCTGTCTCTGTGTGTTGGCCCTGTGCTGGACTGCTGACCTGTCCAGGGTGACCCCGCCCTCACCCAGAGTGAGCTGGTGTTGGCTCCAGCACCCCCCGTGACCTGGAAACAGATAAGCGATGAAATGAATGAATGAAAGACTCCAAGGCTGAAAAGTGAAGTCAGTGCTGAGTTGCCTTGGACCTGCATTCCATCTAATTGGCCGTAAAACAGAACTCCAGTCTCTGGGGAAAAAGGCCCTTTTAAACTATGGTTTAAGTGAAGGAATTCATAAAGGAATGGACAGATGGGGTCAGAGGTCGACCCGCCTGTCAATCAGAATAAAGCGTAGAGCAGGTGAGACACGATTACTCCTCCTCAGCTCCACTTTCTCAAATGAGTTTTCGTCTAGTTTGAAAGAAAAATGCCGAATTAACAACTTGACTGTTGAGAAAGTGGTTTATAAATAATAAGCTGAGACATCTGTTTTTAAGTGAAACGCCCTAAAATAAGCCTGTCGTTTAGTCTTCATATCTCCTCAGTGCTGCAAAACGCACACGCTTCTCTCTCCTCCATGTTTTTGATGCCAATAACAGGACTGCATGGTGGTTGTCACGTGATTGAACCGTGCCACACATTCAGGATGTTCACACATTCATCTCCTCTATACTGCAACTGGTCTGCTATCTAAAGTCCTGCTGCCGTTTGTGATGACGCCACTGAACCCCCAGCCAGAATGTGAAACAGACCTGGCACAAACCCATTTAGCGAGGCCTTTAATCTGTGTCCAATCAAAAATAATTGCCTCCTCCTACCAGATCAATCCAACTAGATGAGCCTCCAAACACCCCAGCGGTTGGAAGCGCACATCTAAATATGAATATATGGATGTTAAATAGCTGCCAGAGATTAAACACAAAGCACACACACACATAAACAAAGAGGTCCACCTCCTCACACCCACTGCCGCATGGCTTCCTTTATAAACACCATGAGTCACTGAGGCTGGCTTTTTACCGCCGCTGTAGCTCTTCACATCCCCGTCCTTGGACCAGACTCAGCCGAACTCGCCCGCAGGAGGCAGGACAGAGGGAGATACAGGCAAGTTGCAGTCATCAACAGCTGACCAGAAAGTGGGGTGAGGACAGGCTGACCAGGGGCTGTGTTTCTCTCCGGTAATTGGCTCGCTCTTAGATCTTAATACCGTCAACAGATGTTTGCCTGAGCCCTGAGCCGCGTAACCGCCAACTGTGGAGGAATTCACCCTCTGTGCCGCCGCGTCCTTGTTTTCAGCCTGACACTCTGCTTGACTTGATTGCAATGTACATACATCACGGTCCAATTCAGCTTCACGGAAGTTGGAGCAAAAGACACCACTTTGGCATTGTGCGCTCTCAACAAACAGATTGTTCAAATTGGGACTGGCCAGCTATCCCTCCTGCAAATGTTTTTTTTTTTTTTTTTCATAGGGGTTTAATGTAGCAGAAATAATACCAGTTAAAAAATGTGTAAACACTAATATCTCTAATTTAACTACCAGAACCTTCTCATTTGAAACAATTTTAGCAATTGGCTGCTAGTGGGCCTTGTTCACTGTATTTGATCAAGGATAACATGATAATATTTAATTTTTTTTTTATATGCTTTGTTTTTGAGGCTGCAAAGAGGCATTTTCAGCGTGGACTAAATATCCATCAGTATTAAAGTAACCTTGCACCAAAAATCCAACTGAAATACTCAGCTGCTGTGAGTTTGAAAGGTGAAGGCAGGTGTAGTCTGATTCACATGAACCACGTTGTATCGCAGTCAGGACAAAAAAAAGTGAAATTATACCAACTTGTAGTGTAAAATGTGTTTTAGTATTTTATCGATCAGAATACGTGTCCCACCTTTTTTGAGTCACCTGTTGACTTATTTTGAGCTAATTATGGATTAACCCACCCCCCCCCCCCCCCAAAAAAAAAAGATACGTTTCTGAGGAAGATTGAGCCTATTTCATAAATGCAACAAACCAAAGCCCTTACGTACACAGCACCAGTGTAATGAAACTATATGTGTGGTGTTACCTTCGTTATCGCAGTCAAATAGGTTTTGTAGCTCCAGGTGGGTTTTATTTGGTGGGAATCGTGCCCAACCGCCTCTTTCAAAGCTGAAGGTTGTCGACCCCTGTCTTAGAAAGTGTGTGTCCAAAATCGCTGGAGAAATTTCAGTTTGGTGTTCATGAACGTGGCTGGTCCCTTACTTCAATCTAATTTAACACCTTTGAGACTTGCTGTGGCAGTACAGCGGCATCGCAGTGTGAGTGTGAGCGTGAGTGGTTGTTAGTCTCTGTGTGTTGGTCCTGTGATGGACCGGTGACCTGTCCTGGGTGACCCCGCCCTCACCCCAGTGTGAGCTGGGATTGGCTCCACCACCCTCCGTGACCTGAAAACGGATAAGAGGTAGAAGACGAATGGATGAATGAATGAGACTTGCTGCAACCTTTATTATCCACTTCGGTTAAGGTTCGGGCATCGTTCTAGTTTGTGACGCCTTTGTCAGCAACATTATTTTGGTGTGGTTGTGCGGTCTGTGTGGTTGAAGTTGAGGAACTATCATGGTCCTAGTTAAAACAAGCCGGCTTTGAGCTTCCAGACTATAGGAAACAGAGAGAAACTGATCAGAGACAGCGTAGGAGATAGAACCTTCCCCTGTCTTTACTCTGTCATTCCATTTGAATCATAATGTCTATGACTGCTGTGTGGTCCGAATGTAAATGTGGCATTTTCTTTTTAAAACAGAGAGACAGACAGACAAACTTTATTAGTCCTTTTGGGAGGTTCACTCCAGGAACGCCAGGAAGCAGCAAGTGAACATCACAAGTGTGAAGAAATTCACACAAAAAATACAATAGAAAAATACAATTAAAATAAAGCAAGAACAAAACAAGAATAAACAAGCCAAAGAATTGGACACAACAAGAGCTGTAAACACCCACAGTGTAAATATAGCAGCGTACGAAATTACTGATTCAAAGTTTTACTCCTTGAGGGACAGTCTCAAATGAATGGATTAACAGATGTGGACTTTGCAATGGGAGTTTTTTTGAGAAGCCACTATGGACATATTGATCCATTTTGACACTATTATGAGTCACTGTTATGATGGCTGATTCAAGCCGATGGCAGGTTCCATGGAGCAAGCTGCAGACTCACCGGCAGAAAGTGCTTTTTACTGTGAGCAAGTTTTGGAAACGCTTATTCCTTTAAACTGTGAGGCTACTTACTTGAATTATAGCTACTGATTATATTCCAGTGCCATAACGAAAGAATCCTTGAGGCACCTTCCTTTTGCTATGTACAAACTGGCTGGTATTCACGCGGAAGAGTGTAGATGGGCAGCTACTGCTAAAAGTCGCACAGTCTCATAAACACTCCATCCAATGCTATCTGTTTTTGTCCCCCAACGAGTCCTCCTCAGTTGTGGGTGGTAATTATTTCCTCATGAACACCGCACATTTCTATCAGCGCCACAAGATCCATTTAACAGGGCCTGACAGGGCCATACAATGCAGTTCAATGGTGAACCCAGCTTGCTTATTTTTTATTTTTTATGTTTTTGCTGTAATGTGAGCTTTAATGACGAGCACCTATACTGCACTCCATTCACAGAGACATACTGTACTTTGATAATGTTCCTTTCCTATGATGTCCACATATAAAGTATATTCTCCTTTGACTCTCTCGTCAGGTTTTTACTGCACGTCGTCTTGTAACCTTGAAAATGTATTTTCCATCATATAAGCATATTCCACATCTTTTTATCTTGTTATGATGCTTAGTTATGAAAATCGCATTCATTTTCGCTTTAATTGCTTGAAGAATTGTAACCTTCTCTAGTTACGTCGACTCCATTATCACTGAGGGCAGTCTCCCAGGGTTAGTTTTATTGAATTGTCTTTTTAAATCTGTCTTCTCTAAATGGAAATGCTTTCTGTTTATTTCATTTATTATAAGCCTATAGTCTTGGGGGAATCTCTGCAGCTCCTCCTGTCGCTCATAAAGAATTGAACAAATCATTTTATCCACAGTGAAAGGTTGTGGTTGCTGGCACAGGACTTGGTTTTTAATTTAACTGCATTATTTAAGACACAATTAGATCAAGCAAAGGCCACACACGTACAAATTTGGTGATACTCTGAACCCCAAAATCCAAAAATGGGGCAAATACAAAAACAAACAGATCCAGTAAGGATTCCTAAAACGGGTGTGCTCCAAATCACAGGGACTGAATTTGGATAAGGAACAACGTTACAAAGGATTTTTGTACCTCAGTAAAACTTGTATTAAGTTTTAATAACTTTTCAGACAAAGTGGTGAGTGGTCAGTTTAACTCTGATCTGGTCTCATACTTGCGGCATTTCTGTTTCCCTTAAAGTGATAGTTCAGGTTATTTGGCGTGGGGATGAGTGAGTTTATTACTTATTCATAGCCGGTGTATTACCTGCCGTGATTGCCATTTTAAGAGGCCTCTCTAAACTGGCACAGATCAGAATCCACAGGGAGTCCACAGTCTGTGTTTTCACCTGTTTATGCTTTGTCATAAGGATCCGCCATGCTTCGATTTAAATCCAGGGGTCCGATGTTTTTAATGAACACAAGGTTTGCAGAAGTGGGTACATGCATGCTATGACGGCTAAGACCGCTCAGCTAATAATTTTGCAGTGCAGCTTTTTCATCTGTTAAATATTCAAACAGCTCCTTTTGGGGAAATGCTAAACTTTTCATAATTTACTGTGAATATTTCAACTAAACACTTCTTTGTTGGATATTCATTTCTTCCACCAATGCCAATTTTATCACGGAGGCCCTTAAGGCTGCAACAGAAGTGTAATGAAACTAAGACAGTCCCATTCTCCCAAAATAGATGTAGATTTTTCTTCATTATTATTATGTTGGTATCAGATAGGGTTCCTGGCGGGGATTTTTCCTGGCTTTGAGTAAGCCACAAGTATAAACTTCAGTGAGGAATCCAAAAAATGACTTTCAGAAGTTGGTCTTATCACCGGTTCCACTACATCAGCCAATGAAGACATTCAATATCGGAGAAGTGCAGTTTTACTTATTTAATTTTTCTATGACTTCTACAAGCTGAAGTCACTAAGATTCAAATATTACCATTTGCTGTGTTTGCTGCTGCCAACATGCAATATAACACCAGCCATTTCAATGTTGGCTGAACAATGGTCCAAAAGTGCACTGTGTGTACTATATATATATATATTATGCTTGTACTCGCTATTGTTTGTGCTTTCCATTTCAAGTCACATTCACCCATTCACACCCAGCCATACAGCTCTTTTACATATATTTTAGTGTTTTTCAAACCACAGACACACAGTCTTAGCCTGGCTTCACTGGTAGGCTGGTGCATCTGGTTCGGTGTCTTCCTTTAAAGCCAGGAATGATACCACTGGCTTAGTGGACAACCTGCTCTACCTGCTGGGCCACATCATTATGTTGTGATTTCAAGTGTGAGGCAAATTAAGATCTGTCCTGACGATGGGGGGAAATGTCACTGTTAATGCACGTATTATTCATTGAGACATCGGTCGAATCACAAATGTCAGCGTCCTGGTGGAGTAGTCAGGTGACTAAGTGTTGTTTGGGTTACAAGGAAAGCACAAATTGTTGCATGGGCAACGCAGACAGCTGTGCTGATGTAGCAGTATCTGTTATGTTAGCCCACCCAGATACATAGATGAAACACATCTGTCTGGACCATCTGTAAAATCATCTGTCATCTGGAGCATGACCTCCAGGTGGCCCTCGATTGAGCCACATGCAGTTATTGAAATCAAAGTTCACGCTCAGCATTTTCCCTTTTCTATTCTTATAACTATATTATAAAATTTGCTGCATAGTCAAAAGTTTGGCATGATGGGCCACGTAACCTGACATGCCAGATGGTTTACTACTCAGAACCATCTGGTAAGACTTCATTTGGAAAAAGGGTCGAAACTTATAAAACAATACTTGGCAGGTGATTGGATGGACCATCTGCCTATTGTATGATGCAGTACAGCAGACGAGCAGAAAGGAAGTACAACTCAACAACAAACCAGTCTGAGGAGCTTCCAATGCTTGTTTGCACATAAAGGAACAGCCACTTCTTCAAATCTACCAGTTGTTCCTTATTCCTTAAAACGTCCACAACTCCAAACCACTCTGGTTTTGCCACAATATTTTAAAGCCCAACAAAATGGATTCTCAATTGCAGGAAATCTTGATGCAGCACACGATAAGGGGCTCGTAAAAATGTAGAACAGGAAATGTAGCCATCAAATTTAGTTTTAGTTTATGGGCTTTAGCCTGATGGTTGAAGAAAGTCCGTAATTGAGTTTCATCAGCACGGATTGAGACTACAGTATGCATATGAATTTCTCTTACAAGACAAACCTTAGAGTTTCATGATTTTTGTCATGTCATGTATCATAATATACAGTGGTATATTATGATATGAAACAAGTGATGGAAGAGTGTCAAAGGATGACGGCAAAATTCACATTCATATCCTGAGCACTACGAGAGTTTTCCTGTAGTGATCATGACTAACCGTCAAATGTGATCAGAGATGTGATCGGGCAGACCCTGTCATTAGCAGAGGCGGAAGAGTAAAAGACACATCTTTTAAACGTCTCTGAATGGGTCAAGTGAACCTGAAAAAATTCTCTTCATGCGTCTGTCTGGCCAGTGGGGAAAAGACCTGGAAAGCATAAGTCATCCTTTTTATAGCGAATCAATGTTCCCCACTTAGGTGCAGGTTACATAGAGGTGAAAGTTTCCCTGCTGAACTGGGGGCCAGGATTTATCACACAACCACTAGAATTTGTATTTAGCCATCCATTTTTCACCGCGACCATTATGGCATTAAGTTCAGAGAATGACTGTGCAAACGCGCTCACAAGGAAGAAACTCTGACATTATTAAAGGGTGGAGGCAATCGGCCATGATTTTGTGCATCTTTTAATAGTACCAAGACTTCTCAAGAGACCGATTTTCATCTTAGATTTGAAGTCTTCCAAATCATTAAGTGATTGATAGTCAGGTTTTAAGTCCATTTCCAAATATTTCTCAGGGACATTTAATTATGTGTCTCTGAATGTAGCAGAAATTATGTATTTGAAAAGTCTCAACACCGGGCTTTCACTTTAACTCTGCCAATCTGTCAAATTCCCTGCGAGAAATTCTTGTTCACTAGTACGTGTCAACAAAAAAAAAACAAACAAAAAAAAAAACACACAAAACATTAATTATCATGCACAGTGAACATCGGAAATCGTGGGTGTATTCAAATTTAAAACCTCTTGGGGGGGAGGTAAATGCTTATAGCAGCTCAACTATGCCTGTGAAAAGAAGGAAAGAGTCGTTGCTATTTTATATCTATTTAGCTAGTTTTCATTTTCTAAACATCTTTTTTTCCCCGTAGCTTAGGATAAGGTCCTATCTGTTGAATCCACTCATTCATTCATCTTCAAACACTTTTGGGTCGTGGGGGAGCTCGATCCAATCCCAGCTCACAGGGTACACCCTGGACAGGTCTGTTGAATCAATATTTGGTTGTATTTGTAACGCTAACATTTTTTTTCCAAAAGTTAAATTTCAGGATGGGACCTTTAAAAAAAAAAAAAATTAGCCCCTATCGGACGGATAATAACAGCTAGCAGTTTTGGCAGATCAGCTTGTGTACTCAGGCGGCACGGTGGGACAGTGGTTAGTCCTTTCACCACACAGCAAGCAGCAGGTTCTGGGTAGAATTTACATGTTCTTCCTGCCGGTTCTCGTGCTTCCTCCCACAGACGTGTGTGTTAAGGTTCATTTGTGGCTCTAAATGGTCCAAAGGTGTTCGTGCTCTGCATGTTGGCCCTGCAAGAGAATGATGTCCTGTCTGGGCTGCACCCCACCTTTCCCCCCGATACCACCTGGGATTGGCTCCAACCTCCCATGACCCTGACGTATAAGAGGTATAAATAATGGATGAAGCTTCTGTACTTCTTTTATGTATACCAAATTTATGTCCAGCTAAGAAAGCCAGATGGTAGTTGTGATTGAATAAGCATTTAGTAATAAAATTTGAACTTCATTTTATAGCTCCACATAGTTGAAGTTGACAAGAACTTTTTGAGGATCATACAGGACCACTCAAAAGCTTGGACATTCAAATGAATAGAAAAGTGTGTCCAAACTGTGTTTGGATAATTGTGTTGACTAAATTGTGCTCCACTTCAGATAAAAATGCACTCCACCACTCATGGGAAGAAGAAACTAAGGGAACTAAGGGAAACTGTAATATCTCTCTCCCTCCAGCTAAGCATTATGTAACACCAGGTGCTGTTCTGGTAAAAAAAAAAAAAAAATTAAAAAAGCTGGAAAAAAAATGTTGATATTGAGTGTCACTGTTCTCTACAATAGGGGCTTAGATTTCACTCGCACTTTGCGAAACCCTAATCTGCAACTGGAGGCTTCAAGATGTGTGTGTTCATCTGCTGCATTGCCAGAGGGATGAATACAGTACCTTAGTACACATTCAAAAACAATTTGGTTCAAAATCAATTATAGCTCCCAACACTTTCACCACAAATTGTTTAATTTCAGTTTAAGGTTGGTATGTAGCCATTTGTGCTTGATATGTGTGGGTCTATCCTTTTCACACCGAGTGAGTGGGAGGGAATTAAATGAGGGGAATAAATAACATCCCTACCAGCTGGTAACAGAAAAAAAGAAGTCTGTCTGTCTCCACTTCCTCCAGTTAAAATCCAAACAGAGCAGGAGGAGCTCCAACGGTTACAGTGTTCTTGTTCCCCATTAAGTGACAGGTGACAGACCGTGAATTTACATGAGCTTTACATATCAATAAAGCCGCTCTGGAGAAGAGCACACCTTCTCCATCAGCGTGTTTGTTCTCGTCACAAGGCTTCATCGGGTGATTGTTTTCCTTCAACCCAGTTTATTGCTTGGAAAGAGTAGTGAGCAAATGTGAGAAATTGGGTTCATCTTATCTGCTTCGATAGCTGCCGCGAAAATGAAATGGAACAACAATCAAACACAATGTTCTAAATCACACAAAGGCTTTATCTTGTGTTGTTTGAGCCGCAGAACCTGGAACTACATCACTGACAATGACTCAGCTATGTTGATTTATTGGACTTTTACTTCAGTCTTTTGGTTGTTTTGGGGGGTTTTTGTGGCCAGGGACGGGGCGGTGTTGTTTTTCACTCCAAATGCTGGGATTTTATTGCAAAAATAGTGGTGGATCAGCACTGCAAGACTCATACTAACTGAAAAGGAAGGGAGTAACTTCTTGCCAAAGTAAACAAGGCAGTGTGTGGCGGTTGGAAAAAATGATCAAACTGGGCGAATAAAATGCAGCGGAGCTGTGAGTAACTCTGATCTACTCCTGTGGATTCAGTAGATGGGAGAAGATCGCTGCTGTGATATCAAATTGACCTCTGACACACACGGTGGCATCAGAGCTTCGTTTGATCAGTTGGCCAACTTTCGCTGTATCAGTGATTTTGTATCTGCAGCTCTCAAGGCTATTTCGGGCTACGTTCAGCCACTGAGACCCCACTGCCGGAATACAACGGACCTTCCATGTAAACAGGCGGATGGCTGCTGAACGTACAGGTGAATGCATAATTTCAGCGATTAAAAAGCCGTTGCCCTCCTTCCTCCTCACGTCTCCCTGAGCACTTAACAAGGTCAGCCATTCCTGTGCGGAAACAACAAGCTCTCATGAATAAGTGGCTGTTGAGGCCATCGCAGAATAAATTTGTTTTTACAAGCCTAATCAACAGTCGCTCATTAATCTGTGATTGTAGTTTGTATTGATCCCCCTTGCATAGCAATTAACGACTGGGAGATTTTTATTGTGCAGGTTTACTGACCATCATTGACCACCATGAATAGAATCCTGAAGCTGGGCCGAAAAAGGGAGTTGCACAGGAGGCCCCCTTGGTTTCATTTAACTGTGGCTATCTGGATCAAGATTGCAGATAACTTCTATTTTGATAGTACAAGCCCACATATGTGAATACACTGGACACCTTGGTGCAATTTTGCAAAGCACTTAAAAATAAATATTCTGTTATTTTTACCAGCAGTTTGGTTTATTAGAGTTAAGATTAAACAGGTGTTTAATCTCAGATTTCCCCTCAAAAGGCAGATGGTGTCCACATTTGCTCGACGCTTTAAAAGAAATATGAACTTCTGCCAACTACGAGCAAATGATAACAGTACTTGGCAAATATTATTATTGTAATAATTAAAAAAAGAAAACACACCATCTGCCTCTGGTTGCAGTTTTGTGGCACAGTCTTTGCGGTTGTTGCTGACTAAAGCACAGCCCACTATTGGTGCCACATCTTCAAAAACCCCACAAATCCTCAGTCACTGTGATACTGAGTACTATGAATTGGGGGAATTCAAACAGGCTGTCCATCAAACACACCTCACTGACTGTCCATAGCTGCTGTCGGCACTTCAGCAGTGCAGAGTGATGGTAGACCATTTAGTGACAGGATTTTGAAGTAAAATACAAGTAGAAGCTGTTATCTGCCAGCTGTCCGGTGGAATTGAACCACGTATTGCACCTCGGAGAGGAGGAGAGCAGAAATATAGCAACACATTTTGGCCTCCTCTCTTTACTTGTTTGGGAAGCAAACATTTTGGACCAAAGCCCATACTTAAAATAACTATGTGCATACTGTACCTACACTCTTTAGTCATTGGACCCACGAAAGGAAGCAGAGGTATGCAAGTGAACAAACATCATACTGGTGAACACAGGCCAACTCAAACATCATCAGTATTATTTATATGTTGTGTTGTTATGCAACTGTCCATTGTGGAAAATATCCCCTGAATAATACAGAGGACATGCCTTTGGTGTCCTTAGTTGTAGCTCCAGGCTCCAGCTGTGCTCCCATGTCATTAAGCTGTGCAACATTTTAAAGTGACAGACTTCCTTTGACTTTATCCTTAAAATAGTATATATTTAGTGTGGATGTGAATATATAGGGCAGTTAATAAATGCCAAATGTATATCGAAGTTGGTTTAGAAGCAGTCACTACCAAAAAGAGCCAGTTCTGATCATGAAAAAGCAACTGGAGGGATTCAATAGAATTTCTTTTTTTTTTTTTTCATTCTGGAAATGCAGTTTCAAAAACTGTCAAATAAATAAAGGAATTAATTGATGTCATCTCTCGCTGGTGGGAAATTGAGCAGACGACCCAGGGGAGAATCATTTTTCGGCAAAACAAATTTTTGTCAAAACACTGCAAAACAGCTATCAGGCATCAAATGTTTAGAACACCAAAAGGAGAAACTTTTATTGACTGTGTGTGTGTGTCATATTGGTAGGTCAGACTGTTTCTTGGTTTGTACTTGAACGGTCTCTGGAGTGGAATAAGAAAGCAGAGCAGCTGAGCATTCAAGCTGCAGGCAGTGAGGATAAACAGTGTACGGAGTAGGACAGCATCACGGCAGCCCCTTTAGTCCCACGCAGTCTGCACAGGAGGGACGGCACTCAAGCAAAAAGCCATCTATCTGTTAAACACACCCTCTGGAATATTTATCGCCGCTGTACGCGGCACCCATCCGCTGGCATCTCAATGTCCTCCCAGCTGCCTGTTCCACTCAGGTAAATCAAAGTGACTGTTTCACTGAATGAAGTATGTAAAACCATTAGGGCAAATTGCAGTAACCAGTAGGGCCTGCTGCTTCCCCACACTCTGCTGAGAGGCTGTGGGCGTTGTGTATCACAGGAGACGCATCAGCTTTGAAAGGGGAGTTCATGCCGTTGATGGCGCTTGTCACATCAGAGCCTTTATGTTTAGGTGAGAATTCTCAAGCGACACCCAGCTAATGGCTCCATATCGATGCACGTCCCCACGGCCTGTCTGTCCGTGACCTTTCATCATTAATCCCGCACACCGTGTGCTAGAGCGCCACACATGCTTAGCTGTGGATATCCAAAGAGCCGTGCAGACGGTTCTCTGGCTGGCAGGTTTGGAGGAAACAATCATCCTTGCTAGTGACCCAAGCTTTGTCTGACACTGCTTTTTCTGCGCAACGCCTTCAACAGATAAACAAAAGATTCAATCGACCCGACTTCTTCGATGGCTCTCATCTGACACTCCATCACTGCTCTCAGCCAGACCAGGCTCAGCTTTGCTGCTCTGCTTTCAATCACTGGGCAAGGTCCTCCCAAAAGCAAAGAGCTCTGAGAGAAGACAGACGACGACATTTTCGGACCGTGCTTGAGGACAGACACAGGACAGGACACGCACTGAAAAGGCTGTTAACCCCTTGATGCATGAATTTATTTCCAATCGTATAAGAGATGGATTATTTTTGTTTTTGCTTCCAAACAGATGCTAAATTAACTGGAATTTGTCAGTTTGACTATAGCACATGCACTGAATATAAATTTAGATAGGATGCAAATTAGCAACAACAGGCAATACTGACTGGTCCCATGGGAAACAGGTGCTTGCAAAGGGTTCCTAGGTAGGTATCGACTACCCACAAAGCGGGATTAAGGAAATAAATAAGCTATCTCGGCTCCATTCTGAATGCAAGCGTGTTGGTTTATTCTATTTTTATGCAGGTCAGTGCATGAAACAGAATCCACATCACACGACGCATGTAACCTGTGATTCCTCTCGTACAGGTTTACTCAAAACAAGGCAACATGCAGGTTCACACAAATTTGGGGACTGAGGTGAATTTGCTACAATTGGTTGGGTCAAGGTTTAAATCGGTAATTACCGGACGTGATAACGTGATTTTGTGTGTAACAGTGAGCTATATATATATATATATATATATATATGCTCAAAGAGTGACACCTGCAGGACAATTAAAGGTGGCAGAATCCAATTCAACCACTATTAGCCAAAATGTGAAAGGATACCTCGCTGCTTCAGCTGCCAAGTTGGATGCAACAACAAACGTCACGGCAGCAATGAAGATAACTCTAACCCTAACCCTCTCCATCATGTAAAGTGAATGGACCCTCCAGAAGAGCCTTTGGTCATCGAGTCGGTCCATACATAACATTTTTATGATTTTGATATGTCCAAAATGCCTTGAGGCCACATTCTTTTAGACGTGAGGATGAACTGATCGAAGGTTCATAGACCTTTGCCACAATTTAACTGAAACGGCCAAAGTATTATCCAAACGGTCAAAGGTCAGCTTCACTGATCATACTGTTCTGCAGACCTCAGGCTATTATTGAATACTGTAACTCAGGAAGGGGGGATTATCACCATATATCCTTTAACTTCACTGGGTGGTGGAGGTCTTCAACAACGGGCTTTAATTCTAGATTTTAATCATTCCAGATGATCATGGATTTGGCTTTTCCTTTTTAAATCTGAGTGTGCTGTGTAAAATGCACTGCAATGTGAGCTGTGTCGCGCTTCTTTGCACTGACAGGCTTCTTGTAACATGTTACACACACACACACACAAGGTTCAATTTCATCCCCAATTTCATCAAAAATAAATCAATTCTTTATTTTAGTGCTTAGTAGTTTTTCATTGAACACAAGGAAGTACAGATAAGTAGCCAACTAATGAAAAATAACATGATGCTGCCGTGGGCTGGCTTTCCTCCTGTCCTCCCCAATTTACTGAGTCACCAGCTGCCACTTACCATTTATGAGTTGATATCATTTTTATCTTTAAACACTGAGGCAGTGTCCAGGGGTGGACCGTTGCTGACTCACCTTACATGAATAACAAAGTTAGGGAAGAACAAAAAAAAGAAAAGAAAGAAATTGGCTGAAAATCTTAGAGAAATGTCATTCCAGAGAATTAGTTGTGGATCTAGCAGCAGAAACAGGACTACAGCTTCCAGTGCAGCTTCCAACACATCCAGTATTACCACCAGTCAAGTTTTGTGCCACAAGCAGAAGGCAAAAAACTGCAGGAAGCTTCTCTTGTGAGTATATTTAGCGGGAAACTTTTTACATCTTTGTTTTTGTTTTTTCTACTCTCATCAGTAATTCTAAAGTCAAATCAAAGTAATTAAGATACTTAAGTGTGTGTGATCATCTCAGATCCACTGAATTATATTTGATTTCAGAACAGCCTCCTATGACGTAGTGACATGATAGATCAAGTGAGCAACATATAATGAGTTAATAAGAGAGATTTTAAGTTGCTGGTAGGATGAACATTTGTCACAGCTAGGCTAGACTGCTGGCTTTCTTTCTACTCCATCTCAGCTAATCTTAGCAACCGGATCTTTAAGGCTTTTTATGAAATGTGAAAATAAGCACATACACACTCACTTTGTTGGTCATTCATGTGTAATTGGGGTCAAATTAGATAATTCTATCTATGACCTGAAGGCTCCATGACACAATTTGAAATCCGTCTTTGGATAGTGCACCAAGGAAGAAGTGACAGAGGCTAAACATGGATCAATACATCGGACCATTAATATCTTCATTCCAATACAGAAAAACACAATGACGGCAGTCTGTATTGATTGGAGTGGCCTTTCTCTCTTCCTGCAGGCTGATGCTGAAGCCAGTGTTTTGACATCTTTAACGCTCTTTGTTGGATCTTAGAGATTCGTCTATCCATCCATCTTCTACCGCTTTTCCGTTTCCAGGTCGCGGGCGGTGCTGGAGCCAACCCCAGCTCACTCTGGGTGAGGGCGGGGTCACCCTGGACAGATCAGCAGTCCATCACAGGGCCAACACACAGAGACAGACTCACCACTCACATGCAGACCTACAGACAGTTTAGAGTCAGCAGTTAACCCAAACATGATGTCTTTGGACGGTGGGAGGAAACCCACGCAGACACGGGGAGAACATGCAAACTCTGCACAGAAAGGCCCCAGGCCGGGAACCGAACCCACAACCTTTCATCTTGGGCGACCGCACTAACCGCTACACAGCCATTGTTGCCACTGAGAGATTCTTTTTTTTTTTTTCAACTCTGTGGCCCTCCTTTTATCCGCCTCTGTCTCTGTCTAGCAAATTCAAACCTTGCTCTGACAGACAGTGTTTCTGTCCTATAAATGACCTCTCATATGGGAATTCTGTCTTCCTTTCACAGCAGTACATCTGCCCCAGTAAGAAACCTACATATACAGGCCCATCACTGTGTTATGTTCCCAAAAGCCCCCTCTGATGTTCTGGTGTGTTGGGAACATATTACCCTTCGGTGTGCAGGCATTTCCTTCTGTCCGCTTTTCACCACCTGCGTTTGGTAGCAAAACAATTGAAAAGTTAAAATATGAACACAATGTGAACTCAGTCATGTCTCCAAGTGTCTGGCCCTGATTTTTCACTTTATTCTTAGTTGAGCCTAATTTTGTCTAAAAAGCAGAAGTAGGTTAATGAGTGAATGAAGTCGTCAATAATTTGCCCCCAAGTTTCCCTCAGCTTGTCTCTCACACCTCCATTGATGAAACACATTCCACTTCATCTTTAGCGCCGTGAGTTCAATTTCATTTTTAAGGTTAAAGTAAATGGAAACAAACAAGCGGTGTTTCCATGACGATTCTTCCTCGCCGGGTGTACGACATCGTGTGCGGCAGAGACCAGGGGAGAAATAGCTTGACAGGCAGAAGTTTTTATGTCAGTAATTTCACTCTTGTCTCTTTGTTGCATTTCTTTCTTTTCTTTTTTCGTGGCTACCTGTCACATTCATTTAGACTGAGACGAGGTGGGGTGCTTTCTGAACCAAAGTGCCCTTCAGTGTGCTCAGGCGAGTTCTCCCTGGGAATAAAACCAAAACCACAGGCTTCCACTCCATGAAACAATTCTGCCTGCCTCTCCTCAGAGATCTGCCTCTATAATCTATTGAATTTCAAAACACATTGGCAGGGAGACAAAAGCTCAGGGCATGATGCAATGTGTTTATTTGTGGTAATGAAATCTAGATTGAGACGAGGTCTTTGGCCACTTAATCAATCCCCTGAGTGATTTTCTATGGCTCTGTCTGCACATTTAGGCTCAATTCACAGGGGTGCAAGCCCACAAAGGTTGCTGACAGTTGAAGGGAATTAAAGGCGGCACAAGTTGCCTTTTAGGCCATTTAGGGGCTCTAGGCCTTCTCACATTGACCCAGAATACACCACTTGCACTGGCAGACTGAAAATGCAGAGTTGCTCACAGAATAGAGCATTCAAACACTGAGAAATATGCATGAATATCGAACGGCACAGTAAATTGAATCTAATGATCACTTCCCCTTGAAACGAGATCTGTTTTTCTCTAATATTATTTATTCATGCTTTACTGTGACAAAGCACGGGCTTGTTCCTGCCGTGGAAATGTGGTGTATAGTTCTGCTCAACTACAAACCAGACATGGAGCTCTCTTACAAACTGTGCCCGCCGACTGGCTGCAGAATCTGAACGCGACCAGAGGGGATGAAGGGGCGAATCCACACTGTGGTTCGTTTCAGCACTGCAGTGTTTCTCTGACTGCCTAATGAGGCCTTATTAATTCAGATCAGGGTGAATGATTACCTCATCATTCCCCGTTCTCCAGAGAGCTCCCTCTCCCTCTGTACTCTGCCTGGTAAATTTACAGCACAATAATCCAGAGAGCGTCTCTCGCCATGAGACTTTAATACACCGCGTAAGGAGCGAGCACTGAGCAATACAAGCTAGGACAGACCTCTAATATGAACAAGTCATACATGTTCCTGTGGGGTTCGGCAATTACTTGGAATTGTTTTAAGTCTGCACAATCGAATGGTATCTTTTTTTTATCTATTTTTTATCTATTCTCTTCGGGAGAGCCTGCACTCCCACTAGCAGCAGATCTCTGAAAGTGAACACAGAATACCCTCCCTATCTCAGTGCAAAGACTAGTTGCCTAGCAATGAAGTGTCTGATTTTATGGTCTGTGAGGCTTACATACGAAAGAAAAGGAACAAAATCCATCAAGATTAGATTTTAAGTACTGTAACAGCCAGACTCTTATTCTGTTTTTGTATGCTCATGTGGACAACATCAGGCCTTTGGTTTTTGGATATTGACAGCAAACAATGCTGTGTGTGGAGGCTTAATCCTCAGTAAGTGACACATCACTCACTGATCCAGCTCCACGGGTGATGCTGCTCTCATCATCTTTTGACAGAGTTGATGAAATATTAAGCAAAACCTAATCTCCATGGGCAACACGGGGTTTGGTATCGATCCACTTCGGACCAATTTCAGCGATGAATGTCACCGCTAGATCTATTAATTCACAGCCAGGATGTCAATGCCTCCACAGTCTTAGTGAAAGATTCTTCTAGTGGTATTTTTCCACAATAGGTCTGAGCGTGTGATTTATTCAACGGTTGATTTTCGCGTTACTGTCAATATGCAAGAAACAGCCCACTTCCCACCTTTATGGAAATCTTTTATTTACCAGTCTAACTGCTGTTTCCGTGTTTGTTATCTAGACTATTGGGAAGCACAAACTTGGGAATTTCAGTTTTGAGGAATCTTAACCCTACCCTAACCCTAACCCAACTTGAGGATTATCCTGTGTTCAAAGCTTAAGAAAATGCTCCTGTCCTGACAAACTCCAGCCTGTGATAGGATGACTGAAGTAATAGATACACAGCTGGAATTCGAAGAAGCGTCTACTGCCATCCGACGTGACCAGTGAATTACCTAATGAAGGAAAACGGATAAAATCATGATCCTTTATCCTGTATGTGACAGAACACTGTTCAAAAATGCAATGAGCGATGTCACATCCATTTCAGTGCCATTCTAAATGATGTTTATATTTCGCTTTATCCAGGTTGGCTTTCACTGTTTATACTACATTAAAAGTAAAGAGCCTTCAACAAAGCACTCTCTAGCAAACAGTTTCTGGTAATTTATTTTCTTTCTTGGTAGCAAAGACAGAATCAGCTTGATGTTACAATTGCTTCTTCTTTTAACTATGATGGGTTTGTGGATTTAGCAATGCAGTTGTTTTTTTTTTTTTGGCCCTGAACTTAAACAAACCTTAAAGAGTGTCTGTGGGCACAACACAGCACACATTCAATCCAGCCTCTCAAATCACCCCATCTCCACCACCACTCCATTTGCTTGTTCACATTCCAGACCATTTCATCTTAAGTGGGGATGGGTTATAACGTTTCCAACGCTGAGAACTCACTGATGCAGGCTTACAGGTCACACTCCCAGAGAAGCCCTAAGTCTAGGATGGAAGAAATACCCCATATTCACAGTTCTGTTCAGTTATATTTCCAAATACTGAAAAATAAGTCTGTCTGATCATACATCAGGCAGACATGCTGACAGAGAATATTTTTGTGCATGCATTACAAAATGTTGTGCGTGACAAAATAGTAGGAATTTCTTCTTTCTGCCTTGTGTTACACTTTCGAGGACTATGAAAATGACACTTAGAAGGACTATGATGCTGCAAAGCGGACGGCCCTTTCGCCTCTTGTGCAACAGTAATGAGTCACCAGTCAAACATGAACAATGGCCCACATGACACTGTTAAATGGATACGTGGCAGCTCACAGTGGCAAACCAATAAGGATATTTCAGCCAACTCTTACTCTTGAGAGTATTTTGACCTCATGTAGCAAATTGTTTTGCCTTTAATGTGTATTTACTATTCCGATTCAGGCTCACCGTTCTCATCACCCATATTTTCAGCAGCAGCAGGGAGCTGTTAAGCCAGAAAGCTTTTAGAAACCAAAGCACCAACCCCTGCACTTTCCAGGGATTGGTGACTAGTTGCTGAAGGAGGAAGGATTGCTCGTTTCAATACAAAAGATGCTGAAGTCATATTCATTGAGTGGGCACAAACATTACTTTAAAAAGAATTCTTATTGTTCTCTTTTTTTGCTGATGTGTATATAGTTAATCGTTTGACAACATTTGCTGCAAGGACTGCAGATAAATCTTTTTCCCCCAGACTGGCAGAATGATCATATTTAGCACACAGCAAATGAAAACCAGTGTAATATGATGAGAGGGCTTTTGTTTTGACGTCTATTGTCATAAATCACTTATTGGATACATTTCTCTATTCGTCCAGGTGAATAAGTTCAGTTATCAAAAATATCTTTTTTAGTTTTAAGGAGGGATTTTGTTAAATTTGCCATGTATTTGATGTAAGGAGAACAGTTAGCCTTTGTCTTTATTTCACTGTGTCTTTAACACTGTGAGCATTCATTTGTGAATCAATAAGGTTATTTTTGGATCTGGCAGGTTTTCCTACAACTGACAAAAAAGACTACAAGCGTGAGAGGAAAATGTCCAGATCATGAGTCAAGAGAGTCGAGAGAGGTTATTTTTCAAAAGCTCAATTTAAGAGGAAAATAGATAAAAGCTTGCACTGATATTAAAAGCACTGTTGTATCTTTTGAATTTGCCGTTCCTTTGGACGATTAGTGAGTAACTCACTCAACGGAGCTCAGAGCTCACCAGGGGAATAAGTTAAAATCCACAAAACCCCAAACTTTTTAAGATGTTCCTCCTCTTCACCTCCTCGCTCCACTTTCGGCAAAAGCAGATGAGAGCATGTGTGGCCAGCTCATATAACACATACTAGAAAAGAGTGTGAGAGTGCCTGCTCTGAAAAGAGTCTGCTGATGTTCGCCTGCATTTTTAATTAAATTCATCCTCTATACTTCACCCCTGCTGCATCTCCATGCTGCCGAAGCTCTTTAGAATGAGAACGACCAGGAGAGACAGTCTGAAAACGCTGCAAGATGGCTCAACCCATATATCCAGGTATTAAGAAGGGAAATAGACTCCAGTGGCAGGATTTCCTGTTCAACATCAACATGTAATCTTATTGGACTGTGTTTCAGTCTCAGGTTTATACTCATCACTGTGTGTTATTGGTATTTAACTGTGTACTAAGCTGTATACTGCACTTGACAGCCAATCAGACACTCTGCATCAGAACGTGATGTGTGTGTGTGTCTGTCTTTTTGCGTGAGTGTGTGTAAATTGAGGTGGATAATTACATTCACCACGAAAGATTCAGTGTTCGTACGCACTCATAATTCATGTTTAGATTTTGGGAGTACAAATGATGCAGAACTGAGGAGAAAAGAATTCCCCGGTCCAAGCCTGTAAGTCATTTTAGAAGAACATCTCTGTTACCTTTGCCTATGTGTGCATCAACCACACATGTTCTGGCCAGTCAGCTGGAGCTGTGACCTAGACTCAACGCTCCTCAGGCTCTGTGCTTCAGCACATTCAGTTTGAGGTGAATTAATGGATACCATGTTAGACATACAGCCCTTTCAGCACATGGTGCCCGAAGGTTGAGCCTCAAAAGTAATTGAACATTTTCACTTTGAGCGCTCTCACTTAGTATACGACAAATTATTACAACTGGATAATTGTTTGACCTATTATATCAGCTACTTTCCTGACCAGAATACAAATTTTGATTCGCGTGCAAACGTGAAAAATGACAACAAATCAACTTCGAACCTTGAACAGACAATCATGAACTTAAACAAATTCAAGATATTTAATATTTTGTAGAGAATCATTTTGCAGTCATCAGTGCATGAAGACTTCAGTAAATTTTTTGTACAGTTTTCCTTCTGTATGCTTATATGGCCCACATCCAGACCTTTGTATCTTTAAGGCTTACTGAAGATTTGAATCTTATGTACAATCCTCCAAGGTTATGGCCAAGGATTCTTTTCTTCACCTTTAACAAGCAAACATGTCCACATCCACATTCCACATGAGAGCTTTGTTGACTTCCTGCACAGTTATAAAGGGGCTTTTCTTTGCCATACAATAGATTTTCATTCACCATACTCGAGTTCAAATTACTTTTGAACCTTGGTAGTTACAGGTGCTATGTATTAAAAGGGCTATATCTTATGTACAATCTTTTTCATTGGTATACACCTTCTCACATTATAGATGAGACTTTAATGGAGTGTCCATTAATTCATTTCAGGTTTCATGTGCTGGAGCACAGCGCATGAAGAACAACTATGTCTGGTGTTGACTGTATCTGGTTTTAAATGTAACCATGACAAAATCCTTTAGCAGCTATTACATTAGGCTATTGTATATTCTAGCCTATTAAGTAGAAAATGTGAATATGTTCCATTAGTGCTGACCATTTTCCAAAGCACTTAGAAACACATTATTAGCCCTTTGGAAAAAATATAGCTATTTAAGAGAAGGAGGCATTTTTTGGGAGCAAAATCCTGCCTCCTCTTCTTCTTTTATTCGTTAATCTTCCAAATTAGACTCAGTTTTTTAATTGATTTCCTACCTCCAGGTAGACCTTTATAAACCCTCAGCACTTCGTATTACTGTGATTTGGTAGCACTTCCTCTTCTAACCTCGGAGGGGCAAAAATATCAAAATTGTATTATTATTTTTTTTTTTAATACCTTTTTTCCAGCAGCAGGGGTCTCATCTTCAAAGCTATGTTCATGTAATCCAGCTGGAATGGCAAAATGTTTACCTGTGTTGAACGAAATGTATCCAATCCAAATCCAATATTTTCACAGCTGGTGCACAGTTTGAGTTTTCTCTTAAAGTATTCTGAAACATAGATCCAGCTCCACTGCACCATACCTGACATTAAACTTAACACAGTCTGTGTTTATGTTAGATTTGAAAGTGTATTTCAACCAATGAGAAACTTTGTCATCTTAGCAGAGATTACATTTCTTGAAGACCTGACTCAGTTAAAAACAAACTTTCAAATGCACCGCTGCAAAGGATCACGGAGAGGAGTGCTGACGCCGCAGACTTTCCAGGCAACTAATGCGGTTCCACAATACTTTTAGCACAGAACGTAAATGTACAGAAGCTGCAGAAAGGCTGTTCTTCTTACAGTGACGAGGTCGGGACTGACCGTGAGTGAGCATTAGCTTTTGTTCCGATTGCGGGTTCAAAGCAAGATTAATCTGCTCACCTCAGATTATTGTTGACCTCGGAGAAAAGGAACAGCTGACAAGTTTGTGTACAATACCATTCATATTTCCGGAAAATGATTCCACGGTTCACGCATCCTTCAAAAATCACTGACTGTCTCACAGTCTCGGCAGACAGAGGCAAATGAAAATAAATCAACCTTGAACCCTGAACCTTGAAAACTGGGTTTAGAAAAGACATTTCAGTTGAAGAGCTTCTGAATTACCAAGTACAAGGTCAACTCCATGTTATTTGTGTGTGTGTGTGTGTGTGCCATGCCTTAAAGAGACATTACTGGACACGTGAGCGCGTAGGAGCGTGTTCCTGGTCTTCACAGTGCAGTAGATCTTCAAGTGGAGAAAGATTCTCATTTCCTCTCGGCCAGAAGGCTTGGGGTGAGTTGATGCACAGAGCTCGCCGCCCGTGTAAAATTGACCATGAAAGTCGCTCAATTCAGATCAAAGTCAATACAGCCCCTCTCGCCTGTTCTGTGGCTTCAGTGCATTAGAGTTTGCGAGGGGGCTTAGAGGTTTTTTCTCCACTTTCCAACTCCATTGAGTGACCAGGAACATTGCGATGAAGGGATCCTGTGTATCTATGAAAATAGATTTGGTGATGGATCGTGGCAGATGGCTGTCCACAAAAAATATGCACACAAGATTCATCGAACATGAAAATCTTTCGAAACCATCCACTTTGAGATAATAATGTCATAAAACTAACTGAGATTCTTCATGCAATGTCTTTTAAGATTGTCTTGGATCAAAGTTGCCACATGTGGTCCACCTTACTTATCAAACAGAGAGGGATTCAGAGGGGATTTACTTCCCTTATGGGCTGTTTTTTCATTGCCAGAAGAAAATGCCAGAATTAGCTGAGGTTGTTTTTTCCGCTACTTTCCTTTACCAAGATTGTTGTTCAGGAGAGAATGACAATTTGACTGTCAGTCGAAGCTAACAACACCATCCTTTCACTGGCTGCATCCTAAAACTACTGAAGTGCAACAATAGTTAGTCCACACTTTGTGGACATCATTTTATAGGAACGGAAGGAAATCAAGGTGAGCTTCTTCTGAATGAATATAAACAGTAGCAAAAGTATCCGTCAGGATCACAGACAGAATGGACTCACAAATCTAACTCGGGTCAGATTTTCAATGTCCTTTAATACAATCAAAGTTTTTGGTACACAGATGGGCAAACAATTAAGCAACGGTGTCAGAATCATTCGGCACATGACCAAAAAACACTCAATCAAGAAACACACACAAGGACAAAGACTGGTGAGATCGCACTGCGGTAAAGATGACACGCTGTGGAAGGGAGGGAGAGCACACCTTATATACACAAGGGTTGTTTTTTTTTTTTTTCTTGCTAAAATTGAAAGAATCAAGAACAAAAACAGAACACAGCTAATACGTTTTCCAATTTCATTCAGTGTGTTTTACTCTTGAATTTGCCTGTGAAAGAGTGAGACAGTGACACAGTATTCCCCAGAGAAGCAACACACAAGACCCACACATACACTCATACACCAACGCATACAAAAACTCAATGTTTAACACAAATTATCATTGATCATTTCAAGCAAGTTTGTTTTGTTGTTTTTTAATTTATTTAAAACCACAACCACAATCTAATCCTGAGCTCCACCGATCTAACCATGATGATGAAAGATGCCTAACCTTAAACCAAATCATGATCTTTCTCGAACCTTAACGTTGTAGTTTTGTGCCTCCAGTGAGACAAACCTCAATCATCGGGGAGTCAGAAATGATTAAATCTCACCTCCAATGATATGAAACACTTTTTGAAAGCCAGCAACAAACACTATCCTGTCAAGAGTGATGGGAGGGAATGGAGGTGACAAATATGTTCTCTACAACCAAATTACAACAACAAAGGTGATTCCTTGAACCTCATACTATTTTACTTTTGGAATAAGCGATTAGATCACAAATAAAGATAATTTAAAGATAAACATTCATTCATTCATTCATTCATCTTCAATTGCGGTTGCGATGGCTGCTGCAGCCAATCCCAGCTCACAGTGTGTGAGGGCGGGCTCACCCTGGACGGGTCAGCAGTCCACCGCAGGGCCAACACACAGAGACAGACAGAGACCAACAACCACTCATACTCACACTTACTGACAATTTAGAGTCACCAGTTCACCCAAACATGATGTCTTTTGTACCAAAAGATGATCATGGTAAAAAAAAATATCTGCATGAACATACCTGGAAGATTGGATCTGCTGCAATCCCTCCTGGAGCCTGAATTTATCTTACATCTGTTTCCTTTTCTTTTGATTCCATTTGCCACCTGCAGCTGTCGAAATCAGCCAACTGCAAAAAGAACATTTTTATTGAATACACTGTGATTTTCTGAGTGCCTAAAAATGTCTAAACTGGATAGATGATAAAAATCCCAGTAGAGAGATTTCCTGGTGATAAAAATAAGGTAGTGCCCAATTAAGCCTTAACCCTAACTAACCCCATTTTAAATTTAATTTGATGCTTAAAATGCCACCAAGCTGGTCTAGAATAAATATCACCTCTCTATGGTAAAATATAACATTTGATGTAAAAATCTAAATGAATCATTCAAAGGTAAGAAATACTTACTACAAATCTACAAAGAAATTAAGATTGTTAATGCATATAAGGATCATTTTTACTCCGGTTGGTTTAAAAACAATCTTTTTTTTTTTTTTACCACATATAAAGGAAATCACAGAATACTCCTCAGGGTAACAGGATCACTTTAGAAAATGACATGAAAGCTGTTGAAATTCATTAATGTCTCAAACAGTGTTAGACTAAAGCAGTGTCGTTCTGGAAACAGAACTGGCACGTGGAGCTGAGGATAATGCACGTTGTCACGATACAGGGTGTCCATAAAGTCTCTTTACGATTTGAAAGAATTATTACAAAAGTAATTGATGAGATATCGTAATGTGATTTATTGTGTGTATGTTATAAAAGTTTTTTAATCACGTTGTATTTCAGGTACCCTGTTGATGAAACAGGTACCGTAGTGGTAAATGCCCTCACCCTAACCCAAAGACAAAGCTACGGGGCATCAGTGACCTAAAGCAGAAGATCCCTGATGCCATTGCCACCACTGATGAGGCTCATTTTTTAAGTTGCAAAGAGACTTTATGGACACTCTATATATTTGGTCTTACACTCTTTATTGAACTGGAATCTGGCCAGGTTCCTGCTACCTTGACGAGCGGCTCTTCTCGAGCTATTACAACGTGGAGCAATTAAGAGGACACATGAGCGCGCCCACTGAACTGCCTGAAAAATTAAAAAAAAAAAAAAAAAAAAAAGAATTAGGTTGCATTTGGCTTGCTAATTAAGTTTCGATACAACAAATTAATATTTGTGTCACTTCAGTAGACCTTAGAGAAGTTTTCAACATATGCATTTCTGCAGTGGCTTTTGATACATTTTTTTCTACGCATCGCAAAAATTCAAATTCCACATCACTGACTCAATCAGCATTTTGTTTGTTTCAGCTGTCCAGAACATTAAACAGGAGACCATATTGATTAATGACATTTCATTTTTTTCCGGCATGCCATGTAGGAAACCCCAGAGTGTTCTGATATATGTCCCCTAATTAGAGCGAGCCAGCTAACGAGCCTCGTTTGGGTTAGAAAACTAATAAAGGAAATCTAATGCAGAGCTGATACCCTGTGGCAATTAGATAAGTTACCAGACAAGCAGTATTTTTTCCAAGTGTTTCTGGGGAGCTTCAACATCAGAAAAACATTGTTAAGTGGTCTTCATTACCTGAGATGAATTTGACCATTACGGAGCACAGCTGATCAAGATTCATCAGACCAAAGGCATTTGCCCAAGCTGATGGGAATCAGCCAATACATCTGGCTCATTAAGAGCAGCCTTGTCACAAGCTAAAACAGGGACTCACAGTCGTGCATTTCCTCAGACAGTAATGTCATACCACATACAAAGGAACGGTGAAAGCCAGAATAATAATAATAAAAACAAAACCATTCCAGCACAATCACCGTTCTTTTCTTCACATAGTTGAAATGGATTAATAATTAACCTGCCCCTACAGGTATGGCGTAGTCTGCTGTACTTTTAAAGTTCATGCCACTGATACCGCATCCACTTTTAATGGCAATGTCTTTTACCAGCGTGCATCCAAATAAACCTGCGCTACAGTGACTGTTAAAAAAGCCCACTGCAGGCTATCACTGTTTGCTGCGTCAATTCAATTACGAGGATCGACACTCAGACCCTAAAAAGCTGAAAAGCTAGAGTTACCTTTCTGTCAATATCACACTGTGTTCACCGGTCATCATTTGAATGGATTTCTATTTAGAGTCTACTCTTACATCCAGCTGCTATACAGCAATGAGTTTGATTTTTGCTTTTCGTTTGAAAGTGCTTGGCTGCTGGATTCAGACTGGTGGGGGATCTTTGAATGCATGAATAGCAGGAGAGTGCTCTTAATAGCACTCCCCAGAATTCTCAAACTTTTACTGTCTTTGTATTAATATGGAAAAGTATTTAGTATACTTTATTTGTCTGTCTCTATATGGCAGACCTGTACGAGAATGCTGACCGGTCAAGACAAACCGCACGCCTCACCTAAGATGGGATTGGCTCCAGCCCACCTGTCAACCTCTCAGACCTTCAGAGGTTAAGTGGTGGAGCTAATGGACGGATAGAACCACGAGCCTCTTATTGGTTGTTCTCACAGCTTGTATCCAACTTGGATATGTATGTCATGCAAAAATATTCGTTGAACTGCATTGTATTTCCAGCACATCGGGCATTTTACTAGGAAAATATATAAAATCTTCTAAGCAAGAACAGTGCTTAAGAATAAAAGAGAGTGAATTTTCCACATATTGCGGAGAGTTTCATTTTACATGAGGACGACATAGAAACAGAACCAAATGACCACAAGCCACATTCCTTGTTTGGCACAAAAATACAGTTAATGAATTTCAGTCATTACATTAAGATGATATCGTCCAAAGTATTATCAGTTTAGCATAAAATTGATCTTTGGCCAAGTAAAGGCCACTGAAAGCTTGATTATGGTAAAGGAAAGACTGTGGTTATGGTTGAAAGAAAGCAGCTGCCTGGCTGTTAGAAGACCAGTCTCCCATTTCAGAGTCTAACAATTTGTACCCCAACTATGCACTTCAACACCCCCTAAGGTCTTGGTCACAAAATCAATTAAAACAGCAAAAGTCCATGGCAAAATCAATTAAGTCCAATGAAATAGCTGTTTGCACCATTGCACCAATCACAAGTTATCATGGCAGTGTTGACCTTTGAGCGAACACAGAGAGAGAGTGCAAATTGAGGAAAGCTGTCGTAGGCTGTTAGCTGTGTTTCATCACACGGTCTTATTTAACCTCCCTGATTATAAACTGCCCCACAGAAGAGAAATGGTTTGTAGAGGAAGATCCAAAGTACAAACACTGTGTGTATGTGTGTGTGTGTTTCTATGTTAAATTCAATGTGCATATGTATTTAATATGAAAGTTTGTTTCAACTGATTTTTGAATCAGATTTTGATTGATTTAGATTTTTGATTTAGATTCAGATTTGCTAGAGGGAGTATGAGAGTTCTGGGGAAACAGAAAGTTGTGTGGCTGACTCGCACCAGCATGTTCCCAGTTGTTTAGTGTGTTATCAATTAGTTCTCCAACACGAGTAAATTGTCTCTATGTCACAATTAATTATTTTGCAAAAGAAAGAAACAATGTTATTCAAGTTATCACAAGAGACACATAAGAAAATGTAACCGCATAGACTTAATGGAGTAAGCTATTGCATTTGAATGCATTATTTATCAAATTTAATTTTATGTCTTGTCACGGTCTGCTGGTTCTCTGTTCTGTGTGTGCGGCGAAACCAAGGCATGTGTGGTGCAATACTCTTTGCTCTGTCAATGGGAAATACATAAAGCGGCTTGCGCACAACCATTAGAGTCCGTCAGCAACCGGGGGGCATTGGTGACATTGGTGTTTGCACAGCGAAGGCAACAAAGAAGAGGGGACTGAGGGATCATAAATTTGGCACGCATGGATATTGCAAATTTAAGGATTACCGAGGGAGGGTGAAGGTCCACTTTCCCTTTCCGTGGCTGCCACACTGTGTTGACTTATGAAAGTGGTTGACTGGGAGATTGCAGATGAGAGACCCATGCAGAGAGCAGAGGTGAAGGCAATGGCTTTATTTCCATTTGATGGGTGGCCAACATTAGCTCTGCCAATAGGTCAGTATTGTTTGCTAAAGTTTGTGAATGCAAACCCAAACTGGTTACTCTACAAGCAGTTTTAACAGCCACAAAGACCATCAGATACCAGTTTTCTTGATTAATGTTTGAAAGCAGAAATGACATGCTATGCCAGGTACTGTTACCTTCTTTGTTAGCTAAGCTTAACCTATAATCCTCTCTTTAGTCAGTGCATTCTCAATAAAAACCAACTAACCCTTTACTTTTAACTCCACTTTTAATGGTGTTTTTGTGGGTGTCATTTGTTTGAAGTTTTCTTTTCTGTTATTGCCTGAGTTTTTCCAACTCTGTGATGGTGCTTTAGCACTAGTATGTCCACAAAGGCAGAGTTTCAAACGGCTTCGGATGGAGTCTGGCAATGAGAGGTGTATTTGTTTAGTTGCTGAGTTCCAATATCAGCAGCCTATGTCCAGCAGCTCCTCCTCAAATCTATCCCAAGATCTATTACAATCTCAGTCACTGGACGTAGATGGAAGCCACGGGACATTTCAGACCGCTGTGACGCATGTAAAGTAAATCCGTCAAGGATTGTGAATAGCCCAGATAGGTCTGATGTGTCTTCGCTGTGTGACACCAGCAGAGTCCAAGGGGTGTAATACTAAAGCATCCTGAACTGATTGCTTTAGGGCTCACTGCAGCGGCGAGGGACAACATAATCCTCTCAGTGTTGAATGACTCACTACGTACCTCTAAATGTGTTTGTGTCACAGAAAATAATAGATGCAACGTACAATTTCTGTGTTGCTCTATTACTTTTGCTCAAGGGCACAATATGCTGGAGAACTGCTGACTTCCTAGAACATCCTCAGAGCAATCACAGCAGCTCCATAATTTCTCAACATCTGTTGCCTGTGTTACAAAACAACATAAAAGTATCACTGGGTTTTGCAGAATATGAAAAGTCATTAAAGGTCATTATTACATGGGAATATGACATAGAGGAGGCCAAAAGGGAATACTGAGATCCAATTAATCAACTTGTGCATGGTGTCTATGAATAATTTGCTCATTTAAGTTCATTCGCTTTAATACTATGACTGTACATACTAAGAAATGTTGGTTGTTTTTATGAAAAGCGTTACTGCTAGTTTTTTCGCAGCTTTTAATACAGATCTTGGTCACTTGGCCAGTTGAAAGTGTCAGTTGGGACTGAAGGTAAGATGAAAAAGGGAAATGAGATGTTCTCGAGGCTACAATAGTCACTACAGGCATATCACTTCCAAATGTGTACTGTTGTGTGAACTGAGACAAGTTGATCATGAGTGTAATGGTGTTATAGCAGCACAATGCTAGGCCACTGTAATACTGTTTGAATACAGAAAAACAACAGCACCTCTTGAGGTACTGCAACTTGTTTTATCTTAACAAACCTTTAAAGACTTTGATAGGTTCATCCCTTGAAGCTGTGCTTGAAGCTAATCTCAAAAAGAAAATGATCAAAACAAGCTGACAGAAACGAGGTCACCACCATGCCCCAAGGCTTGAACATGATCATAAATAACAGAAGTATGATTGTTTTGGCTGCCTCACCACCCAGCAGAGAAGGAGCAACAACAGCATCCATCGGCGTCATTTGCTGTCCACGTACAGTTTTTGGTTGGTCTCTACCTACTGCTGAGAGAAATAACTGGATCTTCAGATGTGAAGTCATTGTGTGTCTTAAAATCTGAAGCTTTTGTCGCTCTGATCTGGTCATCTACAGATCTGGTCTTCACAGTTTCAGTCTCTTACTGTGATATGTTGAATCTGACTTCAGCACCCCCCCAACCCCCACTTTTTTTTATGTGAACAGTTGAGTCCGCACAGTTTATTGGATGAGTTTGCTGAGTCATCTGTCCAGAGAGTTATTTTAAAGTTATAAAAGAGGCAACTCTATAAATAATTTACTCTATAATACAACAGCATTCATATTGATGAACAGTTTGACTGACTAAAGCTCCATTTAGGCAGGATTAATGTTACGTTGGGAGGAAGAGAACAAAATGTTTGCTACTCAGTGGTTTTACTCATTACGCCAGATCAGGACATTGTCTGTAACGGGGTCACTGGACAAAGCCGAAGGAGAAAGCAACAACTCTGCCCGAGAGAGCACAGGAGAGTTGGAGGAGGCTGTCACAGAGGATCAGGCAATGCAGTCAAATCTCATTTCACATTAAACGCATACTGACACCAACAACTTAAGTTCATTACAGCTAATACTATCCCAGACGTGCACTGTAAAAAGCCACGCCCATATATCCACACAGTGATCACAAAAAAAAGCTGTCTGACACTCATCTGGCGTTCAGGTAAAAACACCGGGATGTCAGGATAACACCAACACTTACCTGTAGCTGACTTCATAACAGCACAGTGATGAATTCTCATGGCGTTTTTCTTGCTGTCACATTGACCTAATGAGGGGTTAATACTTTCTGTTACCAGAATGCTTCCACTTGTCTCGTTAATAAGAACACTTCTGATTGACTGCACTTTTACTCTAAAGTCAAAATCTCTCACTGATCCCGCACTTTGATTTTTTTTATGAAAGGACAAGCCGCTCTTCATGCAGGCTAGACTTTACTCCACTTAAAAGGAGAAACGTATCGCTTTGAATGGGGTTTAAATTACAGGGGGATCAGTGAGTTTACATAAATATGGCATGTTAGTACTGAGGGGAAAAAATTCCATGAACCCAAACGGGATGAAAATCGCTGACCAAAACAGGCAGTGTTAAAATCTTCCAATTCCCTTAGAAGAATAAAAACAATCTGAATCTGGCTCAAGACATACGTTTTGGTAGTTTTGCCTCTTTTTTTCTGAACATATTTATTTCTACTTAACTGTTTTATTATGAAAAACCTTTAGACATCATGGGTTTAGACTGTAATCAGATCTGAGCTGCCTACAATGACTCATACCACAACTTTATTGATAATCTTAATTATAAAAAGAATGACTGCTCAAATGAGACAACAATACCATCACCAGACGCTGAGTATGACTCTAAACTGTCTTTAAAAAAAAATATTGATGAATTAAACAATTAGCAATGGACTCCAACAGATGAAATTAATAGTAACATTTAATGTATTCATGATTAACTAATAAGGTCTCAATTTAATAATGATGGTATTAGAGAGATTAAAGCTTATTACTCATAAAAGTAATCAAAGTGTCTTGTAAATTTCATTGTAATTAATCGTTCATGACGTTGCCACCTCTCACTGTGACGTTCAAGTGTAAATAGAGCACCATCATCTCACAGATCATGTGCTCAGACACTCAGACACACACAGCACAGGCTGGAGGTTTAACAGTGAGTTTCCTTTTCGTTAGACAAACTTAGTAAAAAATAAAAATAAAAAAAAAATCACAGTTTCATTTTTTTTTTTTTTTTGTAAGGAACCTGCACATACAAGACGGAGCATCGTGCTGTGTTTTTGTTTCACTGTTGCCAGGCGACTGCAGAATAACTGACAGTCTGCTGTCAGTCACACAGCCAGCTGTTATTTACAGTGCTGCCTTGGTGTGATCCAGCTATCCAAGTATTGTGTAGAAAAGGAGCTTCCGAGCTGCTGTACTTCACCCGGAGGGTCCATATCTGCATTAATATGACTGGTGAACATAGGAAAAGAAAAAAAACAAACAAAATAAAAAATGTGGAGGCGAATTGTCTCAGTTCGGGGTGCTTGAGGTGCTTGAAGCTCCCTTCCAAAAATTCAAGGTGACTGAAGCGGAGTGATGCAAGACACAGCACCGCCAGCAGCATCTACCACCAGCTTAACTTTACCGATCAAACCTGCATTCATTCAAAGGCTGGAGCTCAGCCACTCTGGAGAGCTGCAACAATCTCTGTTTTATCTCATGAAAATAAACCCTCTCTATCAAGATAACAGAGCAAGAGCTAATTCCACTGACAATGACCCCCATTGCTGGAGATGTTCATCTTTTTTACATTCAATATTCCTTACTCAAAATGCAGAGTGGACTGGAGTGAGCGTATTTTGTCTCCATTACAATCATCAGGAAATGAGCTGTTGCGATCATCATCATTAACATCATCATCAACAAAAATAATATGAAGCTATAAACAACAAATCTTGTATTGTTGTTCTAAAAAAACGTAATGCTTCTAGCAAGTGTGAAGCCACTTTTAGACCTTTTGATCCAATTGACATCAGCCCTTCTATCATCCTCAAATATAACAACCCATTTGATCTTGGGGTCAGTATGGCCCACAGTCAAGGAGCCTTGCTGCAGCCAATCCCAGCTCACCCTGGACAGGTCGCCAGTCCATCACAGGGACAACACACAGAGACAGACAGAGACCACCAACCACTCGCACTCAGACCTACAGACAGTTTAGAGTCGGCACGGGGAGAACATGTACACTCTGCACAGAAAGGCCCCAGGCCGGGAACCGAACCCACAGAAATCCATTATGCCAGCACGCTGCCTTGCAGACATATTTCTTGCATTGAGCACTGGTCGTACTTGTCTTTGGATCACATTAGGTGGGACAAACCTCGCACCTGCCACATTACTTGCCTGTGCTTTGTACCATTCGAGAGGTTTTGGTTCCTCAGCGGGCCATAAAATGTGTAATGTTATTGCCATGCGGTCCTTCAGCCACATCAAGCACAACCTTTGTGCCCTGATGTTTTTCAGCTGCTTCCTCCTGTGTAGACCTGCATAATCCAGGCATAGCTGGAGTGTGCATCACATGCTGCCCAAACGATGCTGTCTTTGAAAGGTCTGATCAGCATATATTGTCAGAATGGACGGTGCCCACGAAACGCAAAAGTCACCATGCAAAGTTCTAATGAGAATATGTTTTCCCTGCCTGAGGTCACACGCACGGACAGACATGTTTTACACAGCTCAAACAACTTGGGGTCAACACCGATGCATGCAAAATGTGTACAGCAAATTGAAAAAGCATCATTATCATAATTTTATGCGTAATCTGTTGTCTCTTTCAAATTAGGAAAATTAATGAAATATGAACCTAAAAAAACTGTCAAAAAAGCTACAGTTTTTTGAATGATAATCAGTGAAGCTCGATAGGAGGGTTGAATTAGATGCAATGAACTTGAACATTAATTTTTCCATCAGATTATGTTTCTTGACAGTCAAAAACTTATTGGTTGGATTTAAGTAATCCTTCAAATAAGCAAACTGCGACCTTTTCTCTGGTTGTTTTTTCATGTCCAAGGGCACATTCATGCTCTCCAGAGGATGAACTGTTTCCCATAAGGCCTGTCCTCTCTGACATTACTTTTTTTTTTTCTCACTTTCAGCTTTTCATTATTGCATGTTTGATTTGGCTGCTTTTTTTTTGGCCAGATGCCCTTCCTGTCCCAACCCGGCCTGTTTTTCATGGCTTGGGACTACCACAAGCCTGCCACTTATTTGCCTCGTGGCTGAGGTTTAAACCCGGGGCCTCTGCATGCAAAGCACACGTTCTACCACTGAGTATATTCAGTCTCTGAAGATACCTTAAAACTTTTCTGCTATTAAAGCTACATTTATCAAAGGTGTCAGTCAGACCGACAGCCCGCTAAAGAAATGTCACCGGAGTCCAAACCAGTTACCCTGAGCTTTCAAGAGATGATTCAAATGATTTCTGCAAAAAATGCTCTGCTAGAATGATGAAACACTACCTGCCCATGTGTCAATCACATAACACAATGAAGTCCTGCTCTTTCTTTTTAGATTTCAGCCGCTTTGTGGTTCAATCTCATATAATCAGTCAGCGCTGCGAACTAAAAGGTTCTACATCATTAGTGACCCAAGAGGCATTAAAGTGCACTGCAGCCTGAATGGATGTCAACATGCACAGACGGTTGTAGAGGAAAATCTAAACCATGTCATATGAAAATTAAAAAAAAACAACAAAACAATCCTATAATCTCCAAACTCATGATAAGATTCCTGAACTTAGGACCCTCTGTAAGTCAAAGCCAGTTTTACCTTGGAGCAGATAGCGATTTATTCTAACATGTCAAAAGGAATTCAAAACCATGATGATGAGAGTAGAGACCAAGCCGCTGAAATCATATAACAACCTAGTAGTAGTTTGCTCACTCAAATTGTCCTCCGTTTCACTCCCAGGTTTTTAAGCCCAGGTTGTCAACAGAGAAGTGCTAGAATATATCTGCTTTAGATATAACCGAATGAATAATTAAAAACCTGAAGCTTCATGCGTCAAGGAAGGGTGATGTGTACATGGCTTTGAACAAGCTGCAGAGGAAATGAATAAATACATAAATTGTGTCCATGCGTTTGTGTGTGCGTGTATTTGAAGTACACAAGAAGGAAGCCACAGAATTGAAATTACAAGGGGGGATGAAAGCAAGAGTTATTTTAACATAAAGCACGACCTGTCAGAAAGCGTTTTAACTCTCCAACAGTGAAGGCTGTTTAGGCAGAGTATGTGAAATGACACGTCCAACCTGTTATTGTTACAGGAAGCACCACAAACAAACTCTTAAATTTGGCGGGTTGCTTTGAAAACTTCACAAATTGCATTTGAAAAGCACGGTAATATGTTAAATTGCAGATTACTCTATCAAGACACAAACACAAGGTTTAAAAATAAATAAATAAATAAATAAACAGGCACAAAATTCAAAGTGAAAGCTTTTAGAGAGTTTTAAAGCTCTGCCTCTGAATAATCCTTTAGCGCCAACAAGAAGATGAGTTTGTTTAATGTCAGCGGTGAGAGCATTTAAAATTCTGACTGTTCATGTTGCATATTTTAGATCGCATCTTTAAGAAATTAAGAAACTCCTCACAAAAAAAGGAGGAGTTTAACTAAATAACACTTCTGCTGTCAGACGTAAACACTGACGAAGATCAAAGTAACAAGAGTTGCTGTCTTACACATCCAACAAGGAAACAGCGTGTGTGTGTGTAAATGTACACTCATGTTTGCTTCAGTGTGTGTGCATGGATGTGTTTTGTTGCAGTCATTTTGCTCAACAGCATCTCTATGTTTACTGCTCCAAAGCAGCTTTCCCTCTCTTCCCTCTAATTGGTCACAGTTCAGCTTTGTTGTGGAAGACAGTCTGTTCTGTCTGTCTTCAGGTTCAAGTTTTCTCTAGAAAAACAAACTGAAAAGTTCAGGATTTTCTTTAAGGGAACAAATTACACTGACTTCTTTGAATACAGGCATAGATCCTATACAAATTGATTTTGTGTTTACGAGTTGGCAGCACGGTGGCATAGTGGTTAGCGCTAAATTTGTGTTGTGGTTGTTGGTCTCTGTCTGTCTCTGTGTGTTGACCCTGTGATGGACTGCTGACCTGTCCAGGGTGAACCCCGCCCTCACCCAGAGTGAGCTGGGATTGGCTCCAGCAACCCCCTGAGACCTGGAAGTGGATAAGCAGTAGAACATGGATGGATGTTAGGGAGTTTGTCTGGAATCAATGATCTAAGCACAAAAGGAGCCATTTACTTCACCTCTAACAGCATCCTTAAATTAGACATGGTGGATATCAACGATTCAATCTTGTTAATATGTTCATAAAATGCTCCTTTTATAAATAAAACAAAGACATTGCATGGGCAAAGTGAGCAGCCAGTAGCAGTCAGGGATTTATGTATATATTATCTATGTAAATTGAATTTAAAATCTTCTGTACGTGGAACACAACCACTTAGACTTTTTTTACGAAGAAACAACATGAACTAATAAACACTAACTGTTCCGCTCACCTGCTGTCGCTAAAACTTTCCCACCTATCCACACAGCCGTTCCTCAATTCCCTCATCTGTTCCCCAATGTCATTAGCCTTTCTTTTCCCCCAAAGTCTTCTTGTATTATCAGCTAATATCTTTGTGTGTTTGCTCTTTTTCTGCTCCACTTTGAACATCCATTCCTCCTACCTGTGTGTGGTTGCCTATCGTCTGTATATTGTCAGGAAGGTCCTCTTAAATGAATCCATCAACAGTCCCTAAATGTGGGATTTATTAAACCTGTGATCAATCAAGAATTACCTTGACCAAAGCATAAGCCAAGAGAGGCAACAATTTGGCACAGTGGTGCTTTAAGTTTGATGCTAACAGCACCATGCTAACATATACACAATGGTAATACTGACCGGCATCACGAGAGAGATCATGCTGCTCCAAGAGCTGTTGAGATATGAGGGTTATGATGGCAGCGGAGGAAAAGTCTGCACCAAAGTTAAGCTATTTGTACAAATAGTTGTTGCAATATAAAATAAGAGGCTGGAATTGGCCTCCTTGGCATCACATCCTTTGCATGGAGCAGCCAATAAATGAAACAATTTTCAATGTTAAGGTCATGTACTAGGTATAATTATGTGATTTACTTGTACCATTTGAATTGCTCCATTCCTTGTTAACTATTACATAATCGCAAATGGCTCCAAAGACAAATTAGTTATCTTTGAAGAGATGCATGTGCAGGAAACACGGCTGTTCTTGAATGACTTGAAAATTCTACTCGATTTCAACAAACCGTTAACACCAGTTCCATGGGTTGGATAAGACATTAATGCCTTTCTTAACGTGAAGGCAACCCTGACCTGAGGGTTAAAACCTGATGGCCAGCTCACTGTTCGCCTCTCTCTTTCCGATGGCATCGCTTCGCTCGCTGGTGCGAGCTGACTTTGCAAGAACAGTGTTATCCTACTAAAGTGTGCGTTTGTCATATACTGGAATTGTCCCTAAACTGGCTGCTGCTATTTGAGCCGAGCAATGGATGCGACTATAATCTTTCCAACATGGTAAACAATGTAGGTGATGCTGAGGCCCAAAAGTATCTAGCTCATATTTTTCTCCTGTGATACTTTAAGTTTCAAACTTCCCTGTCCTCCAGATAGATGCTAGGTTGGTTGCTACACACTTTTTAATATTTCAGATCACATCTTAACAACTCCCAGTAGATTTATTCAATTTAACCTACTCTTTAACCCACTTTCAAAGAGCTTCACGCTGGCAACAAAAGAAGGCCAGCGTGACGCCACATATAAAGTAACTCCACCCAAATAGGAAGCCGTTAGTTCTGATACTTCTTAAATTGTGCCTTCTTGGGCCAGGCATCTGCTGTAGAACAAAGTCAAAGCCAACAGCCTGTCACTAACAATGTAGCAGGCCCGTCACTCACTGTACATATCTGCATGGTTCCCTCACCCAAGGGCCCACCTCCTTCCATTAGGTTGAATAAATGAGGTGCCAATCAGGGTGATGAGGTTGCGACTTCGCGCAGAGCACAATAAGTGCCGCTGTCTGCTCGATGGTTATGGTGAAATCTCGTTGAAAGGCGGCAGGGGGATTCACTTTGCACTAAACGCATTGGGGGAGTAACAAATAGATGCACTCACAGTTGTTGCAGGTCTCCACTTACTTTCAGAGTGAGAAGGCTGCGAAAGTGAGTGAGGAAAAGAAAAGGAGAAATGGCAAGTGATACATATAGCTGTTGTACGTAAGGGCCCTCATTTGCCTCACTGGAAGACGGAATATTGCATCCGTTCACTCAAATGTTGCTTCAGTGTGTCTGGCATACTGATGGCGATGAGCAGGGTACAGCGCAACAAACAGCAGCTACCTCACTTGGCATTTGATGAGCGTTGGCTGACATCCACAGCATAGAAACACACCGTTAGTCGTCCCGACGGAAGCAGGAGTCAGAGGATGGTCGCGTCCTATTCCAGGTGAGTGTGGTAACATTGCTCATGTTTTTGAGAGCTGATGTGTGTCAAACATTCCCTGTAAACAAGTAAAGCCAATAGTTTTTGGCAGAGTGATTTTGAAGCTCAGACTGAGCTGCTCCACTGTCAGCATTTTGCCAGCTATTGTGTGCATCAAACTCCCATCCAATCCAAAAAACGGGCAAAGGTATAGGGCACATGTGGAACGAGGAGTTTGGTGCATACCAGTTTGTAGTGAGGACCCGTTGGCCTGTCACTCAAAGAGGCCGCCCCCTCCATTAGGCAGAACTTTACGGCTTATTGACATTCAAATAGATGAGTTGTGTAAAAATAAACCCCTTTGCAGATGGCATAAAGAGATATATTAGCTGTAGAGATCAAGGGTTTTTTATGCGCTGAACATGTTTTTGCTTTAGAGTTGGGTCTATGGAGAAGTTGTCAGTTTAGCAGAAGCTTCAGGGATAAATAAGACACTTAGAGAATTTTTAGCGTATTTCTTTGGTCTCTCTCACTAAATATTGATGAATTTTGTTTTTCCAGTCAACTGTTCCATCCCAAGTTTGTATCCTTTTCTGATATTTTTAGAGGTCCCCCTCACCCCTCCCCAGTATTTTCCCGTTTTTTTCATGTGCAAATTGAAAACTCTCACATGATAAGAGAGTTTCAGAAATGTGAATTCCAATACCAATTAGCCTCTTTACTGCTGTGCTGCCGCTGTGTTCCCGTTTTCTTTGCCCGTCTACTCATTATGCTTTCGTCCTTCCTCAGAAAACAGAACTGACATGGCAAAGACTTACTGACTATGAAGAAATCCCTTTGAGGACACGCACTGACTGGCACAGGTCATGTATTGTGTGGTCCAGCTCTAATCCCACCAACATTCATACACCTTTCTCCACTTGAATGAGAAATGGTGAGACAATGTCGCATCAGCCTGCAAGGCAAAACTTTATAGCAAAGTGGCGATGGGAATTCATGCGAATCAGTGGAACGAGCTATTGACTGGTCTCTGGTCTGCTTGGGTCTTAATTCATGAAAAGCTCTGCTGAGCCCTTTCCTTTCCACAAGTGGCTGAGGCTGCTCACTGAGCGTACAAGAGTAGCAATGATTAATGTGGTTATAAAACCAGTTGGCCGACTTTTAAGTGTTACTGTAGATCATCTCCCGAGGGAGCACAACCATGTGCACTGGAGCGACACGAAACCGGGAGCTTTAAGAAGTACATCAGAACCAAGTCAGTCATCAAACTTTGCTCCAGAAAACAAAGTAAAAACATCCTTTGTTGTCTGACCTGCCTTTGGAAATCCTGATTGCCTCTAAAGTGTCATGCTGCTGAAGTAATATTTGCTGACAGTTGTACATTGAGAATGATCTGCTTCTGGTTTTATATTAAAAGTTTCATAGACATTTTCACTTAAAAGATGTAATAAAGAAGAACTTTACTGCTCCATGACACAAATGTATTTGTGTGTGTGGGTTAGGGTTAGGGATAGGACTGTCAATGATCAAGGACGGTCAATTGTCTCCTGTGGTGATGGTCAGAGTAGACGGATGTTCTGGTAGACTGCATCTATTATTGTTTTTAGCCTTGTACGCACGATGGTGTAATGACCCTGTCGAGGCAGCTTCCTCGGGCTCTTCCTGCAAGAGACCGGAGGCTGGTGTCAGCTGGTAAGGGAGATTCACTTCTTCTGGACTGATCCCTCTATATAAGCTTGCGGCAGGCAGCCAATCTTTGTCTCTTCCTTGACTTCGCTCACTTTTGATTTTGAAGCATTTGGTTTGTTTTGTTGAGTTATAGTTTTTCTTTTAATTAAGGGTGCTTTGTACATGTTTTCAAGGTTAGCATTGATGGCTGTGACTTGTTACGTACCAGTTACTTGTTTTCTACTGCCTGTCTTTCATGTTTCAGGTGAGCAAACACTGCTAATGTCTCACCTGCACTCTCTGCACTCTCACACAATTTTGGAAATGCAACAATGGCTGAAGCTCTTGGCATGCGACAAGACGCCACGCACATCACCACCTGCCGCTCCCAGCAAGGAACCACATTTCAAAGCAGAAATAAATCAGCAAAAAAAACAACGACCTTATTTATATTCTTCTGTGGGCTTCTGGGTGGTGGTAATGGTTATCTTGCATATCTTGCATTGTTTGATTGTGCCTGTCCTCCAAAATTAATGCTTTGTATCTGAGAAATGCAAATAGGCTAACAAATAGTAGGGGAGGTGAAAGCTGCTGACTCTGGAAAAAAAAAACTTCAGCAACAATAGTTTTAAGTTTTAAAGGAGATATTTCAGTAACAGATTTTTTTTTATATACACATAGCTTGAATGAGGATTAATAGCTGTTCACAATCTCAATTTTGTGAGTTATGGTGACTTTACGGGGCGGGTACATAACATTCACATTAACTGTGCTGAATGAAGCACAAATTATTTTTTTTTTGATTGATATGTCAATTGCTCTCTTTTAAGAGAAAAATACAACTCCAGAAAAATTGGTGAAATTTACTCATTCTGTCCTGTTTCAGTCTCAGAGGGTTTTTCAGACAGAATTACAGGGATCTGTAGCACCTGGTCCCGCCATCAGCAGCAGGTGCAACAGAGTCCAATTGGGAAAGAACACAAAATTAAAGAAGCCAGAAAAAAATGCCACCAGGCAGTTATTACACCAAGCTTGGTTTGTCACAGAGTTTAAAAAGTATGGTCAGCAGCTGTTCCTTGTGTGCTGTGCTAGTCAAACAGTCGAATCCAGCTGAACCTCAGCGCGGAGGCCTGGTCCTCTGATGGGCGTAGCTCACAAGGGTGGGTCCTGCACAATACAATCACACCTGTTGGGTCGCTGCGAAACATATGTTCTGGACATGCTCTGCTCTGAAAGAACCACTGTTAATAAAAATCTGCTGTTTCTCCACCAATGGGACGTCAATCCCGGGTCGAGATCTTAAAGGAGGTTTTTCCTTGCCACTGTTGCCAAGTGCTTGCTCATCGGGGGATCTGTTGGGTCTCTTTAAATAAATTTATAAAGAGTTTGGTCTAGACCTGCTCTATATGTAAAGTGCCTTGATGTAACTTTGTTATGATTTGGCGCTATAAAAATAAATCTGATTTGATTTGATTTGATTTAACCTCATGGACAGAAAACAACTCAGTTCAAGTGTTTTTAGCTTAAAATTTTAAAATATATGCAGTTTATAAATGATATGAAAATAGTCAACCAGATTAGGGTTAGGTTTATTGTATATAGCCATATAGCTTCAAAACAAAAGGCCTGAAGGGGCTTTTTCTTCCGAATATCCACATTTTGCTTGAACCCCTGCATTCCTAAATTTTGGGTACTATACCATGAAGTATGCCTATAAGGTTAGAGAGTTTTTTGTGTGGTAACTTAGTTTAAGGTGCTGACTTCCATGTGGATGTTTACTTCGTCATGAACTTTGTAAAAATTGCAGCCCTTCATATGTGAATCTCTCTCATTATATATTTGAGTTCTGTTAAAGATAAAGGTCAGTACTTTAAACCCTATGGTGATTGTTTTGCTTCAAATCAAATTAACCCTCTAACATGTTGCATCACTGATGTAATACTTGCATATCACGTTGTAGATATTGAATTTAGTTTGTGAGTGGAGATTCATATGTCTTGAGTTTCAGTAGGGTTCCTGATTAAGTTGGAGCAAGATTGAATTAATGAAAATGTTAATGCTAATCCTGTTTGTTTGCTTTTGCCTGTCTATGCTTACATGTCTGTAACTGCTGAATGAATACCTTATTGGGAAAAAACTGGCAATGCTAAAATTTTTTGTTGTTGTTTTTGTTTTTTCTGTTACGGTCCCATTGATATTGATGTGTCTCCCCCTCTTCTCCGTCTTCCTCTCTTCCTTTCATCCCTAAGGCGTTAGGTAGGCAAACACAATCATTTGTTCAAAAAGGATCAGCACAAAGGATTCTGCTCGGGATTAAGCAATTCTCTAGTTCACTGTGGGGCGTATATAACAAAATATCCGTTAAAGAAACAATTCACTTTTGTAAGTAAAGCTTACATAGTGCTTTACTGCCTCTTCCACTGGGGCTTGCGTTTTATGAATAAATTGTGCTGTCAGGTTTGTTCTCTGTGTAGCAGCACAGTGACACTCATATCCATGTTTCTTGTTATCCAATGCCAAATAATCTTTTTGGACAAAGCCCCTCATTGCTGTGCATATTGGATTCACGTGGGCCAGTAGCAGCAATGATATATGAGTCCTGGTGTTTTGTTGTGGGTTTTTTTTTTTTTATTATTATTATTTTTATTTTGTGGAGAGCCACAGTAGGGACAGATGAGAGGTGGGCCACATTAGCGAGTCTGCACTGCAGCTACATCAGTCCTTCTTTCTGTGATTCTCATCTCCATTGCTGGCAAGCTCACGCGGGGAATGTTGGAGAATCTGCCTTCAAAGGATTTTTTTTTTTTTTTTTTTTTACATGTACCTGCACTTTTGCACATCAAAGCCAGTCTTTCAATTATAATTTAAGTATCATGCATTAATAAGCATTAACCAAAGCAAAACTTTACACCGTCGCGCAAATGGCTTACTGTGGGATTTGTGTACATCAGCACGTGATGTCATGTTAAAGAAATCCGGGCATAGGACATGGGCCTCTCAACTCCATTAGCTTGTCAAATTATTTTTGACTGGCTTTGATTTAGCTTTTATCCTTGTCTGTTGCTCGGTAAGACTGAGGCAAGGCTGTTATCGTGTGATGGAAATGGAAATCAGGTCTTAGCACCACAGCACAATTGCATGGGAGGCTCTTTGAGTGAGGCATAAAAAAGAATACGCTTTTTATCAAACCACAGTAAGTGGGTTTCAAGGACAAATCCAATAATACTTCAGTGGCACATTAAGAATGCTACAGCTGAATTAATGCACATTGATTATTTGGGTTTTACATCTCAAGGACTATAGTTCCAACATTATTTTAGTAAATTTGAATGGTTATTTGGCTTCATTAAACTGTACTACCATTTCTCTTTTTGACAAAAATACATTTTCTTTAGGAAAACATTGTGTTCTTTTTCTCCAGAGTGGGATAAGAAAACCACCATCAATATCATTTCTGTGTATGCAGCTGGAGTATGGATGTGGTTATCCTTTCTCAGCATCTTAAACCTGACAAACCAACCAGAGCCTATGAAGATCAATGAAGGCATACACTGTGTATTTTCTTCTTTATCAACAGAAAGGAACAAAAACACAGTTTGTGATTTGAGGACCCATTTCCTGTTGGATCTAGTTCTCGGTGAGCACAGGTTGTGGTTTGGCAACCATGTGACAAGACATTGGGAAACTGCCTGCAGTCACTTGGCAAAGCTGCTGTTCACCAATAAATCACCAGCGCGTGTACCACAAAATAAAAGCCTTTACACAGAGGTGGAAAAGAGGAACGTGCATCAACTCATTTACTGTAACTCATTAAGGAGTAACTATCCTTCAGAAGGGATTATTCTATTTTCCACTGTGCATCTTTTTTACAGTTGTGCTGTATAGTCATTTTTCTGACAGAAGACTTCAAATTGGAAGGAAAACAATTATCAGCTTCAACGCTGGTTTTACATTTCTGTGTGCTTATTTTAAACAAATGAACTACAACCCATCTCACGTCAATACATATTTTTAAACATATATGTATACAATATCAATACATTTGACATTGTTGGTCAGAGCCAGGCCACTTTTTCAGTTAAATAACGTTTATCATGATGAACTATTCCTTGCTACTGTAAATTTGTTAAATCTGTCAATCAGCCCTCTGTATTTCACAATATTACTTCATCAAGTTAAAGAGATGGTGTCGTGTTCCAGTTAATGACATAACTGCATTGCTGCATTTTACTAAACAACGTTCTGCCTCAGACTGAATACGCGGTTCGACATATACCTTCCATACAGCGTAACACCGCAATCCAAACGGAGTCTGATATCTTTTGTAGACCTTCTACAGCGGCAGTCGACACCAGGGGCTGCATGGAACAATAACAAATATCCTAATGTGTAAAATATGTGTTTATTCTCTGAATCAAGCCTCTTCCCCTCACCACTAACCCACTTCCTGAAATAGATCAGCTCCATTCACTCTCTGAAGTGTTCCAAAGAGAAAAAGCGCTTCTGGCTGCCCATGTCCTACATAATTTAATTATGTAAACCAAACTAAGAGAAAGAACCCGCACACCACACAATCTACCACGCAATCAATGGCAAAGACAATCACTGAGAGAGCTATAAATTCTCTGAACGTACTGAAGCATACTACAGTTATGGTTGAATCTGGTGTGGCTTTTATCCTGGGGCTATTTTGAGGGTCTGAGTCAGTGCTTTAAGAATATTTCAATATTGATCCAAATGTAATTTTTATTTATTTATTTGTTTGTATTTTTGAAAACCACTCCAATACTCCTTAAGATTGCGTAAAAGTCCTTCTGATGTCTGATGTCCTTCTTCTCTGAGAGCAGATGGCTTTCTAAAGACCTAAATAACTATACTGCCATTTGCTGTCCGTTCAACAAAACCATTTGGTGCTTGGCTCTTCATGAAATGCCCATCGAAAGCCTTGCTCATCATCTCGAGGTAGGCACATTCTGGGTAATATGCGTACTCAAAGGTATCGCATGTATCCCACTGATATTCTTTATATCGCCAGACAAGAATTAAACTTGTCACATATATGTTTCATAAAAGTGAATGAAGAGCTTAATGGGTGCAGATGATGAGTCGAGCTGAGAGGAACAGAGCTTGGGATTTGAAGAGGAAACACATAATAGGAGTTTGAAAGAACAGCTTTGCATGTCTCATCTATATTGCAGCATGTCTGTAACACAGCTCATTGGTCCTGCCATTAAAAGAAAAAGGCTTTCCTCTTCCACATCTGTGATGCCTCCATTGATTATACTGAGTCACTTGGGGAATACATGTTCCATTAGAGAGTGAAAGAACTGCAAACGGGAGCAGCAATTTGCCACACTTTCTTTTTTTTTTTTTCTTCTCCTTCTTTTTTTAAATAAATAAACGCTAGATCACACAGTTGGACGTGCATACACACCAAAAACTACAGCGCCATTCCAGCCAGGGGCATTTTCCTCGGCTAAGCCTGTCAGGTCAGTGGAGACACACACAAAGTGAAGTGAAATTATTTCGTCACTATTGAACCCTTTTTTGACACATTGCATGTTCACATAACAAATCATATCTGAGCCTCAGCTCCTGTACGGATGCACCATGCCAGTTTTGGGGGAGATTTCTTTCACTCAGCGTCTTAACTCATAGGAAGGGTTCGTGATAATCTACTGTGCATACACTGCACCCACAATTCTTAACAATTCAGTCATCATGATATATAAAGCTGAATTAGTCCCTCAGGCATTCTCCACAGTTCCTCCGGTGGCCAGTTGATCTTGTTCTAAGAAAACAGACTTTATATAAGCCACAGAGAACGCATAGCTTAGCTTGGCTTAGAATACATAAAATTTTCAATGTGTTGACTTGGCCTATTTAAGGGGAATGTTTAATTTTTTACGAACAAAATTCACATCAGTCACAATAATTTGACAGATTCCAATGCCTGTGTTTTTTTTTCCCAGCAAATCAAACAGGATTGGTGTCACGCTCATTCACAGTTGTTTTCCAGCAGTTAGGAGCTTCAGAGGATTCGAGGCTTTTTTGAACCTGGCACATGGACCGGCACTAGTCAATGGGCTGGTGTATGTTGATTTTCAGAAATAATACATTTTAAATCAGTATATTTCACAGATCGCAACCAAATGTACTTTTGACAGGGCAGAAATTCATTCCTGACTGGAAGGAGCAGCATTCGCGAACAGAGATCAGCTATCATGATGCGAGGAAATAAACTGGCATGTTGCAACATTATGTCGCTCATTTCAGTCAGAAGCAAAGTGAGAACTCTTTTCACAGCTCTAATTCCACTGTGCCAAAGCAGTCAATCCGGTTTAAATCCACTAAATTAAAATTTTTAAATACAAGATGCCGTGAAAGGCCCTCCATGTCTAAGGTACGCCCACATGGGGGGATTTCGTTTATTCAGGCAGGAAAGACTTTCTCTCGGAGATCAATTGATTGACATAGACCCAGAGTCTCTGTTTGGCCTTGGAGCCCCTGTTAGTGTTGGATAAATTCTTCTTCGATCATATTAATGAGATGATGACCTCAGGTAGCAAACACTCCTCACTTCAAATTCATGCGACGTTGTTTTCAGTTGCAATCTAAAAGATTTTCAGTGCGGAAAAATATTTACCATCGTCGATCTAATTTTGTCCACGGAAGTGACACTATGTGCAGAATGACATTGTTCTGTATTGCAGTTGTCTGTACAACGTGCCTCTTTGATCTGATTAAAAATCAAGGGACAGTATCTCATTCAGTCATCTTGATAACAAGGTTCAATATCTGGATCTCTCCCTAAGACAGTCATAGCTGCAGTAGTAGTCAATTTACAGTTAAGTCCCGCTTTTCTTCGATAACAACACCTGGCATGGCTGGGAATCTTAAAAGACAATTTTTTTGATTGAAAATAAGACATCCAAAATGGTTATTTCTAAGTTTTCTCCGCCACCAAACATAGTTTCTCCCACAGAGAGGCTGGCACTGATTGTAAAAGGAGCTGGGGTTATCATTGCGTTTACAAGACAAGAGTTAATAATCCGCTCTCTGCGCAGCAGTATGTCTTTAGGGGTAACTGGCTGCATCATGTTGCTATGACAAAGTGACAAGATGGGCTGGAGTTAGCTGGTAGGGGGACAAAGTTCAGTCGAAGATGTGATAAATTGTGTAAACGTTGGCGTCGCATCCCATCGCTGACAACAGCTGTTGGTGAGTAAACCTGGAAACACCGTGGATCTGAGGCATGTGTTTTAGTTTGCCCTTCCTGATTTCCTGTGGAAAAACACATGTTTTCACACCAGCTGAGTGTCTGCTCTGTCAATGCCACTGCCAGGTCTGTCTCTCAATATTTAGTTTGCAGGATCTGCTCCCTGTTAAAATAATTTGATTCATTTCTGACAGAAAATGGCTCAGTCACTGCATTCAGCTGCTAAAATAATGATTAAACATGTAAAGTTTTTTTACATATATCTTTCCATATATCAGAGTCAGCTTCAAAAAAGATTATGCTGCAAGGTGTCAGTTTGGTGTAATATTGCTGGTATGAAATCAAAAATGTCTTTTCTCTGTGTATTTTTGCTGCTAAACACACATGTCACGTCATGTCATGATTTAAAATAAGCCCCACAAATCTCTACATCATGTAACGCAGTCAAAACAGTCATTATGTGTCCGGGCTTACCTGATGTTCCAAAGCTGTCACATCCAGTGATGTATCTCAGGCATAAAGGAATATCACGGTGAACAGAACTTACAAGGAGCACCTTGAAGAAGTCATTAAATTTTATTTAAAAGGCCACAGATTGAAACAGAATACTTAGAGATTTATGAGAAAGCCACATCCTCTGGTGGAGTAAACTGCCGTAGCTCAGCTTGCCATATTTTTCTTGGTAGGTTATATTGAGTTTCACTTGTAAAGTTTAGTCCTGCCTTTCCAAGTAGCTGACAGTGATCTAGTTCTTCTCCATGTCATTTCAACCCAAATGAAAAACATTCCTTTATTTTGACTATGTTGCATTTGGCACTCTGATTAGTGTCCCTCAGTGATTTTTATGTGCCATGTGATGTACCAGCCTCTTAACCAACAAGAACTTGGTGGCTGCACAGGTAAAATGTAGTGTAGGAGTCGGAAGTAGCTGTGGAGGATATTTTCTTATTTCCCAGGTGAGAGAACAGCCAAACTTGAACGATGTAATACAAAACCTTACACAAAACACAACACAGACTGCAAACAAAACAGTCACAAGCAAGCAACAGCTCAGAGCCGTATCTAACTAGTCAGCAAAGTAAGGACAGAGCTGTTTGTCCCAGGTGGGTTAGAGAAGTCTGCGGTTTGAGTTTAGTTTTACACATGAAGTGTCTGGAGAGATCAAAGGCTGCTGGTTGTTTGCTGTTGTTTCTCTGGGGGTCAGATGGGCCCTTCCTGTCCTGTGGTCATGTTTATGAACTCCTGTGACAACTGCTATTTCCTGACTCTCTCCACAGGATCTTCAAAAAATTGTATCTTCAATTAATCAGTTGAAAGAATCAGTCAGGAGCTGTATATCTCTTGGCAGAACAAGGCATTTGGGGTCACACAGTTCATATTTCCCTCACAGTAGCCAATCTGTTACACAAGGACAGAATTAGGACATCAGCAAAACAATGTGGAGATATCACAAAGCATATGGTTCAAACAAAACGTGAGCTAAATTCAAGAATTAGTTTTTGTTTGTCCAGCACTGTCAAGTCTTCTAATTATGTTGTCCAGTCAGAAGCTTGACTATATTTCCTCATAAGAACTGTCGTCCCGACGTGGCCCTCTATTACCGTAGGCCATGTCGCTGATTGGAAATGGGAAAAGTGGCAGCTTTCCCAGCACAGACGAACTGGGGGATGGCAAAGGAGGCGGGCAATTAATATTTCAACAATACTTCCCCTGTGACCTGAGATTGACTGACAAAACTGCGAGCTGTCGTAGCAGTAATCTCCAATATTGTCATGTGGGTAAGACTTCTGAATGCTCCGTTCAGAAATGGATTTCATATTCATTGCTCACTTTTGCATTCTCCATAAAAATAGTTACAGAAGCAATTAACACTGGAGTAAAAGGAAATGAATATAAATAAGGCTGAGAGACAACAAGCCAAAGTTATCTGCCACCTGAAAAACTAATGGATGTTTGGTTTGTCTTTGGATGAGGAATTAGCTGAAAGTTAAATGGAGCAAACTAACTCAGAACTGTGGTGATGGCCTGAATTCCAGTTATTACTCAAGTTTTTTGAGAGGGAAAGTTACAAACTCTAACTATAGTTATAAACTCAGCGCAAAGCATGAACATTGAGAAGGCGTTATCAACTGAGGAGGTGATATGGCAGGAAATTTTAAATAAAAGCTCACTTGGTAAGTTCAGATAAGCAAAAAGTTGTGTATTCTGGAGGAAATCTTCAGCCAGCGCTTCATCTTCTTGAAAAAAAAAAAAAAAAAAACAGGTTATGTAAATGATGAAGATTTTTGTAAATCATGGATATTTTTAGTCATGCTATCAACCAGATCGATGCAGGTTAGTGTCCATCCTTCAGACATTCCTATTGGACTGATTTCTCAACAAGGGTCTGACCCTTTTTTTTCAAGGTTCAAGGTTCAAGATCGATTAAGTGGCATTTGCATGTTTGCATGAAATAAAACTTGTGCCCAGGTCAGGAGGTGTATGCCAAAGTAGGTTTAAAAAAAAAAAAAAAAAGATTGCTGTGAAATTTAGTACAGATATCCCTGACACCCAGAGGATGAATTTTAATGGCTTCAGTGATCTGCTGATCTTTTGTCTAGTTTCTTATACCATAAGAATTTCATTTTCTCTTTCTTTCTTTTTTTTTTTTTTTCAAAGCTGGGATTTCAAATTTTTGCACTAAAATAAGCTCCTTTTAAATGTAGTGCCTTTTCGTTTAGACTGCCCTATGTGTGTATATGCTGTGTGTTACACTGCAGATCAGGAAAGGTGTGCTACAGCACAGGAACGTGGCCGTTCACTTTATCAGGAAGCTGGAAAGCTGTGAGAAATACTTAAGCTCCTCATAAAGACAGCAATCTGGCCACGGAGATTCCCAGATGTGCACTGGGAACCACAGACAGAAGACCACATTTTGTCCAGAGACTTTCAGAAATGTAAAACTCTTCGCGGTAATTTGCTGTAAATGACCCGCAGGCAGTGTAACGTACAGACTTTTTCTGTAGTGTCTCCGATCTACCAGTGAAGTCGAGCTCGTTATTTTGCCATCTCCGGTGTTACATGAGCCTTTTTTAGGTGGATCCTCAAATGCCTGTCAGAAAGTTGTGGGGTTTATTTTTGAAGTTTGCTTTTGTTTTCTTACTCTCTTGCTGTAACATTTCACTGCTACGTTGACGGGTTTGTCTGGAGGACTGGAGGCTGATGAGCACCACCGTGGCCTGTTTGGACTTCCTGATTAGTTGACACAAAACAGGGAAATTGTGGGACGTGTTGAAAAGACTCCATGCTGCCTGCGCAGGTTGAGTGAATCTGTCTACTTCGATACCTCTTTTTTGCTCCTCTCTGTCTCTCCCGCTGTCTTGAGAAATCAATACCACGTTTACATCACCTCTGAATATGTGCGCTTTTTAACAGCTAGTCACCTTCTGTTATCTAATTGAGGGGTGAGACTTTTTTTTTCCTGCTATTATTATTGCGTCAGTCGAAGCTACTGGCATTTCAGGGACAGGACTATTTAACGGCCTGGGAAGACTCAGATCTTGAACTCTTCTCACTCTCAGTTTTTATTGTATTTGCTATTTATAGCAATTTTTATATTGCTATTTATTTTGAATAACTCAGAACATTTATGCGCATAATCCTCTGTAGACAAAAGTAGCAGACACAGCACACGGCTAGATTTAAAGTAGCAACAGCCTGCAGGGCCCCAAGGGCCCCCAGGAGCCCCAGAGGAACTTCATTGTGTGATCATTTGGGCGTGGCAATTTCAGCAATTCTTTTTTTTTTTTTCAGAGTGAGCATTTATCCTTGACCTTGGGAAGCAGTTGCTTGGGGGGACAAGTCTGATATGGAGTTTTGATTACATGTCAGGTTTTTTCCGGGGAGGAAAAGAGTTTGCATGGTTGTCACAGAGACAGTTCATCACTTGTCTTTGTGTGACCATGACTTTAGCATTTGTCTTATGAAATCGTTCATTTTTGGCTGGGAACTCTCTGGCTGCACGGTGTGTGCATGGCAGAGAAAAGAAATTCCTCGGTTTACACGCACGTGTCACACCTCACAGCTGCACTATTTGACCTAAATATCGAGCAGGACTTGAGAACAGGCGAGGCAGGCAAATGCTTGGAGACCCCCCTCATTTTGGTCATGTTTTAAAAAATTACTGTTTCAATTCCAAGCATTCTTCATTGAAGTCAGATTATTTATTATATATAATGTGATGAAGGCTGATTGGTGGGCCCCAACAGAATTGCCACCAAACTGGGAAAAGATCTATTGATAGTAATGCTGACATCATATCATTAACCTCACATAAAACACCTTCTGGTGTAGTTTCAGGTCCAGACCGAATGTGAATGTCACAGGCAGGAAAACATTTTTTAACCATTTTAGCAGCATTACATGGAGATGATGGCCTTTTAGTGGCATTTTCTGTCAAAGATAAATCAGCAACTAGTTGATAGTTGAGCAAAAAATTAATCTAACCAACAATTAGCTTACTCATGGACATGATCCAAGGCGATGGCAAAGTTGTCATGCAGTTAGTGTGTATACACACGTGTGGGAGCTGCGATGGCACCGTGTGATTTTCACATTTAGTTAAATGTATTCCACTTTTTGGTGTCTACGTGGCGCATATATTCTAAATATTTCATTCCATCAAATTATCCCACAGAAACTCACTCACTGCAACCACTGTACATCTGATTCTACCAAACGATAAGGCCTGCTTCCACAGGAGAGGAAGGAAGGGAGGGCAGCTTCTCAGTTTAGTCCGGCTTAACCCAGACCAGCCACTAAAATAAATAATGAAGAGGGTAGATTTGTTTTTATTTAACGATTATGTATTTTCAAATAAAACAACCAACTTGAATGTGCAGCATGTTTCCTCCGTGACTTTCAAGAGTTTCAGCAATCTTGCCGTTTTATCAAAGATTTGGACAGAAGCAATTAAGGAAAATCCGTTCAAAGACTCACTGTGGGGGGAAATAAAAAACTCTGAGTCACTGGTTGAGCACCTTCAGTATGACTAATAGCCGGCTCACTTCAACTCTGATGTCTTCTCAGTGAGCAGCCATTCTTCTTTTTGAAGTTTGGGAAATAATGTTGCGTGGAAAGACTGGACTTTTTTGTGCTGCTCAATGATTCAATCTAATGTACACAGGCGCTTTTAAAGAGCACCTGAAGGCAGCGTCACTCTCTTCTGTGTGAGCAGATATATTGCAGCTGAGGGCTTGTGAGGGTTTATTTTTTATACATGTGTGAATAACTATGTACAGTGGAGTTGAAGGCTTTGAGTTTCCATGCTCTCTTTCTCGCTCTCTCTATCTATGTAGGGCAGCCCATGGATCAGCTGACATCCCCATCCTCCCACATGCCCACACAATCTTGTTAAAGCATGCAGTTAATCTGAAGAGGAAAAGCACTCTTTTCACAAGCAAGTGGCTCTTTCATCACCCTATTGTGTTGCCCACATTATGTTTTTGCTGGGATATCAGATTCTCCCAAATCTCAGGTGCTCAGAAAAAGCTGTCCCCTGCCGACCGTCGCTGTGTGATGTCATGTCCCAGGGCGTGGCCTACTCCACAGAGCGCAGGCGGCATTATATCACTTGAGGAATTGGTTTATCTCTGTGGGGAGTCTGTACTTTTCCTCATCCGCCTCCTAATAGTTAGCTCCACCATCAATAATTTAGGCAAAGATGAAACTGAGAAAATACAGAAGTTCTTTCTGTTTCTCAGATTCTCTGGAAGTAGCCTACAGTCATCGATTTGAGAAAACTTGCCCATGCTTTAGACGTCATATATTCAAAGCCACAGCCTACAACAAAAGGAGGAAAAGATGGAAGTACTCTCGTTTTCAGATATCCCTCCATCTCCATCTGCCTCATCGAGGGCTTATCGAAAACACAGCTAACTTGTTCAGAGCTTCATCATCTTGCAGGAGGGGTGAAGTACAGCCATTTGACGGGCATTAAATGTTCTCTCACTGCTACTGTTTGATGCTAACAGTGAGATGGTCATCCTTAAACGCAGAAAGGCTGAATCCCAGCCACAATTTGTCAGAGGAGGTATTGTCTGGGGTAAGGGGAGGGGGTTGCTTGTGCTGGGGAGGGTATTGTTCCCATCGTGAAGTGGCTGAAAACCTTTAGGCCCCAAGCTCCAGATCAAACCTTTCTCTGTCTATACAGGCTCTGAAAAGAGTCTCGCACTTTTATGGGCTGTGGAAGAATATTTCGAAAGCAAAAGAGAGAAAGTATGAGCAAATCACGCTGAACTTGAACAACTCCCACATAATCACGAGTGTGCTTTTGCAGACATAATAAAAATGCACTGATCTCTCAAAGAGGCTTCCACAGGCTGATTGTGCTCAAGAGGAAAATGAACCTTGACAAGTGAGGCAAACCTCTCCAGTCTCCTCCTGCTTGTTACACTGTATGAGGTGTCTGTACATCGACTAGACAGTTAATTGGGCTATACAGATCTTGCCTATAGCTGATAAATTTACCACATGATGTTAGGATGTCCAACAAAAACTCACCAAACAGATTATTGTGCCAACTTTTAACACCATCACTCTGTTACTCTGATACTCTCTTTTTTTTTTCTTTCCATGTAACTGGCATGTTCCTGTCAAGTAAACATTGTAGTTCTGAGATGCTTTGGTTGACTTGGCAACACTGCCATCTCATGGTGGTGAGAGGGAAAAAGGTCTGCACTGCGCTTTTCTGGAATGTCTTTATTTAAGAAAAAAAAAAAAAAGTTTATTCATTAGAGCCAGACATCTCATCATCTTAAACATCCATTCTGCTCCTGATATGATATTGTTTCCTATCATCATCATCATTCTAGTAGAAATGAGTATGCACAACATAATGAAGTCACATTATTCCAAGCTGCCGCTGATTAACACAAATTAGTAGGACTGTAAAGCATAAATCATGAGGATCTGGTTTCAATAACAGCATTTAAATGCATTCATATTTCAAAGGAGCTGACAGTTCATGGTAAACCTGTTGGACTGGAGGAGGAACCTCCGCTGACTACAGTTTTTGTGAAGGGTTTTATCAAAGGGAGTTGCATAAATCTCTTTTTTTTTTCACTTAGGGCTTATTCTCTTCACTTCTGCTCTATTTTTACTTTCTGAACCTCATGACAGCAGAGACTGTGTCTGTGATTGGGTTTCGAAGCAAGAGATGGCAGATGGATTGGCCTTTTCTCTTTGTGTGTGAAGACCAAAACCTTTGTCCCCACACCCTGCTGAGGGCCAAAGTCAGCCCTCATGGCATTTTGAGCTTTTCTTTACCTGGATGCCTCTCTGATCTTCCTCCCTCTCTGTCCCCTTCTCTGTGTTGGTAGGGCTGCCCTGCTCTCTGCAACACTCTTCTCTCGCTGTGTCCCCCTGTTCTTCCTGCTCCTCCGTCTCCCCACCCCTCTGAGTTCGAGACCAGATCACCAGAGCAGCACACTTCTCCAAACCATATGCCCCAACCTGCTGCTCGCACTGAACCACAACGATTCGGTACAGCTCCAGCAGGACAATGAGAATGTTCTTGCAGGTGAAGAAAATCATAAGCTGGTTGAGCACCTGCTCTTCAAACATGAGGTAGAGCCTGTAAAGCAGAAATGGACCATCTTGGAGCCCCACTGTGAGCAGCAAGCTCCACACTTCGCTGGAGCAGCAGGAGGATAATGAGGATGGGGCACGGGAACAGCAGAAGAGACCGCCCGTCCTCTGAGCAGGAGACTCACCTTTGGGGGGCTGTGTCTGAGTGAGTACCAGAGGAAACTGCATGAGTGCCCATGAGAAAAGGGACAGGCCGATGATGACTACCGTCCGGTTGGTTTTCACTTCAGGCTCCCTGAAAGTGTCGAAGATATCCAGAATGTCAGCACCCAGTCCCACGTAGACCATGAGGAGCTGTGATAACTGGTCCCGGGACATGTCTCCCTTGGGCATCAGCCACCGACCCACAACTAACACAATGAGCATGGTTTGCTCCAGGCCTGCCACCCAGTTCTCTGGGTCCAGCTCCACGCCCTGGGTTTAGGAAACTGCAGGTTACATTACAGATTTTTATAAAATGAAACAAATTAATTTCTAATATTTTGTGTCACAGAGCAGAGCAGTGCCTTTGGTTTCTCAGTGGGTTTCTTCGCTCTTTCAAAAATATTTTTGATCAGTCATTTGTATGAATATATAACAATGTTTTATCTCAAGTTGTGTGAAAGAAAAAATAAATGTGTAATCACCAAAATGTGTGAAGATGTGTGAGTCAGATCTTCACTGTATCAGGGTTCGCTAAGTTTATCCTGACAGCACCCCTTAACGTTTCACAACATTACTGAAACACTGCATCTTCAAAAGCTGTCACCCAGCCTCGAGCACAGCCAGGGGCCAAAAAACCTCCCAAATCCTGCATGAAAGAAACAGCACTAAAACCATCCCAGAAGGGGAGAGATCTGAGAGTTTTTCAAGCAGGAGCCTATCAGGACTTAATCTCAATGTGTCTATTACACATTTCCTGCAACTAATAGTTTATCCACCCCCTTGCTGGATTTAAATCTTATCTGATATCAGGTGTTTCCTTAATGTGGCTGTATGGAGGCTGAGGTGGTGAGGCCAGTTTTCTGCTGGGGTGCCTACCGCTGAGATCGGGATGTGAGCCAGCAAATGAAGCTCAGGTACAGAGGAGTTGTTGACCGGCAGCTTGGACTGCAGCAAGCTCAGCTCCAGAAACCAAATGGACGGGATGACAGTACTGAGGTAGAGGAAAACCATGGGGGAGAACCTGAAAAGGGGGGCAGCCAAAAGACAAAGCAGGGGTGAGTTATTTTTAGTGGCATGGTTTTTATTTATTTATCTATTTATTTGTTGCTGCCTACTAAAGCAGAAAGTGTCCCCCCCTTTTTTTTTTTTTTATTAAAGGAGCATCGAATTTCAGACAGGCAATTATTCTCATCATATATGCAAATCCCACTTGACAGTGCAAAACCTTCTCCATGAGGAGAGGACTTCAAAGTAAGACTCAGTGAGAAAGAGAGAGGCCTGAAGAAAGCAACAGTTTTTGAATGAGAAGCTTTGGTGTTGACTGAGGTGTGAAACTAAATGCTCATGTCCTTTTGAGGCTCGCAAAAAAAGAGGTTGACGTCAGTTTATGCTCGCTCAAGACTTTATTTTTATTTTTATTTATATATATATATTTTTTTTTTTACTTTAAAAAAAGAAAAAGAAGCTTTCTGGTCAGAAATGACTCTAACAGCAGGAGACTACTTTTCCATGACTGCATGAGCATGGCTGCGACAGTGAGGTGATAGCAGGCTCAGGACGTCAGCTCACTGAAAGACAGAGCAATAACACAGCAGAGGGATTTGTTTGTTTTTGATAGGCAGGGAAAGACAGGAAGTGTTTCAGGGGATAACTAAGACTCAGAGAATATTACAGGCCTTCAACAAACTAACTCCCTCCCTCCACCCTGGGCAGATGGGTTAGGGTTAGGGTTAGTGCTTTCACCCCCAACACCAAATGGTGTGGCTACAACACCTGAATCCTCAAGTCAGCGCCTTAAACAGCGAAAACGCAGTGGGTGAGCTTCTGGCTGATACATGCCAATTTAGCCCACAAAAAAAATGATGTTCCATGGTTTTCATGGCTTTCATGGTTCGTAATCCAACCGTTACCATTTCCACTCTGCGTTACGGGTGCATTTCAGAGTGACTGCCATCTCCAAGCCCAGAAGAGCCACGCCCGTCAGCAGCAGCCAATAGAGCGGCTCCCCTTTGACGGCCACCACACGCCACACTGTCGCCACCCCATGGGCTGCAAACAGGAAGCGGCTCAGCAAAGCCAGTAGGATGTTCAACAGATGACACATCCTGTACTATGGAGACCCTGTAGAGAAGATAGATCGTGTATCGTTGTGTGTTATCAAGCTCATTGTAACTCATAGTGAATGACAGAAATGTTTTAATTTGAAACAAAATAAAAGCCAGTTCATCTTCTTCCCCTCATTTACTGATTCATGCTAAATGGAGGGACATAATGCCAACTAAGTGAAAAATCCTTTTTGCTGCTATAGCTACTTTACTTTTCATCAACTCGTTCATGCAAAACTGATGGAAGTTGGAGCTAATTCAGCATTTTTCCAAAAAGGCCCATGCAATTTGCAATGCGACAGTCAATAAACGCAAAGCTTTACACCAACAATTTTAAAGATGAAAGTGATAACAGAAATTGTAGAGAGAGAAAAATATATAAACGAGAAGTACTTTACACTCCAAAGTTTTAAAAGTGTCTCAAAGGTTACAACAATAAAGCGGTTTATGTTCTATAGTTTTTCCAGACTATTACTGTAATAAACTCACTAGAGGCTATTGCAAAGAATGGAAAGCTGCCCAAGGCCACTTCAATTTGATTGCTTTTTGCACTAAATTTAAGAAATAAAGTCACACAGACCATCATTGTCAGACGGCCCATGAAAAATTTGTGAAAACTTAGGCAAGCGCATCATTGCAGATCATATCCCTGCTTTCCTCCTTTATGATCAATAACTATTACATGATGAAAGTGTGAAAACAGTCCTTCCGCTAAATTAGCCAGCGGTACAAAAGCTTCTGATCTTTGGGGCAAGTCAAAGCAAGCAGTTATTTGTAAGCCAGAGTCAGACAAACCTATCTTCAGTCAATATTAAAGGACTTCAGGAGGCTTTGCATGTATTTACTGAAATGGGGTCACTGGATCTATGTGGATTATTGTGATGCTAAACTGGGGGATCCTTGTTGCTTAGTGGCTGAGGTGCACTCTATGAAACACAGTTCTACTTTGATGTCTCACTTTTGCCAGAAACTTTTTTTTTTTTCCTTCATCTAACACATATTGAAAGCACAGAGTTTCCATCAAACTGCTACCAGATGTGAGGAAGGCATTCAAAAAGTGTGACATATTCTCACTGTCAGGCATGTGAGAATTAGTCATCTGCAGTTGTAAAATGTATTTGGGCCACAATTATAAGCAGATATAGGAGCAAACAGAAGAGCTTGATCACAAGCCAAAGAGGTTTTCAATGAGTTAATATTAAAAACCTATAACTCATCTTCAAATCATTAGTAAATGATTCATTAAACATACATAGACCCAATTAGTTACAACAATATTTAACCGCTGTAGAGTGAGTGCTGAAATGTGTTACCATCTGCGTCAAAGTCAGGTTGTGTCTTGTGTTGTGATGTCGTGAATACCAATACATCACGAAAAGAATTTATGCAATATGTATGACTGCATGCAGTACAGACCTCCAGTGTAAGATGGGCTCTTCGTTGTGTCCTCAGTGTTTCCCCAAACCTCTGCTGCCAAACAGTAGAACAGACACACACAGTGGGCTGGTCAGCGTTTGTCCTTTTAAATGACAGCCACCTCCAGGATGCTGCTGGATGAGTAGGCATGTCTGAAGTAGGTGTGTGTGTGTGTATGTGTGATTTTGTGTGTGTGTTCAATGTACAGTGGATACTGTTCAAGTCCACTGGAGTAGAGTATCAGTAAGATGTAGTGCGTTCCACAAGTGTATATATGTGTCTCCGTCTCCTTGGTGCCGCTGTAGGAGATAACGTTTCCTGCCCCTTTCGCCCACATCTTCATTGCCATCCGTCATGATGTCATCTCTCCTGGCCCAGAACAAAGTTATCTCCCTGGGAGAAGCCAGTCTGCCGTGCTCCCTGTTCAGAGAGCACCCAGTCCTGCCCTGCTCCCACCCATGTCTGCTCCACCACTGCACTGCTGGCCCTGATAACAGTCTCGCTCCCCGTCCTCCGCGTGCACGAAAACACGGAAAGGAGATGCTGTCACCCCCCCCTGCCCCCAAGCAGTCGCTGCAGTGTGTGGGTGCGTTCCTGCTATTGTATCAGAATGAGGATTCCTTGTTAGTCGATGCTCTCCAGGAATGTCAATCCTGTCGACCCACTGAGCTGCCAAAATGAATCACAGACAAACGAGGTTGTCTTATTGTTTGGTCAACGTGTGAATCCTAAATATCGGTCTGGAAGTGATCAGTGTTGGGGTGACATTGCTTCTGCACGCCCTTCTGATGCCATTTTTAGCTCCCTGCCAGCGAGGCCTTCACCTTGTGTTGTATTTTTTTGTTTGTTTGCTTAGTGCTGGGGTTTTTTTACCTCTTGGGGGCAGTAGTACAAAGCTGTAAATACACAAATCAATGAGCAATTTGCACATCCAGCAGACAAAGCGCAACATTAGCATTCATTTTCCGTCTGGCTGGTGAATTTAAGACAACATATCCACTCTCCCCTTGGCTCTGTGTTAGTCTCTCTTTCTGTGTCCACCAACTGCTTTTTTTTTTTAAACCATTAAATGGTCCACCAGCTGCTTATCAACATTGTCTGCACAGTAGAAAATAGCCTGTCCTCTTCGGTTTACTCTATTATATTTTTCTGTTGGTAAGCGCAACGGACCAAACACGTAAATACGCTGTCCAGACAATCATGTGACGATGTGACAATGTGTGACGATTGTCCATGGCTTCATCATCTTCACTGCGTCCATCGTTAAAACTAAAATATCGGCTGAAGGAGATTGGAGGTGTGAGTAGACTGAATGCACGGCTAATTGTTAGAGCAATGTGATCACATAAAAAACCAGTGCTGTAATACAACCGGAGCTGAAAGTGCAGAAAGGAAGCAGACACAACAGTTACGTACAGTGAAGAGTTCGTGGTCAGTTTTTATTCAGTGAGTATCTGCGCTCTCACTCAAACACACACAACACACAGAAAGCATTCATGGTTGTATGCGGGAGGACGTGTATTAGCTATAACTAGCAATGTTTAGTTGCCACAGTAATATACTCTGAAATTCAAGGTCAAATAGCTCATGTCCATGTCCTCAGATATGGCACAAACAAGCTTGCCAGCTGTGCTGAACTTTCATTGTCACTGCAACAATAATCAACACAAAAAGTGTTGTATAAAATGAAACACTTACATACGTTTTGCGTGGCTCTGTTTTATTAGGATTGACATAACTCATCCATTGCCATTATTTTCTGCCAATGAATGAATATCTATTTTGAGGCATTGTGGAAAGTATGATTGGGCAGGTTGCGTTATTGAATATGAAGATTCTGGGTTTTTGATGCCTACACTGAAGTTGATCCTGGAGATTTTAAACTTTTAAGACAACACACTATATATTGGTAATTATTCATTATTATTCATGTACTGAATGAAATTGTATGAAGTTCAAAAAGAAACTTCTTATCTTCTCTTTGGCATTTGTCCTTTCTCATTATGATAAATAACAGTTTGCAGTTAACAAATTTCCCCAAGTAATTACAGTTAAATAATGATAGTTATTATTTAATGATAAATAAAGGGAGCTGCTAATCTTTTTTTAGATAGATATGCTGACATCTGAGCTGTCTTGATTTATCGTGGATGTTAATTCAGACATCAGTTTATTGTAAAGTACATGACCTACTGACATTTCCTTTTGAGCCATCAATATCCCTCATACACAGGAAATGCACTGCAATGGGCAGAGTGCTGGGAAATGTACCGCCATGGTAAATAAACCTGTTAGATTTTTTCCAGAAACAAAAACATTAGCTCTAAGGTTTTCTCTATGTATTTTCATAACACAGCTCGGTCAGCATGTTACATGTAATATCCTTTGATTCAAATCAAGTTCTAAATTTAAAATCAAATCAAAATAAGATCAAACTTAAATATTTTAAATAATGTAGTTTTTATCACAGAGACAGTACAGCTGTTTAATCTCAAAGGTAAACTATCACACTGACTTGGAGGTGTTGGTGATTTTTCATTCCAAATATTTTCAAAAATTATTTTCCTAGTTCAGACGAAGAACAGACAAAAAATCTAAATTATTAATAAAGCACAATGCTGTAAATTAGAGCCTTTTTTTGAGTCTTCAGTGTCACTGAATGGCCCCTTTTTTTAGGATGTCATGCATTCAAAAAGCATCTGTCAGGTGGAATTCCAGCATGTTTTCCAAACTATTCACACCCAACAACCTTTTGGATTATAGGTCAAAGTGACCATTTGAAACAGGAGAGACAAAAACACAGAGGTAGAGGAAGAAGATCTTTAATGGAGAGGAAACAGGCAGAACTGGCAGAAGGAGATGTGACACTCCGAAACAAAAACATTAACAAAATAAAAACAAAACAAAAAGAGGGGCGGGGGGGTGGTGGAGGAGGACCAAAGAAGAACGAGGTGAAGAGGGGGTGGCGATGACTGTGGACAGGGGTGAATGAGTTATCAGCCATGCAGAGTAGTGACACACCTCCTCATGTTATCCTCTTGTTTGGGCGGCACGTTTGATCTTCAGGATAACAGACGGTTTGGTCCGGATCTTGGCTTTGTGTTGATAACTATGCTTATTTGTGCTCGACAGACATGAGCTGCTGGTCAGTGTTGCTGACAGTAAAGCAGGTTGTTGTGTCTTGTGTTGAGTTAGTTCATGTAGCTGGATGACACGGAGATCTGAATTGTTGGTTAAGCTGTATTCGCTGAGTGGGTGAGTCTGCAGCAGGCAGCCCACTCCTTTGCCTTCAAGAAACACATTTCAGCATTTAAGATGCAAAGTCCCGTTAACACTTTTGAAACTCATAACTACTTCCAATAATTACCATATTTCCATAATCATAGGTCATAACACCTCATTCCCTCTGAAGTTTTGTTTGTTTGTTTTTCCTCCACTAAGGGCTGCAGTTGCCTATATTTCAGCTCCATCAGTCTGCCAGCGTTGAAGTGGCACAGCTCCAGCAGTTTCTTATATACAGCCTGGATAGCAGCCATTCACAGACTTGCTGCCTACTTCTCACATGGTGTATGCCACCCAGTAGATCACGTTCACCACAGCGAAAGTGAAAGGAAACACAGCCCTGGCATAGATATCGATGGTGTCGGCATCGATGGGCTTGCAGACGCACTTGGAACAGCACTTCCTCTCCTCCTCGCTCTCTTCCACCTGCTTGGACCTTCTCCGTCTGGGCTCGACCTCCTCGGTGCCAACCTCCCCGGGGATCTCGGTGTTGGAGCGCTGACTCCGGCTGGGACGGCTAGAGATCATGACACCTTGGTTCATGCCCGTGACGGAGAGGGAAAACAGAACCATAGCCTGTTTGCCATTCTTTACAATGGACTGTGGGGAGATAGAGAGACGAGCACGTTAGTTTTCTTTTTCTGAAACTACCTGGCGGAGTTTAGTGTTTAGAAATTTGATCAAAAGACAAAATGAGAATATAATAGTTATCCTATCTTCTCTACACTCTCAGAACCTGAGAAAGACTTTTTTTGAATGCCTCCTCCAAAACACTGCTAGAACTTGACAGTGTGAATAATACATCTTGTTTCATTTTTTTAATTAAAAACATTATTTTTACTGAAGGATCTCATACCTTTGCCCTGTTTTTTTGATAATTTATTCACCACAGTGGTAAGCCTTTTTATATATATATATATATATGTTTTTCAATATGTGTCTGAACACAAACGTTTCATTTTTAGAAGTATGACAGTCCAGAGCGTCAAAGAGCCATGAGTAAAGCACCGCAGACTATTGATTCAATTTTCAAATTTCAAAGAAATTTTGGTTAATTATGGATCGGGATGCCGTAGTGGCATTAGTATGTTTTTTTCCATCACAGTGGTTTAACTCATATCACTTTGTCACACATTTCTCCTGTTTTTAAATATTACTTTATTGAAAAGAAAGTTATTTTGGGGGGAGCTAGAATGGTAACAGACCTTATTTGACATTTATCTTTCAGTGAAATAAGCATCCATAGCCAAGGAAAAAGAGGCATGATGACAATCGCTGTTACTCCCTGTGGGGCCAGCTTCTGTTTTCCCATTATTCGCTACAGAGATTCGTTGTCTTGTTGAAGGTTAGTGTCAAGAGCAGGGCTTGAAAGTTTCGACCACATCTATGTTTGAAAGCTCATGCTCATTACTCACAACAGCCCCCCTGCAGTCAAGCATTGCTGCTTGCTGATGGGAGTACAAGATGGGAATGATTTCCTCACCTCAGAGCTGAGCTTGTTGGCCTTCACCTTGGCCTTCTCTTTGAGTCGGTAGTCAGCATTGTAGTGTGCGAATGCATACTCAATGAGGGCTGCGAACACAAAGACATAACAGATCCAGAAGTAGACGTCTAAAGCCTTGATGGCCGACGCTCGTGGCAGGGAGGACCGGGCGCTCACCATCAATGTGGTCATAGTGAGAACGGTCGTGATACCTGTGAAAAGAACAGGCCACAAAGGACGGATGAGCCGTGTGGGTCTGCCGATGGCAGTGTCCTGACATCTATGAGGTGGACTGTTAGGATTAGAACCACCAGCATCTTGGCATTGTCATTTAGCCTGTAGGAAGGATTGGCTTGAAATTTTGTGCTCCCTCTGTAACTTTAGTGATCCTCTGAACCTTTTGACATTTAACATTTGTGGTTTAAAGTGAAATGTTTTAACTGTTGAATAATATGCCATCAAATTTTGTACAGCTAGGAAATATCATTATTTTGGGTATTCATGCAAATGTTCAAGTACACTGGCAGTGAAATGAATGGTAATGAATCTGATTGTGCTAAAGGTGAGTGAGAGCTATATACATTATTATCTTATATGCAGGAGGTATAAATGAGTACGATTATAGAGTGACAGTTTGGTTTATGAACAAATGTTCATGTGTTACAAAACATTATTGGCTGCAGCTAGCGAATAGCAGCAGGCCAATGAGAAAGCATTTATCTACAGTTTTACTAAATCTCAGATTTCTATTTTAGCAGCTCATTATTAACGAAGCATATTGTTTTCTAATAATTCAGCATAAGTTTGATAAACATTGTCTGGCTTTGACACCACCAGGATGATCATGCCATTTTTAAGCCTCGCTACTGACTGTGAGCGACATGTTATCCTCCTTCTGAAACATAATCTCACCAACAAAAAAGAACAACACTCACATGGTTTAACCTTTCAACAGAATGGCTTTGCTTCAAAATGTTTTTGAAACTTTAAGAGACCTTATGAAGGCCATACCTACCTAACGATACACGAGCAGGGACTGCTGACTGACTGATCCAAAAGGACACCCAAGACATGGCAACCAGTAAAATTGAAGGCATGTATGATTGGATGATGTAGACGCCTCGATTACGTCTCAGCTGAAAGCGAAGACTGAGCCTTGGAAATCTTCCCGCTGGGAAAAAAAAAACAAAAAAACATTTTGCTAATTAGCTATTAGGAAAATATCTGAGCTAATAATGCTGAACAATACAAGTTTGCTTGTTTGTGCTCCTAGTGGCAAAAACTGAAGATGGAAGGCATAAAGTCCTGCTGCAGACAGTATTTTTTTCTGCTGCAACTCCTCTCATCTCCTAAACCTCCTGGCTGGCTGAACAACAAGTCTGGATTGATAAATTCCCTTTACCCATCAAACATAAACACAGAGCCTGCATGTAAAACAAAACAACTAAAAAGTACATATACATGCACAAGAGCTTATTGTAATGCTTGTTCTGGAGCTAATCCTGACAGCTGGATGAATTCTCACCAGATTTGAAGTTCATCATCTCAGTGACAAACCGATAGTCTGTGATGGTGAACTGGGAGAGTTCCAGTTTGTCCAGGCCATGGATGTGTGTCTGACTCTCTGACCAGTGATACACAATGTCTTCTGAGGAGTAACCATCTACAGTGAAATGACAGATGAATATCATTACTTTGCACTGAGAAACGATAGCGGCTTGTAAGACTTTATGAATGCCACAGTACTTTGGCAGCAGACAGCGTTAAATCAAGAAAATAAATCTTTTGTCTTAAAGGATCTGTGGAGATGAGTAACAGGTAAATCCCAGCTTACAACTCTCCAGGTCCAGCATACACTCCTGCTCATCCATGGGATACTTGGTCAGGTCCATGTCACACGCCACAGTTGAAGTGATTCTAGGAGGAAAAGAGATCACTTATCAAAAACCACGTTACTCTGGTAGTCCCCTAGCAAACTGGCTGGGAACTCACCTGACTGTTTTCGAAGAAGAGCTATTATTAACCTTTAAGCTCATATTCACAATTGAATCCATTTCGATCTGGCATCTAACAAGAATCCTGTATTATTGGCTGAAGCTGTGCCAGCTGATGATGAATCACAGCTTGGGGATCTGAGTTTTCGCTGCCCCTGAACACGATTTTGGGACGCGGGCTTCATCAAACAATGGAGCATTTTCATGACATGTAATACACCCTGTGAACAGTGCTTCGTCTTCAGGACAGGTTCAAGGCTGCAGTCAGTTACTCAAAGTATAAAAAAATACCTAATAGAGAGAAGAATTAGCATTGAATTGGTGAAGGAGCACATTTCGATGCTGCTTGTTTAGTTGTTAATGCTGACATTACCATCATGTACATTACCATGTACCGACATGTACCAACTTTTATCAGTCCTCTCAGCTGATAAATCATCAGCTCTGTCAGGCAGTCTGATTTGCATTTTGTGTAATGCTGTAGTCTAAAAACTACACTTAATTACTTAGAAGAAATTCTAACCACAAATATGGAAGAATTGAAAGCAGGTTGTTTGAGCCTGCTTTGACTTGTGCTTACATTTTTGCTCTTCGTGTTAAAGAACTTTAACAGTGCAGAGCCTACTCTCAGATTTTCTTATCGATCATGATGGACTTTGACGCAGCAAGTAAGAGACACCTATGCTCTCAAATGTTTGAGATTACTGCGGACATTAGTCTAAAAAAAATAGTTGTTAAAAATGAACAAAAATAAAAGATACACCACACGAGAGAAGAGCCTCATTGTTTGTGTTGTCTGACTGGTTGAAATGATGCGTTTGCTGTACCGGCTGCTATATAGAATGACTCCATTGGGCTGCAGGCGGATCAGCTTGTTCTCCACAGTCACGTCGTGGAACCAAGCAGATTTGGCATTGACGATGAAAGTGTCAGGAAGCCACAGCTTGTCCACAAAGCGACTGTCCAAACCGAGTGTCTTGTTGGTGTGATTGTAGGACAGGCGGTCATCATGCCAGCTCTGCCGCAGGAAGACAGTCATGGTGTATTCCTGCCAGGAACAGCATACACACAAATATAACGCCTGAGTCATGGAAATGGATTGTTTTAGAGTTTTTTTATATATACATATATATATATGTTTGCGTGTGTGTGTATTTAAGCTGTGAAACTAAATTGCTTTGCTCTTAAAAACCTTTTACTTTGCTTTTACTTAACTTTACTTTACTTTTGTATTAAAACTTTTGCTTCCTCATAAAAAAAACTTATTATAGTTTTCAGCTTTGGCTGGACTTTATTTCAAGTTTGAGTATGAAAATTTCTGCTTTTATGTCTGTCAAATGAAATCAAAGCCACACATATAACATGAAACATCCCAGAAGCTTTGGTTCTTACTTTGCAACATCCATGAAAATATCAAATTATCTAACAACTCAGCCAATGTGTCACACGTTAACACTGAGTACTTTCAACCCTCAAGTGGGATGAATCAGGATTATGCAAATGGGAAACATTTGATCTTTGCTGCAGCAGTGGAGTTGAGGGATGATAAAGAGGCTCCCTGAAAAAGGAAGGGGAACGTGACTGTTTACTTTACCATGTTGGCTTCAGAAATGTGGTCGATGCTGGCCACTTCAATAGCCATGGCCACGTTCACTGGTGGACCTGCAGGGGGAGAAGTGAGAAAAGAAGGCAAACCTGCCCCCTCCCACCCCCCAGCCCACCTCACTCACCCTGTGTCAGACATATAGACATACACACACCTTCTCTGCTTTCTTTGGATCCATAACTCCCTCCCATTCGCACTCTATTGCCCATCTGTTTCCTCCCACGTCTCAAGCACTCCGACAGCGCATAGAGATTAGGCATTATCCAGTTTAACCATGCTAAGTGGCACATCACACTGTGGGCATTCATAAACAGCACTGGGCTTTCATGGACTCGCACAGAGTTAGCGTCTGCCAACATTCACACACACACACACACACACACGTTGTATCATTTTAACTTAATAGTTTGCCATATGATTAGCATAGAGTGTGCCTCGGTGATCGGATGCTTGAGGGCAGAGACTGCAAGGGAGCACCCTGATGCAGAGCAGAAAGGCTTTTTATACTGAACATTAAGGAATCACACATAACAATTCCCCACAAGTCAACACCATCCCATAACCACTTGAGGTAAATGATATTCTATTGACCATGCAGTGCATGTATCGTGTGAGGTGATTTACAGTGGTAGGTTTGCTGTATATCAAGGCAGCAATAGAAATGAGTTAAGATAAGCATTGTCATTCCCCTGAAGTCATAATAAGTACTTAGTATCCATAGTATTTACATAGTACCGCCCAGTGGGGATGGACATATTACTAATGTATTTGTATGTCTTGACCAGTTATGAAAGGGAAACGTTTGCATTGCATAGTCTTATCATTAATCCATTGCATCTAAATGCTCGTGTCGGTTCATAAGCTGAAATGAAACACATCACACAAAGAAAGACAGATTCACAAATGTGTTGTGTGCCATGCAGATGTGTTAGCATTGCATTTTCATATAGTTTCCCCATCTGCATTACACTGAGGAACATACACTTACCATTGGGCCACTATAGTTGTACAATTTCTTTATTTGAAAAAAAAAAAAAAAAAAGTAAACATTCCCAGTCTATTGCAAACGTTTGGTCATTTGGAAGATGCATTTCCAGTTTGTTTGTTTGTTTTTCTGAGGTTAAACATGTTTGGTGTAAGTGTCTGGGAAAAACATCAGCCAATTTGTAAATGTATTGTAATGGATGTAATATAAATTAACATAATGTACGGATGCTTTCCAAAATACAATGGGATTCATACATTATGTCTCCTCTTCGCTGCGCTGCTCCATAATGTAATTAGCAGTGACATTCGTAAGTCCAAAGTCATAATTGGGAGTGGCATTTCATTTACAAAACATATTTATGAATCTGCTTTTTTAAATTTGTGTAATTTTCATATTTCTTTGATGGTTCATGACACAAATATAACTGCACACAAAAGTCTATGAGATGTGAGTTGAATGAAGGGAATTACCCCAAACTGCAGACATGATTCCCCAATGATCATAACAGCCCTTTCATTTTCACATTATAATGTTACATCAATAGGAATGTAGTGACCACATGATGCTGCATTATGATGATCGATGTCGGCATGTAGTGCGCAGGGCAGTATGTGTGTTTATAGCTGCGGCCCTGTTCCACATTTTCACCTTGCTCAGCTGAGTTAAGCTGTGAGATTGAGAAATCTACCACTGTGGTCATTGGATGTTTCACATCTTGCAGCCATTCTTAGCAAAGTCTCCAGAGCAGTGCACATTGTTTACACCGCCCGGCTACCTCTTGTTCTTGAAGGGCATTATTCTGAATAATCCCTTCAGCATGGCTTCACCTCGCCTACGTACAGTTGGTTTTTGTGTCCTTAACAAACCATTCACCTTAATAAAGAGTCAAAGCAGGTCTTTCTATCACTTAAATGTTCTAATTTTGGACAGGAAAAACAAAAATACAGACACCTGCCAGGATAATGGAGCTGGAAAATGAAATGTAAGCATTCATGTTGGGTCAGGTTATGCTAAGGATGGCTGTAAATGTGAGGGGGTGAAATGCAACCCAACGCCACGAGCCGTAGATCTCATACTCACCTCCTATCCCAGGGCGAAAATTTCTGGCATAGCCCTTCATTAAATCATCCAGATTAGGTAACCAGGATATTTCTATGTCTGAACCTACATAGTCGCCAATGTCACTCAGCATGGCCCTAAAGGAGACAAACAGCAAACACAGCAGTCTTCAGCAGCTGTCCAGCCACAGCATGGGTCCACAGGTAAACCTGGTAGAGCCTCAGATAAAGTCAGGAACATACAAACATAATAAAACATCTTGATATACAAATATTAGCTGCTGGCGCAAGAATGACGCCGGTTCCCTGTTAACAATGGAAGAGAAAGACACTGTATTATAAATGTATTTATTAATGGAAAAGGCGGAGGACAGCAATGTGTGAAATATGTTTGCCTATTTATTAAGAGCAATATTAGCAATAATTCAGAGTCCAATATTTGCTCTGATATTAGCTCCGTTTTGTTGTCCACCTGCTGGAGAAGAGCTGGCAAATGCCACCATTTAGTGGTGTCAGCAAGCAATACACTGCTGACCCCAGAGACCTAAACATGACACTAATCACCTGTAAATCACACCTGATCCATTTGATTCATTGTTAATGTAAAATATTTATTGTATTATTGACATTTCCATACGCAATATAAAACCATATAATAAAAGTATATGAAATAATAACAATATAACATATATAGTCAATATAATTATATGATATAATAAAATTCCTTACAATGAAATTGAAAATCTGTTATCGTACAGCCAAACTTTGGTACTCTAGTTCTTTTGGCATGAACCCACATTTTCTCAATCTGTGGCATATTTTGGAATTACTAATATTACTACTTTTGTAATATTTAGAAATGACAGATTTCCAATGATAAGAACACTTATGACTCGTTAGTTGAGATTTCAGTAGGGTAAATCAAGGTATTCTCATTCTGTTTTGATTCTCTGCTTGTTTTTAACCAACTAATAGAAATGAATGATAAGAATGTTTTGTCACAAAATATAGAAATTTCATTAAGAATAGTTACATGTTTTATCATTTGCAGTTTCTTATGCAAAAGTCACATCAGTTGAAGCCTGGTGGAGATATTTTTCTTCATCAAAGCTGACAGTTGATCTAAATATACCAATGAAGCTTCTGACTGAATATCATACTGTGGGCTTCAAAATCTCTGCATTTTATTTCAGTTCACTACAAAGCTTCATGATGGCTTAACCATAATGGTTTGCACATTTTCACATTGCTGTTTGTAGTTTGTAGTGAGCATAACACCTTGATTCATTTTGCTAACCTGTCAGGAGGAGAATAATAGTGACATAAAAACTATTTCTGGTATAAAGCCAGGGAATCCGCTGTGGACCCCCTCGGAGCTGTGAGGCCTTCCAGAGGGCTGCAGAGCCCACACAGACAGCCGCAGCCTGTGAGGTTTGACAAGCAGGACAGCTCAGATACCACCAGGTGGCAGGTTTGCCTTCTAAAACAGTGTTACTGTAAAAACACAGCATGCAGATAAACAACACCAGTGCGGACTTTTGTGCATTTGAGTCCGTGTCACTTTGTCTTGAGTGGCAATACTTCATTAATATGTTATCATTTAATACAGGCAGCGCTTTACAAACAATAATTTCAGAATGCATACACAGAAAAAAACCAGCAGTCAACACTCTGGTCAACACTCAATTCTGAAAGAATTGACTGATGTGCAGTGAGAAAATTGAACGAAACAAGTGGTTTAACTGTCACTCTTAGTCATAAAGTGCCTGTGTTGGCATTGCCAGGGAGCTGAACCATGCAGAAGGCTTGACCGAAGGTGTTATTATTGACCAACAATGAGAAGCCATTCAGTGACCTTTGAAATAAGGCTGGCATTTCAGGAATTGTCGACCTCCTGGAAAGCAAATAATTACACTGCCAGCTACACAAAAAACTGACCTCCACAGCAAAATAAAATGCCACCAAAATTCTGCCTTTTTATGTAAATAGTGAAAACAAAAAAAACAAAAAAACACATTTCTCCCATGTCATGAACATTGCCTGAGTGGATCCATTTTGTCGTGGCAGATGTATTTTTAGTCTGGCAATCACTGTCTTGTCTGAAATAAATGGGAGCACTGAGTGAATTCATTAATCACTCTGTGACTCCTGGATTTCTTCACTAATTGGCAGTTTCTAAATTTGGAAATGAAGAGCGTTTCCTTCACGAATTCCATGAATACACCAAGGTCAAACAGGCTTCCTCACATGGAGGGACAGCGTGTGAAAGTGTGTGTCTCTCGGAGACAAATCCTACTATATTAGTATGGTTAATGTCATTTAATAGAAATTTCACAGGACCTGACTGTATCCTGTCCATGATGATTAGATTAGTGGGTTTAATCTGAGTTCATTCTATGTTTCATACTTAGTAGTGCGATCCCCAACCTTTCCTGCTGCTTCAAAGCCTTTCAGTGTGCCATTCTGTGTGAATGTGAAGAATTAATCTGGTACGAGCTGCAGTTATCATTTTCTTCCTTCCTTTTTCAGGGCAATAGCAGGAAACCTATGCCAGTTATAGATATATATATATATATATATATATATATATATATATATATATATATAACTGGCATCTCAAGACATACACAGACCATTCACACTCACATCTCAGGACACTTTAGAGTCACTAGTTAACTTAGACAAGCATGTTTTTAGACTGTGGGGGGAAACCCACACAGACAGGCCCCAGGTCCGGGACTCAAACTCACAACCTTCTTACTATTACACCATGCTCTGTTCTCAGGGTTGAACATGTCATTACTCTCTGAGGACGGTTTCACCTCTGATTTCTCACCCTTCTATGCATATTAAACAGTTGAGAGTGTGTTTTTCCTGACACTGCTCTTCTCTCTATATTTCATTTTCATTAAATGCCTCTCCGGAGGCCTGGATCTTGCTCCCTTCTGTTTATGACCTAACATTTAACAGATGGGGAGATAAGAATAAAGAGAAGAAAGACAAATAGAGGCAGCCTCGCTCAAACTCACAGCATCTTTTGGTGATTGTAATTTGCCGCATTCACTAACAAGCCTAATTAGTTTTACGGGCTGACACTGCCAGTTAACTGATCATGTTCATGATCATTTCTCTACGATTCACTGTTTCATGCATTTTATTGGCATCATTGTAGAATAGTCACATCCAAATCCCACTGTGTAAACCATAACAACACAGCATATAGCTATATATAATTCTACATGTGCTGTGTGTTTGTGTGTATTTGTGGAAAGAAAAAAAAGATCTTTTTAGACACTATATTATACACTTTTAGTTTTAAATATGAATATGGAGTCTTTGCAGGAACAATTCACAAACAGCTGAATTAATTCCATTTCATTTTCAGAGCTATCATTTTCTGTCTTTTGGTAAAAAAGAAAAAACATTATTGCAATTAAAAGTAAAATATATTAATGGAATTTATTTTAGTTTTGAATGAGCGTCAGTTTTGTGACTAAACAAGCCTGCCTGTGGGAAATTATGCTTCTGTAAAATTCATTTCTTTTATTTAGAAATGTTTATTTTCTTCTCAGATCACTGTTTCTCACTAAAACCCATTATGTGTCTTCTTTTCGAATGCGTAAAGTACCCGTAAAACATTTGCAAAGGTGACTTTCACGTTATCGCTGCCAATGTCAATCAGTGGAATCGTCTGAAACCATCAGCAGAAGCATGTTCTGAGTCGCCCACATACATGAATGAAGGACGTGAGTGCATGCATTGGATGCAATACATTACTCCATCATGCTTGTGGTTACCCAGGGCACTTTTAAGGCTTTGGTTCATAAATGAAATAGTTAACATATCCTGTCTAGTGAGTGTCAAAATTTAAGGATAACAACATTAATCTTGCTTTAGAAAACAGTCGGCCAATATTTTGCAGTTTCACAACCTGCCTTTTGCTGCTGGGTTGATCCCCATGCAGGGAGCAGGGAGTCCCAGCAGTCCAGCCCAAAAGTCTGCTTCGGCTATGCTTGAGGAAACTGATTATTAACAAACTGCCAACTAATTCACAGTTTTAGACTTCCAAAATGCTTTTCATGCTCAATAATGTATTTGTGGAGTGTACTGTAGATGTGGCCTAGCCTCAGGACACAAAAAAACAAGTCACATTTGTTTTGTCAGACTTCAAATCTAGGATTAATTTTGCTGACCTAACCAACAATAATTGGTTGATTTGAGTTAGTGGCTGTTCTCTGGTAACTTGTCTAATGTTAAAAAAAAAAAAAAAAAAAAAAACTGCTAAAAATAGATAATCGATTATTTTTATCTCAATGCAAATCTATTGCCAATGTCCTTGTCTTCTTGTCTCTGGCAAAGATGTCGTCTAAAGAAAATCCGCGAGGTACAGTGTCTTGACCTTATTAGTGTCTACTCACATTATACTGCTTCATGAAAAAAAATAATTTGATACAGTCTTGTTATTGTAGGAGAAACTGACCAAACAGAATACGTTCTCACATGTTGGTTTTCACAGCAATTACAGTTTTAAATTTGTAGGTGATATGTATTTATTTTTTTTTTCTTACATAGTACCACAGAAGATGAAATATCCACTAGCTGTTATGTTCATGTTAATCAAGGGTATGACTTGTTTTTTCCTGCAATAAATTAGTTTTAGTTTTCTGTCAAGAAAGATTATTACTTTGATCCTCATGCCAAATGTACTATTTTATGGTTTAAGGTCTTTTTTCTTTTATGCTTTTATTCTTATTTTCTTCACCAGCAATTAATTATTTGTCATCACTTGCAAACACTTGATGAATTTAAATAAAATTGGAGGAGGATCCAAACTGTGCATGAAGATCACTTAAATGCACCCAAAACCTAATTGTCTGGGTCTGAACACCAGAAATCTTTGGTATATATAAATCGTCAAATTTTTTTCTCAATATTTTTAAATTCAGAATGAAAGCCATAATTATTTTATTTAATAATTAACCGAAATTTAATTTGAAAAAATATAAATTGAGTATGCATAAAGGAATCAGGATATCCATTGTGTTAAAATGTTCAACTGAAGAATGTAAACTCCAAATAATTGCTACAAACACGAAAAAATAAGGGCAAGGACCTCATTGTCTTTAATGAAAGGCTTGATAAAAATAACTTGATAAAAAATATTATGTGTAGAGCTACTGATTCTATTAAGGTTTCGTAAAAATAGCTTGAGCCACATCGCTGTTTTCTACTTCTTAATGTCAGATTACATGTTTACTGAGGATATTTATAGGAAATCCTAATTTAAACAAAGTAATTAATATGTTTTAGGTCACCAGAACTCAAATATTTGCGAACATAGTCAATAGATAAATACGACCGACTCTAATATGAGTTTTCTTTTCGCTGTTTGCATGTGGTACATCCCATTCCACTGAGTGGGAGGCTTTTAGTGGAAGCACTGAAGTGTCCCTGCACCACCTCACCCTGCAGCAAGAGCAAAGTCAGGCTTCAGAGCCAGTTCCTGCAGCCAGTGGAACATGATCAAATCACCGTGTTCTTGGGAAATGTACTTCTTGGACAGTGGGAGGGATTTATCTGCTGACTCAGCCTCTTATGTGGATTAGTCAGAGACACTGTGTCACCTGAGTGCAGGTGGAAAGACAAGTATAGCAGACCAGAAAGATCTTGAAATGGTAGGATTAAATCCTCCTGCCATATATCTTGCCACCACAATTTTCTTAACTATAACATGGAGATCTCTCATGCGTCCACATAAGTGTTGGTCCCCACTCCTTGGCCTGGGTTCCTGACAGCGTCTGTACCAACCTTGTCAGGCAAACTTTCTTCATATTCTTCATGTGACTGGTAAATATAATGAAATTCACCCAGCAATTGCAGCTGTCATGCACGGTCTTATTAACCTGCCAGTATCCAGGGGTAAGGATGAGCTGTAAGAGGACGATGTTGCTCTTCCTATTCCACCCACTCTCTGTGCATATGATAGATTTATAAACTGTGTATAATTCTGGATTCTGCAGAGAGATCGAGAGTCCAACGGCACTCTTGTCATGGAAACTAGCACGCAGTTTTGGTATGCAGCAACATCCCCCTGCTTATTCACAAACAAATGTATCAACTAGCAATTTACAATTAACTATGCTAGACATCCTTCTTCCCTGACCTTTGTGACACTAGTGTGGTTGCTTACTGTCATAAACTATGATATCTTCTTTATGCTTCCTGCCAGCTGGTGATAACCAACATGACCCACAATAAAAGGCCTGATTTAGGGTCAAGCCCTGAGAGTCCCTATCATCAAGAGAGATTAGTCAGTGCATAGTGAAGTGATGTTTAACTTGGTCACACAGACATTTTGACAGAATAAATTGTGCATAAACTCAAATACATTTTTCTGTGGTGGCTTTGTCTTATTATGTCCCAAATAAGGTTAGTATCAAACTCAATTGAGCTGTAACCATGGGAACATGAATAGCATCCTTTTATCAAAGCAGACAATTCACAGCGAGAAAAATACAGGTGTACATCTATGACTCATTGCTGCTTTGGGAATTGACTGTAAAGGAAGCAGACTATGTTAGCTAGCAGGAATTAGCAGACATTAGTTGGCATGCTAACTTCATGAAATCCAATGATGAGAGTTAACATTTGAGTCAGCTCTTGATAAGTAAAGGAATGCAGAATGATAGTTATTTCACAACATTTCAAAAAGTGACCAAAGACATTGTTCTCACTATTTCCTCTCTTCCCTAAATCTACACCCAAAATCATTTTGTTTCTACTGAAGACTTAGAAATAGTCACAAATGTACAACACACCACTTCATGAAACAAAATCCCATTGTAGTCTTGCAAATGTGAATCAAATAAATACATCGCTTTTGCATCAAATCTGCTTCGTTTAAATCAACCCATGTGATCTGTAGCCATAACAAATCAATCTATGCAGTGTGTTGGCGTGTTCAGTAACAGTAGAAGTCATGATTCTGCTCTCTCTGTAAATGTATTCCTCGTTGCCTCTGTTGCAGGTATTACACTATGAATTAGATGCAGATTGTGTTAGTGAAGTGAAGGGTAAGTGACACTTCAGCAGGAATGAAAAAGCTGTGAAATTCACACAACACCAAAGGTGGCAAGGCAGAGCTAAAGCTGACCAACTTCTATGAAATGGATAAATGAGGAGCTAAAAAGAGTATCAGTGTAATTCTGTTCTGAGAGGAGGGGTGAGGGGGTGAGGAAAGGAGCCAGTTTTCAACTTTCAGCCACCAAAGGCAAAACAGCAGTGTGCATGATTGTGCGTGAGCAAGAGAGACACAGAGAGAGAGTGCGGCGAAGAGAGAGATAAAGAGCTGACACATAATGAGCAGCAAGAAAAAGCCTACACTCTGCATTGTACTGAGAACAAAATAATAACAGCAATGACTCGAGGCACAAAAATCCAATTACAATAGCTATTACTCCCTCTACTGGTGAACAGCCAAGAGTGACAATAGAAGTGATTTGCCCAAATTCCATGCAGAGCTTTAACAGCTTCACCCTTTGCCCTTTTAGACAGAGGCATATGGACTTTGGGGAAATTGGAGCTCAGTACTTGATGCTGGCTATACTCAGAATTGCATGCTTGTGCAAGCGCATGGACAAGCCTGTGAGGGCATTTCAGCTGCTCTATGGGCCTGTATTGAAGTACTGCAAAGTTTTAAATCACCATCTGGATTTGATAAACCAGGTTCAGTCAGCTGACAGATTCATATTCAATATACCTGTGCTGTGAGGTTTGGGGTTGGCTTGGCAGTCGATGCACTTAAAGGGCCCTGATTGTGGGGGGGTTCCTATCTCACACACATCACTGTCCTCACTATTTTATCATCTCCAATTTTAGTAACATGTGCTCTGAGCAGGAGGTGTTCTAAGCCTAAATCAGTCACATGTTTGAGATGGAAGCTGCCCATCTGACTGTAGCAGCATCTACTATCCTCCAATCTCCACATTACAGTCAAGCAGTTCTGTTTAAATGCATTTGTTCCTGTAAATGCACAGATACAGAGGCCTCCTCTCGTCCATGTTTTGCCAGGTACCATCTGATATTTGACCCCCCCCCCCTCTATCTAACAGGCCTGGAGGTAGGTGACATTATCTGTCACATGAAAGAGCACCTGCTCACCTCGCGGGTATCTCCATAGAAATAACAATCACTTCTTTCTATGCATATGCATATGCATTATGTAAATGGGGTCACCATGTCCCTGTTGCCCGAAGGGAGAGCAGAGCAGAGAGCAAGCTTTAGGTTGTGTGTGTGGAAGTATGTTTATGGGAGCATGTAGAGGGTTAAAGGAATGCTATTCTACTCATGCACATCAGTATTAAGTGTTGGGTCAACAATAAGTATGACATTTAAAATTGGAAAATTGGTTACAAATGGAGGTGTGAATGGGCTACTTTAACGCTTTCATGACACAACCCTGAATCCCAGCAGCTTTTTTGCCTTTTGTGTGTGTGTGTGTGTGTGTGTGTGTGTGTGTGTGTAACAGACTTCCAACTTTTCCTCTCCCTGCTGAATCTGGGAGCGCTCCGCAGCATCGAGCGACGGCCGAGGAAAGACACCTGCAGGAAGTAAAGAGCGAGGCAGAGCTCACCTGGTGAAGACGTCCCCTCCGACAAACAGCAGGGCAAGGCCCGACAGCAAGAAAGTTGGCATCTCCATTCCACACGCTTTCCGACAAAATACAGTTTTATTCAAGAAAAACTTTCCCGGATTGTAGTTTATTTTGTTGTTGTTGTTGTTGTTTTTTTATGATTGCTATTTTAGTGCGCTTTTCTCGTGATCCGGCCCCGCGAGGAATAAAGTAAAGAGTAAGGCTGACACCGCTGAAGATGATGGTGATGATGAAGAAGAAGAAAATGATGAGGGTGATGATGGCCCCATGATTAGTTCCAGGTCCGCGTCCAGGAGGAGCGCGCAAAAGAGGAGAGAGCGCACCTCGGGAAAAAGAAAGGGCGGCAAAAGTCCCGGTCCGACCGCTACAGCGCACCGATCCGCCGCTACCACCGCCGCCGCTCCTGCCGCTACCGCCGCTTGTCCCCCAGCAACAGAGGAGAGAGAGGGAGGGAGGGGGAGAGATGGAGAGAGAGGGAGAGAGCTGAAGAGAGAGAGAGAGAGAGAGAGAGAGAGAGTTAGGGAGGGAGGGGGAGAGATGGAGAGAGAGGGAGAGAGCTGAAGAGAGAGAGAGAGAGAGTTAGGGAGGGGGGGGGAGAGATGGAGAGAGGGACAGAGAGAGAGGGAGAGAGAGAGAGTTAGGGAGGGAGGGGGAGAGATGGAGAGAGAGGGAGAGAGAGAGTTAGGGAGGGAGGGGGAGAGATGGAGAGAGAGGGAGAGAGCTGAAGAGAGAGAGAGAGAGAGAGAGTTAGGGAGGGAGGGGGAGAGATGGAGAGAGCTGAAGAGAGAGAGAGAGTTAGGGAGGGAGGGGGAAAGATGGAGAGAGGGACAGAGAGAGAGGGACAGAGAGAGAGGGAGAGAGAGAGAGTTAGGGAGGGAGGGGGAGAGAGGGAGAGAGAGAGAGAGGGACAGAGAGAGAGGGAGAGAGAGAGAGTTAGGGAGGGAGGGGGAGAGATGGAGAGAGGGACAGAGAGAGAGAGTTAGCGAGGGAGGGGGCAAGATAGAAAGACAGAGAGGGGGAGGGGGAGAGTAGGGAGATGGAGAGAGAGAGAGTTAGGGAAGGAGGGGGAAAGAGAGATGGAGGGAGGGAGGGAGAGAGATAGAGTTAGGGAGGATAGAGAGTGGGGGAAATGAAGAGGGAGGGATGGAGAGAGAGTCAGAAAAGGAAAGAGCCTCACTAATCTGTCGATCGCTCTGTTGCTTGGCCTCCAAACATCAGATTCAATCTGGACGTGGAAGGGAGGGGGGGCTGTCACGAACATAAGACTTCATCACATTATGTAATGTTCAGGACATCTGAATAATCTCCATTAGATAATTAGTGTCTCAAACAAAGTTTGTTTCTCTCTCTAGCGGAACAAGAGCAAACTGCAGAGGCTGTCACACCCAGTGACCCAGTCGGTTTAGAGGAATCCAAAGGGCCGTGTGTTGGCTGTGCGGATTTTCCCACATTAATAAAGAGAGGCAGGTAGTACTTTAATGGCACAGATTAGTGCCATTAAAGTACATACTCTCGTATTTATTCACGAATGGATATCATTTGTAGTGAGCTAAAATTGAACCATTTGTGGAATCTCTGACTGCCCTGGGCTTTTGATCAGCAGACTGATGTGGGAAATGTGAGGTTGCACTGTTAGCTCCACTCCTACTCCCAAGACTCTTATATCATTTAATTCAGTTCAACTGCACATCATGTCAGGCTGTTTCTAGCACCATGGTCCCATTAGTGTGGCACAAAAGGTCATCGAACACCTTTTCACATCAAGCACCAAATGCAAGCGCATCATGGAGCTGTCCTGGTGTCTTTGTGTCCAGTCAGAGCCATGACATTTTATAGCTCTGTTTTCTACCACCAAATAAAGGTACAAAAGTGCAGAAATCTATAGCACACCAGATGAATATAATTGCTTTAAGTGAAGTGCTAACTGAATACAGTCACCAGTGAGCACTAGACACAGTAACCATAGCAGTCAATTGGACATAAACCATATGAAATTAGCGCAACAGACAGACGATAAATCCATGTGTTGTAGGAGTAGTAAAAAGATTTTCAGGATAATAAGCATTAGCAGACAGTAAATTTAGATGATGATGCACACAATAAATGAATAGTGGTATTTCATTAAAAATTAAATTTTTCCAAAATCTGCAAGAGGACAAAAAATTGTCAATATTATTTATTAATGGCTCAAGCTTCACAAATACTATATGCCACAGTTCCCATAAGGCAATTTAGAGCACACTATTTTACCTTCTTTCTCCCGCAAATGTGTTCGAAACAAAATCATTATCATCTAGAATATAGAAAAATAACAAAAAGTTCAGTTTATCACGTGCAAGAAACTAGATACCAATTTTCTACCCCATAAATAATGTAAATTTTTATAATGTTAAACCACTGAGAAAGCTATTTAAAAAAAAAAAGTAATTATCAGGCAAAAACAAAACAAGTTAGAATACTAAAATCTCATGAGGAGGAATTTGCTCTATAAAAAGGGATTTATATTATGTAAGTATTATGTAGATCTCTGAGACATAATCTCAGGAAGCATTATAATCTCCACACAGAGCAATTGAACCAATACATTATATATGAGTTAGAGCGGGACTTTTACTCTCTCCTCATTAAAAGTAACCTCTTTTATGAGCCACGAGGAGAGTAGCTTGAGCGCACAGTTGCAGCAGTGCACATGCCTCGGTTCCTGATGCCTCACCCTGGGTAGAAGAGATAAACCCAGAGTCCCAGTCCACTGCCCCCCCCCCCCCTCCCCTCCCACTGGATCCTCCACATGGATTTATACTGGAAGTTTACTTTTGATATGAAGTACAGTAAGCCACATTTTGCAGAGAACTGTACAGGACTATGTCACTCAAACACATTTTTTATTCTCTTTATTTATCTCTCATGTGTTCTCTCTCTCTGCTCACTCTGTTTGCCTCCTGTTGATATTTTCTTTGTGTCAGCAGGAGTCTGTGTTTCCCTTGCAGTTACTTTGCTTTGCCTTTATCTCTCCAACAAAAACCTGCCTGCTCCTCTACATCACATGCACTCACACACACACATGCGTACTCACAGTTTATTTATTCAGTCTCCCATGGTGATAGGAAATGCTTCTGCAACACAAGATTTTGATGTGTTATACAGTAGAACACACACTCTTCTATCTCCTCTTCTGAATTCCTCTTCAACATCATGATGAATTGGATGAGAAAGCTTTAGTATGTCAAATAAAAAGAGAAGCTTTCCAGTACAAGTCCCCACTATGCCAGTGCAATGCAGATAAACTAGAAACTGTCTCTTTCCAGTGTACATCAGATATGGATGCACACTCTTGCATGCTCAACAAAAGATTCCGCATAACACACACATTTAGGCTGTCACTCTTTATGAACCAGCTGAGATATTTTCTGCTGTGTATGGCTGGACTGAAATCAGTCCAAAGAAACAAATCAGTGACGGTGAAGGGGAATTAGATGAGCATTGTTGAAAAGGAAACCACAGCACAGACATTGTTATTGTGTAAAGGAAGAAAAATTAATTGTCTTGTAATTCCACATAAAAAAATTAAAAAATAAAAAAACAACTTGTAAAGACAATTATTAGTACAGCAGCACCATACACACATCAGCAACGTGATTTCTACTGGTTTCTCCCTTCTTTCTGTGTGATTTCTGCAGACCTTATGGAGCAGGTCCTTCCAGATTATGATCATATCACAGTAAGGTCGCTGCTTCCTGTTCGCTCGGGTCAATGCCACGCCCCCTGCTCCCCGTCTCCTTGGAAACGCTAACAAACATGGCAGACTGAATTGACTGGGGACGATTTTCTGCCAAGAGGAAAAGAAGCCCAGCCAAGCGAGGTAACAGTTTTGTCGAGTTAAAAAGTCTCCCATTTGGAAGATGACAGAGTAAACGCAGCGTTAGTTTCGTATTTCTTTCTTCCTGGCTTTTCCAAAGTTTCGCTAACTCCTGTTGAGTAGCTAACCTTGACGACGACGTTGCTTTAAAGCAGCTTCAGTCAGCAACGTCGATACAGAGGTTTGTTGTCACCACCCAGCCCAGTTTTTGTTAATTCCATTCAGCACTGTCTCATCACAAGTGGCTGCCTTATTCGTAGGAAGGTGAAATGGACGAAGAAGACAGGGACAGTCCGTCCGGTGTGGCATCAGCCAGTTGTGGACTGCCTGGTGTCCTCAGCGCTGATGAGGACACAGAGGGTGAGTGACAGCACCTGTTGCTGGATTGCCTTGAAAAATACAACTGATACTTGTGGTCACTGAGGTACCTGATTCTCTGAAATCACACACACACACGGGCCTCAACAGCAGGGTGTCTTTATTTAACATAAAGGTGTATATTTCAGATATTTCAGGTTCAGACCAGGAGCCAGCGCTTCTTCCTGATTTGGAGTGGTTAGAGGAACTGTCTGAGTAGGTATTTTGCTGTGAGCCATGTCTTTGAGAGGGTGAAATATAAATGTGTATGTACCGATCTTGTGATTTTCCTCTCAGTATTTTCTGTGGAACATCATATCACTCTGGCTCATTGCAATTCTCACTAAAATAGTTGAGCTCATGACAATGATGTACTTTTTCTCACGTACTGATTATGTTTTTTACTCTGTAAAGCCCCGCTACAAACCCCTCCAGGTATAATTGTGGGACACTTTTTGGCATGTACAAAATTCAGACTTCATATTAAGCATAAAGATTTTTATGAATATTGCTGTGCATCTGTCCCAAGAGAGGATGATGGTGATGGTGACCTTGTGTCTGTAGCCGATTATGGTAAGAAGGGGAGTTATGCCGAGACAGCACGGATGTTCAAGCTGAGACGAAGCCTGGACCAGCTGGACTGCTTTCACCAACAGAAGGAGCATGACGTGCTGAAATCCAGGTCTGGACATGGCAAACAACAGACTTCTAGAGTCACAGTAGCTGCTTAAGTCAGATAGATTTGACTGAAGTCTATACACATGCAAGTGTCTTTTTGTTGCAAGCTATTGCATTGCCAAGAAAAATCATAAACCTCTCCTAATATTTTCAGTTTTTTGAAGTACCTTTCTTTCAATGTTATTCCACTCTCCCAGGTTTTTTCTTGCCCCCCTCATACAGAGCCACTCATTTATGTACCAACTGATTCAGCAATTTGCAAGAAATCATTTTAGCTGAAAAGTGAACATTTCCCATTCTCCCCACTTTTCTTCCCTCTTTTTATTTGTCTGCAATGCATGCCATTAAGCACTTGATGAACTGTGATGCAGCCACCAGCAAATATGGCTGTCATTTTCCTTTTAGCACAAGGCAACAAAGGTCAGTGTGGAGCTGTACTGCTCTGATCATACATGGGTTTAATGAAAACTAAGCACACCTGGCTTTTAACCAATTTGCAGTTTTTAATGTACAATGTGCAATGATTTACTCTTCCTAACAGTTTCCCCATCAGTCACTGATTGTTATGTTGCACCCATTAGACTGCAAAAAGAACACTGGGTACAACAAAGCTGCTGATGTGTATGTGTGTGTGTGTGTGTGTGTGTGTGTGTGTGTGTGTGTGTGTGTGTGTGTGTGTGTGTGTCCTCTTTTCATAATTAGACAGAATCACCATCCTTTTGTTGAAGTGGCCACAAGAAAATCCATTAGCTGTAGTGTCAGACCATGTTGCTCTTAACAGGCTTAAAATATTCTTTCTGATTTCTGATTTTTCTAGAGAGGCGCTGACACTCTGTCATCAGAATATTGAAAGTTTGTTGGAGCGGAGAGCTAACTTAGAGAAAGAGATAGAGGAACAGAAATTGGCAGAAAACAGGTGAGTTTAAAACTGAAAAACACTTACAGGTCTCTACTTTATATTCCTGTATGAGATCTTCATTTATCTATTTGTTGATTGTATTCTTCAGTGTGGCGGTGTTTCGTTTACGAGCCCAGCATAAGAATCTGTGTCAAGTACTGCAGAGTGAAGAGGAGCTGGAAGGCCACATTAAGACCGAGCTGAAGCAACTAGAGTGAGGAAAAGGGTTTGATTACTAAGGCCTTGTCTTAACAGGCGTTGGTACTGAGTGAGACCCATAACCCTCTAAAATAAAAGAGACATAGCAGACAGGAAATTCAGGAATTTATAAAATTGCAGGCTAGCCTGGCAAAACAGTCTTTTGCCACATTGCAATGCAATGCTTGCAATGCTCCAACAATGCATTTTGTTTGATGTCAGAGTTGAGTTAGCATTAATAGAATGATAAATCCTCAAAATGCTGTTATTTGTGATTAAGGAAAATACCAAGTCAGTCAGTGTAAGGATGTGGTCTGCAGCAAAAATGTTGGCTTTTGCATGTTTGGCTTTTCCAAAAATCAATTATGTATGGGTGTTGGTCAATTTATACTATGTGATATACTATATGTATACCAGTCCTAGCTTAGTCCTACCATCAGTTTGCAGCTTTAGCTTTTTGTTCTGTCTACATTCATTTCATTCTATGTCTTGGCCACTTAGACTGGAAGTGAGTGAAGTGGAAGTAGAGCTTGGCAGGTACTCCCTGCTCCGGCAGAAGGTGCAGGAGGAGGAGGAGGTCTTCCAGGTCCTTAAGGCCCAGAAGGCAGCAACAAGGCTTCAGCAGGAGAAGCAAGCCAGCCAGAACCAACTGCTCAAGATGAAGCAACTCAGAGAGTATGAAAAGTGTTCTTCAAGTGCTGCTCTTTTGTACATAGAAAACCAAACATTGATGCGAGTACAGGAACAAGTTATGAAAATCTGATTATCGCATAAATAAGTGAAATAGTTATAAAGGATTCATAATCACCAATTTGTGTACAAAAGTGAGATAAAACATGACATTTAGTTTGAATGTGTGTTCAAATAGTTAGGTTTATTGTCCTGTGAAATCGAATAGAAGGGTTTAAGTCTGTATAGTCTGTATGGAGAACCCGCTATGTGAACTGTGAACAGTAATGTAAAGAGTGATATGCATTTTGTCTATGTTTTGTTTTCTGTTAGTAAACAGACAGCTGCACTGAAAAAACAGGAGCGGGAATGCCAGAAGAGAACAGAAGAGCACTGGGCAAGCCGCAAGATAGCTGCCAAGTACTTGAAAGAGACTATTAAAAGGTAATGAGGTTTTAAGCTAATAAATATGGCTCAGAGTGGAACAAAAATATGAAGAATCTCAGCAGAGCCATTGGGGAGTTGACACAGGCTATTGATCATTCACTTATACTGGGAAAATATGTAATAAGCAGTGCTGAAAAGATGCTTCAGAATTCAAATTCACACAGTAATGGTCCAGGTGAAACTGGACAGATTGTGCATTTCGTGCAGCGATTATCTGCATACACATGACACAACCTTATATACATATTGCTATTAAACCATCAGAGCCATGAGCTCACCTCGTCTTAATTAATCTCAGTCTTATTTAACAAGCATTAACAGTGTGTTTTTCTCTCGTGCTATATTAGACCATTGACATCGTTTGTGATTTTCCCCATTTCATTCAGGTTGCATCAGCAAGAGGCGGAGAAAGAGCAACAGAACAAGGAGACACTGGAAAAGAGGCTACAAGCTGTCATGTCACTGAAATCTAACATAACAGCCACACAAGTAAAACATAGTGGCACAAATACTAACTCTGTAAAATAATGCTGATATCATTAATCTGGTGTTGTTTCTTTAGGAGAGTTTAAGGGCCCAACAAAGCAGAGCCAAAGCAAGTGCCCAGAAGAAAGAACAGCAAAAAAGACAACAAAGAGAATCCCTGCAGGCCCAAGGCATCAACAGTATCAAGCATATGTACCAACAGAAACAACTAGAGGAGATAAAACGAAAACAAGAGTGCGTCCTTTCCTCTCTTCTTTCCACTCCTCTACCTTTCTCTTCATTTCTTTCCTTTCCTTTCCTCTCCCACATGCATGTCCTCCACTCCCACTCCATGCAGCAGTGTGTGGGTGTTTTCTCTTGCTGTGAGCAGAGGAATATATGACCCCATTTCAGCATAATGGAGTGCTGTTGCTTTGCCCTTCTCAGGGAATTTGAAGAGAGGCGGAAGTCAAAGAAGGTGGCAATTGTGGCAAAAATCCTTCAGGAGGAACAGCTGGTGAAGAGCAGAAAGATGCACCAGGCAAAGCTCCCTAAACTCTCAAGCACTGACAGCTTCCCATCTCTGGTGAGGGCAAGAGAGAATCTCATGTACTACCTGGAACCCAGCCCTCCATCAGCCAAAGAGGAGAGAGCCACAACTGTGGGTGGTTCTTAACGTCTGAGATGCCATTTATAAAGCAATGGTATTAAGAGATCAAACATTCTGAACAGTTAGACCCCGATGTGTTTGTGCCTTTTTCAGCAGTTACGAGAGTTCTGTGACATGAGTAGCTCATCATCCGTTTCATCAGATGGTGAGGACTTGGAGGGATCCATGGAACAGGAAGCAGACCACCTCAGTCCTGCTGACAGCTTGGCTGAGCCTGAATTCTGTGGACTGTGGAACCAGAACTACAAGGTGCCCCACAATAACTGCTGGCTGCATTTGCTTTCAATGGCCACTGCCAAGTGAAAGCAAATGCCTTTAAAAAATTAAACAGACATAAATTATGCCCCATTCATAGCAGCATATGTTTTTGGTAGAGATGTGCTTAGTCCATCTTTTTCAGCAGATGAGTTTGTCCATCGAAAAACCACTACTTATGAGTAACAACTGAAATCCAACATTTCTTGAATTTCACATGGCTATATTCCACGAGCTGTCAACTGTTAACTTATTTAATCAGCAGAGTGAAAGTTCGGGTTTAAGGTTAGTTGGCTAGGGACAAGGATAAAACCTCCTACTAGCTCCTTTTCCAACTTGTTAGCGTGTTCCAGTAAACACAACTGTCAGAGAATGCATATCGTAAGCAGGTGACGGATGGTGTTATTGTTCTGCATGAGAATCTTTCACTAGTTGGTGGGCCCTTGTTGCTGCTACATGGAAAGGGACACTATGACATTGTGTGTCACAAAGGTAGCACAGGCCTTTCCAAAACGTCAGCAACCAGTGTGGAGGGCATCAAGTTGAAAAGAGAAATCCAAATGTATGGGCTTGTCCCCCCTTTTTTCCCCAGTTTCATCTAAATAAGACAATGGGGGAATCTGCAAATTTTGATATATTGCAGCTTCTATGATACTAATCTAATATTTTTGCTCTATATACTCTATAGAGAACACTGTTAGACCTCCACATGAATCCAACTGTTGGTTGGAACATCAGTTGGTCGATTTGTACAATCAATTACAGACTGAAATGTGCCATATAAAGACGCTCCAGGTTTAATATAGAACAGAACTGGACTTATATTGCTGCTGCCTCTTTATTTATTTACTTTTATTGTATCAGCCTGTTTACTTCCATAAATACTTTCACTTTTTCTTGTCATCTTGTTTGTCTCTTTTTGTTGTTTTTTTTTTTAGGAAAAGGAAAACATTTTTTTTATATATATATATTTTTGTCTTTTAAACATTTGATCATTTAACAAAACATATCAGGGCTCCCTCATGGTTTGTGTGTAGTTCACTGCCATGGAAGTGAGTTGACTTCCTGTCTCTTCCAGCCCCTTTCACACTTGAAATGTGGGACGACAGGCATCACTTTTCATTGTGCTGGTGCCTTTGAGGCCTGAGAGCGAGTGCAGTGTAACAGCTCAGAGCTCGGCCCAAGTGACAAGTCGAGTGGAAGTGATCTTTCCTCCAAAGATACAAATCAGACTGATGCTCTCATAAAAGGCTACTTCTCAACAGGCTAGTGGCTAGTGCAAAAGATGAGCAATGCCATCAAAGTTAATGAGGTGATTCATTCACTTTAAGTGCTAAAAATGAAAAAAAAAATGAGCAGAGATAAAACAACAAACCTATAACAAGTAAAATGAGCAGCATATGCAGATGTAACATTTTTAAATCCCTTTACACAAATGACACACTCTTGTGGTTCTTCAGTTTGTTGCATAATATTGCATGGCTTTTTTCTTTTTTCAAAATACAAAAAAAAAACAAACAAACAAACTACTTTCAATTCGCATTTTCAATAACTCCTGCACTTTTTTGTATCCAGCACAGTGTGAGTTTGGAATTTCTGTTCAAGAGTTATAATTTTACCATTAGAGTTACTGTTGTTACTCTTTGTGATTGCAGATGCTCCTGGATGATTCGGCTTCATTGGTGCAGACACAAGTAAAGCAGAAAGAACTTGCAGGCATCAGGAAGCCTATCCTGCCAGCTAAAAATGTTAATGGAAAAGAGTGTAGAGGGTCTCCGTTCATCAGTAAACCAGAGGTTGTCCTTTTCAAGGTATGACGCTAATGGATTTGCAAAAACATCCCTTTTGAAAAGATTTGCTCACAGGAATTGTTATGAAATGGAAAGAGTATGTGCCCAATATTAAAGCTATAGATGTTTAATTATCACTAGAGTTTTGATCATTCAACTATTGTTAATGAATTTTAAAGCAACAGAAGGAATTTAAAATTTTTTGAATGTTCTGTTCTAGGACTTTGAAGTTGGAAAACTGTATAAAAAGAAAATTGTCCTGACTAACAGCAGCTACACCACAAACCACTGCAAACTTCTTGGGGTCTCTGCTCAACTGAAGAATTTTATCTGTATCAGGTAAGATTTTTACATTGTCACCATCTGTACACAGCCAATTAACATACATGAAGTAACATGCAGCGTATGCAGGGCCCTGTAACAACACATAGAGATTCACTTGGCGAAAGTGCCCCTGTAAATCTCCAACCTTCATTGAATACCCTCTCAGTATTGGCTCTTAATAGTTCACATTCACAGATTAGAGCTTGAACAAATCTGAATCAAATTTGTATCATACTCAAGAGACTTCAAGAGACTCAAAAGGATGAAATAATAAAATAAAGATGTATTCTTATAGGTTAGGTTAACAAATCTAAGTATCAAAATTTGACTTCAAGAGTGTTGCTCCATGAGACTGCTTCAATTAGCACATGGAAACATCAACATTTAGGAATGGAATGTAATCTCTTCTTGTCATTTAAAAAAACTGGAATGTATGTGAAAGTAAAGCTTGTCCACCCACATATGGACGCCAGCTTAGATCACCACGCTAACAGCTCCTCTTCTGAGACTCAGCTTTATGAGTCAGTCTGAGTCTCTGCTAGCTCCTCTCTCTCAGGCTGCCAGCAGCCTACAGGCCAAGCAGAGATGTATTATTCTCCAGGTCACTCACTGTGTATCACTTTCCCATCAACTCCCCCATGACTTGATGTGGTTTCTTCATCTTTCTTCTTTCTGCCTGACTGAGTCTCTCAGGCTACAGCAGGGTCAATTGGAAACTATGGATGGTGCTCTTGAGCCTTCATGCTGGACCACTTGTCTGAACATATCACCCTCTAGTCCTCTATTCTAAACTCACATGCAGGAAACACTTTCATATCAGCGAGTGAATACACATATACTGTAAATTGTTTATTATTATCATCCACTCTCTTGTATCACCCTTCCCTGTCGCCGAAACATAGCACTTTTAATTCCTCCTCAGATTCATCATATGTGTATTTGGAACTTTAAAAAGTAATACAATCTATTCCTTGGGCCTTAAAGTTAAAGTCATAAGCTATAAAACACCCTTAGTAAATTCAATATAGTCCCTGTAGTTGTAGTGTTGTTGACATCTTTACATCATCTGGTATGACCAGTATCTTATGGTGGCAAGTCTTGATCACCCACCACGATGCCACTCATGCTTATGGATGCCGATCTCCTAAAATGTAACTCTGCATTGTGGAATGTTGAAAAGATCCACAACTGGAGGGCAGCAGCTTGCTCAGCTTTGCCCTTTGTGACCAGCCAGAGTATAAAAAGAGGACAAAATTGGTGGGTTCCTTTTTTTGTTTGTTCATCCTACCACACCTTTAAATCATCCATCCATATCCATTATTTACCCTGCTTATCCATTGAACCAATCACAGATGAACAACCTGGACAGGTTGCCAGCCTACTGCACACAGAGATTTACAAGCACTCGTGCACACGCTCACTCCTAAAGCCAATTAAGACTGACCATTATTCTACAGTGCATGTCCTTGGACTGTTGGGAAAAAGTCAAAGTACCCTGAGGTAATCTCCATACAAAGGGCCCAGGCCAGGGTTCAAGCCCAGAGTTTTCTTGCTGTAAATTATTTTTGTTTATTTTCATTGAAAAAAGTGCACTGAGTGACTTCAACATTGATGTTTTGGGGGACTGTGGATTAAGAGCGTGTCATAGTTAGATATTGCCATATAAGTGACATTACTGAGTTGTCACTTATGCAAGACCACACCAGCAGGCATGAGGTCAGGTCATCTGATGAGGATATCCTTAAAACAACTGACATGTGAAAGTGAAGGGAAATTTGATGTATTGTTGTCCTCCTAAGTGTTTACAACTGCAGTGGCCATTGTTCATGTTACACAATGTTACATTAATGTTGTCACTCAGTTACAGTTGTGCATATGAACAGTATATTTCTCCAGCAATTACTGTAGCTGTAACTACCAACATAAGTGCAACAGCATTGTTGCCAAAATGGTGTGGGAATGATATCACCTGGTGTGAGGAAATGAAATTTTTGAAACAATGCCTACACGTTCTGACACATTCACCTGTCTCTGCCACTGTACCTTTCACCCAGATTCCCTTTACTGTTCAGTGTTTGCTTATTCACACATTAAAGCCTATAATAATGAGATCAGTCGTGACAACTCCAAAGCCTTCATGGCTCACCCAGCTAAACATCAAACACAGCAGGAGAGAGAAATGTGAGCTAGAAACACACTGGGCTTTTTCACACCAGCCCATAGTTCCCTGTACGCCCCCTTAATTTCTAAAAATGGCTTCCCATCCCTCTACCCCCCGCCTTCTATGTAGGTGCATACGTGCCAGAATGGGCTCTGCTGTATCTATTCACCACTGGGACAAAATCCACAACAGCCCAGGCTTGCTAGACCTGGGGAAGAGCCATTGTATGGAAGCTGTGTTTTTGCAGTTACTGCAATTAGTGTCACTTCCTAGCAAGTACTGGAAATGACTGGCTGAAAGGAAGACACCCCTCTGTGATCTGCATGTTCCTGAGATAAGTGGTGAGATAAAGTCTGAGACTGCAGTAGAAAGGGTGGTACTCTCCAAAATCCAAGGGTGCAGTTACACCTAACATTTGTTTCATTTGTTCCAAACCATATTAGTGGTAAAACAAAGTGTTTCAGTCTGCATTCTGCCTGTTGAAGTTGATTAATTACAAAACTGGGTCACCATAAAAAGGGACATTCACACCCAAATTATATTACATTAAATGCATTTTACAGATATCGTAAAATATTTTTCCTGCTTTCACATACAAAAATTTTAATCATGAACTAGAAAATTAGCAGAGGGATGTCACTCCACCACCTAAAGAGCTGCTCAAATTTCCTGCGCTTGATGGTTTAAATTCTTGTGCAGGGATTATGATACAGCATTGTACTACAGCCATGCTAGCAGTTCTTAGTAGAGTGAGGCTAACGAAAATAACTAATTCATAATGCTGGATGGATACTCTGCTGCTATCAGTTCAAATGTTATGACAGAAAACTAACTGTTTAAGTCCATTCAGTAAATTATTTTAGCAGTACACATCATACTAGCCAAATAGCTAAACTAACAAAAAATGTTGAGAGTTTTACAAAATAAATATCTAGGAGAAAAGGTTGGTAAGAGTAGTGGTATGTAAAAGAGACTTTAAACTCATGATGGCTGTAGATGAATACTCAGGGAATCTCCAAGGTCATTTCATCTGTGGGAGGATGAATGCCTGTACCAAATTTCACAGCAGTGAACACTTGCCAAGGCATTTCACACAGAAACTGGAAAGGACAGATGTTTCAAGGATGGCTCGCATTTTGAGAGCAAGCAATTACAGAACTGCTACTGTAATTCCACAAAACGAATAAGTCTCTAAATGTAAATAGACCATCCTGGGCTTGTTTGACCCCTGCGTATAAACTGCAACTGGATTTTAGCTGCAGGCCAAATTTCATCTTGTTCAAACTTACTTGGGTGAAAAAGATAAAGCAGCCTTCTCATTTGACTTTGTGCCTCTGAAAAAAACTCTCGCACCAAGATACCAGTATTGTGTCCTGTTGAAACCAGCCAACTAGTGATAGTGACAGTGACAAACTCTCTCTGGGAGTTTGTCGAATACTCCATAACAATTATGTAATCCTGTATGACCATCAGTCAAAAATGCTTTTGGAATTTATAGCCCATGGTAGATCTGAATTTATCACTAATTAAAAACTCCACATATTTATATACACATATCGTCATTCTCTCCTGCCCCAAACAGCTGAACAAAAGGTTTGGATAAATCTACCTAAAAAGCTGCCCAGAGAAACATTTTTGTAATCGCTTTCAAATAATTCCTTTAACCAAAATTTGCAATATGTTGTAGCCAACATTTCCCTGATAAATGTGTAACTTATTTCTTATATTAAACAATACACTGTCAGAGTTTTGATGCCCTTATTTGTTTTAGCTCAGTTGAGCTGAATAATGAACTGTGAATGTTTATTGATTTTCTATAGGGGAGGCCACTGGGGAACAACCAGAATGCATAATAAAACACAACACAATCGCACTCAGTATCACCACAATGCACTGCGAGGGATATACTGTATTGTGCAGTATGGCCTCATTTGCAGTTATATAGGGCTCTAGCAGCCTCTTTCAAACTCTGACTCACATGCATTTAATCCCAAGTGAACTGCTCCATTTTTCTACGTCTTCTCATACTACCTGTGATGAACTTAAGAAAGAAGAATGGTACTAATAAGGAAGGAAATTAGCTCCCAAAAAGGGAAAAAAAACTGCTAAAAGTACAATATGACATTCATAATTACCACCAGACTTACTCAGCCAGGTGGAATCATTTCATAGACTCCAGGCCACAGTGGTGAGCTGGGCACCAGCTTCAGTCAGCCTGATCCAAGTTCTTCACCCGACAGCTGGGCCAGCAACTCGACAACTGGCTTAAACCAGACCTAATGCTCCATTGCCTGCTAGTGTTGATGACAACATCCGCAGCTTGCTCATTATTTTGTGCTTTTACTGTTTGTCAAAGTATTTTTTCATCAAAAAATGTAACAAATTACAAAAAACTACATTAAAGTGAATAAGAAATGTAAATAATGAATATCTATACATTTATGTAAAATATAGGCTACTGCTAAGCATTGAAGTGTAGGAAAGTGAAGACAAATATATTATCAGATTTTAAAAACCATGAAGCTGTACTTACACTCATTTAACATCAAACAAGATCATTTCATTTGAACTTTCAACAGGGGAAAAAAAAACATTTGAACATTTGAAACAGCTTCACGCTTCTTGTGGGCTTTCTCACATGCCGGCGTTTGATTGATATTGGAGATCTGCCGTTGCTAGGAGACACACTGTCAATGTAGTGTGGAACCAACTGGTGCAACTCATAACCAGAGAAGGAAGACAATGGAAAACAAACAATATCTCATCTCCTTCTTCACAGAGTTTAAAAGTTGTAAGACAAAGTATATGAACCCTTTCCATTCTGGACACTCAGCTTTCATCTTGATCCGCCTTCAGGACAAAACATCAACTTGGCACAGATGATATCGCATTATCAATGTATGAAAAGCAGCTTTGTCTGATTAAAGATTTTCTAACTTGATGAAGATACCAGTCATTCCAAAATGTAATAAATTTAATTTAATTTAATGAATGTTGTTTGACATTCATTATATTCTGTAGTTAATGTGCCCTCCGATTCATGCACGTTTAAATTTTTTCAACTTTGTGTTTACATATTGAGTTTTGAAAATCCTCTGCTTCTCTGGCTGGCTGCCAGCCATATTCATATCGATCAGGCTCTTCTTTGGCTTCTGGAAGGGCGTCAACTTGTCAGGCTCCTCAGGGCAGTGTGAGAGTTGCCATAAACATGTGCTATGAGATACACGTTTCATTGAAATACATGAAAGTCTTCATATTTTCTAAGGTTCCTGGTACAGTATGCAATATATTATAATAAGATTTTGCTGTTACTATTCTCACACTACACTGTTCTCACATGTAACATACATTTTTCTTCTTTGTTTTCTCTGACTGAGTATCAGGATGACTCTTGACCTGACTTGCGCTTTTCCACTGCACTCTCAAGAAATTCATCATACTTCAGATTTTCATTTGAATCTGCTGACCTTTTTTTCGACTGCATTCTGTATGATTTAAAATCACGTTTCCTTTGAGTTTTGTGTTGCTGCTATACATGTCAGGCCTTGCAAACAATCACATTTGATGTACCAACATACAACCAAACTGCTTTTGTATTTGGAAGCCAGAACTATTTATCATATCCTCGTCATATCCACAGTTACTTGTAATTTGTGTTTCAGTTTTCAGCCTCCTGGTTCTTTATCTGCTGGGATGTCCTGTGACATGCAGGTCATTTTTCAACCAATGGTAAGTTGCATTATTGCTCCTCCTACATCTACAGTTATTCTCAGAGGTTTTTTATGTTTCCATCTGATCTCAGGTGAAAATAGTCTTGTGGTATGAATTAATTTACACCCATAGGTAATGCCTGTTTTGTCCTTCATTCATTCATCACCAAACAGCTTCAGTCAATAATCTGTTTCCTTGCCGGAGCCAATCCCAGCTCACACTGGGTGAGAGCAGGATACACCCGGTACAGGTCGCCAGTCCATCACAAGGCCAACACACGGAGACCAACAACTCGCACTCAGACCTACAGACAATTTAGAGTCACCAGTTAACCAGAACATGATGTCTTTGGACGGTGGGAGGAAACCCACAAAGGGGAGAACATGCAAACTCAGAAAGGCGCAAGACCTTCTTATTGTGGGGCAACAGTTCTAACCACTATGCCGCTGTGCTGCCCCCATTTGGTCCTCGGGAGGCTTATTTTTTCCACGTATAGCAGAAAAACTTTGACGTCAGATTATATAGTATAAAGAGCAAAAAAGTCTGAATGGATGAATGTGACCAGCACAAACAAATGGAGTCTGGCTGTGGTGAAATTTGTTGGAAATCCCTTAGTCCAGACTTCTCCAGTGTGACTAATTTAAATGGTTCAGAAGAACCTTGGTGTAAATAGCCACATTTATATCCATTATAAGCCTATTGAGGTGCAAATAGGATCTGCCTTTTTCATCTGCTTGTCAGGCTTTTGTCAGATTGGAATAAAACTGAGTGTATATGGTTTAATTTAAAAATAACAATGTCGAACTCTGCTATATAAAATGCTTAAATTAAATTACCCTCCAAAGTTAAATGCAGGAACTTGTGCAAAGAGCTTCAAGTGATTTTTATTACCTAAATTACTGTGCATTTGTTCCAGCAACCTCTTTTGTTCTGTTATTTTGTTTTAGAATCAGATGTCTAACATTTATTTTACAGTCAACAACCTTTATTTTGGACTATATGCAATGTGAGCATTGTAATGTGTAATGTGAACATTATGCCATTATCTGATCCCTGCAGAACAATGACGACCTGGAAGGAGAGGTCCAGTTTGCATCAGCAGTAGGTTTCTTCTCCGTCCCTGTAAAATGCACCACAAAGAAATGTGATGTGAGTAGAGTGCTGTAACCAATCTAGATAAAAATACTATGCAAACACAAGGCTAATGCCTCTCTGTGCCAATTTCATTCCTTGGTATTCTGTGTCTGCTCTGTCTCTTGATTTATGATACAGTGATATAATAAAAATAAGTATCTCATAATATAGTATTAATTTGGACAATGATTGAAGAACATCACTGACTGTTGATTTACCCCAGTACTGTATACCTATACTATGTATCCAATTTAATTTATTCTCGTAACTATTAACATATGTAAAACAATGTACTCACAGTTTTAACTGCTGATAATTACTTAGTTTAATCTTTCTAACCCTAACCCTATCTAGCTGGAGGTTGACAGCCAGTTAATTGACTTTGGAGCACATGTGGTGGGCCAGACTGTTTCACGAACTATCACCTTGACCAACAAAGGGGCTCTGGGCACCCTCTTCAGCCTGGACCTTGCCACAGTTCTCAGTCAAGATACTAACCATCTCCAGATGCCATCTCAAAACTCTATCCACACATACCAGGTCAGACTGTCGATATGAACCTCAAGGACATCTGGTTCTTTGATGACGTAATACAGAAATTTCATTACAACTTGAATTTAATTCATGATAACATCTCAAGACAAGAACAAAAGCAAACTATCCTGAAATCTAAATAATTGGCATGTGTTTTTGGCTGACAGGAAACAACCGCTCAGAATGCATCTGACAGTCAGAAGAGCTCTGCATCCACGGGCACCAAAGAAATCAAACCAAAGCAAGACAGTCAGGAGCTCTCTGAGGCATTGCAGCCCAAGATACCAGTCCACGGTATTATACATATGAACAGCATACTAAAACCTGAAATTGAACTTGCATATTTAAGGCGGGGTCTATTTGAACCTGACTAGCACTGCCTAGGCAGACCCCTAGTTCAAGTCCCAAACAATCCAACAACAATCCCAAACAAAAAGGCTTAACAACTGTCAGTACGACTATATCAGCATGCTGATGTTAGTATGAAGCTCAGTCAGCAGTCATGTCTCTAAATTCAGCCTGACAAAGCCACTACCATCATATTAAAGTATAATTTTGTAATGATTTTCAGATAATGCAAAATGTCAGGGCTACTTTAAAAAAGTTAACCACTGCAGAAGTCTGTCTGAAAATTATTTATCGGTAACATGGTTTTATAAACAGAGGCACAGAAAGAACAAAATCAATTTCCTGTGTATGATTCTTATCATCTCTCTCTTCTTGCTAAGACATTTGGTTCTTGTGATTAAAAAAAAATCAAAGGAACAAGAAACAGACACACACACAAAGAGAAAGCAGAGGGTTCACCTTGCTCTCACAGCAGGTGAGAAGGAGGCTTCTTCTCTTTTACGTTCTCTCAGATCTGTAGTCTTCATCACTGTACTCAGCACTTTCCTCCACTGATGCTTTGATAAGCTGTTCAGTCTTTTACTTCTGCTCTGCTGGCTTTGGGAAGACTGTGTTTAAGTGGCTGTCTTTTTTTTTTTACTCTTCCTTTGTGAAGAAGACAGCCAGCAGGCTGCTGTTGTTACTTTTTGAAGTGAAATGTTCGTAGTTTTTTCATTTTGTTCAAACTTTCAACTAATGGACACTTCATTTAATAGTCTGATTCAAGCACCTGTTTTTTGTTGTTGTTGTTGTTGTTTTTTTTTTTTTAGTTGTTCAAACTTTCTGATGAACTGTGCTCTCATCGGTCCCATATTTACAATATATTTTCCAATAAACAAGTTTTTTCTTTGTGATGCCATTGATTATTATCCTTCATCAACATTGCAAGTTGAATTTTGTTTATTTGTTGCAGCCTCAGAGACCTCGGATGCGACCCCAGAAGCTACTCCAGAGGCTTTTGGATCCACCAAAGCAGAAGTCGAGGTAGACAAGAGCTGCTCAGACGACAGTGACATAAGTTTAGGAAATGTAAGTACTGCATTGTTCTGTGTTTACTCTGGTGTATCTTATAGTAACACTGTTGCTAATGATGCAACGATGTCATGATAACAACAGTTTTTTTGATCTAGGGATAGTATTGGCAGTATTAGTCTCGTGGTCCGCGACCGAGAAATCGATAAGTGTTTGAAGATGAATGAATGAATAGTCTCATGCTTAGTCTGCTAGCTAATCTTTCCAATGGTTGTTTCACCACTTTTGCCCAAACCACGATAAGCATTAGATGGGTATAGATAGATGAACAACCACCCCTGGTTACCTACCACACATTAATACTCCTCAGATGATGAATCCTATTTGAGTTAGATAATTAGATCATCATTCAGATCAATTAATATTGTCCAATGCTTTGATATATCACTAGATACCTGTACAACTGATGACCGTCAACCTCTGCTCTAGTTTGTTTTTTTAGTGCTAATTAGCATGATAAGCTTAGATGGGGAACACAGTAATTATACTACCTTAACAACATTTGAGCTTTCTGGAGTTATCATTTAGCTTATAGCAGTGCTTTGGCTGTTCTACGATGTGCTCTGTGACTGATGAGACAGTGCTCTGTTGAAGACTCTCTGTGAAGTTCTGGAGCTGTTCAGGGTACATTCTGTCTCCCTGGCAGGGGGGTAATGGTGCATCACCTACCCCCTTGTGCTTCTTATGCATGTGTGTATTGCATCCCCACGGCTTGATCATTGGCATTTTGACTGATACTTTCACATTGTATAGTTGTAGTCTTAAGTGTCTTAAAAGTTGGATTATCCTTCAAGCTATCATGGCTCATGGCTCCACAGTAGTGGCAGATGTTGCATGAATGACTTTCTCATCTCCTCTATTTGTCATTGATTTAACCACCTTGATGCTCTGTAGCAGAGTAGATTACTCCAGGCCATTCAGATTTTCTCATTAGAGTAAATTCAGCTTCCCGTGTACATAATAGAAATGTTTTTGTACCATGAAGTGAATCAGTAATCTCTGTATGCACTAAGTCACTGAATTCCAAACAGAGGAAGTTCACAAAACTCAAAGTCTTCATATTAACTGTGGGACCGTCTACTGATCATTACTAAGGTCAACTGGTTGTTTAATATTGTCTTGTTGAGTGCTTGGGGAATATATCTTGGAGTTAGCGAACTATGAAATAAAATATTTAACAATCAAATGTTTGCTCAATTTGTCCGTTGTATCTCCCCCCTCAGGTCAGAGAAGGTGAGATTGGACCCTTTGAGAGCATCAAACTGGAAGTTGTATTCACTCCAACTGTTCCAGGAGAGGCCATACTAGACTTCCACATTGAGTTTTCCAACAAGTCAATCAAACCAGTAAGACACACCATGTGTAGCATCATGAAACGTGATGGCTCTATAAATTTGCAGAACCATAATTATTTTTTGGTTTTGTTCACTTCAATGTTATTGTATGGCAATTACCATCATGTGATTGAAAATGTATTGGTTCAAACAGATACCTATCCAGGCAAGGGGTATCGCTGTCTGCATCCCTGTATGGGTAGTTCAGCCCAACATTGATCTGAAGATCTGCATGTTTGATTGCCTCTATCAAAACAGTATCATGGTCCAAAGCAGGTAGGTTCTATAGCCTCAAAAAAAAAAAAAAATCTAATCAGATTTATTTATATAGCGCCAAATCATAGCAAATTTACGTCAAGACACTTCACATTTAGAGCAGGTCTAGATTATTTAAAGATACCCAACAGATCACCCCATGAATAGGGAAAACCTCCTTTAAGACCTCGGGCAGAACCAGGCTGGGGGGGAGGGGCATCTGCCTCGACTGATTGGGTTGAGAGAGGGAGAGAGACACACAAGGAGTTAATGGAGATATGGGAGCAGCAGGCAAAGGAGGAACAGGGAGAGAGACACTTTGGGAAAAATATATAATTATATATATAATATATAATTTTTTCCATCCCTTGCTGATCTATATTTGTTTACTCAAATTTATCAAGAAAAAACCTTTCATCCAAACACTCAGCACAAAGAGCTTCATGTAGCTGAAAAAAACAACAAAAAAATATCAGTAAAACACAATATGATGAAATAAACACAAGGAATAAAAATAAATCTGAAAGCTAAAATTTGACACTCAAAGACTGAGGCTAATATTGCTCAAAATTAGAGGACAGATCCTCCTTAGATTCCCTTAAAAATATGAATTCAATAACTCAATAACTTATGTCTTAACACGAAAGTGTGAAATTAACGAAGGCGTGATTTAACACCCAATGAAATTATCTGCTAGAGGGCAAGGACACAGCCATGTTTGAACTTGATATGTGTGCTAAAGGTCATTTAATACAATTGATACCTGCCACGTGAAAGGCCACTTGGAAAGGAGCATTAGCTTGCTACATATCCCATTTTTTATTATCCCCTTGGTTTCCTTTTTTTTTTTTTTTTTAAATTATCCATGTTTTTGTTTTGTTTTGGTTTTTTTTTTATTTTAAGTGGCTATTCACAAGCAAAACTTTATATTTTTCATTTTCAGTTGTATGGAAACAGTTATATTAATTTTAAGGATAATTATTATTTGGAAAATAAGAAGCATAAAAAATTAAGTTTTATCTTTGTCATCAATTATAGTTTGAGCAGATGATGCACAACAATGCAGACATATAATCATTTCCCAAAGAGAAATGCACACCATTCACCAGCGTTCCACTTTAAGATTGGTTGTAGTTTTTGGTTAAAAAAGGCTACATTTGTTGCCACCACAAGTACACATGTTGTGTATGCATTTGACAGATATGACACATTCAGACCTCTAAGTCTCCAGGTAAAAACAGTTGCAGCCCACTGACAGTTGGTCAGCTGGCAATGCTAAAAACGGTATTACAGTGTAGTACTGTAAATAAAATTAATATTTCATGTTCCAAATGCAAAGTAAGTAAAGTAAGATTTATTTATATGCCAGTTACCAATATGATTATATAATAAATATTGCACATGACAAAAAAGTGGAAAACAGAACTGCCCTGAAAGCAGACTGCAATTCATGTGCAAAAAAAATTAAATGCCTTCGCAAAAGGGACCAGCAGTCATCAATCAAAGCTCAGCAAAAGACATAGACAGGCAAATTGCTCTGGAGTAACAGCTATCAAGTCTTGAACTTACACATCAAATTTTATTCCTCTTGTAGCGTAGAAGGCTCTTCTCCCTTCATTCATTCATTCGTCTTCTACCTCTGATCCATTTCTGGGTCATAAGGGATGCTGGAGCCATTCCCAGCTCACTCTGGGTGAGGACGGGGGCCACCCTGGACAGGTCACCAGTCCATCACAGGGCCAACACACAGAGACACACAGAGACACACAGAGACCAACAACCACTCACACTCAGACATACGGGCAATTTAGAGTGACCAGTTAACCCAAACATGATGTCTTTGAATGGTGGGAGGAAACCGGAGTACCTGGAGGAAACCCACACAAATGCTTGAGGAGAACATGCAAACTCTGCAAAGTTTCTCATTCTTTTCACTTCTTTCTTTTAGGGGTCCTGCTTTCACACACTTGCTTTTCAGTTTCTTAAGTTAGAGTTCACTTTAATTCCACTTGTGGGTTTTGTTTTTTTTTTTTCTTTTCCTCCTTTCCTTTAAATTCCTTTCAGTCCCATTGTTTGAGTTCTCAGGGAATTTCACTTCTCCTTCCTTACGAGTGAGGTCATTTCATCTTTCCTGCTACTCTTTTGTTTCATCTAATTAGTTTGAAATCATATGTCGGCCAATATCAGACTCTCTACTCCATTTTTCGATCATTGACAGTGGTGTTTCTCTCATTTATGTGTCTTAGGTCCTTCCCATACACGCAGAGCAGAGATAGGTTAACATCACGTTACATACAAGTTTACTACAACTGCTATGAAACCTCTAAAACCATAGAAGCACAGATGTTGACCCCAAACATCAGAAAAAAACAACAAAAAATCCAAAACAACATCAGAAAGTCAGGAGAAAATATCTGCATCTTTTTTTATGCACGCAATCTGGTGATGAGATAGCTACTGCCTTTGTCGCAGCTGGCAGGGAAGCCAGTCCTGAGAGCACCAGCAGTTCTTTTGCCGTTATAGCTACAACAAGAAGATGCCACCAAAGTCATTTTGAGTTGTGTCTCATCTCTCCTACTTGCCTGGTAGACAAATGAGTAGGAGTCTGAAATCGTGCAGAAAAAAAGGTGGTGAATTTGCTCTTAGTGTCAGCATTAAAGGTTTCTTGACAAAACAGTGTTTTGGCCATTGCCCTCTTCACAGTCAATTCAAGAATAATACACTAAAATATATACACAATGAAGTAACATGCATACATAAAATAAGAAATGAAATTCTACTCAAGAGCCTGAATTTCTAAAGAGTATATAAAAGTTTTACAATGGTCTACATTACTTACATTACTTCAGTATTGGTGCATTCATTTAGTTCTGTTATTTTTCATAATGAGCTGCATGTTGATGTGTAATTATTTTAGATGCTGTATAAAACCCTGGCAGAAATGCATGTCATATTTCCGTTTTATTCGTTGTTATATTTGGAAATGCCCTTGGAATGGAGTTGGAAAAGTAGCATGGAATGCTGACGTGGCGTGCTGGTTTATCTGCTGAATGTAATACTAAAACCCCCTTACATACTCAGTGTCCGCCAAAGCAGGCATTTTCACAGAAAAACGGCTCATGGAAATCCCTTGAAATTGTCAAGGCCAGCTTACTTTTCAGCCAGCCCAACGTAAAATTCTCCACCTAACTATATTCAGAACTGAGAGCTGTGTTGAGATGTTTAACAAATGTTTGAATGTATTAGCTGATAAATGATCCTAAACAGAGGATGATGTAAAATACCAAGTGGTAAGCTCACATCCTCACTATTCTCTTTGTCCAACACAATAGCACGGGACCAAAGGAAATCCTCCTTCATTATGGATGTGGAACAAAACCTAAGGCACAGAAGATTAAGCATCCACCGAGGGCTGTAACATTTACTGACGTGTGGTCCACCACCTTGCCAGTTATTGTGTCACATTATACGGGGGAGGGAGTGCATATGTGGGGGTGGGGTATTTGCAACAACTGCCATCTGGTGCACTGGCAAACCGCCACATGTGACAACATGACGATGGCAGCATCAGTGCGAACAGCAGCTTTGAAGTTTAGGTAAAAAAAATAAAACACTGAAGCTCGCACCAGCGAACTATGCAATATGTCACTCTGCCTCCAAGACAGTAATTTGAACACAAAATAACTTGGCAGGCTTTTGGGGGAAAACAATAAAAGAGTGGCTGCTTTCATCTCACAGTTTGTCACTCTTCTCTTTGAGTAGATGAGAAGATATCCCACAAGTCCTCCGTAGTTTGTGACAAGTTTTTAAAGAGAACAGCACATTAATTGAATGTCTCACTCATCTGTGAGCCAGTGATTTAAATATTACTCCTACTAAGTGAAAGAATTTTGAAAAGGTTTTAAATGGGCAGTGTTTGACTTCAGAGCCAGTGATTGAAATATTCTGAGCTCAGTTGGCAGGGTTTTCCTTTCTGGAAATAGTGTTTTGTTTTGTTTTGTTTTGTTTTTTCTTTTTTCATTTCAAACCCTCCTCCGCTGGCACCTGCTGGGTAGATGAGCATTCCTGCCCAAACTTAGGCCACAACCAGGTGGCTTTACAAAGCATTCTGTCCTTGAGTTCCTTGTTTTCTGCATTTCTTATATTTCCACTGTACCCTGACAGTCCAGCTTGAGACCGGTGTTCTTTGGCGAAATAAATAGAATCATAGATCTTAAGAAGCAAAAAACTGGTCTTCCAGCTGGCTATTTTGAAATATTTTACTTAGTCTGAAGCTGACAATGCTGCATTGTGGGGATAGTTGCCATGACGGCTTGGTATCCCACGAGGCCTTGGAGTACATGTGGAGTAAGCAAGCACAGCCACCTGCCCTTTCTTCCTCTTTGAAGAAAGGGCAGAGGCACTGCTGTAGCTGTAGGCAGTCAGTTATTGAGCTCTGCATGTAGGCTCAACATGAGGAATTTCTCACAAACATGACCTGGAACAGTTGGCACTAAAACTCTGATTATTACGTGTCATCATCAGTGTCAGCTTTTTATTAATATTAAAGAAACAACAATGTTGTGTATGCTGCCTCTTTCAGTGAATGATGATGTTATTGTACCGTTTCCCTGAAGTTTGAAAAATAGTAGCAGAAGTTTTTCTCCAACCTTTTAACTTTATGGGATAATCAATAGTGTAGAAATACAAAAGAGACTATGAAAAGCAGTAAATTTCCTGCTGCTCGATGAATGTCTGTAAACTGTATCAAACTAGCCCAGGAAGGGAATCACAAGTTCCAGAGTCTTGTTTTACTGGAAAAGAATGACAGATTTATAAAGTCTGTTCAGTCACTGTGCAGCAGTTGGCTTTACCAGCAGCACACGAATGGATGAGAAACATGAGTGTAACCTGTAGGCAGTAACACTCAGATTAAATCAAACCCACCCAAAAAGAACTCCAGGTATACTGCCATGCCCATGTCTTTCACATAGTTTATACTGTCTTTTAACAGTGGCCAAATGGGTTAGAAAGGTCCACCACAAAAGTTGGCCAATAACACCTGACTCTGGTATTATTATCCAACCTTGGTTTCCCTAGATTTTTTTTTCTTTTACATTATAACATCTTATAGTTTCATAATGACTATCACAGTGTTCTTCATCTATGTAAATTGTCATAAACTTTCACATAAATTATTAAAAAAAAATTGTTAAAAATAAACTAGTCACATGAAGCTGGAAAAAAAACAAAATGTCTAATTATTGTAAATAATAATGTATCCATGAATAGTCCTCCAAGAGTGATTTGAAGGGTATCATTTGGCTGGAATAAAGATGGCGCTCATCTCGCAAGTGTCCCTGGGTGTCCTTGCCTCAGGGAAACAACCATCTGTTTGACCTCACTCAGAGTGGGTCACTTCATTTGACAGGGGAACCAAAAAACTAACGGTCCCTCTGAAGTCCATTTGGCCGCAACTTCCTCATCAGTCAGCTTTGTGTCTTTGACTACAATAGGATAAATGTAAATCTTACCGCTGTATACACACACCAACTCCAGGAAACAGGGATTTTACTTTTTTATTTTTTTATTTTTTATTTTTTTCGTGTTTGGATTGTCATTGTCTTGTAAAAGTGTATAAATGTGGGTTGATGTTGGGAGAATTCCCAAGGTGAGTAGCCATTTATATCACATACCACAGCTATAACAGTCTTGTAGCCACAGGCACAACCATCTGTTGGAGCTCCTGAAAAATGGGTCACTTGAATGATATGGACTTGGGCTGAGACAGTTCCTGGAGGTGTCATTGCTGTCACTACTGAGTGCCCTGTAATGTGTCATGGGCAAAGTGGTTGAAATGAATTACGTGTCCAATGAAAAAATGCCTCTCTGTTGATGGCCACACCCAATGATGTATTCCACTTGTAGTTATTCTCTTGTGCTACCAAGCTAAAAGGGGAAATATTTTGCTTGAGGAGCCCAAAAACTGCAGGCCTACAAGACGCCCTTTCAAGGAGCAAATTAGAGGAGGAGAAGAATCTTGAATCTGGTTGGTCCAGCTAGTACACAACAGTTTCTCTCTACACCTTTATTTAGAGAGCCGGACACCATTTTACGGTTATCTTTCCGTAACATTAACAATGCTGTAGTTTCTATGCACATGAATTGCAGGAATTAATTAATTAACATTTTTTGGGATTTTGAAAATATGTTGTTGAGCATAATGAAGTATGGCGCGACAAATAAATCAGAATTGGAAACAGAGAGGGGACTTTAACACAAACACTTATTTGTTTTATCAATCACTCCATTAAAGTCATATATAATATATAAATTAAGAGGAACCTGCAGCAGCAAATACAGTAGTTGTTTTATCAATCTAGCAATTCGTCTATATGCCTTCCAACAGAAAACAGGTTATGTTATATTTTATTGAGGAACAAAAATATCTCTGATGATTGCTTCTCATCCATTATCATCCTTTGTATGACAGAGCCAGTACAGCCTTGAAGGTGACTTTTGAGGTGGGCCCAGAATTGAGGAAACACATAGAAATCCTACCAAAGACCGGCTTCATCCAGGCTCAATCAAGGTTTAATGCCCAACTGAAGTTCCTGCCGAGGTAAGGAAGGACACGCAGAGGATGCAATTATCGTGGAATCACTGGAGCATTGATAATCTTATTTTGGACTTTAAGCTTGTTAAGATTTTATCAACCTTCATGAAAGTACAAACTGTGTCATGCCAGAGGAGACTTGTGCGTTACATAGAGAGGCAGTGTTATGACTTCCTGTCCTCCACCCTTTCAAGCACTGGAGTTTTCCAGTGCTTGAAAACTGTCATAGTAAATAAGATAAACGAGCAACCTGCAGAATGTCACTCCGGGGATTGATAAAGCATTTCTGATTCTGAATTCATTCCACGCATGAAAAATATGGCTCTTCAGGAGCTTATCGGAGATGTTGGCAGGAAACAATTAAGTATTGCACAAACTCCAGCTTTATATAGTAATTCTGGTTTTTTGCTTTCTGTGTGTTAATAACATTGTTATGACAGCCAACATCACCAAAACGTAGCTAAATGACAAAACACAGGCAGTCAGATAATCAGTCAAAACTGCGATATGTAAAATTGTTACTCAGTCGGTTTCAAAGATCTATCCCAATTTTAACACCCACCAAAGTCTGCAAACAACTGTGTGCACAGCTAATACGACCCAAACTATAAAATTTTCAACCTTCATATTAGCCAGCTGGGTAACTTACTAGCTAGCTGCATTAGAGTTGAATTTTGTTTTACTGGAATAAAAAGAGAGCACCAGTAATGAATTGCACAGTGCTCACATGAAACCTTTTAGATGAAAGCTAGGTATGGAGTCTTACAATGGTACTAATGGCAGAAACCTACAGCTAGCATGTATAAAAGAGTTGGCCCAAGGGGCACAGCGGCTGCTGATAATGGTTTCAAATGACTCGGAAGGACCTGGTAATTCTTTCTACCATGACATCATATATAGATGGAGAGGCAGGAGTTGAACTGTGGTTTTAATGCCAGGAGAGCGGAGGGCACATATGAGAGGCCCGCAGCATGTAAAAACTTTTATTTTTATACCCACCCTGTTTTTTGTTTTTTTTTTTCCCCCTTACCTGTTCAGCAGCTTTGCATATTGATAGCTAAGAAGATATTGACAGAAAATGATGCAAATACAAGAACCCTTTCTTGAGCACACAGGAAAAGGGAGCAGCATGCACTGGTCATCGTTCAGCAAGGAGGCAGGAGGGGAAAGTGGGAAAATGTCAGTAATCTGCCTTAGTGAATCAGAAGAGATTTTAATACGAGGATTAGAGTACAGCTTTACTCTCCCGCTGCTAAGATGGAGCATCGTTCACGAGCACTGACACAGCTACAGCTACCACCCCCTCCCTACTCCCTCTGCATCACACTTTTTCTCTCTGCCTCTCTCTCTCTCTCTTTCACTTGTGTGCTGTCTTCTCCCACTCTCTCACACATATCTTTTTCTTGGCCTCTCACCTCTTTGCTTAACTATGCTTCTTTGCTTTCCTCGGTCTCTACAGTCCTCTATCCTGGTGCTCCTTCATTTCTCCTCTAACTACTTATATTCCTGCCTCTCTCTGTTATTCTCAAACTCCTCTCACAGCCCTGTGCATCCACTATCCACCACTGTTTATGTGCTGGCCCTGATCCTGATTACATAATCTAAAACTCCAGGCCCCTTTTCATGTGCTCCTATTTACAACACTGTTGTTCTTAAAGGAGATTTCCACTCAGATCTCATAAAGGTTTAGCCATCAGTTCAGTCAATTATGTTCACAGTGAATGAGTTACTTATTTGCTGGTACATGGATGAACAAGTGATGATAGATAGATAGATAGATACTTTATTTATCCCAGACTGGGAAATTGCAATGAGTGATGTCAGTAAAAAAAAGAAGCCTAGCAATAATTCTTAATTATAAATAATAATTATTTGTTTAACACATGAAAAGAAGAGTCACTGCAATTGTTTCATCCAATCATTTTACTGGCTTGAACAAACATCTGCATGAGTTTGGATGATAGAATTATTCAACTAGTTGCAATGTTAAAGTAATTAATACAATAAACTAAAACTTATTCATTTTAGGTCACGTATTGCAAGTCAAGCAAAGGAACACGATGCCATTTCTGTCATTTTTGTTGTCCAGGAGTTGGAATATCACGTCATCCGTCACGACATATTTGATATTAATACAGTATTCAAAACAGTTATGTTTTGTTAACCAACTTTCCATAGGTTATAAAGGCATAATGCCTGGGCACAAACCAGGACCAGTTCAGTACAATGTTAGAAAACTAATAGAAGTAATGCAAATCTGCGAAAATAAGACTGAAATTGTTTTTAGAGGCAGTGCGCCGAAAGAGTGTCCTCCATCTGCACCAGAGATTCACACAATTCATACACAAATCACACATGTCAAGAAGATGTGTTTCTTTGTGTATCATCTCAGTCGCAGTAGCAGTGTGTCATTTAAAATGGCACTGCCAAGGCTTTCTAGTTAGAGCCTATGAATGAATTTCCAAATCCTCATTAGTAGCACTGCTATCACTCATTGTGTCATCCACACACTCATACACTGTAAAATCTTCATTCTAAAAATGACTCAGAGCTTTCATTCTTTACACAGGTGTTTGTTCTAGCCTTCTCTCTGCAGGCTTTCGGGAGATGAGCACTTTCTTGCTTCCTGCTCTGGAGGAGCTCAACCTGCCCACATCCTTCACCGTCTTTCCTTTGCTTCATCCCTCTCTGCCTCTCTTCCTCCACTTTTATTTGTCACCATCCAGCCCACACATTTCTCTTACACATCCACAGCACTGTTCCATACACAGCATAATCCCTCTTCAGTGTCAAGGCCAGTGGTTCACAGATATGTGATCTTATTTGGGTATGATTGAAGCTGCTTGGTTAAATTCAGACAGAAGCTTAATACCTTGTGTTTCACTTCACCCGTTTTTATTGGTGTTGCTTACGTCAGCCAATTTTTGTTTCTGTTTCAGCTGATGCATCAGCTAAAGTGGTGGACATCTAAGATATGGTTTCTAGTGGTTAAATGCATGATACTTGAACTATGTCAGTGTAAAGCTGCTATGTCTGTAAGTCACACCAGACCTATATGAATCATTCAACAAGCAGGAGAGGTTTCACTGCATTGGACTGAAAACGAGGTATTGAAATTCACACGTGAGCTACATGCTAATTTCTAACCTAGCCCTATGAACAGGCTCTATTTCTAAAATGTGCTAGCTTCAAAAACTATATCTCAGACTGAGTAAAACATTCTGTGTGTCTATTTTTGAAGGACTGGAGGAACATTTGTTTTACAATTTTTTGCTGTGTAAACCCAATGACAAGATCATTAGAATATGATTGCTTGAATGGGTGGTTTTAGGTGTAATCTCTGAAGAGCGAGCAGCATGTCCGAGCCAAGCAGTTCCATCTGAAAAAAGGGAGATTACAAGGATAATTTACTCCAGATTACATTGAACAGCTCCACTAGTACAGTCACAACTATTGCATTGCTTACACGAGTATCAGAAATTTGAATGATCTTGTGAGTTGCACGCCGCAATCAAAAAAAACCAAAAACTGTTTTACCGTTGAATAACATTTTTTTAGATTTCTTTTGTGATCCTCAACAGTTTTTTTTTTTTTTACCCATCCATTTCCCATTACTGACAAATCCCTAAACCTCTTAATCCAGTTTTTAATCCTTTTCATAATCACTTTTTTAATGGTGAAGTGAAATCATGAAATTCAGACTGGAGTTCATATTGAAGAGGATAGATATAAATATGTATATTACGTATCTATATGTATACATGTGCAGATACATACATAGAGCTATACAAGTCAATATTAATATTGACTTGTATAGCTCTATGTCCTAATAAATTTAGAAATAGGTCTCTTTCACTTTTTCTAATTATTACGGATGGACATGGAGATAATGTCGATCATCCAAGATATTTCAGTACTTCCTCGTAAACCTCTTTGACAATATGCACAACAGCTCTCTCAGTAATGGAAAGTTAGGACAATGTAATTTCACTTTTACTGTCCTCCACTTATCTCAGAAAAATCATTAAAGACTATGGAGGAAAATTACTTTTTGGAGAGACTGGGGATAATCTGGCAAAGGAGAAGAGACGCACACAAGTAAATCTGTGCAGGACAGTGACAAATATGAAACCCCATCCATCCGCAAAATTCTCCTAAGCATATGGCCTGGCGACATCCCACCAGGCTTTTCCACTCTGCCCTGCCAAGCTAATTCAAGAGTGACTCTCCAGCAGCGATTCTATTAGCAGGCAGAACAAGAGTGCTTCCTTAAATATACCCTCTGTGTATTGGTTCAGCCACAGAGGGAAACAAATATTTTTTTTAATGGCTCCTCTTTGGAAATGCACAGATTAAAATTTGACATGTGGTTTGACAAGTGGTCTATGTAGCTTTGGTTTATTGATGGCGTTGTCGCAGGACTGCATGTTTACAGCAGCTGTGTGCGGTGACGAGGTCTGGCAAATACTGAGCCTAAACTGTCTTCCAACCTGAAGCTGACAGATTTGTTGAAGGCAAGGCTCGGTTGAAGCGTTTTGAGAGAACACACTGATATCTGGAGAGCCTTAAAACCACTGACATTTACAGTCTTAGCTCTTGAGCCTTCAACCAGCATTAATAGCGTAAAGTAGGAAAGACAGAGGAGACAGTTGATAGGAGAGACACAGTAGAAGGAAAAGTGCAGAGCAGCAGGAAAAAGCAGAGAAAGGAAGGAGAGACGGGAAGTGAGAAATGGAGTTGGATCTAAGCCACAAACTGTATCTGACATTCGACCGCTGTTTACATGACAATGAACTACACATGCATACAGCACATATACATCGTGTGTATGGATGTTTTTATAAGAGCAGCTCTTAACACTTGAGAATACGGAGGGACAGTTTTACATAAGCCTGTGCATGACTACTGGGCCTCTTTGAATCATACTTACGTCTCCCATCACCATGGCTACAACCTACAGTAGTGTGGAGGCACATTTTGCATCTCTCTCTTGCTTTCCCTGGCGAGCCAATCCTCCAGTCGTGGGTTAAAGTCAACTAATGGGTCTTCAGCATCTTCATCTTTTTTCGAGAAGCTTGACAGGGGCTTGTTTCTTTTGACTGTTGATATCTGTTATACCAAAAAAAGAATGAACAATCTGTAAACTGTTGCAATTATCTTTGTTTTCAACCTATAATTGGTGCACTGTGCGACTCTCCTTGATTTTCAGATGAGAGGTTGCCATTCTGCATAATATTTCTAACATCTCCCTCCTCTTTATGGCTCCCATACAGACACTCCTTATCCAAAGATGCCAAGAAGTTTTTTGACAACGATACTGGAGTATTGGAGGTTCCAATGACAGTACAAGTAGCAGGCCAGGTCTGTATCATACTATGCACTGTGAACATTCTGTGTATTTTACAGCAAAAATCCCAGCGGTCCTGAAAACAGTACATACTTATCCTGCAATACAAGGCTTATGTCCTACTTTGTCCCAAACAGATACAGAGCTACTGAAGGTTGTAACCCATTTTTCTGGTAAAAAGCTAAAATTATCACCCACCTCCAAGGCCCAGTTACTCCATGGGCATTAATAAGCCAAGCGAAAAGGTTATTCCACATACCCAGCTCAAACTGGGTAGACAGGAATTAAAATACAGATTTTCTTATCTTTTTCTTACATAGACATTATGCATCACGAATAACATGAATTTTTATTGTTCTATTTGGGTAAGAATTTGTATTAAATTTCATGACTCCATGACTTCTTGCCTATTGAATGAAGAAGTAATATCTTGTGTCACCATGTATCCATGGCTTACAAGGATACATTCACATATAGAAGATGTGACTTTATGTAATGACTAGAATAGTTATTACATCATGGGCACCCTGGTAACTGAAAACTGGAAACACTCCTGATTAAATCACCAGTAAAAATAATCAGCAACTGCTTTAGAAAATATTTTTAGTAAAAGGCACATGGCTCTTTGGTGAAGGTGCATTTTGGTATGACGGGAGTGATGACCTGCCATGGACAAATGGATGGTAAAGGTTACGTTTGAAGTTGGTCATTTACGTTGTCTCTCAGATTTTGGAAACTGTGGCTAATGTATCATTGCTCTTAAAAGGTGCAATTCTAAATATACTCTCAGGGTACAATCAGTTCAGAAGCCCATGAAATTAAAAATAAAGTGCTTTAACCAGCTGAGTTCCTTGAACTTGTCAACAGCAGCTGTTTACACATTCGTGTTGCATCGATATCAGTACTCCTTCTCAGTAAATCTAAATCTGGTCTCCCTTCTTGCTGTATTTTGCACCCACCGCCCCACCCGCACAACATCCAGCACCTCTTCCCTCTTGCAGGGCAGAGCTCTGATCAGGAGCCAAAGACAGGGCCAGGATGCTCCCATGGAGCACCAAAGCTGTTGCCCCCAGCCCCAGGCTCTGCGCTCCTGGCAATAAACCAATTGCTTCTGCACTCACATACACACACACACACACACACACACACACACAGCAGCCAGTAAAGCAATAGTGCAAACCCCAGAAAACAAGGTCATTTGCAGAGCATTGGTGTGACTCAAGGAGACCACATTTTGATTTCAGAGAAATCACAAGATAATTAAGTTTTCAACTAGTTACTATAAATTTACCTAAAGTAGTGTTACAAGATAAGATACCGCACATTTTACTTTCTATTGTCAAGAAATCTAGTAAAAAGTTGGTTCAGTTCTGAGATTGAAAGAGCTTCCATTTCAGTGCCGACCACTAAAGTGGATCCATGAAGTGCATATTGGGGATATGTTCTTCTTGAAGGGTTTTTCCTTATTGATGATGATGATGAAAATGTGTTTGTGTTTTCAGGTGTCTCCTGTTCATTTCACTGTCCAAGCAGTGGTGACCTCCTCAGACCTGCAGTTTGACTGCACTGAGGTGGACTTTGGATACTGTTCCATATACCAATTGGTCAAGAAAAGCGTTCGTCTTACCAACTCGTCCCTGCTGCCTCAGGATTTTGGCTTTGTGGATGTTCCAGAGGTGCTTCATGGCCTAAAAGAACTTTCTAACTTTGATGTCTTAACTGTGATTTTAATTTGTGGTGCTATCAACAGTTGAACTAATATTTGTTATATATTAATTATAGTAAAATGTGAAAAAGATATATGCACAAACCAGTCACTGACAAATCCAGTTTTCAATATTAACTAAAAAACATCAGAAATGTAGTTATTAAGATCATCCTGTGTACTATAATAGTATAAACCAAATAAATATATGAGCGATAGTTACTGAATATATATTGAGGAAAAAATCCCCACAATTAGTGTCAGAATTGGACTTCGATTTCAGAAAAGTCTTTAGGATAACCACTCTAATATGTGCTGTGCTCTCCCACACTGCAGTTCATCGAGGTCCAGCCTAATGATGGCTTTGGTACTCTGCTCCCTCAAGAGACTCTGGAGATTGATCTGATTTTCAGTGCCAACAAGGCTAAAGAGTTCAATTTTCAGCTCAGCTGCAAGTCTGGAATTAACAGGTTGATTTAAAATCCTATAATGTGTGAAACTGAAATGGATTGGCTTTTGTTTATTGGACCTTGACTTATTGAATGATTAAATCTTTTTGATTGGTGTCATCAGGTCTGACATGACTGATATAATTCAGTTTATCTGATTACATTCTAAATTAATCACTAAAATGATTTGTTATTTTGTGGCGGCAGAGATTTCCTGCTGTTTTGTCGAGCAGTGGGTGTCCGCCCTCCACTGGAACTCTCTCATTCTTTCATCCACTTTGGAGCAACAGCAATAGGTGACAACTCCACTGCTATACTGTACCTGCACTACCATCACACCAACCGAAACCAGTCCAAACAACCAGTCACCCCAGTGACCAAGGATGCCATGGCTCCTGCGCCCAGGCTGTTCTCCTTCACCCTACCAAAGGATTCAGACATCAGTATCACACCCTCTGCAGGACGCCTGCTCGCTGGAGAGGTGGAGTAGAGCACATGTTTTATTACATGTTAGATTAATTTTAACAGCTTTTCAGTCTGGAGGAGTTGAAACAGCAGTGTTACTTCCTCTGTGACTCCAGTGAACAAACAAACTTGATGGCCTCATTTAAAAAACATCTCTGACAATTGTAGTCATCAGAATTCTTTTGGGTTGGAAATAGCAAATGTATAAAAGGCAGCATTTGTTTTGATCATTTATCTCACAATAAGATACCACCAGCTATTAAACAAAAAAGTGTAACCATTATTTAGCTCAGTCAGCTGAGGAAAACAAAAATTAACTATCACATTTACACTGGAAATTGTGTAATGAGAAAGGATCCATCAATTTTGACCAATCTTTATTTTCAGTGTAATTTATTTTTAAAGGAGTAACATAAAATGTTGTGCTTTTTTAATATGAACGATGACAAGCTGATCAAGAATCATGTTTTAGCACTGACAGATGAACCTGGAGAATCTTTGGTTGAAATATTAATTCCACCCTCTCCTTACCACCCACAATCTAAGTAATCCTTCAGAGCTCAATCTCCCCAGGTTATGTTTCTCATTTTACGCTTGCACAAAACATTTCCCTGACATTAGTTGCAAAACTATAATTTGTACTTTAACATCTGCCTAACTGACTGTTTTTTGTAACTCTAGTCTGAATTGAAATTGCTTGAGTTGAGGGTGTTGATATAAAATTTGATTTTTTTTCCCATGTAAGCAAAGCACACTTGGGACAAGGAAATGCATTTTTAATTATAATGACAGTTTGAATCAAAACTGTAATTTAATTACAGAGCTTACATTGCAAAATCTCTTTGAAAAATCTGAGCTACCCAAGTTCAATTTAACAAAGGCGCAAATAATTACGGTGAGACAAACAGCCAGTCACGTTAGAAAACTTTGCAGTGTTACAGTGCATTCTAGTGGACACCTGATGGAAGTGAACAAGTTTGTTTTTTGTTTTTTTTTTTACTCCTGTACAGAGCTTGCATAAAAGTCAGTATTACTGTTAATGTCACATTTTGGTGGTGTGGGATCATATCAAAATTCAGCTGATCAGAACATCTTTGCAGTTTGTGGCTGTGGATTGGGATGCTTTTGAATTGAAGTCAGTTTGACAGCGGTGTCACGTTGTTTATAGAACAGACAGATCTATTGTGTTCATTTTTCTCAGCTGTATCCCCACTGGGAGGACTCCAGTAAATAACCACAACTGTGAACCAGGGGGATTTTAAGCTGCTTGAATTGGTCCATGCTAGAGAACCCCCAGAGCAGGAAACTGCCCAAAACTGATTTAAAACTTGAAGGCTTAGAGGCTTAATTCAAAAATCACCCTCGTGGAAGAATTGTACAATCCAAATGCCATTCAAAAGTTTTCTGAAAACAGAATACACAGTAATATTTACCCTATGTTCAAAAAGAATCTCCTGACATGTTGACATCTTCTCCCTAGAGATGCCTGGTTCAGGTGATGCACAGACCCAGACTGACAGAGCAGGAGATCCAAGAGGAAGCTTTGCGTCTCCTCCACCAATCCAAGATGCTTCATGAAAAGGAGTTTCAGCTCAATCAACAAGCCAAACATGAGGTATAACTACGACTACTCTACTCACTCTACATTTATACAGTATTATACAGTATTTGCTGTACATTTGTCTAAGTATGAACCCAAAAGTGATGTTTTTATCTGTCATAAGATTAAAAAGGAAATCCCAGTAGAACCCAGCAAAGGAAAAAGAAACAGCCAGAACCCAAGCAACAACAGGGTATCAGATGACCCAACGACAGACAAACAAGAATCACCACAGCCTGCCAGCATACAGCCAGGGTAGGAGGCTTTAGTCTCATTCCACACATTGAAGTAAAAACACATTCATCACTCGACTGTAGTTAAAACTCAAAGATTAAAACTGCAAAAAGAGAATAAATGTATTCTTGGAAAAACATTTTTCACATCCTCCCTGTCTGTGGAAGAAACGTGGCTAGACCCAACTATTGACCTGGTCTGCAGTCTGAAATCCAATAACACTGAAATATAAATAACAACCAAAGTTTTTTCTTGTACGTTAGCTTGGCAGGGCAGAGTGATTTCATCTGCAATTCCTTCTTCTATTGTGCAGTGACCACATCACACAAACTGCAGTGTCTCAACACAAGCAGGAAACTTTGGCAAAAACGATTTTAATGTGTTACATCAAAATTATGTTTGTAGATTAATTTAAGTGTGTGTGTGTGGTATTTCACTTTTAGGTCGGAGCAGTATGAGGAAGCGCGGGCATCTCTGCTCTACTCTTTCACTCAGTGCAATAAGGAGTACACAATTCCCTGCTTTATTTCAGATGGAGACCCCCCTGAAGACGACCGACAAGCTCAGCCAACATGGAGGTAACTCTGAGTCGGCCTCATACATTTCTCCATGTACTTATTTCAGGTAGTTGTGGTTGACACAAGAAATATATCACCTCAGTAAAGTTACTGAACTTAACCAAGAGATTGTCTGGCACATAACCCTGTAAATGAATGAGTTTTACAGTTGCCAGGAGTGAATTTCAAACAGGCGTTATTTATTTCCCCATTTCTGCTCTTTGTGCTAAGCTAACCTGTGTGTGATACAGATATGAGAACAGTATTAAGTGTTAAATCGCTCACCATTTTTGTCATGGGCCTCAGGTTTTTCATTAATTTAGTATTTTCCTAATTTCCATCCATCCATCTTATACCGCTTTTTTGTTTCCGGGTTGCGGGGGGGTGCTGGAGGAAATCCCAGCCAACATTCCAGGGTACACCCTGGACAGGTTGCTAGCTGTTTTCCTAATTTTCAACAAAAAATTTGCAATTCACTAATTAAGTAGAAGCCAGCAGGGCAGTCAAGGGACTCGAATTGTTGGCTCACAGCAAGAGGTTTTGGGATTCAAACCCTGGAGCCTTTTTGTGTGGAGTTTGCACATTCCCTCTGGTTATTCTAGCCTCCTCCCATAGTCCAAAGACATGCACATTAGGTGTCCGTGAGTGAAATGCTTCTTTGTCTCTGAATGTCTGTAATCCAGTTATGCAACATTGATAATTCATAATAAATCACGGTGTGTGTGTGTGTGTGTAATCAGGAAATGGAAGAACTACATAATTAGCATACATAATATCTACAACATCTGAGGAGAAAAGTGGGAACTCACAACTCAGTACTTAACCCATGGCAATCCTTTGACATCTCTAACTGATTTATGATATTTCTGGTTGGGTCTTGACTGCAGCAGATGAATGAGCAGAAACCACAGATTTATTCATGGACTTCAGTCTTGTGGAAGTTCATTTCTTGGAACTGATTTCTGGCTCATCAGTCCTGAGGAAGATCAAGAAATTAGTGGTGATGTTCATTTTGAACTGATCTTTTGTATGACTTGGGAGTAAAAAGTATCTCAGTAAGTGATTCATTCTTTTTTCCCTGGTCTGCCAATGCACGCCACAGGCTCAGATTCATTCACGAATGGTTGTTTCTGCCACATATTCTCTGCGTAGGAATGGCTGATTCGAATAAGCCATAGGTGGCGAACTCTCCTAATCAGTCATTTCAACTTCAGTAGGCTGTGGTCCAAAAGGGTGCTCTATAGTTTAACAAAAGCAAACTTGTGTATTATGTGCCAAGTGAAGCAAACCATGTTGCACTTCAGTGTTTGAAAGCCGTGCTTTTTAAGTCATTACTCAAATGACAGCTACAGCGCCACACTGGTTCCAATGAAGGAAATGAAGGAATGACTTGAAGAAAAATTTGTTCATTTTACTGGACGAGATTAAAAGAACTGAGCTAATAAAAAGATCTGAACTTCCCATCACTGCAAGAAATTTGGTTGGTCTTGTTTAAGGCTTCAGACAAGTAGTTGAGTTTCTCTTGTAATGTTTAATATTACTTCTCTCCCTATATCATTAAACCAATCAAGGCTGCATCCAAAATGGTTGTTCACTAGCTCCCATCTTCTTTTTCAGTATTCAAAGTTCAGCTTCATGAAAATTCAGTAAATATTAATATTGGCTCTTCATTGATAAAATGAATCCCAGGAGATCTTTCATTTTTATTCTCTTTTGTATTTTAATTGTTTGTTTTTAAGATAGACTTATCATTATGCTTTTATTATGTTGTTTATTATGTTGTTTCCTGTTTTGCTTGAACTCCACAAGTTATTAGTATGTAAACTAATAACTAATAATAATTAGTATGTAAACTAATAACTTGTGGTTAAATGTAATCACAAAACAAATTTTTGTATCAATCTGTCTTGTTTAGCATGCTACTAACTTGTTACCAGTTGTCATTGTTGTTTCATAACATGTCATTTGCAATGTTTTCTCAGTCCCTTCAATACGCTCTACTTGAAGCTGCACTGTGCTGCTGTCCAGCCTGCTCTAGTAATTATATCCAACAATGGAAACAGTATGATAGAGTTCAATCAGGTGGCAGTGGGTGAGTTTTTCACATATTGTAAATGTTCTCTGGTGCATTCAGCTTAAACATCGTTCTGTGCATTTTTATGTTTCTATTCTAGGGGAGAAGGTGATTGAGAGGTTCACAGTTCAGAACATTTCAAAGGACTCTTTAGATGTATCCTTTCCCTAATACATAAAGATACAAACATGCAGATTTAACAGCTGAGGATCAGATTTAAAGTGACAGGGCATGTCAAGTGCACTGTGCACTTAAAAAAGGCTCAGATTATGGCAGGGGACGTAGCGGACTTCTCAGTTCCTTTTTAACGCTTCTTTTCCGCATTTATTTTCAATTCTTAGGGGTTTTGAGATTTTGGGTTTTAAATCTAGGGTCACGCTGATACACTTTAATACAAATCACAAAAATATTATAAAAATATATATAGGTGTGATAGTGACAACTTTAGTAGTTTAGTGTAGTTTAGTAGTAAATTGAATTAATATTAATAATTGCAGAAATATATTCTCAACTTCATCTCCAAAACCCTACAAAAATCTATATTTTAGTTATCAGATTTTGACATCATCAACATTTTAAATAATCATACGTTTTTTTGCTAAATCAAACTTTAAGTCTGAAGTTATGCATGGAAATACAGTGAAACTGTATAAAAGATACATTTGGCATCTTTAATCCATTAATAATTTAATACAGGCTTATTAGTGCAGTGGAGTTCCAAGTGTGGTAAATTCAGGTCAAGTCAATCTTTTTAAATGGCTTTATTGAAAAGATGAAAGGATTTTCTGTGGTTTAAAGTCTGTGGAGTCTCTTTAATATAAAAGAGTTTGTTCACCCATATATCAAAAAGTGTAGTGGAAGTATTTTGCTCAATACAAATGAAATGAAATTCAGTTGTTGGTGCTGCAGCAGTGGAGAAGCAGTATTTTTAACCGGGACGTTGCAGTTCGTGGTCATCACATTACTTTGTGCATAGTGGCCTTACTGTGAAAAGTATGGGACCTGAAGTGGTCCCAATACGGAGCTGGGGGGAGCACTTACAGCGCAGCATTGGTGGTTCAGTGGTAGAATTCTCGCCTGCCACGCGGGAGGCCCGGGTTCGATTCCCGGCCAATGCAGCATTCCTGTTTTGCAAATTTCAGAGCCGATCGACTAATAAATGGTTGTATTATCCTATTTAAACCTGATTTTAAGGCCTCTTTAGTATAGTGGCGAGTTTGTGCGCTTAGTGTGCAGGACACCGGGGTTTAGTTCTCGGACAAGGAGCTCCAGCCACAAGGCGCCTACTAGTGGTGCTCTTGTGCCGGTCCAGGCAGGATAAATGGGAGGAGTGACATCCAGGGATCAGCTGAAAGAGAAATATATATATAACTATAAGGTTACTCTAGTTAAAGGTCAGAATTGTCCACACGCTTTACATGTTTACACATTTTATTCCAGGCATTGTTTTTTTCATCATAAACGGTTAGTTCCCTTTTCTTTGACCATTTGCAAGTTGAGGTCATCTGTGTTGGATATCCACGGTCCCTTCCATCTTATTAATGCTCTCAGATGCATAAGCCCTGGAGAAAAACACACTGTGGTTCTGGCCTTCAGTCCAAAGCAGGAGAAAACGGTGCGTGTAGAGTGCAACATTTATCTTGCAGCCCTGCCTTATTGTTAGAGCTTAATAACTCTTTATCAATCAGTGTGTACCACTGTTACCACTTAGAATGGTCCAGCACTGAATGACTGCTTTATGCATGTTTTTAACGAGAAGCAACATCAAAGATTATTTAGAGTATTTGAGACACAACATAATGAATATTGAGAATAGCTGACCTCCCCTTTTCTCTAGTATTGTGAGACTCTGCACATCCTTACCCAGCAAATGACCCTGGAAGTGACCCTGTGTGGGAAGGGTGTTGTCCCAGCCGTCACCTCATCCCACCCTGGAGGTCTCCTTGACTTTGGCTATGTGTTGGAGAAGGAGAGCACCTCAGAAGTCTTAACGGTCAGTTAAGAGTGTGTGTTAGCATGACTGAAAAACAATGAGGAGAATTCCCAGATCAAGATTACATCTCGCTGATTTTGAAGAACCCGTTGTGCTGACTGTCAATATGGAGTAATTTAGTTATACTTTTTGGAAGGTGGTAATGTTGTAAAATGGCATTAAGGCCTGTTTTGTCTATAGCTGCAGAACAGCTCGACAGTGGCAGTGGGTTTCAGGGTGCTGCTGGCCGGTCTCTCTCCGTTCTGGCCTCAGGCTGGAGCTGACAGGGTGCCCTCTTTGCTGGGCATCTATACAGACTGTCAGCCGCAGCCCACTGTGGGTAAGATGTCATTTACACCAATTAACCTGGGCACCTCAATTACATTGACTGTTCCTCACAGAAAAAGGACACAGATCATGTTCATTCAACACTGAGTCCATGCATTAACTTATGTAGACCTGGATTTGTTTACCTACATTTTGGCCTGGTTTACATCAAGAATTTCATTTTGTACAGGTTGTGTCTTTTGTGAATATAGTTATTATCTTGCCTTTAACATATTATTACTAATTATTAATAATAAATGGTGCTATGCCATGTTTTATTCTTTCAAGTACATTGAATTGACCTAATTGAGTTTTCTAATTTTACCCATATCACATGAAAAAATAAGCTGTAGATAAGCAGATACTGTGATTTGATAAATCCGTGATACACACCAAGTACCACAGTACATTGTATCCTGTACAGGAACACAAAACTACAGTGGGCTGAGTGTGTTCAGTGTGGTGCCAGTAGAGGGCAGCATTGCCCCAGGACACAGCCAGGAGATCACTGTCACCTTTCAGCCTGACCACCCATCTGTCAACTATTCTGGCAAACTCACCATAGAACTCATGAATAAGGTCAGTTCAACAACACACACACGCACATACTTTAAGTATAAATCAAATATCATTTCTCAACTCAAACTCACTCGACTCTGTCACTGGCTGTGAAAGTTATTACATGCTCCAGGTGAAGAGTGCTGTCCTACGGATAGAATCCTGTTGTTCAAACGCACTTACTGATTTAAAAGAAAAAAAAAACAACCCCACAACAAAACTTAACACTGTGTCATGTCTGTCGCTCAGAGAAAAGTGTGTGCGATGGATCTGAAGGGTGCTGCCTCCTCACATAACATGTATCTACATGGAGGAGACATGCTGACAGTGCCGATTGAATCCCTCCTCCCTTCACTAATAACCAGTCAAACTCAACTAACAGGTAAAAAAAGTCCCCATGTCTCTCTCTTCTCCCTTTACAGCTGGTATTATGGAAATTAGACAGATTTTGTGATGTATCATTGTAGGATTTTCTAGCAGTATATCGATAACCACAGGATTGCTGCATCATGATGTTGTTATTGTGGGCTATATATCTTATATATCATATCATATCATATCATATTGTGAAGTACCCTGTGATTCCCATCCCAACTTATGAACATTGTTGCAAGGACCTGTGTGACAGCATGTCTGCATGCAGCTGAAAAGTTCTGTTCACAAGGCCTGAATTTGTTCAACAAACGTAGGAAGGTTGTAGGAAAGTTTGCAGAATTATTTGAGAGCTAAAAATTCTGTTTTAAATTTTAAATACAATGATTGAAAGAATCTATATAATTAGGTAAAGTAGGTAAAAGTACTATGATCTGGAAAGTCTGTACCAAACTTTCAAAATGCTCCATCTGAAAAGCATCAAAGCATCACTTCAGTCATGCTGAAATAGTCAAATAGTCAAATTCCACCCAGGAGTTTTTGACATACTTAATTCTAGACCAAAGCAGTAAACTGACCGTCCAGCAGATTGACGGTTATATGCTGCCATTCCCCATTCCATTTGCACTGCTAAAATTGTAATTGTATATTTTTAAATCACTCCACATTCTCTGCATTCTCTTAAGTACATTCTTTCTGTGAAATGGTTAGCTGGGATACAAATGACCCGTTGCCCAAGTTTGCTTTAAAGAGAAGTTCTGTTTCAACAAGGATAAAACTTTAAAGAGTTGCTCATGCGATCTTCTCTCTGTCTAGGAGAGTCAGAGGTGATGGAGAAGCCCAGCATCCCTGTGCTAGTGATCCTGCGGGCTAGCTACAGCAGGGGTTGCCTTACCCCTGCTGTGAGGGAGCTGCATGTGGGCTGCATTTGCTCCAAGCAGCCCAGTAAGAAGGTACATGTACTGTGATGTCAGCAGGGACACCAGGGGCAATAGGTTTACGCAGATATTAAACTAAGAGCTTCTGCATGTCTCATCAAGTACACTGAAATTAATTGTAAGAGGGGCACAAATCATACAAACTTTACAATGCAATTAAATCTAATTTTATCAAGTCTTCCTGTGCAGTCCTGATTCCCCTGTACAGCATTGATGTGTCTGTTTGGTCACTGTTTCTATATTTCCCCCAGAGTGGTGAGTTTCACTGGGATAGTGTGGCGTCCCTTCAGCAGCAGGGCTTCAGCGTGGAGCCCACTAAGGGTGTTGTGGAGGCAGGCCACAAATGTACAATCAGTGTCACATGGACACCTCAGAGGGAATACAAGGTGAGGATGACATGATCCGTGAAAATACAGAAATTTTTGCATGAATTCTGTGATAACTCAAAGTGGTCTCAGTTGGGTTGTGATGACTTAATAACCTATGTAAATCCAGTGCTGTAAATAGTGTGAATATGGCCAATCTAACCACCATTAACTTTCTAAATCCTGTATGAAGATGTTTGAACTTCTCTTTATGTATTTATCTCTTAACACATTGCACTCACTGATTTGTTGAATGCGTATTCATGTGTGTGTTTCAGCCCTATGAGGTGGTGCAGACATGTGTGCCTCTTACACTGAAGGGGGATGAGAGGACTGTTTACAAAGTCACCTTGATGGCTTTGGTCTCCACAAGTACTGACCAACCTCAACATCAGCTGGACGACAACCAGTGGCAAATCTGCTCACACACACACATACACTAACATCGACACAATACTTATAAAGACCTGATTTACTGTATTTTCAGTAAATTCAACATTCAACCAGCAACAAAGAATTACTTATTATTTAGGACTGTCTGAAAATCTTTTGTAATGTATCTATGCAGCAACCATAAGTAAAATTTCAATTAATTTTGGACTTGTGTTACAAATTAAAATATTAATGATGTTTACATGAGATGTTTATATTTTTATACCATGCTTTCAAGAACCAGCAGCTACCCAACAGACACCATCCTTTTATTAGTTTAGCCTGAATGCAACACAAAACCAGCATCAGAATTTCAGCATTATACATGTACAGTAAGTTCATCACTGAACTGCATCATTAAAACATATCAAAATGCAATTATGAGATTATGTTGTGAAACAGTAACTCCTTCCCATCAAAGCCTGATGCACTACAATATGTGCTGGTCATTATCAGAGAACATAACATATTTAGTACTTAGAATGCACATTTCTTATTCAAGTATCTTTGCAAACATTTATTTGCCGAAAATGTCATTATAGAAATTGTGTTTAAGAGTATGAATTTACATAGTATTCATAAACTACAAAAATTACGCTGAACAGCATAAACCATTCAGAACAATGACATTAATGATACTACTGACACTAAATTTAACAATAGCCCTGTAATATAAACGCAACTGTAAACAAAAATGGAAAAAAATTATTGCAGCAGTTGCTACCAATGGAATGTTTTAGGGAAGAAAATGTTGTATTGATATTGTAACGATATGTTGCACAGCAATATGTTTTTCACAATCTTAAAATGAGGTGGCTGTGTATTTGGTTAACTTTAAGTCACAGCGTTTCATTACAAAAGTAAGAATTTGTGGAATCGGTTTGGTTCTTTGGATCAAGCGTTTTCCATTGTCAAACGTAATATAGTACTTCTATAGCTCTGTTATAGCTGTGACTATGACAAGACTGTAAAGTTCTGATAACCTCACTGACCCTTCATTCAAGGACAAAACTACATTTTGTGACATTTCACAATGAGAATCACAAAATCTTTGTTGTCTTTATACAGGTAGAATGAAACTGTCATCTCTCTAAAAATTATAAGATATCTATGAAAACAAACAATATATCAAAGAAATATTTCCATCAGAGCAGCAGAATACCGCTTAGCTGCTAAACAGAACATGAGATTTCACTGAAATTGAAGCATTCCCTTCCAAAAGTCTAGACAGAGATGCTTCCACAAGGACTTTTCACCATTAACTCAATCTTTCTGTGAATTACCGACGTACTGCACCCAGAGCACCCCTGTCAACTGTCTGTTTGCACATTTGTAACTTCATGAAAACACTAGACTATATAAGCCTACTTCAACCACCAGAGGGCATATGTAATGCCAAGTAAGTCCCTGGTTAATGATGTGTCAGCTGATGTATAAAGTACATACTGTATCACTGCTAGTACTGTACACATGAAGTGAAAGGCAACAGAGTTCACGACGAGGTCAAACACGGTATAGTCTGTGAAATATGACCCAGAATATTACGTGATGAAAGCAGATGATGAATGCCAAAAAACGCTGCTTTGATAAAACTGAGGGTAAAGACTACCGTTCCGGCATAGACGGACACACTGACCTGTCAGTATCAGGATCTCCAGCTGTAGTCTTAATAGATGGGATTGAAATTGCAATAGTATCAATAATAGCAATAAAAGTGGATGGTTATTAGGATTATCTAAATAACAACTGCAACTACTACTACTACAGTATCTATTATATATATAGATATTTTCCCCCTGATGACAATTTTCCAAAATGTTCTTTGATTGAAGCATTAATCTTTTTCAGAATTACACCCTTAACATTTTAGCCATTAAATTCTTCTGATGATAAGAGCTCTCTTATCGCTGTGCTACCTACCGCCTGTGAAGTCGGCTCTGTGTAGATGCACGACAGCAGATGTCAGTCGTGCCTCAAAATGGACCAATGGGGTCTGACCTCTCTCAGAGATACATGCCGTAAGCATTTATCAGAGATTGTAGGAGATTATGCTAAATCAGATTACTGTACCCCAACCTGCCTATAAAAAGCAAGGTCATTATGAGCTTAGCCTCATGTAATGTCATTCGTTTTATGAAATGAATGAGATCATATTAGGCAATGTTTGCACTGCTATTTTGCCTCTTTTTCTAATCTGATTTCTCCTCTGATCTCTCACTAATACTGTGAGATAGTGCTACTTATGGTCTCTGCTTTACTGACCAGTGCATGATGTGTATGCGTGTGTGTGTGTCCATCCCTTCTGCCTGTCTATCTGTTGCTCCATGAGCAGTCAGTGAATATGACTTAACTAAATCAATTCTAGACAGTGAAAAGGCTCATAATAGTCATCTTTCTTGCAGGTCATGCCTGGGGATTTGACTTAACTGCATTATATCATACAAGACAAGTTGGATTCACCTGTATAAACAGATACTTACGTGATCCACTCAAACTTTTAGGGAAAATATTTAAGTTATTAATGTGAGTAAAGAGTGGTGAACATTCAACTTGAGAAAAAACTATTTTATAGCCATTTTATGTGCAGATTATAAACAAATTAGAGATATGATAGAATTGCATGGCAGATAAAAAAAATTTTCAAAGCAGCTTCAGTTTATATTTAATACCTAATTTTGAGCTTTCTTTGATACAAAAGGAACGTCAAGGTGTGGACTCATCTCTTTCTGCTCTCCTCATCAAAAGGCTGGATGCAGACAATAAGCTTTTTCCCCTGGGCGGTCTGAAGCTCTGCTAAAGAAGCTTCACAACACATGTATGCAGACAGGCTGGGGTGTATCCAGGGGCAACTAAATCTCAACAGCATTAACCTGGGCAGATGAGTCCCAGTGGAAACCCACACCTAGAACACTGTCTGATACACAGGCACACACACATGCTCGGAAACAGTGTTACAGCTCGTCCCACGTTTATCTACCTCAGTTTTTCAACAAATTAGATTATAGATAGCTAAATTATGGTTAATGTAATTCGTGAACATATCAAGCGAAACCACAACCAATACGAACTACTCTAACATGAGCACCCAAATCAATGCCCTTAGGTGGGATTATACTGCATATGTGCACACACCCCTACAATTGGGGTATCTTTTAGGGGCATTAATGTGTGATTACAGAGCTGGTCATGGCACAGCAGAGGAGAATAAACCAGCTTCCTCCTTCATGTCTGACCTCAACACACCATCATTTCAACTTGAAATTTCTTGTTCATCACAGCATTCTCACTAAGTGATTGCGTGTAAAGATACACAATAATGTTTCAAATTCAGAGTTCTATAAAACGATTGCTGGCAATATCACACTCCATTTCAACTAAGCCACAGCAGTGACAGCCAGTGTGAACCGCACAAACAATTCTGACACAAACAGTACATCCCCAAATGCTGGACTACAGTAAGCAGAGCAGTGCTCTCTTAGGAGCATACTTCACTCAAACCAGAGCCAACGCTGCCGTCGTGTTCCCCCATTGGACCAAGATCTTGCCCAGTTTGTTGTCCCTGAAGACGTCAAAGTGTTCCATGTCTCCAAGTAACGCCTCAACCCGCTGAGCATTAACACCTCCTCTGAGCACTCTACCTAGACTACTGGAGATAATGTTATCTAAGTGCTGTCGTGATCCACAAACAGTCAGCGCAGGAATACTGGGACTTTATTTCATAAACCATAAATTATGGCAAAGTGTATATCCTGAAAGTACATTGTTTTTATATTCTATTTGGATCAAACAGTGAAACTATGAATACAATCAAGGAATTAGGAATGGATCAGTGTAATACTAAACAGTCCTTCAGAATAAATGATGGACTTTTTTTCCTGAAAATTTGAGTAAACAGTGAAACAGCAGAGAATTTAACCTCCAAAAAACGTGTATTGTTCTGCATGTACTTGTACTAAAGAGGTGTTTTGGATGCACATGGAAAGGGAAGTACAGCCGATTTTCTAGTTAAATTTGCAGTGCAGTCTGGTTTGACTTGCAAATGAGACAGCTGTTTGCTTGAAGACGGAGTTCTATTAAAATGAATGTCACATTTTCCTGTAACTGTCCAACATGGTCATGAATTTGGCTTATGGCCATTAAAAAAAAAAAAAAGCCCGTTCATTTGGAGCATGTAGTATCTTTAAGGCGGTAACAATGTTAAAAAATTAGACTCTTACGAATTTATTCCTTGTAAATAATGAGTGAAAAGTCAGCAGTGGGACTGTGCAGGCCAGTTTCACGGTAACTACCATAAGCGTCGCCTGCTATGAGGAAACACTGTGTTAACACATTTTGGCGCATTAATCCTCACACGCCGGCTTCTTCTTCTGAAGAAGAAGAAGAAGAAGAAGAAGAAGAAGAGCAAAGTTTGGCGGCTAACAGCGGCGTTTGGTCAGGTAGGGGTGATCTAGGTGTGCTGCCGTCACCAAAGATGGCAGCATTTCCTGCTCTGTCGGAGTGGCGGCCGTGCGTTGTGACGCCGCGTCAACGTGGGGTTTCCCGGACCTGAGTGCAGGGTTACCGCGCCCATCTCTGCCGTTTGATGGCTGGAGGAAGAAGCGAGTGAGATCCCGGCGTGAAGGGAGAGAGAGAGAGAGGAAAGAAAAAAAAAGGAGAGAGAGAGAGAGAGGGAGACAGCGACGGTGGGAAAGACAGGAAGGGATTGTTTTTGGGGTGTTTTTTTTTTTTGCCTCGAAGTTTGGAGTTTTGCGTTGAAACGGAAGAAGCCTCGAACGGGACTCTTGACGCGACATATCTGGGTGAAACGCCGCCTCGTCTCTGCGCCTCTGTGCCGGTGTGTCTCCCCCCTCGGCGGGTCAGAAGAAAAAAAAAAAAAGAAACGCTGGGTTCGGGGAGTGCCGCTCCTCGGTAGCTAAACTAGCTAAAATCTGAAGCGCCTGGTCGGAGAGGAGAGACGGGATTTTTCCCTTTTTTTTTTTTATTTTTTATTTTTATTTTTTTTTTCCTGTTTCCAGTCAATGTGATTATAAACGACGGACGCCCTCGACTGAAAGCGGGTAAGGATAATGTGCTCGACTCATTGCATTGGCCGTGTGTGCGGCTGGCTGGCTGGCTCTGTCGGAGCGGGGCAGATGAGCAGAAAGGGGTTAACTCCGTTTGAGTTAGCCGCTGTTAGCCTGCTGCTAGCTAGGCGCTGCTTGCCAAGAGAGTGGGTGTGGGCCACTGTTGGAGAAACTTAACGCACTGCGTTACCCCAGGTGTCCATTAAACCACAGCAGTGTTGACCTGCATCGGTGCCCAATGTTGTTGTTTTTGTTTTTGTTTTCAATCCGGTGACCCTTAAATGTTAAAACCCAGGTTAGGTGGTGACGGTCCTGTAGGTTATCCAGCACCCCTCTCCGACGTCCGGGTGTCTTTCTTTCTCTCTCAAGAAAGAAGCTGTTTTGGGTTAAACCGGTCCGGGTGTGATTTAGTGGCCCATTTAAACACAAGACTCATTCAAATGCGCCATATTTCTCCCAGTATTAACCAACAATTTGGCTCTTTATGACGGCTCACGGTTCTCCCCCCCCCCCACACCTTTGCTCTCTGGATGGCAAATGATTGCCAAGGCTAATTGAACGTACATTTTCCATCCTCGGTTTATTGTTGACCAACCGTAGGGGAGTTTCTTAAAGATGATTACACGGTTGCAACTTGTTTCGCTTGTTCTGAGTCGGGCAAACGCGGGGAGAGCTCCGATTTTCTTCCACTCGGGTTTGAAAATTTGTAGCATCATGCAATTGTCAAGGAAGGAGTCTAAAAATGGCTACTTCACCAACAGGATCACCCCCACCACCACCTCCACCCCCACCACTCCGTAGCCAGTCCATGCAAGTTAGCCAGCAGTGGCCACAGCCTACGTTTCCAGCCTGGTATGGCTGATCTGGGTGTGTTTATCCAGAACATGGCAGCCAGAACAATTTGCCTGTATCTGTTGTGAATGTGAAGGCTGTTGTTGATTACCGCTATTATGTAAAAATCGCGCACTGAAGCGTTAATATTTGCTTTGCAAAAATAAAATAAAAAAATAATATATATATATATATATATATTTGAAGTAATGCCGAATATCTTAAGCCGTGGACACCTGTTTTGCTGACCGCTTTCAAACGAGCTGGTTTAACTGATTGTGTTTAATTCAACGAATCGAAACCAAACCATCTCGGATTAAAGCTACTGTAAGTCACAGCTAATGTTGTATGTTCACATCCCCGCGTTTAGTCTGCAGAGTCAGCCTTAATGCTATTATGCTAAAAAGGAAATGGGAAATTCGTTTGCGAGGTTCGTCGAAATCACCAAATAATACAATTGTAGGTATTACGAAGTGGGGACAAAGCTGAGAAGTCGCTCGGGGAAATGACAATAAGCGCCGCTTTGGCAATAGCCATTTTAGTTTGAGGAGTGCCAAACCAGCGACAGTTTGCAAACTCACGGTTCGGCCTTAATTTGAACTTCTTCTTTTAATGACGTTAAACTGAGATTGTCTAATTGGATTTTGACAATCTGTTTATCTCGATCACGGGTGTGTTGCGGGGCGAGTCGTTAGCAGCTACAGCCACCGTGCCCCACCGGGCCGCGCTGAATGATCTGGGCCGGAAAAACGGGCGCGTTTTAATCCGCGATGAAGCGTAAAATCTTAGTCAGCACACCGACATAAGGTGTCAAAGTAGAGGCGAGAGATCCGGAGATTTTTTTTTTTTTTTTTTTCTGTCGAGAAAGACATTTCGAAAGATGGTTTAGCAACCAGCCAGACGTACTGCCGCAGGAAGCCGAGCCGAGCGCCTCCTCCAGCAGCGAAGCCGGATGAATGTAGCACCGAGCTTTGACGAAGTTGCGGACCAGCCGTGTGAAGATACAGCAATCTAAAGAATTCATTTCTGAAAATAGTCAACATCTATCAGTGTCGGGAATTTTTTCCTCGTTTGGTAAAAGAGCAATTTGTATTTGCTGGTTTCACAAAGATGAATTCATTTTCGCCAGTATGCCCCCTCCCTCCGCCTCCTCGAATGAATGGGTTCCTGTATTCAGGGCCCAAGCAGCTGCAATGAACAAGATGGCGTTCAAAGCCTTTTTCATCACCGCTTTTTCTCAGACTGAGAGAGACAGCTGCCGAGCATCGGATGGGTTCAGGCTTGGCAGGAAAGATTTCTCTGACCCATCCCGCCCACCTCCCCACCATCGGGGGAAAAAAATGTACAGAATGTATTTGTATTATAAACGTTTCAAAGGTGATGTTATTCCCTGTCAGATGAATGTAATATGTGAAGCATAGATCCTGGACAACATGGAGGGGAAGGGGTGTTGTGCATCTTGACTATAAACCTGAATAGCAGGGAACATGTCATTTATGATGAACGTTTGTGATTTATAATAAGCATTTCTCTTTCATATTCAGTGCATCTATAACCACACCTAAAAGAAATGGGGCGTATTTTTCTTAGTTATGACTGGAAGTCACAATTAAATGTTACTGTTTAGATTAAAACAGGTCAATAAATTTGAATTAAAAATCAGATGCTGCCTTTTTTTAAGATAATAGTGAACTTTATAGCTTTACCTTTCCTTAAGCATTGCATGCGTGCTGGAGTTTGCTAAAATAAGAGTTCATATATAGTTGAGTTCAAGTAATTTTATATATATATATATATATATATATATATATATATGCCTTCTTAAGATAATGTAGTAATCAGTGTCTCAGGATAGCAATTTGGCTGAAATGTAAGGTTATGCAGGGATTTATCACATGATGTCTTTCTGAATGAACTAGTTCAGTATGTTAGGGTTTTAGCCAAACCATTTTATTTTATCTTCTGTAGATAAAGTACACAAAGTCCATTTATTATATCGGACAGAGCATGATTTCTTATTTCTTTTTTGATGGCCTCCAAATGTATCCAGTTATTCGACTAAGCATAAAACATTATTCCGTTTCATGTTAGCAATATTGTTTGTTCTAGATGCTCCCCACACGTTACGAACGCTTGCAGTGTATTTGGCAGTCTGCAAATACAACAGTCCTGGTGGACAGCGATGGCATCATCTGCAGGCGTTTCCAAAAATGTATATATATAAATGCTAATGGAGAGAGATGGGCAATGATTTTCAATGATTCAACAAAAATCTGAATATTTCATGTGGCCATTGTTTTGTCTTTACAAAGGGGCCATTGTTGTTTCCCTGAAATTGTTTAGTTGTTTAGTTGAAGAGAAATAACCTGTATCTATTCAGTGTTGTTTTTTGGATAGAGATGCCTCTTGGAATGTTTCCCTAAATCCCTAAATCCCAACTTCCCACTTTCTCTGTATGTTGTGCCACATTTGAAGCAGGCGATCATCAATTACAAGTCTAATAGTTCCCGATGATGATTGAGTACCATTTTTGCTGGAAACTCGCATCCCTATTAAGGGATGATGCAAGTGGTATAGGACAAGCTTATCTGACTATAAAGTGAGTCTAAAGGATATTTGTCCCTTGGTTTGTGTACAGCAGAGCTTGTCAGGATGAGTGTCACTACCATATAATGACCGTGTGTCATTACACATTCAAGTGTGTGTCGGGGGGGGGGCTTTTGTTTTTGAATGAGGATTTTTATCCTGCTTGTGCATTTTATAATCTGCAAGTGCAGGATGTGAATGGGATTACATTCCTAGTCCATGGATTTCACTCTTTGGGATTATATGGCTTTGAACAGTGATAGTGCTGATTTTTCCTAACTTCAGATATGATCCTGTTTTTAACTATGCATCTACTAGAGGTCTTGAAAAGGCAGAATTACATGAGTAGCTTTGTAAACAAATATATGAACACATGATCTGTAAAGAATCCTATTTAGTCTACAGCACAGTGTTATTTCAGATGCATTTATATTTTTATGCCCTCCCTCAGATGGATGAATTTGCATGGTACAGCAGCAAAGAAAATAGAAACACAAAAAATAAGTGATACAAAGTAAAACAATGAAGTTAAAAAAATTACGCACATAGAACTACAGTTTTTCAATAACAAGCATTATCTTGTCCAATGAACTATACACAATAAACATAGAAAGGTTAGTGTAAAAATAGCTGCCTTATCATGTGTCTATTCATTTAACAGTGGGAAAAGAACAGCACATTTATTTAGCATGAGTAATGTATATTGCATGGTGTCTAGGTTTTTTTTAAAATAAGTTCATTGAATTTAAATGAACCTAAGCAAATAGCAGTTGTTGAAGTGACTATTTGGCTAGCATTGATGGCACTGAAGTGTAGCTTGTCCGAATAAAGACACCCTGTGCATCTTATCAATCAATACTAAACCATCCTTGGCAGAATTATATTAAGCAAAATAGAAAACAAACGGCAAAGTTTGGGATTTTGAATGCAGAAGTCACACAGTACATTGTTAAAAATTCTCTATTTTTAAATGTGCACATGGAAAGAGACATTTTAGTGATAAGCAAAGAGCAAGAAAAGAACAAGTGTGATGTGCCTATTGATATTGGCAAAAGCAGATAACACAGCTTCAGGTGGTCAGCTCTCCCATCTGTATTGGAACAGTGTTTTTTTAGCACAGTTGATCATTTACATCATCAGGCCTTGAATTACTATATTACTAATGAAGTTTTACTTATCAGTGAGTGCCAACATGCCTTAAGCAACCAAGGTACCACAAGAGTAATTAACTCAGAGGCAACACTCTTACCTTTCTATCCCACTTTTAGTAACTAAACAACAGCTAATATTTAGCTAACTCAACAAAACTCATTGTGCCAATTCGGGGAAGTGAGCTCTCAATTCCCAAAAGACTGCCATATAATTGGTGAAAAATAACTTCCCCTGTTTGATGTGATCGGTTCATACATTGTCCAGAAAAATAACTTTTCAACAGTATCATTTATTGTTGAGGAACTGTTTCCATTGTGTTGAGGGGTTGGTTGTTTGTTTGTTTTGCATGTTTCAAAACACTGGACAAAAAATGTAACCAAAAAACATATCCTTATCAGTTGCTCTGCTCTTTAATGCATATATTCTTGCACGTTATCTTCATCAGCTAGCCTTCTTTTGAATCTTCATTTAAGTAGTTAGTGGTGGCCTGCATTCCTTTTTCCTTCTCACTCTCAAGGCTAGCGCGCCCATAGGAAAATGTAAAGCTAAGGATTGTGTAATTTACTATCCTCATTAAAGGTTTTTTGAATTTGGCTCTGAGTGCAAATGCTACAATGCTCGTAATTAGAACTTTTCCATGTATGACAGAACAAGGTGGAGTTTGTTTATTACAGTGAAAGGATGATGGAAATAGTTCTAATGGTAAACGCCCTTGATGCCCCCCAGTTAGAAATATTTTTATTTGTACAATAGGTTTGAATGGGACTAAAAGGAAATGGTCTGTCATATTTAGCATACCGTTACTGCCACCATCCTGCTTTTCTCACAAAACTCCTGATCCATGTCAAACATTTATCATTTCAATATCATTACTGATAGGACACGAGAATAATAGCATAAAGAATTCACTTCCTTGAAAGGGACCTTTAATAATATAGATGACAGAAAGGAAATCCTACCATCCTTCCAATGAAAAGAACTCCTTCAGGATCCATGGAAATTTACTATGGAACATGGAGCTTTATCTGCAGACTAACTAGAAGAGACTAGTTCTTAGTGTCTGAGCAACTAACAAGTCCCTACAGCAGAGGTAGTATTTCCTAATGGCCCTAATGTTATTTTGAGTAATGATGATGGTCAAACACAACCCAGAGCCATTACAACTTGTGTACAGCTTTCATTCACATGGTAAGTTTGAACTGGGCAAAGTAATATATTTTATCTCATGACATATTGGTGTTTTCTGTATTTCATAGATGACAGTCAGAGAGTTCTGTGCATGCCAGTTATTAACAAAAATTCATTTTTAGTGAATCTGAATGTGAACATACAGGTTTGATAAATCTAACATATATATATATATATATATATATATATATATATATATATACACACACACACACAGTACAGGCCAACCCACCTTCTCAAGATGCTGGATATTAAAGATTATCCAACTGGGATTTTAATATGCACTGGAAACTGCGACTGACAAATCCCATTAAGTAATAATCTCGGGCATTCTGGGAGGTCAGTCTGAGAATTATCTCCAACTTTTTAAGTGTTGGCATTAATGAAAACTTTAGAAGTTATTATGGAAGCCTATGAATGTGCAACTTTTCGCATTACACAATTGTTTTCTTTGGCCAATCAATGACTGTAAAAGTTATTAAGTACTCATATATTTACTGTTGAAAACAAATCTCTTTCAGTTTGGTATATTTCACTCATTAATGTGAAGAAATGCTACCCTCTTGTTGTGCAAGCCCACCAATAATCATTGTCTTCAACAAAAATGATTTTTTTTTGCAACGACCATGTGTGACCAGCCACACACATGTGTACCCATTCCATGTTTAAGCTGTAAGGCAAAAACGCAGGCAGTCAGTTCCTTCACCATGACTCATTAACAGAGGGATCATTTGAGGATAGTTAAAGAACTCTGAGAGGCATTATTTCATATTACTCATAGTTGGCTAATGTGCACGCTTCAAATATTAAATACATTGGTGGTTTTGGTTTAGCTGTCTTGTTGTTTTGTTTTGTTTTTTTTTCCCCCTATCTTGACTCCATTCAGATGCAGGTCAAACGTCTGCATCTGAATTAGGGAGTACAAGCCTCTTTTACATCTGCCCTCAAGCCTGGAGTTTAAGACGTGATTCAGCTCAGCCTTTTGCAATTTTCTCTATCAAGTATGGTAATGAGTGCTGATGAGATTGTGAAAAGAAAGAAACAAAAATTAGATAGTTGTGGACAAGTGAAGGAGAACAGATGTGCATAAATGGTCAAAAGCACAGAAGTGAAATTGCAAAACTAACTTTTATTTGGTAATTCTGTAAGTTTGTATGGCTGCTCCACGGGTTGGAGTTTCAGCCAATAAACAGACATTAAGCTGCTTGACGTTAACCATATCTGCTGCCTTAAAAGGTATTGTCTCCTCACTTGATGTAACATCAAAAGCTTCCCAATTTTCTTTCATTGCTAAAGCACTCAAAATGTAAACAATATTTGATATATATTCATATTTGACAACTATCCTGTAACATGGTGGCAACAAGATATGTCAAATATATCTTATAACAAGTTATCTTTAGTCCCACCTGTTGTCATAAAAGGCTTTTGTACTGAAACACTCAACATCTGTGTTCCTGAATCTCTGTTTTGCAGAGCACACTTGAATGTTTGTCTTTTTCATTATGACTTGCTTTTTATGTTCCCCGTGCCATCCCCAGGGTCAACAGTACAAAGGAAGTTCTACCTGATGTTTGCATGGTGTGTAGACTTGTGTGTTGTTTGACTATGGGTGCTGTTATATATCCATAGTTTGTCACCACAGGCCAAAAGGTCTTAGTCAATGTTTTGAATAGTCAAAGTAAGTGGCACCAGGTCTGCTAAATGACCCACACACAAGCCTGTCACCACTCAGACATGGCATAACCCTGCTGAAAGCCCATCACAGGCCCAGCGAGCAAGTTACATGCCGACATCTGCTCTGCTTTTCATAGGGAGTGCTTCTGTGCCTATTTACATTCTAGCCCTTACATTTGACTGCCACGGGGAAAATGTGACAAAACCTGAATCCCAAGATGAAAAGGAAAGATTGCCAGTATTAGTGAGATTTCTTCCTCTTTAAGCCAAGAAAGGCCATAGTCACTTGAGCAAAAGAGTGGGCTAGCTGTCATGTGACTCTTCACACACACTTGCCTCTCTCTTGGAAGCTTGGAGAGAAAGCATGGGGGAGGGGTATGATTATTAATGCAATCAAAGGAGTGTATTTTATGTTTTAAATAAAGTCATGCTTTTGGCTTTGGGCTAGCCTGACCTTCTTTGCTATTTCCCCACTTTTCCTTTTTTATTCCAACTCATTCATTCCCCAAAATGAAAAGCTGCTTGTGCAGCTGTCCAAAGCGCAAAACATACCTTTTTTAATGTATGTCACTTTTGTTTGTTTCTTTGTTGTGCACATTTTATATTTTGATTTTAATTTTTTGTCAGCCAGCAGGACTGCTAGACTTTTGGGATCTGTTTTGCTTGAGCCTCAGTTTAAGGTGTTTGTTTTTGTTTAGTTTTTTTCTGTATGTGATGGTCAAAGGATTGTATATACAGATATGTTTTCTTTCAGTTTTCTTCGCCTGGTTTTAGTCGCTTATTTTAAAATATTGAGTGTCTACTTTTACCACCAACTGCACAATGTCTAGTGAGAGCACACTGCATCATGGAATGTTTTTACTTATCAATCAATTAAACTCTACTGTCAATCCCATTGATGTTGTGTCCCCTATCACCAGACATTAGCCACAGCAGACAGTCACACTGAAGGGAAAAAATTGGGCCCAGTTAAAGGGACAATCCAACTAATCCCCAACTCCCTTTAGTTACATGTGTTGGTAGACGTAAATCTAATTGAAGTCATAGCAGAGGAGTGATGTTTTTGTGTTTGCTACTAAAACCAGATTTGATTCCTTCCTTTAATAGAATAAAATAAGTCAACAAAAAGTGAATCGGCCACATCTGTAGAAATCATCTTAAATGGCATGGATTACATCTCGCAAATAATTTCTTTGGCATGTTTTTGTCTCAACGATCTGAGGAAAGCAACAATAGGTAGTCAGGTTTAGCATTCTCAGTTATAAAGACTTTTGGTTTGCATCAAAGCTTAGCATTGGATGATCTAAGAACAGGACTTGAGTTTTTGAAGTAACCTACGTTTTTAGAATAATAAATCGTACAAGATGTATTTTGAGACAAGTAATAACACTGAAGTAATTCACAAACTTTGTGATGAAGGCGGCATCTAGGGTCAACACCTCTAACCTATAGATAATGACCTGGGAGGTCATTTTGTTTACCATAATTTGTAACACTGGTGTTGTCACAAGTTTATTACCTGAAAATTTTCTATACCATGGAATCCCTAGTAACAATTCATTGTGCCACTGAGAGTGTGTTGTTTTTCTTAAGCTCTAGATAGCGTTACTGTTGTCCAGGAAATGCATAGGTTTCGCCATACACGCATCACCCCAGGCTTCAAGTCTGCTGATGTGGAAAGGTTTTTGTGTCATGCAAACAGCTCCAGTGTGTCCTCTCAATAGAAAAGAGAAAAAGGAGCTTGTGTTTTTCTTAAGCCAGCCTTTTAAAACCGAATAATGTAACCGCCTTTCTGACTTCATACAAAGCATTTCAGGGAGAAGTAAAAGTTGCCTTTTTAAGTTAGGAAATTGCTGTGCAGTACTTTTAAACCTTTCTGTCAAATGAATTGTGCACATAAACCGAGCAGAATATCATCAGAACTGTGTCAGCTTATGCCTACTCACATGTAGCCCCGGGATTTTGCCCCATTTTCAGTGGAGCAAAATGGGTTATGGAGCCTCAGGCTGTTCATTTTCACTTCAGCAGTTCTTCTTCAGTGAGTCTGAAATTCACCCACTCCTTAGAAATGTAAAAAAAAATTGTTTGTCACCCATTGCTTGTGATTGTCCAGAGTATTTCATTAAATAAGTGATGCCAATCGTCACATAACTGCCAGGAAAACCATTCAAAAATGTCTCAAATCAATGCCAAATTTGTTTAGACATAAAGAAATACTATCATCCTGTCCTTACACGGGATGTTTGTGTCAGTAGTCATTCAGACTGTAGCCAGTTTGTTATTCCTGTCACGTAACTATTTTTACCTACACCAAGGAGGTCTGGTTTTCAATGGTTTCTGCTTGTACCACTCCTGGTGAAGAGTAAGGCATGTGACATCATGAAGGGCCAAGGCCCTTTTTTATGACTTCCCTTAATATTGCAAGATGGATAATAGTCCATCAGAAGTCATCAATAATATAAAAGTGTTTAAGGGTGTAGAAGCACAAACTCAGATTTATTTTATTTCATTGACAATTTGGTGTAGGTGCAGTTAATAGTCTAGATGTAGTGGAAGAAAGTGTTTGGCTTTGGTGCGGGTATGCACCCTACTTCAAATGTTACAGCATCTCCTCTACCAAGCCTCCATGTTATTGCTGTAACTTACCCTTGTGGCTGAGTTCTTGCAACTATTGTAATAAATCTTGATGGTCGGACAAAGAATATCAAAATAATGGTACATTTTCAGAGAAAAAAATCTAAATATTAGTAATGAAAATAATTAAAAGTTGCAGCTTTGCATAGTTTTAACAGTTTTAGTTGCAGTAATTTTGGAGTTGATTTTATGTTTACTTGGTTATGGATGTCTAAGGTGGTCCGAAGCCAAACTGTATAACATGATCCAGAATGTCAGTGTCTATTTGGCACTTGAAGATATATTTTAAACCCATACTGTATGATACATCTGAGCAATTGAGTTTGGGGTACAGTAAATTTTACAACATATCCTTTCATGTTGATGCAAGCCAGACAAGGAGAATGATTCACCTTCTTTTGTACAGTTCTGCTACAGCCCTCTGTTTGGTACGAAAATACCAGTGTGAGAGAGAGAGAGAGAGAGAGAGAGAGAGGATATATGTGTTGGAAAGAATGACTGACTGACTGAGTGAGATTGGATGGGGCTTTTAAGAAATGTCCAGGAGCAATCCCCCTTGGTCTCTTACTGGTCCATCAGCCCCCTTGTTCCTGCCTTCTTTGTGGTCTGGTTGTGTTTCAGCTACATTTACCATGCATCACTTCTCCACAGCACTTAGATGGACCCTCACCCACGAACGAGACCAAAAAAAAAAAAGGGGGGGGGGGGTGCAGTTACACTACAACTTTGCCTGTGTGTTGCACTAAAATATCGAAATTGGATTTCGATTAAAACAGAAAAGATTGTGTTTTTATCAGGTGTATTCTGACCTGACCCATGTCATATTGAATAACTACCAATGCTAAAGAAGATCTGATTGTTAGACATTTCTACATTATCAAGCTTTATACCTCACATTCAGTTAAAGAAGGGCTAGTGTCAGTAAGGTCTGTACAGGATCACTATCCCCTGTATGAGTTTTAAAAGTTGACATTTTGGAAGAACAGATTTTGTTGTCAACTTCAGAAAAAGATAGAAAGGACATCAATACAGCTACGCAATCCATCAGAAAAAACCCCAGAGATTTGGATCAGGCCAGCTTACTGTTATAGCTGAAGTGTTAGCTGATTGCTTTGACTGATGATCACATAACATAATGACTGAGGTACTGAGTGTCCAAAAAAACATTTGCTTAACTCAAAGTTGGAGAGAACAGAGGTGGGAGAAGAGCTGTAAATATCGCAAAGAGCGTCTTCTACTGGATAGATGGACAGAGAAGAAAAAAATAAGGTGGTTTCTTTCCAGACAGAGTGCTTTTCTAAAAGTTGTTATAGATGCATCAAGACAGTGAAGTGTAGCCCTGTTGTAAGACAGGAATAGGGATTTTATAGCCATCCACCATATTTCCATTTTGGCAGTGACCTAGGTGCAATGCCTACAAGCATTTAAATAAAAGATGATAAACGACAAACAAAATAGCTTCTTGTAAACAGCTTTTCATGGTTGGATGAAGTCAGAATGGGTCCATTAATTTCCCCCACTCAGGGTTTCTTCCCAAAGCTGAAGATTTGTGATTTCAGACAATTTTTCTTTTTTTTCATTCAGAGTTTGATTAGTTCCATATGCATCTTGCGCTGTGACAACACTCTTTTAATACAGTCTGCTCATTCAAACCTATTACAATCTTTATCTCTAAATAAAACTGGCTACATACACAGTGATGCAAAGTAAATGGCTGTCATGAAGCTGATTGTGACAATTTGATTGCAATCAACTAAACTTAATAGTCTACTTAAGTGTTACAATTAAAAAAGAAAATCATCTTCTGTTCTTGCACTACATCACAACAAATTGAAATGTGACACCAAGTTGACCAGAAACTACAGGTCCAAAGCAATGAATGAATAGAATATTTAACATTTTTGTGCGATGTGTCCGATGGTCATTGACTAAATTATCATCATATCAAGTACAGACCATACATTTCAAGAGCATCAGAAACAGCATACTACTATCAAACTGTATGAAAATATGTCGTCATCTGATTCATGGCCACTCTTTTTGGTCAAGATATTGATTATAATATATTATTATTGTCATTATCTTTCGTCTTTGAGAGTATCACCTGCCCAGCACACAAAACTAGCTGCAGCACAGAAATACATAAAAAAAAAAAAAAAACACACAGTCACCACCAAAGCATCTCACGCCCTAACCCTAACCCTAACCCCTGGCTGTGCACGTGCATGTGATGATAATGCTTTCAACAGAAAAGTGAACTCGCCTTGCAGTGTAAAATGAGTCAACTGCATCTTTAGATGACTTCACCTGCATGTACTTGTTAATATAAGCAGAAGACAGTATGAGATAAAACGTTATGGAAGACCCCTGATATATTTATAAGCATGTAAATCCTGCTCATTCTTCTGGTTGATAACACAAGTTATAGTCATAATTAAAATGAAAGACATTCTACTAAAACCCCTCAAAAATCCCAATTAAGATTTCCTTTGAAATTCTAGTCCATGTTGACATTATTGCATCATTAAAACAGCATCACACAGGTTTTCTGAGGCATTTAGACTGAACTCATTGTCTCATTTGTAAAAACCTGTAAGAAATTGATTGACAATGACTTCACAAATTGCATTTCAACAATTATTTTTATCAAAAACTGCCACCCCCCCCCCCCCCCTAGCTGGCATAAATGCATAGATCTACGCTGCTGTAGACAAATTCAGACCCCCCCCTCAGACATTGTTCATCGCTCAGTATTGTTGAGATTTTGTCTACTGCACCATTGGATTGCTTTTGAACCCAACATGTTTTCCTGATGTTGTGTGAAGCATCATGAAGCATGTTCTCTTGAAGCTTTAATGTGTTGTGCCTGTTGAGGTACTTTTCTGTTCACCACAGTAAAGAGTGGTTATGTGAGTTACTGTAGCCTTTCCGTCAGCTCCATTCTCTACTGATCTCTCACATCAACAAGGTGTGTCTCCCGCTGAGAACTGATCCCCACAGGATGTTTTTGTCTTTTTGTAGCACCCTGAGTTAACTCCAGAGGTTATGTCTGATGAGATCAGCCGGTCTAGCTGGCATTTTAATGCCTTTCCTAAAATAAAAAAAGTCATTCCTAAATTTAAATTGAACTATTACAGGTTTTGGATTAATGGCAACTAATCTTTTTACTTTTTGGATTCTCCTTTCTAGATACTTTGTTTAACCGCATGGGTTTGGCCTGATGTAAGTTGGACTGACCTGATTTTTGCATGAAATTCTAACTCCATCTCTACCTCTTCCTTTTCATTCTTGACATCTGCTAATATAAGCTGTTCTGTCATGATGTAGGGTGTACCTTGTTACTGTAATGTAGCTGATTACATAGCAGGCTCTAAGCCTGGTGGACATTGGCAAGTGGAATGGTAGTATCATAAACCACAGAGCAAGTGTATTTGTAAAGTGTGTGTACTGTCGCCACATCCGCTGAATGTTTTGAGAAAGGGAAGAGAGAAAGACGAGCACAGCAAGGGAAACACCCTTAAAAAGGAAACGCCTGCTTAGAGAGGCTCTGCGCTTGTATAAAGGCGGAGGCAGCATGCTGACACAGATGAGTGCCCGAGAGAGTGCCATAGCCGGCTGCTGACTAACTTGCAACAAACACCGGCTCCATCCATATCCTGCTCTACCCTTCACACTGTATGTTTACACAAGCAGGAAATCAGCCACAACCTTAATGACACTCTGAAGCACTAGAACAGTCCCTCAGAGATGTGGGTTCGAAGAAACAATCAGATGAAGGCAATGGGATGCAACACTCATGAACTCTAAGGGTGTGGCAGCTCGTACCCAAGCAGGAGGCCATGAATTATTAATCCCACCATCTCCACTCCACCTTTCCAATGCTAACTTGCGCCTAATACAAGGCTGTCTGTGTCTTAGATTGTTGAGCCTGAAAACACAGTTCTAGATAATTACGTTGGACTACACATTTTCCCCTCTCATGCAACATTCATTCATTCATCTTTAGCTGCTTATCTGTTAAACTGGTTGAAGTCAATCCCTGCTCACACTGGGCAAAAGCAGGGTGCATCCTGGACAGGTCGCCAGTCCATCACAAGGCCAACATACAGAGACAGACAGACAACCAACCACTCACACTTAGACCTATGGACAATTTAGAGTCAACCCACACAGGCACAGGGGGAACATGCAAGCTCCACAGAAAGGCCCCAAGCTGGGAACCGAACCTGCTAACCACTGTGCTGCTTTGCGGACCTGTCATGCAACAATACTGTGCAAACTCCCAATGTACACCATTTCCCCTATCCATATCCTTTTTCTATCTCAGGGTTGGCAACAACAGCAACGATAATCCACAGTGTTGCTGACTTGGCGCATCTGCCACCAGATTTACTGACCTTTCAGACCCCTTTAGTATTTTCTTTCCCAAAAAGCATGTATCAATGAATTTAGTGACTATTTGGGGAAACCTTAGCTGCTCTTTATAGCCTCTTAAGACCCAAACATTTTTAATTTCTCTTTACTATTTGGGTTGATTGGGACCTGATGAGTGTAAAAACGAAGAATTATCTTTTTGCATGATGTAGTTTCCGAGAAAAATTATGTCCCCATAATAGGGCATCATGTTTAGCGGCATGGTAAATCATTACAGTTACTAACTTTTATAAAATTTGACTTACATAACAATCATTGAACACTTTTATGCATACAGCAATGAAATTTGATTGAAGTTTTTTACCTGAGCGACGTTAAGATTGGGAGTTGCCATCTGAACTTTCGGTTGTGGTGTTGGTCATCTTGAATCTACCCTGTAATGTATTATAGTCTTCTGCCACCACTAAGTGAAAGTATAATGGGCTCATATGTGGAAACCAGGTCCTAAGAGAGTTGATGCTAATGCCTGTGACAGAGAGAGGCAACACACTTATCTCCGTGTCCACTATGTTCAGTAGCACCAAAAATGCGATTGAATACAGCTTTTTTGGGGGGGGTGGGCTGTACTAATAGGTATGTATTGTCCATACGATGTGATGACACCAGTTATTTACTGTGGTCAAAAATTTATGTCAACTTTGTGTTAAATCACTCAATGCCAGAAGTTGTTTGAAAACTGGTGTCTTTTATCGCCTGTATCGCCTGATGTACTCAAAATGGAACAATAAGGGAGGCAGGAATTATTAATGGATTGATACCGGCAATACCAGTCCTTCATCTGCTATGTTTCAGTTTTCGATTTTCTCACTTTTTGAAGGGTTTGCAGTAGAAACCTAAAGATCTGAAGGAGGTTGTCGCAGTCTGGACACTGTTGTGCTGTGCAAGATGCAAAATAGTTTCTTTAATTATGAAAGTGATTTTACACTTGTAATATTGTCTGGCATGCTCTTTGGTAGTTCAGTCAGTTGGCTTTAAGCATTTGCTTAAAAAACATAGCACGGCCTTGAAGCAGTGAAATAACATGGTGTCCCAGGAGAAAAATATTAGTGAAAGTCACATTGCTGAGAAATATGTTATTATTCGGTTGTTCGCGCAACTCATCAGTCACGTTGAATAGATAATCATCTAAACGTTGCCCCAGTAGTGACGCATTTGTTATCGTGCCTTGTGCATTTTGAATGAAAATGACAAATAGACCTGATGGTGTGGTGTAATGACAACATGACATCAGGGTTGATCAGTACATTACACAAACAGAAAATGAACTGTGCCTCTTTCAGCAAGGTGGTAAATCACTATGGTGGTATTGTGTTATGTTGTGAGCCTTTTCCTGATTGGGCTCTGCGTAACCTACAATACTTTGAACTGAAAATGTGTGTTGGTTTGTTTGAAAACCAGATGAAATTATATTTTGAGACCGACGAGCCCTAGAAAAAGTGCATGTATGTCTCTTCTGCTCAGTGTTTAATGCTGGGAAGCTTACAGAGCCTTGCTCCCCTTCACCAAGGGGTTAATTAGCGGCTCCCCTCCCAATTGTCCTCTGCTTGTTCACTCTCATTAGTTTAATCTGGCTCTGTCCTCCAGCTTGCCTCTGTTGCCTCTATCCTCTTGTGCACCAGAACATCTCACTACCTACCCCCTTATGTCATCATGGTGGAGTCAATCCTCTACCCCAGAAATCTACTCCCAAACCTCACTAGGCCGTACCCTGATTTATATCCCTTCGCCCCCGGTGGCCTACAGCTTTTCTTTAGCCTTTATCTCAAGGCCGTCTTCAGCTTGTTACCTTAGCATGTCCATATGATTTGAAGGGTTTCAACTAAATCCAAAACGTCACCACAGTGAATCAGAGTAACAGAGTGCAACAGTACAACCCATAGATCTGTCAGCCACTGCTAACTGTTAGCTAACGACAAAGCTGAAACCTGTGGCTAAGGTTCGTTTCCTTTGATACCTTCTTTTTTCTCCCCAGCTCATATTGATACGCTCTGCTGTTTTCCCCATCATACCAAGCAGCAGCAGCAGTGCAGGGGAATAATCCTGATGCAGATTTTTCAGTGAGGAACTAAAGGAAGATGTGGTTTCTGATTGATTGATTTATTTCATTTGGGAAAACCATGTGAAAAGAAAAAATAGCAGAGGCTTTTTTACCAGTAAAAACATATGTGGAAACGAATTCTAATATTGTTATTTAAAGAAGATATCCTCAAGTCCTTTTGTATTTAAGACCGAATTCCAATCTGTGTATTATTTCTGTCTGATCACAGTTTTTCTGTAAGTTTCATAATCAGTGCAGGTTTATTTTCCTTTTCTGTAAAACTGCACACTGGTGGTGAAGAACCATGAAAACATGTTTTAAGCTGCACATGTAATAAAACGTTAGCTTTCTTTGTACTGTACATGCACTTCAATGCATCAATACCTTGTGTGAAATAAGCAAGCACAGACACCTTTTCCTAATGAAAAAATGCATCTAGACCATTTATAAATGTGTATGATGTGAAAATGATTGGTATATGCACTATCAGAGGTGTATGGGAAGGAGAAAGAGCAATGAAGTGCGTTTGTGTGTAGAGTCAAATTACACTTCCTCTATCCTTCTCACTGTGTTGTGCTCGAGATGTCGGAGCAGATAGGAGTGGCTGGAAAATGTGAAGTCTGCTTCCCTCCTCCTCTTTCTCCTCCTCCTCCCCCACCACCTCTCTAAAAATAGCTAGGAGAAAGAGAAGGCAGTGAAGGCGAAGCTCTATCTGTTGGGCTGCCAGTGCTTTCAACACTCCCACTACCAACACAAGGGAAAAGAGATCTCTGAATCACACCTCTAATTCAAATCACCAGTATAGAGCACTACCTTATTTCATGTTTTTGTCAGTAGTCTTTTTTTTTTTTTTTTTTTTAAAGTACATTTTGGAATGAATTTTTGTTTTCTCTTCGCATTTCAGAAGCTGGTTAGAAGCTGATTCAGCTCTGAGGCCAATGAGTTAAATATAGAGTTTTTCCTTTGTACAAAGCAGATTTAAATTGAGACAATTTTGAGAAAGTGTTTTTTTAAGGCTCAAACAGTGGAATGTTCCTGACAGGCAGCACTGATCACCTGACCTTCGTCCAAGCCAAAAACAAAAGTTAAGATTGTTGCAGTGCAGGCATGGAAAGATGTAAAGCCTGCCACATGTTAATAGATTATAAATGTTTGGTTTTGATTGCTCCTCCATTTTTTGTTTACAGCCAAATTATTAAATTACATTGACTAAAACCACATGGGTAAATTTTTAAATTACCCAAAATGGATTTTCCAGACTATGTATTAAAACATTGTTGCCACTTCTGACACACGTGCTGGGCTGCAGTCCGGCACATGCCGAACATGCCACATGTTCAAATGCTAACAGACTGCAATTTAAATTGCTTAAGTTACTTTAGTAGTACTAATGCATATCACAATTATTTGTAATCAAGAAGACAAAGGGATATATTTGGAATGAATATACATTGAAATTTTAAATTTTGACAAAAATTTTGTTATATTTTCACAAAACCTCCTTTGTCTTTCAACATATTAAAGAATCAGTAGCTACTTTCTCATGAAGAGGAATGTAATTTTAAATAAGTAAGTACCTCCACACATGTATTTTCTTGTGAAAATGAATGAACGAAATGATCAGTCAAATTTCTATCCAAGTCACTGACAATAATTCATTCTGATTATAAATCTGCCCAGTTACTTACTAACTCTTGGTCTAATGTCTCTATGATCCATTCACTTTTGAGCCAAAACAATAGCCAAGAGTAGTGTATGTTTTTTGTTTTTGTTTTTGGAGGGGACTTTGACTACCAGTAATGATTACATACGTACACATCAATAGGCCAGGATTAACTGAAATTAAATAAAATTAGTTAGTAACCCACAACGGTCTCTAAAAGATGTACCAGTGGTGTCCTCTGTCTTATACCCATTTAAAGAAGGGACAACCCGTGCTTGCTTGCAGACAGAATGGATGCTGCTCACATGTTGTAGCAGCCACAAGGCTCGTGTGACCAGTCAGCAATGTTTAGAGCTGCGGACTCCACCCCCCCACCCCCCAGGTCCTCTGCAGGATCACTGGCCCTGTGCAGAGTTGGGCAGATGTTAACACTTAAGATGGGCCAGCCAGAGACAGGGTTTTTTTTTTTTTTTTTTTTTTTTAGGTTCCCAAAAAACATTCAACAGCAGTGGTTAGGTATCGAATGCGAAATCTGCCAAAAATGCATTTAATAGCCATTCCTCTGCTGAGCTTAACAGAGCAAGCAACATAAGCATCCCTTTCAGTGACCTATTACTAAATAATTAGAATTAGGTAAAAGCAGAATGAGGCAAATATAAAGAGGGGCGAGGTCACTTTAACTTTATGGTTGGAAATATTATATATATCCCGATATATCCCAGTCATGCCCCCCCAATATAATTATATATCGGGGGACATGACTGTCAGCAGCAGAAGAGCTTTTTTTTTTGCATATAGTGCTGACTTGGAATCACTTTAACTTAGACAATATCAAGCAGATGATACCATTGGCCTAATTCAACCTTTTCAAATGTTCATAAAGTGCACTTTTGCATGTGTTTGATAAAACCTGCTTATCCACTTGTAGCTTTTTCTGATGCATCCTCCCATGAGTTACCTGTCACATGGAGGGCTATTGCATAGAACACAAGAATTAGCCGATGATATTACCATGAGACAATTTTATCACCAAGATTAAGGGGTTAAGACGCCTTGCCTAGATGCAGACCCATTTATCAATGCTGGCCAATCAGGTGACGGGCAGCTGTGGTGATGTCAGGTGCTTGAAGGATAAGGTACTCTTTCAGAAGGTATCAACACTCCCTAGGACAAAGGACCTATATTGAAACCCAAAGGAACAAGGAGGTAACCTTTGTTTGCATTAGAAATGTTATTGTATTTGCTGTTATTTGACAGGTAGGCAGCAATTTTACTTTCATTGTTTTGTGAGACAATCCATAGTTTTTAAAAAATGTGTAAAATAATTGCAAAGTAATGACTAATGTTGAGGGGAGAGTGCGTAAAAACAAGATAATTCACCAATTTTCTTCCCTGGAAGTGGTCACTGAAATTATGAATCATTCTGGAGTTAGTTGTTCCAATGGAAAGTTTTTTTTTTTTTTTTTGTGTGTGTGTGTGCGCGCGTGCGCTGACTTGCTGGGACTTGTGTAGTAGTACTAATTGTACAACCTACAATTTTCATCCATTAATGTCAAGACTCTCTGTAAACCAGATTTTTTTAAATTGTTACAGTAATACTTTTTTTTCTGTAGAATTTTTCTTCTTTCTGTGGATAGTGAAAGTGTCAGGGCTAAGAGTGTGAACCAGAGGATTGGGGTCAGCGGGATAGCCACTGCTTTTAGGATCATCAGCAGGTTTTGTCTTAACCGGATTTGGCTGGAGGAGCTGAATCAACTGTGTCCCAGGATTACAGGGATGACATTGGAGGAGAGTTTAGAGTCCAGAGTCCAGAGGCCAGAGCATTGACAGCTTCAGTAGACCTTTCCCATCAACTTGGCGTTCCAGAAGTGCAACGAAACTCACCTGGTCTTCTGGTCTATCTCTCCACTTTCTTGATATCTGAACTCTTAATTCTTGCTTAGTTTTGACGGGCATTCGGAGGGTATGTGTTTTTGTTTTTTTTGTCCCCTCCAGTAAAGTGGATTTTTAAAAAGCATTTTATTTATTTTTTGCTTTGATTTTAAGGAATGATTATCATCAGTTTAGTGCAGCCAGATGTTTGCCCAGGGGTATGCTGTTGTTTGAAAGTGAGAGAAAATTCAACATCATCCTCAAAATTGTTATCTTAAGCCTTAAGTAGCAGCCTAGTGCTTGTTGCTAGGTAACAGTTTCAAGCTGGCAAGGACAAGTCTTGAGCTGTCTAGAAAGTGTTGGGCCGTTGTGATTCACTTTGACTTTGTCTGGGCCTTGCATATTGGATTGAAAAGAGACTGTGATCCGCAGCTGCATTTTGTTGAACTACCCGTGTCCAGACGATGATTATTTAAGACAAAGCACATCCTCACACTCTAGTAATCATCTCAAATGTCATTTGGCACACTGAAATTCTGAGTAAAAAGACAGCAGCATTATAAATTTTGTGTGTTGCACTACAGACAGGAAACTAGCCACATGTGGTATGTATGTTGAGCCTGTCATTTCTTGCCTCCTCCAGATCAGCAAGAATCTAGGCGGCGGAGCGCAGCACACCATTAGCAGAGGAAAATGAGTGAACTGGATCAGCTACGCCAGGAGGCTGAGCAGCTCAAGAACCAGATCAGAGTAAGTTCTTCATGGCCCTCAGGTCCCTTTTTTTTTTTTTTTTGGGGTGTGTGGGGGGGGGGGTTCTCAAAGCCAGATTGACATTTTGTCAATTAAAGCTTTTTGCCCCAGAGACTGATATTAGATTTCGTTCACAAGCTTCCCTGTCTAATACTTCTCCAATAATGTTGACCATCATAAAAGATAGAGCGCAAGTTATGCCATTTTGTCAGGCTTAGCCTGCTGGGTGAAAATTATTCTGTAGCAAGCCATTTGGAGATCAGAAAGATTTCATATCCAGTGACGTAATGCTGATGATCACATTCACTGAAACTGATTCCTACAACACTGTAGGAATGCAGCAATCAGCCACCAAAAACAGATTGCATCATGAGCCACACTCCCACAAGTCACCGATTTATGCAACATCAAATGTGTTCAGGGTTCAAATTAATGTTCTTATAATAATATGCAACAAGTGAGAATGTAGCTTCATTAGTAAGGTTGTGTTGAATAATGCTGTAGATTTTTCCACTCTTTTACAAATTAAAATTTTACAAATAACTTTTACAAATTTTCTTATTAAAATGGTATGGTATTTTGGTGAATACTTTGATGGAATACTTGGATTTAATAGTGAACGAAAGCCAAGACGTAAAAATACTGTCATTGAGGTGAAACTGTTGTACAAAAACGCCACACTTTTAAAACTCAGTTTCCAACGTAAAACCAACGTAATACGGTTGGCAGCTATCAAGTTGGAGAGGAAGCCCTGTTCATTCACTAATGATAAAGAAATGGGTACATCCAGGCCAAAAACAGAAATCTCTCTGTTATGATGTTTCAGGATGCCAGGAAAGCGTGTGCGGATGCTACCCTGTCTCAGGTAAGAAATATGTTTATTCCATGATGTTGGCTCTCCCTTTCCTTCTCCTCACCATCATAAGCTATGTTATAAAATAAACAGCTTTGATCTTTGGCTATGGACCTTAAAACCTTATACTAAACTAATAGAAGAAGAATTTCTAGCCACCCCAAAATGACTCTTTCTTTGATCTTAACTCTGTTTAGATCACAGCTAACATCGACCCTGTTGGCCGAATTCAGATGCGCACTAGACGGACACTGAGGGGGCATCTGGCCAAAATCTATGCCATGCACTGGGGCACTGACTCGAGGTAATCTCATTCAACATACTCTGTCAATTAACTAAATATTTCATCCCCCAGCCCAGCCCTCTTGCCCTAAATACAGGTTATTGGTATCAATACTTACTTTGTAGGAGCTACTTCTCCTGAGGGTCCTTGTAAAATCATGACCCTCCACAAAAGCTCACTTTTACATCAAAAAGCTTTATCTGTGTGCATCTGGTCTGTCAGACCAGCACATACTCTGTTCCTACAATTCAATAGCAAGACATTTGTGCACATGCACAATGAGTAATGTATGCATTGTCAAAAGCACATCAGGTATTCATCAGTCACTCTATCTTTGTTGTGAGTCCATGCCTGAGTGTTTGTGTGCGTTGGGGTTGGAGTATGTGGGTAGGGAAAATACTCAAAATGGAGTCAGCCTTTGTCAGAGCCAGACTGAGGCTGATAGCCAATGCAGATGAAGGAACGCCTCTCTCTTCACATGAAGCCTTTTCCCTTGAGTTGCACACACCTCTCACCTTAGTAACCAACAACCTAATCACTGTGGTGCTGGTGTGTGTCAGTCCACAGAGACCATTGCAAACTGCCATGTCACTTCATCATCCTCCTAGTGTTATAGCCAAGAAAAGGCCTGCCACTGTGTTTACCCACTGTCAGGTCTTCCTGTTTGTTTGTTTCATCTGTTAATATTTCACCTCACATATGGGTTGGGGTATTTATTAGACTACCTGCTGAGATTCAGCCACCCAGAAAGAAGGTTACACAAAGATGTTTTTACCCATGGTCTACTATTTTTAGCCATGACGGAGACACTGCTTAAGTCTAACTATGCTGGGTTTTCAAGAATTGAATAAAGGAGCCATTGGTTAGTTCCACTTCCCTACAGTAGCCACTCGTATATAAAGAACAATCTTCAGAGAGGTTTTCGACCCTGCATATACATATCTTACAAAGCTGAATGCCTGAAGGAAGCACATATTTTAGCAATGTTTGATAGTAAATAAATTAGCTATCATTTTAATAACCAAACCTTACCTTTTCAAGGTCAAAATGTAAAGCAAGACGACGAAACAAAAGCTGGTGTTTGGATTCACAACTGTAGCAATTTTCCTGACTAGCCTGCAATCATTGATTCAGTGCCTAAGTCAATAATGAAATCAAATCATTGCCCAAATCTTTAGAGGGAAAAGCTTCTGTAGAACTAAATAACCTCAATCCTCATGAAATTAGTCAGTCATAAATCATGTTCCACATAAAAATATTTCTTCCCAGCCGCAGTGCACCTAGCAGTTGTGTTTTTTGTTGCCTTTGTTGTTTTATGGCTCTTTTGATACACTGATCTTATACTGATATTGATCTTTTTACACTTGCATTATGGTTACAGAGTTTGGAATTAAGTTGATTTTTGAAACCAGTTTTAATTTCTTTCTCATTTTATTTTATATAACATTACTGAGCAGCTAAAATACCACAACAATGATTTATTTCACTAAGTTTGTGATCACACAATGGCAACTTCTTTTTTAGACTGTTCATTATTGACACTCAGGTTGTACCTTTGTTTTGAAACTTAAGTCATTACACAAATTATACACAAAAATGAAAACCAAGAACCTAAATGCATTTCATTTATCACTGAGGCTGTTTATATCGGCTAAGGTTCATGATGACAATGACAAACATTAGGCTAAAATGAGAAATGGGGCTGCATCTTCTGTTTTCCTTTTTCAGCATAGCAGAACTGCTGCACGCACACCCTGCTCCCTGCCCTCAGCTATTTCACTTGACAGTAACAAAATTACTCAGACCTGATGAATGAGTAACACTATTTTATTATGAATTCAAAACTGGATTTTTGTTCATTCTTAAAAATCATGACGGGGAAGTGCAATGACATGATTTGACTTGTTCATTCTTCATTCAACTGATTGGAACGGATTTTGGCCTATATAAAGTGAGCCTTTCAAAGCAATGCATCATCCTCTTTTGCGTGGCATCATAAATTGACAATCTAATCTGAAGTTTGTCAATCCTAGATTTTAGTGTATTCATTTTAAGGCTGGTAAGATCATACTTCTATCTTCCTCTAGACAAGAATTCCCAGCACAAACCATTCTGTCCCTCACTCATTATCCGTTGGATTGTGCAAATGTGAGCGTGTTCATGCCAGTCCAGTAGTTAAGATTTACATAGTCCCAGCAGGCCTTGGTGTGTTCACTCCATTTCCTTTTCCTATGTGCATTGGGACCATCACTGTGGTTACTCTTCTTGGATTCACCCACATAGCGCAGCCACAGAGGTGCATAGGAGCCCTCTCTCAAAGGCAGAATCTGGATTTGTAATCATTCCTGTTAAAAAAAAAAAACCCAAACAAACAAAAAAAAAAACAACTGCCCTTATCATGCAGGGATGGCTGTGGCTGTGTTTTTAAAGTAATTTATGCTGTTTTATAATTACATAGAAATTAAAGACTATGCTTCACCTGTCTGGATCAGTCCCTTTTTTGGATTAGCATTGTCAGTTCTCTGTACCCTGCTGATGTTGGTGCAGCAGCAGCAGCTTTAAATGTTTATCTTGTTTACAAATTAAAATCATTTGGCTGTGTATGTACCTCACAACATAGTTTTGTTCATTAGTCAAGCCATAGTCAAGTTTTTTTGTTATTTTGTTTGTTTGGTTGTTTTTTTTTTTTTTTTTCTTCACCTTCTGGCTTTTGCAGATTTTATTTAGAATGAAGGCCAATTTGTCTGAAGCATATAACCATATTGAACATCACAATATTTGGCTTCCATGACTCAACTTCAGCAAACCCCTTATCACTGTGTCCACATAGACTGCATATTGGACATGCAACCCTGATTGCTTCTCCTTCTTAGAAAAATACACTATGATTGATTTATTGATTATGATTGCATATAATGTCCACCATTTATAAAATTAAGGACATGAAGGGACTTAAAACCTCATACAATATATAATGCAGTCTTTAAGTCAGAGACACACTCAGAGAGACACATTTCCTGCGACTGTGGTCTTATTACAACAGGGCAAAGGGCGGGTCAGAGTTTCATACAAATTACAAGAGTACCTCTAAATGGGCATTTACCAGACACAGAATGTTGAATGTGTATGTTGTTATTCCTCTCCTTGGGAGTGATCATTTTTAAATCGATCTGTAGTTTGAGCAGTTCTATTAATTTATTTATTTTTCATCAGGCTTTTGGTCAGCGCCTCCCAAGACGGCAAACTCATTATTTGGGACAGCTACACCACAAACAAGGTAAAAACACCAAACTTAGTATATACTAATGCAAAGAAATAATTTGCAGGCAGTTTGTTTCATGCAGGACTTTTCAAACATATGCAGTTTGCGTGTGTATTGAATTCACAAAAGTATTGCTGGCGTTAACCCTCGCGCTACTAAATTTCTAAACAACTCTGCTGTTTTATATCTATACTAATATTACAACCAAAAAAAGGTTAAATTAAAAATGTCACCACAGAATATAAACTGTTTATTTGAAAACAAAAAGCCAATGGCCACTTTTATCTCCTGAAGTAAATGTCTGTTATCCTTTGTTTCCTTGCCACACTTCAATGTTTAAATTGCTTTTTAACCTGTGCAGACAGAAGATGAGGGTGCTAAATAATAATAATAAATAAAAAAAAAATCTGGAACCATCTCTTAAGTGGCTTGATATTGAGGTATTCTAAATGGGAAAAGATATTTGTTTTCACAAGATTTCTTTAAGTGTTTTTTCTGATGACTTTGTCAGAATTAACCCCCGATACACCCATTTCTCTTAGTTGGTTTCATTTAGACTTATAAAATGTTCGTGAGTTAATTATAAAACAATTCACAAGTGTTTTAAGGTGCTAAGTAAAGCTATTTATACTTGGCATTGTGCCCTTGGAAGGTGAAGTTAATATCACGGACAGACATTGTCTCATGCCCTCCCCTCTCTCTCTTCCATCTGTCACTGCATACTATCTAATATTAAATCTTCCTCCTCTTTTCCAGGTTCACGCCATCCCGTTGCGTTCCTCCTGGGTGATGACGTGCGCCTATGCCCCTTCTGGGAACTATGTTGCCTGTGGAGGCTTGGACAACATCTGCTCCATCTACAACCTGAAGACCCGTGAAGGAAATGTGCGTGTCAGCCGTGAGCTGGCTGGGCACACAGGTAGGCTGGACACACAGAAGCAGACAGATCTTTTTTTTTTTTTTTTTTTTTTTAAGTCAGTTTGATATGTCAGTAGTGCATTGTGAACTGATATACTATATTTGTACTGATAATGTTATCCTCAGAATTAATCCACGGTTTTGTAGACAATGGGACTATTCATTTTGTGCATTAACCCAGTTTAACATGGTTTAGTTTAATGAATGCCTGTCACTTTTCTGTGTAAATTAATGCTAAACTACGTTAATGCTGTGTCATTATAGTGTACAATGACTCAGGTAGAGCATCTAAAGGAACATTTTATTTTGGGGGTGGGGGGGGGATTAAGAAGAATAAGACTGTCCAGTAAGGAAACAAGCAAAAAAAAAAAAAAAAAACAACAAAGCTAACAAAAGGATACACAAAGTACGAGGGAGGTATAAAGAGATTGAACACTTGGTGTTCTCTCCATTGTTTGAACTAGCTTGAATTTGACACCTAAGTTTTAATGTGCTTCTTCCTTTGAGAGAAAAGCTCAAAACCATTAAACAATGTAACTTTAGACAAATTGGTGCATTTTACATGCATTTCCTTAAATCTTATAAACCAGTTAAATGTAATCATTCTAGTATATGTTGATGCACAGAATGTTTTTTTTTTTTTTTACACTGTGAACCCCATGTACTTTTGTAACCTTGATTATTCTCACATCGAAAAGATGCCAGTCACATGCTGTGTCTGTCTCTATAAAAACAGGACCTGGTTGAGCCATATCCCAGCTCAAACTAATGAAAGTGTTGAGCTCTTAGGCAAGGAGCATTCATCTGATCAGTGTCACATGATGCAGGAAGTGTGTCAGCATTTTAGTTCTAGTTCCCTTGCTATAGGGAGGGGTACATGCACTCCTCCATCTAGTAAAGGATGTGCCATGGAAGCAAGGCATGACCCGTTACATCCCCTGCAGCCTTTTTTCCCCTTTCTCTCTTGGTTAGTCAAATTCATCTATCCAGCTCTCCAAGAAACACGGGGCAGAAAACAGAGCACATTGCAGTGGAATTTCTTTTTCTGTGCAAGCAGTTAAAATATGAAGCATATCCTTCTTCTAATCAGCCAAAATGATTCCATCATAAAGGTATTCAGTCAGTGTTTGATTCCTTACAGGCTACCTGTCCTGCTGTCGCTTCCTGGATGACAACCAGATTGTCACCAGCTCTGGAGACACCACCTGGTAATTTTTGAAATTGCACCCAATCTCATTTGACACACCACTTGTGTGTTGGCTCTAGTTCAGTTGTGCTGTTGGTTGTAAAACATATTATTTTGTCCACTGTCTGTGGGTATTTATCCTTAGTGACAACATCTGTGTAATTTTATGTATATATTTATACCATCTAAGTTTTCAGCATCAATGTTTGAATTTCTAACCAACACTGTCTACTTGTGAGCCACCTTTTAGCCCAGTGGTTTAAAAGAGACTAGCTTAACATAGCTTCATGTCAGGGCTCATCAGTTTCCCTCTTTATTGACTCTAGATCTAGTTTCATGTATTGCAGTCGATATTTGACGGTGCTCGTCCTGCTTTCTTCCAGTGCTCTGTGGGATATTGAGACTGGTCAGCAGACAACTACATTTGCTGGTCACACTGGTGATGTCATGAGTCTCTCTCTGGCACCCGACACAAGGCTGTTTGTGTCTGGAGCCTGTGATGCCTCGGCCAAACTCTGGGACATCAGAGAAGGAATGTGCCGACAGACCTTCACTGGCCATGAGTCAGACATCAACGCCATCTGTGTAAGGCCAAACAGACAGACACATACACATGCCCAGGTCTTACATGTTATATACAAATCATACCAAGGTCCTAGACATTCAAGACATCCCCATATCAAGTCTGTCAGAGCCCAAACTCCAAATCATGAAGCAGATTGATTTGGGGATGGTGGCCATTACGATAACACAGCATTTAAAAATTTTTCTTCCTACCCTCTACAGCCTACCTTCTCAACGAAGAGATCTTTTGACGGGATATGAATGGGGAGCTTATGACCTTCTGCAGACGTTTTAAAGGAGTTCATAGTTGTGATACCAGATAATTGTTTCTTAAATAGTAACCCAGATACTATATTCTTAAGCACATGACAATTTCTATAAAAAGAAAAAGGAAAACGATGATTAGGTGCCAAATATTTACACTTTGAAGTGACAATATAGCGAATGAAGTATTCTAGATAACTTCAGACAGTCACAAAGTAAATCATGATGTTTAAGTTACATTTCCTACATCAATTTTAAAGCACAGAATTCAAGGAGAGAAGTACTGATTTTAAACTAAATTCCCTTTTATCTCTGTTGCAGTTCTTCCCCAATGGCAACGCTTTTGCCACAGGCTCAGATGACGCTACCTGCCGGCTGTTTGATCTGCGTGCTGACCAGGAGCTGATGGTTTACTCACATGACAACATCATCTGCGGTATCACCTCTGTGGCATTTTCCAAGAGTGGCCGTCTACTTCTGGCCGGTTATGATGATTTCAACTGCAATGTCTGGGACACTTTGAAGGCTGACCGTGCTGGTAAGCCACCACACAGCCCTGAAACACTTCCCAAAAGATGCAGCATCATAAATATATGCCTTTTCAACAGTTTTAATTGAAATAGCAATGTCTTAAACAAAAATCCACACTGTACCGCTGAAAATGTAAAAAAAAAAGAGATGATGTGTTTTTTCACTTATAAGTACTATAACTGATGTGTCATGTGTGTCATGAAATCAGTATCAACAGGTCTGGCCATTACAGTGGTGGTCAGTGTTCAGATGAGCCAGTCATAAATGTCAAGGTTCTGTGCCAGCACAGTCCAAAATGTTGGGTTCAAGGTGTGTAAAGAAGTATAGTGTTCGTGTCCTGGCCATGGTACACAACTGTGTCCAGGTTTCACACGCCTTCCACCACAGTCTCTTTTCTATAAAGTAAAGCACTAAAGGAAGAAAGCATTGAAATTGGTTGGCCATGCCAATCTCATGAATATCAAAAGGCCAACAAGTATGATGGGTTATGAATGGGTCCTTGTCAGGCACCAAACCTCAGTCATGTCAGAGATGGATGACAAGACAGACCAATGCTGCACATTTCTGTAGGTTTTGATTGACTGTTTGGACAGTGGAAAAAGTTTAGTCACATCTGAGTATTTTTGAATAAAGTTATGAAACTTTAACTGAGCAATAGCAATCAGGTTAAGGATACAAGGCACTGAATTGAATACAGCCAACCACCATGAGGTCTGTGGGTACTCTGAAAGAGCTGCAGGGATCAATGGCTGCGATGGGAGACAGTCATACAACAGCTCCTGCCTGACTGCTTTACAAGTTGCAGCTTTATGCTTGTTTAAAAAACTCACATGACGTGGACTAGAGCTTGCTTGAAGGCAAAACTGGAAGAGAACTGATGTTGTGATCAGACAAAAATAGAATTTTGGCCATCATACTAGAAACTGTATTTGGTGCAAATCAAACATTGGACATCAAACTCCACCAGCATGCTGAGTTCTTCTCGGCGTCAAAGCCAGCAAAGCTGGTTCGCGAAGTGCAAAGTGGAGTTAAACATATTACTGTTTTTTAGGCATGAAACCTGACAGTATTTAAGCAGCTTTGTCCAAATAAAGTTAAGGTTGTATTTTATTTGTTGCGTGTTGGCAGGTACCACTGAACACACTGCATGTATTTAAAGGGTATATTGGCCAGTGGCAACCTTTATTTAAAGTTGGTTGCAAATGCGAGATAAAGATTTGTTAGGATTTCCACTTAATTTATATATGATGGAGCGTCTTTGTTGGTCTTTGTGGTTTAAGCAGCAATTGCATGTGTACTCTACAGGGCTTATGGCCTCAAATTTTGCAACACGACGACAGACACCCCTTGCATTGCCATTTACCAGAGAAGCAGTATTGGTCTAGTCTATATATAATTATTTATTCAGCTGATTGTTGTGCAGTTTTGTCCAAGTAATGTTATATAAGTGTTGATCAGGAAGTAACTTCTCTAGAGATTTTTTTCTGCTGTTAATATACCAGTAGTCACCTGCTCTGGGAGACAGGGTCCTCTGTAGAGCTATGAATACTTTACAGCTATTGACTGCGTTGTGGGAAAGGGATCAGAGGAGGCCTACATCTGAGCAGGATATTTCAAATATCACACACGCATAGAGACATAAACTCTAAAGCTTGGTCAGTATCATTTCTAATCTGACGGTTTTAAACAAAGTAAAACATATGAGGCAGGTGGGTGTCAGAACCCAAAAGCTTTGAAACCTGCTTCCCCTTATCTGTTTTTCACTCCACAGAAAGCAGCACAGGTTTCCACAGACATCACGTTAATATGGAGATGAATCAATGTAATTTGGTCTTGGTAGCCACGTATAACTGAGAATGTTGGCTGTCAGACAGTAGGCAGGCTTGTTGCAGTGTCTCAGTCTGTGCTGTCTCTGCAGGTGTCCTGGCTGGTCATGACAACCGGGTGAGTTGCTTGGGTGTGACTGACGATGGCATGGCAGTGGCAACAGGGTCCTGGGACAGCTTCCTCAAGATCTGGAACTAGAGTCTGAAGGTAAATAAAGTGAGAGGAAGCTTCAGCAGTGATGGCTGACAGGGTACATGTTTGGTAACAGTATGGCGCCTTCCCTAGCATTTGTGTGTATTGCCATCTGTTGGTTGGGAATGAAAGTGCAGCACATAAAACAGTGAGAGCAAACATCAAGCAGAGTGTAATCCTAGCTAAATATAGTGGGAGTTACCTTACCTGGAAGCCTTTTACTGTATTTAAAGTGTTTTTATTCACTGAAACTATTTATTTTTGACAAATGACAATTTCTCTCTGCTCTGATCTCAAGTATAACCTAATATCAGGCATTGAATATTATATATTAGCTTTTTGTTCAAGTATATGAATGTTTGTAACTGCTAATGCACACCATTAATTCTTATATTGTTAATTGTTTTTTTACAGATGGCATTTGGACTCCAAAGTTGCGTGGAAGACCATTCCAACATAACAATGTTCGATTTTATTGCATATCCAATATTTTCAAAAACACCATGATACTGACTCCAAACACCCCAAAAAACTATCAAGGGCAAAAATTCTCTTTCTCTCTCTCCTTCTCATTTAAAAGAGCACAATTGTCTGTCACTCATTCCGCTATGAAAAAAAAAGAAAGGAAAAAAAAAAGCTTGAAGAATTTAGTGGTTTCTAAATGGAATGGAGGGAAAATTGTGCATTCCTCCCATGACCATGGTCTGGTATTGTAGTAAGTGAAAATACAAACTCCCACCACTGCTGCCGCCGCCACCAAGCAAATATGTCCTGCGTCCTTACTATACACAGGTCTGAGTGAAGGTTATTACATGACAGTGATCTAACTCTTAATAGCTTTTTGGCCATGTTCATTTTTATTTTGTTGTTTTCATTCTTATTTTTTTGTTAAAGAGAAGTAGATCAGTGAACTGTCAGTTAATGTTTAAAATGAGGATCAAAGCTTTGTTTTATGTCCTAGTCTTTACACATTTTAGAGAATGTTTTTAAGTTGACAACTAAAAGAACCTCCAGATCATGTCATTTTAAATCCAGCTTTATCCCACTGGAGAACAAAGTGAGAGAACTGAGCTTCAACAAGGAGTCCTCAAGCCACTTCTGGCCCTTCTGTATATTTAGTCTCATGATACTTTTACTGTTTCTTTTTTCCCCAGTGTAGTCCACAAATCTTTGTTTGCACAAAAATTAAACTTTGCATATATAGAATAATGTCTAAAGAAAAAAGTTAACTAACCAAGCACATGCTGTTTATGATACTGAATGCTCGTTTTTAAAACGAAAAACAACAAAAAAAAAAAACAAAAAAAAAAAAAAACAAACCATTTTAACCATTCTTACACCTTTTTGTCTGGCGACATTGTAGAATAATTAAATGAAGATTAACCCATTGGATCATAATCCTCCTGGCCCCCTTTTTTATTCTTTTGTTTTTCTTTAATTTAGTTTTGGTTTCCCTGGTTTCTGTTGCCCGTGGTTGGGACCGGTGATGTGATTTGGTCGGGCAGGGAGTACCTCCACTTTAGCCCGGTTGCAATCCGGGCGTTTCTCTTTTAACAGAGGTGCCCATTCCGTGCTTGGAAATGCAGTTACTTCTCTGTGAATGACATGTTGTATAAATCAATGTTTGAAAATAATGATATTGAAACTTTTTAAGTTAAAAACGAAAAAAAAAAAAGATTTTGGTTGTCTGCCATGGGTGGGTTATCTCTTAGAATCGCATGCTGTAGAATTGCTTAAAAAGGTGCATATGGAATTAAGTCCTTTGATGTTTTTCTTTAAGAAAATAACCTGTTGAATATATCAATACAATGGTATTTATATTTTTCTTTTTCTTTCCTTTTTTTTTTTTTTTCCTTTTTGTTTTTGGCTACTCGGTGCATACATGATTCAACGAAAATGTCGAAGCTATGCACTTGAGAAGCAAACCCTGCAACATAAACGGTTACTCGGTCCATACTTGGGAGGGATTCCACAAATTGAGAAGTAACATAAATGTTAAAATTGTACACACATGCATACGTACATTTATTCACCTAAACATACATGATCTGAAATGGAACAAATAAATTTTCATTCCTACTGTAGCAAACAAAATTCCACCTACAAAGAAACATTTTATAACAGGTTTTTTTCTGTCCTTTAATAAAAAATAAAAAAAAAAATCTTGCAGCATCTGAATGGCAGAAGTTTTCTGTTGTTCCCTTTTCCTTGTAAACAGACGCTCTTTCTTTAGCAGTAGTGACATTTTTTCCATTCTGTTTTTTCTCTGCGACATTCTGTACAAAAAAAAATGTGCTGTAATTGTGCGTTAGGCCTGGAGTTGGCAAAAAATAAAATGAAATAAAAAATATTAAAAATTAATTAAATTCCCTTTCCTTTTCTCTTTCTCCATCAAATAACTGTAGAGCTCTGCACCCCCACTGTTCCCTTTTCACCTTTTTTATTTAATTTTAAAGTCAGTCAGTGTACAACCGAAAGCTGGATGCAAGATAGAAACTATATTAAAATGTACTGTTATTTAAGATGTAATAAAAAGCAGTTTGAGATGACCTACTGTGTTGGGTGTGATTCACTTAGAGTGGTTCCCACTGAAGCTAGAATGTTGCAGACTTCTTGGTTTCCTTGTAATTATGTTCAAGTCAAATAAACAATTTCTTATCCACTGGTGAATCAGCCTGGCTCCTCTGTACATTCATTTCCACGTAGCTGACTGTGTGGTGGCCACACAGAATATGCGTGTCACGGTGGGGGGGTGTTGTGTATCTACTGAGAGGCCTGTCACCACAGACGTGTCAGCTTTCAACACGTCTGTGGCCAAGTTGCTTTCATACCCCCGTTTACTGGGGACGGCTACAGAGAGCTACGCTTCCCTCTGCTGTCTGAAACTCTGCCAGGCCAGAGATTCATTCATTCATTCACCTTGTACTGCTGGTCCATTTCCAGGTCTCAGGTGGTGCTGCAGCCAACCCCAGCTCACTCTGGGTGAGGGCGGGGTCACCCTGGACAGGTCAGCAGTCCATCACAGGGACAACACACAGAGACAGACAGAGACCAACAACCACTCACACTCAGACATACGGACAATTTAGAGTCAGCAGTTAACCCAAACATGATGTCTTTGGACGGAGGGAGGAAACCCACACAGGCACGGGGAGAACATGCAAACTCTGCACAGAAAGGCCCCAGGACAGGAACTGAAACCTCGACCTGCTTGTTGTGGGCACAATGTTGCCCCTGTTCATTTTCATCGTGCTGCCTGTTGTTATCGCCTCCTACTGGACAGTAATGTTCAATGCAGCAGCCGAGTTCTGAAGCCAGATTTTAAATTTGACAGCAACTGAATAAGGTAAGTCATGTTTGCAGGATACATATATGAAATTACTGAGTTATGAAACTACAGCGTTTCGGGGATATCACTACAATGCTACAAAAAAGAGCCATAATGATAATTCATAAAGCTGCTTACAGAGAGCACACAAATCCTGAATTCTTACAATCAAAAACATCGAAACTGCTGATCTGGTTCATTTTCAAATGGCACAAATCATGTACAGAGCAAAAAGCAACATACTCACAGGAAATATTCAAAAACTGTTTGCTTGTCTTGTTTTTTTTTTTTTTTTTAAGAGAAGGGGGATATACAAACACATCGTATTCACAAGATATAAGGAAGAAGGGTTTGGTGAACACTAGGGTTCCCACATATTGTTTATTTATTCATTTTGTTGGCAGGGGAAATATGTTGAGTTATTTGTGTTCGTGAGTAATTGATTAAAAAACAACAACAACAACAACAACAAAACAAAGAGGATACATGGGAGGTAAAGTGATGAATTACTAAGGGGAGAGGGGGTAAGATAAGTAAGATCAGATGATAAAATACCTCAGATCAAGTCTCATCTGGACGTCTCAGGTGTGATGGAGGCGCTGTTTTGTAAAATTGCAGATCTCGACTCCCGGAAAATTAGTTAAATAATGTCATGAAGAGATGCACAGCTATGAAATGGTAGATTTGAGTTGGAGGCCGTCAGAGTATCACTGTCCTTTTAGACTGGGACATTTTCGATTCGCCACAGAATGTAGAATAAAAAACACCCATAAACTATAAAGGAAGATGTAATTTGCTTTTCTAAAATTAGCACTATAAATACCGTGTATTATGGACGCAGGGTTATGTATTACTATTAATGGCATGTATATATACACTCTAACTCCAGCTATGTAATCTGATCCTAACCTTGTTTTAAACTTTTGCACAGGTTTTCGATTTCTCTCCAAAGTTTTCTTTGTTTGAGTCAGTTCGGTGGAGTCGTCCAACATGACGTCAGCGAGCAGGAGCCCTTGTGATTGGTCGGCCAGGATCAGGAAGTGATGAGCTGACTGTTGACAGCTCTCTCGGAAAGTAAGATGGTGAAACGGCGTTATCCGTGAATCGGTGGCCAGACACTGATCCTCCGGCAGTTTGCTCCGCTTCAGATCCGCGTCGTCCCCTGTAACGTTGCGGGTAACAGCCAGTGTTGAACGATGTGAACGCTTCTGTGCCAAACACGACTGATTATTAGCTCAGCTTGCTAAATAGCTAAACGGCGGTAGTTAGCTCAGTGTGGCATGTTGGCCATCTGAGTCCGGCGCCATTCATCCCTCATCGGCCGCTCGCCTTGCTGTCGCCAAACGTTTGGTCGAAATCAGACTTGTCGACAAATTTTAACAAAGCTATCCAGCCTAGCTTAGCCTCCACCAGTTTGCTAAAACAGTGTGGCGAGAGCTCCCCCAGCTTTTCATTTCAAATTGAGAAATACTTGTTGAATTGTTGAAATAGCATACTGCTTTTTTTTTTTCAGGGATGGCTAGTTAAACCTAAAATTGGCATAAATTTTATGTGACCCACTTCATTGCAGACTGATTGCCCTGCACTGACATTTATTTTATGTGAAGTACAGTTCTTTGTGGTGTGGGCTCTTCTTTTTTCAGCAGAGTTGGGAGCAGTGGATCAGCGCTGTCTGTTTGTTCAACCAGATTGTTTCATGGTTACTTTTAACTCCAGCTTCATGAATGATTAATGTGCCCCCTCATTACCTTGCAGCCTGGCTGTCTGAGATGGATGGAGGAGGAGAGGCGATGCAAGTGGAGGCGGCCCCGTACTGCTGCTCCACCTGTGATGGAGGAGAGGTGGCTGCACGCAAACTGGCTCGACGCAGCAAAAAGACCCGCAGCCTGAGCACCTCCTCGGCCAGCAGCTCCTCCGAGTACAGGTAGATGTTGATCAGGGACTGCTGACAAAGCTGTCGTTATTATGTCGGGGTTAAAGGTCAGAAGAGTTTCCAAGCTGCCAAACTGCATGTGAATAGTTCCGTGCTCCCATAGACCACACTTCGCTTAAATTCGGGCCAAAGCAGTATGAAACAGAACCCCACCTGGTCTCGCTGGTAGATTTGAAATCTCCCTAATGGATTCTTATCAGACTTGCGACATTTGTGTGGACTAATATCAAAGCAAACATTTACATTTTCCAGTTTGTCCTGGCCATTTCATAAAATTGTTTGACTTAGGAATTCTGACAAGAACTGAGATTAGAGTGAGGTTTGAGTGGCCTGACCCCGGCGTGTCTTTAAGCATATTTGCACCTAGTCGTAATGGATAAGTGTTTTTTGTCTAATATTGCCCTAGGTTTTTGCAGAAATGTTTGAAACGGTGTTGTGACATGCTTTGTGTTACGCCACCTCAGACATTTGTGAAATGTACATTTCTCCTCAGGTTGCACCGAAAATACTCTAAGGAAACAGAATGATTTCAGGCCTCACATGTTTGTGCGCCCTAAGTGTTACTAAAATGTTTGCATGTGTTAGCAACAGTGATGAATATTCTGACAAAGAGAAGTGAACGGCGGGGGCCGTCTTAATGTCCTTCAAGCACCAATCTGGACTATTATTGATCCACAAATGAGGAAATGCACAGTCACTTGGAGATTAAACTTGCCCACGATGTTGAAACCTACACCCACAAATTAAGTTTTCAGAGCACTTCTCATTTTTGTGACATTTGAAAGAAGTGTTTTGGTGAGTATATGTCAACAAATCACTGTGTAGGAAATTCAAAAGGAGGATTTCTTTGGGAGTTACCTTGTGATTAAGTGCAGTGACCAATAAAAAGCAGACAGAAAGGGAGTTCCCCCACTGGAAGGTGCTTCAGTCTGCATTCGTTAGTCAGATTGGTTAAAAGGCTAAAATAAACTAAGAGATCAGCAAGCTGATTGAGTAATATTACTGTAGGCTGCCATTTGCTTTTCCCCAAAATACCAAGCATGATATTTAATGGTTGTCTGGTGATTTGTTGAAATTTTGAAAAGATTAATTTATAATGAAAATGGTCATCCTTATTTCCACCAATATGCCCCTTTGGAAGAAAATTAACATTTCTGAACCAATGCAAACATTGAGCTTATTATTTTGCTAAGTTGGTGACCATTTCAATCTTAAAACCATATTTTAACTTCTGTCCACCCAAGGGCAGAACAGTAAAACAAGCTGAAAGACACACACTGCAGACTTTTCTTGGGCCATAACTTAAGTGTTAGTATTGAAGCATCTTGACTAAAATCAAAACTATGAACTTGAACAGCCTGAAAAACAGAAAATTATCTCTTACACGTTCAGTTTGCTCAGTGTTAATATTCAAACATTAATTAATGCAGCTTTAAGGGCCGGGGAAAACAACAGATGGTGACTTTGCAGAATCAGATTGCTAAGAGGATTTGTTGGCTGAGTGATGTGGCGCAGCACAAAAAAGCTTCTTTAGCCGAGGTGACCATCTTGTTGTAGCCCCACAGCTGGATAGCACTAATCAGAAAGCAGCCGCTCTGTGGACAGGAACTCCTGTGTAGATTAAGACCTGATCTGACGGGTTCATGTTAATGGTTATTAAAACTGTCAGGCTCTATTTGATCATTTGCTGACACAGTGTTTGCACTGCAGGGAGGACAGATAGAGCTGTTTGTTTCCCGTTTCCCAATGCATTATTATCATTTTCAAGAGTTGTGAAATTCAGTATGTGGTGCTAGACCTATTGTTCAGCATGAGAGGTCACTGAGAGCGACATAAAACATCAGAAGAACTAGTAGTATGGTAATTGCTTACATTTCTCTTCATTTCTCTTTTTCCCATGAAAACTGTTTTTTTTTTTTTTTTTTCAAAACAAATTGTTGAAGTCTTCATTTCGATACTTGTCCAGCAGCTTCCGTGATTTAAATCTGAATGTTGGCCTCTCTTTTATTTTAGGAGGACTCAGTCACTTCATGGACCAAGCCCTGTGACCACATTTGGCCCAAAGGCATGCATGCTTCAGAATCCACATGCAGTAATGTAAGTTGCTTAAAGTCAGTCATTTGTACAGTAAAAGGATTGTTTGCATTGTTATTTTTTGTGTGTTTGTTAGTCTTGACTGAAATTTGTATAGTAGCCCATGTAACACCAAATGCACCACATGAAGTCTGGCTTTAGATCTCGTTGGTTAAGGTATTTCCTAATATCCTATTATGCAAAGTAAAAGTTTGGAAAATATGTTTTCGCCGCAGACAATGTCACACATCTTCTTCTCTTTATGATCTTGTTTCGTTTCTTGAACGGAAATATTGAAACCACAGATGTGTTAACACAGCATGCATTACGCGCTGTTGGTAGGAGTAGAATCATAGATCTGGTCAATTTCCAAGCGTCCAAGTCTGTAGGTTTAAACAGTGATTGGTAAATTTCAGTGATGCACCTTCCATGATGATCTGAGATCACATTCACATCAGATTTTCATTTCTATTTTTCTCTTAAGTTGAATGGCACAACATCATATTTTTGATTGTGCATGACTGTGATTGCGGAAGTGTTTGCTCTGTGACTTGTTCCTCTCCAGAATTGAGTTTCCAGTTAATGCTCATGATGTCCGTACTCAGATTTATATTATACACATTTTGATAAAATGTACTCTGTTCTGTTCTGCTAAGTTATATGAATAATAAAATATCTAATTGGCATCAGGGCTGAAAATTGTCCAAAAGATCTGTTAATTCACTTACAGAACTGCGATGACAATGAAATAACACACAGGACAAACAAAAGAAGCTGGCATTATTGTGTGCTTTCAGATCTGAAACACAGTGATCAGCACAACAGCCCTGTAATACACACCGAAGTAATCAATACTGAGCATGTTTCATTTGAGCAGGTTCATTTAATACCTTTATCAGCCTACAGGTGTAGTCCCACACATTACAGTTTGAAGATATAATCCAATCCATCATGAGTATGAAATTACAAGATGATTTTATCAGCACCAATCATGCATCTTATCTACTGGCCTCTTCACAACGGCATATATATGAAATTTTTTATTTTTAAAATGTAAACATTTTTTAAATTAGGGGCTTTTAATATAATTAATATGTGGTAGAGAGGACAAGAGGAAACAGGGAGAGAGAGAGGGAAGTGACCTGTCTGGAATCGAACCCAGGGCACTGCAGTAGCATGGTATCCACGCTAACCACTCGACCACCCGTGCTGCCATGTATTTTGAATCGTTGATGGATTGTGTTATAGATGAGAGCCATACAAGTTACTGTCTTGCATTACACTGTTGCATAGATTTTCAGAATAAATACACGAGTGCAGACATGACAGACTGCGTTAAACTCTTGTCAGGCTGTCAGGCTGCCAACCTTTTCACCCTCACAGTCACATAAGTGGCTCCCAGCACAGCTTGTATTTAGATGGTAGTAATTGATGGATTAACTTGCTCAAAGCTGCTAGACAGGTTAAAAGCAGCAAAACCAGGCCGCCTCGACAGCAAATTAAAGGTTCCTAGCTTCAGGCAGAGCTGCTTCAGAAATACCAAAGGTATTTATGTTGCTTGATTGGAGGCAGTATGGGTTATATGTTATTGCACAACGCAAAAAAAAAGAAAAGAAAGAAGAACGTTTCAAATTAAAGTAAAACTTTGCAGACTGGAAACTGACACTGGACTGCTCGTTCAGTATCTGTGGATGGGTGTGGTTGTGATACTGCTCAGTGCAGACAGGAGGCACAGCCAGCCAGTTTGTGTATTTCTCTTTTTTTTTGGTTGCTTTGGGCATTAATGGTTGGAAGAATTTGCCATTTAAACAGAAATTCCAATCGTTTCTTCCACCTGACATCTTAACCACACCCTGAAAGATCCATCACAATGAGCCAAGCAGTCACTAGATTTCCAGCTACGTTGTCTTACTTTTTTTTTTTTTTTTAACTCAGTCTTATCTGTCAACCATTGTCAAGTCAACACGGTAACATATCACAAGAGCTATGCATTACATCATCTAATGACTGTTCTCATTGCACTTGGCCCATATGGATGAACAAACATCATTATAGTGTCTTTAAAAACAACAAAACATCACTGCTATAGTTACTCATATTTAATTGTAAATAGAAATCAAATCAAAAGCACAGTTTTGTCTTTGTACTCTGACCTGGTAAGTTTGTATTTTCCAGTAGCAGCTTCCTGCTATGGCAGTATGTAACAGTGTTGGAAGAGACTGCTCTGTGAAAGTAAACACTGTAAGGTTAAAGGTGTTAAAACTTCGGTTACATTTCAAACTTTTCAGTGTACAAGAAGACAGTGTGATGTATGCACATCACCGGGATACTTGACAGGTAGATGCATCAAATTCCAATTTTAAAAATCATTTTCATTTAATATACAATAATTTCAGAAAATTGAAAATCTGAATTACATAATAAATACAAATATGAATAAATAGACATGGACAGGAGTGACTTTCTATTTCTGAATGTGTTCTTAAGCTGGTAGAGTCGTTGGTAGAGTTTTGTAAAGGGGACAGTAGTGTTGTTTTTTTTTTTTAAACAGAATTTACTCTAATGGATGAAGTTACCCTGCACGGTACTACGTCCGTGGATGCCATCACTAAGTTTACCCGTTTGGATGCATGCATGTTCAAATGTCTGAATTAACATGTTTGTGTTTGATTAATTCTAATGACTGCATTGGCACGATTGGGAAACTCAAGGACATCCTGTTATTTTCCCATAATACATTCTTGCATCATTTACTCACAGAACCCTGCTCATATGTTATAACCTGGACTTCCCCTTTCTGCAGGTCACCAGACCTTTCAATTTCTTCCTGGAAACCGGTCATAATACAGCAAGTAGTGATCAGTTAATCAGTCGCAAAAGATGAAGTTTTATATTCTTATCTGACTGAAAGATATTCAATCCCCAATGGTTTCAAGTCAGTGTGGAACAATGCTCAGCTCTCAGAGCTATAATAGATGTCGTCACAGTGGAATTTCTAGTTTAGGAGCAGTGGTGATGTTTCTGTAAAACACACCTGTCCAATAAGGAAAGGCCTTCCCCTTAAATGGGTGTGTTCAGCCCGGTCAGGTGGGCGGGCCTGAGACGAATCAACTTTAAGATAAGTGAGAGCTTTAACTCAGCAGCAGAATGCAGAGGGAAGCTTTAGCGTTAAGTCCTGACTGGAACAAATATAGCCGGTGTGAATCCAGCTCGAGCGGTTTGAAGCTGACAGCAGAGCCGGACGTCGGTGCATGGACAGACTCTCTGCCTCGCTCTGCCTCTCAGACAGCCGGCAGCTGACTCACAGCCCAACCACAAGACGCAAAGAGACTCTCCTTTCTTCAGCTGCTCCACAATGTGTTGCATTCGAGGAAGTTGTTAGAGGCAGAATGAGCAGGAACTTTTTTTCAGAGCGGGCTGACTGAGCAGAGATCCGTTCTCCACCTGAGTCAACCTGAGGCAGCATTCTTTGTTACATGTGTACAGTCATGAAGTTCAACCAGTGCGTAGTGCAGGACACCCCAGGGAACCACACAGGGAACAAAGTGTGGAAATGGTGAGAGGCTTTTCTAACATCTGCCCTGTGTCTTTGTAAACAGAAAGAACATGGTTTAGTTGGTGAAATATTAACTGGCATCAGCAGACTGTTCGCGCAGATGTCGCGCAGGGGCGTCACTGCTGTGAGCTTTTGTAATATTAACCAGAGCTCTGCTTCAAATGTTTGAACAAAGCAGATCAGTAGAAATTATGTTGTCCTTTTAAAGGACAAGTACCCAAACATGTATCCATTGTGAGCCTTCGGGGGATGTGAGATGTTTTTGTTTTTATCTATTGTATTTCAAGGTTCAGTTGTGTCACATCAATTGGTGGTTGTAACACTGAAGTGTTTTGTTTGTTTGTTTGTTTTTTTTTTTGCATTTTGTTACATTCTGGTTCAGGAAGAGCATGGACCTGTGATGTGGACCGAGCTGCATGAATGAAAGCAGAAGGTCAGGGTGTGGATGCTTTGAGGTGGTCAGAGGAGAAAACGTTGATGAATAGATCACAGCGCCACTCTGTTTCAGATGCTAATGAAGTCTTGCTTTCTGTTCCGCCTCACACGGTTTCATTTTCCATTTTTGCTTGTCCGTTTATCCAGGTTCATTCAGGTTAATTTAATTTAGAAAATGGGAAAAGATAACAGCCTATACATGCAACACAGTCTGACACTGGTCTTTACCTCTTTTGGAAAGCATGTGGCAATTTGTAAGTTTTAGTTTGTGCTGGTTTTCTTTTTGATTGCAAAACATTTTCAGGTGGTTTTATGTTTTTCAGTGTACAGGAACAAGATGTGTTCTTAGTATGCATCTTAATATAATGTTTGGTGTGGTTAGGGTTTGTGAAGCATTTCATTAAGAGGTGTGTGCGTGGTGTGTATTTGAATTACTGGTCGCACAGTTATTTATGTTCAGCCTTGAGTCTTGTTATATTATGCTGCATGTCAGAAGAGTGAAGAAGTGGAAGGGCAGGATTATTTTATTTTCTGCGGCTTTCACATTTCTATGGTTGATCTTAAGTTTGTGTGATAAATGTAATATTTATTCATCGAGTGGGTGATCTATCATGAACGGAAGACCCAATCATCCTGTTGAGCAGGAGCTCACAGTGGAAAGAAAAGTGAAAAGATGTGATTTACGGCAGAGAACACTGAGGGACTCACGGCTATGAGACTCTTAAGCTTTACAATATTAAGTTGTCACTTTTATTTAAAGCAGAGGAAACAGCTGGAGGCAGCCTGTGCTGCTATCGGCCTGCTTGCACATATAGATTATGCATAGATCCTTTGACTCATGAGATATTTTATGAAGTTGCTGCCTAGGGAATTATGGGATGAGTTGGACTAGAATGTTCTGTAAATGCGTTGCCAGTAGCAACACGGCCCTTTTCAAATCCATGACATTTATTTGAGAGAAAAAGACAAAGCTGTGTATGTGGATTTTCATTTTTTTTTATTTCTTCAGACTCCAATGACTTTACTGCTTCAACTCTTGACTCATCCTTTCATAACTACTACTCTGCAACGCATGCGGCAGCTCACATCGAGCCAATACAAAAATGTATGAATGCTCACTTCTTTTTATTTAGAAAATGGCAGCTTCATGGCTGTGATCATATCACACAAACAAACTCTTGAACGAGAATCAGACTGCAGCCTGTTGTGCAATCGGGCTAACCTAACACCCCGTGTATGACAGAGCTGGAACTAACCCAAGTCAACAGACATTGTTGTTGGACTCTGTGCAATTTTAATTTTGAACTTTGACGCATTTTGGCCTGTTCACCATCCCAGAATGCACAAAAACTTCACGAGCTGACCTGTGGAGCACACTACAAACACGATTTTGCCTCTTACATGGATGTTTCCTCTAGATGTCACAGTGTGTTAAAAATATCTGTGTGTGGAGGGTTGAGCTGAGGTGATTTCCCTGCAGGCAACACACTGGGGGTTAACAGTACAGTAAAGGACACTGAGCAGTAACAGAGCTAGACTTTAAGCTGCTATCGCTAAGTGGATCAGTACTAAGCAGTTCTGGTTATGATAAATGCTACGATACAGTTAGTTAACATGTCTTACATCAGCTAAGATCTGAGTCTCCGCTCTCAGGTCGCAACTGCTGCCAGATCTTATTTTGCTTTCGATTTTTTTTTTCCAGAGGAACCCTTTGCAGGGGTGCTGCTGAGTCTGTTTTTCATTCCTGAGGTGAAAGTGGTGTTTGTGTGTTCAGGCACATTCAGGACCCCGCCAGCCAGAGACTGACGTGGAATAAGCCGCCAAAAAGTGTCCTTGTCATCAAGAAGATCCGGGATGCCAGTCTGCTTCAGCCTTTCAAAGAACTGTGCACATTTCTCACAGAGGTACGACATATGCTGACGCCTCTGAGGGTTGGCCACAACAACACACCTGGCTTGACCCCAGTGTTTGTGGAGGGGAAGCTGCTGAGGGGTCAGGCTAATGATGTAATCCGTTCAAACTGTCTGTCAGTCTGTCCGTCTTATTGATCTGTTTATTCTTGTTACAGTGACCAGGACTGTGCATGTCAGTAGCAGGCCACTCTTTGGCTGTTGTTACACATTCATATTCTAGTCTCGTCATCTAACAATGAAAACAATGGATCCAGTAGAGAATTAAACAACAGTCAGTACTGGCATGGATATGGTCTGTTTAGATGCAGGCAGGTGCTGTTATTGACTTTTATTTCTTTTATGCTGCTGTTGTAGGCCAAAAACTTGATTGTTTACGTGGAAAAAAAGGTTCTGGAAGACCCGGCCATTTCAGGGGATGAAAACTTTGGCGCCATTACGAAGAAATTCTGCACGTTCAGAGAAGGTTTGAAATGATCTCTGATGTGACAACTATATATGGGAAAATCATTTGTGTTTATTCTGCAAGGTATTTAAATGGTTATTTGTCTGGGTGTTTTTCTAGATCTTGATGACATCTCAAATTGTGTTGACTTCATCATCTGTCTTGGCGGAGATGGGACTTTGCTATATGCGTCTTCGCTCTTCCAGGTAATCAACAACGCAGTCACATGAACAGTCCATGTGATATGTTGTATAAATATGTATGTTCCAGTGTATTACTGGTGAATTCATAAGCCTCACTTCCCTGTTTACATCTAGGGAAGCGTTCCACCTGTTATGGCCTTCCACCTTGGCTCCCTGGGCTTCCTGACACCTTTCAAATTCGACACATACAAGTCTCAGGTCACCCAAATCATCGAAGGTACTCAATGTTCTGGAACTTGTTTCTCAGCCTCGGGTGTTCTAAGGCAAAAACACTCTCACATGTGCAGGAGTTTTTCTTCACAAGACAAACTGCATTGTTTTTAGGAAATGCTGCTATTGTCCTGCGAAGTCGCTTGAAAGTGCGGGTGCTCAAAGAGAACTGGGAGAAGATGGCCAGAGTGGATGAAAAGGGCATCATCCTGACCAACGGGGACATTGAAAGTAGCCGCAAAACCGTGCAGTATCAGGTAATGTCTGCAACTTAAACCAGTATGTCTTGCTCACAAGGAAATGCATTTTCACTCTCCCTGCCTGCATGCGCATGAATGCATGTCTCTCTCTTTGACAGCTCTGTGTGAGGACGGTCAAGACAAACTAATTCTTTGATAAGTGATCGGATATTTTCAACACTCTGGGTAGCACGCCATTAACAACAGTAAAAATTAATGCTGTCTGCATTTTTTTTTTAAATGTATGACTTGCATGCTGCTATTTTGTCCCTCTGCCACACCCTTAGCTTGCCACCTAGCTTTCAGCAGAGATACAGGTCTGTGAAAGTCACTTCACATCATAGTTAATTGTGCTCATTGACACTTATGAGCCAATCAGATTGCTTGATTTGAGCCGTTTCATAATGGTGACAAATCCACAGCGACCATACGATTAATCAGATAAGAGTTTTGTCCTCCTCTCCACCACCATGTCATGATCAGTGTTCCTATCGCCGACTCCAACGCTGTTTCCCCAGCACACCACAGCGGAGAACATCGCACTTGCCACAACAAGTGATAAAACTGATAAAAGATCTCCGACATCTTGCTGCAGATATTGAACAATCGCAGCTTTCTCAGGAAGAAGAGTTTGACCATCACCTTGTACACTGCATTGGTCTTGGCTTTCCAGGCCAACTTGTTCCTTCTGAAGTCAACCGCCGCCTCCTTGGTCTCGGCCACATATGTCAACACCCATTCAGTGTCACAATGACTCAGCTGTCTTCACACTGACTGACATGATTGTGGGGAGACTCATTCTGTTTTTCAACACCCACATGAGCAAAACAAAGTCATTAAATCTGCCCCACGTAGGCTTGACTGCAGGTATGAGCTTAATTGTCTTTGTGAAAAATCTTTTTAAAGGGGTGATGAATGCTTCGACTTGTGATTTAAGCCCCTCTGGCTGTGACGTGAAACGTCTTTTTTTTTTTTTCTCTTTTCTTCCGTGCATGTGTGTCATTAAAACATTCTGGTGTCACACAGCATGTAACTGGTGCGGCAGACCGAGTTTAGGGGAGGCCTGACTGAAGAAGTTAACACAGGATGTGTCTGTTTTCAGGTACTGAACGAAGTGGTGGTGGACAGAGGACCCTCGTCATATCTCTCCAATGTCGACCTCTTCCTCGACGGACACCTCATTACCACCGTGCAGGGAGACGGTGAGTGGGATGAGGATCTTTATTTCTGTTCAGCGCTGCACTGTGCTACTGTCTAGAGTCAGAGAGTGGTGACACGACCATCAGATAGGACTCGTGTTGTCGTTCAAGATGCCACAAATACACTTTCCTTTGCAGGAGTCAGGTGTTTTCAGCCCTGACAAGATAGGGATGCATGTGGGCAGAGGAAACACTGCTCTCTGCACACTTTTAGAGGGCATTCATTAAATAAAAAAAAAATTTGCCCTGATATCTCATCGAAAATATTTAAAGAATCCAAAAGATTCACATCTATGTTAGTAGTCGTAATACGTGAGAAACTGCTGGTTAACAATTAATTAATTTGCTCACTTTCAAAAAAGTTTTATACCTTACACCATAAAAAGGCCATGTCATCATCGTGCTGACCAAAAAGGGAAGTTTTCATCTCATCAGCCATGGAGTAATAACTACATATTAAGAGTAATGCTTATAAAAAACAACAATGGACCATTTAAAGCTGGTGTATATTGCACAAACTCGAAGGCATCAGTCACGTTTTCTCACATATCAGTCATCCAAAGGACAAAAAAATAAATAAATATATAAAATTCAAAACGAATTGCCAATGGCAGTGTTTAGTTGCTTGTTGCCAGCTTTTAGCTAATAGCGTTTGTGTGTATGTCTGTGTGTGTCCTCAGGTGTGATAGTGTCGACACCCACAGGAAGTACAGCGTATGCCGTGGCAGCAGGAGCCTCCATGATCCATCCCAACGTCCCAGCCATCATGATCACCCCCATCTGCCCACACTCGCTCTCCTTCAGACCCATTGTGGTGCCTGCTGGGGTGGAGCTCAAGGTACTTACACTGACTGAGGCTGTCAGTGAAGGGGATTGTTTAGGCCTTCCATTTTCTTCTGTTTTAACACCCATAGTACATCTGTCTGACTGGTTCAGTCTTGTCATATAAGCATGAGTAAATACTATAAGTGAGCAGGAGTGGTGTAAACATGTTCTCTGTGAACAAAACAACCCACACTCTTTCTTTGTCCTGTTTGCCAGATAATGCTCTCACGTGACGCCAGAAACACAGCCTGGGTTTCATTTGATGGAAGAAAGAGACAAGAGATCTGCCACGGCGACAGGTTAGTCCACAGCAGCCCATCACACCCATATGGGTGAGCTAAATAAAGCAAAAAAAAAACAAAAACAAGCCCAGATTAGGTGATGGCTAACGAGTTTAACTCCTTTGGCAGCTTTCTTATGCAACCTTATCAACTGTGTGTCTGCTGGGGCAGATCCCACTTCTTCATTTATCTAACTCATCTAAATTAAATCACCTGTCTGCTTTTTAAAATGAGCTGACAGCCATGTTGAATTATGAAAACATTTTCAAGAGAAACCCAGTGTTGCTTCAGGAGGAAGTTGTGTTAAAGGCTCGGATGTCAACACCTCCTCTTTTGTTCTCGTTCTTCATTTTCCTGGTTCAGCCCACAGGTAATGAGACAAGGCTTCTTTTCACATTTGCTCTTTTCTTGTGTCTGTTTTCCAGTATTACGATCACTACTTCCTGCTTCCCTGTGCCCTCCATCTGTTTCCGCGATCCCGTCAACGACTGGTTCGAGAGCTTGGCCCAGTGTTTGCACTGGAATGTGAGGAAGAAGCAGAATTACCTCAGCTCAGAGGAAGATGAGTTCTGAGGCCAATTCCATGATATCCAATGTCTTCTCGAAGGTCTCTAGGACTCCCAAGGTTTGGTTTTAGCAGGACTGTGCTGTTTTACGGTTAAAGCGGTATGTTTACTGGGCTCCGTCTTATTCCAGACTGGCAGAATTCAGAACTAAGAAAAAGAGAAGACCATGAAACCCCAAATGGCATTTTATAAATTAGATCAATTAAATAAAGTCAGCATTATAAATTGCAAATACTTACAGAAATTCACATTTCTATAGCAAAAAAAAGTGGATTCAGCATTCGTTTTGATTTTTCAAATTTTATCTCATATGTATATATATAAAAAAAAAAATCTGTAAACTTCAAATCCTGCCCAACTAACTAGTCAGCGCTAAAAGCAGCTAACTGGTTGATTCGGTGATCTTTGCTGGGTTTTGTTACCCCAAACAAACACATATGAAGAGTGAAGTTAAAAACTACCTACTATAGTCTTTTTCATGTCTGACAGAAGAGCTAATTAGATAGCCCCTGGCTATTAATGATTGTTAATTCTACCACAATGTTGGAACTTTGTGATTGGCTGACACTCCAACTGTCGTATAAAAGGGACCTTTTGAAGTAAGTGACATTAAGAAGTGTGCAAATATGACATACAGACCAACTTCTGAAATGGCATTCATTTAAAAACTCTAAAATATACTTTGGGAGTCTGCAGTAAGCATCTCAAGCTCATGCTACTCAGAGAACCAAGATAACCAAGTTACTGCTAAAGTTTACACATTACAGATATGCAGCAGACATGCAAAGCCTGGAAAGTTCCTCAAAGTACCGTGCTTGTAAGTGTAAGTTAAAATGGCAGATTCTGACCCTACGTGTGGTCCAGAATTGTCCCTGTGTGTTTTCTGCCTGTGAACCTCTGAAAACCGGCATTTCATCCAATGCAGTTATTAGACAAAGTTGTGCGACTAGTCAAAAGTAAATGGCATGGTCGGGATGCTCTTGGACTTAAAATGCAAAAGTGTAGTTGTGGATGGCAGTTGCTGGAATACTCTGGATGGGTGTTATGAAGTGTGTTGTGTAGCACTTTTTTTAAATCGTTGGGACATCTACCTAACACAACGAAAGCTCATTTTCTCAGATGAGCGGAAGGCCAAAACTGTTGATCAAATCAGGAAAAACTGATGTAATGCCATCACTGAATGACAAAAGTTAGATTACTTAACCCAGATTTTCACTTTATCTTCTTGGCAATAGTGGTCCAACTATACAGACTGTGCCTTAAACACTGTTATCATTAATGTACAATATGTTATTTTTTTCAAGGTTTACCCATTGTTTGGAAATCACATTCTTTTTTTAATCACTTTCACATGCACACTAATCTGACTAATGGAATCATAGTCTCTGTTCATTGACGTAGCGAATGTGTTAGAAAAGATGAAAAGTGATATTCATTCCAGACAAAAAGACAGCAGCTCAGTTGTCTTCCTAGTCTTTTAAACATCTGTTTTTGAAAATGCCCCTTAAGCCATAGCTGAACTCTGCGGAACTCCTCATTTTCTGCAGGCTCCGGGTGATCGAATAGTGCGTGTGTGCGTTGATGGGTTGAATTATTAGAGGCTTGGTGTGTCCTTTCTTATCAATTTCCTACAAGTCTGGCTCTGTGCAGTCTTGTCAGAATACTACCTTACATATCTGTTCAGACTTAATGTCGAGATGTAATATCTATATAGATATATAGATATATATATATAAATAAATATAAATATATGTATGTATGTATGTATATATATATATATATATATATATATATATACATACACATACACATAGAGAGAGAGAGAGAGAGAATGAATGTATACACATTGTAAATTGGCTCAACAAAGCGTGTCAGGTTGTAACTCTCCAGTGGACCAACTGTGCTCTGAAAGGCAATCATTCCTTTAACTGAGTATGTACATACGTGAGATGTTTGAATAAGATGTATTTTGTAATGTCTATGTTTATTAACCAGTTTACAGTGTATCATTGCTGAAAATAAATCTATTTGCTACTTTTTTACATGAAGAAGCTCTTAAGTTATTTTATCTGTACTGATATTTCAACTCACAATCTCAGTAACCAGATCAAGTTTTCAGATGAAAGTTTGTCACAACAGACGCTGCCAACTGATCCAGATGGCGGTCTCAACTTCTTAGTCCCAGTAAACATCAGTTCCATAAGAAGCGCAAATTATGGCTTCTCTTGTCACTTCCTCTCTCAAAGTGCTTTTCACTTTTGTAACTCTGAATGCCTCTAACTCTGATTTTTGTATCAGTAAGTTTGTTAATGTTTCTAATATGAATCCTGTTTTTTTTGTTTTTTTCCAGTGCACTTTAATAAAGAGAGATAATTTAACCAGGCTGTTTGCATCTTGTCATTCTTCACAAAGTTAAAGTAAATGGGGAAAAAAAAGACATTACCTGGATGTAAATCCATTTCTAGGAGAGCATGCGTATGTCATACAATTGATATCACATACAATTAACCTCCTTTTCAACAAATACAAGCAGTGATCTTGTTTGCAGTTATTTTTGATAATTTATTAAGAACCTTGGCATGAAAAGACACTTGTCAGACAGAGGTGCAGTAAAGTGCAGAAGAAAAATTGTTAAAAAATGTTATTAAAATACTCCAGTGTTGCACAGAAGTAGTCAATCAAGATTACACCATTTAAACCACCACCATTTAAGATTTCAATAAGCAAATATGTGTCAACTTCGAATAAAAACAGAAGGCCTTTTTAGATAACAATTTTTCAAATGCAATTTGTTGGTCACTTGAAAAACAGACTTTGGTGTTTACACATCAAGTAACATCATTCGGTATGAATCCGAGCCGCAAGGGTAAAAAGTTTGAATGTTGTTGTAAGAGTTGATTTGTGGCTCCAACAGGCACAGTGACAAAAAAAAATGTTAAGCTAAATAAGATGTGATGTACAAAAGAAACGGCTCATTCCGCCTAACAGAAAGTCTTTAAAGATCTCAGCTGATTGATCATTGTGGGCTTCTTGCTAAATATCCGCGCTCCATGGAGGCCCATCAGGACACAGCTGTGTCCTCGGTCCCCAACCGTACCAGTGTCATCACTTACTGGGTGCAAACACTGCAAAAAAAGAAATGGAAAATTAACAGCAACATTTGTGTTGTGCTGCTTTCTGGCCAATGTATCAGCAAGCCCTTCAAGGTGACACCTGAAGAGCTCCGGTTTCTCAGAATAAGATGCGCGATAGGGAAACAAAGAGGGAAGACGTTCAGGATATTTTGAAATCTGTGATGCTGATCAGTCCGTGTTCGATGTCGTGTTCTGTCGAGTGATTTCTGAAATGCTGAAACCAGGAAAAGTGGTGATGTCACCCTGTACTCACTTCTCTCCCTCAGGCCTTGCCCAAAGTTGTGCACCAGTTTGATGAGGCCCCAGAATAAAACCACTTTAATGGCGAGTGAAATCAAAGCTCCGGTGACAGCAGCTGCTTCCAGGGTGTACGAGTGATCCTGAAACCACTTCCCTACCACCTGGAATTAAAGCAGGCCATCATATCCGGACATATGGATCATTCAAATGCACACACAAAGGATCGACATTAAATTTGTCTGCATATGACAGAAGCTTCTGCTTTAGTCAAGCGGGTCTGACGCTGTGGCTTTTCTGTGTTCCTCACTTGTGGTTCTCAGAAACAACAAAAAGATATGAAGCAACTGATGGCACTCTACACTAACTGTGGCTAGCTTAAAACAAGGACTGGAAATAATCAAAGAATGATAAACCAACAATGAACTGGTAACACAAATCACTCAGCAGAGTCCGGGCATCTAGAGCCTTATTCCCTATTTATTCCTCTGCAGCACTCAGCCGTTGGCCTCAAATGTGTATAAATGCACAGCTGAAAAATATCGGTATGATGCTGAGAAGAGAAATAATGTACTCACCAAATACATCAAGTAAACAAAGAAGGCGACTTGAGGAATGTTCTGCACCATGAAGACCCAAACTAAAGCCTTGGCTTCCTTCAAAACCTGTAAAAACAAGCGTTTACAACCATTGGTTGCTTTGGATTGTTCTTTACTGTTGCACCCCTGCAAAATATTTATGTCATGAGTTGGTTTATTCTCCCGTTGTCAGAGCAGACGGGGGATGGAGAACACTCACTGCAACAGCGCCTACAGCGGCGGTCAGGAAGGCCCAGGCCACGCCCACACCCAGGATGATGCTGTTGAGAGCAGACATGGCTGAGTCTGACGTTGTGATCAGGATGCACAGACACAACTGAAACACACAACACATCATTGATGGCATCGGTCAGCTGGTTTCTGAAACAGATGCTTTGTTTCTCTTTTCACATGATGCGGTCGTTTTTGTACAACCACAGGAGGACGGCGCTGCAGACCAGCCAGAGAGCAGCCCTCCTTCTTTTCAACTGCAACAGCAGTGTCAACAGGTCTAACAAGAATAAAACCAGAACAGATGCTTTCAATTAGAAAAACCTGACTTGACCGGAAAAACCTGCCCTCTTGCTGCTCAGACTGTTGTCAAAGTTTGTGTTCTGTCCATGATGAGAACAAATCCAGGACTAACTGGAAATCCCTGACGGGAAAACACACCGAGGTAAAACAGTCACATGAAAAGGTAAATCTGAGATTTACAATTTATTTTAATTTTTTTTTTTTTCTGTGATTTCCTGACATTGTATGTCATTTCACAAAAACTCTGGTATGAACTGTGTAGTTATTTGTTTATTTGTCCTAATTTCTTTATTTTATTTTACTCACTGCAACTATGTCAACTTTCAGTCCCAATAAATTGTTGGAACCCAAATCTCAAAGCAAACTGGTTACAGGCTAATTCATTATCAATATTCCAATATTGCATACTTCCAAAGAAAAATGTAGACTATGAAATCACCTGAGCCTGCAGGTCGAAGGTCACCATGGAGAAACAAAGATTGAGCAGGAAATACTGCTCCTGGATGCTCTCCAAAGCCCCGCCCACACGGAAAGCCATCATGTTGGGCCTTTGGATGAGCAGCGACGTGCAGATAACGTGCACAGCACCCAGACTCATGATGCACACAAAGCGAATCTGCAACACAAACAGGTCACAGATTTAAAAACCAAAGCAAGTCAGCTCTGTGACCTGCATGACTGATTTGGCTACGGTTTTCTACACCGGATGCCCTTCCTGCCGCAACCCTCCCCATTTATCTGGGCTTGGGACCGGCACAAGCGGGTCCACTGGTTTGCATTGTGGCTGGGGATTGAACTCAGGGCCTCTGCATGCAGCTCCACCACTGGGCTGCCTCCCCGGGACATTAGCCAACTAAGAATAAAGAAACTTTTAAAAAAATTGGTTGTCTGTATATTCTTATTATGTGTATATGATTCTGTAAATGATAAATCAAACATATATTCAGAGTTAAGCTTTTGGACTTCAGTGGACATTTCTACATTTTCCTCACAGTGAGCCAGACTTGCACTGACGTACGTTATGGTGTGTTACAGCATCTAATATATATATATTTATTAGATATATATAGATATATATATTCTTAGAATATATTTTATTCACGTTTTTGGAAAGGCTTCAAATGCATTTGTTCCTCAGTCTGCCTGTGACTGATAGCTACAACAGCAGTGACATCAAGTGGCAGAGCTTTGAGCTCATTAACAGGAAGGAAGCTGTTGTCATTGGTACAGTAGAGATTACTGGCAGCGGCGTGTGGCTCGTATGACTCACTCAGAGAGAGTCAGGTTGGTGTTTGTGCCAATCTTCCCATCGTGTTATTTTATTGTTAGCACAGATTTCAGCTGGTTTGGCTCTTGAATCCAGGAAAACAAATAAATAGCAAGAAGCTGCCTGAAGTTCAAATACAATCAATAAATTGGTCACACAAATGAGAGAAAAGGTCATAAAAATATCTTGAGAGGAGGTTTTGCAGGTGTCTGTTTAATTCTAACTATGGATATTTATTTCCTCAGAAGGCGACCTACCAGCAGCTCCCGCTTGCCTTTTGAATCCAGCACAGAAAAGTTGACCACCGATCGCACCATGAGCCCCAACACAGTGAGCACAAACGCCACCAGTTCCTGTCTGTTCTCCTGCAGCACGCCACGACTGATGTAGTAGAGGCAGAACACTGCAAGAGATAGAGCACATACACTTATCCTGCCACTCAAACAACCAATGAGCCATTCCTGCCCGTAACATAACATCAAATGGATGGAAGTTACAGTAATACTGATTTCTAAACTTTCTCTGCAGTAAAAAAAAGTGTTATTCTTAAACAAATTATTAGTTTGGCTGTTCCTACAACTATAACTAGATGGCAGTTTGCATGCGTCTGTACGTACCGGCTCCATGACTAATTACTCTATTTAAATGTTCAATAAGTCAAGTAGGCTGACGGCGAATTGTCAATTTGCTGAGTCCTAAGTCCTGATTTTTTGTAATTTTTATTACTATATTATGAATGCATGACTTAAATGCAACTTCTTGACTGACTGAACAGCCTTCGGAGAACTCAGTTAGGAATGTGGCCGCTTGAATCCTGCCTGATTCACTCCTCTCAGTGGAGCACCATGAACGGGGAGGACAGCAGCAGAAGAAAGGACTAATTAACTTGTGCAAACACATCCTGTTCTCTGCTGCTGAGGCTACAGGGGATGACACTTCCAACCAAACGGCACCACTGGATCACTTATTACTCCTGAGCACATATCAGCCACAGAAATAAATTCTATAGGGAAATTCAGAAATGGCCTAACCAACTAACTGGAAGGTAACTTTTTGAACAAACAGCTGTTGAGTAGATTAGTAGATCTGCCGTAAAATGTGTCAAATTTTTATAATTGGCTGCAATTTATTTACAATGAACTCAATTAAATATGACAAGCTTATTATTATTTCTTATTTTTTCTGTTTTCCAAGATGTTAAAATGTAAATGTGATTTGGACTGGGGGCTGAGCAAAACAGGAGATTTGAGGGCCTGGTGGAAGAAGCAGTAGTTTTTGTTTCTTTATGACTATTTCATCTCAATAACACTAGAAGACAATACTAATCAATTCTTATGATTTTGAAAATTAAGAAAGGAAAGAAGAAAAAAGAAAAAAGATTAGAATAGCAGTAAGAATAAGTCAACAATAAGAAGCCTGTTATATTGTAGACAATGATACAGTGAAGCTGAAGGGAAATGACTCACTGTATACACTATTGAGGGATCACTTGATCAGATCACACAGTGCTGCATGAAGAAGTCATTGCATTCATCTCTTCTGCAGTTTTCATCACATGATTACACAAGAAAACTTTTGGCGAGCCGTTTTACAGAGGAGGTGTGAAATCAACAAGCAATAAACACTGTGGTACTCACAGATTCCCACCAGCAGGATGAGAGACACTGTGAAATTGTCCTCATCAAATACATCTGTTTGCATGTGCTGCTTGTAGATGCTGTTCACGGTGAGGCCAAGCAGCGCCAGCAGAGACGCTATCGTGAGGCAGAAATAGAGCTTCAGCAGACATGACAACTCCGACCACGGCTTTATCTGCAAAGAAGTTCAATTGTGAACATACAACAAGTGATCGACAGTAAACTGGAGTTTTACAAACTTATTTTTAAGAGGCTTGACGTGACATAAATGATCATTTAGATCAGCAGATTTGTCTTAGTAAAATGTTTGTGTTTGGATCTGTTATAACAGGCCAACTCATGAACCAAACAGTCACATACTCTGTCATTGTGTTATTTGTTCTACTTTGAGAACCACTGCTTTGTTTCTCAGTTGCACCCACATTTGGTTTCTGTTTCATTACAATATGAAAGTAAAAACTGAACTTAAACTCTGTTTGCATAGTTCCTAATATTTTAACATCACAATGCTGGTTTGCTGCTGGGTAGAGCATCTTACCGGTCCGCATGGTGTTGGGATTAGTTGTTGGTGTCTTGGCCTCAGGTTCGGAGACACAAGATCAGGGCTATCTTGTGGTTGGTTGCCCAACAAAGGCCTGCAGTAAATAAAATAATTACGTAACAAATAAATTATACACAGATACAGTTTCTTTTTATGTAATGTGTGGGAGAAGATCCTCAGGAGGGAGCCTACTGAGTCTGGAGGCCACAACATCAACTTAGAGAGGAGAATCCTGAAACTGGTTCTCCTGTGAGCTATGTCACAGTTCTGCAAACAGCAGAAAAGCGCTGGTCATGACTTCTCTTAGTGATTCAGATCACAATTCTGTGCCTCTAGAGCCGGAGTATATGTCTTCCTTCAGACATATTGCTAAGAGATGTGATAACAGATGAAGTCTGTGGCACTTGTTCCTCCTATATCTCTTTCTGTGGTTTGGCCTCACAACAAACTGTGGGTAACTAAGGAGCTCAAAATGTATCAGCACAAAGAAAAAAACTTTCTACACACGTGATCCTCCTGAAAAAAGGCCAGCGTCTCCATAGAAGTGAGAAATGAAATGGTAAAAGCTAAAAGGGACCACAAGAATAAAATTTAAATGCACTTTGGCAGGGACTTATAGCAATGGCCTCTATTAGTGGGCAGCTGGGTGTCCAAAGCAACATATCAGCAACAACAACATGTTGGATTTACTTCAGGCTTTTCATCATTCATTCTCTCTTTTTCAAAGGTGTGATTTTATTCACAAGGTGTTTGTATTCTGGGGTTCTTTCCTACCTAAAAACAATTTTGTAAAAGGTAAAAAAAAATCAGGTAACAGCCTTGTTAAAGAAAATATTTACAAGAAAGGTTGTTGGCCTTGATGCTGTCTGTGGATGTACACTGAAGTTCTGTGCCAGTTCAGTGAAGTGCTTTCTGTGCTGTTTTAGGTCTGAGCCAATCACTGTAGGCTTCCCTTAATTTCAAAGACTTCTATAATAACTCAAATTCCCAAAACCAACAACACTATTGTACTAGATGTGTTTAGATCTTAGATCACTTGTTGGGAAAATATTTAAGAAAATCTCGAGGGATGAGATTGCCTCCTTTGTATGTGACAAACTCGACCCTTACAGTTTCCTTATCAACCTAGAAAGATGGTTAGATGTTAACAGAGCCTTGTCAGGTGGCCTGGTTTCAAAAACAGGTTGGGTTATGTTAGGGTTGGATTTACAGTCAGTTTTTCCTATGGCAGTTAGTTTAGGCAATGAAATAATAAACCACAGGCAAACCAGGCTGAGCTGAGAGGCATGGTTCCTCTAAGCAGCTGACTGAGGATCTGAAACTAGTGCCTACAAAGCAGGGGGATACCAAAGTCCTTCCTCCTTGAAACTTCTGTCCCAAATGTGAAGAAATGGCAGTTGGTTATGGGGAATTGTACAAGTCACTACAAGATCACACCCACATGACGACAAATAGGTTTGCACATATGTTGTTGCGGTGTGTGCCGTTTTCCCAGGCTGTAACAGTGAATTAGCATCTGAACAAAGGTTCTTTACTTCGCCTATAAAAATCTACAAAATCAAAGAACAGTCAGTGATGTTGAAACTTATATTACATCTGCTTTTATGGCCTTCATATACAAGTACAAACATGCTGGAGCAAAACAAAATGAAGCAGGTCGGTCAGTTAGGAAACATAAATCCTGTACTTCCCCAGAGTCTCCTTTTAGAAAGGAAAATATGCCTTGTCTGTGTACTGAATACATATTAGGACATGCCCATGAGGCAAGCCTTGTTCTGTAATATAAGGGCTTAAGAAAACACTATTTAGAAGTCATTTACATTTGAGTCTCTGCACCTTTAAGCATTTAATGTTTTCTAATGTATCTATTACATTTCTGTATGAGTGCTTAATGTGATGTTCAGTCCTCCACAGCCAACATGTGCTGCTTTATAATGGGCCCATCTCCTTAGTCCTGTGAAGCCACTCCGACGTGTTATTTAATACATTATTCGCTGTGAGGTGTTGTATCACAATTACAAGCGTTTTCTTTTCAGTCACACAAGCAAAAGTGATGGAAACAGACTGCCTCTTTACACGGAGCTGCTGACCTTATCTCGTCCATTTCCTGCGGGGGCCGATCCGTCGGAGCCGGAGCTCACATTACTGCGACCTCCTGCTGTCCATCTCTGCCCGGCACCAGCTGGACAAACTTCACTTCCACATTGTCAACATAAACAGGGACAGACACAGACGGCCTCCTCCTCTTCCTCCTTCTCCTCCTCCTTCTTCTTCTACGCCTGCTTCTGTTTCTTCTTCTGCTGTTTTCCCCCGTTTAACAGTGGCTGCTCCACAGAGCTGCTGCCCCCTGGAGGACCAGAGGCCACCGCTTTTAACTGCACAACAAGTCAAACAGTTTGGGGCCCGTTGGTCTAATCTTTAGCAGTAAAGAGTTGTGTAGATGGTCATTGAAGCGAAATAAACGCAGTGGAGTAGAAAGTACAATATTTACAAACCATTATTAGCAAAGTAAGTACTTGAGCACTAGTTAAAGCCTAACTCACTGAGTTGAAATAATTTGCTGACAGCTTGGTGCCCCCCCAGTTCAAAAATCCTATGTGTGCCCCTGCCACTGGCGGACCCCCAGACTGAGAAGGGGCCCCTTGTTCCTCATTTGGTGTGCAGTTTTGTTTGCTTGTTTTTTTTGTTTGTCTGTTTTGTTTTGTTTTTCGCCTCTTTGTGTTCATTGTGTGGACATTTCCAGACACAGTGTATGACTGAAAGGGCTTTTACATTCCTAGTTTTGGACTGGCTCTCCCCACAGGGACCCCTGCGGTCCAGGCCTGGTCCCTCCAGTCTTGATGCTGGAGGTCTTATGGGGGATCAGTGTATGTTAGCTCCAGTTTGTGCAGGATGGAGGGGGGTTGTGTTAATTTTTGTGACCTGATGCTGATTTTGATTGACCTCTCTGCCCCCTTCTACTCTGAGAACTATAGCCCAATTTTTTTTTTTTCCAAGAGTTTGCCCATAAAGTTGAGACTAACATTAAACAAGCTACATTCTCGACATAAAAATCTAAAGAAGATTTTAAAGACATGTCTTCAGTATAATTAAAATATACTGAAGACATTATATATTATAAAAATAGTATAATTTTTGTATTATCTCTTTTGTCCCGTGGCAGCAGGGGGAAAGAAAGAGTTCGACCGGAAATGCTGCGATTGAATCTTAAAAATAAAAGCATCTTTTTTTCTTTTTTTTTTTTAGGGCAAAATGCGTTTGGGTTACAAAATGTAAATGTTCATGTAATTACAAAACGTTCATGCAATATAAGTTGGTGGAAATGATATAAACTGAAACTCGCCGACCATCCGCTTTGCATTGAAGCTAATCTGCGAAGTGAGATTTTATTGTGAAGGTCCTCACTTGACGCCGCCGTGAGTTGCCGGTTAGCTTGACGCTGCTCAGTGATCGCTAGCAGCCACGTCTCCGGGTCAGGTGTGGAGCAGTGTGTACGCCGGCCAGGTATGTGACTGTGTGCTTTGGATGCGGTCCCATTCAACATTCCCTCACCTTGCGGCCAAGTGTTTCTTTCTTGCTGCATTCATCAGATTTCTGAGCAGAAAACGGCGTTTAGCTAAAGGTCAATGTGCTGCTTCCTTCGTTTGCGGCGCTCGTCGCAGCCTCGGTGGTCCGCTGAGTTTATTTTGTCTGCACGGAGAGGTAAGATTTTCTTCTTCTGCCTCCAGAATAGACTCAACTTTGCGTCTAATCCCGTCTAATTGGTTCTTGTGTGTCTGCTAGAAGAGGCTAGCTGCACCAAACTCACCCCCACATCTGTGTGTGTGTGTGTGTGTGTGTGTGAAGGATCGGAGTGAACAGGTCCAGAGGTTCACTTCTGTCTCACAGTTTGGCAGGTCAATCAGTGCTCTCTCTCTCTCTTTCAGGTTGTTCTCAGGAAGCATCTATACAGGTAATGCGATGAAAAGCAGGCAATATGCATCGATATGGACCAAGAGTTACATTATAGTGAATGTCATAAGAGGACATTGTGGGTTTGACCACCATGAATAAGCACACCATATTGGGAAAATTGAAAGTAAAATTTTTCACTCTCCTTTTCAGCTGTTGGTACAGGATCGGCTCTCAGAATATTACCATCAGCACACTGCACATTGGAGAGCCTGATCAAGGGCCAGACTGCTCAGAAGATGGACTAACACTCAAAAGCTTCATCATCTCCTGACCTGAGGGTCCTCAAATGGCAGGCGCGATGCCTGGGAGCAGACCGACTGCCAGGCACCCACTGTGGCGCATCCTGTCACCATTTACCACCCGGCAGGAACGGGTGGTGCTGGCCCGCAGCGAGAGCCTGCCAGGGGAGCAGGTGCTGAAGATCACAGTCACAGAGACCACAGTGATCGAGGCGGAGTCCGGGGTGTGGAACTGGCGCTCCCTGGCCTACCTCGGCCTGTGGTACTTCTTCAGCTTCTGCACCCTCTTCCTCAACAAGTACATCCTGTCACTGTTACAGGGGGAGCCCAGCATGCTGGGTAAGGAGATCGATATACATCTGCTGCTAACATTAACCAGACTGAATAAGGAGTGAAACATCTTGCTATGCACCTCTTCGGAGTCTGCTGAGTGTGCCACGCATCATGAGTTGATGTTCTGACAGGAACGACTAGCAAAGACATGAGACCCACTCAGGACAAATTGTCAAAATACAAGGAAATGTCATGTACATTACTCTGTAGAATCTGTTTCATGTTGACATTTAAGAGTTTTTCTTGTAAATTTGTGTCCATCCATCCATCTTCTACTGCTTCTCCGTTTACCGGTAGCGGGGCTGCTGGAGCCATTCCCAGCTCACTCTGGGCGAGGGCGCGGTACACCCTGGACAGGTTGCCAGTTTATCGCAGGGCCAACACACAACCACGCACACTCACACTCAGACCAACGGACAATTTAGAGTCACCACTCAAACTAAACATGCATGTCTTAACACGGTGGGAGAAAACCTGAGTACCTAGAGGAAACCCACATAGGCATGGGGACAACATGCAAACTCTGCACAGAAAGTCCCCAGGCTGGAAACAAAACTCGTGACCTTCTTATTGTGTCTGTATTCAAATGTGTCCTTGTTTACAGTGCAATTTCCTCAGTGTTGCAACAGGTTGATTCTTGTCCGTGGTAGCTGCAGATAATTGGGATAATCTAGTTTGTCTTTGTCTGTCAGTGGTAATTCAGTGATGGCAAAACATGGCAAAGAGAAAAATTAACTGCAATGCAGTTGAAGGAGCTCAAGAAATTAGTTTGACATTCATGCTGTGAAGCTTCATTTCTATAGGTCTACTTTGTCATCTCTCACATGCTCCCTAGGTGCTGTTCAGATGTTGTCCACAACAGTCATTGGCTGCCTAAAGATGTTTGTCCCCTGTTGCCTCTATCAGCACAAGTCCAGAGCCGAGTACCCCCCCAACTTTGTCATGATTATGTTATTTGTTGGGCTCATGAGGTGGGTTCCCTTTTTTTCCGAATTGCAAAATTACTTATTACATATTACAAATAATTGTTGTTAAACATTTGTCGCCTTACATATGCACGTCTAAATACCAACTACTGATGTATTCCTTGTGTTTTTTCCCTGGTGCAACCCGCATTAACACATTGACACTTTTTGTCAGGTTTACAACAGTGGTTTTGGGCTTGGTGAGCCTGAAGAATGTGGCAGTGTCGTTTGCAGAGACCGTGAAGAGCTCAGCACCCATCTTCACCGTCATCATGTCCAGGTTGATTCTTGGGGAGTATACAGGTAGATTTACATTATGTTCACCGTGGAGCTTGTGCATTTTCTGTAATAAAACATCTAAAACCAAATAACTACTTGTTTTCTATGTCACAATATGTCATACCATAAATGTGGTCAGCAGCTATCTGTTGTTGTCCTATTGAACTTCTCATTTTATCTATGTGTACTGCTTGTTGTCAGTATCAGGGAGGTGCTGAAGCCAATCTCAGCTGAGGTCTCGGGGCAGGGTAGAGTTCACACTGCTTTGCTTAGACCTTTATATGCCTTAATTCCTTTCACTAGATTGTAGGTGCAATATAAATTCATTAAACAATAGCAAAAAAAATTGAAGATGGAACCATATTACCTGTTTCATAATATGTTGTTTATTTCTCCTAATCAACTGTAGGTATCTTTGTAATGTAGAGTGCATTTATCTTAACTGATAGCATTGGCTGCCCGAATTCACTTGAATAAGTATCACTCTTAATTTTGTTAAGTGCATTGAGCTGTGTTAACATTTGTCTTTATGGAAGAATGAATGTAACTTTGTATTACTGCAGTGAGTCATTTCATTGTGCATGTTGTTTGTTTGTCGACCTGCAGGACTGTGGGTGAACCTGTCCCTGTTCCCTGTCATGGCCGGCCTGGCCCTTTGCACAGCCACAGAGATCAGCTTCAACATGCTCGGCTTCTCTGCAGCTCTGTCCACTAACATCATGGACTGGTACTGTAGCAGTCAATGCAGCCATTCCACACCTGCTTGATGCTTGATTTAACCCTTTTTCTCTGCTCAGTTTGCAGAACGTATTCTCCAAAAAATTGCTAAGTGGAGACACATACAGGTTCAGGTAAAAGACTGTGATACCTTCTATTTATAACTGTAACAGTGTGCCCCACAGCGCTATAAAAACTCATTCATTATCGAATTGACTTATTTCAGCCCCCCTGAGCTGCAGTTCTACACCAGTGCAGCAGCAGTCATCATGCTTATACCTGCCTGGGTCTTCCTTTTGGTAGGTCAACATACATTGCTACACTTAATGTTGTATTTAAATTATTGTCAGACCTAGACCAGTTTAGTTACATTCTTTTTGACTTAATTAGTTTTAAAAAGATCAGCAGTATAACTCAGACAACTTTCATCTGATTTTTACCAGCGACACATTTGTCAGTGTTATTTGCAAGCAGAGAATATGGCAGGACAAAGTTCAGGGTTGGCTCACCAGGTTTAATGGTGATAATTGGCCCATTTTGTGTCCATGGGGCAGGATATTCCAATAATTGGGAAGAGTGGACAGAGCTTCATCTTCAGTCAGGACATGATCCTGTTGCTGCTCTTCGATGGCGGCCTGTTCCACCTGCAGAGTGTCACTGCCTATGCTCTCATGGGGCGTATCTCACCAGTCACATTCAGGTAGGAAATAGCCATCAAACACATCTGCAACAGGTTGTTGGATAGATGTTACCTGTGACACACTACTTAATTGTGTCAGGCTGTTTCTGATAAAGCTGACATCGGAGGTATTTTTCCAGGACACTTCATTAAGTATACAAAGCCAAAACTAATATGGTTCTATCACCTCAAGTAAAGTTTTGGGTAAAGTATGTTAAAAAAAAAAAAAAAAAAGAAGGAAAGAAATGTTTCTCACATGGTGCCTCCAAATTTTTAGGCCATGCGGGTTTTTCTGTACACTTCCTCATATCATAAAGGGGGACGGCCCTGATTTTTCACAAGCAAGTCTGCTCTGCTGCTTTGGATATACATTTATATTAATACACTCTCAAAATGATGTGCTAGACTTTGGCATAAAGGCCAGTGACTGATTGCACCTTTCTGTTCTTGGTTAACTCTTGTGAACGCTCTCTGTGTTTTATCGGTCATTTCATGTCCAGATCGACTGATTAAATACATCACACTCATTCTGATGTAAACGTTTGGGGGGGGTTCCGTCCTCAGAGAGGGCTGGTAGAGTTGAAGCAAGAGATGCAAGGATGAATACACAGAGATGATTCAGTTTTTACAGATGAACTTCTGATGGCCATCATTACCTCCGAAGCCCACAAGGAACAAAACAAATGTCAGTGAATCTACTTGAAAATTGCCAAAGAAAAGTAGGTTTGGGTTTTGTTTTTTTTTTTTCTCTTTTTGTTTTTTTTCTAATTTTTGTCAGGTTGCTTCACTATTGTAAACGTATTTTTTATATAATAGGGAACTTGTTGTGTGAAAGTGGTTAGACTGATAAGTTTATGTGAGTGGGTGTGACCCCTAAACAATCTTTCTCTTCATACATAGTAGGGATGCACCGATGCTGATAACAGGCACTTGCACTCGCACTCATTAAATTGCCACCAATACCACAACGCCGATTTATGGCAGTGTGCGGTTTACAGCACTTGACTGCAAGGACTTTTGTTCAGCATATACCAAAGTTTTACTGAAATCTTACAATATGTGTGGCAGTACCAGGTTTATATAAACACTAATGGAGAATGTAAGTATATGACAATTTTGTTAAATTTGTGTTTGTCACAAGTTTCACTGCAATAGTCACCCACGTAAAAAAAAAAAAAATCATACCGAGGAATATTGTTCAAATAACAGACGATATCAATGGGGGAAAAAAAAGTAATAGCATAAGTGTTATCGGTGAGTGCTCAAATGCAAGTGCTGGGTGCTGGAAAAAAGTGGTATCTGTGCATCCCTAATACATTGTATGATATTCATCTCAGCCAGCGCACAAAGTGGATTTATTGTATGTCAACGCTAACACTGACAACACTTATCCCTTCCTCAGTGTCGCCAGTACAGTCAAGCATGCCCTGTCAGTGTGGCTGAGCATCATTGTGTTCAGCAACCAGATCACCATTCTCAGCGCCACTGGCACTGTGCTCGTGTTCATCGGGGTTTTCCTCTACAACAAGGCCAGACAGTTCCAAAGGAAAACCCTACAGGCCATGGCTGCTGAGCAGAACTACAAGCTCCTACTTCAGGACCAGAAATTCCAGGCTTGTCAGCCCAGTGAGGGCTGTGATGACTCACATGCTGCTTGAAATTTGGTTGCCTACCTGTGGCTGTCCAGACACAAGGCTCAATATTTGTTTCCTCTTTACTCCTCAACTGAAAAGGATAAAATCTGCTCGGAGAGGAATGTGCACAATCCAGGTAAGGAGGATTCACACACGTTTTCTTGGGTTTGTTTGTTGTCACTGTAATGTCCGCATAGCTTGAAGCAAACAGTGAGTGGTTCGGTAACAGCCAGTATCTATCTGGCCAAGCCATTAAGTGTCCTGTGGAACGGTGCTCCCTCTCTAACAACCTTAATCTCACCTTATCACATTACCCTGTCCGTACTCTTTGGTTTTGTCGAATATTGCTCAGTTAAAGGGGGGAAGCTCAGGGTGTCCTTCAGCTTTTTGAAGGAAATTACTTCAGTAAGTTTTTTTTTTTTTTTTTTTTGGTTTGTTTGTTTTACATGTTCATTCCAGAGTGTGCTGGTTTATGTCACATTTGTGGTAGAGCAGCAGCTGCTGAATGTTACTGTGAATATTGGTAGACCATTATAAGATTTTAAATTGTGAAAGAATGACTAAAAATGGACCATACAATGTAAACAGTTCTCTCGAATACATCTGATATCAAGATGTGAATAGGGCACATGTGAATAGGGTACAAGTGCCTAAGATGTCATGCTGTTTGGAGGCTTTTCCAGCCAAAGCTTTGACTGCCAGTTTGGCACTTATGAGCAATGTGTGGAACGTTTGAAAGCCACTTAATGCATTCTACGAATGCTCATAGCTATCACAAACTGTTGACGCGTATGTAGAAATCTATGTACTTGTAATTCCATTTTTTGCTCTTTGTAACCATCCTGCTGCATGCTGGGATAGCAGCCCTGGGAAATGATTAGGAAAAGGGACTCAGTGAACAGATGCATGAACATGCTGTTTAGAACACAGTTATAAACATTAGTTGTGTTCTGTTTTTGCAGCTTGGCTCATTGGCTTTGGCCATTTATGTTGAGACAGCCAGACAATCAGACCCCATGTTATTAAATTAGGGTGAAGGTGGATCAAAAAAAAAAGGTGATCCAGGAATTTTTAACAAAAAAAAAAAAAAACAAAAACCACTTAACACCTTTTCAGTTAAATTTGTTGTACTGTAATAAATAAATCTGTTTACATTTGCTTCCTGTGCGAAGAGAGAATCTTAGCAACATTAATAAAGTGACGAATAATGTTTGTTCAGGATACAGTTAGGAAAACAGTTAACAGCCCTCTCAAGTTCTACTGGCAAAATTTCATGTAAAACACGCAGGCTATCTTTTAGCTGCTTTAAAATGACAAGTAATGCTCAGCTGTTGTTCATTAATACATTTTAGATTACAACAACAACAACTAATTCAAGTTAACTTTCACAAAGGGCTGCCAGTGCTTACGTTTCTGACTTCCGTTTTCATAGTGAAGGCTACACTTATACTGAAGATGTTTTTCTTTTATGAAAACCAGGTAAAACCACAATTTAATCATCATTCAATCATTAATTATCATAATTTAACCAAAATTTTTTGGGCTTTTTTGCAATCTTCCATATTCAGTCTTTGAATTGCTGCTTTGAGTATCACTAAAGGTTCAAAAGTGGAAAGTGTTGAGATAGGACAGTGTAATTATATACTGTCTTTGGGAATGTTCAAATCCAATGTAAAAATATTCAGTCATGTTAAGATGTTAAAGACTGCAGAAAATAAAAGCGTTTTCTTTTGAGCACATTGTGAAAATGTTTTTTCAGTATCCGAATGAACCAGTTATTAATGTCCTACGACTAACTGAACTACACATTTTTGTTGGGTATAAAGGTTTATCAGTCCATCACAGGGCCAGCACACCTACGGACTATGTAGAGTCACCAGTTAACCCAAACATGATGTCTTTGGACGGTGGGAAGACACCCACACAGGCACAGGGAGAACATGTGAACTCCACACAGAAAGGCCCCAGGCCGGGAACCAAACCCAAGACTTTCTTATTGTGGGGCAACACAATGCCACCTGTTTCTAATTTTGGCAGGAGGCGTGTAGTGTTCACTGGGTTTATCTTGAAATGGTGAGAAACAGAAACTTCCATAGGGCTAAAAAGAAGGTGGTAAATGAAACTATGTCCTTTTTATATTGTAGCTACTTTAACTCAAAGTGTCTGTACTGGACTACTTTCAGTCTCATCACATGCCCTTCGTTGTCCTTTCTTTATATGCAGCCTGTTGGACCATTTATCAATAATGCAGTTAACTGCAATCTTTGTATAGTTTATTTATAAGGAAATTTAGTGGTTTCTATCAAACACACAGGAATATAACACTTTGGAATAAAAAAATACAGTGGCTTTCTTACATGCATCACTTACTCCACTGCCAAGTAAAATGAATTTGGATTTACTTCCAATAAAATGAACTATGTAAGCCTGATGTCATCCTTCAAAGCTCAACAAAGAATTTGTTTTCCTTAGACAGTTCATGTTTGACCTATCTAAATTTAAAGAGCTCAAAAACGGTATTGTATGAGTTATAATGTTAGAAAACTGAGACAATTTCAACTGATAACCAACCTTTAAATCTGCCATTCACTGTAAGGAATGAGGTCATCTTACCGGTGGACAGAAAATCTTCATCAGACTCTCATAGCTAAGGAAGGTTACGGCATTGACGGGGAAGGCCCTCAGGCTGTTCAGTAAAAGCCCTTTGAAAAAGACCCTCAACCCTTCCTCTCTCACGCTCACTCTCACGCAGTGGAGGACCCCGGTGTATTCCCTGCCGCCGGCTCCTGACATCTGAAGCCGCGCTTTCACCACATCCATTGGCGTGGCAAATGCCCAGGTCACCACGCCCGCAATACCACCTGCCATCAATATAGCAAATGTACCTGGTGACAGAGACGGTAAATGCAAATCTTTAGTCAAATCAAATGTATGGCACCAAGTCATTAAGGGTTTCTTCAAGGTACTTTCATATAGAGCAGGTCAACACCAAACGCTTTACAGTGTTATTTAAAGCAGTGCTTCTCAAACTTCACATCAGGTACCACCTCAGAAAAGAACACTAAAATACAGTAGTGTGGTAGGTCTAAGTATTCATCAGAAACAACGCAGAGATTTTATTCCTAAGAAGTACTGTATATGTAATATTGTCAGCCCCTGTAACATTTTACACAGTTTGAACAGTAATATAGTATATACATATATAAATAAATAAACAAACTACAAAGGAGAACAGCTACTTTTTTTCAAGTCTTAGTTTGTATTGCCTTTCATTTTCTTGCCATCAGTTGATGATATATTTTCGTCCATTCTCATATTTTTGAGAGTATTTGATTTAAATGTACTTTATTTTATTTACATTTAGTGCAGTGATTCTTTTGTGTGCCAATAGAGGGAGCGTGCGTACCACCACTCTTTGAGAAGCACTGATTTAAACCATCTCTTAGTATCTGCAGTAATCTTACCAAAAAAAAAAAAAAAAAAACGGAAGGGATCAGTTGTAGTGTAGATAGTGACAGTAAAAATAACAATAACTAATTGTAATTGTAAATCACTGAGTGTCTGTGTATTGCCTGTGGGTTCCTAACTCGGCACGGTGGAAGAGTTATACGCTTTTTGACTGACCTGATTGTGTGCCACTCTCTGTCAGAGCTTTTCGAGTGACCTCATATGGCAAAAAGTAGAGTCCATAGCAGGGAACATCTCTGAGAGCGAGGGCCAGCCCTCCTCTGTACAGACCCCTCAGTCCTTCCCCCTTCAGGATAAGGGAGAGACAGTGGACTGGTCCACGGTATCGGTCGGCGGTTGTTTGACCCTGCAGACGCACCTTCACCAGGTCAATAGGCGCTAAAACAAAAACCTGAAAGCACATCATGTAAAAGGTTCAGTTCATCCGAAATGTTTTGCTCCATGATGATTTTCTGATCAGGTTTTGAAAAGTTTTATGATGCCAAGCTTTTAAACTCACATCACTAAACGGATATGGTACGGATATGAGCAACAAGTTATGTTTGTGTATAGCTAATTTGGCTGTTTCGTAGATTTCACCATGACTGCTGTAAATACTCATCACTACTTTTTTTTAATCCATATTAAATAAAACTCCATTGTTTATATATTTGTGGTCTGTTTTTAAGTCAAGTGAATTTTCATTTGTATTGTGCACAAGTTATCCACAGCCACTTTCCAAATGGCGCTGGTCTTCAACAGCCCTTCTGTCATACCCGTGTGCTTCCCCGACAGATTAGGTGAAAGCTCGGGTGGCAGATACTCTTTTATGATAACACCACTCAAAAAAAAAAAAAAAAAAACACAGCAAAATAACAACAGTTGCATATAGTCCTAAGCCTTTGAATAATGATGAAATAATGTTTCTAATTTGGATTTCTATCATTTCTGTAATAGTAGTTTCACCTAGGTCCATGGTTGATTGCAGCCCACTTCCATCCCCTGACAGAGATAAAAATGTGAAATAGAACAGTAGTATTAGTAGAAAAATAGTAGAATAGTATTAAAAATTGCAGAAGCACAACATCAATTACAGGTTACTAACAGCATTTTCAAGCAAGCTAGCTCGTCAGGGACCAAATTGGTGTCCAACATCTTGCCCAGGGTTAGATCAGGTTATTCGTTTATGCCTTTAAAGCATAACCAGACTCAGAATGGGTTGAGACAGAGAAGCATAAAGATGTGCTCCTTCAGTAGGAAAGAAAAAGAATTAAAAATACTGAAAGATGAACCAATATATTGTTTTGGACAAATACAGAATGATGCCATGTTGGAAAAGCAAGTGTTGTGATGACAGCAAACCATATAAATAAAGCACACAATCTCTAATGATGGTGGAGCGGCCGCCATCATTAAATCAAGAAATAAGGCAGGACGGCGGTGTAACACTGAATACAACCCAAACATGAAGGGATTTTTAATTTAGATAAATATATCAACTTCAGTCAACGCATACACACCGCAGTTGACGGAAGCTGCAGTACACCTTGGTTAATATTTTCAGCAAGTGTCCCAGCAAAACTCCTGGTTCATATTTGATGGCTCAGACTGCTGTTTGTGGTTACTAATGTTATCTGTAACAGTCTTGTATCAACTGCTTCATGTCTATAGTCAACCAATATCAAGCACACCTGAATCATCAACTCACTGTCCATGTTGTAAATAAATCTAATTGATTGATTGACAAAGTTGATTCCTTATCACGCTGGTGAGCCGCTGACCTTCGCTCCAGCACCATTCAAGTTTGACCCCAATAAATTGGTCAACAACGTGGAAGTGTGTGCACACTGTTAACCCAAAAGTTACGTTAATACCACTTTTAAAAATGAGTTTTATTGCATTACTTAAACAGTATGAGCATGTGAAGAGAGTTTGAGATGCTCATTGAGTGCACTTATTTTTTAACAAACTTAAACTATCAAGTATTACCTCAGGCCACAGTGCTGCCCGTTTGTGATTGGCCCAAAGCTCAAAACAAGTCTGCACTTGTCCAAACTGCCACTTTCAAATTTTCTGAACAATTTAAGGTCTTTGCACTCTGCATGCTCCTCTGACAACACGAGTTCTGCCTGCTTTCTTCAGCAGCAGCAGTTTGAACAGAACATTTGCCTGTTTCCTGAATGAGGTGAGTATTCTACGCTCAAAATTAGAAACTGAAACTTTCTAGTTCGAATTGTTTACTGTACATTTCAATGTGTGTAAATTTGAGGTTGACTGAGGTAAATTTTGAACATTGGACATTTGCAGCATTGTATTTTTAGAGTAGTTCTCTCTCCTTGTGTGTTTATACAGTAAATTCTTTTGAAAAAATGCCCACTTTTAAGCCTCATTTGCCCTAATATTTTTGTTTAAAGCAATATTAAAATGCCTTGGAAATGCAAGTACTGCCCTGCCATCTGTGAGAAGAGGGCACAGGTTTTTTAAAGCATGGGACTTATGCCATGACCTTGCTTGCATCAGGGATGTATGTGTACATTCAGGTCTCTCAATGCACTCCATAGCCATTTATCCTGTTTTCACCCCAGAACTGTGGATCAGTCACAAACTGTTGTTCCTCAAATTAAGTTTCGCTGTTTGTCATGCAAAATTTTTCAACCCTGCACTGAAACTGACTACTTTGTCCATCTGCGGAGTACTCACTAGTACAAAGTAAATCACAAAGTTGATTGTCCTTATAAAGACTGTAATTTTCAGAGCAGTGTATACTCCACTTTCAATGCACACAAAAGTAAAACACATAGAGAGCTAATTCCAAGTCTGAAATAATTGTCAGTATAACCAATGATGCTTGTGATGAAGCAGCCCGTGAAAGTCAAGGTGAGCTAGAGCAACTGGCATCCTCGGACCACTAAAAATCTCAAAACAAACTGCGTGCTTCACCCCAGTCAACAGCACTGCTGAAGAGTAATTAACCCTTTAACCCTTTCTCTATCTTTACCATTCACATATCAAATTGTCCAATACACCACCTACTGTCACAACATGGGACCTACACTACAACATTTGAACACACAAAATGCTTCTAACAGTTTGTTTATACAACATTATCTCGAATAAAACCACTGTGAATTCTAAAAATAATAACGTTTGTGAAAGCCATACAGCTGAATGTAGACAACTTGCTGTTAACCTGTATATTCCCTTTTTGTCTTTTCTCTCACTGTAGGCTCTTAATGAGGGAGACTCGCTGGACACTGCCCTGGGAATCCTTTGCTATGAGAACACCAGCACTGCCACAACTAAACCCCACAAGAGTGGGGATCATCTTAGAGGGCAGCGTTGTAATGGAAACACTCACCAACCTACCTCAAGCAATGTGCTTCTTGTTTGGCTTAACACATGCACTGCACCTGCAGTACCCAGAGAGCCTGAAAAACACTTTTACCTTCGTTCAGCAGGTAATGCTCAGTTTGGGTCGAGGTGAGCGCTGAAATGGCACAATTCTTCATGTTCGTGTCTAGATTGTTGTCCAAATACATTGCACTCACTAGAGCATTTTCTTATCCCACTGAATTCATATTTTTAATAAACCTAGGATTTCATGTGTATTTAACTTAAAATATTAAGTTTTGACTACACTACTTTAAAGTAGTCTCCACAATTCTTTTCCATTGTTGATTACTTAAAACCATTTAAGTTTATATAACTTAAAAAGGTTAAGTTATGACTATTGCAAACTTAAGTTGACTATACTTGAACAAATACATTTTCTCTGCTGTCAATTACTTAAACCGTTTAAGGCAATCACTTGATGAAAACTGTTTCAGTACATTTAATTTATCTGGGTTTACAGTTTATGCATGTCTATGGATTTCAAAAGTCAAATACTACGATGGTGTGTTGTAAACGCTTCCTTCTACTTTAACATTAAGTTAAAAAATCCACTTAGATTTTCACTTAACAAGAAAATGAAAACTACTGTTAGAATCCCAAAGTTTCAGCTTTATTCATTGCAGTAACATCACGTGCAATTCGACTGCCAATTTTTTTTATACATATTTCAAATATTGGTTGGTGTATTTATTTATATATTCGTTCTGTCAATTTAAAATTTCTACCCTATATACTTTATTCTTGTTTTTCTCTCTTCTTATGAATGAGTAAATGAACTTCATTGTCATTATACCAACATTACAACGCAATTTTGTGCTGCTTCTTTCTCAATAAAATAAATATAATTGAATATAAAAAGGAGATAAAACGGAAAATAAAAATTCCAAATAGATAGTTTGGTCAAGGACTATACACAAAAAAAAATAAACTGAATTACATTAACATATAAGAATTTTAAGAAATTGTAAGAATTCATGACGACGTTTGAGAATGGAAAAAGAAGAGGCATTTGAGGAGATAGCATGTTGTAAAGTAGATGCAAAGATATAGAGTGACAGTGCTAGTGTTCATTATTTGGAAGTTTGGGAGGAGTATATGTGTCTGTCTGTCTCTTATGTCTGATGCTGCTCTAGGATTTAAAATGCAACACTTCCCCCCTGAAGGACTAATAAAGAATTATTATCTTATGTTGTCAAGCATGAGGTTTATTCTCCACTGGAACATAATAATTGTTAAACTTTATTTGCTTGATTGCAATTAATTTGCGCTACTTCTCTCTCTCCTGTACTGGCCTAGACATTCATTCTCCAGGTTGTTGTGGATACTGCCTACTCCAGAGATACAGGACAACACAACTTTACACCATTAATCACATTTTTCCACACTGTCTAATTTTTCAGTGGTGCCTTACAACTGTGCCTTGCTATTTGAAACTAGAAGGACTTTTCACACCCTGAAAGTGGTCAGTTTCATAGCACTTGCACTCTATCGTTGCTTGTAGATCTTGAGCTATGTGCCTTCAGGTGAAAGCAGCCAGTGACGGTCAGCTGTTCTTACCTGCATGAGACCCGAAAAGCAGCCAGCAGAGAAGATCTGTGCAGCAGAGGCTGGTTTGCCTTGACTGCGGTTACTGCGCTGAGACTGAGTGAGGTAGTCTAAGGCATTACTGTAAGAGCCAAAGACAATGGAGTTGAGGATGCCAGTGGTCAGCACTGGAAATGCCATGCCTTTGAAAAATCCATGGAGCTGATACAATAAAAAAAACAAACAAACACGGATAAGGATGCATCTTTCTGCCATGTGGAGGACGGGGATATTTCTACAGTAAAACCTGGTGAAGCAGACATTACACCTACCCCTTCACGTGCGTACGTGCTGGTGACGCAGTGAAGTATGCCTTTATACACAGACTGGGCCTGCAGGCGCACCTAAAAATATTGAAACTAGAGGCGTCAGATAAAGCTGGTCGGATGTCTTCAGCCATGTTTATGGATCCAGTGATTCATGTTACCTTCACGGTGTCTAAGGGATGTCCTACTGCCAGTCCCACTGCACCTACAATACAATAACATGCAAGGAAATGTTTTTTTCTGCACATGTAGAACTTAACTAAAAGTATACATGATGTATTATTGCTTTTTTTCTGAAATATATATATATGTTTTGCTCTTACCTGAAATGCTGCCAGCTATGAATTCCAAAAAAGGCATGACTTGCACAATTTCACAACCTGCACAAAAAAGTTACATATCATAAAGATAAAACCTGAAGCGGACCCTTTATAGCTGATGCACAGCAAAGCTGCTATTGGCCTGGATGACTAACACATGACTGTTAGATATGCGTAAGGTATATGTTTACATCAAAGTCCAAGGTGATGGCCAAATCTTGCAAGCACTCATTTTCTATTCTGAGCACAACTCTCCTGCAGCGATTTTCACATTCTGTGCCTTTTAATTTTCTGAACATTTTCCAAAAAGCTTCCTTTCACTTTATTTTGCATCATGAACAATGGCTTAAATCACTGTCATCAACAGTCCTGTATAAAGTACCAGTAGAGCCAGGAAATGTACAGTTATCTTACTGGAAAATGACTCAAGTAAAAGTTAGAACACTACTTGAATGACAATCTTGGTAGAGCTTCCGCCATAAAACCCCAGGCTACCATTTGTTTTGGGCTGGTGCCTTTAGGACTGGCAGTTAATTTCTAACCTCTTAAAGACTTTTTAAGGACCTTGTCAAAATATTTTCAGACCTCATGGCCACTTCAGGCTGTAATCAGCAACACGGCTTAAATTTACTGAACAGTCTGTGATTAAATCCAAAGAATTCCATAGTTCAACCAACAACAGAACTCAGATAAACTGGGAAGGAACAAATCTCGAAAAAGAATAAATGGCAGTAGCTCAGTGGGTTGGGACGGGAGGGCTGCCGGTTCATATCCCAGCCCAGACTGAGTAAAAAGTGTGATGTGTGTGGACTGGTTGATGGAGAGGTGTCAGTCCGCCTCCAGGGCACTGGGGGCCTCATGGATGCATGTATAGTCCTGTTTGATCTCAAGCAGAACCTCACAAAGTGGCATTCCTCTGTGAGTCAGCCTGTTGGGCAGCAGCAGCAGGAGGAGGAGGTACATCACCTGATCTCCCTCCTCACATAAACTTAACCTTTCTGCTGCTCACAGTGAAGGTACAACAAATAAAGTAGGCTGTCGGTGTTTTTGGAAGAATCCAGGACTTTGAGAGTAAGTTGGACATAAAGTGAATAACAAGTAACATGCACATCCGCCAGACCACCCCGATTTCCTTCATGTATTTATTTATTTATTTATTTATTTATTTTAATAGTATGGATACTTCAAAAACTGCTGTAAACGCGGTGTTTTTCACTGCACCCATGGCGTTCTGTGATTAAAACGGTTCCATACATTATATTAACATACATGTTGTCTTAATCGTATTGTGTCATGCAATAAAGCTTTTTTGCTGGTTTACCTTTGTCTTAAAGTCATCTCATCGTTTCGAAGGCCCTGCAGTCCTGCTCTGTGGAAACCTCTCCTTCCGCTCCCTCAGCTCTCTGCTTACGGCGAGCTGCAAAACCGCTCAAGTTAATGGGCCACCAAAAGGCAACGCTTCGTGTTTGAAGGGCTGTCTTTTCAGATTAAAAGCCACCATGAACGTACTTTTTATGTAAAACGACAAAACGCGAATTTATTACGACAGATTGAAAGTAATTTGTAATACGTATGTAATTTCTGCACTTCACCACTAGAAAACATGTGCAATGTATATACACACACACATACATTATATTACACACTATAGGCGCAATATTCAGTGACTTATTTCAGGTTAGGTTATGTGACATGGCATCATTAGTGCGTTAGATTTTTTATTCCAACAGACCTTGAAGTTTGATTTTATTGTGAAAGGAAAAAGGATGATTTCCGCTATTTTTGCTCCGTACTTATTGTCTTTCGATGAAAGAGTCAAAAGTAGCAAAATAAACGCGGTCGCCTAAATCTCCGACCGATTTTCTAATCGCAAGTAAGCTGCACACCAAACATTGCATTTTGCACAACATGTCTTAAGTGAACAGCCTCAACGTGTAAGCAAAGGGTTTGTGTTGACGTCCTGTCCTCTGCTCCAGGGAACACGTGTGGAACATTTTGTGTATTTACGTTGTGGGACTGTTCAGTGACTCGTCACGTTTTATTTTTGGCTTGTTTCGAGGACGGGATTCTCATTTCAGAATGGATATTTCAAAATATTTTTTTTAATAGGATGACATTACTCCTCGTTCTTTAGGAACTGTCGGTCCCTTTAAAGTCGCGTGAGAGGTAGAAAATAGGTGTCGTGTATTTATGTGACACGCTGCTGCTGATTCAGGATTCATACTGAGTCCAGTTAAGTATTTCATAAAACGAACAATAACAGCTACTGCAGGCGGCTTTCCGATTAAACGAAGCACATACGAAGGAAAAGTGTACCGCGTGTTGTGTGTGTGTTGTACATAGCCTATGTATTGTGTGTGAAAATTTGTTAACTGAAAAGTGGCTAAAATAAACATGTAATTTTGTTACCTGAAAAATTGTAACATTTTGTAATTTGTTGTCTCAAAAATTAGCAAAAATATGTTCTTTTGCCTGGAAAAATGACTGAAATGTGTTTTCTTACCTGAAAAATGGCGGAAAGGTGTTATCCTGTTGCCTGAAAAATAGACAAAGAATAAATAAAGAAAAGTGAGAAGGTGTGTTTCTTTATTTTTAAGCCACGCTCGGTTTCTATTCCAATATATAGCCTATATATGTGTGTGTGTGATCAATAAAGTTCTTCTTTTAGTCATCTGAGAACATTTAATACGTTGTTTTCTGTCCCGAACAAGTAAAGTAGAGCATGTGTGAATGAATAAATGAGAAGAATTAACGTAAATTAAGTCCATTTGCTTGTACAGCGCAGCCTTGCCTCATCCAATATGGCGGCTACGTTTTTACGTCTATGCCCTATACAGCCTATGGCTGTCATCCCCGGTGTCCACGTGACCCAAACACTTCACATCACCATGGCAATCAGACCAAACAAATCCAAAGACAAATAATCCACCAGTGGAACAGCATGGCTCCCTCACCTGCGGTTCCCTGTCGACGTTGGTACTTTCTTTATGTTTGGGCTGACTTCTGGTGAAAAGGCTGGATAAAGTGGAGAAGTTTACGTTGAATAAATGTTACATCTCTTTGAGGAGCGCAACACGCCATCTAGCAGCTCTGTGAAATGAAAACAAATAAGAGGAAATGCAAATCTTTTTGTATAGGTACCCGAGTGAAGTCGTTGATTGCATTGCATAAAGAAAACTGTGAATCCTGTATTATAAATTAAATACAATTAATGTAAATATAATTCACCTGCCGGAAGGTGTAGAAGTACAATTAAATAGCTAGAAAAGATCAGCAAGATTCCGTAAATCATTCTCGCTATATCAAAGATACAAAAAATAAAAAAATCTAACAATGTACAATACCACCTTTCCATAAAAGTCTGTCAACTGATTTAATTTAGCCAGCATTCAATCATTCCCTTTAAGCAATGGTGAATAAATAGTAGAAGTTGACAGTACAATTATTGCCCTTTTATTGTGGTCTAAAGACGCGATGTATTTTATGTAACTTTACTGAATCTCAAGGTGGCAACGCGATCGTAAAATAAATGTATTCAAAGTTCTCCTTCTTACTCGCCAAAATGTTTATATTATTATTATTATTATTATACGGGACATAGATTTCCATACAATACCATACAGTCTTGTGCGGCACACAAAAATCATGGCATATGGACGTCATCACTAGTGGACACTGACTCGTTTGTAAACAGCTGGTGACGTCTATGTGGTGCGCGAAGAAGCTCGGGTTTAGTTTAGCTAACGGCAGAAAACGCGCCTTTCGGATTGCGAGACTTTCTAAATTAAACCCTTTGTTTTCAAAATTGTATTATTATACGGGACATAGATTTCCATACAATACCATACAGTCTTGTGCGGCACACAAAAATCATGGCATATGGACGTCATCACTAGTGGACACTGACTCGTTTGTAAACAGCTGGTGACGTCTATGTGGTGCGCGAAGAAGCTCGGGTTTAGTTTAGCTAACGGCAGAAAACGCGCCTTTCGGATTGCGAGACTTTCTAAATTAAACCCTTTGTTTTCAAAATTGTATTATTATACGGGACATAGATTTCCATACAATACCATACAGTCTTGTGCGGCACACAAAAATCATGGCATATGGACGTCATCACTAGTGGACACTGACTCGTTTGTAAACAGCTGGTGACGTCTATGTGGTGCGCGAAGAAGCTCGGGTTTAGTTTAGCTAACGGCAGAAAACGCGCCTTTCGGATTGCGAGACTTTCTAAATTAAATCCTTTGTTTTCAAAATTGTATCTGCAGTCTTTGTCACATCCATCGCTGAAATACAGCATCTCATTGCTTTTAGGTTGACATCATGGCACAAAGAATAAAGCAAGAATAAATAACACAGCTACAATTAGAAAATGAGGACTTGACTAATTTCTGCTTCAGCCAGCTGGAAAATATTTTTTTTTTCGACAGTTTCTGAGGAGTAAAACATGACAACTCTAACAAGGCAAGACCTCAATTTTGGGCAAGGTAAGATAGCCAAACTATCATGAAACTGTCAAACATTAACCCACCATGTCCGTGTACATAAGCCATTTACACGGACGCTGGCGTTTGCCAATTCATAGACTTCGGCTGGCCAATCTGGCTACGCATTGCATATATTGATGTATTTCTTTAAAAAATACCCCTTATTTTATGTTTCGATGCGTTTTTTGTCATTGTATGTGATCCAATACGGAAACACCAAAATACCAGTTAAATTTCAGTTTTTGTGATTTTTCAGAGCAAAGGGGGAAATGATTGAAATGCGTTTCTTTACAGTGGTTGCCGACATCCTGTGTGAGTTCCTGGAGGTTGCTATTCATCTCATCCTGTATGTCCGTGAAGTGTATCCGTCAGGAATATTTCAGAAGAGAAAGAAATACAATGTACCTGTGCAGGTACTGATCAAAAATCCTGTGTCATCATTAGTTGGTAGAAAATCGTGTAATTTCATCTTTTAATACTAACGCCTTTGGTGCGATTACTTCTAGATGTCATGTCACCCCGAGCTAAATCAGTATATCCAAGATACACTCCATTGTGTAAAGCCACTCATTGAGAAGGTAACACATGAGCTGTATATGACAAATTAATACAAGTTCATATAGATGTCACCTGTACTGAAGTCTTTTATTTAACTCAGAATGATGCAGAGAAGGTCGTGGTGGTCATCATGGACAAAGAGCATCATCCAGTAGAGAGATTTGTGTTTGAGATTTCCCAACCTCCACTCCTGTCTATCAGGTTGTTCCCCCTTATCATTATATAAGAAATTAATATGTAATAGATCCTTCACACACATCTGAAAAATTAACAAGCTTGTTTTGTGTTATCAACATGTTTGTATTCACCAACTGATTTTATCTACACAGTTCTGACACGTTATTGTCACATGTGGAGCAGCTGCTGAGGGCATTCATCCTGAAGATCAGTGTGTGTGATGCTGTTTTAAATAATAACCCACCAGGTAACATCATTAGTTATATCTGTCTGCAGCAGAGCTCACATAATTTGTCACATCATATTCATGCATATACAAATGTGTGATGTACAGCACAGTCTTAGATGTGATCACCTCTCATTCGATGGACAAGGTACCTAAATGGATAATATCTCTGACACAGCCCTTAAAATTGCACAAAGCCTACTGAAGTACTATTCTAGATAGGTAGAGGCAATAGAAAATGAAAGCGAATCAAGCTTGTAATGCCAGTGATGTTGTTAAAGAGATAATAGGACATGCAAGTAATATTCCACAAAGAATATACAAAAATCTCACACTTGTATTACTTTTTGTCACAGGGTGTTCATTTACAGTACTAGTACATACCAGAGATGCTGCCACACGCAACATGGAGAAAGTTCAAGTCATCAAGGTGAGGGTTTGAAAACACTGCACACAAATTAAAATGTGATGCACCTATAGCAGCATTCCTGTTTCTTGACAGCATTGTAAGATGTTTTAGTAATATGTCAACACAGAGTAATTGCATGTGCCTGTTCTGCCACATTTGGGCTCTTTCCTTCTTCAGGACTTCCCATGGATAGTTGCTGATGAGCAGGAAGTCCACATGCAGGAGCCCAGACTCATCCCACTAAAGACAATGACATCTGACATAGTAAAAGTGAGCAAAAACATCTGTTCAGATTTAATTTAGTTCTAACTGACACTATGTTGACTGTTTTCATTAATATCAAAGCTCTCTATTAAAGCACCAGGGCTGAAAGTACTTTGGCACTGTGTTGGATCTCCAGCGTTGTGTCGTTGGACTCCCATTAAAAAAAAAATCAACATAAAAAAAAACAAAACCTGTTGATGCAGGATATTGTCAGGTTTGAGCAGTCAATTGAGTTCGCCTGTCAACAGAATGAGAGTAACGCAGCTTTCCCTCTCAACCAAACTAACATCAATAGCCAATCAGCAGGGGTGGACAGTAACAAAGTAAATTTACTTCAGTACTGTACTTAAGTACAGTTTTTGAGTATCTGTACTTTACTGTAGTATTATTTTGGGGGGATACTTTTACTTTCACTTCACTACATTTCAAGGACAAATATTGTACTTTTTACTCCACTTACATTTCTATTGATGCTCTCATTACTCACTACTTTTGCGCTAGTCTAACATTACTCATTTATTGTTTTTGTAACACGCACACCTCTGTGCATGTTACAGGTAAGAACATGGCCACAATGTATAAACCTCATCCTACCTGGTCTCATTCTACGTTATACATCGTGGCCGTATTATTATCTGGAACACACATACCTCTTGCATTCAGATGAACACGCATTAACTTGTAGCCAACACAAAAAAAAAACACCATTAACAACAAGTAATGTCCCGGTCCTTGTGTGTGTTGTTGTGTCTGAAGCTGTGGAGTACTTCTTCTAAATTTGCGGCCAATAGCTTTGTCATAAAGTTTTAAGGCTCAGGATTTTTTCTTACTTTAAGCTCTGGAGCACATTCTTACTGATATTTGGTTGTCTTTTTTCCCCCCTTTCACAGATGCAGCTCTACGTGGAGGAGAGAGCTCAGAAAACATAAGCACTTCAGGAATGAGCAATTTCTGTGACAACACTGAGCCACAAGTTCAGTTCAAAATGCAGCCTGTTGGAGCTGCTACAGCCTCAAAAGAAAGAAAGAAAGATGAATGTATGAGACTGTTATTAAGACGAGATGTTCCACATGCAAGTGTTTATGAGATGTGTACCTGATGCTGGCATTTGTGTGAGATTGTCATATTTGACTGGTATCTGTCTTTGGTTTACTATATGCCACACATACAATGAATATGGTTCTATTTTTACTGTCATGTATTGTTTATTACTCATTAAATGCAGACTTTTACAGTGACTTGATCAGGAAAACCGAATATGTGTAAATTGTTGCATAATGACTGTAAATGTCCAAATGAAATTGGATCATTAATAAGTAGATCAACGCAATAATGCTATATAATATGTACAACCAGCAGCTACAATCTGCAAACTACTTGTCACACTTTAGCCCAAGCGACATTGTTGATTTAAATAAATAAATGTTGTCTGTGATGGCTCAAAATTTTTGCTTTTTTAAAGCCTTAGTAGTAGAACACTTGGTCATAGCTGGTCACAGCTGTAACAGCTTCAACCCTTCTGGGAAGGCTTTCCACAAGCTTTAGATTGTGTTTTTGGGAATTTTTGACCGTTCTTCCAGAAGCATGTTAGTTAGCTCACACATATGTTGGACGAAGGCCTGGCTCTCAGTCTCCGCTCTAATTCATCCCAAAGCTGTTCATTCGGGTTGAGGTCGTAGTTCCCCAATAAATTTAAACAAAAATGGCATCTACACTGACTTTACTGTAACGGATCCTCTCACAATTCATCAGTCATTGCTCTGGGTTGTATTGGAGTGTGTTGAGTGGACCCCTAAGAGGAACAAGCTACATAAAAAGAATGCATCTCACTGCGGACTTGAAGTCAAACCTGCAGCAAACATGAAAACAGGTAGATCAACTATTAAGCCACAAGTTGGTCCAAAATCAGCCAATCCTACATCCTACTGAAACATCCAACATCTCAACCAAGACAAACTACAGCTGCTGCAGTCCAGTTAATCATCGCTATCAGTGTATCTAGAGGCACTGTTGGAAAAACAACACATTTCTGCTATATCAGCACATGAGAATGAGTCAGCCCCAAAAGGACATAATGTCAAGTTACCCAGTTTGTATGAAATACAGTCCTTTGTATGTTTGTTTCACAGTGAAGTGAGCAAAAAAGAGAGAAAGCCAAATAAACAACAATGAAATCAGTGTAGTAGAAGGAAACAAAGCTGGGATTCAGAAACTGACACCAGACTGTACCAGACAGGATTTTTGATGCTCAGTCATCTGTACCAGTTATTTCTGCACCGTTTCACCTTCCAGAAAGACAAAAGAAGAGGAACACTAGTCAACTTAAACCAATGACAGCAGCATAACGATGCCCATCACTCACAACCTGCACAGAGGCAGGATATAACAATGGTAACAATGATGGAGCATTGGTTTGAGAAAGCTGCCTGTCACTGTATGAACCTCATATCACCTGAATGGGATTCAAATAAATGTCTGTGCATAGATATTTTTGTAACTTTTATAGGACAATTTGTTACATTTGTCACACAAACTGTGGAATAACTTTCAATTTGGATGTATCAAATAGTATGACACAAGATTCATGAATGAGACACAATTCCATTGCAAATAGATGTTCCAATAATTTCTTAATTAAAATGAATGATGAATGTTTTATGATGAATGAATCTAAATGAATCAACAAAGTCATTTTGTCCCTGCCCAGACTCCACTATCCGCACCTATGGATGTAGTATCCTGTCACGTATCCTATGATATAGATGGACACAAGAGCAGCCAGCGCTCCTGCTGTCTTCATCACTATGCCAGTGTTACCGACACATATTCTGTTGTGGAGCCTGTGGATGGAAAAGAAAAGGGCTCAGTCAGGTCCAAAAGCTTGATCTTCAATTGCATTCTCTGCAGAGGCACATATACTGTACTATAGTTTCATCTGTATAGGTTTGCTCTAAAACTGCATCAGTAAATTCTCAGTAATTCAGTGTTTGTGTCCGGCGTCAGTTTGCTTTACCTCGTCATAGTTGACTGCGATGTCTCTACGTTCATGTTGATGTTGTCCTCGTTCCAGCGGTCATACTGCACTGTGCCAGTTGTGTTGGGGTCCATGTGGAAGTCCTTCCTCTCCTCAGAGGTTTGTCTGTCACTTGGAATCACTGTTCACTCGCTGCTCTGCTGCTCAGCCTGGACGCAGACTCTGCTCTGACACTGTGAGGATCAAGAGCTGTTTGTGTGCAACAAGTATAGCAATCTGGTGATAAGAGACAACAAAGATGTAGAGTTTTTTATTTTATCATGTATATATAGTGATGACAAGGTTTAACATGAATTGCTGCATTTAATACAAAGTAATGTGCTTGTCAGATAAATTGTGTCAATCAAAAATTTCTGTTGGCTGATCAGACCACATGACTGAAGTAATCAGACTCTAAAGGCAGTGATTGGTTGAGTGACACTCAAAGCTGAATCAGACAGTTTCCTCATATTGAAATAAATAAAGAAATTTGAACTCACCTGAGGCTGAAACAATCAACAACTTGCCAGTGAAACTGGTTTCCAGCACTTTTAAAGCCAGACTGAGACTGAAAGAGCCATTCCTCCTGATAGTTACGAGACCTCGGCCATAGTTCATGTGTTTAAAGAAGTCAGCCTGCCATAAATTCATTGGCTGGATTCCAACTGCTGTCTTTCACCCCCTATATGACTCCAACACAGTGATAAAGGGTAATTCAAACTTAGTCTCCAGTTTTATCATGTCATGTGCACATACTGGACTGCAAAGCAAAAATGTTTAGTGTCAGAGATTTCCTGATACTAATGCTTGTATTAACAGGTACTTCAGTCAATAAAACATCATTTTGTCATTTCAAAGACTGCTCTGCTGAGTATTTCTGTGTGAAGAAAGCCATTGATCTCTGCTCGCCATAATCATAAATAAACAAGTGTATCATCAAACATCAAATACAGGACAAGCAAATTACTCTGTTGTCTGCATGTGAAGACAGACGTGTGGTACACTTTACCTATGGAGTTAACATGCATCCATATCAGAATCACCAAATAGACCAATATTAAGGATGGTTCCAAGGTTTAAAGCTGCAAAGAGACCCTGCAAGGCACCAACAGGCCCAAAGTTACCCAGAAGAAAGCTCCAGCCTGAGCTTATTTTCGCTGCCCTTTGATCACCCTACAAGGACTGTTGGAGACAATGGCTGTTCATTTATTAACAGCATGGATATCGTTCAGTGCTGCCCCCCCATGGGCAGGCAATAAACTCTCTAATAGAGAATAGCACCCAAAGTTATACATTAAGCTCCACCTCAAACAAAAGTAATACAATTTTTTCATCTGATTAAAATTCTCCTGCTGAATGTTCAATGCTATAATGTAATGTTGTAATATACATGCATTCTTGGCCTATAGCAGCGCAACTAAAAGAAAGAAAGTAAGTGGACCTTACATTTTTAACTGTAGGCTTTGTTATAAAGGAAGGCTTAAGTCTGACAAGAAAGCTGTAACAGCTCTGACATATAATGGAGCTTGGTCATTAAGACCTTTGTACATTAGGAGAAGGATTTTAAATTCTACTCTGAATTTCACTGGGAGCCAGTGAAAAGAAGGTAGCACAGGAGAAATGTGATCTGCTTCTCTTGTTCCTGTTAATATCGGTGCAGCAGCGTTAGATAAACAAATAATAAACGTGGCTTGAAAAAAATATTCTCTGTAAAATCTTTTTTTTTTCAATCCATGATATTAAATACTGCAAATATGAACCACCAGAGAGCACAACTAAAGCTTGCCATTACCTCAGAGTGTAACCTTTTTTTCCCATGTTGCAATATCCACTATTATCTTGTAATGAGTCAGGCTGCTGTTACGCAGACAGTCAGATGAACTTTGGTATCAGACCCAGAGCAGGCTTCTCCATGAGTTCAACCCTGAGGCAACCGAAATAAACAGAAAAGCTGAGCTGATACTCCACTCGGCTCAGCTTTATCCTGATCCGGGATAACCACAAATTATGGTTTCTGTGTGTTTTCGATCTCTCTTAGTGCTTTTTCTGTAAAACCGCTACACCTTAAATGTAATTTTCTTCTTTTAAGGCAAAGGTAACACAATGTTATCCTTCATCACATCGTTTCTTCCCACTTCCTACCTCCTACCAGGATGGTTGACTCTAGATGTGAATCCACTGGAGAGTTTACTTCAAGGTAAGTCTTTCCTTTGATGTCAACATTGCTACAGGCTGTTTCTAAATTGCATAAGTTAAGTGTATTATTGAAATGAAGATTCAGTGTTACGTGACCTGCAGGGCTTGTGGGCGCTTGTGGGATCTCTGTGCTTTGCTCCTTGATGAGGGTGCACTTATTTTTAGAGGAAGAGAGGTAAGGAAATGATCTTTCAATAAATCCATGCTTGAAGATGAATCTGGTGGTCAGCTGTATAATCACACCAGAAGATTTCAACATTCTCATTCCTATGTCAGTGTTGGTTAGTTTTATTTATTTAAATGGCTTTTTCCCCCCCTCTAACCCACAGCTGGAGTGATGAAAATGATAGTGACAAGTCAAGCCAGAAGGCACCCAGTCTTGAAAGGAGTACTAAAACTGGATTTACTGGAATGATACAATTTTTCTTTGTGACTGTGATGCTGTCAGTTGTGGGCTCCCGTGTAGCGTCCCTGGTGGTACTAGAGTTTTGTCTCCGGGCTGTTTCTGGATATGTTACAGCTGGACCAGTAAGCAAACGATCATGTGATTAAAAAAAAAATAAAAAAAAATCTAAATTTTCTACTGTATTGCTTAATTTGCGTACTGGATCTACTGTTCTTCTGAGTTTATTTTAAATAATCGCTCATTGATGACTTACGGCATCATCAGTTATAACCAAGAGGCCATCACTTCTGTTCATATGCTCCTTTATTCCCACAGGAGCCCAGGAAATTTCTACTGCAGCTGCTAGTGCAAAGCCAGTTCCCTCTGGGCTGTGCTCTAAACTGCAGCCTGAGTTTTCTCCATGAGGAGGCGCCCCAGCGCTGGTTATGCCTACTCTTGGCAGTAGCCCTCAGCTGGTTCCTGGCTAGACAGGCCACACGTCTCCTGCACCATGTCATGACTCTGTATAAACTCCACAGCTCACAGCGCTACTGCGGCATTTGCATCAGCCTCCTCACATCAGGCCGCTGCCTGCTGCCCATGCTGTGCAGGACTTTGATCATTACCTTCTCTGTAGCAGTGTTCGCTGCTGTATCAATCATTAATCAACATTTCTTGTCTGCGACAGAAGCCCTCAGGTTCTGGACCCCACTGACTATCTGTTACACACTGCTGGTGGTGTACATGCAGGGTGAGAAACGTATAAAATCATGAAAATGCATGCCGAGCATCATGGAGCTCTGCTCATCACACTAGTGAATCTGACTGGACCTCCAATAGTACCCACAGCTTTTAACAGCATGGTGGTATTGAGCTATCGCAAGCTATCAGTGGTAACATATTGACCAGTTTGTTGCTTCAGTCTTCCTGATATGTTCACCAATGTACAAAACTGTCCAATATTTTTGATAGACTATTTCCTCTTATGCTGTATTTTGGTTCTGCAGAAGATCAGCACCGTCTGCCTGGCAGCCAAGCTGTCCTGAACACAGTGGTGGTACGCCTCGGGGGTTTAATGGTCCTGATGCTGACTGTTGGACGCTGGGCCGACGTGCTCCACATCCTAATGTGTTTCCTGGGTGAGGCCAGCTGTCTAATCCCCGATAAGGATCTGCTGGATGCAGCATCCTCCGAGGTCAGTGAGTCTCCCTGGAAGCAGCACACAGGGCCAAAAGCACTTTTTGTCCAGTGAGACTCAAAAACTAGAGCAGGTTATCAATGTGTTCATTAGACTGAGTCCCAAGATGAGACTGAACTTCTCAAAGTTGTATCCCAGGTGGAAAAGGTTTAAGACCCTAAAGACAGATTCAGGTCAAAGTATTCTCTGATTCAGTATACTGAGCCTACTTTTCCTCTCAGTGAACCAACCCGATTTAGTAGTTGAGGTTTTCAGATGATGTAGTTGATGCAGCACAAATAAAAAAGACACATGCTATGCATTTATGTTTTTGAAAATGGGTTTAATCTGTTCTGTGCATAAAATTACTTCAGTCAGACCATGATTCATATCCAAGATTATAACAACAAGCACAGTGCTATATTTTCTGTGGATATTCTTTGAGGCCTATGATCTACTAACATCGATAGTAGTGTTGTAAAAGACCCTGCTATTCTCCTATGTCATGCATTTCATAAGTCATGTTTCTTGTGTGCATCTAGGATGAAGAGGACTATGTGCATTATGCCATGAGTGAGCATCGACAAAGAATACATGCGCAAGGGAAGAAGCGTCGTAGATAGCAGATCGGTGTTTTTTAATTCTAGTGGCATATCATTTTAAGGGGGTTGTCTAGAATTGCTCTTCTTTGGGCAACAATCAACAATTGATGCTTTTGTACTGATATCGTTTTTGTTTTTTTTTTGTTTTTTTAATTAAAAACTCCAAATAGCATATTGAGACTTATGTGATTTGTGAAAATATGTATCACAATTTGATATTGGATTCATTCCATTCATTCCATTTGCATTTTGCAGTAAAAGGTTATCACCAGCCATTGTTTCTTTGTGGATCATTAAGGATCCTCAGGATATATTCTGGTTTACGTCGTATTATTCCAGGGATATTACTTTTAGCCCCCCCCCCAAAAAAAAAAAAAAAAACAAACCAAACAAACAGAACCTTCTGGCCCAGCACATACGTAGGTCCTCTGTGTGAGCCTGGGGATACATCTGCACTGCATCCTGCTGTAATCCTCCAATATTGACTGATAGCCCAAACCATTTTCTGTGTGCTAGAATTAGTCCACATATGGAAGCAGCATCTTACATCCATTCTGTATATTAACCAGATTGGGCCAAGGAGAACATGCTGCGGTCCCCAAATGTGGGCCAGATTTTTAATTTCTTTTTTTATTTGATATGTGGGGAAGGAACTTGTGACCTTGCTTATTTTCAGTCTATTCTAAATTAAATTCTTTTGTCAGCTAACTTTTAATCGGCAGACACACCTGTTTTTCTGGATGATCTCTTGAAAGAATGAATTCAGTGATTTTGTCCAGCTGCTCCTGTCAGGAATCACTGTGTCATTTGTTTCCGTGGCCTTGGGGCGCTGTTGCCCTTTCCACGGCCAACAAAGGAAGGTCAGACCAAATGAGGTTCATTCACATCAGATCAATCCCGTCGGTGCCAAATTAGCTCGTTTCGATCCCCCCCCGATTACTGCGTATACTTTAAAACCCTCCTGAGCCGATGGATGCACTTTGTTTACCTTTGTGTTCAGCAGTGGGAGGCCCGGTTTACTGAGTGAGAAAGCGCGGAGCCACATTTGTGATCGATGGGACAGTTTCAGTCTGCACCGCGCTCCACCGCGAAAACAAGCGCAGAAAATGGCACACGCTCGGCGCGGAGGTCCAGCACGTCCCCCCCCCCCCCTCCCCAGCTAAGAACCCCGCACCTGTCATGGCCGACCGGCCGCCAGTTCAGACGGCTGGCCGTGTTTAGTTTTTTTTTTTTTTTTTTTTTTAATCGCACTCATTTCCATCTAACAGACTGCGGCCTGTAAAGCCGTCCACCCTTTTTTTTTTTTTTTTGTTCGCGTCCTCTACTCGATGCAAAAGAAAAAGGCAAAATGGCTGACGGCGGCGTTAGCGCTTCAACGCCACACAAAATGGCGTTAGACAAAGAGAGGGCTAGGTTTTTCTCGGCTTCACTCTGACCTTTGGTCCGTCGAACAAAGACCATTATGTAAAAAGTCAACAACCCGCATCGGCGGACAGCAGGCAGGCCGGCTGACGTCAAATTAGCTTTACAGCAGCCGAGTGGCGTTTATGGGGGAGGTGAGCTGTATGTTAGCGCCCTTTACACGCCAGTCTGCCTCCATCATGCTACAGCCTGATTATCATGGTGCTTTATTGGTTTTATAACACACCCCGTCAAATTAAATCCACATACTGACGCCGGTATTGTGCCCATAATGTGTCTTTATTGAGAGCAGAGGACTGACAGAAACATATTCCACAAGAGGATTTTTTTTGTGATACCAGTCCCGTCATTCCGTGGCCAGGAAAAGAAAAAGAGAAAAACATAAAAACCCCACAGAAAACAAAAGGCTTGTGAAGCTAACAGTGGGCACATTGGCCTGGCTGCTCCAGTTTTCCAAGATAATCCAGATCTGGAAATCACTGACGAGGAAATTTAGATTTGGTGTCTAGTCGATCCACCAAAATAGGAAATTTGTACTCCCATGGGTTTATTAGATTTGTGGGTGAATATAATTCCACATCAGGACGGACTCAGTAGACACAGGGAGGACCTTCTCCACGATCACCCGGATCAGGTGAGACTGCCCGTCGAAATGGCCGATCGGTTGTTGTTTCTTCCTCCGGAGAGTTCCAGACGTTTCTCTTCTCATCTGATAGGCACGCTGGACGCATGCGCACAGCAGTTAGAGAAAGCAAACGCGCGCGCGCGTCCCTTGTACCGCATTTAAGCGCATGCGCACATCGGACTTAAATATGCATGCTTATTATAGTAACAAAAGCAGAATAACACTTTAGTGTAGTAACAGAGTCTTTCTACTCCAAACCTGCACACGGTAATCCTTTTCTGTAGGCTAAAACTGTATACTCTGTTGGCGGAAAAAATGTCCATTCACTCAAACTCCATCCATCATGCTAGTCACCCACAAATTAGATTTTTAAGTAATATGCAGACGAGTTCAGTATCACACAGCTGTTGATAACAGGTATGGTATTTCAAATACCCACACAAAGGGCAGGTTTTTATTTGCCCTCCATCAGTCCTTATCACCACTGGTTCTCTTCGGACCTTTGGCCATAGGCCCAATTGTCTCAGGTTACTTATTACCTTAAGAGAGAGCTCAGACCAGGGCAAAGTTCTCAACTTAACAGCCTCCCTACCCTTTTGTCGCCTATGAGTAGTTGTATTACTGCAATTACTCAAACCTTTATCTTGCAGCCGGTTAATACAAAGAGTACACTGGGATTGGGCCTCATATATATTTCCATTTTACTGCATAATGATGCAACAAGGAGCTGAATTGTGACAGGCATCTCATCATAGCCAGCAAAACTATCAACACAATTCTTTCATTGCTCACCACCTCTAACAGCTTTGTTCAAGAAAATCAACAGGCTTTTTTATGAATGGCTTTTTTTTTTAATCACCTTTTGAGGATCTTCTTTTAAACTCTAACAAACTTTTACTTGTACTAATATATACTAATTAAAATTACAATAATACTAAAGTTATTAATGTTAATTGATGAATCATCCTTAGTGATATAAAATAATAAGTGAAATTATTTTCACCCAGTCCCCAAAATTATGCCTCAAATGTCTGTCTTTCAGTTTACAGGCTACATTAATTTGTCTACTATTAGGCAGACAGCAAGATAGAAAACCAGAATAATGTGTCCCACCAACAGGTTCAGCAGATTTCATGAAATGATGCTCCAAGTCTCTGAACTGTGATGAACAGCCTTCTTCAAAAATATATTGTCTTCAGATATGTTGCACACATGTTCAAACGGGTTGAGCTCTGATGACTGGCATGGTAATACCAAAAAATTCACACTTTTTCATAATCATCAAAACTATAAAACCATCACAACCTCATGGCCCATACCACTTCTTTTATTTAACATTCATTTATACATAATTCCCTTTAATTCCCTAGGTCAGAAAGTAAATTAAGGATAAAAAAAATTAAATGGAGAGTCTAGACTTTGATCTATTATATTATTAGGATTTACATCACAAAGCTACTCTATTAACTTCAGCCAGTTAATCTTGTGAAAATAATTGAGACAGTTGTATTTAATGGAGTCTGTACACATTCTAACTACTGTCACAGCATATTGCTGCTCTGAAGCTCATCACATGCACAAATGCTCGCGTCATTAACACTCAGACTCACCTACAACAGGCCCTTAGTTTCCTGTTGACTGCAGGCTTCAGTTTCCGCTGTATATTTCACAGTCACAACACCCTGTGTGTTTGTATCTCTGACTTATGTGTTTGCCTTAGTCCTGGAGATACATAAAGCAATTGGCAACTTCCAGTCATCGATAATAAGTTAATCAATTTCTATAATTTCTAGTTATTCTATTCAGGTTCACATGAGGTTGGAGCCCATCCAATTTCAATCACACTGTATTCATACTTAGCCAGAATAATAAATAATTGAAATACTTTAACAAACAATGAGACATGCTCCTCTGTATGTTCTTTTAAATGTGGACCTTTGGTTCATTTGATCATTTTTAGGATGTTTTGTTGACTTCTGCACATGGTTAAAAAAAGATAAATAAAATGCAGCTATAACGGCTTATTAAAATTTATGATAATCTAATTTTATTAGGAGCAAAGTGCTCAGCTCGCCATGCACAAAGAGCTCTGATGGGATCCTCTTGTGAGTCAAACCTTCTCAGATGTCAGAGCACCAACAGTCAACCAGGGGTTTTCTCGCGCATGCGCAGTGGCGGGTGACTATCTCATCGGGGAGGGCGAAAAAAAAAAAAAAAAAAAAAAAAGAAGTTCACACACAAAGCCACGCCTGCGCTGTGCGCCCCTCATTACAAGCGAAGTTGCTGCATCTTTTTAGGAAGCTACATGCTTTCTTTCGACATCCAAAGGTCGCATGGTGTCAGGGACGCGCCTAGTCACGGGAACAGTCCGGAGCGCGTTCACGAGGTGCAAGACCGCGCTTTAACAGTGAAGAGTATCAAACAGCGTGCGGGGATTCAACCTAATGGTTTACATTGGGTCACAACGACCAGTCAATGATATTCGCCGCGTATTTTTTTTGCTCCCCTCCCCCTTGTCCGGCATTTATTTTGCAGTCCTTTTCTATTTTGCACGGGAAGAAACTGACATAGCAAACTCATCTGTATGATCGGGGAGCAGGAGCACACAGTATGGTCCGGGAAACCAGACATTTATGGGTGGGAAATTTACCCGAAAATGTACGAGAGGAGAAAATCATTGAGCACTTCAAGCGGTGAGTGGAAACACTAATGAGCCGACGTGTGTGTTTGTGTTTTGTACGTGTGTGTGTGTCTGTTTTGTAAAGTAACGACGAGTGCACGGCCAGCATCTCTCTCTGTTGTGTCACATTTTAGTGAAGTCGGGATGAAGCAGGAGGTTCCCCCCTGTAGCAAAGTCCCATTTGGCAACTGTGCTGTCAGCCCCTCCGTAAGCACCAACGCTGCTGCTGCATTTGAGCCGAGATAAATCAGAAAAGGAGCAGCACGCTTCGGCCACCCCAGCTAGCGGACATATGGTTTTGCCATGTTGACACGATTACCAGCTTGCAGGCTAAGTGGTAACTGTACCTGCCCTTTCATTGCAGGGGTGGCTGTATGTTTCCCACCAGGTGACGGCTCGGCTTTTTTTATTTTTTATTTTTAAGGAGCCCACCTTTACACCCGGTGACTGCAAAGACAACACATGCACAGCCAGTGTAAACAAAACTTTAGCCAACCTGGCGAGCTGCTAGCATCGCGTAAGCCTGTGCATTTTTAAAACAGCTTTGCATCTCCGGCTGTCGCCGTCAGGTCTGTCCGGCCGTTCGCTTCAGGTCCCCCCCCCCCTCACTCCCGGCGTGTCCCCTTTGACTCTGCGAGTCTGTCAGGTTCAGCCTCCAGCCCCCCTCCTCTCTCTCTCTCTCTCTCTCTCTCAAACGCACCAGGCGTGGGTAAATCGCACGCCTTGTACCTGTCTGCTCGGGCGCACGGCGGCCGCTGCAGCTGGCGGATCCTTCCTCTCGATCCAGCACCAGTCGGCTAAACCTCAGAGGTGACGCGACATCACGCCGCCATCCACGCTGCAACATTGTTGCGAGCCGGCTGTGATTGAACCGGGGCTGCCGTGTGTTAACTGATGTTACATTGTGCCGCTGCAGGAGGTTGTTAGTGTTTACTTTGTGCGCGTATGGGCACGCACACACACATAAATAAATAAATAAAAAAGGTTGTTTGCTACATTATAACCGCGTCGCCTTTCCCAGCTGCCGAGCTGGACAGCTTGGTCTAATTTCAGGAAAAAACTGACACATTGATATTTTACTCATGATATTCTATCTAAGATGAATTTTTTTTTGTTTGTTTTTTTTTGCCCCTGAGCTGCGGAGGGCTGACCAGACACATGCACCATGAATGGGCATTTAGCCCCTTTGTTGTCTTCCTCACAAAAAAAAAAAAAAAAAAAAAAAAAAAGAAATTTCGTGTGGCCGTCACGTTTGTCTGCGCGCTCTCGCCCCTCTTTCTCGGCTGTCAAGGAAATCGCAGCCCGCTCCTCCGACCAGACTGCTCAAATAGCCTACCTACAAGAGCGACGTTGCGTTTTTTTTTTTTTTTTTTTTTTACTGTGTAGGCGTCGCCATATCAGGCGAAAGCTGCTAAATGTCTGAACTATAACTGAAAAGCGACTTTAATCCCACAGATCACCCCCCCCCCTCCACCACCACCACCACCCAAGATGAAACAGTGTTAAATATATGAAATTGGTAAAAATGATTTGGTCCTTTTTAATCTCTCCTGGTTTTATTATTTCGGAATAATGCGGAAAGTAGCCACAAACGGGGCTCGTGTCTGACTCATGCAGCCTCGGCACAATAATGGCCTACCTATGTGCCCCTCTTTTATTGACATCAGCCCCAGTTATGATGTGCATAACGTTGTTTTTTTGTTTTTTTTAGGGGATGACAGCGTGGTATTGCATTAGCTGAGAGGAAACTGTCGGCCGGTCCTTTTTTATTAAGTGTCCCGCCTCAGCCCTAGCGTTAGTCCAGAGGTAGTCCGGGTATGCAGGTGCATGACAGCCCAATGTGTGATAAAAGTCATTGAAGATGGGGGACGGCGGAATGAGTAAGCAGTGTGAACAGCTTTTCTAAAATGGCGTCGGAGGCTGTTCAATGTTGGGAAGTGGCATGCCAATAAATATCTGGGCACCCTACTGTCTCTGTCGGACAGCGACAAATACACCGCCGTAAGGTCCTTGGAGGGAAATTGTCAGCGCCTAAAGATCACGGCTGGCTTTGTAATCCTTGGCTGGGCTTGTAAATTTTGTGTAATGGGCTTCCCATCACTAAATTCAGCCATCACTCAGCGAGGCATTTTGTCTTTTACGGGCTTATTAAGGAAACAATGCAGGAATTTACCCGCACATGCATCTATTCAAAACTTCCTGTACCTTCATCATTTATATTTTAGGTTGAGGGTGGTTGGTGAATGGATAATCTTTTTTATTTTTTATTTATTTTTTTTCCCTTTTTGCAATATTGCCCCAAATGAGCTTTTTAGAAAAATATTAATGGCCATGCAGACTTGCAAAATTTTAGACTCATTTGTTCTTCACACTGCCAATCAGGGGATATCACGTTTTGTAAATGCTGCCCCAGCATCATATGTGTGTGTGCCTTCGTTGAGATCTGAGCATATGATGGCACTATCCTCCTACAGAGCACGCCAATATTGGAAAATATATGCATTTATTAACATGCAGTGTGCCAAGGTTTCATGTCCAGTTGCTGGGTTACTGTTGCCTTGTAAGAAAATACCACAGAGCAGAAAATAGGCATAGCAAAGCCACCTTACCTCCCATCCCTCCTCTCTCACTCTTACACACACACACACACACACACACACACAAACTTTGACACAACTGGCAGTAGCACTCTGCAATTCTTTTGGGACACTGCCTCATTTTCACAGAAAAATACAAACTACACATTCTGTTTGACAAGTCATGAAAAAGAATCCAACTGGAATCCTGATGATCACTTTGGGCTTTTTTTTTGTTTGTTTGTTTGTTCGCTTTCCCTTTAGATATGGACGCGTGGAGAGTGTCAAGGTCCTGCCCAAGCGGGGTTCAGAAGGTGGAGTTGCAGCCTTTGTGGATTTTGTGGACATTAAAAGTGCTCAGAAGGCTCATAATGCTATCAACAAGATGGGGGACAGAGACCTGCGCACTGATTACAATGAACCAGGCACAATTCCTAGTGCCGCCAGGGGTCTGGACGATAGTCTGTCCCTAGGCTCTCGTGGCCGGGATGTATCAGGGTTCACAAGGGCGGCAGGGGGGGCCGTGTATGGGCCCCCCACGTCGCTCCACAGCAGAGATGGACGCTATGAACGCAGACTAGACGGGTAAGTGGACAAAGTTTCTCTGAAGCCAGGGGGCACCGTGGTTTCTGGTAATCACCTTACGTCCAAGCATCTTTCCACCATCTGTTCATTTACTTGTTTGGGGGTTAAAGAGGAGCAAACGAGTTCAAGAATTAAAATTTATAGGAATCCCCTCTAAAGTCCTCAGAGCGTGGCCAGTGCTCCTGGATCAATACTTACAGGTAGACACCAAAATATTATGTACATGATTGTACACATGGGTATCTATCACCTAAATGAATAGTCGATAGTGTAAATAGCTGTTTATCTGGGGATTATTTTTGTGAGTTTAAACATTTCTGTGAGGTGGATATATCATTTGCGGAAAATACGGGGCAAAGATTGGATGTCGTAAAATTTCCCAGGATTATTGGAGATTGCTAGAGAGAGAGGGGGGAGAGAGAGAGAGAGAGAGAGAGGAAAAAAGAGTAGTCCAACGGCCATCCCTGGGATTCCCCTAATCTGGAGTAACATGTTCTGTCCAATGGATTAATGTCACCCTTTTTTCCTCATATAACAAAACAACCAAGATCACACATTACATGTATAAGACAACTTTGTATGGATTAGTGTAATTTGATTTTCAATTATTGGGCACAACACACTGAGGTGTTCACCTGTCGCGTGAGCCGGAGTCATGTGGATAACCTACACAGGATATGTATTCCGTACCGTTGGATTAACACTGGCCAGACACCAAAAGGATATGCTATCATGCTAAAGGTATGGGTTGCTTTCTTGGTGCTTTGTTTTTTTTTGTTTTTGTTTTTGTTTTGTTTTTTGGGATTATGTCTGAGATCAGGGCATTACAATTTGAGTGCTGGGAGACCTCTGCTGGTGATCTAAGTCAGTAGAGACCACAAAACAAGTGAGCAAATGACTTTTTTTCCTGCCTTATTTTTGTGGAAATTATTTTTATTTTTCAACATTTGAGAGGGCCAAGATGGACTATGTTTGGATCATACAATTCAAAGAAGAATGCTGGAAAGTGTGACTAGAAAGTTATGCCATCCTAACTGTTGGAGATAACCCCATCTCATGTCTGGATTATCTCTTCTTCCCTCGATGTGGAACTATAACTATACCTTGGATACAATCCCATACAGAGTCCGAGAACAGAATTGCGTACATAAACTGCATTTCTCATTGACTGAGCCCCGTTTTGGACTGCATGTATGCTCTTCTACAGGAGAAGTGGATAAAGGATAGACAGCAGACATGAGCATTCACCAGCCTTACTTGTACCTGGGAATGAATAGAGTGCTATGAACAATCAATATCTGGATTACCATTAGGAGAAATCCTTTTTATTCCTTGGACATTTTTCCTTTCATCCTTGTTTTTCCAAAGGAATTCGACAGCTTCACTGTTGTGCACAGTGTGGCCAAACTGGAACGTGCAGGACTTCACAAATGAAGATCTAAGACTTAATTTTTCCATCACTTCTACCATGGTTGTCTGGAAAACAACGTAATCACTGAAGACCGGCTCCTGGATATCATACGTTGATTTTGCTGGACTGAAGTGCAGCACCAAGTAGCCTCTTTCCCACTGCACGTTTGGAGCGGAGTGGATATATGGACTGAAACAGACATTTTCCAGCATTACAAAATATCCTGATCTGGATCCATACAAGACCAAGTTTTTATTCATCATTTTAATTCAAACAGACAAGCACAATGTCCTCTGCCCTGAAGATGAGGATTATGTTTTCTATCGTGAACAGTTTTGCTTCAGTTTTTTTCGCCCTCCACTCAACATTTTTGCAAATTTTTTTTTCTGCTCACAAAGTTCTATCTCCCTAGCTTGTATTTGGAATTATAGGTCAAGTTACCACTCTCTCAAAAGGTTGGTATGTCCTGCCCTGTGTATTTTAGCTGTCCTCTCTAACTCCCTAGTTTGAACCCCTGTCTCTCTCCATTTTCCCCACTAACCAACGTAGCTGGTACATAAACTATAATTACTGCCTGTGTGTCTTAATACAGAAATCTGTAACTTACATTGTATTGCTTTCATTTTTCTTCCTCACCTGATCCTACCTTCAGCTCCTTTCCTCTGTACTCTTTAAGATGAATAGATCCACACTGTAGTTGTTACGTTACCACAATAAGAATAAAAATGTCAATTTTAATATACACCAATGTCTTAATATAACAGGGTTAGGCTGTAGGGACACACATAAAGATTCAAATACATATCACATACGCAATTGTAGTATGTGCAGTAAAAAAGTGGAGGTGGCATACTCTAGAGAGGATGTGCCAAAAGACCAACGTGCAGTAATGATAAAAATAATAGATTGCAGTTCATGTAAAAAAAAAACAAACAAACAAACAAACATAGGTATACATGTTTAGAGATGGAACAGGTAGTATAATATATAATATGTATTTTTTATAATATTTTAATATGTATTTTCCCTCACTGTTTTTTAAAAACGAAAGGGACAAAATTAAATAGTTAATGTTGAAGCACAAGTCTTATCAAGCAAAAATGACAAACATCAGAGTTCTCTGCTTTTCTGTTTCATATAATTTCAGGTGAAATATGGTTTGGACTATCTGACAAAAGGTCCATTGGAAAAGCAGTGAAAAAATTGGTCTTAAATTATTGATTGATTAATTTAAAAAGATAATCTGTATGGTCGTAAATAATGAAAGTAATGATTAGTTCCAGCCCAAGTGTCTTTTGTTCCAGAGTTTCCAGTTCTTTCTAAATTTTTATAGCTTATACATTTTTTTTTTATTGGTGGATAGCAGAACATGAATAAAACCTGCCACAGGGTGCAGAATCAAAACCTGACTCTCAGGAATGAACTGTGAGACGACTGTCACACACTTGGTGCTTTTCACTCGCAGTAACGTAAGAAGTAGCAGCAAATATATCTGAGATGTATTTAAAAAAAAAAAAAATCTTGAGTATGAATCCTTTACAGATTCATCCTCGGCATGCTGCAGTGTCCTTTTAGGAATGACCAATGTAAGATAATTACTATGAGGCAGTAGAAATTCGTCAGATTTTTCTGAACCAACCGTTTGATTTGGTGGCTATCCCTTTAATTTCTGGTTGTATTACGCTACTGCAGGCAATGTTGCAAATCAATGAACAGGAGTGATTCATGGAAATGCTGGATTGCAGCATCAGTTTGATGGATTACCTTGATTTGACATTTCATTGATTCTGCAGATTAAATAAATACACACCTTTGACCCATGAACATTTTCTGTAGAGTTTTTAGGAAAAAGGTTGGACGTCACAATCTCTTTCAACGATGTGATATAAATTGTAAATCACTGTAATAGAAGGTTTTATGCATATTGGTAAATTGGTTGTAATGGTTTGAGCCTGGGAGGACAATATGATGCACTACAGCTGCAGTTGAACTGTGTGTTTGGTTGGCAGGAAGATATTTAACAATAAACTGCTCATAACTTTTTAGAAATTTCAAATCAAATTGAAACACATGTTTTGCTCCCACATGACTGAGCTTCAACACAAGATGCCTTTTTAGCATGCTGCTGGAATGCATTCTCATAATTATGCTCTTCACATAATCCCAACACAGTTGATGTGCTTAGCATGCACCAGAGCAAATTAATAATCAAACACTGATGGAAATTCAGGCAAAAAAAGTCTAACTGAATTATTTTTAAGCTCCATGAATAATGTAAAAGCAGTTTTGTGTAAAGTGAAATTGAAGGTTATCTATTGAGGAGTGAGCCTGCGCCACCAAATTAGCATATTTTGAGAGCATTTAGGGGTCAAGGTAATCCATCAATTTCACAGCAGACATCGTTATGCCAGAGCTGTTATTCATGAATCCTGCACACAGATGATTAAATCAAATAAACTGAAACAGAATTTTCCCCTGCCCTGCTGCACTTCACATATGCCGAAATGCAGTCATAGCGCTAAGGCTAGTACCCCCAGACCAATTTATCTCAGGATCTATAATAGTATGTACATACCATGCAGTCTATTGTTCTTGTGCCCTGCATTTTAAGAGCTAGGTGTTAAGGCTTAATGAAATACCTCCAATTCCTATCTGTAGAGTCCACATTATGTATTTCTAGCCTCTCAGGCTGGTTAATACTTTGAGTTGGGAAGAAAAAATTGGAGTTGTCCTTCAAATCCTTACATGTATTGTTAATATTAGTATTTTTGCTTAGTGTAAAATAAATACATAAATGTTTAAAAAACAAAACACAAAGTTCAGGATGGCCATTTATGGGTGCTTTTACCAAACATCAGTAATGTCAAAGATACAGGCTTGACTAGAAAGTCTGTGAAAACATGGCAGCAGCCATTTGTCAGCTCCAAGGGTCCTTTGACCCAGACCAGATTTAACAAATGTACTGAAGCATATTAAAATCAGTCAGTGTGACCACTTTCACTATCAACCATTTGACAAATTTGCATGTCCACAACAATAAGAATGGATCATTTCTAAAGGAAGCACTTCATTACATATCCACACCTGTGAATCGCAAGAATGTTGGAAGAACTACAAAAGAGTAAAAATGTACACTTTGTTGTTAAAAGAACTAATTACCAACATTTGCTTGAGATTCAAAACGCAACACATTGCACCCCCATTTGCACTACTATTAAGAAAATACTTACCAAAAGCTGCTGCCAGCTTCTCTTAATGAGATAAACTCCTTGAGAGATTTCTCCTTGTTGCAAATGTCTTTGATTTGTTCCAACACATCTTTGACGGAGTAGACAGTTTAGCAACATGAAAGCCTGCAAACAAGCAGAATTCAGTTGGACACATTTTCACACAGACGTAATCTCTGGTGGTCTGATTCAATAAAAGATCCAAAAGTATTTCATACTTCTGTCAATTATCAGCCAGATCCCATGCAATGAATAAGTTTGGATTCTTATTTATTTGTATTTTTTTCACACTTAATAGACACTATGCGTACTAGGAAAAAATATATTATAGGGTGATGAGAAGACGATGAGGAGGACCTGGAATAAAAAAAATTGAGGAACAGGAAACTTTGGACCCTTGTCCCTGTCCAGGCTCAAACCAACAGTGTCACAGTTTGAGCAGCAGAACACAAGTCCAACAAAACAACATGTACTTTGGTTAATTTTCTCAACCGCGTCACATGATTTGGCTGGAACAATACATTAGCGTTTCAATTTGCATCTAGCTTCTGTAATTGTATAGGTAACCTGCTGACCTATTCATTCTTGGTTGAAAGTTACAAAGAAACATTATGACTGTAGGTTCTGCAGAAACTGAACTTGTATCTATATTATATAATAGTAGAGCTTTTTCTTGAACTGGATTGCCCCAAACTCAAAACTGTACTCTGTGCTCATTAATATTTTACAGTGTAATTCAGAAATAATGATACTTATAATTTTATTAGTTAGGGTTTGTTTGGTTTCCAAGAAAATCCAGCACTGTCCCAAGTTTTACTATCCAGGTTTAAACTGGCAAAAGAATAAAATGCAGCGTTTTATTGTAATTCTGAGTATAATGAGGGTTTGTAATGGTTGTTTTGTTAAAACATATCCCACCCTGAGTGGGGAACATGGTGGCTAATTTTCTGATTATAATTTGATCTGAATTCAAACAGTGGTAATTGCTGTCCTGTCCCGCTCATTATAGGGAGTTTGGGAATATGACTGTTGTAATGGCACAGTGCTTGTATTGCCAAATTAAAGTCTGATTGCTTTATTCAGACATAGAGTACAAAGGCCTGAACAGATTGTCCTTAAATGAACCCTTTCTAATGTACATCTTCATAAAAGATGGTTGGAACAACTGGTGTCAGGTTGTGTAACAAACAAGTCACCTTGAAAAACCTTGAAGACACATTCTCAGATGAACGAATGAATGATTCAAAAAGAAGCTTTTGTTACAGATGTTGCAAGGCCAAGAAAAGAAATTGACAGTCTTTAAAGTTGTAATCTCTCATTTAATTCACTTTTATTACAGGTGATCTGTGTTTCAGTCTGTCATACCCTGCAATTAAGCTTAGAAATAAGATATAGATTTCTGTTATTAAACACTTGGTGGATGCCTGTTTGTGTTTGATGCTATGAATATGTTATGCTTTATAATAGGAGTTTTAAGTTGAAACTAAAGGAAAATGCAGCAGTATTAAAATAAAAGTAAGTTTAAAGACAAATAGAAATGCGTGAAAGATGGTTGGCCAACAGTGTGTTGACACAAGGAACTGAAACATTTAATCTACAGGTTGTAAATAGTTGGGTTGAGGAAACATGCAAGGCTTGAAACTCAGTTCAGCTCAAATACTAAATCATTTAAATCCCAATTTAGTTCAGTTTGCTGATAATAATGAATAATGAATATTCTTTTCAGATGTTCAAAAACTACTCTTCAAAAAACTTTATCGTCCTGTCTTCCCATTTGTGTATCTTTAAAAAAAAAAAAATACAACCCCACCAACAACAAATGACATTTTAGTTTGTCTGTTGTGTTATGTTTGCAGCTTTCTTCAAAGTTTAAATTTAAATGTAATTTACTGTTGTTTTTGTTTTGTTTTTTTTCCTCTTCATGTTTGTTAGAACCGCTGAAAGTCGGGAGCGGGCATATGATCATACTGCCTATGGACATCATGAACGCCCTGGTAGCAGTTTCGACCGCCAGCGACACTATGAGACAGACTATTATCGTGATGCAAGAGAGAGGACTCTCAGCACAGCAGGGAGTGGGTCTGGTACCTCCAGTGGAAGCGGTACAACTGTGTCGTCAGGAGTCGGTGGAACTATCGTTAGTGCTGTTGCTGGCAACGCAGGAACAAGTGGTTCAGCAGGAGCCACGACGGGAGGAAGTGGGGGATCTACGTCCAGTGGCGTCGGCTTTTACCGCTCCCACAGCAGGAGCCCTTGTCACTTTGAGACACCAGAGCCTCGCTATGAGTCTCGCACTAGGGAACCCTTTACTTTGGCAAGTGTGGTTCACAGGGACCTTTACCGGGAGGACAGGGGTCGACGTGGAGAGCGGTCGTACCGCCACAGTCGTAGTCGGTCTCCACACTCAACACATTCGCGAAATCCTTCTCCTCAGAGACTAGCAAGTCAGGCTACCCGTCCTCCACGATCCCACAGTGGATCAGGCTCTCGGAGTCGCTCCTCCAGTTCAGACTCGGTCAGCAGTACCAGCAGCAGTACAAGTGGCAGGTAAATCAATTTAATCTCGTTGTCAATCTTTTTTTGTTTTCTCTGTTGTTTGTATTTGTGCATGCCAGTCTTGATCAAGATCAAGACAAAGTAGGTAATTTGAGACAGAAGTCTGGATGCTGCTGCTTTAATTGACTGAAAAACATATTTTACAATATCAAACAGGAAATTTTTAATTCACTGCACCTGTTCACATAGTCCATAATGCCACATTTCAGTCATTTCATAGCGGTAGTCTAAAATTTATATTTAATAAGGATAAAAATTGACTTTCTGATACTATTCCAGTGCCCTTTTATACTTACTCACTCATCTTCAATTGCTTTTTCCGTTTCTGGGTCGCGGGGCTGCTGGAGCCAATCCCAGCTCACATCAGGCAAGGGGAGGGGTACACCCTGGACAGGTCGCCAGTCCATCGCAGGGCTAACAACACACAAATAGTTTCACCACATTCACACCTACGGACAATTTAGAATCACCTAAACATGCATGTGTTTTGGCGGTGGGAGGAAAACCCACACAGAAAGGAACCGGGAACAGAACCCCTTCTTATTATGGGGCCACAGCGCTAACCACTACGCCGCTGTGCTGCCCCCATTAAACTATATAAATATAATTTAGAATTATTCATAATTCCAAGTAATATTTCCAAAAGAAAACATGAGGTCAAGTTAATGAAGCCTTTATTGTTCAAGATTTTGCAAATCAGGAAACCTTTTTAAACAAATTTCACTGCTATAAATTTTTTATAATGAGCAAAACCCACAATGGTACAAAGTAGCTTTTTGTAAAACGTCGACCTGGGGATTAAAATCTATCACTAATAATTTATTAACACAAGCAGTTTTCCTATCATATATCTGTGACTTCACTGCAGCCATTGTGTTTCACAAGCTAAGACTTGGGTGCATGTCGATCATTGCTTAGTAGAGGCTCGCTGCAAAGACGTTTGTTGTGTTTATTGTGAAACATCCCTATATGCAGAAGCTGTGGTTTCTAGCATTAACCATTGAAAGACATCAGAACCCCCTAACGCTGTGTCATTATGTCTCTTTCTGCAGTAGGAACTAGATTTAAACTGTAGCAATTTGACAAACAGTATCAATGGTGGACAATACTTTACAATAGACACGCATTACAGTGGACACAGCCTGGGCATGTCACTTCAGTGCGACAACTCAGTAAGGCTTATTAACTAAATACATATAAATGTTTCGTTTTTTTTTTTTTTTATTATTATTATTCAACAAGTAGAAGCTACAGTGCTACACATTGCAAAGGTTCACCGTCATTGGAACTGCTTTGATGACGGGTTTGCTTTTGTTGTATTAAACTTTTTAACACCCCGATGATCCATCTTGGAGGTGGACGAATGATGTGCCCGTGTCTGCATGTAAAATTTCATGAAGAAAAATTTAAGTATAACCTTATTTTAACCCAAAGAAACTTGAGAATTTAAAATGCCTGATAAAAGGACAAGGCCCCCCCCCTCTTTTTTTTTTTTTTTGGAGGATGACCTCACTAACAAGGACTGTCATATTAGTTCCGGTAGCTTGATCAGTTCATATACAGTTATATAACACTGAATGTGTGAATACCAAAGCAGTCTCCAGTCTGTTTGCTTTGTCCGTTTTGTTGTTTTATCTTTTCCTTTATATAGTCTATTAATAACTGATTTCCCCCCAAAAAAATTCACATTGTGTTTTTAAATACCTTGGCCATAATAAACCATTTTAGTGTGTTGTTCAGGAAATTTCATCTATTGTGGTGTTCTCCGAAGTTATAAATGCTTTGGGAAAAGCACTTGTCGTAGATAGCACACAGCCTAACACTAACCTTTGGATATGTCACGTGACTACGATGGTGACAAATATTACTTTTATTACCATATTATATATGTAATTGAGATGCTTTCATGGCATGCTGTTTCAGTTTTGTACTTGCAACCAAATGTCTGTCAACTGAAACCGTGGCATTCCCCCCACCCCTCCCTTTTACGCCAGTCAGTCTTGTGTTTGCTCCTTTTGAAATTTGACATGTTAGTTTAGTTGTTTCTGTGCATCCCTGGAAACGTACTTCTTTTTAGTGATTGATTCAGGTTGTCTTTGAGCAGCAACAAAGACATAAGTAACACATTGTTAGGACAATAAAATACAAGAGAGGTCTGCCCATGAGAGCCGCTCTGCTCATGCCTGCCCTGTTGTTTAATTAATTTATTTTTTTTGGTTAAACTGCCTTCCCTTTGGTCAGTTTTGACCGACACACAGCGACACACGTGGCTTTACGAGGTAGTGCTATGGGGGGAATTTCAGGAGACGGCTGGCGTGTTTTTCTCACTGCCCACCTCTCTGTTTGGGTAATGGCTCCCCCCCCTCCGTGAGATCCAGTTGGAACTGGAAATTTCTGGCCACTGCTGGCTGTCTGCCCACTCCCACAGGCCAGGCTCCGTCAGCAGCACTTCCGGGAGTGTCTGAGCACAGGAGGAGAAAGTGAGAAGGAAACAAACAGCAGAGGGCCTAGAAAGCTGAGACAGGCATGGGAATGGTTAGAGAAAAAAAGGTGCATGAAGCAGCCATGAATTTTCCACTGACACATCCATCTCTTTACTGATATTCAGATGCAGTTATACATAGGAAGTGAGGAGAGGAAAGGGGCTGTTTTTCTCCTCTTCAGATTTGAATGCTACAAATTTTAAACACATTGGCACTGCATTTCATAAGCTTGTATGCAAATGCTTCGGCATATATTTGAACTAAAATATGCTGAATAAGGAAATATCTGTTATTTTCCTTAACCTTTTATTTTAACTGCTGTTTTTTTGTGTTTAAAAATATAAAACATTGCAGAACACTAAGTTTGTTTATATTTCTTTGCAATACACTATTGATTTGCTATCTTATAGTTGTGAAAAAAATGCATAATTATTTTGAAAATTAATACAGTTACACAAATAAATCAGCTTCTTATCGATAAGTCATTGAGGTAATATTGTGAGCTTTACAGGTTTTCACTGTTGTTCATGTTCGTCTTTTGCCATAGTGATTCTAGCAGTAGTTCAAGTGATGACTCCCCGGCACGTTCAGTGCAGTCTGCTGCTGTTCCTGCACCCTCAGCACTTCCTTTGTCCTCCCTTGACAAGGATGAGCCACGTAAAAGCTTTGGTATCAAGGTCCAAAATCTTCCTGTGCGCTCCACAGGTAGGTTTCAGAGTGTTTCCTGGGATATTGAAAAAAAGAAATCCAGAAATTGAACTGCATTGTATTTCTATTTATCCCCCAACACAGCTGAAATGTGTCATTTCTGTCAAAAATCTCTGTTCAATTTTTAGGATTATAAAGAACATGTGCTTAATTTAATTTCTGATTTACGACAGATACAAGCCTGAAGGATGGTTTGTTCCATGAATTTAAGAAACATGGAAAGGTCACATCTGTACAAATACATGGAGCTTCAGAGGAACGCTATGGGCTTGTATTTTTCCGCCAGCAAGAGGACCAAGAAAAAGCACTTGTTGCATCAAAGGGGAAGCTATTTTTTGGCATGCAAATTGACGTTACAGCATGGAATGGCCCCGGTACGTTCTGATCTTAGACTGCTCTGAAACAGAGCACAATGAATGGCAAGCCGGCAGAATTTTACAATCAGATTTTTTTTATTTTTTTTTCCCCCCAGAGACAGAAAGTGAGAACGAGTTTCGGCCCTTGGATGAGAGGATAGACGAGTTTCATCCAAAGGCCACACGCACGTTATTCATTGGAAATCTGGAGAAAACCACCACCTACCATGACCTGCTTACCATCTTTCAGCGCTTTGGAGAAATAGTGGTAAGTCAGTGTTGGAGAATCAGACTATTGCTGCCCCGCTGCATACCATCCTGCAGTTTGAGATTAGCACTCTTACTGACAACATATTTCTGTTTCAATTAAGGATATTGACATTAAAAAGGTGAATGGAGCCCCACAGTATGCCTTCCTGCAGTACTGTGACATTGCCAGTGTCTGCAAGGCCATAAAGAAGATGGATGGCGAGTACCTTGGTAACAACAGACTGAAGGTGAGAATATTCATGTTAATTTAATTTTACGTCATGTCTTTACGCTATTTCTACATACTTGTCTTTGACCACAATTATTTATGAGCATGCTTGGTAGATCAAGTTATTTGACATTTTATCCTTTTATCCTTTCAGCTGGGCTTTGGGAAGAGTATGCCTACGACGTGTGTTTGGCTGGATGGGTTAGCATCAAATACAACTGAGCAGTTTCTCACTCGTCATTTCTGCCGGTACGGACATGTTGTCAAAGTAAGTCTGTTTATTTTTCCCTGCTCAAATGTTGCCCATTGTTTACTTTTGGATACCTTGTGACCACGTTTTGCTTTGCCTACTGCAGGTTGTATTTGACAGAATGAAAGGAATGGCCCTCATCTTGTACAACAACATTGAATATGCCCAAGCCGCTGTCAAAGACACAAAGGGGTGGAAGATAGGGGGAAGTAAAATCAAGGCAAGTGAAACATAGCTTCGTGATATTACAATGTTCCAATGTCAATGTGCTGTCAAAAAAATGCAGCTCACCATTCTCAATTTTTTTAGGTGGACTTTGCCAATCAGGAAAGTCAGATGGCTTTCTATCGTTCAATGCAGGCATCTGGCCAGGATATTCGAGATTTTTATGACATTCTCTCTGAAAGAAGGTTTGTGTAGATTGCTTAAAGAATATTAATAATTTTTGTCGATTGCTCTTTGGAATGAATGCTTTTAGGTTACATTCTCAAGTCTGATAAAATTACAACTTGTTCTTTTGGACTTCTGTCTTGCCAGGGACGATCGACGAACTCAATATGAATTTCAAGCAGAAAGACAATATTATGAAAATGTACGAACACCAGGAACATACACAGAAGACCCACGTCGCAAATACCCTGCTAGAAGTCGGGAGTTCTACACTGAATGGGACCCATATCAGGGAGATTACTATGATCCACAATACTTCGAAGATCCCCGGGAGTATCGGGAATATAGAGCCGATCCATATGAGCAGGACATTCGCAAATACAGCTACTTGCAACGGGAGCGTGAAAGAGAAAGGGAGCGTTTTGAAACTGATCGTGGGCGTGATCATGCTAGGAGGACCATTGAGCGAAGCCAAAGCCCATCTCACATCCCTTCTCGGCGTCCTGCTAGCCCCACTGCATCACCTTCACTCTCTGAGAGGATACCTAGTGATTCAGATCGCCGCATTTGTTGTCGGTCATCTGACAGGAGTGGGAGCTGCAGTTCAGTATCCCCACCAAGATTTGAAAAACTCGAAAAAGCGCGCTCTGAAAGGTATGTTAAAACTGACAAGCTGGAGAAAGAGCGACTTTTTGATGTAGATAGAGGGACTCTGGTTGAAAAGGAGAAACGGGCTGGATGTAAAGATCGAGGGGACAAGGACAAAAGTGAGAAACAGCGGCTTAAGAAGCTCAAAGTTGCATCACCAGTTATCCAAGCGTGTGAGACGGAACCAGAGCTTGAAAGAGATGGTAGTCCTGAATCTGTCCTGCGAAGCAAAAACAGTAAAATTCCAAAGGAAAGCTTAAGCAAAGGGAGGTTAGACCTTCTCCCTTGTGTTGTGCAGTTAACGCGTGTGAAAGAAAAAGAAGGAAAATTGATTGGGCAGGCTGTCCACGAAAAACAAGTACTGAGGAGTTGCAGCGACAGTCCTCGGCTGGCATCACCTTCGGCTGACCAGAGGAGTCCACCGCTTCGCTCGGAACCGTTGAAAGGTGACATTGCCAAGCATGGAAAGGTGCCAAGAGATAAAAATATGCATACTTTGGTGGAGGTTATTGACAAGGATACTAAAATCAAATCCAAGAAACATGGAAAAACAGAAATAGGATTTGATGGTGGACTTTCTGTGGACATTGATCGTTTAGCTGCAAGGAAAAGACGCTTTGAAGACTCTGGTAAAACTGACCGTCAAAAGAGAACTAGTGAGGATGACCCTGGCAGATCTGGGCTTCATAAACTATGGAACAATGCTAAGGACGCTGATTTGGATAAGAGCCTTTTGATGAAAGGGATGCATAAAAAGGAGCAACACAAGGATAAATGTATCCGCATGGTCTCGGTTAACAGTCCAAAAGAGGGACAAGACTCTGAGAGCAACTCTTTAGGCTTTTCCTTCGAGAGGCAGTCACGGTTTGGGGAGCTACCTGAAGATTCTACCGATCAATTGGATTCTACTTACCTTAAAATGGATTTAGAGTGCTCAAAAAGTGAAAACAGTTCCAGTTTCACAAAAATGTCAGATGATGGGAGTCTCGATTTGGATGAATTAAAAGAACAGAAACAGGTTTTGTTTGAAAATGAACAGTGGAGAGGGAAGTGCAGAGACTCTGATGATGGAGATGAGCACTTTGTACACATGGATCAGACCAATCTTTCAACAAAACAAATTGAACAGAGTCCATGGCTTCGACCCAAGCTGGGCAATTCTGACAAGTTGGTCAAATTTGAAAACCCACCGAATGATGACACTCCTGACTTTGAAAAGGATTATGTCATGCATGATGATGGAAAAGAAATTCCAGATTTGAACAGTGATGACTTATCTTCCTGTAAAAGAAAAAAAATTGAGAATTTTGACTTTGAAATACCCTCAACAAAAAGTGAGCGCAACTTTGCAAGTTCCCAAAAGTTGAATGAGGTCATCTATCAGAGTATGGCATCCTCCATAGGCACCGGTCACTTTTCTGTAAGTGAGGAAGATGAAACTCCCCTGCTGTCTGTGCCACTTATCAGCAAAGAAAGGAAACCCTCTCCACTAACAGAGGATAAATACGCGCACACAGAGTCAATGAAAACCAGTCTGGGCTTGACAGCCAGACATTTTCAGTCTTCTGATGCTGAGCTCCCAAAACTTAAAACAAGCTTGCTTGGATGTGATGAGGACTTAATGCAACGTTGGGAAAGACGGCTCAAGTCTGATTCACTTAGAATGGAAATGACTTTCCCAAGTGATATTGCAAAACGTGAAAGTATCTGCAAACGTCTGGGCCAGGATTTAGAGCCTGGTGAAGTTCAGTCTGATTCAGATGATGATATAGAAAACAAACACATCTCTCCCAAGTCCAACAGTTCCTTGTCTTATATTCTCAGGGAACGTGATGAAAGGATAACAGACCTGAAGCTTTCCGGCTCTTTGGAAAAGAACAAGTTTTATTCTTTTGCACTGGATAAAACTATAACTCCTGATACAAAAGCACTCCTTGAAAGAGCCAAGACACTGTATTCCTCCAGAGAAGATAATTGGTCCTTCCTTCCCTCACGATTTCCAGCCTCCCACAGTTGTTCAGACAAAGACAAGGTAGAGTTGGCACCTCGACCTATTCCTTCTTGGTATATGAAAAAGAAGAAGATTCGTACCGACTCTGAGGATAAGCTACACGATAAAAAGGAGGAACTAAAGCCGCAGGACCAAGAGCGTCAGGAGCTATTTGCATCTCGCTTCCTGCACAGCTCAATTTTTGAACAGGATTCCAGACGTTTGCAACATCTTGAACGTAAAGACCAAGATCTAGAAACTGGAATTGTAAGGGCTTTTGGTAAGCAAGGTGCTGCTGAGTCACAGCCTGATTCTGGGGGAGGTGACATTCCACAAGAGCCCATAGTGCTTTTCCATAGTCGGTTTTTGGAGCTTCAGCAACAAAAGGACAAGGATCACCCCTCACTTGATACTGAGAATGAGTCAGTAGTGGTGGAGATTAAAAAAGATGAACTGCAGAACTGTGATACTGTGCTGTCTGATAAGGAAACTGAGGCTGTATCGAAGGTTGAAGACAAATCAGCCAGCCCCCCATTGACCTTGTCTGTTTCACCTATTGTTCCTTCCCCTAAAGAAATTTCACCGGAAAAGAAAGACGTTTCAACTCCATCCTTGGATCAACCTGTATCAACTGTCAAAGAAGAAAAAGTGGAGGCAGTTCTTGAGGTGTCTCCACCCCGTTCGCTTCCTATGGAAGACTTCAAATCAGTTGCTCCTAAACTAACCTTGGCTCCCCCACTTGCCCTTCCACAGCCAGACAATGAAGTGGAAACAAAAATAAATGAGTTAAACGACTCCAAAGTGAAAATTTGTGATAGTTTGGCAGTGGGAAATAATCTTATTGCAGAAGATAAGCCTCCCACTCCTGGGGGTTCCCTAAGTGTTTTTGAAAGAGAGACTACAGAATTTCCTTATTCTGACTATCCAAAGGTTGAAGAAAAATGTGAAATTGAGACAGAATCTAAAATAGAAGATCAGGAAACAAAACACTTTGAAGAATCTCAGAAGACTGAGACAGATAATGAGGCATGTATGCCAGAACTGGAGGCTGAAATAAAACCATTACCAAACCGCAGACAGCCCAAGAGTAAACGGGCAAAACCGCTGTCAGTAATGCGCACCTTACAGCCTTCACAAAATGCTGCCACTGAGAAACCTGCAACACGAAAGAGTGAACGGATTGACAGAGAGAAACTCAAAAGGGCCTCATCTCCTCGAGCAGAAGCACCAAAAGTATCATTTGAGTCTAAAACTACATCCAAATCACCGATTCATGCATCAGATTCTGAACAAAACCTTGAGTCAAGTTTGATTCATGGGAGAACCCGTCGTAGGAATGTAAGGTCGGTTTATGCCACGCAACACGAAGACGACCAAGCTGGCAAAGAGGTAGTTGAGCCATCACGGTCCATGCGCAAACGAGGTGCTGACAAAGAACCGATTCAGCAAGATGTTCCAATTCCAACTACCATTACTAGACGAGGACGTCCACCTAAGAGAGGCATCAAGAGAAGTGAGGATGCATCTCCAGTAAAAGTGGATCAGCAGAAAATGGTGGAAGAAGACACAGAAGTTAAAGAGAGTTCAAGTACTGCAGAAGCTGTGAGAGCGTCTGAGGGATGGCGATCACCCCGCACACAGAAACTACAACAAACCCACCCAACTGCTGCTCCAGTTAACAAGAAAGGAAGTAAGATAGACAAACAATCTGGCAACACCGCAGTATCAGCTGAACAAGCTGATCTGGCAACTCATGATGAGTCAGAGCTTAAACCTAAAGCTGATTCAGTCCCATTTACAAATTTACCAGAAAAAATGGAAAACACGAGCTCACCAGTGCATAAAAAAGACAAGGACTTAAAAGATTCTGGTGGAAAGAAATCTAGTGACGGTGAAAAGATAAATGCATCCTCTGCTGAGAGAAGACAGCCCGAAAAGAGTGCTAAAATGAAAACACCAAGGTTGAAAAGAAATACCAAGCAGATAATTGAAGATAAATCGCATAGCTTAAAAAATCTTGAGATCCGTGTAAGTGTGGATGACGTAAAAGGTTTACTTCGTCCAGAGGATGATGAGCCAGAGTCATTTGAAGCTCCTTCTATCACAAAAACCAAGACAGTAATACAAGAGGACGAAGAGAAAAAGGTGATGGTGACAGGCTTCCCAAAGGATTCATCAGAGCAAGGCTTACAGGAAAAAGAAGACAGTCTGTCAGAATCTGAACTGGATCCAGCTGCTGCTCTATTAGCACGGCAGATGGAACTAGAGCAGGCAGTTGAAAATATTGCCAAACTTACAGCTGACCAACCTTCTCGGCCATATAAAGAACCACCTCCTGGGCAGCCTACCATTTTGCCACCTGTTGTAGTGGAGCCAGAAGTTGAGGTTGAGGAGGAAAAGAGAGCCAATCCTGCAAGTGAAACCGAACTCGCTGCTGCCATTGACTCCATTACAGCTGAAGAAACATGTGGGGATGCAGATGGGTTCACAGCTCCTCCCACTTACACTGCTCTTGTTCCTACCCCTGATTCTGTAATATCCCCCTCCTCCAATGAGATCATGGAACCTGAAACGCACATGATGATCAACAATATTCTTGCAGCAGACTCAGATGACGATCCCCGAACACCTAGTCCAAAGGGTCCAGTCACAGAGGCTAAGGAAGCTGATCAACCCGTGTTACCTGAAACTCCCAAGAAAACAGGCAAAGTTAAAGCGAAAACCCCGAAGAAGTCAAGAAGTCGAAAAGGTGCAGCTAATAAAAAAGGTGATGCTGCTGAAGAGGTGTCACAATCAGAACCCTCTCCAGTCAAGTTGCCCGAGTCCATCCCAGAAGACCCAGAAACCCTTAATTCTAAAGCAGTCACCGTTGCAGCAGGGGCCACAGCAGCAACCTCTGTGGTCACTGCTGTTGCAACTTGTAGGCGCGACGTTACTAGCGCCATCACTGTAGACACGCCCAAAGAGGCGGAGCAGCCTGAGGTTGAGCAGCCAGTGCCTAAAGAATCTGCCTTTCATACAGGCACAAACACCATCTCCAGCTGTAAAAAGCATCCCCAAGCAGCAGAGCCATCAACCCCTACTCTTGCCCCTGCTCCTGCTCGCCCACAGGCTCCATCCCAGTTCAGTGTACCCCTGCTGCGGCCAGCAAAGATGCCACTTTCACCTGACTGGCCTCAGAGATCTGAAGAAAGCAGAATCTATGTTGCGCCTTCATGTCACGTCACAGTAGTAACTCCGTCTGTACCAGCGTCAACTGCCCTTGGAACCCCTTCAGCAAATCCCCCAATGCCCCCTGACACCAAGGCTTCAGATATTGACCCTAGTTCAAGCACATTAAGGAAAATTTTAATGGAACCCAAATATGTGTCGGCGTCAAACAGCAATTCGATACCTACCACCATGGTGACATCTGCATTGTCAGATCCTTCACGGCTGTCAGAGCATGAAAATCGCTCTGATACAATGACTGCAAGGCAGTTACATCCTGAAGAAAGACCACCTTTCCCCATCCAGGCAATACACCACAAACCATCACCACTGACAGAGTCCCAGCAGAACTGTGGAGAGAAGGTCCAGCATACAATTATTTCTCCTGCTACCTCAGTCATAAGTCGACTTCACATGCCTTATGATACGGAGGAAACTCCACGGATTTCTCTAAGCAACAGAAACATTGGCTTATCTATTCCCAAACAAAAATTTAGATCAAATTCCAATGAGAATAATCGCTATCATGGCATGGATCTAGTAGAGGATGGGGCTAGAGGGCGTTCAGTTGTCGAGACCACTCCCTACAGTGCAGGTTCCAGTCCAGGTCTTAGGGTCAATACATCCGAGGGTGTTGTTGTCCTTAGTTATTCGGGACAGAAAACTGAAGGGCCTCACCGAATGCGAGCCAAAATTAGTCAGATCCCTCAAGCCAGTGCTGGTGATATCGAGTTTCAGCAGTCTGTGTCCAAATCTCAGATAAAGCAAGAGCCACTCATCACATCGTCTCAGTCGCCTACCCCAAAAGCGGCTCCAAATCCTGCAGTTTATGGGCACACAGGGGTCCTCTTAACCAGTCAGCCGTATAATTCTCAACCTGTCATTTCCAGTACCAAGCAAGAGAGTCTTAGCTGTGACAAATCTGATGCTCCATATCACACAGCAACCCAGGGTGGAGTGGTGAAGATGTTTCAACAGCCCGTCAGCTCTCCTCAAGTCTTGATGTACAACCAAGCTGTGATTCAGCAGCAGCAATGCAAGAGAGGACTGGGGGCAGAATCTCTACCAAAAAAGATGGATGTTGGCAAAGCTGTTCAGCAGTCGAACCTCAGCCCAGTCGTGAGTCCTCACCACCCATCGCTATCTGGAACCCGCATGAGCCCCAGCCCTGGCATACCAACTGATCGGTCAGCTCTACACCTCAAGCAAGAACCCCAGTCTCCACGGACAGCTGTTCACTCCCCCTCCCCCTTTGTCAAATCCGGCCCTCCGAGTAGTTCTCCTATTGGAACTTCTGTCGTTCTGGGCCATGGCATGCCACCAATGTCCACATATCATTCCAGTATGCATCACCCGCACTCAGAGCAGTCATCCGTCATAATCCAGCCTCACAGTGTCACCCAGGCAATGACTCATGAAGTCAGGATGAATACGACACCGGTGTCTGGGATAAACTACGGAAGGCGAGGTGATTCCCTTTCTTCTTCCCATCCAGGGGCTCCACAACGGTCAAATACACCGCAGCCTAATGTCATCCGAGATATGGTACTGCAGTCTCATTCAAGTCCCCAGGGGTCTGTGTCAGGTGGTGGCGGCAGCAGCAGTGTAAATGAGGAAGACCCCAGACACTTTAATCAAGCCCTTAGTAGACCATCAGTGCCCCAGCTCCAATCGGATGTAATGATGATTCACAGCGATCACAGAGGTCTCCACCCGAGCATACGCATGGATCAGTACAGAGACTTGCACCAGCGCATGCTCATGCACCAGCAACTCGGCGAGCAGACTGCTGTGGAAACAAGACAGTCACGTACCACAGAGACTGGGACAACAACTTCAAGCAACATCTCTGGGCCTTCAAAAAGTCCTATAGTGGGAAAGGCCATTGAACTTTCTGCAAAAGAGTCTCTCAAACCACTAGAAGGCAAGCTGATACATCCACCCTCCAATGAAAGTAGAATCCGGGGCGTCCACGCATCCAGTCCTGTCATGGTGTCTCCTCACTCTCACGGAGTCCAGCTGATGCATCCAGGAGGTGGAGGCTCCTTTCCAGTATATCGGGATATGCGAGGCTTCCCATCTCAGTTTCAGCCTGGACACAGCCTGGCTAACCAAGGGATTGCATCTTCACAGGTCACTTTATATACTATTATTATTATTATTATTATTATTATTAGTAGTAGTAGTAGTAGTAGTATATTATGTTTTTTTGTTTGAATGTTATACTTTCTAAAGTTGTGTGTGTTTGTAAAAATCAAATGCAGACAAAATATGCACAGCTCTATTCATTTAGCAATTTTTCTTTATCATGTCCTTCAGGAATCTGACCTGGGCCACAGGGGTAAAATATCTCAGTCACATGGGGGAGGAAGTGATTCCAAGCCCGAGAGTTCCCATCTTCGCCATGCGACCTCTGCTGACCTCTCGCACATTTCCCGAATATCAGGGGATACGGTCTCCCCCTCATACCAGTCTCCCATGACGTCCCCCATGAGTCTTACTCACAAGCCAGATCTATCACTACAGAAGGGTCCTCCAGCCTTCCTGCCAACACCCCCACCAGCAGTACCTTCATCGAGCTCAGTGCAGCCACGGCCTGATGCTAAGCTAGAACATTCAGGACACCGTTCCATTGACATGGTGCAGCTTTTGACGGTAGGAAGACCAGATAAATCAGCAGTGTCATACACAAAGTAAACATTTTTTAAGACCATACCAAGGAGGAAAGCAAATGTAAAAACAGTTTCTGTTTTCTTTGTGTAGAAATATCCTATTGTATGGCAAGGCCTGTTGGCCCTGAAGAATGACCAAGCTGCTGTTCAGTTGCACTTTGTGTCTGGCAACACCATGCTGGCTCAGCGCTCTCTGCCGCCCCCAGAGGGAGGTCCACTTCTCCGTATTGTCCAGAGAATGAGGCTTGAGGCTTCTCAGTTGGACAGCGTGGCACGCAGAATGACTGTGAGTCTTACATCAGCTGCTGTTTGGTATTGAGACCACTGAATATGAACCGGGTTTGATTCTGGGACCTGTGCTGCCTGTTTCCTGTTGCCGTCTTTGCCACTTCCTAATTAAATTGTAAAATGAATAAAAAGCCCCCCAAAATTTTACACAAATAAAGAATGTCTCAATGCTCCCTGCGAATTTGCTAAACAGGAAAAACAATGTATCAATCTGTGCTCTAGGGATGTGTGTGTTTGTTTTTTTATTATTATTTTATTTTGGGCTACATTTATGATTAAGACGTGTTTATGGCAGGTGGAGAATGACTACTGTTTGCTACTGGCTCTACCCTGTGGTCGAGACCAAGAAGATGTCCTTGGTCAAACCCAAGCCTTGAAAAGTGGCTTCATCACTTACCTGCAAGCCAAACAGGCAGCTGGAATCATCAACGTGCCCAACCCTGGCTCCAATCAGGTCTGTTGTCATTTAAAATGATCTACTTTCCTTTTTTGTGTCATACCGAAGTTCTTCATCATGGGTACGTTCGTCCCTTTCTCATCATTGTCATTTTTCATCTTTGGATTCACAGCCAGCTTACGTGGTGCAGATTTTCCCACCGTGTGAGTTCTCGGAGAGCCACCTTTCGCGCCTGGCACCTGATCTTCTCAACAGCATCTCCAGCATTTCCCCTCACCTCATGATTGTCATAGCCTCTGTTTAATTACCTCCATTTTTTTTGTCCCTGAACAAAGCCAACACCAGCCCTTTTGGACTCATCCAGTTTTGTAAACTGGAATTGCCTCATATTTTTATGAGTTTGACTTTCTAAAAAAAAAAAAAAAAAAAAGTAATTTAGCATGCACTCACCTTTTCTCTTTCACCTCACCGAGTCCTTAATCGCCCAATGACAGAGAATTCCTTAAACTATACCTTTCACAAAGAGGATATGAAGGGTCAGTTTGGGATTTTGATCATTTTCGATTACTCATTTCATTTTTGCCATTTTTTGGAGGTGTTGTGCATAACCTTTTCTAATTCATAGCATTCATAAAGCTATGGATTGAGACCTTCCTATGGGATATTTTTTACCTTCATAAAAGTGATTGTGTTTTTCTTTTTCTTTTTTTTTTTAAAGACAAACGATGTGAGAAGTCATTGCACTATGTTAAGGAAAAAATTGTGAACTCTGTACAGATTTGACTACAATATGATACATGTTATGGAAATACTCTCTTAATCAGCCATGCTTGCGCAAGATAAAAGAAAAAATCATTGCCTGGAAAATGATCGAGAATCATTTCAGCCTGATCAGTCATACTGCTTTTGCTCCTTCACCATCAACCAACCTCTACTTCATTTCCGGACTCAACTCTCCATCCCGAAGTGTTCCCTACCCCAGGAACTCGTGAGGGGACGTTTAGAGTTGTACAGTTTACACTCAATGCCTCAACAGGGGACTATATAAAGAATATTTAATTTGCATTGTTTATTTTTGTTTGCATCTTCTTTAAGCCTAAGGGTATTGTGGACAATTGTGAAACTGTAAATATTATATATATTTAAAGACTGAAGCAATGTGGAGAGACCAAGTTAATTATTTTACAAGACAGATCATCAAATCTCAGTGTTTCTTTTGTTCTTTCTCTTTGTTTCTTTCTTTGGGCAAGGGGCATGAAGGGGGATGGTGGGAAGGATCTGTCCAGGATCCAGGAGTGATATTCACAAAAAAATATTTTTAAAATTGATTCTGTGCCAAAATGTCTTTTGCAAATGCTCAACACACAATGTATCTAAAACGAAATTTGATCAGAACCTATTTTCATATGTGACTTTGTATTTTGCCACTCAGAGGGCAGACTTGATTCTTTTTTTTTTTCTTTTTTTTTTTATTGTTCATCAATCCAACTCTGTTTTACAGTGCTTTAACATTTTAAAATTGTATCCTCATTTTGAAGGAACCACTGTATTGTATTGTAGGGGTTGCCTTTTCCATTTGTATTCCCGTTTTCCTTCTCCGTGATGTGGTCCTCTGCTGCCCCCTGCTGTCTACAACTCATTCTCTGCACCCCGAGGTCATTTAAGCTGTGACTTCATGACCGATTTGCTATAGCATGCTTTATTCTCAAATCTTAAAGGGTAAAGTAAAATCATAAAGGCAAAGAATGTGACTTGAACTTGACATCATGCCGCTAATGGATGTGCTGATCATCTGTCTCCATCTTTACCCTTAACTGTGTCCTTGAGCCAAGCTGTAAATAGTAATGTCCTTAATCTGTGCTCTTGTGTATTTTCCCCTTTATAACTGTTTTTCTTCAGGGTCCTTATTTTTGTTTTGTGCAACAAAGCAAAGCAGTCTGGAAGAGACGGGAGATGAGGTGTGTGAAACCGATGCTGAAAGTAAAACCATGTTTGTCAGTTTTGTGGTGTAAATATTTCTATGACTGCAAGCTGAATACTCTCATGGTTATGTTGAAGGCACTTATAATTTTTGATAAACAAATGAGAAGAAAAAAACAAAAACAAACTTAAAACGGTGATTAATATGAAAACTGTCTTTTGATCAATCTTCATTTTGAGTGTATTTTGCTGTTCCTCCATGAGGACATTTTAAACTGTAAAATAAATTGTTGTTTAACTTACTTCTGAAGATCATTAAATGGTCAGTCACTCTGATTTTGTGTTTTTCTTTTTCTTTCTTTCTTTCTTTCTGTTAAATCTTATTTTAATGTAGACTGTTGCAATTTACATGTGATCTCTTCTGTTCAATATCTGAAAACGTCAGTTTTGTGCATCTGCAACATGTTACAACACTTTCCAGGGGTTACACCACAAATAGTGGAAATACTTTACCTGCTACGTTTTCTCTGTGGCTCATCACAGTCGGTGCTGCAGTCCATTCTGCAGTCAGAAGATGTCAGTGTATGGCTAAACTACACGACCAGGACACAGTTCTGCTGAGTGAGTCAGTCCATCTGAGACGTTGGGTGTTTTATTTTCAGTTTGCTGTGGTTGTCCTGTGAAATGCTGGCTCTGACTTTATCGTATGAAGCAGTGTTCATGGTTTGCTTTTTGTTTTTTTGTTTTTTCTTCTTTTAATTTTAATTTGTCAATGGAAAATGCAACTCAGCAAGCAAACATTCTTTGCTTGGATTTAGAAGAATACACTGAAGTAATGGAGACCTTTATTTGATTCACTTCTATTGTTTTCTTGCAAGCAGCAAGACCTGGTTTACTTCTGGTGTGCCACAGAGAGAATGGTAGTGAGGGAGGTCGTTTATTTCTGAAATTCTCTATCTTGGTCGGGAAAGATACTACACATAGGCCTGCTCACTGTCCCCTTCCTCTACTGTCAATTCAATAATCATAGTTTTTCTTATTATTGAGAAACACATTAGAATTCAAATATTCATCTGCGTGTTTCGGATTGTAATTGGGCTTACGCTCTGGAACTGTGTGAAGCGCACATGAAATGACAACACGTGAATGTCAGGGACAAATTACAAAGCTATTTTAGTGGCCCAGTTTTTAGAGCAGCATTAAATGGCTAAGGGGAAAGACAAACGAGCACCATGGCTGTTAACGCTGCAGTTATACACTCATCCCTGAGGCGAACAGCTCCATGGTTTTGGGAATTTTAAGACTGCGGCTTGAACATTAGGGTTTCCGGCTGCACCCATCAAATTCAAGAGTACACTCGCCGGCAGATTCCCCAGAGAGAGGCCTACAGGGATTCAGTGGCAATCACAGTTCTGCTTGGGAATGTCTGCTCATCATGGCTTCAGCCGCTCTCTTTATTTTTGGCACTATATCTTCAACTCCAAAACTTATTTTACAGAAAACCTCCACAGCATGTGATCTCGTTTATGTAACAAAACAACTGCTGATAACTGTTCAACAAAATGGGATGACACTGAGGAAAAGCAGCTGCAGCAGCATGAGTGAGTGATTGAGCATCCAAAAGAGGATAAAGAAAGTCACACCCGTGGTCTTTTTTTCCCCTCTCCTGTCATTATGCCTACAGTAGAAAGAAAGGAGTCTGACCATGAAGAAGAGGTAATGATTTATAGTGCCCTAGCAGAAAAAGGCCGGGAATGTTAATTGATGCGCTTCTCACAGTGTGGGAAGAAGATCAGACTGGGACGCAGCAGTGAAAAGGCAAGACATGGAATACTTGAGAAGAAATTTAAGATAACTTCCCCTCACATTGTTCCCCTGTTCCTCTCTACGTTCACAGTTTGTCTGAGATTACAGCCTCGCCCTTTGAGCGACGAAGCGTGGGGCGAGGAGGAGTCGTGTGCCCTTAAATCAGATCTCATTCATATTTCGGAGCTGTTCTCCTTCTTAAATTCTTCGCCACAAAATGACATTTTGAAAAATCCAATTTTAGCTACTAAAAGGAAGGAATGTTCAAAATTCAGAGGTTGGTTTTTCAGACACTGATAAGTGCTTGTTTCGTTATTTGTGCTCCTCTGGCATCGAACCTCCTGCATTCCATGCTTGTTTTGGGGCAATTTGGGCTGAGATGTGAGCACAGAATGAACCAACTAAAGCGAGAAGCTTTTATAAAAGAAATGAGCAACTATTATTACTTTGGTGCATATCTGTTTCAACCTGCGTCCAATCAAAATTTTTTAAAGGTGGATTTAAATCCAACTGTGCCAGTCGCTGGTGTTCAAATCACAACAGTTAGATGCTTCATTGCTGCTCAATGGACATAAATGCAAGATGATAATAACACAGCTGTAGTTTTTTTTTTTGTTTAGAACTTTGAAACTAGCATAACTACCAACCAGTCAGTCGGTAAATATACACAAAACAAGCTGTTGAGACTAACACAAAGGTAGCTCTGTAACAATAACATGCTCAACAATCACTTTAAAAAGGTGAAGTCTTGAGGTGCCTCACCAGCTTATTTTCTGCCGTTATGGGTCTGAAGCTTGTTTGGCTGCTCGCTCCCTGCAGCTGCGTGGGAGAGCTTTGATCCAGTAGTGTTGTGATTTGTTCCAAGTCACAGACATTTGGAGGCTTTTGTATCAGTGGAGACTCTTTTGTGGACAGCGACGCCCACATGTGATACTCTGATTTGGGCTGTTAATTACGCATGTCTGCTGCAGGGACATCAAATCAGGCATTAGTGAATTTTAGTATTTTCTGTGAAGTCTTCAATAGCAATTATGTTGAAATATGTTTCCAATCTTTTTTTGCCTTTCATTAAACCCCAGAGGAGACATTTCATCGTCAGCTCATCAGCTGTAATCATAACAACAGGAACAGATTTCAGTAAAATTTTTTATTTTGTCTCATTTCTACCATGAAAACAGTTTTCACTGAATTGTGAAGCAAACCATCGTAATGTTATGCTTTTGGAAATATTTTGTAGAAATTCTGGTCTGGAATTCAAATTCAAATGATTTCTGAAGGTTTAACCCTTAATAAAAAACAAAAAACAAAATTATTAAGTGCAAATATTTTTTTCTTCATCAGTGAAGACAGACTTCTTTTTTTTTATTATTATTATTTATGACTCTGTTTTGTTTTGAATTTATTTGATTCTGACATTTGCATACTAATGAAATACTGATAGCTTAATGTGATCAAGAGGATAAAAAGGGACAAGTTTCTTCTGGTTGTGTTCTCTCTCTAAGAACATACTGGAGAGAGAACAATATGTCTCTCCCATTTCTACTCCCTGTCATTACAGCATGATCATTTTAAGTGTTGACCCAATTGACCTCCTCATTTTCTCTGTATATTTTACTACTTTTCTTAAATTAGAATCAACTACTCGCAGCTAAGAATTTGAACCCTCCATGATTTAAGTAAAAGCGAGGAGCCACTAATTTGTCAGCTGTGTAAAATTACAGTTTTTAAGCACAGAAGTGCACTGTTTCAGCCTTGTTCAGGATATCTTTCCCCCCTACACCTCTGCCCATCACTGTACTCTACATCGACACATGTTCACATGTTTAAGCCCTGGGCTTGTGGAGGATGATGTTTGTGATGCGAAACAGATTAGTTGTTCAATTATATTTCCTAGTCTGAATGTTTTCTTTTTTATTATTATTATTTTATTTTACCACGTGACAAAGCAAAGCAAAGTTGCTGTGTGTCGGGGAACAGGCACTATTGTGGGACCAGGAAGAAAAGCATTTCCTAATAGAGCAGCCTCTTACCTGATGTGAATGTGGCTGATTTCCATTTTACTGTGATAAGGCATTCATATCTGGATTGCGTTCAAGGCAATCCAGAATATGGTATTTGTTTTTTGGCTCACCGAACTGTTTGCTAATGGTAAAATAAATGATCTGGGCACTTTGAGGGAGATAAACACTATCTGGAGCCTGAGGATATGTGCTTTAATCGAAGAGAAGAAAGCGTTGACTGTGAACACAAGCTTTAAAGAAAGGCTGTAGTAAGTCCAATAAGATACAGTTTTAGTGTTTTAGTGGGTTATCCACAGCATTACAACCAGGAAGAACAAGAAGCAAAGGTCAGGCGGATAAATGCACAGCTGGCTGTATCAAGTCATTTAGAAAATATTTACAATGTGCTCTCTTTGAAAATTTTCCATTGAGGTATAAATTCTGAAACACTCCTTATTGCACTTTAACTTACAATCCATCTTGTGAGCCTGCAAAAATTGCATTGCAAGCCATGCAAACATTATAATACGTATTGATTTATAATACCTGCAATGTAAAGTGAGAATACCTCTCTGGGCTGAATATGAAAGGTCAGCATCAGGTAAACAGCACTGAATGAAACACAATGATGTGATCAGTGCAGGTTACAATAGGCATCAGTCAGAAATAGATGGAGTGGCTGACGGGGGTCACAGGCAACACTGCGGCTGTACGGCCTCGCCCTGGTGTACTCGAGCTTCGCGAACAGAACACCTTCATGTGACGTCACGGCTCCATGTCCCTAGATGCAATCTCATATCTCCCATGTCATGCGTGAGCTTTCATATTCTGTTTCACACAAATGTAGGTTTTGGTTTTAACCCAAATATTTCTCATGGTAGTTAAATGCATCTTAAAACGAAACAAGCCCAAGTACATATGTACAGTAGGCATGAAATATGTTAAACCAACATTGGCCACTGTTGCATTGGAATAAGCTGCAGTTAATTACCGTGCTATGGTCCATATATTACTGTGGAACTTTGTGTGTGACTTGTTCCATTCCTTTCTCCCCGGGGCGGGAGGGTTTGGGTCGTGATCTGGCTCCAGGGATATGTGAAAGTTGATTTGCGGTTCTTTCACTTTTCAGGGAAAATAAAAGACAGGCCTGCATGGTGTTGTCTTTTTTTTTTTTTTTTTCTATCCACCGTCTATTCTGGGCTTAACCGCTCTCCGCCTCCAGAACCCAATCCGTCAGCCAGTGCGAACAAGTGTGAGAGACGTGAGATTGTGACTCGAGTCTTGAGTCTGGGCACATGTTTGGAAACGGTGCGTGTGCATGTTCGTTGACTCATTCTGTAAGTCTGTAAGAGTTTTCCAACTATGGGATGGGGGGAATACAAAGACTGATTATACCTCTCAGGATGTGATGATTGTTCAGTGTGCTCTGCCCGTGCAGCTTTGAGCACACTTGCGGGGAAAATTATGGGGTTGGAATTTTTTTTAATACTGGAAAACACTAAAGTGGAATTAAGGAGGAGATAAAACACAAGGAAGCCTTTTAACAAAGACAGCCAGGATTCCTCTGCTGCCCTCTTTTCCAGGGTGTGTGTGTTTGCTCAATGGCTAATTGTTCTCTCTGCGTTTCTGGCCCCTGAATCTCCTCTGCTCAGCATCAACGCTACTAACAAGCAAAGGAGCTGTTTACATGAATATCACTGCTGCCCTCAAACTTCAGCCATCTTATGATTTATGGAAAGCTGCGGTCTCACCAGAGTTTTAGGCAATTACCAAACTCTAGTTTCACATAGATTTATGTCTTGGGGAGAGACTCTAGAGCCTTTTAAGTTGTGTAAGCTGGAACACTGTTCCTCTGACAATAGTAATATTTGGCCATTTTGCATTCCTAGAGGATGTTGGTTAAGGTTCCTCATTTTTCCAGACTGAGTTTATTTCTCTCTTACGACGTTGCTTTTAAATATCTTTGCAGAGGGTATGTATTTTTGAACAGAGAGCAGGACAACAGCCTCACTCACTCAGAAAGTTCGTGCTGTACCTCTCTCCCCATTTTTCAGATGTACTTTTGTGACTTTGCGTAAACAGGTATAAAAGAGCCTTTTACAGTTTCTTTTCCTATGTAAACAAAGACACATTAAAGCATGCATTAGTTTTTACAAAGAGGCCATTTATCAGATGCTGGGAATCCTGATGAAAAATCCTGTACCACGATGGAACCGGTTTCTAAAGTTAGAACTTCTAAAAACTCAAAATTGCTTTGAAATGACGTCAGTAAACCGAATGCCCATTTTTACAGAGCCACACTGATGTATAATATAAAACAACCCAAAGTGACAAGTGAGGTTAAAGATCTAATTTCTAAATATGTGCACAGAGCCGCCTCTGGACAGAGGAGAGCTTGATCATACCTGACACAGGAATTGCATCTGAACCAATCAAGCAGCCCCCACCAGGGCTAAGATCTGAAGTCAGTGCAGAGCTGCCCCAAGGTGCAGGACCACTAATGGTTAGCAGATGCTGCCTCTAAAACATTTCTCACCGTTGCTCTTGTTTCTCACAGCTGTTCCAAAAGTCCAAAATTTCCTTCAAATAATGTAATGTAAGTAGTCCAACTCTTAGATTTACCTGCTATAGGCTAACTTAGAATTAAGTTTTGCTTTGTTAATTCGCAAGCTGTTGTGGTTCACTCGCTTCACCTTAGTCAGCTTGTCCATAAAACAAAGTACAAAGTAGCTCCCACTAAGTCTCTGTGATCAAATCAGCATATGCCAGAACAGAAATACGATACCAAAAGTCAGTTGTGCTTCATTGTTAATTAAAGGTCAGTTTTATAATCATGATAAAAGGCTTAAATTGGTTATTAAATTCTCATTCCTTTTATTTTTTGTCTCATGATATGTAGAAAGATTGTGAAAAATTTCACAAAATTTCCCACAGGCATGTCTTTTGTCTGAACAAGATATCCAATCATCAAACTTTAAAATAAATGTATCTGAATCTGAATTTATTGGAATCTGATTTCTTTAGTTTTAATGGAGTGATGCTGCTCAGTTATGCATATCAAGGTATCCATTGCTTGGTGTATAAAATGACACATAATGGCGAAAAATGCCCACCTAGCAGTTCAGAACCAGGTTTGTGAGTTTGTTTGCTTAAAGAATTAGATGATCAAAATTGTATCTCCAAGGTAAGTATAAGCCAAAGCAGACAGTATATACTGAACCTGCTTTACTATCGAAGATCTAAGTCCTGTTTATACAATATATGTTCCAGACGTTCCTTTTTCCGGCTGTTGTTTAGCATTATTGTCATACCTATGTTCCACTAATAGCTCTATGTTTGTGTTAGCTTATCTGTGTTTACCTGTTTTGTGTGTTTTTGCAGCTTCCTGGATGTTTTCTTTAAGCTCTCTGTATGTTGAGAGCAACTGTTCTGAGACCTCTTTGTATGTCCACACACACACACACACACACACACACACACACAGAAAGGCCCCAGGCTGGGAACCAAACCCGCGACCTTCTTATTGTGGTGAAACAGCACTAACTACTATTCCACCGTGCTGCCATTTCAATCAGTTTATTTATCCTTTTTGGTCATTTTTATTTGTTTACTTATTAATGGATTGTTAAAATTTCGAAAAAAAAAGGCAAGAGGCCACTAAAGCATTGACATGTTTTGTTATTTGTATTTTTCCAATAAATGTACCAATACAATATTACATGGTGGAAGGCGGAAGCATAAGTTGAACACTCATGTAAACTATAGATACCTAAAACTTTAACTTGAGTGACTGTAAATAACTACTGTCTGCTCTGATTCGGCATGTTTTTAGCTCTGCTAGCATTGTGGCTCCAATCCAACACTTTGCTCCTGATATACAAAATTGAACAATTGTTGGCTTGACTGACATGAAATTCCCATTCATATTTACCGGAGGATGAATCCCAATGATTTTCCTGACGGTCACAGTTTTCATTTATTTGGTAACATATTTCAACATGTGCTGGAAGGATTGGGACGGCAGCTGCTCTCCAGTCTAAGGGCCAAAGATGGTGATCGGAGAGTCTGTTTAGATGCACTCAAGAACAGTCATCGATTTATGCAGGTAATCAGATCTATCTTTTCATCATGTTACGGGTTGACTTTGGTTGACTGCCATTGGCCTGGTGACAAAATGATGGAAAACACTGAGGAGATCACCTAAGGATGCAGGTACAGAGAACAAAAAAATGCACCTCAATAATCATAGCCATTATTAAGCTCATTTTCTGTTTCACTCCTGTCTCACGCCCACATGCGAGTACACAGACCTCATCAGCCTCACAGATGCAGAGAAAGACTTCCTGCGCTATTTGCTGCTTGCTGAAAGAAATCAACAAGCAAGAACAGGCTCTCAGCAGAGCAGTCCTGACAGACAGGCACCGAAATGGAGTCCATTCCCCAAACAGCTGTCATCATACTCGACGCCCCACTGAGCCGCCTTCACCACAGTCACCAGCCACCTCGCCTCTCACGTCCAGTCGCCCTCTAACAGGGAAGGTTAGGCTAGGCAGGCATGTACATGCATGCACCCATCCGTCTGTACTGTATGTGTTCACTGTGAGTTTGCACACACACACCCTGAATTCCCACACTTACGTGTATGGGTGTAACAGCTGCAGGAGGGCTGTCTAAACACTGCAATGCAACAGCCTTCTCGGACAACACAGCGAGTAAAAGTGAGCGTGTATGTTTTTATAGTAACTTGCCATCTGGACGGTCATTTTAGGTGTGTTTATGGTGGCAAAAGGTGAAAAGACTGAATGTTTTATACCTTTCTGGAAAAGCCAGCAGTTGCATGGCACCACCAGAGTTCCTGCATAAACAAGGAAGAAAAGTGATACCATCGCTCATGCTGGCATTTTAGATCTGCCCACACACATGCATGCCTCGCCTTGCAATATCATTTCATCTGCTACCACAAGTTCTTTTTTGTGTGTGTGTGTGTGTGTTTTAGGATGATTGTCATTCTCCCTAGCACAGCAAAGGAGTGTTTAGTTGTGGGTACTTTCCAATATTACCTCCAAATATTTGCTGGCATTGTTCAGTTTCTCACCATTTTCACGACAGAAGTAAAACAGAAAAAAATTCTCAAGCACTGAGTGTTTTTACCGTAGGAATTTTGTTCTCGCAAAGTGAATTGCCAGTGGCGGTAATTGGTGGGCTTCCAATGGAGTACTGCTCCCTAACAGTCAGCACATCCAGACAAAACATCTCAGCACTGGAACCAAAAACAGCACTACTACCACTCTGACATACTACTGTGCAGCTGCTCTTCCTCCTGCTGCTCTTTAACACTATGTGATGTCTGATTATAGCTGTACAATGATCAGACCTATTATCCAGTAAATACATAAACCAACAAATTGGAGAAGTACTTCAAGGCAAGTATTTGCATCAAATAGAACAATATTCCACCTCCAAGTATATTTGTATCGTTTTTCTTCTGTCATGCTCCACTTTAACTCTCCATGCCCACTCTGACCTTTATTAAAATGGTTCTGTAGCTGTAAGAGTTTGAGCAGTGTCCAAAGGTAACTTACAGTATCTGTATTGATCTGCTGGAGCTGGATGAATCAGACAGCCTCTGCAGCTTGAAAAAAATGAAGATAAACTGCAGTGATTAACCTAGAACGCTGAAAAAGGGATAGGCCTACTGTTAGGTCACCTGGGGCCTTTGCTTGTTGGTTGTGTGGTTTCCGTCAGTGCTTCTGCAGAACATCCATCACGCTGGGTGACAATGATAGCTGTCATTGTCTATTGCGTTGGCATTTTGACAGCCCTGGACACATTCTTTATGAATGAGCTGGTTGGTTAATTAAGACAATTCTGTTGAAAAACCACTGGAAAGAGCGAACTCAAAGGTGACAATGGTAATGAGCAGCTCAGATGTGTAATTTGCATTAAATGTTAATACTTAATAAAGCACAAGAACCTCAAAGTTGTACAGTAGCTATATTTATTAGCTATAGACATGCAAGTCTCTTCGATGCACGCCCATTACTAATGGTAGAAACACACACACATGCAGCTGTCCCAACACTTTCATTGGCATAATAGCCCTTCATTACTTGGAGTCAGGGTTAGACATGCCTGACATGCCTTACCTCAGCAAACCACAAACCACAGAGGGGAGGTGGGCTTCAGCCGCTGGGACAGGTGCAGCTGAGGTGACATCAGTGCCTATTGTGGGTGAGTGCTGCACGAAAAGGCCTCACATATCCAGGGCCAAGCACTGATGACAGCTACAACTGTGGGATAATGGCAGTATAATAATAAAAAGAGTGACCAAAAATGCGAGTGCTAAGCTTTCAACAGCAGCAGAGATAAACCGCAGCCATGGCAGAGATTTATGAGGGAGGCACAGCGTTGCAGGGAATGATACATGAATCATCAACTGAAGACTGAGTTCGTTTTAATAATTCTTCATAGCTACCCGACTGTTTTAGTCATCTAAGCAGCCTGTGACTTTAGCAAAAGTTAGATGCTGAAAGGTTTTACTGGTTAATGTCGTCAAAAAAGTACATCTCTTGTACTCAAGTTTGATTAAATCATTATCAGTATGTGGACATAGCTGTCAGTTTTCTGTTTGTTTTAAAAGTAAATTTGTAATTTGGGCACCTGACAAATAGGATCAGCATAACATGAAAGCTCTGTTCTGGGCTGTCAATCACCTGTTGCTAATTGCCACTGGCAGGGTGCACGGTGGGAGGAGGAGGACGGAAACTGCAAGTGTTTATCTTACTGCTGATCTTTAAACTTACCTTACCACCACTTTAACATTTGAGGCGCCATTTAAAGCAGGTTCCTGACTGCAGATTATACTTTCTCAGCTGGACAGGAAAAAAGCAATTTTAGATTTAGTCATTTAACTTTTCTTTAACTGAAGGCACATTAAGTATTTGTTAGCTGGAGCTGGAGTTATGTTACTTCGTTGATGACGTGCTCAAGGCAGGGTGAGTATTAGACTCAGGACTCTCAAATTACAATCCAATCTCTGGTCATGAACTTTGGATAACGGCCGAAAGAAAGAGTGACACTGAAGTGACAGGCGGCCAACATTAGTTTTCTTTACAGGGGGCCTGGGCAAAGTAGGGGAACGACCTCAGACATTTGGAGGGAGTTTTCTGTTTGGTCAGGCTGCGATGTGCCATTTGAAGTGGTTTGGGCATTAACATGCATCTTGGATACCTCTTTCTGGAAGTACTCCATCCATGTCCATCTTGCAGAAAACCAGAACCAGATGGAGCAGTAAACCCTCTAATGGGAACACAATGGGATCCCCCACTGGAAGAGCTGGAAGACACAGTTAGAAAGGACAAGCCAGAATACACTGTCAGAGTACAGTGGGACAGATGTGAGACCAAGGGGGGGTGAAAGGGGCCCTAAAACAGAGTTTGCTTTAATGATCATAGAAGATAAATAATACTTTGTGAGCCATTGCATCAAATGCTAAAATTTGAGTTTAGCATTAACCTTAATTGATTTATTTTCAAACTAAAGGGCCAAACTTGTATTCTGTTTGCAGAGTAAACAAATATAAGGAATATATTAATCATTGCACCTATAAAACATGCCTGCTAGCATGACTTAGGTTCTGAACACACAACATCAACACTCGTGTTCACAAGCGTCTTTGTCCTCTCCTCTCCTCTCCCTCTCTCATCCATCTGATTCCAGTGCGTCCTGTCTGATCATCTGGAACTGAATCAGCAGGTGGCTTTCAGTGGAGGCTCAGAGCAGCAGAGGGGTTTCCAGTCATAGCCCGGAGGACGCCTCTCCTCAGCCCTCAAGCAATCCAACACAACTTTATTCTAAGCTCTGTTTCCTTTTGCTCCTTCCTCAGCGCTTCCTCAAGCATCCACAATGACCTTTGGGCTGGCAGTCACCCGATATGGAAGGAAGAGCGGAGCAAGGCGCCTAGAGGAGCAGGTTATTCTACTTGAGTGAGCAAATGGGAACATCTGCTGCTCCAGTTTGACTCATGTCAATGCGGACAGGCCTCTGTGAAGTGTGCGATACACCGATGTCCTTATACAGAGCTCAGCCTGACAGACTCCTCCAGGGCCAGTGGCTGATGGAGATATCCATGAGTAACCTCAAAGAGAAAATGCCAATACACCATGACAGGACAGTGTGAAGGTTGGGCTCCAATGTTATGTTTTCAAGACCAGAATAAGATTTAAAAAAAAAAAGAAAAAAAGATCTGATGTAAGTTAGTTGAACAAGGATTTGGTTAGAATGAACGGATATAATTTGGTCAAGAGGAGGTTTGTGCTTCCTTCCATCAGACCTTAACCAATTAACCATTAACCATTACATGCAGTAAATCACTTTCCACCAGGAGCCTTGCTAACAATGAGCAGTGGTTAAAGAAAAACTTGCTCTCCTTTCAGTGACAATTTATAGCTCTCATGTGCATGCTGACCGACAAGTCCAAAGAGCGGCCATGAAAAAAAACTTTTGATCATCCATTGGTCCACCAAGTGGGGTGACCTAACTGGGGTTTATCCCACTACTCCTCATGGCCAGTCCGACTAAGGCAAATCTGGGCAGAGGGGGGAGGTGGGAACCAATGGGCACATTTCCTTGTTTCTTATGATGGGGGTGGACACCCAAGTTCTCTGGTAATTCGGTTCGCCCTGTTTGTTTGGATTATGCATTCGCTAGTTGGAAACTTCTCAATACGCATTGTTCTTTTAATACATCTGACAAAACATATGCAGCCCAAAAAAGGCAAACAACAAGTAAAAAGTTGACCATGAAAGGGGATCACAGGACAAACTTGGAAAGTGGCAGCCTCAAGTCAGCATCAGCTTCCTCTTAGCGCTGGCTTCTTTAGTTGTTTGAAATGCAATTGACCGCACTGAAGTCAACCACAAATGGTTAATTCACATTACAACTCAGCACGTAGGTCACACATGCCCTCGAGTTCTTCAAGCCTCTCACCTCAACACACACATCAGGGCCACGTTCCCATCAACATTTGCTCGTTGCCCCATACACATTCGTATGTATAACATATACAACTTGCAGATGTCTCTTCTGTATGTTGATTTGGGGAAATCCAGCTGCCATGTGAGCACCTTCTAGGGTGACTGATGGGGCCTTTTAGCACTCTGTGGTTTCAGGCTTTTAAGACTAAGAGTTGTTCAAGGTAGAATAAATGAAAATTCATAGCGATTATTATCATTCCTTTAATTGTGGGTTGCCTATGCTGAATGTGGCTTTCCGGTAAATTGTAATTCATCCACACAAACAGCTTTTAACCTGCTTCTTAATTCTCCCTCGCCACCAGTCTTATCAGTTGGGTAGTAAATCTGACAAGGCATATGGAACTACTTTCTCAAGCCTGAACATAGCTGTATCAACAAGATCAGGTGTTGTTTTGTGTGTGTGTGTGTGTGTGTGTGTGTGTGTGTGTGTCTTGGCATGGTGGTGGTGGTGGGGGCAGGGGGTTATTTGCAGGAGATGGAAGTGTCAGGCTATCCAGATAATCAGACTAACAGATGAGCCTTTATCCTGTTCTCACACATGCGACCCTGGGCCACACTTGTTGCTGTGGGTGTATGTCAGTGTGTGTGTAGACAATGGCACTGCTGTTTGCCCATCCATCCTAACCCTAACCCTGCTGTAGTTGCCTTACACCTGTGCTCGGCGGCCCACACACCACCCCGCCACTTTCCAACATATTACCCTAAACATAACCCCACCACCTCCAGCCCTTAACCACGCACCCCCAACTCACTTTAGTTCTCAGCTTACATCCTGCATTAGCCGTTAATGCTGCACCACAAAGCCCGATGCATATTCAACAGGCTTACCAGCTCAGATAACGCACGTCTTATTGTTTCATATCAGCATGGCAAGGGCACAATATCAAAGGACTCCTCAGTTCCCTGCTCGGCCCCCCCCCCCTCCTCCTAGCTCCACACATCCCATCATTACTTGATCCCATAACTGGATAGCCCTCCCCTCCAACTCCCGCTCATAAATAAGGACAAGGAAAGAGAAGTGAGATGGTGTGGGGGGTGTTAGGGCAGCTGTGCAGGCGAGAGTGGGCGGGTGAGTAGTTGGATTTTAGGGGTTCAAAAGCTCACAGGGATCCATGGCGTTCTTCTGCGGTTTGAGGGGGTCTTTGTGAAACTGGAGCCCTTAGAAAGCTCTGTGGGGGGGGGTTGAAGAGGTGTGGGAGGAAGGAGGGGACAGAGGTCTGGAACACAGCCTTGGCCAGCACAAGCCCCAACTCCTTTCCCGCAGTGTCAGCGCCACAGGTGTGTGAACGACAATGCATGTGTGTGTTTGAGAGAGAGAGACCCGTGTCAAATCAATGACACACTGTATTGTAATCATCTATTGTGGAGACAAGGCCAGTGTTCAAAGGTAAACACAACTGGGAATAAACTTTTAGGAACCAGGTAAAACCCTCTGGCCAGACCTCTGCATTCAATGGCACACAGGATGGTGGTGCAGTTGTGGGGGTGGGAAGCAAGATTTAAAGTGCAGTACCTCCTTATCGTTTCCATGGCTGTCGCTCAATGTTTTGCCATCGTAACTCTGGACGTTAGACAAAGAAAGTAAGTCAGATAAAGCTGGACAGTGAATTCCAGTCGGCATCAGTTGCTAGGTAAAGGACTTTTCTTAATTCCCCATATTCACAGTGACCTCCTGTAATCCTACTCCCACATACCCTCCTGAGAGTGAAAAACAAGATTAAACATTTTTTGTTCATGACTTGACCACTGTCTATCTGCAGGGTTGGCAGGGTGCAACATTTTTGGGATATTTCTCATAAATTATAACTGGCTATCAGAAGGCCAGCTGTACTTGTGAATTTTGGTATTCAGCGTTGCTATTATGCTTTTATGAATACATCTCTCTCTGCCTGTCACAATGATTCCACCTCTGTGTGTGGGGATACTCTGAACAAAGACACGCCAAATGCTCCCTTTTCCCTCCTCAGCCCCATTCAATGAGCCAAACAATTCTAAATCAATATTCCCATGCAAATTATCCTTGTGCCCTGCAGGCTGCTTGTTAGCCAGGTAGGCAAAACGTCTATGGTGCCTTCAGGAGCCCAGTGTAAACTGCAATCTGAATATCTGAGGAGCTGGTATTTAACGTTTACTAGGAAGACAGCACAGTAGATTAGAGATGCACTGAATGGTTATTATTATTGGCAGTTAAAGTGTCAGTTACATTTTAGCTTACCCAATTATTATTTTAGTCTATAAATGTCTATATATATGGAGGGAGAATTTCCTTCATGTCCTCTTTTAATGCATCCTTCTAGTATAGGAGGGATCAGTTAAGTTGGCAGTCACAGAGTTCAGTTTTTTTCCATGCTTGGCTTACAATGAAACAATAGAAGATAACTACAAGAAAATGACTAAATGAAAATGGATTACATGGAACTTGAAACTGCTGATGATTTATAGAGCTATAATTTGCTTATTCGTATATTCATATATCGGCACGTTGGGGTAATTCGGTGTTGTTGATATCAGGCGAAGATATTGTTACTAACTTCTTTGCAAAAAAAGAAAAGAAATGCTGAGTACAGACTTTTTTTTTTTATCCAAATTGCCCGTGCGTAAAATCCGACCGTCCCTGGAGGCTGCAAAAGTTTCTCGTGTGCCACCACCACCACCACCACCAGCAGCACCACCAGCACCACCCCCGCACTTGATAACACACTACGCAAACTCACACAAACAAACACACGCACCCGCGTGCACGCACGCGCACGCACAGATTCCAGCGGGCGGAGTCGGTGACGCGCCGGGTCGTTTGTGAATGAGAGCAGCGCTCCGCTCCGCTCGCAGAAGTCACAGCCAAGCCCAGCAGCGACAGGCAGCCAGGAAAAGTTTGCCAAATGGATTTCTCTGGTGGAGTCAGACCTTTATTATTTTCATATGTACTCATTAATGGTATACTAATTACGCTGCAGACCAAAGAAGGTGAGTGCCCTTTTTGCACAACATTTCCTCAGTAGTTAGTCACTTTAAAACTTTTTCTGTAGCGAAACACGCTAGCCATGCGGGGAGCGTCCTCAGCCTGTTAACGCAGGAAACCTCTGTCATTCCTCTGAGAGCGATACAGTGCCTCCAAGTCTTGTCTTATGAAATCGATGCAATTGTGTGGAAAACTTTGTCATCGGAGTTTTTGTCTTGGATTATTAATGACCAGTGGATTAGAGAGTGTAGCCTGCATGTGAGCTCCTCTCAGCGTCGTGACACCAGCAGGTGAATCCTGGACAAAGTTAGTTTTACTGAACTTGTTTCTGAAAGTTGTGCATCAGACTGGAAGGTTTTTTTATTTTCTATTTTTCAGGAACTTAGTATATAGACGCTGATTTCTTTATTTCCTCACATTAAGTAACAATAATAACCTACATGATGGAATTTGTAAGTCAGTCTCATTTGGAAATGCTTCCTGAATTTTATAAATGATCAACAAAGTGAAATAATTTCCATCCCCTCCGCTGTACTTGATTTATTTATTTATTTATTTTTTAATTTTTAAATATTTGACTTTTTGATGGGTTTATTCTCAGCTTCTGACAGTCTCATGTTTCCACAGAGGTTCTTTTGGATATGAAGGCAACGGGAGGTGAACTGGGCTGGCTGACATGGCCTTTGGATCAGGGAGAAAAGCCCGGGGTGAGTATTTCTCCATCCTGTCCTCCAGCTCCCCTACCTTTTCACTTGGAATTTGCCTAGTGATAAACCTGCATGGAGCCTGGATCCACTGAGATCCTTCGGTGAAAAAATATTTGACCATTTGACTTGTGTGGTTAGTTGTACAATGGGCCTCATGCGCATAGGCGTGCATGTCAGTTTTCTAAAAAAAAAAAAAAAAAAAGTGGCAGTTTGGGCCTAATGGCTGCTAGGAAGGGTATGGATAGTGGGAGCAGGAGGATCCTAACAGGAGTTGCCTACAGAGCGTGTCTGGACTGCACCAGAGCCGAGGCAGACAGAATAGCTGCTAGCTCTGTGCTGGGAATACTTGTGGCTTCTTGTGGTTTTAAGGCTTCAGCTCCAGAATTGTATGTTAGAGAGCAATTAAGTTTTTAAGTTTGCAGCATGTGGTACCTCTTTTAGAGTGGGGAGGGGTTTTAAATAGCACTAATCAGCCAGAGCTACCTTTTCCTTGAACTGGGGGGAAAAGCATCTCTTTTCGAGGATGCTTCTGAAGAATATCTACATCATTACACCCAAATACTGTGGTTATCTCTGCCAGTACACAAGAGCTTTATGTGCCGTCTCCCATATTGTGGTTTCAAAGTAATTGACCAGTCAAGCCCATGCAAATTCGCTGTAAACTGCCTCATTTCATGTGCTGATGACTCAAAGGCATGTGCACATGTGTTGTTCGAAACGGCTCACCCAACTTTCTCAAAGAGATTTCAATGCTTAAACAATCACTTTGACACTTAAGTTTTACTTTTAGGACCAAGGAGCACCATGTGTCGTTACATATATATATATATATATTTTTTTTTTTTTTTTCCAGGTCGGTTGGAAATAGGTTTTATTGCACATTTTCTCATGTAACTACCAGCACTTAAGACAATTATTATTTTAAGTTTTAAAAGCGCCTCATAAAAAATGTTCACCAGCTGTTTAATAGAGGTTTCGTTTCTGCTCCGCATCAAGTTTATATCCAGAGCCACACACTCAGCCGACAAAGCACATTCCTTTAATTAATAGCACAGTGGCTGCATATACAGGGCCAACCACAGGCACTGGCCCTGTGGGGGCCAGTTGCTCCTCAAGAGCCAAGGTTATGTTAAAAGATGCTGTCACTTTTTTCAGAAATACTTGTGGCAGCATTTCATATGCGAGTTGCAACACTATTTGGGGAAGATGCCAGTGGTAACAACAGCAAGCGAACGGCTGTATTGGAAGTAATTTGGTATCTTTGCAATGTCAGAAATGCGTTCTCACACAAATTCTTTGAGTTCTTTTTTCCCATGTTGCAGAAAAGTGTTAGGGTGTGAGGGGTCGTCAAATTAATGGAAGGCGAGTCATGAATCACGTGTAGAGCCCTGGGTGTCCCTTCACTCACTGTTTTTGTTTCCAGGTTTTGATTACAGTGGGTTAACCCTCAATGGAAGTTTAATGTTTTTTTTATTTTTGCCTCCCCTATAGTTCTGGTTTAGCCCAGCATGCTTCAGGGCTCTCCAGGGTCAGTGTTTGTACCTCTAACCTTGTTGGCTTGTGCGGTTTTGTTTAGTGGGAGGTTGTCCAGAGGACTCTGAATGGCTCACAGTTGTACACCTACTCCATCTGCAATGTTGGTGAACGTGAGCAGGACAACTGGCTGCGCACCACCTTCATCCAGCGACGTCCATCGGCCTCACGGGTTTTTGTGGAACTCCAGTTCATCGTGCGTGACTGCAACTCTTTCGATGGCGCCTCGCTGACCTGCAAAGAAACTTTCAACCTCTACACGTCTGAGTCGGATGCAGATGTGGGGACTACCTTCCGCAAGGGCCAGTTTAAGAAGGTGGCCACGATAGCGCCTGATGAGATCACCAGCAAAAAGGACCTGCGCATCAATGAAGTGACACGTGTGGTGGAAAACCTGTCTCGAAAAGGCTTCTACTTGGCTTTTCAAGACATTGGAGCATGCGTTGCACTTCTCTCTGTCAGGGTCTACTACAAAACTTGTCTTGCAACAGTGAAGAGCCTTGCATCGTTTCCTGAGACTGTGGCCGGAGGTGAAAACCAGGCTCTTAGGGAAGTGACTGGGGTATGCGTGGATAACGCTGTCAGTGAGGAGTTGCCTCGCATCCACTGCACTGTGGATGGTAAGTGGGTGGTGCCAGTTGGGCAGTGTCAGTGCAAGCCAGGCTACGAAGAAGTGGAAGATGCGTGCAAAGGTAAGAGTAAAATGTTGAATTTTGAGTGCACATAAATCTTTTGCTCTCTCCAGATGCTTCACCCTGTAAACCCTGAACAGAGTTTTGACGAGACAGTTTGGCTTTGGCCACCTTTTACCCCAGTTTTAATCCCCGCCGGTTGTAAAACAAGCCTGTATGGCAGTCCTTTCAGATCATAGGTGTTATCATCATTGTTCAGTGGAATTCTCCCCATGGCTAACATGGCCTCTCTGCAATGGAAGGAATGCTTAGGCCTACTTGTACATGTCCCAGCATTGTCCCTGACCCATGAAATTAGGAAATGTGCTTTTGACTTTTAACATATTCAGGCCCATGGAAAAGCTTTCACAAGCACAAATTGCTTGTGCTGTTAAAGCTCACACCCTCTGTGTCATCAAAGGCTCAAGTTGGGTTTCGGCAAAAAGTTCATAGCTCACAATCAGGTGTTACCTACTGCTTTAAAAACCTAACACATTTCTGTTTAAAAGTCAAATTATTCGAAAAATACTCTTCAGGTCTACATTTTGCTGCAGAAAAATGCCAGCAATCTCTTTTTATGGAGTTTTATTTTGGTCCCAGTCACAATTCACTTCAAAACCACATATCAAAGTAGTTGCTTAATAGATGTCAAAGTCATGTTCAAACACTTCACCTATCACAAGAATAGTGCATAACTTACAGGCTGTTGCATCAGGTCATTTCCTGGTCTCTCATTATCATCCCTCTTCTTATCTTGATATGGGCGTGCTATGCAGTCTAATCATCTCTCAGTCCTCTGACTTTGTAGTTCAGGCGTAGTTGTGTTTTAAGTCTTGCAAAGAAGAAGGCTTTTATTATTGTGGGGAAGGCTGTCAGGGTGACTGAAAGTGATGAAAGACGCTGGGAGGCTACTGTACTGTGATGGATTAGCATCTTTAAGGCCGGTTTGGGGAGAGGGGGTCGGGGGGGCCTCACAGACTTTGTTCGTCTGAAGCATCACAGAGAGAAGAGGCCCTCTGTGTGTGATCAGGCATGCTGACGACATGCTCCCCTGTCCGTCACTGCATCAAACCCCCCCTCATCTGTTTTCACAAATTTGCTGAGCCTTAGCTATGGGGTGTGTAGGTGTGTCTCCACCAGTGTATATTAACATACAACACAAGCTGGCATGCAAGGGCCTGTTGAGATCTGTTCCTTCTCAACACGTGGAGACTCCCACAGTGTTCCTCCTCCATCGCCATTTTTTTTTTTTTTGCCATTTGTGTTTGAACACGCACACACACACACACACACACTTTCTCATGACCTGAAACACAGGTATGTACAGGTATGAAAACTCTGGGACATACACTATGGCCCAGAGGTGCCGTCTTCTTTTGCTGCCTCTGCTTTCCCTCCCGTTGGCAACAGACTGATAAAAGTGATGAAGTTTTCTGTCAATGCATCATTTTTAGCTGCGGGAAAGTGCCAAGCAGGATGATTAGGGAGGAAGGTGGAGGAGGAGAGGTAGGAAGGAATGAGAGAAAAGCCATCCAAAAATGATAGAGAGGTTGTGTTTAGTGGAGGGGTGTGATTTTTTTTTTTTTAAACGCAGAGAGAGGTGAGGACTGGAATGTAAAGGTAGGAGAACAATGAAGAGCTGTGTTTCTCTGCAAGGCTGGAGGAGCCCACCTCCACCTCCACATCCACCTCCACCTCCACCTCCTCTGGCGCTTGGTTGGTACATTCCTGATCAGTTTGCTGAGGAGGAGCCTCCCAACATTACTCCAGACCTGTGGAATGCCCACGGGAGGAAGAGCAGCTCCGGGTCAAGCCCTCAAATAAAAATGACTAAACAAAGAAAATCTCCCCCCCACCAAATGAAAAAAAGAAAAAGGAAAAAAGGAGAGGTCTAAGACACATGAGAGCAGTCCGAAATGGACATGAATCACAGGGCTGCGGTGTGGGCTCAAGATGCATGGCTGAAAGGGCTTTAAATGGATTCTTATACAGACACACAGTTAATCATTCGCCCCACTTCTTTCCTGTGCTGCCTGCTGTTAGGGGGAAAACCCACAAAACTTCAATGGTGGTGTTTTTTTTTTTTTTTCTTTCTTTCTTACTCGGTTTGAAACTTTCCATGTTCAGTGATGTGATCATTCAGTTTTACAGCTCCTTGGCCCCACAAGACCTGTTAAAATAGAAATCTGTGACTTTATCTGGTTTTGGTCTCCGGCTCTTCATCAGCACTCACTTACTGCTTTGGTGTTTTTGAGATCACTTGTCCGTCAAACTGTGTTTCTGGTCTCTCTCTATTTTCCCCTTTTAAACTTTTTGAGGTATCTGTAGGTGGCATGTGGCCGCCATTGCTCATACTAAATACAGGCTCCTTCTTCTGGACAAACAAACTCTAAAGATAAAACACATCCCTTCCTGTGCTTCCAGACCTACCAGAGCGTTTAGAGGAGCAAATGTAAAAGCTTTTATGAACTCGCCGTAAATCATTTCAGTCAACTGCAGCAAAGCACAAATTAGGCCTTGACTTTTTTTTATCGAAGCATTACCGACCACTATAAAGGTGAATTATTTTCGCTGTCAAAACACACAAGCATAATTCATAAAATGAACCAGAAATAGAATAAGCATATTGACAACTGCTCTTTTTATTTGCGTATTTATTCCAGCCCCAGGCATTAGCAACTTATCCAGATAGATCTTTGTGCTATTACTTTGATGGTTGAAATGAAGAAGCATTAAAATCTTTGGCTTAAATACTCATTTAAATGTAAAGTAAAACTAATCATTGTGCTTAATAGCTCCTATCCATATTGTGATATCATGTATATTATATTACCAGATTGTTTTTGAAGAAAATCAATCAGTAAACAGGATTTTAATGGTTGAGGTGTACATCATTTAATATCAATACTAAGTATAGGAAATGTAATAAATAATAAGTGCAGTATTTACTGAAAAAATATACACAGTACAAAGGAGCACAAAAATACTAAGGACCTTGTAATTATACTACTAATAGTGCAGCACTAAAAAAAAAAAAACAAAAAAAAAAATGACGCCAGACTTAAAATCTGTGAGAAAGTAAACATTCCTTTTTTGAATTCTGGAAGAAAAAAAAAATCTGAACTTTCTTTTTGTAATTAAGAGGTTGGCTTTTAACCCCGACAGCATCACTGTGGGTTTCCAGATGTGAGTCACTGTTGACACTGACACTGTTTTCCTCCGCCGCCCTTCCTTACCCATAATCCTCCCTGGTACAATAGAATGGCATACCTTGTGTCACCCCACAAAGGACCACAGGCTGCCCTGGCTGGTCCTCAGGATTTATGTTTAACGGTCCAACTCCATACCTCATCAGCCTGCTCTAAAGCCTCAACAAATAAGACTTAATCCAACATTATGGTTTCTGCAAAGCTATATTTCTAGAGGGAGGCGCAATTAGAATATCTGGACTGCCGAGGGCAGTTTTCGGTGTCTTGGAGAAAATGGCGTCCTGATGGAACAACTGTCCACTGAGTTCCAGTAAAGTTATTATTCCTTTTGCCAAAGCCGTTTCCAGTAAAGCATTTTCTTGTTTCCCCCTCCTTCCATTTCTGTCTGTGTCTCTAAACCCATCCACAGCTGATGTAACAAACAGTTGGTGACTAAGTTGTAGTTGTGTGACTGTACACTGTGGTGAGTGATTTGTATGGGTAGTAATTGACTTGGGTGTGTTTGTGCTTTTTAAGCGAAGTAACTACTGGTTTTGCTTGCTTTTTTGCCTTTGTGTTACCTCTCTCGTCATCTACCTCTCCCCCCATATTGGTCCCTGAAGAGCCTTACTGTTTAAGCCTCAATTATCCATGTCTTCTTACATGTTTATTTAATAGTGTATTATCTCAACACACAGCTCCCATGACTATCCTGCAGTGCTCATCGTAACATACTGAGGAGACGCACACTGTTGTGCTGGCTTCCCAAGTATGGTACCGACAGACTAACAAAAAGGGCCGTCATGCGTCGCGTTCTTGTTAGTCATGAAATCACACAGCGACTGTTATTTTTGGCCAGATTGTTGGTGCAAGTCATGAATATGACACCAATAGAGTTTAAACATCCCGTTTCACACGGCCCTGATGGAACTATTTAGACTGTATACACTTCTCCTCTTGCTCTGATAAATACATCTCTCCTCAACTGACTCGTGAAGATAAATAGAGGCTAAAATTGAACAATGCTGCCAATCAGTGTTTTTTTTTTTTTTTTTTTTATTGGGGAGGATGTAAAAACAACTGCCTTTGTCTATATAATGGTTAATGCATAAATGCTGCCAAATTTTTGGATTTGGATTGCTCCTGGAATTACATCCTACGCAGATCAGAGATGTTTCGTAGTGAATAGTTTGTGAATCTACTCGACAGTTCACCATAATCACCCCAGACCTTTTTGAAGACTAAGGGCTTGTACAATTTCTTTTTATCTGATGAGCGTAAAAGGAAACACGAGCGTAGCCCCACACCTCAGGATCTGTTGAATTTGATTTAACTGGCTTACAGTAGATTTCACATAATGGAGTCATCCTGCAGTGTAATACTCACGTTGACAGTTTCCACCCCACTAAATTCCTTTTTGCTCATGATCTTTGTTGTCGGTCTCAGAAAAAAAAAGATAGGCACAAGTCACCGACTTATCCGACAGCGCTGAGCATTTAGATGTACTGCCTGGATATGGTTTCTCCTTTCCTTCTGCTGCTTTGGAGAGCCACTGTGATTACTTTGAATTTGTGGATTCCTCAGATCTTATGCCAAGGTAGTGTCTGCCAAGCAGGCAAAAAAAAAAAAAAGTGGGGCGTTGGATGGATAGATAATGGGGGGATCATTCACCGTCTTGTTGGGTCACGTTTTAGAGAATAGAACACTTTAAATTACTGCAAAGAAGATGACAGGAAATGTTGCAAAGAGGTGATCTAGTGGCCCCCGCGGCTCTTAAATGTGAATTGGAGCAAATCATACTGTTGTGGACAGTAAGTGTGAACAACCTTTAAGGTGTCAGAATGTGTTAAAATCACTTATCGTCAACTTTATAACATAGCTTTAGCTTTCAGTGTACTTTTTTTTTTTTTTTTTTTTTAGATGCAGACTCAAAGACAGATCGTGCTATCTTATTGTAAGAAATAAAAAAAAAAAAAGCATTAATCATCTTTAAGTCCTTTTGCAGATAATTAAACAGAAGTTATACATAAATTATACAAGTGATCTATTTATTTGTTTGTTTTTCACGACAGATTTTTGCTATCGAATGATATGAGCCAGCAACGTTAGCGGCCAAAAGACCCAAAGCAGCATATGTGTTTTGTTTTTTTTGTTCTAAATTATTATTTTTGCTTCAGCTCGCCAAGATGTACTGAAGTTAAATATTCACTTTTTTTCCAGCACTGCTCTGACCTCCGCCTTATCCTGGAAATAGATAATCTAGATGGTAGAGTTAAAGGAGTTACATTTTTGCATGTTCAGAGGAAGTTGATTGTTGATTCAGAATGTCAAATCACTGAACTTCAGTGATTCTTTGCCATTGAGTGTGTGTGTGTGTGTGTGTTGGTTCTGTCGGGGAAGCAGGGACATATTTCCTCCTGGTGACATTCCTGAGCCCGGAGACAGTGTGTGTGTGTGTGCGTTTGTCACATTGTATTGTACTTTTGGCTTGTGAGGTCAGCACTATCCTTCCACCATGCCAGTCAGTCATCCCCCCCGACTCCTGCCAGCACAACACAAAACACCACACCCCCTTCACTGCTAACAGGACGAGCCCACAGCGGAAACCGGAGGTCATCTAATCCCTCAGTGACTCCCCGACCCGTTGGCTCAGGGCTTTCCATTGTCGCTCTGCACTCGGCAGCCTCACTCAGCCACTTTCCTTTTTGGTGTGCTGCCTGATAAGTCATTTCATTTATTGGTGCATTTGGTCCCATTTTGGTCCCTTCCCCTAACCAGGAAGTAGACAATCCTCTCGGCCATCAGCGTGTCTGACCTGTTGGCTCGGAGTGGTGCAGTAAAGTAGAGCTTTACTTGTCACCTGGCTGTCTGGATTTCACCAGCAACATTAGGAAATGTGGCCAAATGACTGTGACTGTGATCCAGCTGAGGCGTCTGGAAACCGTGTGTGACTCATTTCGAAAAGGATTTGTTCCTCAGAACGTGTAGAGCATGCTCTGTGCCACCTTGACCCACTTTTCACTCCCAGTAGCTGTGCTCTGTTGGCCTGAGTGGACAGAGAGAGTGAGAAGAGAACGGTGGATCTGGAAATTTATTGTTTGTTAACAACCCCAGATGAAAGCCTAAGAGCAATTGTGAAACAGATGTAATGCCCTTAAAGCTGCTCCAACACTCAGTCAATCCTTTTGACTAATGTTCTCCCCCCTCCCACTTGCACACACTTTCATCAGCCCTTACACCTTTACTGCCCCCTGTTCGACCCCTCCCCTCCTCTACCTCAGTGACCCCTGGCTCATGTTTCCAGCTCACCTCCCCCATCAGAGACCCCCATTGTTCTACCACCATCCGACTCCCCCCAAAATGCTAATGACATGTTGTCACCCTGCATACAAACAAAATGACATGACATATTGCAATTACGGGTTTGACCAACTCCGGAATGAAAAGGCTGAGGTGGGGGTCACTCGCCTCCAGATATATTTGGGACAGCCACACTGAAAAAGATCAAGACTTTGTATTTATTTCTTACAAATTTATTTTTCCAAGATGTTTTTTTTGTTCGCTGGCCATACTTCTGTATTTAACCCTGTTCCTCATGAGACAAGCCATGGGCCTGCTGCTGCAGCTCTTTCTTCCTCCTCCTCCTCCTCCTCCTCCTCACTGCGAGCATGTGTTTGTTTTACTTGGCCATTGACTCCCTGTAAGCTATGCACAGTTTAACTCACAACTACCCTGAGGCAGACATGACCTTTCTGTCTTTAAGAAGCCCAGCGCTGGACTCAATTGTTGGGGGCCCCCCTACCAGCGGTCGCTCCAGTCCTGAGGGCAATTTCTGTTGTCAAGCCACCATGTTACCCATTCATCCATCTATCCGACCATACATTCATCACTGTCGCCATGCCATCCATCTTAACTCTTGTCGACAAACTAAGGGGTGGCCTCAGGGTGCTCCCAATCCAGAGCCATTCGGGCTCCCAGAATTAATAGGCCTCTGCCACCACTCTCAATAAACAAATACGGAGCCACTCAAGGTGCATAGGGCCTCTCGAATGACAAACAGTTCCTTGCATCGCAGCAACTCGAAGGAAAAAAGCGGCTGGTCTCATTTTGTCAGATGTTTCAACTTAGAAGAGCCTTAGTGACTTTTGTTTATGAGAGGGAAAGCATTCATCCCCCTGCCCACCCTCCCCTTTTTAGTGCCTGTGTTCATGTTGGATCAACACGTTTTGGCTTCCTCATCGGTTATTATTCTGTCTCAGGACTCTGGTAGTCTCGGTGCTGGTTCTTCTCTTGGTCACGCTCCCATGTGTTTCCATGCTTTGATTGGCTGCTCTAGGAAGGAAGGCTGCGTCAGCCTCACGCTTCCTGCTTCCTGTTGTGTCCAGCAACAATCCAAAGTCCCCCTCCACCTTCTCCGTGGAGTCTGGAAGTTTCCTTTCACTGGTCCATTTTTTTTTTTTTTTTTCAAAGAATCTTATTGTTAAATGCCTCAGCAGTCTGGTCTCATTTACTGTCACTGTGATGCACATGTTCAAGGTACACAAGCTCATCCCACAGGCTTCCCTGCAAGTTCATTTTCAGCCCAGTTCTCCCTTTGTAACAGAGCTGAAACTGAAGTTGCTTAAGTGAAGCTGCTCCACTTCAGGCCTCCTGTTGGGTGGTGTGCACTGGAATGCATCTTGATTATAGAGGCAGCTTACAGTGTAAGGCCATCATCTCCACAGGCCTTACCACGAGCCATTGCAGCCTGCACTGTAGCACCAAAAAGAGGCTAGTCCCACTCTATTCAGTTGCCATGTGGCATCTCGGCTATTCCCATCTGCAATTCTTGTGTGTGTGTGTGTTTTCTTTCAGGACTTGAATGGCATGGCATTCTCCTTGCCTGCTGGTCAGTGGTGAATAGCAATGTTAATGGGTTAGCTGGGAGCCTTTTTAGTGAGGGCTGGGAGGAGAGAAAGGAGGGGAGGAAGGAATTTGGTGATTATGAGGAGGAGAGGTAGGGGTATGAATCGGGGTTTGAGGCAGCAGCTGTTCCCCTCTCTCAATGGAAGAGTTCACCCTGGCCTGTCTCTTTTCTTTCTCTCCTTTTTTTTTTCTCTTCAGCTTCAGCAGGATACAGTATTCCCATCTTTCTTTCTTTAACCTTCTGTTCCTTCATACCACCTCTCCTCCGCCTTGCCCATCCTCTGCCCCATCCGTGTTAATGAGTAGCAGCGGTTGTTGGTGAAACAGCTGGCCACAACAGAGTCTTGCCTTGAGGGGGGAATTGAATAATGCACAAGCCTATTAAACAAACCTGCAGTCCTCCTAATGCTGAATATGGTTTTTCTGCCATCATTGTCATGCTCTTCAGTTAACACACAGCTCTTAGCTCAATCGCAACTTGGCTAACCACAATGACCAGAAAAAAGCAGAATGCAGTCGAAGTGAACTTCATGGTCAATTGAGTAAATCCCCTTGATATGACTGAAATGGAGCGGGAGCTGCATGAGTTCTGTTTTGTGTGTGGTCACTTGTGGGTTCCAAAATGAACTTCATTCAACTGAACCGCACTGAAAGGCAGCCACAGGCCCAGACTGTATCTATGACTGAATCTGATATTATCTTTGTCCTTGGCTCTGCCTCACATGTCTCCTCTGTAGGAATCTGACATTGAAATTCTCTATTTGCCTTTGATTTAGTGTCTGACTGCTTCCCCACGGTCAGTGGCATGAACTTCTGTCGTTCTGCTGAATTTCAAATGGCTATCATGTCCTCTGTTTGCCGTGTCTGATTGCTCTCTCTTTCTTCTTCACTCACGTTTTTTCACTTACCCATCTTTTTATCTCCCGTTGTCCTTTGGCCTACATGTTGGCATTGGAAACATCTTATGACATCTGTCATAAGCTGTTTAAACCCCCCCGAGCAAACAATTTGGAGGGAAGGGAGGAAAAGTGTGTCCACTGTATATGTTTGCATGTGGCTGAATTGACTCGAGGGAAGGATGGGAACAGGTGACAGGCAGTGGACATAATCCGTCTTCTGATGTGAGAGCGTGCTTTGCATACATGTATGTGTATGTTGTGCGTACACATGTGCACGTGTGTGTGCGGATAGATGAATGAATGTGTCGTGGTGTGAGGACATGAGCAGCAGCCTTTGGAACGTTTCTGCAGCATTAAAGGAGGACCGTCTTGGTTTCACTCTCCTTTATGGTGTGCACTCAGAAATTTCACACCATATTAAGTTCACATTTCAGCACTGCTGAGCGCAGCAGGAACCTCTACCTGCATTTCTTTTTTCAGAGTTGGACGTGTGAAATTAGGCGTCATCTTATCTTGGTGATATAGTTTCTGAATTCAGGGGTTTTTGAAGACAAAAAAACCAACCCCCCCCCAAAAAAAAAAAAAAAAAAAAAATCCAAAACATAATAGGCTGTTGACTGCTAATGGTTGCTCTTCACAAAGCTGCTTCACTTCTAAATCTTGAGTTTTGTTGCCTTTATTTCACTTGTCCCAGCACAGTGATGACTTTAGTGGAATGTGGGAGGACTGGTTGTGTTTGCTGAGAGTCAGACAGTGACAGCAGTAGGGGGGTTGTTGTTTGAAAAAGTAAAGAGCAGGAGTGCCGGCTCAGCAGGAGTCTGCGTTTTTGTTTCAGGGTTGGGCTCATGCGAGAACTATCTTGGCTGTAACCGACAATGTTTCAATGAGTACAGAACCTTCCCTCTATTTTCTCGCTCATATCTATGTCGCTTGCCCACATCTGACCTTTAGCCTTGACATAATAACATGTCCTCTCAACCTTGCTTTTCCACAAGTAAAGGTGAAAAGGTCAGTGCATTGCTGATCTTTCAAAGAGGCTTGAATGATCTGGAGGAACTGGCTACACACTGTGTCATGTTTGATACCCCCTGGAGTCACTGTTCACCTGCTTATGCAAATGTCTGTTTGTTTTGCAGAATGTCAGCCTGGCTTCTTCAAAGCTGCAGCATCTGGTGACAAGTGCATGCCGTGCCCTGCCAATACCCAGAGGCAGGACTCTGGGGCTTTGTTTTGTCCCTGCATGGATGGCTTCTACCGGGCCCCCACAGATGATCCTACTAGACCCTGTTCAGGTAACGAATCTGCTCGATTTGAGCACCCTACATTAAGAAAAGTTAAAAATAGTAGCCATCAGTAAGCTTTTAAGTAACATCACTTCCAAGTTTCCTGATGAGATGTCAACTTTTTTGTTTGAATATTTTCCTGTCACACCGGTTTTCCCACCAAATATTAGTCAAAGGTTTTTGATCCAATGATGGAGGATGTGACATATTTCAAATAGCAGGTGGTTTAAACCTTTCTTATGTTATGGATACGTTTGCTTCCTGTGGGTTATCTCTTCCCTGTTTAACATCCTCATCTGTGCTCATTAGGCCTCCCTTCTGCTCCGCGAGACCTCGTGGCCACAACCACTCAGCTTTCAGCAGGAAAAGTGCTCCTGTCTTGGAGCCCACCCGAGGACACTGGAGGCCGAGATGACATCACCTATAGTGTTGACTGCCAGCGCTGTGAGGGCAACATATGCCAACCCTGCGGAGAGAAAATCCGCTATGACCCGTCTAACTCGGGCCTGACTGACACCAAAGTTTCCGTGAGTGAGCTGGACGCTCACCTCAACTACACCTTCAGCGTGGAGGCCCACAGTGGTGTGTCGGTGTTTGCAAGCCAGGCAACACCGCAGGCTAACAGACCACCTTCCACCAGTTTTCTGACTACGTCTCTGCACTACACAGGTATGAGGTGGCAGAGTGACTCTATCTGTCTTGCAGAAATGAGAGATGCTATGTGTGAGGCGACAGTAGTGCTGCAAGTCAAATCCTGCCGCAGGAAGACGATGAACTGTCAGATATTATTGCTGCTGTGTTGCTCAGGGTTTTGTTTTTTTTTTTTTTTCCTTTACATGTCCCATAAAGGTATTCACTCCCCTTTGTCCCCAGATCCCCCCAAGATTACTGCTATGCGACTGGTTGAGAGGACGCCCACCAGTGTGTCACTTTCTTGGGACATCTCCCCCCAGCCATGGGCCCCAAACAGGCCCATTCTCTATCAGGTTGTCTATCGTAAGAAGGTGCGTCACTCTTGTTTACACTTCTGTTTTGCATCATGTTTTATTCAACTTTTGCGAGAAGCCATGCTAAAATTCAATGTGTATACCCTGTCTGGAATAGCTGCATTTTAATTTTTAACCGGCCCTCACCCCACCTTCCCCTTTTCCAACCCCCAGAATAACGATCAGGGCGTCACTACCTACAATGTGGTCAAAGTGGAGAGGAATTCTGCCCAGATCAATGATCTGCTTCCAGGCACAGTGTACCTGTTTAGAGTGCAGGCCCTTGGAAACGATGGCAGCACCGGCGGCGCTAGCATGGAGGAACATTATGAGACCTCCTCTGAAGGTATGGAAGACAGCTGCTGTAGTAAAATTAGCCTTCTTTAAGAATGGGATCCCTCTGATATGTGTCAATCCTCTTTTTAACAGGGCACCTTACTCAAAACAACACAGCAGTCGTTCTTGGTGCTGCAGTTGGAGGAGCAGCCTTGTTGTTTGCAGTGATCGTGTTCCTGTTCCTGCACAGGCGGTCAGTAGGCGCCGCCGTCTGCTGCTCTCTCTGTCCTTCTGTCCTGTTAATCAGTTAGACTACACCCTCCTTCACCAGCTTCCTCTCTCATTCTTCTGCCTTTCCTTTGTGGGGCCTCTAAACGGGCCCTTGCATTCACTCTCTCCTCACCTCTCTCTTTCTCTCATCCTTTAGGCACCTTTCTCTTTCTCTTTATCTGGATCTGTGTCCCAGCACTCACTAGGGAAGAATTTGCGTTGAATGCACCTTGTCATTGCTCAGTGGTTATTTTCCAGTGAGTGTTGGAGCCTTTGAAAGGAAATTGGTCCGGAGTGGTACATTGTTGGTGATAAGAGGCGCTTAGTTCATTCTGTACCAGACTGCAGGCACTTTGTAAAGGTGACCTGAGCTTGTACCATGGTAGACTGCAGCCCGGCTGTCCACCTCCCTCCCGCCAGCTTGTCTGTCTTTCAGCCATAAATCAGCTTGCCAAACAAAGTCTATCACAGCTATCAAAGGGCCGCTTCTGTCTGAATGGATGTATTGCATCAGTGTTGGGATCTTTTTGAAAGCCTTAAAATGACAAAAAAAAAAAAAGTTACAAGATTGCTACGTGCTATTGATATTAAAGCAGGCAGGTGACAAAGAGGGGAAAAAAGACAATTTGCTGTTTGAAAGTGGAATATCAAATGAAAGAATTTACATGAGTTGGGTTTTTTTTTTTCTCTCTTCAGGAAAAGAAATTCTCACACTAGGCAAGGACCAGAGGATACCTACTTCTCCAGCCCAGGTAGACAAAAGCAAACAACGCACACAAAACCACTATCACGTTTCCCTCTATTTTTCTTATTTGCTCCATGCATACAACAATTTTCTTTTTCCTTTTTTTTCTCAGAGCAATTGAAGCCACTGAAGACTTACGTGGATCCACATACATATGAGGACCCCAACGTCGCTGTATTGAAGTTTGCCACTGAAATCCACCCCAGCCACATAACCAAACAGAAAGTCATTGGAGCTGGTGAGTGATAACCCTGCCGAGGCAATCTGTTGTGGGGCTTTAACAACGAGATGTTGAAAGATTCTTCCAATCCCCAACTTCGCTGTTTATACTGAGCATTTTCCACAGCTTAAGAAGCCAACTGACAGTGGTTACTTTAGCGAGATTAACATCTATCTGGCTGGGCTCTCACTCGACAAGTTGAGACATTTGTTGTGTGGCAACTCTTGGCTGTGCAATCCGTGTGTTTTGGCTCAAGTTGACATGAACAATTACACAAAACACAAAACAAAAGTGTTGCGGAATCAGTATTTTGGAAGGATATCAGAGTTGCCCTGTGAGCCCTGCCCAAATCTTTGATTCAAAGATACGTTTATTCAAGCATGGCCACCTTTACCCTTTGAAGCAACAGCCTTTTTTTTCAGCATGCACCCCCCTTCCCCTTTCCCACGACCGTAGTCACTACACCCCCTTCCTATTCAAGTGACAGCTGATTCCCATGCTCCCACACTACAGGCCATCCACCAATTAGACAACATCGGCTGTGTCTCTCAACACCCAACCTCCACATACCTCTGTGAGCGAGCCTGAGGCAAAACCTCTATCTTCACTCTGCTGCACAGCAAACCCCTGCAGCTTTGAAATCTAAGAACACAAATCAAACACCCATTTACCCAACATCCTTTTCTTAAATTAGTCACCCCTTTTTATGTCTTCTTCCTGCAGGGGAGTTTGGTGAGGTGTACAGAGGTATTCTGAGGGTGCCGGGCAGGAAAGAGGTGGCAGTGGCCATCAAGACACTGAAACCCGGCTACACAGAGAAACAGAGGCAAGACTTTCTGAGCGAAGCCTCCATCATGGGCCAGTTCTCTCATCAGAACATCATACGGCTGGAGGGGGTGGTCACCAAATGTAAGGATTTCTGTGAGTTTTGCTGCTTTTTTTAGTTTTTTCATATATATATATATATATTTTTTTTTTCCAAATTCTTTTGGCTAGTGAGGGCATCAATTCAGTTTCTTTTGGTGTGTCTGCAGTTAAACATGCTATGATCGTGACTGAGTACATGGAGAATGGAGCACTGGACAGGTACCTGAGGGTAAGTTAACCACGTACCATTTTTGTTCATGGAAACGTCCGTTCCACAGTGATGATAAACCAATTTTCAAAATCGAAAATTTGATCAGATCACAATATATTATATTATGTGTATGTTTCTTTTGGCTTTGGTCTTAAATGAATCTGTCTTTGTTTTTTCCCATCAGGATCATGACGGTGAGCTTTCCTCCTTCCAACTGGTGGGGATGCTACGTGGCATAGCTGCCGGCATGAAATACCTCTCCGATATGAGCTACGTCCACCGTGACCTGGCTGCTCGCAACATCCTTGTCAATAACACCCTGGAGTGTAAAGTCTCAGACTTCGGCCTTTCACGGGTGCTAGAGGACGATCCTGAGGGGACATACACTACAAGTGTAAGTAGATATGATGCTCGTGGTTTGCTTAAACCAAACATATTTACCTCAGTGACCTCAGAGCAAGTATGGCAAGCTGAAAAATGCTTTTAGTGGCTTCAGTTGAGTTTTACTTTTGTTTGTTTGTTTGGTTGGGTTTTTTTTTTTTAACTAACCTAAAGCATTTGTTCTTTAACAGGGAGGTAAAATCCCCATTCGTTGGACGGCTCCAGAGGCAATAGCGTACAGGAAGTTCACCTCAGCTAGCGATGTGTGGAGTTTTGGCATCGTCATGTGGGAGGTCATGGCTTTTGGTGAAAGACCTTACTGGGACATGAGTAACCACGAAGTAGGTTTCAATATTAACATTTGTATCGTTAGTCAAACCTATTAACTTATCAGTGACCAAAGATCTAATAGTCATATGATGCTTGCAGGTAATGAAGGCTATCAATGAGGCCTTCAGGCTACCAGCACCAATGGACTGCCCATCAGCTGTTTACCAGCTAATGCTGCAGTGCTGGCTTCAGGATCGCTCCAAGAGGCCACGGTTTGGAGACATTGTCAGTCTGCTGGATAAACTTCTGCGGAGCCCAGACTCCCTGAAGACGATCGCAGACTTTGACCCACGGTAAGATTTGTTTACATACCAAATTGAGGCCTTGAACTGCATATTTTTAACGCACTGAGCCCAATATTTGTTGCCACCATCACCAAGCACTTCTTGGATACTGCCATGTAAACACAGATTTTACAACTTAATATATATTTCAGTTCCTGTCTCATTTCTCCTTTTGCACTCCTTGAGTTTTCATGCAGAACAAAAAACTGCTATTATTAAGAAGCCAAATTTTTGGCGGAACTGGACTAATCAAGCTGAAAGAGAAACAGCAGTTATTTCGAAGTTCTGCTTCCAGCGCTGTAGCGTAGAATAAATTCAGACTTCAGTCACGAAAACAAATTAAGACCTCAGTCTTGACTGTTCTGACATGATTCATTTGGCCCTTTTAAGTTCAAGCCAAAGACCACATAAGTTCAGTTGTTCTTTGGCCTACACAAAAAGCCACACAAAGCATTAAGTTTCGATTCAAATGAGATAAATTCGTCTCATTTGAACCAAAACTTAATTCTTTTTCTCTATTGACTCAGGACTTGAGTTCCAAGGGTCTGAATTGACTTCAGACTTAGCTTGGACTTTTCTCAATTTACTGGAAAATTGATGTGGACTTATTCTTCTAACTGGGCAGCCTGACTCTGACTTCATATATTTGAAGTTTGACTTGGACTTATCACTGACTTGGAAACGGACTTAAAAGTTGCTCTGGCATCTTGAGGAGGAACAGGTTGCACCTAAGGTAGTTTTGAAGCAAATGGTGAATAGCTTTCAGAAGGTCTACTTAAACCATTAAAAGCATATAATGACACCTTGCCTCTTAGGCTAATGAAAAAAATGTGTGTGCAGTCCTGGAGGAGCACTAAAGCTCCTTTGTATGGGACTTTATGCATGAATGCATATTTCCCTTTTGTAAGAGAGTATTAAAGCCAAAACCGGTGAGAAAGGACAAAAGGCTGCCATGCTCAAGTCTTAATCGGTTCTTGCCCTGACTGCTCCAACTGGTTTTAATTACCATCTTGTTTCCTGCATAGTAATTACAGTCCTGAGTCTTCTGCCTTTGTTGTGGAAAAGCCTGTTGACTATTATCATTTGGATCTACTTCTCTTTGCTTGCAGTGTATCTATCCGCCTGCCCAGCACCAGCGGCTCAGACGGTTCCCCCTTCAGGTCGGTGTCCGAGTGGCTCGAGTCCATCAAAATGAGCCAGTACAGTGAGAACTTCACATGTGCTGGAATCGTCACTATGGAACAGGTCTTGCAGATGAAGAATGAGTAAGTGTCCACATTAAGGCGGTTATTTTCAGTTTAGTGTACTTTTGGAGTATGGTTTTGGCAACCAGGAGCTACACATTTGTTGACCGAAACAGGCTTGAATTAAAACTAATTCAAACAATGTTTTCCTGCTGAAACGTTGGCTTTTATGAACTCCTCCTCCCAGTAGTTTATATATTTGTTTTCCTAAAATTATTTCTTTTTAACAGCCAGTAGAATAGTTTGTGCACAATATACTCCCTAACCTCAGTAACAACTTGAGAAATATTTGAGATGGAAAAAGTAATGGAGGGAAGGAGAAGGAGTGGGCTCATTTGTGGGAGGCTGGTGGCGGTGGCTTGTGGTCTCTGCAATCCTTATTCTTCTTTCCTCTCTATTCTTTCACCCACACACACTGCCTGCCTGCCCCGGGCAGCACTTTTCCTTGAGCCTTGAAAACCACCAGTTTTGCCTGTTTAGGGCAAAGGCCTATTGTGGCTTTACATTAAAGGAGGAAGAGACGAGGAGAGAATAGCCTCTGCAGCTTGAGCAAAGAGAGAAGATTAAGGAAAGTGGAATGGATGGATGACAGTGGGAACCCTAACCCTAACCCTTGAAGAGGTGCACTCAGAATTCACACCTTGAACATATCACAGGGTAGTTTAGGACGATTTGATCTTCTCCGATATGTAAGAGTGCGAAGCGGACAATTTGATAAAATGGACTCAGCCTTTTGGAAAAAGAGGTTTCAGTGAAGCACATCATATCAGGTTGTTTCCGGGCAATGAGGGCCAGAGCTCTTGCTAACCGCATGACCAGCCAAATGGAAACCCTGCTCCCCCTTTTCCTTCTCCACCATCTTATATGTATCTTTGTAGGTCTAGCTCATGATTTGGGGAGATGGGCAGATGGTAAAGCAAACAACAAACCCCTTTTGAAGTAGATGTCACACAGAATGGTGTGATTTCATGGTCCCATGTTTCCATCTCAGGGCATCTGTTAGCACTTTTGGAAAACCAGCAGTTATTTACAGCCCACCCTCTGCTTGCCAGTCAAGTGATTCATGGTCAACAGGGAGAATCCTTGTTAAGTAATTAAGGCTGTAATTAAGGCTTTGACTTAGGACTGCTGTGTTGCAGGCCCTGTGCAGGTTTGCATGATATGCTTGTGAAGAGCAAAACCCTCAGTATTATCCTTAAATGGCGAAGATAAATTGAAACGTTGGCAGATTGCTAACTTGGAAGACGCCCCAACTAGTTGAACTGGTTCATGCTATATACTGTAAGCTCCAGGCTCACATAGGATGAGTTGATGATTGCTTCAAGGCTTAAGAGGTAGGAAGGATGTGCATGAAAAATGTTGGAAGGAGTCCAAAGTGTAAATCCATGTGCGGCTCTTCTTACTGTCATTTCTTTTTCTTACAGGGATATTAAGAACATTGGGGTGAGGCTCCCTGGTCATTTGAAAAGAATTGCCTACAGCATCTTGGGTTTAAAGGACCAGACCAGCACTCTGAGTGTGTTTGCTGTGTGATCCTGACAACACAAGGAATTAAAATTGGGCACTGAAGCAGGCAGCCCTTTGAACTCAATGCTGAGCTGGAGTGAGACTGCAGGGACGTCGTCCGACTGGCAGAACCGAGAGAAACGTCGTGCCATCCTTTGGGGCCAACTGAATCAGACTGACTTCCTGTACATTTTTGATTTCCTCATCTTATCCACATGGGAACGGAATGAATATACAACAGTAGATATATCAGTTAGATTCTGTATATTTAGATATCTATTTTTATTACTCGTGTCTTCTGTACAGAGAAAATTGATTTCTCATGCTTTTATAATTTTTTTTTTCTTCATATTACATTCCTGCTTCATAAAAATCAACAATCAAGCCAGTTCTGGAAAGATCCTTGACTACAAATGTGCACCCTTTGCTTGTTGTATCCATTGTCAAACAACCAAAGGGAAGCACAGTTAAGTGTGACAGTGTGGGAGCAGAGGAATTTAGCCCAAACTCAGTTTGCGGTTGGTGCTGATGTCACGACGTCTCCCTTTAATTGGCACTTGGGACCATTTCCTGTCAGACCAATGAGGATGGAGCGCAGAAAGAGCTTGAGCTGGCCCAAAGTTTTAGAGATGGTGTTGCCAAGGTGTGTAAACACAGACTGTTCATGTGTTGTTCTTAGCCTTCTACTGGCTCCATGCTGAAATTAAGCTATAATCATGAAGTGGTGTTAGAACATATATGAGGTACTCCTTGTGTACAGATTCACTTGTCTTTTTTTTTTTTTTTTTTTTTTTTTTTTTTCTTGTGTGTTTGGACGATTACCAAAAATATTGAATTTATATAATGTAGCACTTGGATCAAGAATTACGTGGTCTTGGTTTGTCTCAGATTTTCCACATGCAAACTTCTGAATTGGAAAAAAAAAAGAAAAGAAAAGAAAAGAAAGAAAGGTGTCAAATCAATTAAAAGTCAATTAAACTAGTTTCATATACAGTGCAGTGCATCTGTGTGCCAGTAATGAAGAGGGAGATGTTGAAGTTAGACATACTGCCCCCAACCCCTAAAAATAAAAAAAATAAAAAATAACGCATATTTGTTGTGGTTTGAAATTTCATGTGGTTTGCAATTTCAATGTTTTGTAGAAGTTATGCAATTATTCACTGCTGGTGGATTGAGTAACATGCTGATGGGAATAAACTGTACATGAAACTAAGCTTTGACAATTCAGCGCTTGACATTGAAAGACATCTTGAAGTGCCTGTTTGCGGGATCGGGAGTTCGCTTTGGTTTTGTTTTAATGAAGCGACTCTCCGGTTTAATGGGAAGTGATGAGTGGACAGTTTTTCCTCAGTGCTCTTCTCTTAATTGATGACTGCAAATCATTGTGTTACTGATGTGCACCTTCCTTTACTTGAATTTTTCCTGTGTTGTGTTTCTAATTCTAATGTAGCTGATAGACCCATCTTTGGAAAAGGGATTTTGTTTTGTTATTACTCTGGTTTACTGGTTGTAATTCCACTTTGTATTTGTTGTATGATTTCACTATTTGCCATATCACCAATGATTATTTTCTTAAGTTTCCACCACTTTCTTCCAAAGCAATATCTACTGCTTCTGCTGCCTTTCCAAACATTTTGGAAGTTTCTTCAAAGAGCAAATTCCTTCCCTTTTGCCTGTTGTTTTATATTGTATTTAATAGTCTATTTATTTTGTACTTTTATTTATTTATCCTGATAAACACTGAGCTGGGATTATAACTGAAGGTTGCTCTCTCATTCTTAATAATAATAATAATAAAAAAAAAATGTGTTCTCTGTTCCTCTTTTATTCCTGAATTGTTCACATGAGATTGTCTTCATTGCATTTGTGGAGCAATAAAGTCTTAAAGTTTTGGCAAAGCATTCTGTGTGATTGACACAAAACAGCAAAGGAATGCTTTTGTTTGTTTTAGACGGTGCCAGGATGTTTATACTTCCACCTGGAGATCCTTATAATGCTGCTGAATGCTTTAATTCCTCAGTTGGAACCTGTAATAAATATGTGACAGACACACACACACACACACACAGAGACATTGTAAAAAGTACTTTTTATCATTTATTTGGGGTTTTAAATAATTAGATTTAGATTTGATAATTAAACCTGACATTAAACATTGGCTTAAAAGAAAACTTAAAAGTCTGAAATTCAGCTCTGATGTTTGTATTTATTAAACAGAGCTCTCACTTTGGCCTGCTGTTTGAGGTGCGTAGCCTTGGCAATAACCTCCAGTGTGATATCAGATGTTCTTCTCCCACGATCTCATCTGAAGTGAAGGTCAGACTTTCTCTCTTCCTCTTTGGAGACTGAGACTGTCCTTTGAACTGGGCTGGGAGACAATAAACATAAAGTTTGTTAAAGACATTTCTTCATTATGGTGTCATATGCCTGACCTCCCGCATGACTACAAATCCATGCGGTGAATATTGGTTAAACATGATTTGCAGACTGGCACTTGTTTACTTACTTGTTTACAGAAAACAGTGTGGCTCATAATTATACGCAATATAACTCGTAGTTTGAAGATCATAGGTTTTACTGGTGACACCTGCTTGACAATACGCAGACACGCACAACACCCTGAAAGGACATTTCACCAGAATTTAGCCGAAATATTTTTTTTCATTAAAAAAAAACAAAAAGCAAATCAGTAATAAGAACTTTGATCTCATCTACAAGGTACAGTAATAGTTTTTATCCAAGTTATCCAACCAACACAGTTTTTTCCCAGGTCATCTCCTAATTGTCCACAAAGCTTTTTGCACACAATGAGAGATTAAACACTTGTCAATGAAGGCTGTTAGATAATCTCTGTTGGCTTATTGACAACCTGCATGACTGACTTCTGTTTGTGTTCATGATTGAAAGAACCAGCTGCCCGAAGTATGCAAACCAGACATAATTTGAAAAAAACAGGAATTACCTTTCAAAGCCAGTTTTTTTCACTGAAGTATGGTTCATGTCATATAAAATAAAACGTAATGAACGCACTGTAACACCCGTAAACTCAATGTAACCCCCCTTAATGTTACATATACAAACATACAAACCACAAGGAAATTCAGAAAACATGGTAATTAACAAGGAGCACAGCTGGATTCAGCACTACTTCGTTTTCTCTGGAGCCAGCTCTGTTTGTGTGTTTGCTTGTGCTGTGTGTATTTACAAATCGTCAAATTGATATTATTTTACAAATTAGTTTGTGGGTTGTCTATTTTTATGTGTTTCCTTATATCGCATAAACTGGGCACTCATGGCCCCTGTATGCCTGACTGAGGGTAGGGCGATCTCAGAAAAGCCTCGGGCAGGAAGGAGAGGGGGTAAATGTCCGTGTCAAATGTTCTGTTGGCGTGTTGCATCAGTTTACCTTCTCACATTTCATAACCCACACCTGCTGGGGAAGAAAACATTTATAAAATGTGACCCTGTGAGCTGGAGTAGCTCATCTGAACGCACCACACGCTCACTTGGAACTTCACCTTGACTGATCAACTTTGCCTTATCTCCCCCACGACCTTGCGGAGACGAGGAAGTCCCTGGCACCTTCTGTTTCCAAAATTATCAGCTTTGGTTGATTGATACAAGTGACAAAGCCTGAAACACATTCCTCAGATAAGACCCACACACTCAAAAAGGGAATGTCAATATTTGGCTATTGAATTAATCTGTGGATCAACATCGAAATAGTAAGAAAAAGCCCAGTGCAAATAGATCATGGGAACTTGGATCAGACACTAAGTCCCTCATGAGTCTTTGTCCTTGACTTGCAGCTCACTGTGTGTTCCTGCCTTTGTCAAACCAAAAGTGTGCTGAGAAACAGTCCTGGCTTGGCGACTGTGAACTGAGAAAGTCTTCTACTATTTTCCATGTCCATCCATCCATTTCCCCAGTGTTTTACAGCGTGGACGATACTCTGCCCTCTCGCTTTCTTCCACGATGGAAAAAGAGGAGCGGAGCCACAGCGTTTAGCTGCTGATTGTACTGTTTGGATTTATGCAAATCCACGTCTGAATGCATCCAAACTGACTGCCGGAGGAGCTCGGGTTTATGTCGTCGGCTGTAATGTGATTATCCTCGCTCCGTGGGGGTTGAATGTGTGGAAGTTTGTGTCTTGTCATTAGGACTGTAAATGACAGGGATGCATACAGAGACAGGGAAAGAGCAGGGGGGAGAGGGAGGCCTGGTGGCAAGGGTGGGGGCGGAGGGGGTTAGCTTGAGATTTGAGCCACACCAGTGCTTTACTGCAGGCCACAATAGCATGTGTGGTGATTGTGTTGAAGGCTTGGCGTCCGAGCCTCCCCCCGTGGACTGTTGTGCACAGGGGCCGTGGCTTCCAGCGCTTTTACCCTCCCTCTTGTGGCTTGTTAAATGTCTTTGTTCTCAGGGCGAAGGTCGATTTAAAAAGAAGTAAGGAAGAAAAAACATTACTATGGCCCTGTTTATGTATGACCTCTCCCTATACCGCCGCCCTTCCATTTCTTTTATTTTATTTTTTTTATGTTCTCCTGGCAGCTCTCAGTGTCATGCACGGATTTGACGAAACGGCCACGCTCAGGAATTTACATCCTCGCTAATTTTAGCAATGGGTTCCTGACCAGAAAACACATCCTCCAATTTCTGTCTATATTGGTCTTCCTGCGTCTTTCCGTTGCTGATTCTCTCAGCAGTAGTCCAGGGCTGTCGCAGATTATTCTTCTTCTTGCAAGCCCTCAATTTTCCTATATTCACTGCATTCTCAGCTCACAGATTTCATGTGTCCTGATCCAAGATTACACTCTGCTCCCTGAGCTCCTCTTGAGATTATCTCCATGTACAAGCAAACATAGCTTGGCTATAATGTTGGTGATAAAATGAATTTACATGGCGAGGAGCGAAACATTATTACCGGGATTTTTACATTTCCCAAACTGTGTTTCTGAGGTCTTGATGTCAGCCTGAGACGACATGAGTGGGTGAAGAAAGCAAAAACACAAGCTGCTGTTGACATAAGCCACGTCTTTCTGCAGACTCTTTGTATATTTTGCACCGCCGGCCTAATTCACTCCATATTTCTGCTAATGACACTGCTGATGTCCCTCAGCACATAAAAATTCCCACAGATCCATCTTTACAAGAGCCCATACACACCATGCTGCTGCTGTTAGGAGGGAGCTTTCCAGGCCTCTGCAGTTTTCAAGATGGTTTTGACAAGAGAAGAACCATCAAACAGTTTAAACAAAACATCTGTGCCTGATTTTTGTCTGCATCTAACCTGACATTTTCTAAAGACTGCTCGTTTGAAACCTCTGGAGCAGAACTGTGGTGGCAAGACTACAGGCTTTCAGTCGTTGTCTCTCAGGTTAAATTCCTTAAATGAAGTCTCAGCGACATGTAATGAATTTCAATTTTAATTCTTCAAATGAAGAATCAAAGTAGCAGAGGTGGCACCATGCCAATAATTCAGCACTAAGAGCAAAAGTTTTTGCAGTATGTCCGATGAGTGTGCATAAAGAGGAGCTACTGCCACTGTTAGCAACGCCACTTTGTGTGTATGAATGATAATGGAATAAGCTAGTGAACAAACACTTAGCCAACTATGCACTTTCAGAGCATCTCTTTACCTCATCTCCTTACACTTAATAAATCGATAAAGAACTTCGTACTAACTCACAGGTCTCCTACTGCACTCTCTGGCTTTCAATGAAAATGTCAGCCAGAAGAGAAAATGTAAAAGTAAATCAGGTAGCAAATAATTATCTGTTCCTATCAATATCAAACGTTCAGTTAAAAGAGTAAAAGATTCTATCTGTACTTCTGGACCAGCACAAAGTTTGTTCTATTTATAAGAGCCTATTGTGTGGTGTCTTAAAAGCAGAAAAAGGATTTCCAAACAAGGAGAGCTGCAACATTTGTTTGATTTTAATCAACTATTCGATCAAAACAAGATGCTTGATGATTGTTTCTCTGGTCCGAGCTGCTCAACTGTTTACACGTTTGGGGTTTCCTTTGCTCGTAAAGTGAGTCCATTTGGAGAACCGGGTAGATATTTGAATACATCATTATGGGTTTAGCTTATAGCTGACTGATGGGCTGGTGAAAATGAACATTGGTCACAAAATTACGTGCCAAAAATGATCAAATTCCCCAACTCATCAAACATAAAAGCTGTTATTTTACAACTTCTATCACAGAGCATGTTGGTGGATTTTGTGTTGTTCTACAAGGAGACAGATTCACAAAGATGTGGCTGTAGTGTCTGATGTCAACCGCAGGTTTCTGAAGGGATGTATTCAGGCCTGGCTTTGGATGTGCTGCTCGGTATCATCGTTGGCTGCCGCTCCAACCACAAAAGCCACATTCAATTAAAGGGGAGGAAACCCCACTCTGATAGGCCTGCAGTCAAGTATGTGGACATACAAAGAGGTCTCAGAACAGTTGCTCTCAACATACAGAGAGCTGAAAGAAAACATCCAGGAAGCTGCAAAAACACACAAAACAGGTAAACACAGATAAGCTAACACAAACACAGAGCTATTATAGGAACATACACCACACACTTGGACACACTTTCCTATTCATTTTAATGGGAAAGTGGTAGCATAGTAGTGTAGATGTGACAATAATGCCAAACAACGGCAGGAAAAAGAAATGTCTGGAACGTATATTGTATAAACAGGACTGTGGTCTGATCGTTGTACTATACTTCTACAAAGCAGTGCAGAGAAAACTAGATATTCAATAGTAAAGCATGTTCAGCATACACTGTCTGCTTTGTCTTATATTTACCTTGGAGATACAATTTTTTAAGCAAACAAACTCACAAACCTGGTTCTGAACTGCTAGGCGGGAAAAATAACCAATTAAAATCATGATGGACATTTGTAGCCATTATGTGTCATTTTATACACCAAGCGGTTAATAATTAATGATAACGAACTACTGTAGAGGGCATCATGGTGGCATAGTGATTAGTGCTTTAGCCACATGTTCTCCCTGTGCCTGTGTGGGTTTCCTCCAGGTACTCCGGTTTCCTCCCTCCGTCCAAACACATCATGTTTGGGTTAACTGGTGACTCTAAACTGTCCGTAGGTCTGAGTGTGAGTGTGAGTGGTTGTTGGTCTCTGTCTGTCTCTGTGTGTTGGCCCTGTGATGGACTGCTGACCTGTCCAGGGTGACCCCGCCCTCACCCAGAGTGAGCTGGGATTGGCTCCAGCACATCTTGCGACCCGGAAACGGATAAGTGGTAAAAGATGAATGAATGAATGAATGGATGAATGATGATTAACTAGTGAAAAATAATTAGCAGAATATTCAATAATCAAAGTGTTTAAAAATGATTACTTCCAGCCCTAGATTGAGGTTAACTCAGTGAACAATTATTCATTGTTCCTCACAGTTCACAGTAACAGTTACGAATGAGTTATTTAGTGTTTGTCTGCGTATATTTCTTTGTGTTGACCAAGGTTCAGGGTGTACTCCACCCTCGCCTGAGATGCCAGCTGGGATTGGCTCCAGCACCTGGACGGATAAGTATTTGAAAATGAAAGATGTAAAAATACTTTTTGGAGCAGTTGTGCATATATGAGCATTTATGTGTGTGTGCCATACACCTGATTTTTTTTATTTTCTTCAAAAGCGCAACCAAGTCCCAGAAATTAATGTAACACCAACAATGGGAGGAAAAAAACAGACTAAAGCGCTGTGTCATTATTCTGTTTCTCTCACCCAGCAGGATGTGTCTATCTCTGTAACCTTATGGCTCTTTTTTTCTATAGAGCAATTCTTTGTCCCCCCCCCCCCCCCCCCCCCCCTCTTCATTTCCGCCTGTCTGCAAATGTTTTAGAGGCCATTAATCGTCCCCTGCACAACATGCACCCCAGCAAATAATTACCCTCATTAAACCAATTAGGGAGCACATGGAGAGGTTTCAGTCAGACCCTGAAGCCTCCCCCTCCTCTTCTTCTCTTCCAGGACGGTCAAGGTGGTCTGCTGAAAACTCTGGCAAAGCTTTAAAAAAAAGAGAGAGGAGTGAATTACTTCAGCCAAGCTCTGGATTAAAACAATTTCCTGTTGGTGTAGCCTTCAGAGACCTTGCCAACTTTGCAGCAGGCCAAGTAACGAGGGCCATTAGCCAGTATAAGTCTTTCCCATTTTCACATCTTTTTTTTTTTTTTTTTGCAGATGAAGCAACCATGTAGGGTGGTGTGATCAAAATATGTTTTCCTCAGAACTCAAAGGTGCTATTTTGGTGTCTCTGTGGCAAAATGCAAAAAGAAGAAATGAGAAGTGGCAGGAAAGGGAGGGAAGAGTGGTCAATCTGCAGACAGCGGTTTCCAACATGCCTGGTCTATCATGTGACTATAGAGCTAATATTATGGTTTTGTTGTGCCTTGCATGGTGGGAGTTCTGATAGAATGAAGCCATGAGATACAACATATATAATGTATTGATAAAAATGGTAGCAAAACTGCACATGTGCAGACAAGCCACAGAAAGTCCCTCACACTCTCTTTAAAAGTCTCACATGGTTAGTGATGTTGGGCAACAAACTGTCCTCCACTGTTTTTGGTGTTTCCCAGCAGTCTTCATGTTGTGCTTGGCATGTGCGTCTTTGGATTCTGCAAAAAAAAGCAAAAGGGAGAGCCAGCGAAGAACAAGCAGCTCTATGCAGGTTTTCTCTGCTGACTTATGAATGACATTTAAGAGCGAACTGTAGATCTTGTAATGATTCCAAAATACATAAACAGTGAAAGACATACCAAGCCCTGCATGTTGAAGATAAGATCATGACGAGCACATTAAGGTCCAAAATAGAGCTCCTGCCAACACTTTCAGCTTTTAATAATTGTGTGTGCTTTTACTCGTGTGCGCTGAGAGCTCAGAAAGTGGAAAATGTTGATCAGAGAAAGCAAACAATGAATGAAACATGAGGAAATTGAGAACTTTTATCCCACCTCAATTGAAGAGACGCCCTTCAACCTTTTGGGAAATACAGTTTCAACCACCATTTGGTAAAAAAAAATGGGTTGAGAGACTTGGCAACACACCAATATTTATTGGCTAAGAACAGGGTTGGCACTCGGGACTCTACACATGTCTAAAGCTCAACTATCTACAATTCAATCCTTATTTTAATCCTCAAATGATAACATTGCAATGTATAAACGAAAGCTAGTCCAATCCCAAGACCAAGTGACTGTGAGGCTGCCAGATTTAAGTCAGTGACCTTAAGGAGCAACCAGCAGCGTAGGCAGAGACACAGAACTGAGCAGAAGGATAAACTTAGTCAAGAAGTAATTGCTGCCTGTCTTAATGCAAAGCTAAACTAAATTCCTACCTACCAACCTCCTCCTACAAGGAAGTTGATATCAACCTATCAACTTCCTTGTCTTTGAAAGAAACGCAAATCAGGATATTTCTCTTAGAGTTGAACTATTTTCTTGAAAGCAGTGAGAATTTTCTTTTCTACACTGTGAAGGATCTTGTAGCATAATTTTTTACCCAAGCTGGGCTATTGTTGTCAGCGGAAAGCTCAAAAAAACCTCATCCTACCATTAAAACTTAAAAGTTTTAGAAATTCAATTGCTGTCAATTATTGTTTTTACTGCCCCCTCTTGGCCCAAAAATGTTATGATGAAGTACAGTTTAATAGTGGTTGAAAGCACTAAAACAATTGAGATGCCTGAGCAAAGCTTAGTCAGTAAATAACTTTAAAACACATTTGTGTGATTGATAGGCTCTGAGGCTTAGAAGCCAATATAAATAATAATAATCTAAATCTTAATCAAAGAATTAAAATCTAATTTTGAATTTTATCCATCCTTGAAAACTGTGATTACATCAATTTATCTTGGTAAAATTTTGACAAATTCAAATCCAATTAAAAGATTAAACTGGATTGTGTATGAAAGAATTTGTGTTCTTTTTTTTTTTTTTTCTTTTTTTTTTTGACAGCAAATATGTGGGCTTGTCACAGCAAGATAAGCAGAGATGAAATCCATTTCATTAAAGATGACTCAGTTCCATCAAAGGGAAGCAGTAAACCATGGCAAGGAAGCGAAGCTCACACAAATGGAATGTGGTCGTTTTTAATGTCATCAATCACGGCCGTTTTTCTTTCTGTTATGAAATGCCAGAAGGCCAGCTGCAAAAAAAGGGCTGGAGTTATTCCAACTGTTGTCCCATCAGGTTCTGCGAGTCATATGATCCGAATGTCTAATCTAGTTAAAATACCTGGGGAATATTGGTATACCAGCTGGTCCAGTTTGGAGTCTGCATTCAACATTTTAATTAACCAACCAAATTTAGATAAAAATCTGATTGATATATATTAAATATAATTATAAATATATATAAAAAGTGCAGATAAATTCCAGTCTCTACGCTGAACGTTGAAATTACAGCATCACAAATAGTACTTTCTCCCACACTGAAGTAGCCACGTTGAATACAAACCAGAATTGCAGCTCTCCAAGGGCAACATTAAATCAAAATTCTCTCTTCTTATCATGAGTTATTGCATATGCCAAACAAGCCCTCATCAGAGCCTCATCATGGCCAATTTTATTATTGCATGTGTTTCTACAACCTCAAACACAACTAGAGCATCCAAACCATTTTGAGTTTTCGCGTAAATGTTTTAACATTGGACTTTACTGGAAGCTCTAAGTGCGAGAAGTGGATGGCCGTTCATGTGAAGCAGGGTGGGTCTATAAAAAAGCATGGTGGTCTGTCATCGTGAACTTAATGAAAGTCTAAACTATGCCTCCAAGAATTTTATTTTTTTTAAATCATTATTTTTTCACTCATATTAGAGCGGGAAGTTCCCGCATGAACACAGACTGCAATAAAGCCGAGTGAAATTTTCTTGGAGGCTCAATCATTTGTGATTTGCAATTAGAGAATCATACTTGTAGTCCATCATAATGTGACAGAATCTAATAAAAACCCCGTTTGATGTGTGTAATGTGTACATAATTGGCTGTATTTAAAAATCATCCGGTACTGAAAGATATCCATTCCCTCTCTGCCTAAAGGGACCACAGAAATGACTGTGGCTGCTCAATAAGAAATATTACCCCGTGTGTATATATGTGTGTGTGCGTGCGTGTGTGTGTGTGTAGATGTGGATGTAAGGCACGTGTCATTCTCTTTGAGCTCTCCACAACTGCTGGGAAAAAACCACATTTTCATTTGAGCAAATTCAAGAGCCGCTTTGTTTGGTGGAAGATCTAAACGGACTAAAAACTGCACACAGGAGCGATCAGGTTCACTCAGGCGTGGGGTTGAGACATGCTGAGATGTGAACACCAAAAAGCCAGCAAACGGACTTTTCAGGTGAGAGAAGGAAATGCTGATGAAACACACTTTCTCTCAAACATTACAGACCCTCCGTGGAAGCATCTGAATTAGAACACATGCAGAAAGGTCATGACCACAAGTACACACAGTAACAGGATTTCTGCACTTTTATTGTTTCACCACAAGAGGTCAGGCTACTCCTAATCCTGCCTGGTCCTCTGTCAAGTCTTGCATTTCCTCATGGTACTGAGAGTCTTCGAAAAGGTTCCAGACATCATTAGTAAAGCCACAGAGGTTTCAGCACTGCCCCGTGCAGTAAAAATGTCCTTTGAGGTTTGCAATGAGTTTCTGGAAGGTTTCAGGTTCCCCAGGCTCTGGCACAAGGGTCACTCAGCATCTTTTAGTTGACCCCAAGGGTGTTCCAAACATCCTAAAAAAAAAGGATCCAGAGTTACTTGTGGTCTTCCAAAGTTAGCAAAAATCTTTTTCAATTTTTCAACGGCTCCTTTAGGGAGCTTGAGGGGTCTACGGGGGATCCTTTTTCTTGACAGCACAGTAGAATTTCTTTAGTGTGCTTGAGGGTTTTTGAGGAAGTTTCAGAAATTCATGATGGAGTTTCAAAAGGCGCTGTTGAAGTTTTGGGGCCTGTCTAGAGTTTCTCAGGGTACTTGCATGGGGTTCAATGGGATACATGGGACACAGCCCGGCAAGTTGTTGAATGCTGATATGCCTTTCATATTCCTTTTTTCTTGTGCCTCAAACATATTTACTCATTTGTATTTTATCTAATACGATCCCATTGGAACTAGAAAAAAGAAAATCTGTAGCTTTGCACCAGATATCATGCTTCACTGCAGGAGGTTTTAATCCTTTGCTCAGATATTTGATCCTTTGCTCCTCCTGTGTATTTGAGGAAGATATTGAATTCTGGCTCATTACTGGTGGCTTGAGCTGTCCCGTGCTGTGTGAATGTATTTGCGAATATGCTACCAGGATGAAAAGCCTTTCATATACACACCTTATTTCCACATAACATTCACACTTAAGTGCGGAATGTCATATTTTTTTCACACACTCTGAAATGAAAAACAATAAACTACTTTAATTGCATTGTCTTCATTCTATTTACGTTAAGCTAAGGTTTTGGGAACAGCATTATGGACCCTGATCATCACATAACGCAGCTCCTCCTGATTGATGGGGGATTTTTTTAGTGTTCACTTTAGCATTAAGTGTTTTTCTAACTTTATCAGCACCATCACCCAACATCCAAACGAAATTTTTTTGACTTCTTTCTTTGGCCGATTACTTGAGCAAAAAGGGATCCAAAAGCAGAGTGGCTTGGTAGCCATGGCAACAGGATTTTTCCCCACGATGGAGGCTGAGGGCACTGTTGACTCTGGTGATGTCAGCAATGTCCCGGTTATATTATCCCGGTACTGATACTAGGAGGAATCTGAGTAAAACAGGAACAACAAGGACAAAATGATCAGACACAGAGAATTCTGTGTCCGATTAGTTCCTTGCAAGTGTGTGAGCTTGTGCATGTGTGTGTGTGGATGTGACAAGGTCAGAGAAGGCACCTAATGATGCAAACATAAGTGTGACTGCGTTTAAGTTTATGCATAGGTAGGTTGGTAAGTGGGGTCAGTGGAAGGCAAATAGACAGTGATGCACAGTAGAGGAGGGACAGAGTGGGAGGAGAATAGAAGAAATAAAGGGGAGGGGACACAAAATCATCTGCAAGCAGGCATTCATGCTGTCTCCCTATTCTCTCTCTCTCTCTCTCTCTCTCTCTCTCTCTCTCTCTCTCTCTCAATGTCCCTGCTCCCAACACTTTCTGTGTCCCTCTCTCCTTCTATACAGAGAAGTCAAGCAGTGCATCCAGCTTAAAGCTCATCTGCCATTCACACCTACTCCCCCCCACCTCCCTTAGTTCCTCACTCCTCCCTGCTCCTCTGCTGACTGACACTTCTGCCACAACTGCAGCCTCTGCTCTTCCTTTTCCCCCACTTTCTTAATTTCGACTTCCCACCGCTTATCCTCCTCATCCTCAAGTCACCATGGTGAACAGATAACCGCCTGGCCATCCTGAGACCATGGGTGCCTGCCTCTGCAAAGGTCACAAAGGTCAGTGTCTGAGTGCACCTAATTGTGCGTCCGAGTCTGTGCGTCTCTTCGAGGGTTGGATCAACCTGCAGGCAATGTTTTCTGTATCCAAGTCAGGAGTAGAAATGTTTTGTAAAGTTAAACTGTGTTTTTGGAGTATAGGTTTGTGTATGAGTCTTGAAAATCACAGTGAATGCTTGAACATTTCATTTTGTAGATGAATGCAGACAGAATGAGTGATATCTCTGAGCTGCTGAGAGTAGAGATGGAGGGTAAAATCATCTGAGTCACATTTTCACCCCGGGGTGAAAGCATTCATTCCAAAAAGTATATTTGAGGGACTCTGTGAAGAATGCCCCTCAAACTGGACCAGGGGTGGGAGGTTGATGAGGGGGATTGTGTGGATCAGTGGAGGACTTGAGCGGCTTTAGGACCTGATAGCTCCATCAGAAGCTCATCTCCAACTCATCGTGACTTGAAGACGTGATGGGTTGCAATTTCTTCCCTCATATTTGTTCTCGGTCACAGGTTTATAGCTGTCTGGATAAAATAGTATTGCCTCAGCAGCAGTTTCTAATTTTTGCTGCCAAAACAAAGAATCTAATAAAATAAAATGACAGATTTATGGTCTGCCTGCTTCCTGTGATACGTCAAAACAACAAACACTCACTCAGGATTTTCACACTGACTGTGTAATACAGTGTGAGATTATTTATTCAGACAAAGTCAGGTTTTGTTCAGGAACGCCCCCTTTTAACAAGTTGTTGAATACAGAGTGACAGCAACACTCTCGAGTTGGGAGTAAAGAGGGAATTCAGACAAGAAAAGGGTGTGTGTGTGTGTGTGTGTGTGTGTGTGTGAGTGTTGGGTTAAAGTCAAGGTGGGATTTAAGCCCACATGTTCAGAGGCTTACTTAATGAGCCAGACACAAATATTAAGTAAATGGAAGGGGATCACTTCCCTCCCGTTGCTGTCGTGTTTCCACAATGACAGCCGATTGTCTTGATGGCACCTCTCTGGGGATAACCCAAGTGTGTTTGTATTTGTGTGCGATCCTTGCAATTACATGAATGCTCCATCACACACACAATTCTTCTTGTCATGCATATGAACCTCATCACCATCAATTATAAAGCAAAAATCGCAGCATGTAGGTTCAGAGCAGAGCTAAGTACGCTAAGCCTCTCTGGTTACATGAGGATTCGAGGCTCTCTCACTCTTTGCCACTTATATCAATAATTTAAGAGCCTCACTTGACCTCTGATCATTAGAGAGAACTTGGCTTTGGCTTTAAAGATCATGCCCCTTGTTAGAAAAACACAAACATACTAATTCACGTAAGAGAGACTCATACGAAATAAAGCATGCATCTAACAGCAGTGTCTGCTTTGTGGGTGATTTTCCAACAGAACTTCACTTTCCCATGACTGTACTGCAGGACCAGACTGAGGAGGGTCAGCCATCCACTGCCAAGGTTAGTGACAACCATAACCGTCCCCAGATATAATATTGCCTTAATAGTACCTGTAACAAGGTGTGATAATGTGTGATTTTCAATTTTTGTCGGGGGAGGTGTTTGCTTGCGCAGTTTTTCCTTTTAACAGCATGGCTGTGATTCCGTATGATTTAACTAATTGTGTGTGCATGATATGTTTATAACCTAGCAGGATAAGATCAGTTTTATGGCTAATATCACTCTCCTTCACACTGTCCTTTTTATTGTGATTCCCTTAAAATGAAAATAAGTAATGTACTAGGTTCTTTTTTCCCACATAACGAATTTTAAAATGAAATACAGAGTGAAGCATGATGAATGCCGATTGAAATACAGAAAAGCCAAACTTTAATACAAAACTTTACTGTTTTCCATTCGACAGGTTGATGTGTAGCTTCCTGTGGCTAGAATTGCAAGTTAATTGAGCATGAGCAAAAGCAATGATATTACAGCCACTGAATTCTGAAATTAATTTCAAAGTTATTACATTTACTAACGTTGGACCACTTTTATTTTCCTACAAATTTAAACTCAACAATTTCATATCCTTTTAATTTGATGACGAAAGAGTGATAATATCATGATGTGCTTTGGGGTCGTTTTATTTTTGAACTCCTTGTTTGCACAAAGACCAAAATTTCAAAACATGCCCTCGGTTTTTCAGTGACCACATCTGAAAAACCAATTGGCAGAAGAGCAACAGGCAAACAGAAATTGCACCAGTTTGACCAAGAGGACACTTGGTTTGCCCACTTTGCAGGTTGATTTTCAGGCAGAATTATATTTTCTGTAGATCTTTATGTGGAATGGTCTCTATCTGATTGAATGCCTTGCCTTGTATTTACTAGTAATCTCATTCCACTTGCATGTTTATCTAGCTTGAAGGCTTCTGTCAGTCAGGCCCACACTATGAGCCAAGAACCAACCTGAATTAGCTATTTGAAGTCCAGTTTCTTCTTCTATATTGACTGCAGCTGTTTGAGTATAAAAAACATATTGGTTGGAGTTGAAAATATCTTCCTTTTAACCCAGCTCATGCTGCTTGTTACACTCCTTATCACCACTCCCCTTAGAAGCAAAGTGGGAAATGTGAGTTATTTGCAGTATAACACATCAGAGGTGATTGCCAAGAGACTATATGCAAATGTTCACATGTGTTTATCTGTGTGCACTAAAACTTGTGCTTTCTGGTGATGTCTACGGTTCACATCTGCTCTTCTCCCAGATTGGAGAATCTCTTTATGACCCCAAAACCATACAAAGTAGCATAATTGCAGTGTCAGTGAGCTGAAACAAAGCAACAAACAAAGGTTTTATCTGTATATCAGTGATATACTCTCCAACTCCTTGTTCATCTGCTTATGCAGGATGGCCAGAATCCCTCCAATGGCAATGTGCCAGATAAAACCAGCCGCTACGACATTGGTGAGCTGGCCACCTCCTCCTTGATAGGTGAGACTGGACACACACACACATTTAGTTCATTTCATGTTTCATTATGGATCAAACCTCAGACGGGGATAAAAGCTAGCTGGGAATTTGAATTTGTAACCACAGGAGGCTAGAAAAGTAATCTACATTTTTCCTTCTGCCACATTTGCTGTAGCACAGAAACAGAAATGAGCTATCAGCTACAAGTACACAGGCATTACTTTCTCCTGTGATTTTCTTTGGCTTTCTCCTTTTCACATTGGTGCGTCCCACTTTTTTCATCCTCTCTTCTCTTTTCTGTGTCGGTCTGCCTCATCTAGACTGCTTCCCTCTGTCTGCAGGAGGTTAATTATCCGAGTTTATGTGTCATGCAGTGAAAGGTCCTTTATTACTCTGACAGAATAATCATGAAGGCCATGAAAACCTCATCAATATGTTAGACATCAGGAAGAGGACTGAGAGGCTGGCCTGCTTTCAAACTGGCAAATTGTTCCAGTTAAAAAAAAAAAAAAAAGAAGAAGAATGAAAATGTTTTTTGACATTTACAGTGACAGTGGTGAAGAAAAATGTTGTAGAGTTGGTCAGTTATAAAGTGTCTGAAATGTTTGGTAGATTTCACAAATGTGCCACACACAACACAATTTGGGTAATGACAGTTTTGTTATTGTTGCAGCCTAGCGTTGGGACAAAACATACTTGAAGGAGGTTGCAATCGTCATTATCCAAATGTGTTTGTGTGTGTTTAAAAGTGTGAACGTGTACTAAATGTGGATGTGTATGCAAATATCCTGGAAACGTTCATGGGGATCATGAAGGTGCCAAGTAAATATCATCATTAGAGAAATGAAAAATACAGAAATTACTTAATCATGCACCCTCGGAGTAACTTGTAACAACCTTGGCGAGTTCACGTAGTGCTATCAACAAGTCAAAATGAGTTTGCCTCGTACTTTGCTTGAATAGTAAAGCGTGCCAAAATAATGAAATTCCCCTCAGCCTTATGTTTACTTTGCTTCTTACATTGTGTTGAGTGTTCATTAGCAAATATTTGCATGCTAAACTGCTATAAACTGTGATCAATGTGACAGATAAACGACAATAGATGAGCAGTAGATGAGAGTGTTTACCTGCCTGTTGGGACTGAAAGAACAGAGGCGTGCAGTGGCAAGGAGCCATGTCATCATGTGTACACACACAGAGACCCATTCAGCGAGCAAACTGCTAGGTAAAATGGATGTCGTGGATTTTATTAAATGTATGTTGAATATAGTTGAGTTATTGAAGGATTTAATAGTGAACAAACACAGAGCTGCACAGTGGTGGTAATATTTGACTTAAACGTGTCGGATGGGGGGAAAAATCCTGACTAGTACACAGATACACATTTGGAGCTGCATGCTGCCATCTTTCTGTGCACACCCGTGACACTGTTCACACACGCTGTGTAAATGTGACATTTTCATATACAAAATGTTCCAAACATTGTGTGCTTTAGCCTTCTCTGGTGCTGACAAGGCCTTAAATGGTGTTTGTTAGCAGCACAATGCCTACAAACCAACAGAGAATCCACACTTAAGCTGCGGCCCACTGCACTCCGTAACACTGAACATATAATCATGTGGGATGTTATACGAACCTGATGGGATTTGCTCCTTTTCTCACCACCGTGTGGATAGTAAACCCAAAATACCCACATTTGAAAAACAAATGGAATTTTCCAGCTGTGTTCACATAACCTAGGTGGATGCAACACAGCCTCCTCACTGCTAACAAGCCGCAAGAAACAGTCGCAAGACAGACTTGTCACAGTGTGAAACAGCGGTAGGTGTTACAGTTCATAACAAAACACAGTCTGCTGAATTCATCAGGTTTTGCTGTTTAAATAAGCCCAGCCTGCCAAGCTCCTTGGTTCTCTTCACCTGCATTCATTTCATTCCTTCCTTCTGTTCCTTGTTTGTCTCATCTTTATGCTTGCTGCTTTGTCCTCCTCACTTCCTGGTCTTGACATTTTTAGTCCCTCTTGTCTTCCAGATAATTTCTTACTGTAGTGTTTCTTCCTCACTCTCCTTTCCACCTTTGCCTTGTCAACCTTTACTTTTTACGTCATTTCATTTTCCTGTTCTACATTATGACCTAGGTTTGCGTTCACTCTCACTTTCGCATCCACTTCAACTCTTCTTTTCCAAAGACCTCTCTACCCTTGTCTGCTGTGATGAAAAATAGTGGTGGCAAGGACAGCCAAGTGATTCTCTGTGTTATGAATGTTATGAATATCACTGTGTTTTAGGAGTCATTGCTGAGCCACTCTGCTGTTGAATTTGTGGCATAAGATTATTTAAGAGAATTTGCCCAGTCACTTCTATCTGTGTTTTATTTTATAAAGGCTATGCACTGAATTTAAAAATAAAAAAAAGCCCAATTTAATTGAATCAGTTATGATTTGAGAAACTACAGGTATAAGATATGCTACACAGAACATTTATGCCATATTCTGTGTAAATTAACAGCTGCACCCAGAATTTAACATGACAACTGAATTTTACAGGCTATTGTTGTTCCTGACTTTTCCAAACACAAAGGTAGCAATCACGATATCGACAGCCTTCACCTGTTGCCATAGTACTGGTAAACAGGCACATATTTTCTTATTGATTTTATACAAAAGTGCCAACAAACAATGGCAGCGTAGAGTAGAATAGCAAGTCCCATGAACATGAGGGTGTGCACCAGGCAAAGGGCTAATTTGCTACCAAGCTGGCTATACCAAACCCTTATCTGAGAAAGCAGAAGAAATGTGAGGTGAACAAGTCAAGTCTGGCTGAGAACTCTGAGCAAACATGTAATATTAGATATTCTGTTTTTAGCATAAAAAAGTGAATACTGCTGAATTTAAAGTTCTATTAAAGGGAAAAAATATACGTAAAAAAATACTGGCACATCAAAAAATTGTAATGCAAAAGTTACTTGTAAACCACAAGAATCGGTCGCTGGTGACCTGGACGAATTCAGCAAAAGGCATCTGAAATCAATTCACATGCGTCATTTGGAATAACCACAGTATATACTGTGTGCTGTTTATGTTGTAGTAATTTAGTGACTTTTTTCTTAGAGATGATATATATAAACTGTGTTTATGAAGTGCTGCATGTATCAGAGGTTACCATTGCTTTGAAATATGGTTTATTATACAAACGAGTTATTTGCACTTAAGGAATTGAAATAAAAGGTGTAACAAGCAGCGACAAATAAAGTTTTGGGAGGAAACCGGAGCACCCCGAGTAAACCTGCACAGACAGGGAGAGAACATGCAGACTTTACACAGAGGAAAAAGCCTTTCTCTGTGCAGTGACAGTGCTAACCACGCCACTACCATGCTGCCCGTGTGCAGTGAAGGTGATTCAGTCCAAAAGTTCTTTTGTAAAATTTTAAATGACAGAAAATACCAGCAAACAGCTCCTTTCTCTGACAGATGTGCACGTCTGCACCGCAGTGTCACCTGGTAGAGAGGAGCTTCATTGGGAGGAGGTATGGTGTATTACCGAGGTTACCGAGGTTCACCATGCCTCCCCCCAATCCCACCCATCCACCCTGTTCTCTGCCAGCCCTCCACCCAACAGCTAATTTTTCATGATTCCAAATTCAACAACACATACTATTATATAATTAATAATTATAATTATGAACTGATTCACCTTCACAGGACACACCTTCACTTACCTTCCTGTCTGTGATGCAAGTGTAAAAGTTTGATATCCTTTAGTTATCTGCCAGTTTTCCATGGACCCTGAAGCTGTACAGACAGGTGTACTCAGGATTGCCCCAGTTGCTCTCCACCTGCAGCCTCACATATTTGAACGAGCCTTGTTTGTTGTCCTGAAAGCAGAGATGTTATTTGGGATAAAGGTGGACTGAGTAATCAGGGATATGGTTAATAAGTCTATACTGTAAACCTCGTAATAGTTTGTGGGTGAATTTCGCTGGCATGGGGAAATACTCACAGGTATTTTGAAAGTCTGTACAGCGTCTCCCTCGTGGTCATAAAGAAAAGCTCCTAGTTGGGTTCCCTCGTCGCCCAAATCCTTCATTGCCTTTTAGAAATCAAGAGGAGTACATCCAGTTGAAAACCTTGTTGTTTTCTATGTAACTGACGATTAATGAAAAGAAGTGGTAACACTGATAAATAAATTCTAAAAGCTCTAAAAGCTCTGGTGATGTTGCCAGATGGGGATATGTCCTTTGAAATACGACCCAGAGTGACATGGCTGATGGTGATCTGGTGGGAAAGGGAGATCACCAAATGTCCCTGTCCACCTGAAAATGGCCAGCAGGAACCAGGAAGCAGAGGCGAGTTTCCCTAAGGAGAGAAACAGTGTGCAGCATGCACAGGAAAAAAACAGGCAAGAGGCAATAACCTCATATAAATCTAATGCATAGTAGTCTGTTTTGTGTGTTGTTCACACCTGAATAACAGTCCCTGGTTGAAAGGGTTGCGACCTTACAGGTATTCCAAAAATTGTAATGGATTTGCTTTTTATCTGGTGTGTCTCTGATGACAGATGGACTAGTATATTTGCTCCTGCAGACATCAATACACGCACGCATGCACACACACACAGACGCATAAAAAAGTCAGAAATCTTGCAGAGATATATATATATAAAAAAAACCAAAAACATTGTGTATATTAATACTAGGCAGATGAAGGAAAGGAATAGGATTTAGATGTTTCACCTTGTGACTTTAGAGCAAAATTGGGTAAGATGTCTGCAGCTGGAAGAAATCGGTCGATCTCCTTCTGCAACCTGAGCAGCTCGTCCTGCAGCTCTTTCACTTGCTTCTCCATGTCTCTGCAATATTCAGTTTGTTCCTGTAAGAAGATGTGAATTGGACATTAAACCTCTAGAGGATATATCTTTGGACACATGATTGTATTTGTAGGTGCATAAGAATTAAAGTAGGTTTCAAGTCGAGGGTCATATAGTAGTCTTGTGAAAAAGTGAGCCAGGAGGTAATGAGGGTCCTGCATCCGGAAAGTTGCTGTTCCACATGCGACTCCAGAATGATAGTCCTGATGAGTGCAGGGAGATTAAGTGTTAGATAAACAAGTCATGGTTGTTTCACAATTTCACATAATATGAATATTTAATCTGTTTAATAACACAGTTATCTCCAAAAAGTCCAAAACTGTTGGAGGGAGTATAAAGCGCACAAAGCTTTTTGCAGGCAGTCTTTCTTTGTCAGGCTGAGAGAGGTGATGACCATTATTCTTGGTGGAAATCCTGAATGAAATAAAATTTAGAAGAGAGTTTTCAAAATGTATGAGAAAGAAGCGGTGAATATGTTGAGAGCACTGCACATGAAGCACTCCAATTTACCTGTACACACAGTCCTTGTAGGTAACTGACGGATCTTTCATGGCGTAGGATGTTGTAGTTAGGATTCGAAGGGTCCTTCGTGGCATGGCTGAAACACAAAAGAGACACAGGGAGTCGTCATATTTATACGCTTTTTAAGTGTCTAATGCCAAATTTCTAACAATGGACACATAAGGCGTGTAAGAGCTTGACTTTCACAAAGTCTCAGAAAGACTATTTAAAATCCACCCTTTAAAACGTTAATGACAAAAGTAATTAACTATCTCAAATATTATTTTGCCTTTCAATAAAAAAAAGTAGGATCTTAAGCTTGACATACTTTTTTTTTTTTTTTTAATTGTTTTTTTAAATTTGGGGACAGCAGTTTGCACCAACTCAGTAAAATGTGATGGGTTAACTTCACGGCACACAGAAATGATTATATATAAATAACACTTCGTTGTATGTTTACTTCGGAGCTCTAATCTTAATACTTACTTTCGATTAAAGATGTCCGTCGGTAGCGTGCTGTGTCCAGAAGTTGGTCTCTCGCAGTCGTCTTGACTTTAGTTTCTTCAGTAGTAGTCTGTGCTGAATAAACCGTGTGATGATCGGTGAAGGGAATAAACATGCAAGATGCGACTGTAGCGTCATAAATACGTCATAAAGGGCTCCGAAACTCAGAGCGTCTTTGAACGTCTCTCACACACACAAATGTTAGTGTATGACGTTATAAGACATAATGTGCACCAAAACGATGCACTTAACTTAACTCTTGAGTTTTACACAGACTTAATATTGCAGTGTTTATCCAACCCTGTTGTTTAGGCAGGTGGATGGGTGACAGCGGTGCTAAATGTTAGCAGGGAACATCGGGCTAGTGGAAATTTTCATTCAGCATTAACAGAGCCATTTGGCCGCGATTCCCACCAAAAAAAAGCCCACCTATTGGTGCTATGAATATAAGGACTGTAGTTCGCTGCATTTATGGAATAAAACAGCCGCCTTTTTGGAGCCAGCATCCATGGCCCCCAATAGCCGGTCGGCAACAAGTGACGCAAACAAAGTGCGACACATATTCTGAGTGACAAAATGGGAAAACTCCGTTTCACTTCAACGTTACAACATCACCACAATCTGCAGAGTCATGACTATTACATGGGGGAAAAAAATATTAAATTAAGTCTCCGTTATTTATTGACATTATTTCCACAAAGCCGAGGAACTAAACTGCTCTGAGCTACAACATCCAGCTGTCTGTAACCTGAATCAGGCAAAAAACACATGAACTCATGGGGGGGGGCACAGTTTTCAACTGTTAGATAAATACAAATTCGACAAATGTGTCGTAGTTGTTGCAAAAGTTGGCACCTGTTAGCTATTTGCAGACTGACCTGCTTGGTGTGGGTCCGATCTGTCCTATCCCCTCAAGATTTGCACCGGATCACACAATGCAGTAATCTTATGCCTCATCACAGACTATGGTTTGAATACAGCATTAAACTATATGACAAAATATTTACAAATGCAATTTTTCCACAGCAATTGACTGTGTCTGCATTGATGTCGCAATAGAATTTAAATGAAAGTTTTATGATGTGAATTTTGCAGATGAGTGATGTGTGATAATACAGTAATTTATTGTGAAATATTACAGTTAAAGAATGTGAAATCCTGGGAATGTTTTACAGTGTAAACAAGTAAACGCTAGCAATGCTATAATGAGGCAGCACATAACTACATACAGTAGCTGTATGCTAATATCACTAAATAGGCTAAAGTGACCATTTAACATAGCTACTTGTACAAATTAATGCATCTGTAGAGAATGTGAAGACTGAAGGACTACCAGGAAAGTCAGGTGGCAGCAGGATAGACTGCATGGGAAGAGGCGGACTATCCTCTAGTCCAAAGCCAAGCTGAACCTGTTTGGGTAAATCCTGAATGAAGACTGCAGTGCAGGAAAGTGGACAAGTCTGGAAAAGAGGGACTGAAAGTCCTCTGGGATGAGATTAGAGAAATGCCTGTCAACCTACAGAGGGAAGAGTGCATCCTGCGAAGAAAGAAAAGAAAAGAAAAGGAGAGAGCAAGGTTTTTCAGGAAACTGTTCCAGTATGCACTTGGGCTTCTTGAAGAAACAGGAGTACTGCAAGCCTCAAAAGAAGAGCGCGAGGAACATAAGCGCACTCAACACAAAAACCCTTTGAGGAATGGGCTCTGTGGCCCAGCATGTTTAAGGCCCCAGCACCATCAGCCCTTGTAGATGCATCACCACTCAGTATCAGTATCAAACTATGTATCAGCACTAGGACCAAACAGAATACCCTAAATGTTGTATGAGAACTGTTCAAGAGTGCTGATGCTCTTTTGGACTGTCATGAGAATTTCCTAGCTCAAGACGACCATCCCATCTGAGTAGCAAAGGGGCAGTGGTAGTCCCCATCCCAAAAGATTCAGGACCATAGCAATTTTGAATGTTAATTACCTTATTGATGGAGAAGGACTATGTTGAAATCAGCTGAAAAAACAGATCTGCATATCGTCATTACCACCATCTTATTGCCATTGCACTAGGCTAATGAGATACCGCCAGGACACGCATATGTGTGTCGTAGGACCTCATCATTTGCTGGCAGCAGCTAGAATTGGGAATCGCAATGGGATTCTCACTCCCTGACAGCCTTTGAAGTCATCCTGATTGGAACAAAGCAGGGGAAAGGTGGAGTCTGGTAGCCTGCGGGCCATGGGCTGCCCCCAATAAGAAGCCCTCGCCTGGAATGTTGCAGCACCGCCTCCGACCCTGACAGATAAGCTTTAGAAAGTGAGTGAGTACTCCTATAAGTCTAATCAAATGTTTAGTATATCCAGTATTTTGAAAGTAGGTAGACAAGAATGGTTTTGGAGCACCAATGTAGAACAAGACGTGTAGGTATTGTCATGCTCTAGACTATTTAAATGTTTGCATCATGATGGGGTTGTGGATACCACGACCTCAGGTACATGCAGAAATAATGTGGGCATCGTGTTGTTAAATACAAACACACATAAAAACATTTGATCTTAAAATTTCAAATGCTAAAAGTATCCAGGAGATTATCCATCATGGCCATCGCCTCCTGTTTGTGGGCTCCTCGTGTTTTCCCTGTGCTGTCCCTCCCTTGTGGTTCCTCTGTCTTCGCTCTGTCTGCCGTGCCCGTTTCTTGGGTGTGGGTGGTCCAATCTGCACATCTTCAGCTGCTGTTGCCAATTACCACTTTCCAACCAGTGCATCAGCACATCTGCTTTTCATCCACCCAGCAGTACAAGAACCCATGGCCTCCTCACCATTGTCTCCAGATTGTTGTTTCTGCCACATTTGGTATAACTTTTGGCCAACTTTAGCTCTACTCGGTTCTACTTCTCGGTTTGGTTTCTTTGTGCCTGTATTTGCCTTGTTCTCCCTTTGTCCAGGATTTTGTCACCTATCGCTCAGCCTTAGCCAGCTCTTGCCCACCCACACCAGCTCCCTCTCTATTCCTGTGGACCCTTTCTCGCTGTTTTGGATGTGCCTTCTAGACCATCACTCCCCGGTTTCCTGACCTTGCCAGCACAGTGCCCCACTAGTCCTTCCACTGCCTGCCCCGCTTCCTGGACCTCCTGGATCCACTTACCCTATTCACCTCCTGGTTGCTAATAAAACCCCCTTTAAACCTGCCTGACTTGTCTGTCTTCTGCATTTGGGTTCCAGCCTGTTCTCTGCTAAAACCTGACACTATCTACTCCCATGAATCAAATTTCCTGTCCTCTCAGGTTTAGCAATAAGTATGCTGTCAGCAATAAAGTAGAAAAAAAAGAAGAAAATATCAAATTCTCTTCAAAATCTGCTTGGGTGAATTTAGACTAATTTCAAATTTGTTTTCAGTAAAGCAGTATCTGCAGGCAGCAGCAGAAATGTTTCTTTTTGTTGTTCAGGTTAAGCAAATCAAGTTAAAATACTTTAAATTATGCTAAAGATATAAACCATTTCATGGCTTAGTGTGTCACCTTCCACTCTACACCACTTCATACTGCCTATCACCTTTTCTTTTCCTGAAAGTTTCTTCTTCTTTCCTATGCCACTATGCTCACTGTATATCCCCACCTGTTTAGTCCCTTATCTAATCCACTTTGTCAATCCTTCTCTTAGGTCTGGTAGCCACGATAAAGGAGCATATCACCAAGCCGACAGCTATGGCCCAGGGACGAGTTGCTCACTTGATTGAGTGGAAGGGTTGGGGTGGAGGCAGCGAGGCTGGTGGCGGCTGGAGTGGGGCCTGCGGTAAAGGAGGCTGGGCGGGGATGGGAGCTGAGCTGCAAGAAGATGAACAATTTTACTCCCAAATGACGGATGAGATCAAGGAGGCCCGCTTTGCTGCAGGTGAGACAGGCACACGGATTAGTAGAGATGAACTAACGCTCAAAACCCTCTGGGCATTATCTTTATTCAATTGGCTGGTATTGAGGGAGCGCCTACAAAAATCAATAGCCCTTAATACTTTCCACGACAGCAACTCAAATGTAGTGGTCTTATTTGATCTCCTTTTTGTTTGTGATGGTGGTAGACATGGGGAACAGCAGCAAGGGGGGGTCAACTTCCAAGAAAAGCACCATAAAATGTGCTTGTGTGTTGTTTGTTTCACAGGAGTGGCAGAGCAGTTCGCCCTGGCGGAGGCGGCCATGGATGTGTGGTCAATGAACGATAACTTAGAGCAGCCCTCCACCAGCTCACAAGGTCGGCATATAAAAAGATTTTGTTTGTGCTACTGGAGCTTGTTATCTAAAAATATATTTATTATTCCACTGCTAAATTGGCAAATCAAAACAGATTACAGAGTTCATTTGGGATTCTCAACCTAATGCAAATGCAATTTCTCAAAGTGTTCTTACTTTTTAGAGCAGATCATACCCCCAATAATTAAGAAGCCACTGGTAAAAATGTATTTATTTATTTGCTTTTTATTTTGACCAAAGGTGTGTAGAAAGTTATTGACCTCACCAAACATTCGGCCTCTGTCATAGCCATTATACTGACATGGCTGCAGGGGTGGTGGTCCAACAATGGTTGTCATGGGGAATGCTGAGCATCCACCTGCAGTCAAAGCCAACTTTACACTGTGTGTGCATGGCATAGCCTATCCTTACCTTTGATGTTGTTAACTGTTAACTTTTCATTTGCAACCACTTTGTGTGAGTGTGTGAGTTTGCCATTGATTCTAATGGTGCTAAAATTCTAAATGCTAATATAGTCTATTGTGTTAATGCTAACATGCTACTGAGTTCACTAATATGGCAGTGTGTTGGGTAATATTTTCACTAGTATAAATATAACAGTATGAGCCACTACAGTTCTGTTCCGTATTCTTTATTTTAAGCATGTACAGGAGCCAATCTCTGAGTGCATTTGAGGTATATGCAATACATCAATATGAGCCTAAAAGGCTGCAGGCGTCTTCACTTTGTGCGAATCAAACCCTTTTCTACAATTTGAGGAAGCTGATATTGCATTATTATTTCTCCGTAGCCACACCGAGCCACTTCTTGTCTCAGTTCCTGCTCAATGGTGGAAGTGTCGGCATTCCCCAGCACCTGTACAGCATCCATGCCCAGACGTACGGCAACAACAAGGTGGCGAGCCTGGTCCCTGTACCACAGGCTGACTCAATTTCCTCCACATCAACCGCTCAGCGGTACAGAAGCACCGTGTCTGCAGGGGCTGCTGTCCGACACGTAGATAGCAGCTCGCTATCCGAGGATGATGTTTTCTACAACTAGGCTTAACCAGAAAAAGAGCCACATATCTTGATGGCAATCTCCAAAATAAGCCTCACGAAGAGGACTTGAGCGGCAACCACCAGCAGTGACTGACACATCTGATCTTGAGAAATTTTCAAAATGGGCTCGGAAGTGTTTAAGAGCCTGGTATTCAGGTACAAAGACTCTTGAAAGACTGAGTTGAGACATATTCTTCTGTGATTGTGCATAGTTCCACTGTTCCAAGCTGGTTTACTGGTGCAAATATCTTGTCATTAAACAGCAATTTTAATATATCGACTGTATAATGTGACCTAGTTCTGTTTTGATTCCATTTTCTTTCACATTAACCTGAACAGATGAATTTGGTTAACGAACAGAGATCACAGAGAAGATATTTCCAAAGAAATGAAAAATGATTTCTTTTCTGAGTTTGTTATAAAGAAAGTGTTCATGCAATTATCTGAGTCCCAACTGTGATTCACTAATATTTACACTCTTGTTTGAGAATGACAAATGCAGGGGAGCGGTGCAGGGAAAAGATGAGCGAGAGGGGGATTCAGAATGTGTTGGCATGCACATAGTACGTGTGTAGAACTGCAGGCATGTCAGCACACCTGTGTGTTCTAGAGTGAGCAATGATTAGAGACTCAAAGTACTAATGTAACCTGTCATATTTTCCTTTTAGCTCAGGTGTACAGAAAGCAGGGACACCATCACACAGACAGGGTGAGATATGGACTTCATAAAACAGGAAATGACCAGGCAGGTCAAAACCCCAACTAAAACCTGACAACAGACAACAGACAACACTGCTGACTGGGCCTGACAATGGTTTCATAACTGCTAGAAATAATGATCAAAATATGAAGAGAAGAGCTTTTAAAATGTTTCCAGTAAGTAACAAACACAGTGGAAGACGGTGAACATTAATCTTCAATGTATAACCTATTAAACAAAGAAATCTTGAATCTTTAATTTAATGTGCATTTGTTGTTCAGATGTTCCCTCCATCTGTTTTGCTTTGGCAGGATTATCTAACAACAAAGGCTGCTCTTATTAAATTTGGGTATGTGATTTATTAATGATTAACCATTTACCTTGGCTCAAATTGCATTGTAACCTTGTTACCAAGGCAACTCTTGTGATGCCTTTGAGAAAATTCACACTTGATGCTGTGTTATGCTTAATCTCCTCAGCCTTTATGCATAGTATTCTGACTGCACAATGTTGTTTCAATGCCTCAGTGCAGTTTATGATAATGTTGTTGAGTTGTCCACATGCATTACTCCTCTTCATTCTAAAGAGCATGATATCTCAGGAAAAGGCTTGAGGCAACCTGATCAAATTCAGCATTAACATTCAATAGTATGTAGGAATAAACTGAATGGATTTCAGACTCAATGTCAGTCGGGGGCAGTTGCAATTTTGTAGAGAAACGCCATGACGCGAATAAGAGTTGGCACAGTCTTTGTGTTGATTTTAGGAATGTGGAGTGACAAGTGAGACTTGTGTCTCCTTGGAAGCTAAAAAGTCAATCTCAAGCCTACTATTATAGAATTCATTGCAATTAAAGCTGCTGATTTGGCCAGTTCAACGATATGGGGAGAAGCTGGAGGAAGAACAGGACCTGTGACACACGACACATAGCTCTCTGAGGCAGTTATACATGTAAAACCCTTGTTGTAATTAGGCTCAAAATGACAAGCCTTAATGTTTGTGGTGAACCTAGAAGCGCCAAAACCTGCAGATTTTCAAATTATGCTTTAAGGTTTTCTCCAAAAGTGAGTTGGTTCCCACAGATTGTCATGTTAAAGAGTGAAACTTTACAGAAATAACAATTTTTACAGCGTGATACAAGAAACGTCTTTAGTCTCCATAACTAATTTGTGTCTTCATGACAGCTGCACAGGGGATGAGTTTTATGTTCACTTTTTTTTTTTATCATTTATTGTCTATGTTCAAAACAAATTTTTTAGCTATAATTTAAAATTAAAACTGAACAGCCAGTATTTTGTGCCCATTGTGAATTACCCTTCTTGAAGACATCACTATCTCAGATTTCCTTCACGAATAAACATTAAGATCAAATAGAAAACGTTCTATTATCTCCAGAGCCTCAGTTTTTCTCTGCTAACAAAACACAGCTGTCAAAACACTCAGTAATTACTAATGATTCATTTTATATACTTTTAATTGTGCCATTAGACAAAAATGTCTAAGTTTTAAAAATGGCCCTCAAGTTTTCCGTTTTAGTTACGAGATTTTTAAGGCTTATCACACTGTCCTGTGTAAATAACGTGCAGTTCACTGAACGAGACAGTGCTGTATCTCCTTTGCTCAGCGGACGTGACCTTACTAATTACAATGTACAAAAAAGGCAATACAATGGGCTCTGATAAATGGTTATTACAGGAGCCGTTGTGCAAATTGATTTGATATTATTAGAGGCTTGTGTTATAAGCTAATTAGACAGAGATGGATTCTGGCGATTGCATGCATAACAAAAGAACAAAGGATGTGCTTATTTCCTGTGCATCACGCTTAGATTTCTTTGGCCAGGTCCTCTAGGATTTTCTTCATCTGGAGGACAAAGTAGAGAAAAGGAGGCAGGAGAGAGAAATATATTTTTAATTAATTCGTGTCCAATATGCCTCCCCCCACCTTCATAAATTAACTAATCCATACAGGGTTCGTGGTTTTGTTTGCAAAATGTGTGTGGATGAGACATGTGCCAATGGAAGAATACAACAAAATGAAGCAGCAAGCGTCACAAAGGTAACGGGAACAGATTAGACTAGTGAGCGTTGCCAAGTGTGAGCATGCAGAAGACATACAAAAGACCCATTACCTCCAGCCATGTGATGACTCCAACCAGCCTCCCTTTCTCTGTGACAAATAGGGTCTGGTCTCCAACTAGACTCAGTATACCGAGGACCTGCAAGAAAAGATGGCAAAATGGAATTCAAGTAAGTAATGGGGGAAAAAAAAATTGCTATCAAAATGGGGAAATATTTATAATACATAAAATACATATTTGCTCTCAGATATGACAACAGTGAATGTTGTTAAACCAAGTTTGAAAGAAAATTGTTACAGTATGAATTAGTGAAGCTGAACATTTAACCTGCATTAGAATTACACTAAAAAAACAAGTGAATGTGTAAATAATTCATTTAAATGTAAAACAACAAATGGTGGTTTTAGTTGGAATAATGTGCCATTAACATTTGGTGAAAAACAACATTTAATACAGTTATTTTTGTTACATTCCTGATATGAATTAGAAACAGTGAGCTTTATGGGTGTTGGCATCAGACTAGGCTAATTCCCTCCAAGGCATAGCAAGATTTTTTCATTCCAAATGAAATTGTACCGTAATTGCATTTCCTACCAAATCATTGCTATTATTTACCGATTTATTTTTTCATATCATACAGCACTATCTTCTAATCGATCTAACCTGACAGGTCCTACCTCCTGAACCGTGTTGCTCAGTGATAAGAGGACAGAGCACGGATGAATGCAGCAGACATCATCCAGATTTTTCTCCACAGTCTGAAGAACAACAAAACCATATATTTATATGCAGTTTCTATCAGCATCACTTGAGAAAGTGGGATTCGCACTTCCAACTGATATCACACATTCCTGTGCATGCCTGGGGTGCTGCAACAGTCTCATGAATCTGTTTTCTATTCCCTTCTAGTATCTGTCTGTCACTGCAAAAATGTTATCTAAAGGACGTGTTGGTGTCAAAATGAGCTGGATTTATGCAAGCTATGGACTCTGTACATCCTGCTCCTGTCCTGCTGCCTGTGGAACTGCTTGACATTCAGTCAGTGTTAAACTGTGTGTAAAAGCATTCTATGATCAACATTTTAACCACAATCAAACTGTTAACGCCTACATCTCTTTCTGAACTCCGGAGCCACACATCTGACTCCATCCAGCCTTTTACCTCAGTCTTGGAGTGACGCAGGAACATCAGCAGCTCCGATCGAAAAACAAATCCCAGCAAAATCTGTGTCTCTTCAACGGGAGAGAGGAGAGGAAATCAATGGCTTTTTTGCCGCAGTCTGTGACAGAATTTAGAGTGTGTGCAGTTCTTTATTGGGTTGTAAGAATTTTGAAGTAAATTCATCTGTGTGATTGCAGAAGAAAGGCTCAATCTTTATTATTCCCAAAAGTCTATTTTCTATGCCGTCAGTAGTCAAGACAAGTCAATCACACATCAAGACCCATGCAGAGCATCACAAAATTCATTCATCCTCTCCCAGTTATTCGTTTCTGGGTCACAGGTGGTGCTGGAGCCAATCCCAGCTCACACTGGGTGAGGGCGGGGTCACCCTGGACAGGTCAGCAGTGAATCACAGGGGCAACACACAGAGACCAACAACCACTGACTCACACCTACAGACAATTTAGAGTCACCAATTAACCCAAAAATTATGTCTTTGGATGGTGGGAGGAAACCCACGCAGGCACAGGGAGAACATGCAAACTGTACAGAAAGGCCCCAGGCCGGGAACAAAATTCACGACCTTCTTATTGTGGGGCAGCAGCGCTAACCACTATGCTGCCTTCACAAAAACCACTTTATACAGCTCCGAAATGTGAAATAGAGCTAAGCTGGCCAATTGGGTATTTTCTCACTTGTCAGCTTTCTGTTGCACCTTTACACTGCTGAATGGCTACAGCTTTACTAACCATTACAATTTGTCATTATGATTTTATTTGCTCAGTGTGATCTAAAGTTTTTGCCAATATTCCCGTACCTCTATGTATTTTACTTTTGCTAAAAGATTCAAAAAGAACATGACTCATTAGGTAAAGCTGGGAAGATGAATGTGTTTATGTGCACACCATGTGAGTCCACCACAGGGACTTGTGTTTCAGAGCTGGTGTTGACAGCCTCCTGAACCTCTGTTGGCCCGGCTGCTTTCTGAAGCTGCACCGGCTTCCCTCCCAAAAGTCCTCCAACTGGTGTGGAAGGAATCCTGCTTAAGAGATTACATGTCAGGCCTAAAGAAAAGCTGCAGAGGCTAAAAGAAATAAATGGCTGTGATATATAATTTGACAAAATTCAATATTTAAACAATTACTTTTATTAACATTAATGCACTTAAGAAAACTATTCTTGGGTTTTAAAAATTCACAAGTGTGATGGTTTAATTTAACACAGGCAACAAAAGAGCTTCTCACGTATTTGTGCCCAGACAGAAACAAGAGCAGACAACAACAATAAACAGCAGTCCTGAGGTTGGTAGAGTGTGCTGCATCATACCAACTGGTGCAGCCCCCTGTTGTGTGCTGTCACAGAAAAGAGCTTTTTAGCTGATTGTTGCAGATGTTTATTATTATTCCAAAAACATTTCAAGCCATTTCAGCACACTCCACTAAAGTGTTAGTGAGAGGAATGCTCATTTCAGCCTGTGAGTGTAAAGCTATTTTGATATCTTAACTTTTATAATCCAGTCTGAGCGACTGATAGATACGGAGAAAAAAACTCAATGCACCTGCTATCTGCTATTTTCAAGTATCGAATCATTTATCTGTTCTGGGTATAATATCACTACCTTTGAGTGCTGAAACATTTATTATCTTATCAAGATCTCTTAGCAGGCTCTGCTCACCTTTTGCAAGAAAAAAAAAAAGAAAAGCTTGACATTTAAATGCATTTGGCCGTGTAACCTTCATCCACAATTAGTCCGCTCTGTGGCTGCCTTTAAACTGCAGCTTCAGTGAGTAATCAGTCTGAGCAGACTGCCGGGTGAGGAAAATGACTCACCGTAACCACCCATTAAATCTGATGGTTATATGACATAACATGCATGTTGAGACATAACAGAGGACTCGTTACACATTGTGGCCCACAGATTCCTATTTTATATGGTAAAAAAAGGCCACATAAAGTAACAGAATTGGCTATTCAAGGTAGCAGCTCTTCTTCCCCATTTAAATTTTGGTTTTAATAAGTCCTCTGGCACATCTCTCAGAGAGCTTGAAGAATTAGGGGTGGTTGGCTTTAACAGACTTTAATATTCTCAGTCCAAAAATCTCTACATAAAAAATAAAATTTTTAATTTTTTTTATGCCTGTTCAGGCAATTGTGGGTGAGATTTTCCTCCCATGGAGCAAAAAATAATAGATATGTGGGTGGTGGGAGCCCTTAATCAGTAACAGTGACTCAGCCAGGGGATGGCTGCTGGGATGTTTTGCAGTTAAAAGCATAAACTCCTATTTACCACTGAAGCATTTATCTGAACAAGAATCAGGTACCACAAGACTTTTCAGTGCCAAAAGTTAAATAGCTTTTCGGTCACTTACGTTATGGTAAAAATTTTGATCACTGTATTTCAATGAGGTCCCTGTTATGTAAGAAACAAAACAAACATTTTGTAGGGGCAAACAATATATTTTTTGGCTTTGTTGTGCTCAGAGTAAGGACATTAATATGATTATGGTTCAGACTCATCTAGTTGGATAACTTTCATATCATATATATAACTATATATTCTTATATCATGCAATATTTAGCTTGTCAGTAAAGTAGAATCTGACAGCCGTTGTAAAATATTAACATTTATAAAGCATGGCATGCTATGGTAGCACAGATCTCAAAGTGTAGCTCAGGCTAAAAGGAATTCAATCAGTAGCTAATTGGCTTTCAGATTATCCTCTGGGATGAATAAGATTTTAAATGAACTGATCACCATCCATCCACCAACGTAAAACAACAAAACAAATATGCCAGCATTCACCAGCAGTTCTTTTTTTTTTTTTAACCCTCAAGCTCTCATGTCCAAAAGAAGAAGAAAAATTAAATGTGCTGCATAACAACGGTCATTATCTGAAAAAAAAAAAAAAACAACCCTAATTTTAAGGCGAAATAACTCAGTTGCATACTAAAGTGTTACCATATATTATCCTTAGCTGGTAGCACACAGCCTTTTGCATGGGGCACCAGCCTAATATCTGGCTCTGCTGTCACAATTGTTTTCAAAATGGCAGCTAACAACAGGTGATCATCCAAAAACTGGGTTGTCCGTCAGTCTGTCTGGCGCTGTCTTTCTACTCACCTTTTGCACGCCTTCTTCAGGGACGGCAGGTGTGGGAGCTTCTTGCTGATTGACAGGATGTCATAGAAAGATGGCCGGTGCCCAGAGCGAGCCAAAGCATTCGCCAGGAGAGTGGCGAGCAGAACCGGTAATGTATGACTGAATTGGCCAGTCAGTTCTATTGCCAGAAGAGCTGGGGACAAGGTGTGAGTTACAGCCCCGGACAGAGCTGCTGCACCTTCAGGCCAGAAAACATATTCGGATGTTACTTGGGACATCGATCCATTCTAGAAACACTACACATGTACAAGTAAAAGCATACATAATCATTTCTATCACAACAAAGTTATATCTGTCCTACCAGCCAGCGCATAGCCAGCAGGATTTATGGGAGTCCAATCCTGGTCTGAAGTGATTCCAGTGTAAACCACAGCAGCTACTCCTTCACCAAACAAACGGCCTAAAGCTGCCCCTAGAAAGCCATGCAGCAGTTTTAGCTACCAAAACATCTCACATTCTAATGAGAGGTAATGCTGTGAGTCAAATTTCTCATAACTTAATTAAAATTTGAGGAATTCAGTTATTCTGTAAAATAATCTTTCCCTTCACTCACCACAGACAAAGACTGGCATGAAGTATCCAGCTGGCACAGGAAGAGTGCAGGCGAGGACCAAAATACACATCTAGGAAGCAACAATAGAGACAAACTGTCAAATCTTTGAAATATGGTAATCGCAATAGCCCAATTGTAGCTCATGTAACACAGAACAGGAGTTACTGTCAGTCAGTTTGCTTGGAAACGTTTGTGAATTTCTTAAAGTGCTTAATTCATCAGAGATCCTTTACTTTGACCTGGGTGAGAAACTATTCGAAAAACAGAAATATCAACATCCAGTGCTGTTTTTTAAGAAATTGGAAGTGTTTACCTTCCTCTTAGAGCACAAATTTCTAAAATTTATATGTATGGATGGGTTTCTTCGTCAGCTCAGCTATTTCCTGGGCATCAGACATCAACAAGACATGAAGGTTAAACAGTTCTACCCTGTTTGCTCTATTGTGAAAATGTCAATCCGTGGATTTTGAGCATGGGTCACCGAGACCAAAGGAAAAAGAGAAATAAGCAGCTAGGTCTTGTTATGACTCCTGTCGTGGCGGGCTGGGGGGGTAAAACAACGTGACTGCTCTTTACGTTGTTTGCACCTTAATGAGCAGAAAGAAAGCCAGGGAGAGGCAGACAGGGATACCCGATGAGCCCCACTCGAAAAAAGGCATGGACTCCAATTGCACCGAGGCATTGTGGGATTGAGAGGTCCATTGCCTGCTTTCCAGTAAGGCGGTAAGCAGCTGCTTCGTGGTGTACTGTGAAGGAGAGCCATTCAGGTCACTTGATGATCACAAGAAAGCTAACAATGTTAACATGAAAACATTTAGGAGCTGTTAAAGATGTATTTGCATTAGCTTAGCATATTACAGAGATAACGTTTGTGGACTGCACTAAACCAAAAGTATGGCCACTTTCTAGGGGCTACCTCCACCCACTGATTAATACATATTTGTATCCTTTTGAGTATTAACAAAATTAATTGTCCATTTAATATACAGACTGGCGTTACACAACAACCAAATGTGATGTTTGCCGATGCTGTTAAGGCTGATGTAGACCAGTTGTGTTTGTTGACATTTTATATGTTATGAGTCCATCCCATTTGGAACATCCACAGAAATTAGGGACAGCTGATTCCCACCTTAGAAGCCAAGTATTGTCCTGCAAAGTGAGGAAACGTCACCAATGCAATGAGGAATACCACCATGCCTGAGTATAGACCTTTCCTGTGGAGAAGTTTTAGCAAATACAGACACATTTGTTATAAAGCCATTCTAGTCAAAATAAGTTTTAACAAGCTGCCTTCGCTGTGTGACGTCATCAGAAGAGATTATCACTTGACCTGTTCTCCTTTTTTTTCCCAATCTATGCATTTAGAAGCATAAAATTTGACATGAAACATCCCCTTCATTCAGTATAATGTGATAAATAGGTAAAAAAAAGGGTTAATAAGTTAAAAAAAAAAAAAGGTGTTAGAATATATTTGTACAGTTTAATAGATTTTAGCTTAAGAAAGTTTAACATGGTCCAGCGTGAAGTGAATTTTCCTCAAAGAAACCTGGACACTGGCCCCAGAATCAGCTTGAATGACTATTCCAGCCAAACTCTGTCTGATGTAGCTGACTCGTCGATGCATGATGAAAGGGTTTTCAAATTGTGAGGATTAAGCTCACTCACTCTGTTGTCAGCATCTTGATGAATACTGGGTTTGTTTTGGTAAATTGCAGGATCCTCTGATAGCAGAAAAGGTAGCAGCAGCTCACAGCTCCACACAGCAGCCTGTTCGCACACAGAGAGCAGACTGAATTAGAGATGAGAGTCTTATTTAACCCAGGCACCAACGGACTATCTGAGGTCATTAAACTTGGGGCCATGAAGGGTGGAGGCTGAGAAATAATCAAATGAATCAGAAAAGACTGAATGCCGAGTTGAAAGGAAAGAAAACACAGATAGAGCTGTCCAGTTAGGAAAGAATAGTGAATTTGTTCAACCATGAAGATGCTGTCAACATAAACTTACCCCAGGAAACCAAACAGGAGAATCTCTGATGAGTAAAATGGTAAAGAGGCTGGAAAATTAGTCTTGAATAACACCTGGAGAGTCTCTGAGGACACAATGTGAATTTAGGTTAACCCTCCCATTTCTTGCATCTTCATTTCAGACATTTTACGAAATTTGGGGATTTTTCGTCCTAGTGCAGTGCTAGTTGTGATGTTAGAAAGCTTTCAACATTGAACTGACAGAAGAACGACAATTACATTTGACTAAAAGAAGTACTGTACCAGTCTACTTTGAAATTTCTCTCATGGGGAAAAAAATGTTTGCGCAAAACTGTTCAAAATGTTTGTGTTTTTGGGAATTACATCCTTAACTCATGAAAGATGATATAAAGCTATAACAACTGGGGGAGTCTCTACACTAGAGACCCCCCAGCCATTTCCCTGTTGACCTGGCTTTGTGCACAAGAGCACTGAAATAGGAACTGGTTTTACCCACATTGGATGCATACCATTTTAAATATTATAGGATGGGGGGGCTTCCAGAACTGGAACCAAGATGCTCAGCTTCAGACCAGCAGTTCAGAAAAAGGTTGGGATTTGCTTGTACCTTTGGCAATACTTTGTAGCTGGCATATTAATGTATATTTTTTTGATCAAATCTTCCATATACAGTCACGTTATTTGGCTCTATGGGGCACGGTGTCATCAACCCGGAAGTGGACCTCCATTACCTTCATCTCCACTCCATACTGAGAAGAGGCGGAAGGTCAGTGCTCCGCAGGCAGCTGCGAAAAAGCAGGGGAAGTAATGCTTCAGGGCATAGTGGGAACATGTCACCTCCACACTGAACAACACACCTACAGGGGCAGAGGAGGGCAAAGATAAAGACACAACATAGAAGCCCTTGATACAACAATGACAGTATTAAATATTTCTTCTGAGAAAATAAGTCCCCCCAAAAAATCATTGTAGAAGCCATATCAACTGTAATACTATGACCACCTGCCTTATATTGTGTAGACAACCCTTTTGCAATGAAAAAAGCCCATTAGTGTTAGTATTAGATCTGTTAGTCCAGCTTGTGCGTGTTCAGACGCCTTTTTGTTAGAACCAGCATTAACTTCGTTAGCACCCTTCTGATGGTTTGGACCACGCGGGCAAGCGTTTGCTCTCCAAACGCAACAAAGAACCTTGACCTATTTCTGATTCTCTTTCCTCACACCACTTAGGTTCCCCAGACTGGGAACATCCCATAAGATTTGTAGTTTTGGAGATGCTCTGTCTCAGTTGACTGAAGCAGCGTTTTGCCCAAAGTTACTAGCATTCTTGCCCTTGGCCATTTTTCCTGCTTCCAGCACATGTTGTGTTCACAAAAAAGATTCATTTGTTGATATGTACCACCCACCTCACCCACTGACAGGAACCATGGCAACAAAATAATCAATAGTTGTCACAAAACAAAACAAATAAAGAAGTAAGTACAATACGAGGGCCAAATACTGGTTATGGAGAAAACACATTAACTGAACCTTTACTGATTCACTCACCGCTGATGGGAGCTCCAAAACAACTTGCTACCCCAACTGCAGCAGCAACGACCAGCATTTCTCCAGCTACTTTCTCCTACAAGACAAGCACCTCTGAAGTAACAACTGTTTTGGATCAATAAAGTACATCTATCTATCTATCTATTTTATCCATTTAACGTGGGCGTTCACTTGTAGATGGGTTTTAGAATATGTTTTTGCTATGTTATGCTTTTATTTCTGTTTTGGTTTCCACCCGCTTCTGAAGGAAACAAGTTGCTAAGTAGCTAATTAGCACTGGATATGTCACATGTGCATAGCCGCTGCAGAACATCTTGGTTTTAATGTTAAAAGGTTGCAGTGGACACACGGCTCACATGACAGGCATGTGACAAACGCTTTGGCTGTATTGCGTGATGCAACCTGCATACTCCTATAGAGATAGAGCTGACAGTACAAGCGCATGTTTTTCATGGATCCACTTGTCTACAGCAATACTTTGTGTGACTGCCTTCCTGTGTTTTACTGTAGTAGGGGTAGTTTTATCAGAATATTTTTTGTTTGTGCTTCAGTCTTTCTAATATTTGAAGAAAAGCCTGGAGACGACAGGAAAAACGACACAATGACACAGAACAAATAAAATGTCCTCTTTCTCAGTGGGTTTCTCGCTATGTGAAATACCTCACACATAATCTTGTGTAAATATAAACATTAATAAGTACAGCTGTAAATTGACAGAAGTCAACAGTCAGTACTTTTAAATTAACTAAACTAATGTGTATACCTTCTTATTGTCTTGAATAAGAACGCAGAGGTTGCTCAGGTAGGCTCCCACCATGGTGGAAAGATGTACAAATGGACCCTGTTGGCAGACACGAAATTTTAAACAGTGTCCATATATTTTGAACTACACACAAGCACAGTGACACGTCTCTCACCACTTTGCCCAGAAAGACAGTGCTGCCGGCTGCCAGTGTACAGATAAGGCCCAGGAACTTGGCGAACATATGAGTGAGAGACAAATAATGAGGCATTTCAATGCCGGCCAGCATGGTTCTCACCTCAGGTATCCCTGAACCTGAGGAGAAACAGCCAACAGGACATGATTTTTCAAACGGAATGACTATCAAAGTGAAGATACAGACCGACCACCCCTCATTTTCAGGTTTCGTGACACTTTGGTGGAAAACTTAGTCACATAAATCATCAAACACTTTTCTCCTCTCTGGCTTCCTCTGAAAGCTTTGACCTTGGGAGTTAGAGGGCAGTGCAGAAACAGATGATAACATGAGCCCATTGCTGACTGGGGCGAGTGTAACATCCTCTAACAGTCAAGGTACCAGCTCACTGTGGGAGAGGGCGGGGACACTGAGCGGGGATTGGCTCCAATCCTCCTCCCCGCGACCCAGAAATGGATAAGCCGTAAAAAATGAATGAATATAAAGAATAAGGATATACCCAGAGCAGCAGCAGTATTTTTGTTGAACTAGAAATCAAGAAAACATATTAATAACAAATGAAACATCTGCAACACAGCTACAGTAATAGAGATGTATTTGATATTTGAATAATCTTGGAACAACAGAGACTGAATTGTGCTCTCTAACATAGCTGACTGATTTTCTGCACCGGTCTGTCCTGCACAAAATTGCCTGCTTCCTGGAATAACATTAAATTTAAGGTTGTCTGACAGATAAAATCATAGCTCACTTCTGTCAAATATGTACTTCTCCCTTTAATACCAAGGGATTGTTAAAGATACAGTCAGACTTGACTTTTTCCCATTGGCATTTACTTAAGATAGGAGGAAAGGATCAGCCTGAAAGATGTGAAACACAAAATCAAGATAAAGGAGCCAAGATAAAAAAAATCCATGAAGCTTGTCAGACCATGGGGTGCTATTTATAAATATCTCTAGAAATATGGACAGATTGTCATAACTATTCTAAATGTCAGGATCATCATGTCGAGTGTCTGTGGTTAGGTTTAGTTCAGTTTGCTGTGATTTGACTCTTCATGTTCCATATTATCCTATTCACTTTGAAACCCTGTCTCATCCTCATCTTCCCCTCCTTGCCACATTGTCTTGTCGAGTCCTTGGAAGCAGTTGCGTCTTCTATTGTTGACCTTGTTCCCTGGTCCTGGTTTCCTGAGTTTTTGCTTGTTGGATTTGTACCTCTGCTTGATCGATTGTGATTTCCTGTTAACAAAACCTTTGTCTGAATAAACTGACCTCTGAGCTCGCCTGAACCCCCGACTCCTGTTTGGACTTGATACTATGCACAAATCACTGTATTGTTCACAGCCTTCTCAGAAATGTTATTTCATTTCCTAAAAAGGTTTAACCATTCTTAACAAGAAAGAAATCTCAGCAGACTGATGAGTTCTCCAACCTAGACAGCATCATTACTCTGATAGGACCAATGAGAGTGTAGCAGACTTTCCTCATCATTCCTCAATAATCAAATCAACGTTCATTGTCACTTTTCAAGCAGAAGTTGTGCAATGTATTCCATATATAACAAGTCTTAGACATTCACTCAAATACAATTAAAGAAATGACATTAAACATACAATTAAGAATCTGGTCTGGTCCAGTTTTACAATTTGGAATAGGCTCTTACATATCAAAGTTGTGAGTTTTGTCAAACCATCCTTTCACCCCAACTCTGTGTTAGACACCTTGGTTTGGGATTTTGTGTTAATAAAACTTATCAACCTGCAGAGTTCAAACTTAGGGAGAAAATGTTGTGTTTACATTGTTATTCAGAGCAAAGACAATACTTAATTTACATTTTTATGCAAATCTTTTAAAAACTGCAACAGCTGATTTTGATGCATGACCCAACACAGCGGTGACACATTGTCTTCTTTGAAAAATTATATGGGTAAACTTCATGGTAAACCAGTTCACCACATCCGTTCTAACTGACTAAGCAGCAAATTAACTCTCAGAGCAATTTGCATACATTTTTGTGGTGTTCGTGTACTAACAAAGGCAGGTCCAAGATTTACTCTCCTTGTACCCACTTTTGACAAGCTTTAAAAGGGGTATATAGCATGGTGAAGTGTTACTGGACAGACCTGTGGAGAAGGGACAGATGTTGTGGGAGAATGATGAAGCGACAGCACAGAGGCATGATGGGTAAAGTGTCCAGCAGAAGAACTGCAGCAGACTATTGCCCTCCATCTTCACATAAAGCCACCGGTGAGCTATAAATGAAGTTAGACAGAGAAATTGGTCATTTTTTTCTTTGTTCTGTGTGTATGTGTGTGTGTGTGTGTGTCTGTGTATGTGTGTGTGTGTGTGTGTCTACCTCTCAGCAGTTTTGTTACAGTAATATCCATGAGGAAGCTGAGGAAGGCCATCAAAATGCCCTGAGCTGCATAGCCATACCACTCCATTCCACACACTGCCCCCAAACAACACCTAATCCTCAGCAGCCACTCTGTGGACACAACAGTGCAGCTTAGGCTTCCAATTTTGATTATGAATGTGTCTGCTGGGTTGATGTGAAAAATACTTTGCAAGAGAATTGGTTGGAGGACTGTACCTGTACTGCCTGCTATCTGAATGGGAATTACAGACCAGCTCTGTCTGCTAACCCAGCCAAAGCCAACTAATACACCCCCCCCCCTTTAACTTTCACTTCAAGATGTAATGAGATGCAAAAGCTGTTAAGATTCATCTGGATAGAATTAAATCTCTCAGCAGTCCTTTGAATTTATATTTTCAGTCAGGGCCAAAGTGGTTGACCAAATGTTTGACCAGCATTGCCTTTGAAAGAGTCATGGCTCCAAAGATGAATAATGGAAAACACTTCCTCACTGCTATAACATTAAAACTAAAATGGTGTGCCAGCATATTAAAGAAAACATCATGGCAAAAGCACTGCACTACTTCTTCCATTGTTGTCTGGTCTACAGCTGCACTTTCATCTCAACTTTCATCACTCAGTGCATTAAACTGACCTTCAATAATAAAAACAATGGTTTGTAAAATAAAATACACCTTGTACCAAAGTCTCACAGTGTTTTTAAAAGATGAAGGTCAAGCGGTGCCTCAAGGCTGTTCACTGTTCTTGCAGTGGAAACAGGGTGTAAAACTTAAATGATCTTAATTTGGAATATGACCAGCTGGATGGAAAGAGATCCAGGGACATTTGAAAATTTGATCAAATGGAGCTCATTTTAAAAGTGTAAGGATACAATATGAAGCTGAAATGACATAATCCGTGAAGAGCATAAAAAATAACAGCATCAGACCATGCTTGAGTGGTGAATATTAATGAAAAATTAATGAATGCAACCTAAAAATCAATCACTGTTGAAGAAACCAGCCACTCTCTTTCAGTGTCCCTTTATGCAGAGAAAAGTAGAAGATTAAAAGATATAAACATATTTAAATAGGACCAGTATGTGTAAATCTGCAAAACAGCTTCCTCGTTCAGTATTGATTTTGTTAGTGCTGATCAATTTTAATGATTTTCCACTTTAGTCTGACCTTTGACAACTGCACGGGGCCGTCGATACGGTCTCCATGGACCAGAAAGCAGAGGGCTCTTTCTATGTGATGTCTCAGATTGATTTTCTTGCTCTTGGTTGTTGTGGTATCTGTCTGTTCCACCTTCTGGGTCTTTGTCCAGGTTCTTCATTTTGCGTTGAAGTATTTGTTTTGCTGTATGATTGATACGGTCTGAAACAAACACTTTATCAATAAAGGTTAACAAAAAAAGAATGGCTGTTATTGCTGTAGTTACTTCAAAAGACAAATGCAGATACTTACCTTGGAAGAGTTATAACTCCATATAATTCTGCCTGTGTACGTAGTAGAGCTGGCAGCTCAACTGACCTCTGGTATGGTATTAACATTTACGTGATGGAGCAGTCACAGTTGAAAGGGCAGCTAATATTAACTCTTTGGAGGAATACTGAAAAGTTCACTCATTTGTCTGAATTGCAGACATGCAGTGCAAAATGTTAGAAGAATTATAAATTATGTTAAGAAAAAATATGTATCAAAGAGCCCGGGGACGCCATTCAGTGCAATGCAGACGATGAAGCTCTGTCAACAGCAGAACCTTCGAACAGCTGAAAATGACGTTGTAGTAAGTTGAAGTGGTTGTGATATCTTTTCAGATGCAATTGAACTGCCAGCTGCCACTGTGATTGAAATGAATGCGAAGGTCTCTTATTTAGATCCCCTCATTGCCAGCTTACCCTGTTTGGAGCTTATCATTGCTTGTCCTAAGATCTTCCAAAAAGCTGTTTCTCAGTTTGAATTTGAACCTCAAGTACTACTGTAAAATTAACATTTTACTCTCCTCCCCTAAACCCACTTGGTAAGACCCCTGACGATGTGTGTGCCTTTGTAAGAGAGATGCTGCCAAGGCTAAGTCAGTGACATTCAGCATCAGATAATAATCAGGAAACCTCTGAATGTCCAACATGTGGAAGGGAATCAGCGTCCACTTCCTGAACTTCAGCCGCCTGCTCAAGGTTAAGGTAATCATTGTTCAGATCTGGAGGGTCAGCTCCGCGCACCCACACACACATGCAGTCCACTGTTACTGTTTATTTTCTTAGTACCGCCTCCCCTGTAGCACTTGTGTTATTTTAGTTATTTGAAACCTGCCTACTGTGAGCATCACACACACATACACACACACGCACACTACGAAAGTATACAAATATACAGACAGCTCTTCTCAGTACAAAAACCTGTTACCAAGGCAACCGCACACTGAGATGACTAGAGAGCCAGACAGAAAGCTACTTAATTTTTCTCCCACACGCAGCCCTTTCTCCTTCAAAAAAAAAAAATAAAAAAAAATAAACAAATCCATGTAACATATGTAACAAAGCTGAATATGAATGCATTCACAAATAAATATAATGATTTATTTGAGAATGAAAAATCTGAAGTTTTCCTTTTGAACACCCCAGTGGAAAATCACTATGAAATACAGAGCTGCAGCTGTACTGTGAACATATTATCCTAATAACAAGCGAATGGTGACCTGGGAGATTGCAAACACATTTTAAAATATATCTTGGTTCTCTATCCCAGTTTTGAATTGCCATTTAAAACAACTTGTGTGTTACTTCAACAAACTCCAGTGGTTTGTAAATGCAGTAGGAAAACATCAGCTGCTAATTTGTGCATGGACTGTTTGACAGTCCATGTCAAACAATATACTTAAAAATACAGACAATTGATTTCCAATTAAATATATAGTAAAATCATTATATTTCAAATTTAGATTGATAAAAACATGAATTTTACTTTCATTGCACATTGCACATTTGGAATTTGTCTTTGAGTGAATTTGTGTCTTTTTATCAATGTAATAGAGCATCTCACTGTGTAATATGAATAGTGCTCATAAAGGCAACAAAGATTCATATAGATTAACTCACTGATCACTGATTTTACAGTTTCATCTGACGCATGTGTCTTTCAGCGCCCCAAAGCCTCTTTAAGTTCATTGCTTTGATTTCCCAATTTGAACAGCAAGCAGCTCTTTGAAACAACTACAGTAAAAAAACAAAGCAAACAAAGCAACAAACAAAACAAACAAAAAAAAAACCCCTCCAACTAGACCATTATGTGTTGAGCCCTAACACAGCAGATTGACAAAGCAACTGGTCAGCAAAAATAACAAAATAACAAAAACATGATGTCTTTGGTTGGTGGGAGGAAATCGAAGCAATCATATGAAGCTGGTGAAAGTACCTGACAGTCTTTGGTCATCATGGATAACTACGGAACCTCAAACAGGGGACGAAGTTAAAACCAACAAAATGCGTCAGAGCAAAGTGTTCAGCCACTGTGTGTCACCAGAGCAGTTCATGGGAGCATAGCTATGTTTAATTTGACGGTGTGCTCATGAAATGAAGTTAGCAGCAGATGACCTTCCAGCTCAGCCGGTCTATCACTGTGGAATTTTCCTTCTGTCTACAACATTATGTAACACAGCAGCTGAAGCAGACACTACCCAAGCACAGTGTGCATGTGTGTGTGTGCTGAGGGGTTAAGGGGTGGGGTTGTGGGCAGAAAGGAATGAGCGCACAAAATCATACATTTTAAGGTGACTCAATGTCACATGTGGGCCAACACTGATTACTGACAACTGTCTCACATTAATTTGCCTTTGGCTCTTCCTCTCTCTCTGTTGTGAGTCATTCTTGTAATCCCGTAACGCTGACCTACTCCATGAAGTTATGTTTAGAACTTTTTTTTTTTTTTGATGAAGCAATTTTCTGTTACCTTAATAAGACTTATCAAGCTGTGCTTTGTATGAAATTAGACAAAAACAATACTAAGTTATTTATCAGTGACAGTGTACACAGATCACAGTATTGACAGTTATGATCAAAATAAACACCAGGAGGTGGGATCTGCTCTGAATGACGACTAGCCTTTGTATGTTTTAGCGTGTTTGCTCATGACCACTGCTGATCACCAAATTGTGACTTGAATACTTAATCAGCAGCTCTATTTTTCTTGTCTATGTACATTTTACTTTTATCCAAGTGAGGGCAGGCACGGCACCAGGATTTTTTCTCTCCCGGTGCTAAGGGGGAGCTTCACTGATACGTGGGGGTGCTAAGAAAATAATTGATTTTCATGACTTCAGTTACTTTATAAGAAGGTTCTCGTTTTTTCAATAAAAGCTTGAGGGGCTGAGCTGGGGCTACAGAGATTTTAGCACCCCTATAGCACCCCCTAGCCCCGGTGTGGCGCCACCCCTGAGTGAGGGACATGACTCAAGCTTGATTGTATTTATAAGTACTAGGAGGCATATCAAGTTGTTAAAGTTGTTGCAAAAGGACAAGCTCTAGACATGATACAATTGATTTTATTCAATTTTATTATAATATAATCAATAATTGTATTTTATCTTCTTTAGTATGGTTATGATATTCACTGAGTTTCTTGATACAAGTTTCCAGCTCAAAGTTTTTAATAATGATTGAAGGGTCCATACAGTATTGAAATTTTTTCCAGTGTTTTATCTGAAGTTTTAATTTCCATAACATGCTCTCTTCTCCATTTTCTGACTGACACATGACAAACCCAGACACAGGAAACAGATTGTGCCATTCGACTACAGCTTAGTAAAAATCATCAGAAAAAATATCTATAGTTAGATGATGGCCTAGCACCTTCAACCAAAGTCTTTTAAGGCATTGATTGCAGAGATGGACAATCTGGATATTCACAACATATTTGAATGAGGGAGAGGAGGGGCTTTCATTCTTGCAGTGGAGAGTGCAGCTTCTAAAAACAGCTTGACAAACAACAAATAGGCCAGTAAATGGGTTTAGAGAAAAGTCTCTCCTTTGCACCAACCAAAAGGACTCAAATCTTTACATCCCTCCATCTTCTACTGGTTTTCTGTTTCCAGTTGCAGGGGTTGTTGGAGCAAATTCCAGCTCACATTGGGTGAAGTCAGGGTTACCCTGGACAGGTCACCAGTCCAACACACAGAGAAAGACAGAGACAAACAGCTACTCACACTCACAGTCAGACCTACAGAAAATTTCACTAATAATAGTCACCAGTTGACCCAGGCATGATAGCTTTGGACAGTAGGAGGAAACTGGAGTACCTGAAGGAACAAGCACAGGGAGAACATGCAAATTCTGCACGGAAATGTTAGTAATTGTATTGTTCATCTCTAACTTAGAGCTTGTATAACTTTCAAAGAAGAAAGTCCAAATATTCACATATAATATATACCACGTCTGCATAATTTACCTAGTAAGGCTTTTGACCTTGAATTTTCAAGAAGCTGTTTCCTTCACTCCAATGCTCATTGGGTGACATCTATCTGTCATTTTGTATTGATTCAGAGCTTATTTTCTTATCAGAAAGTGTTACCAGTGACTTACTCATTCTGAAGAATAATCAGATAAATGCAAGTGCAAATACTGTAATTAAATTTACAGTTTAATTTGTTGCTCTCTGGGGCTTCTCTCTATCTTTTCACCTCATGCAACTGCTAACACTATATTTATCTTCTTTATTCTGACCTACATATTTGAAAGCCTTAAGGTGGCAATCACACTAGATGCTTAAAAAAGATCATGATGCATTTCTTTGAAGTTGTGCTACATTGAGATTCCCAACACTAACCCCATGACCAAACTGAAATGAGAAGTGAGATGTTTCACGATTTTAGAGACACCAGATGTGTACTAGCCAATGAAAAAGAATTGTGTCAGTTTCACTGTGTTTCAACTAAATCCATTTTTCATTCCTCTGAATCGTCTTTGCATTTAATGGCAAACTTTAACTTTAAAAGTCTTTCCTTCACGACTTGTTGAAGACCTATGGACTCTTCCCTTCTGCTGGTTTCTTATCATTCATCTCTCCTTGTCTAGACACCACAGGTGGACAGAGTACACAACTTCACTACTTTAGTAAAAGTACAGAAGTACCCAGAAGCCCACCTCCTTAAAGGGAAATGCTCAGGCCGGTCACACTGCAGCGGCCATGATACAAGTGAACGAGAGACTCAGTAGACAGATCCCCTAAAGTGGAGCTGTGTGGATATTAACCAGCTGTTTTAGCACAATATCTCATGTGCCACAAGTATCAACACACATTTCAATATAGTTCCCCATTGTTGAGCCAATTTTGTGTTTGTAAACCTTTCACCATCTAATCTCTTCAAAAAAGTAAAGCACATTGCAGTGTAAAAGTGAGGCAGCATGTCTTATTGTTTAGTCTGTTGTGTGAGTGATGCATGTAAGTGAATTTCCCTCAGGATAAATAAAGTAGACATCTATCATATATATATACATGTATATATGATAGATATCTATATAAAAAATGATATATCTGTTTCTCAGTTTCCCGGTAGGGGCAGATGATTAAATGGTGAAGAGTGACTGGGTAGACAGGACCAGAAAAGAGACCAGACCAGTTAAGAGAGACGCGGTTCGATTTCTGCTGCGGGCAGCCGAACACGCTAGGTTACTTGGTTAATTGGACTGGACTAATGCAGATATGGCTTCCCCCCAGGTCTTAGGCCGAACCAGGCCAGACTAGACCAGTAAAAAACAGAAGGAATCACCCACTGATATGACTTATTTATGGAGGAAAGGGGGACAGAATTGAATATACCAGTTCATTAAATGTAAAAAAATATAAATAATTATTTCACTATTTAATTAATAATTTCATGGTCCTGTTGCTGTGCTTCATTAATTTATTTTATCTGTCAAACTCACCCATCGAAGTTTGAGCCCCCCCCAAACAAATAGTTTGGCCACCGAGCCTTCGCTAAGCCCCGCCCCTCATTGGTTACTGTTGCGATGCTAGGCTGTTTTCTGAAGTTTGGTAGGAAAATGTCCAGTCATCATAAATCCGGTGATCAGGAAGAAAAATAAAAGAGAGTAAGAAAATAAAGGGCTATGAAAATTTCTGAAAAAATATATTTTTTAATAAAGGTGGTACCAGTGAAGCTGGGATGAGAAACGTAGAGCAAGGTAAGTAACGTAAGCTAACTGACCAGTACTAATGCTAACGTCCATTAGCCTAGCTTGTATTAAAGTCCGACACAAAATGTTATCTTTGACAGAAACGGCCGAGTTTGGTAGCTCCATCAGAAAGGAAGAGACAGAGAGGAGAGGGCTCCAGCTGCAGACAGGTGACATGGGAGGGTGAAAGATATTGACCACAAATTGAGAAGAAGTACTCCACCGCTGATGAGGATTTGGACGTGTTGTAAGTAATGTCACCAGAAGACATCCAAACACTGACTACAAGCTAATGGGTGATCATCTGAATGCAAGAGGTGTGCGTGTTCCAGGTAATAATACGGCCACGATATGTAATGTATAATTTAGAATGAAATAATACCAGATAGGAGTATTATACATTGTGGCCATATTCTTACCTGGAACACACACACAGAAGTGTGCGTTACAATTACAATTAAAAACAACAAACGAGTAATGTTAGACTAGTGCAAAAGTAGCGAGTAACAAGAGCATCAATAGAAATGTAGTGGTGTAAAAAGTACAATATTTGTCCTTCAAATGTAGTGAAGTGAAAGTAAAATTATCCCCCCAAAAGTACAGTAGGGTTTGATGCCAGCACTATCTCTGATTAACTTAAGTACTTTTCTTTGGTTCAATTTGTCTTACAATTTATTGAAAAAGACATACTTTGAGCTGGTAGATGCCGAAGACGTCCGTTCTATTCTGTGAGGTTAACACTAATGAGCTGCAATGGAGAAGGGTGGGAATTGGACAACTTTCAACTTCTTCCCATTCCTTTTTGAACATGGATAACTCCAAAAAATTTCATTATCTACCAAAGAATTTTTAGTACAATTTAAGTTAGTCTTGATCAATTATTGATTATTTGATTGGAAAAAAAGGATTGAATCTCATCTCATTAGTCATGGGGGGACTGGAGCCAATCCCAGCTGACATCTCAGGCGAGGGCAGGGTTCACACTGGACAAGTCACTTGTCTTCCACAATGGTAACGTACAGAATCATACTTAATAGATATATTTGTCGAATTAAACATTGTTTAAAAGATCCTGAGTCTTACTCTGCCAATAATTTTAGAATGCACATATCACTACATGGAAAAAAAGATACAATAGATACAAATTGAGATAACTGCTGAGTTGGTGCCTTTGTATCTTAGGTGTCCAATCATTTACCTCTCAAAGAAGACAAAGGTTATGAGTGGAACCAGAAGAGATGGAGAGTAATCTCTTTATTTGGGCTACTTTACTGTTGAGCTTGTGCACAAAAATGGGACTGTCTGGTAACAGGTTCAGTATCTTGAGACTGCCAGCCTTTTAGAGCCACTGATTTGATAAATGACTTTTATTTACATGAATAATTTAAAGAAAAGCTCTGTGAGTTTCATCAAATGTTTTGAAATCTGAGGCAACAGCTGACATCAGTTTTCTCCTTCTCTTGTTATAAAACTATTGAAAACACAGTTGCAGACTTACAGTAATAAACAAAATCAATCAGACTACCATGAGCTTTGATTTTGGTGATAGTCCCATTGGAGGTGTTACTAGCCAATAAAAGGCTGGTATGAGCAAACAATATCCCTGCTGTCACCAGGGAGCTGTGTGTGTGTGTTGAGGGGGATTCTGTGTGCTCGCTGGCAGGGAGCTTATGAGTTGCTGGGCTGGATTTAGATCTCCAGTGGGGGGGCACTGATACGATTCTAGTTGGTGTAACCATTTAAAACGTTGCTTTAAACCAAAAGATGGCAACTGGTTTGTGTGTTAGCTTTTTATTTAATTCCAGTTAACAGGCGACTGTGCATGAGAACCTGAGGTTTTGACATCATTCAATAAATCAGTCACATGTTGTACAGGTCGAATGGAGATGATCTTTAAATCGTGGACAGCCTGATCAAGGTTAAATTAACTAAAAATAAAGCAAAGGTTAAATATCTCATATAATACTGGTATTGTAATTCATACACACACACACAAATATGTACATGTTATGGATTAGCTATCAGCAACACTAACAAGAGAAGAGAGCAATGAGTGTTTTCTAATCACGCACAAGCTCCCCATGCAGATATTAATAGCCACAAAACAATGTCACTACTAAGTCCTCTGCTGCCGCTGACAGCTTTGTTTTCAAGCACATTCTTTCCATCTTTGTTTTGTTCTGTACTTACCCTCTGAGATAAGAGGCGAGTCCTGTTTTTCAATTTTCAACTCCTCTCTTCATCTAGCTCAGTGGGAGAATGCAGCATTTTCTGGCAAACGATATGGTTATGATGGTCACTGCTTAGAATGATTAACATTAAATTAATAACCCGATGAAAAAAAAAATCACAAAAGTCTGTAATGAGATGAAGCCATGTTGTGAAGACACTGCACTTGATGCCATTTGATGGGACAACCACGTGAGGATCCGCTTTAAGTGCAAAGATGTGATACTAGATATTAAAAAACACAGAAGAACTGGCCAGATGGAGCAATAGAGTACATAGGGATTTAAAGAGGGGAGGGAGACGTTATTTCAGGGATGGTGTGAGTGGAATGACAACTGTTGCCCCCCCCCGGCTCTTTCCCTACACCTCTCTGTTAAATCGTTTTCTCTCTCCGGCTCTTAACCTCAGGGCACGTCAATGCCCAGAAGTTTTCCAACCACAGACCCTTCTCTCCATCACTGCGCATCTGATGATAAATTTAGAACATTATTATGCTTTCCCAATGAGCTGTGACACACGTGCACACCTCACAACTGCACATGGGATCAGACAGTATATAAAGGCCCGTGGTCAGTGGCAACAGGATAGTGGGAAGTTACCTTACAGAAACAAGAAAAAAATAAAATAGAAAGAAAAGTAGTCCGCTGTGTGTATTGTTTTTAACATTCACATCTCTGGAAGAATCCCAGAGACCCAACCAGAAGAATCATCTCTCTCCGCCTCCTTTCTTCTCTCCCATTACTCTCCTGCTCTACCGTACCCAGCACACAGCCATCCATGAGTGTAACCAACTCCTCTGCCTATCGATCGGAGCGTAGTTTCCACCAAACTTCATCCTCATCATCCTCGTCCTCATCCTCATCCTCTGGGAACCCATACATGGAGAAAAGCCGGGGACTGTTTGCTGAGGACTTTGGCTCCTTCATGAGGCCTGGGAGCGACGCCTTGGGGTTTTCCAGTAAGTTTGAAAAGTAATGTTTAGTCTCTGTAGCTCCCTCGATATAAACAAACTGGAATAAAATAACTCCAGTGAAATGAATAGGCAGTTTTGACCGTGAGGTAGGTTCATCTCTGCTTGGAAGCCATTTATCTGCAGTGTGGTCTTTTTCTCCATAAATTGGTGAGATAACACATCAGTTTAGGAGGAGGTAAAACAGTGGACAGGGTTTAACAAGCAAAATGACTCTGGTATAGTGTGTGTTTGAAAAAACTGGATATCTAAATGAGAATGATCGCTTAATGCTGATGGATAGTGTATCTATCCAACTACCTGTTGAAGGTGGATTTTTTTTTTTGGTCAGCTTACTATTCCAGGTTTGTCAAAAGCAGGCACTTCTCAGTAACTGCTTCATCATGTGTCTTACGAATGTGTGGATCTAATCTCACTGCTCTGTGTAAGATCGTTGCTAGTGCACACTGACGTGTAAATATCTGACATCTGATCATCAAATGGACTCAGACTCTGTGTGCTCCATGTGTCGGGGTTTTCATAATTTTGGAACCATGGTTGTTACACCGCAAGTGCTGCACAGGAGCTCGAGGGTGGGTGCAGCCAGCGGGGAAAGTGCGCGCACACACACACACACATACACACACTGGGGAATGCTGGATTGACTGCCAGCACTGTGACTTCACACAGTTAGTATCTGTGATGATGCCTGCATAAGGAAGGACCAGTTGGTTGCCCAGTGACCAGTGTATACACACACACTCATTTAGAATGATGTCACGTAATCAAACCAAACTGAATGTGAAGTCAGAACTTCAGTCAGCCAGTTCGAGTTAGGTAATGTGTTAAAGTTCATGAGCTCATGTGCCACCATCAAGTTCTTCATCAAGCTCAGAATCACCAGGGGCAGGCAGTTGTCACTGACAATGACTCAGGCTCTATTATTACCTAACTATATCATGACCTTTTTCCATGCAGATTTTCTTGACAATTTTCATGTTAACAATGAATCAGATTAGTCATTTGATCCAAACCCAGAGCTTATTACCACCCATCTCCAACTGTTCCCTTAATTTCATAGATTCTGTGGCCTCTTTAAACTGATTGGCTCTCCATCCCACAAATTTATCAACTATATACAACTCCAGCTTCTTTTTTAGCTTTCAAAGCTCTTATAGACCAACTTTATGATTCCTGCGTACCTATAGAGGGCTGGCAAGGTTAGTAGCTAGCTCAGAAGCACAAGGCTGTGGTGTGGTTCCTACCTTTAGCAGCAGAGAGCTCAGTTGTGCATTTTTGAAAGAAGAGTTGAAGACAGATTGTACAATCTTCGTTACGAAGCACGTTCACGAAAGTGAATGAATAAATGGAAAATCATGGTCAACAAATTGGTTTAAGGTAACTATAGGTTTAATTAATTATTTGAAAATGTTCTCCATCAGGGAGCTTTCAAGCATGTGTTTAAATGTAACAGATAGATAACCCCTAATTGGCTGCACTGAGGAAAAACTGCCACTATATTAATGGATGAACATTTTGTATATGAAAAAAATTAATAAATTGAGGTTTAGTTTTTGTACTAAAATCAGGATACTGCATTACAGCTTTAACGTTTCAATAATATGGTGTTGACTTGTAAATAAGGTGTCTGTTAAATGTCTCTATCCAGTCCCTGATGAAACTACACCTGCAGCTAAAAACTATTTTCAGAGCACACAGATGTAAGAAATGAAACTATAAATTTGTTTACTTTTGAGGCCAAACATCTCTTTCTCAACTTGTGGTGGTTCCAGGTGGAGCTGGAAATATTAAAACTCTCGGGGATTCGTACCAGTTCACAGTTGATGTGCGGGACTTCTCCCCTGAAGATGTCATTGTCACAACATCCAACAACCAAATAGAAGTTCGTGCGGAAAAGGTAGACAACTTACTTTCTGATTTGGACTGATGCCATTTTGCATGACTCTGTGACATTAAAAGAAAAGTGTCAGTATGGAAACCTCAGACTAAAACCGTATTAACAAGAATCTGTTGCCTTCATCAGTAAACAGAAGAAAAAGTCACCAACACATCTATCCTCAAGTTACTAAACAGAGCTCATCTCTAATTTTCCTTCCTTGATAGTTGGCCCAGGATGGTTCAGTGATGAACACATTCACCCACAAGTGCCAGCTACCTGAGGATGTGGATCCCACTTCAGTCACCTCATCACTTGGTGCCGAGGGTACCCTAACAGTCCGGGCACGGAGACACCCGGCCAAACACGAGCTTGCACAGACCTTCCGCACAGAGATAAAGATCTAGAGATGGAAGCCTTTCTGATTGCAAACCCCTTAAAGATGTTCTGTTGTTGTTGTTTTTTTTTTTTGTTTGTTACTTTCTCTTTTTCCTGTTTTCACTGAAACCATTCTACATCTAACACTCGGAGAGTTGACATTGTGTTCTGTCAAACATGCCACATCCTCTCTCCATCACTGCCACGATCCCTGTTGCTCTTCGTATAAATTTTAGTCCACCAGACACTGCACCCATAGGACAAGCCTGTACATAACGGATTGAGACATTGGGGTTGGTCATGTACAGCATTTTCATGCACACACAGACACACTGCAATTAACTGATTAAATCACTCCTATTCGAACACAGATTTCCCAATTTCAACAATTGATGATTGTTCATTAATAATAATTTATTGTATTTTATTATTTGTGCAAATAAAATACTTCTTTGACAGTAAACATCCTGATCTGTGTGAGCCTCTTGATTTTCACACAGCCTAACATACAGGCTGATGTATGAGCTGTGACTGTGAGGGGTGATCTATATCAGTTTATCTGAGAATGTAATAACAGAAAGATCAATACTTTGATTCATTTAGATATTTTGTGGAAAACAATTCCACATTCCAATTCCATAAAACCTCCCCCAACCTCCCTTTCAAAGTAATTGAAATATAGTAAAAAATAATAGATAATGCAAGGTTATGGCCAGAGCATATCCTGTATTTATTCCTGCCATTGCATTGACTTTGAGTGCTGACATTAGTACTCGAATTTGGAGTAAATCATTTGTTGCTGTTGCAAATAAAAAAAAAACAAACCTACCAATTAAAAATAATTAAAAGAAGATTAGGAATCTTGTCACCGTAACACTTTTTGAAAAGTTAAATATATCTCATACAGTAGCACTGTTTCTATGGTGGACATTAAGGTGGATGAGTGTTATCTCAAAACCCAAATAAACTCAGTTACATTCAGTTTCTCTTCAGGGGATGAAAGATGCTTCTATTTATTCTTTTGTGTGTGGGAGCATTTGCAAAGCATCTGTCATTATTTTATGAGACAATATTCTCAAATGGTGTTATCAAACCAAATAATATTGAGGGCTTTGTTAGGTCATTTTGATTTATTCGCCTTTGGGCTATATCCTGCAGCCTTTTGCTCTGTTACACCGTCTAAAACCGTCTAAAGAGGGCCTTCAAGTTGGGTTTCAACTAAATCGGTTTCATGAAATCTGTCGCGTCCCCGACAATCGGTGTTGTGTGGCTCGAGCCTCTTGCGCCACCACGCGGTCAGCATCGACATCTTTTTTTCGCACTGCGCACGCTCCTGCGACACATCCGGCCGGCCCCTATCAATCGATCAGAGAGAGGAAGATAGCGGTGAATGGAGTCAACGGAGCGGGATCGATCACCGAAAAACTCGATTGGGTGTGCTCTTCTTAATTCGGTCAAAGACCCACAAACACCACTGCGTCCAGCAGTTTGAACCCGAGGTGGAGACGAGATAACAAAGAGGTAATTCCGGGTTTTAGTTTCAGCTAAAATGGCGCTCCCACGTCATTAAATAGTGAGCTGGCTGCGGAAAGAACAAGAGCTGAAGACAGGCCTAACTCTTCCGGCGCCATCTTGTCTCTGCGTTACATGTATGTTAAGGCATGCTAAATTAATCCCTGATAGCAAAGCTACAAGGATGGAGGCATTGCAATCGATGTATTGCACTGTCAAACCATGTGGTTCCAACAGGTAAAACTTGTTACAAACTTATTACAGACTTCAAACATCTTGACGCTGTTTATAATATCGTATCTGGTTTCATGGAAATGGTTTGAAGCTTAATTCTGGTGTTCTTCCAGTTTATTACGCACTCGTTTAGTCAGGCAGTGTCATTTTCCCACCGTGATAAGTGCTACACATTTGGTATTTTAGTTAACTTCAGTGATTTTTTGACTGTGACTGTCAAAGCGCTTTGTGGTGCTGAAAGCCTGTCTGTGGATTTATTTATTTATTTTATTTTATTTGTGTGTGTGACAAGACCAATATCAATTCCAAAGAATGTAAACAATGCACCAACCACACATCTGACTTAAGAATAACAGCAAAGCAAGTCCCACCTGAGCATATTGTTTGCATGGACACAACCAAACTATATAATAATGCACAATTGGTACGTTACAACATTACATGTTCTGTGTTTTTATGGTGATCGTATCCAATAAGTCTAATGGGATTTTTTTGGGAATGATAAAGTTGGGCTGCTGGGAGTTCTCATGTCATTAAAAATGTTAATTACAACAACAATAAGATGAACATTCACGGTGTGTGACTGCAGCTTAAATACTCTCTAAATACTGTTACTTCATTAATGTTGGCATAACACATTGTTTTTGAGGGCAGCTGCCGTTAGTATTCACACGTGCTCGCACAAAAGTCTTGCATCCGAGACACTGGAATAAATTCCCAGATCAGTCAGCTGAATTGTGTTACAAAGCTTTACAGTGCTACAAATGGTGGCATTAATGGTGAACAAGGATGATTGATTTTTGGGTTTACAGATTCAGATGACACCTGAGATTTGAAAATACTCTAATGTGCTACGTGTGCCTTCTTGTCAGTGGTCCAGACTTTTCCACCAACTTCAAGCCTTCAGAACGATGGAGTTCCCGTGGCACAGTGGGAAAGTTCTGGAGCAGCTTGATAGGCAGCGAAAGCTGGGCCTGCTCTGTGATTGTACCTTTGTTGTGGATGGGGTGAACTTTAAAGCCCACAAAGCTGTGTTGGCAGCTTGCAGTTTCTATTTCCGCACCCTCTTCCTAGACCAGAAAGATGTTGTGCACCTGGACATCAGCAATGCAGCAGGTAGGTATCAGTCACCCTGTGGACAGACAAATCCAGATCATTTCATGTTCACATTTGATTTATTTTACCATTGTCCATTGTTTATTCTTGCTAACAACCACAAAAGCTTAGCTTAAACACAATTTTTCCTGACTATCCAATAAATTTATTGTAATCCTGGTTATTGTTGCAGGTTTGGGTCAAGTGCTTGAGTTTATGTACACAGCCAAGCTGAGCTTAAGTCCACAGAATGTAGAAGATGTGCTTGCTGTTGCTAATTTTCTCCAAATGCAAGAGATCGTAAATGCCTGCTCTGCATACCAGTCAATGGCAAATCCAGCCCCTTCCCTCATAACACTGGACTTCACTGTTGGTGAGTCTATTCTGCTTCACTTTGTTGACTATTTCATATAGATACAGATAATAATGTATTTATTGGCTCACATTATCATGCTTGTATCATTTAAAGTAACAATCAGTGTCCTCAGCTTAGTAATGAATAGTGAGCATAATTTTACAAGTGCTGAATAAGGTTGATAGTTTGATGCTGAGTACAAAGTGGCAGGTAAAATTAACATTGTGTATTCAGAATTAAGATAGCTCAGTAATTTGTGTTTTTGAATTCCTATCATCTGTCTATTGTTATATTGAGTTTGCTATTTTATGAAGATTATGGTACCTTAGTTAAATAAAACGTTTTTTGAAAAATTAATCGGTTTTACATCGATTGCTTTTCAATTAACTTCATTCTATGATATCATCCAAGCTTGCTGGTATCCAGTAATTATCCACCATAGGGTTTCAGGCTATTACGCCACCCTTTTATTTTTTTAGAGGAAAAAACAACTGAAAAGGAGCAGAAAATGGACCTGGAAGGTGACCTGGATGAAATGGCATCACAACCAGAGGAGAATCCTGTTTGCATTACTACAGAAGATAAAGAGCCCACACAAAGTCAGGACAATGTAGAGGAAGAAATCGCTACTGAAACACACGAGACTGCTCCTGAGGCCAACCCTGTGAGAACCAGCTCAGGTCAAACCACCCCTCTTTCTGCTCAAAAGAAAACAATTGTGAAGAAGGAAGGAGGAAGTGCTGATGGAGATGCCCAGGCATTTCAAGACGACCCTTCTGATGCCGACTACACGCCAAGTAAGTAGTTATGTAGGGAAAGTCCATTTGACATATGTGGTCCAAAAATGTTGAAGGTCCACGTGTCTTCACATTGTCTACACCAAGTCCTGATTGTTTTATTTGACAAATAAAGCAGGCTATATCTTTTTCTTAATTTCCAGAAACACAGGTGAAATCTGCCAGCAGCACATCCTACATGAGCTCTCGCGGGAGAAGAATCAGAAAACCTCCTCAAAGAAACTTCCCACCCGGTGAGCAGGCTGTGTAAACACACCTGTTTGCTCTTTACAGTGGATATCAGATGTGTTGAGTATCATCGTCTGGGAATTTCCCAGATCTTTTGCCAGTGAATTTAAGAACAAGCATGATGATCCTTTTTGTTTTTGTTTTCAGATTTCCTACAACAACTTCAGGTTTTCTGTAATATGGTTACAGGTATAAGAGTGGCTTTAGGAAATCTGCAGGAAATCAGCTATTATGACAATTGTCATTTTCATCCTGTTAGGCAACGACTCAGAAGAAGAAGTAGGCACATCAAAGACAAAATCTGAGACAAAGGTGGTGGTGGAGGAGGAGGAGGAGTTGGTAGAAGAACAAGAAGACGACTCCAGGGAGACTGCTGGTGAGGGAGCTGACGATGAAGATGGGACAGGAGAGGAAGATGGTGAGATCAGCGAACAAGTAGAAGGAGTCGATTCAAGCAGCGAGAGAGAAGGGAGACAAACTCAGTCAGCATCAATGAGCAGCCGGTCTGAGTCAAAGTCTTACAGCTCTGTGACACACAAATGTGAGGTGAGAAAGTTTTTGTGTAGGAAGGACAAAAAAAAGGAAAGAGAAAATATCTCATGACTGTCACATGTCTTTGAAACAGCTCCGGGTAGATTAACCTCTTTTGTCTCATGCACTATGGTCTGGCATTTAAGCTCAAGAATATGCATAAAAAATGGAAATTCCTATGAAATCGGTGACAAGTGTGCCAAAGTGGGATTTTGGTCTTGGCATTAAAATGTTTGTGAGCTTAGTCTTCATTGACATTTTTTTTCTCCAGGACTGTGGGAAGAAGTTCACTCATACTGGTAATTTCAAGAGACACATGCGTATTCACACAGGGGAGAAGCCGTTCACTTGTCGGGACTGCAACAAGGCTTTCTCTGACCCAGCAGCCTGTAAAGCCCATGAGAAAACACACAGGTGAATGACTTGTTTTATTCAGACGCACTCAACTCTCCTGCTTACTGAGCTCTGCCAGGTTTGAGCCTTTAATTTGGGTTGTTGTCCCCTTCCTAGCCCTCTGAAGCCATACTGCTGCTCGACTTGTGGAAAGAGTTATCGTCAAATCAGCCTTCTCAACCTGCACCGCAAACGCCACACAGGAGAGGCGCGCTACAGCTGTGACATGTGCGGCAAGCTCTTTACCACATCTGGAAACCTGAAACGCCACCAGCTGGTACACAGCGGCGAGAAGCCATACCATTGTGACTACTGTGACAAGGCATTTTCTGACCCAACTGCTAAGATGCGACATCTCGAGACACACGACACGGAGAAGGGCAACAAGTGTCCACATTGTGACAAACGCTTCAATCAGGTAAGCTTCAATGTGTTAGCAGCAACTTTCCTCATAAAGTACCGTCAGATTCCAGACCTTCTTGATTAGTGTTTTAATATCTGCAGTTGTAATTTGGTCTTTATATACACAATCAAATGCCACTTGGTTACCAAATCATATATGATTGATGTTTGTCCTTTTCAGATAGGAAATCTGAAGGCTCACCTAAAGATTCACATCGCAGATGGGCCTCTCAAGTGCAAAGAATGTGGCAAGCAATTTACCACTTCAGGTAAGAAGCTATAAGGGTCATTTTTTCAGCAGTTTTAAACTTTGTATCTATCAAAGAAATCTCCAAGTGGAATATGGCTTCCTCAGACTTAAAAGGGAAGAATAAAGATCATTTCAATGAAGCAAGCGATACTCTTGAAGGAGCTTTAATGTTTGTTTAAACAACATTGTTTAAATACCATTGGTCTCATCTTTGTATAATCTAATCTGCTTTTTAGGAAATCTGAAGCGACACCTGCGGGTTCACAGTGGAGAGAAGCCATACGTTTGTGTGCACTGTCAGAGAGCTTTCAGTGATCCTGGAGCACTTCAGCGTCATGAACGCATCCACACAGGTACTCCCTTGACATTCACACAGACTCTGGAATGTGTCGGTAACACACATTCAGTGCAACTGGATGTACACAGTATTTACATCTCACCCTGATGAGACAATAAATCATGTTTTACAGGAGAAAAACCCTGCGTCTGTCTTATCTGTGGCAAAGCCTTCACCCAGGCCAGCTCCCTTATTGCTCATGTCCGACAGCACACAGGAGAGAAGCCTTATGTGTGTGATCGCTGTGGCAAAAGGTTGGCTTAGCTCGAAAGAGTAGATGCAGCAATGCTTTACTAATAGGCTCATTCACTTACACTACAGAAACATAACATGAGTGAAGGAGGTGTGTGTAGTTAATATGTTAGAACATATTAGTTAGCAGGGGACACAGGCTACATATAGCCATATCGTCTACATGGATATTGTTTCCTGAAATTATGTTTTATTCACTCAGATGATATGGAATTGGAAAAATAAATGAACACTCGGTGGTATCTCACCCTTGAAATACAATGTCAGACTAATACAGGAAACTGGATTGTAGATGCATCTTTCTTTATTATCTCTGGACAGGTTTGTGCAGTCCAGTCAACTGGCCAATCACATTCGCCATCACGACAATGTCCGCCCACACAAGTGCCAGATGTGCAACAAAGCATTTGTCAATGTGGGAGACCTGTCGAAACACATTATCATACACACAGGTAAGCATCATACACACCAAGGACAGCTAAAGGTGAACTGTTTCCATTCTTTGGCTGTGTAGTTTTTTAATCTTTTCTATCCTACTTTGTTAGGTGAGAAACCTTTCCTGTGTGATAAATGCGGTCGAGGGTTCAACCGAGTTGATAATCTGCGTTCGCATGTGAAGACTGTCCACCATGGCAAGGCTGGCATGAAGCGGCTGGTAGTAGCCGGCGGCAGTGCAGACGAAGGGGGTGACGGGTGTGTAGGGACAGCCACCTCTGACAACGAGATCAACATAGTTACTGTTACCACAGAAGACATCGTCACCCTGGCAACCGAGGCCCTAGCAGGAAGTGCTGTAGCTCAGCTGACAGGTCAGACAGCATCCTCATTGGCAAGTTCAGTGATTTTTAAGGGAAATGTCAATATCCTGGCCAGCAGAACGACTAAATGCTTCAAATAATAGCAGAAGTGGAGAAGATGATCCGAGGTAGTAGTGTTGATTGCCCTTGTGTCATGTTTCCGTTACAGTGGTTCCGGTGGCTGCTTCAGTGTCTGCAGATGAGACAGAGGCTTTGAAAGCTGAAATCACCAAAGCAGTGGAGAAAGTTCAAGAAGCAGGTAAGGACTGTAAAGAGCTCTGTCCATATGCTCAAACATCTGCATTTTAACAGTTACAGGTTAATAAAAACCATAAATCAAATTGGAGGAGCGGAGAAATTAGCTCTTTAAAGTACCCCAATCAACACGAGTGGATGGAGAGAGAAAAATGCAATAAAACTAACAAAAAACCCAATAATAATAAATTAATAAAATAAATAAATAATAAAAAAAACATATATGGGGACAAATGCTTCAATTCATGTGATGTTGAAAAGTCAGGACCAGTACCAAAAAAAAAAGCTAAACTGGCAGATGTGCAAATGCATAAATGACTACAGTAACAGTCTCACCACTATACCCTTATAAGCAGCTGTTCATGTGACACTGTCTTGAACAGAAGAGTGTTTGTCCAGTTTTCATAAAACTGTTATTTTCCTCTAAGCACTATGGAACTTTTTTTCTCCTATTACCTAAAAGCTGAGGTTCAGAGTTAACTCTTGCAAACAGCTCTTCAGGAAAGAGCTAACTTGACTCAGTCCTGGATTTTGTCTGTGATACTCACTATTATGGATTTTGGCAAGTTGATTCAGACGTATATTTCACATAAAAATTAGATATATGATATGGGCAGCATATTTCACTAAATATTGCTGATTTCTTATTGAAATAGGTAATTTATTCATTCTTAAATGGGGGGGTGTGACTCTGACAGTCCATCAAGCGGAGCGGCTTTGTTGTTTATCAAAGTCGCACTAAAACATTTTGACAGATTTTTGAGCAGAGTGTACCACATAAAATTGGTTTGAGGTCAGTAAGCACAACAAGAGTTCATACATAAGGCGCACCGGATTATAAGGCGCACTGCCGGTTTTTGAGAAAATTTAAGGATTTTAAGTGCGCCTTATAGTGCGAAAAATATGGTAGATATACTGTGTGGACTAAAATCTGAATAATTGTGAAAAATTGCAATGACTTGTGGTAAATTTTATACAATATACTGCTGTGTATGGCTTAGTTTAGAAGTTGCCAATTATTCTGATCATTTGTAAGAGAAAACACGTTTGCCAATGTTTTCTTCTGTTTCTAGATCCCAACACCCAGATCTTATATGCTTGTGACTCATGTGGTGATAAATTCTTGGATGCAAGCTCGCTGGCCCAGCATGTACGCATCCACACAGCTCAGGCCTTGGTCATGTTTCAGGCAGATTCCGACTTCTACCAGTACACCACAGCCACCACTGCTGAGGGGGATGCTGCCTCAACATGGCAACCCACCACTGAACAGGTCATCCAGGAAGGGGAAAACTAATCTACTGTTCAGGATGGGAAGAGAGAAGTCAAAGGAGGGACAAAATGAGGGACAAAAAGAGGAAAGCTCTGTTGGACTGATGATGATGTGGAGGAACGCTATGATGGAGAGCTCTAAACTGGAAAAGTGAAACTGATTCACCTTTTATGACATACAGCACTTTTCAAAAAATTTTATCTCAAAGTATATGTTCATAAATTGTGTTTTCCTCAGTTTAGGTGATTTGGCAAATGTTCAAATTTCTTTCGGAGATGTTCATATATGTATAGTTTGTTTATTTTTAGAATGAAATGTAGGATTGTGCATTGTTCTTTGTATAAAACATTTAGATCACAACTCAGTCCTGCCTAATATAACTTTCACTCAGGTGAAATGTGTACATTTTCCTTAAACAGTTGATATTTTATCATAGTTGAAGTATTTTCATGCAAAGCACATTATACAGAGATTATTTACATTTAGTAAGGGTTCTAAAGATTTGAAAGGGTGATACCCCTTCCTTTTTCCAGAGGTGAGATATCATTTGTGCTTGTTCTGGCAAATGCTGTGCATGTGTAATATTTGTATATTTGTTATGTGTTCTCCAAGCCTTATTACCTCTGATAAGATAAAAACAAATACTTGTAGTGATGACAAACTGGTTGACCATTATCACTTTTTCCATGATTGCAAAAAAGTTCGTTTTTTTTTTTTTTCTTCAATTGCTGTAAACTGCTCACACTGGTATGAAATATGCTATGGTTTTATGTCAGTGTTATATCAGTTTATATTAACACCTTCAGATGTGCTATTAAATATCCCTAACATTGTTTTGTTTCCTTATCCTTCCTTATATATATTTCATAGAACATGTGGCTGAGAATGGTGCATCCCTGGACATTTAGTAATGTAAAATTAAACAAGGAATATCAGACATGTAACACGACTATTGCATAACAGCATGCTTTAGATTAGCCGGCACAAACACTCATATAAACATAAATAAATTAGACCATTCAATTGTATTAAAGTGACAGTTCATTAGTCTGCGTTATAATAATTCAACAAACTGGACTGAGGCTTCCGTGATTGTTGGTCTTGGAATAAAGCTTAAATCCAATTGGTGGAGCGACAGTCAGGCATGACGCGTTCCTGTCTATGATTGGTTCGTTCTCGGGGTCAAAGTTCAGTCGACTGCTAACGCTGACGTCCACTTCTGCTGCAAAATGGCGTCGCTGACAGGAGTCGTGCAGGCAAACCGGTCCGGTTCTACATCCTCGTCCAAAAATCGGGCCGAAATGGGGACACGGAGGAAGTTCAGATTTGTGGACAGCGCTGTCCTTTTACTCGTTTCGTTAGCCTCCGTGTTGCATTGTTCTCAGGCCGACGGTAAGACGTTGGTTCTCCTGGACAACCTCAACATCAGAGACACCCATTCAATGTTCTTCCGCAGTCTGGCAGGTCAGAACAACACTCATACTTCTTTTTAAACTCTCATCTGTGTCCTTATACACCCCAGCGGTATTGCAAAAAAATACACATGTATAAATGATACATTTAAAAGGGTTGTGGTCGTAAATAAAGAGTCTTTGGGACTTGGAGACTTGAGCTGGTTGCAGCACACAAAGGCTGCTAACGTTAGCTTAGCTGTACGAGGATAAGTGTCTTCAAACTGCTTTCATTCTCTGACAAAATTTTACCCTATATATATATATATATATATATTTATTTATTTATTTATTTTTCAAACTACTGATGCTCCTCATGCTTTGTAATAGTAACTTAAACTACATTGACTCCAGACTGGCCCATTCCATATATATAGACTTTATATTATAACTTTATCAAGCTACCATACTGCTTGATATCGATACCGACAATAATAATAATAATAATAAATATATAGTAATAGAGACCGCATCAGGATAATTTGGTGTGAATCTGCACAAGTTGCAAAGAATGTTAACATGTAATTTCGAATTACATATTGACTTGCTAGTTTGCTCCATATAGATCTGTCAATGCGAATGCATTTTAAAATATTCTTGCTAAAGTTTTTCAAGAAAGTACATTATATTTTGGGAGAGTCCATTTCATGTTTGGGGCCCAAACTCTGGGCAGTTAACAGATGTTAACACACCATTTGTGAATAATAAAATGATCATATTATTTACATAAATAGTCTTGGAATGCCAGTTTAAGATGAAAGCAGACCCGATTCTTCTTTTTCGTCTTATTTTTTTGGACTTCACGTGTCCCTTCACACTTTTGATTATAACTGCCTGGATTAGACATTGCAAACTTTTAATATTCTGATCAATTTGGAGATGAAGTGCAGAGTCTCCCAATTCTTTGAAACTGTAAAAATGCAAAAGAGGTATGTCAGTGTCTAACCTTTGCTGTTTCATTGTTAACATGCGTTTCAGATCGTGGCTTTGACCTCACATTCAAGACAGCTGATGATCCCTCCCTGTCTTTGATCAAATATGGCCAGTTCCTGTATGACCATTTAATCATCTTTTCACCATCAGTTGAAGGTAAATTTCATGCATATATTAAAAAATTACGTTTTCAACTTCATGGCTTGTGTTTGCCTTGCTGAAGCAAAGTCTAACATGTATTGTTTGTGGTCATCTGTAGACTTTGGAGGAAATATAAATGTGGAGACTATTACATCCTTCATTGATGGTGGAGGAAATGTCCTTGTTGCTGCCAGTTCAGATATTGGTAAGTTGGTTTCAAACAACTTTTGCGCCAATATTGCATCATCTGAAATACTTGAATATTGCAGTCTATTCAAGCTTCTTCTGTTAAACAGGGGACCCTCTGAGGGAGCTGGGCAGTGAGTGTGGCATTGAGTTTGATGAGGAGAAGACTGCTGTCATAGACCATCACAACTATGATGTGTCTGATCCTGGGGAGGTAAACAAAATCAGTTTGATTCAGTCAACTTTATTTCATCAATGTAGTTTTTGGAAATGAGCATTGTTAACAAGTGATCTTTCTTCTCTGCAGCACACCCTTATTGTTGCTGACCCGGAGAACCTGCTCAAAGCTCCCACCATTGTTGGTAAACCCACCAACAAACCTGTATTATTCAAGGGTGTTGGGTAAGCATGACTTCATTAAGTTTCACTGGAAAGAATCAAGTGTCCTCTGCAGCATAAAATTACCATAAAATGCAGAAAATGGGTGGGTGCTGATAGTTTTGGACATAAAAAATCTGAGTTTACATGTTCGTTATCACAAATTGTAAATAATCCTTATATTGGATTGAGATCTTTTCAGAACAAGTTTATGACAAACTTTTGAGGGAAAAGACAGCATTTGACAGTGCATCTGTTCAGTAATCTTACATTAATTCCCTGACAGCTTCAAAAAATCATGTATGATCTGAACACGCCACCCTCTCTTCCAGCATGGTTGCAGACCCAGACAACCCACTTGTTTTGGACATCCTTACTGGCTCCTCCACCTCTTACTCCTTTTTCCCTGATAGACCCATCTCTCAGGTAACGTCACTGACAGGACATTAACAATGCACAATTAATCTGGAAAAATTGTATACATATAAACAATTATCCCTCTATTATGAACTTGATTAGTCCTATTGTATTGGCTGGGGCCCTATTGCTTCCTGAAATAATTAGGGAGTTAATAAGTGGGAATTTATTTACTGGAGGTCTGAATGGACTTTCCTTTTTGTTTTCTCCATCAGTAGAAGAACTTTGGAAATTATAAAAAAAAAAATAAAAAGAAAGTATCTGAATTAAAAAATAATTATAGAAGATTTTATAACATCTAGTTTATCTCTAACTAATAATAACAAATTTTTACCTCTCCAGTATCCCCATGCTGTTGGCAAGAACACCCTGCTGATTGCTGGGCTTCAGGCCAGGAACAATGCCCGAGTGGTTTTCAGTGGCTCCCTGGACTTCTTTAGCGACGACTTCTTCAACTCTGCTGTGCAGAAGGCCACGCCTGGGTCCCACAGGTGAGCCACACTGTTCTCCAAACCCCGTTCTTTCCCTCTTGGACACAATTAGAGCTTTTATGTTAACAAAATCAATTTTATTAATTGAGACAGCAATAACGATCAGGTATTTTTCATGGATGATATGGAGGATTTGGGTTCAATTTTGAAAACTGACATTTATTATTGTCTTCATTATCAGCAGCCTATCAGTGTCTTAGACTTTGCATGTTATTTTGAAAACTTCCCAACCAAAACCAAAGAAGAGCAGAAATTGATTCTTATCCCACTAATGACAACAGTGCAACACTGATTGATTCTACATTGGAATACATTAAATTTTTAAGATGCCAAACAGATTCCACTCTGCTGTGAATAATTGATTGACCGGTCATCTCTTTTTCATACTGTTTTTCAAGGCACGAGCAGACAGGGAACATGGAGCTGGCTGAGGCTCTGTCCCGTTGGGTGTTCAAGGAGGCTGGAGTCCTCAGGGTGGGAGCTGTTACCCATCATCCCGTGGGAGAAACCACTCCCCCAGCAGCATACACCATCACTGACCTTGTGGTGAGTTTAAAATTTGACTCAGCATCCTGACGGTATTTGTTTTTAGCCTGAATAAGGAACGGTGTCATAAGAAATAAAACTCTTTCTATGCAGGAGTACAGCATCGTCATTGAGATGTTGTCAGAAGGCCGCTGGGTTCCCTTTGATGGAGATGACATTCAGCTGGAGTTTGTGAGGATTGATCCCTTCGTCAGGACTTACCTCAAGAAAAATGGTACATTGCTGCTGTTGCTTATTTTAAGTTATTGTTTGTAACACATTCACTGTCAGAAACTATCCATTATAAATGCTGTGTTGTCTCTACTAGGTGGTAAATACAGCGTCCAGTTTAAACTGCCTGATGTGTACGGAGTCTTCCAGTTCAAGGTGGACTACAACCGACTGGGATACACTCACCTGTACTCATCCACTCAGGCAAGTTAATCAGCTTGATTGCATCCTTTGGGCATGTCCAAATTAATTGCATGGATATGTCCGGGTGATCTCCATGCAAAAAGACTCAACTGAAGAGAGTTTAATTATATTTGTTAATTAAATGTAAATTGTAAATCTGAAGATTCTATAATATTATCAGCATTATCTAATAAGGCGTCTTTTCTTTTGCTGAGATGCAAAGCAAGTTTTGCTTTTTACCACTCCTTCTATCCTATATCCGGCCAACAATTGAATTGAGCGCAACTGGACTGGTTTCTCAAAGACATTTCGCCTCTTATCCAAGGGGATTCATCAGTTCGTAACACATCAGTCTGACTAGTCCTCACTAGTCTGACAAAACAGGAGTTGGAGTCAGGTATTTAACCTCTGTGGGAGTGTTCACAAAGCTCCTTGTGACAATAGCCTGTTAGTGGAGTTTCACTGACCATTGTTAGTCATTGTTAGTCACTGATCATTGTTTGTTATAAGAGGTGAAACATCTTTGAGAAACCTAAGTCCTAAGTCCAGTTGCGCTTGATTCAATTGTTGGCCAGATATGACTATGGCCTGGATGAATGAGAATATACACAGACACCTTCCGTCCTAGTTCCTTTCTACTCAATAACTGAATAATCCACATACTTAAAACTAAGTTAAGAGTTGCCCTTGTTGGTAATGCAGACAGCAGCCAAGTGTAAAGTGGCCTAACCTCTGCAACTGTTTCTCTACCACAGGTATCAGTTCGTCCCCTGCAGCACACTCAGTATGAGCGTTTCATCCCCTCAGCCTTCCCATACTACGCCAGTGTCTTCTCCATGATGACAGGACTCTTTGTCTTCAGCATAGTCTTCCTGCATATGAAAGAGAAGGAAAAGTCAGACTAATGCAGAGAAAATGGAAAAGGATACTATAAATTTGAACTTGAGATGTGAAGAGTTGAAATTGAATGTCTTGAATCTTCACAAAGAGACTTGGACTGCAGTCCTGCGTAAAAATACTTTCTGTTGAGTTATTTGAACTCTCAGATTATTGGGGTCTTAAGGACAAAAGTGGTGTGGACGATAACGCAATACAGTGGTTTCTTTTCTCCCCCCAACATCACTCAAAGATTTGTATATGTTCTGATATCCATCTGTGTTTGTATAAAGTTGCTTTACATTTTAATAAAATTATCTCGTAGGTAGAGCACTTCCCTTGGAGCATGACAGAAATCCATATTCAAATCTGACCCTCATTTTCTCAATCAGTAAAAGTTATTGTGGTCACTACATGCACTGAATACGCCAACTGTTTTTGTTTTTTGTCTTGTTTTTTGTTAAGAATTTTAATGTTTCCAAAAAAAAAAAAGCCGGAGTCATCTTAACAATAAAATTCTGACATTCCACCCACTAGAGACTCCTGCAGTTATTATGAAATGCCATAATTGTGCTTGTTTGTTTGTTTTCTTACTCAGTATTAAAAATAAGCTCCCTTAAACCAGCATCCGATTTGCAAATAAAGAATGGAGTTGAATATGTTTAATTTAGATTAGCAGGGCCGTGAAGTGGATCTGAAATAAATGTTATTCAGAAGTGTTTATGAGCACTTTCTGGAACAGGAGCATGTGCAGGAGATAGGAGGAACTCTTGAGCAGAATCAAGAATTCCCATTCATTTGTTGTCTTGTGTATTCGGACAGACGAACAAAGAAAATCTTTATTGTGTGAAAAGTCAGACGGTCAGTCCTTGACGTTCACGGCGGCTGCTGGGTGACGTCATCCATTGACCAAGACAGTTCGGATCAGAGCATTTAGGTTAGTGGCACACAAAAAAAAAAAAAGTTTGGTGTAAATCGTGGTATAGATTAGTCGCGGAAAGGCAACACGAAGAAATTCATTTTAAGCCTTCAGGCGTACTGAGATGGAGCGCATGACATCCGATTTATGCTAAAGTATAGCGTTGGTTGGAGTGTAAAACTTGCTAGCCGCCCCCGGCCTGAGTAGCGTCAACGAGAGAGTCCAGAGGCTGCGGCTAACTCCAAGCTAGGCTAACATCAGCTGACTGAGGTCGGCTTGTCTCACTGATCGTCGGACGTTAACATGACATTTGTGAAGTGACGGCGCCGTCGGCTCAGTGCGTACGGCCCGCAGCTTTATCTCTCTTCGTTAGTTTTGGGAGCTAGCCGCCCAGAAGGACCGGATCATGTTAGCTAGCTAAGGCGGGCGGCGTTAGCTGTAGCAAAACAAGAAGACCGCTGCGGGAGTCAGCTGACAACCTGCTGTAAGCTGCCAACAGACCAGGGATGGATCAACTGAAAGTGAAGGATCGCATATTGGAAAACATCTCTCTTTCCGTCAAGAAGGTAAAGCGATGCTCCGATGGTCAGCACACATGGACAAAGCCAGGGATTCAAACACTTGTACATGGATGAACTAGCAGAGTTAGTGTTGGGTTATCTTTTGTCTGTCAAAGAGGACAACTTTCAAGTCTGAGGAGGGGGGGGGGCATTAATCACTGGTCAAAGAGGGGCCTTGGCCTTACTGATGTAATCATATAGCTCAAAGTCTTTTCCCTTCTATTTGTCAGGTCGGCTTTTTTGTTTTCCTGCTGCAGATATCAGTGGTCATGGTCTAGTTTATCTTGGTGAACTTGGCGAAGAACAGGGGCACCAAGCCCTTTGGTACGCTCACTGCGGCATGTGTTGTGAACACGTTTAAGACCTGTTCACTCCAATATTTCCATCCAAGCTGTGGCATAGTTGAGATCTTTTGAGCAGTTACCTCTGGCGTTGTCAGTCTACCTTTGTCACAAATCTTCTACCGCTACCTCCATGTTTGTGCATTCACTTTTGAAAAACCATCTGCATTTCAGTTTGTGTTTCATGCTGTGAGTCCAGCACTGTGTCCTTAATCCACAGATCTTATCTAGTAAATGTTTAGTCGATTCAACTTGTTGTTGTGTTTTCCCCATTCTAACCTCATGAAGACTGTGAAAGTCTTCGTTAATGCATATGCCTCAAGCTTCCTAGATAGTGTACATTGTTTACCTCTGACATACATTGCTTATTCACGTGGAAATGGTGAAAGCATGCAAACCCTACAATATAACAACAGTGTACTGAAACTCTGAAGCGTGAGCAGCCCACGCTTCAGAGTTTCAGTACACAACATCACACATTTTAACATCATCTTCAAGGTTTCTGTAAATTGTACTAGTGAGGTGCCTTCAGTGTAGTGAATTTAGACAGGAAAAAAAATGAGGCACAAGTTTTGTGTTGCTTTTGCTCTGGTTGAAAGCAAACTGAAATAAAGTAAAGTCTACAAAAGGTTAAAATAGCACCTTTTATCATTCATTTCACCCTGCAATTAAGTCTCCAGCCCAAAAAAATAGGCAGTAAAAAAACCTGAGTGCTTCAATCAGAGCAAACACAAACTCATTTGGATCAGCTCATGAACTCTCTACAGCTTGGCCATAATTCCTCAATCACTTTATGTTTTACTGTAAGGGTCAATGGTCTGCTGCACTGTGTAGTTATCATTTACAGTTTTTGTTTCACTTTCAATGTTTTACAGTACACGGTCAAAATTCAATACAAGGCATTAAATCTCAATTTCACATTAAAAGTGTGTCTCAGACATAAATACATAAGCTTTAATTTCTAAGAGAGGTCGTTACAATTAGTAGAATTGTCTTGAAATGCCTTTCTCCCGCACAAAGCAAGAAAGAGTAACTGTCTTTGTACAGTTGCAGAGTTACTTTGCGGCCTGTGAAGATGAGACTCCAGCTATCCGTAATCATGACAGGGTTCTGCAGCGCCTCTGTGAACACCTTGACCATGCTCTGCTGTATGGGTAAGAGGCTTACTGGGAGTTGCTCATTGGAGAGGAAAGAGATGCATAGCCCAAATCTTAATTAGATTCAGCAAATTCACAAGCCTGGTCTCTCTCTATGTTAACTTTCAACACACACAGATTTCAGGCGATTTTTGTGTTTTTGCTAAATGTGTAAGTTACTGATCAAAGTGTGGATATATTTGGTTCCACCCCACTGCCCTTGCCCTCTTAGGCCTTGTGTATGTGATATTACTGTTTTCAACATGGCAGGTTGCAGGACATCTCCTCAGGCTACTGGGTCCTTGTCCTTCACTTCACCAGAAGAGAAGCTGTTCGCCAGATAGATGAGCTTCAGCACATAGCAACCAACCTCGGTCGAAGTAAGATATCTCTCCTTCAGCCCAGCATTCTCACACAAATAGTAAATGGGGATTAAAGCCTCAGCCATCATTCAGTTTGTAATATGTATAGAAATTCATGTTTTGTGCAGGTCGTGCATGGTTATACCTGGCACTGAGTGAGAGCTCCTTAGAGAGTTACCTGCGCCTCTTCCAGGAAAATCGAGGATTATTGCAGAAGTATTATTTCAAGTAAGTCCTCTGGTTATTCTGATCTTGATTACCTGATGGATGGAGGATGAAGGCTTTTTTAAACACTGCTGACATGTTCTTGTGTACATGTCACTCACATCCAGTTAACTGTTCTCCTTCTCTGCTAGGAATGCACTGGTCTGCAGTCATGACCACCTAACACTCTTCCTCACCCTGGTGTCCGGCTTGGAGTTTATTCGCTTTGACCTGGAACTGGTTAGCATTTAATTTCTTACAATATAAGTAAAAATGTTGATGTTGGGGGCATGTCAGTAATGTTGTTGTTTGGTCCTCCTGGGCCAGGATGTGCCATATCTGGATGTGGCCCCTTACATGCCAGAATATTACAAACCTCAGAACTTGCTGGACTTTGAAGAAAGGCTGCCGAGTTCAGACAGCTTGTCCCTGCACTCCTTTACTTCCCTCACCTCCACCAACCTGGAGTGGGATGACAGTGCGATAGCCCCCTCCAGTGAAGGTAGGTTCATTCAGCCGTATATTTACTTTCAGGTCCCCATTCTTAACTCTCTCCAAATTTGCACCCCTACTTCAGCAGTTTAGTCAGCAGTATTGTCTAACATTTAGCAGAGGGTCACACTGCCTGACCTTTTAATCCTGGCTGGCCAGTCAGTGTTGTTCCTTTTTAAATTGCCCCAGCACATATCTAGTGTCAGTTTTATGTTCTGTTGCCACATTAAATGACTCTAATCTGGATACTATGTGATTAAATTACTTTGATACTTTCCTGGCCAGTGACTATATGGATGATGTCAGCCTTTATTTTTGGTTCATAATGTGGCCTGACCCTGTTGATGTGCAAGTATACATTTGTGTGCTCTGATATGAAATCATACAATAATGTCGAGTTAATGGCATGTGGAAGCAGAAGTTGAATTGATCTTTACAGAGTCTTGTGACTCACAGGCCCCAAAGTGCATCTTATCAAATGAATCATATGCAGTGCAGAGGCTGGTGGTTACAGAATTATCACACTGGGGTGATTGCGGTGAATGCTTTCCCCATAGTCAGTTCCCTTCTTGTAGTTCTCACTTGCCCATTTTTCTCCATCGGTTCAGTTATTTCAAAACCATAAGTCATGTTCATTTTTCTGTGTCTGTTCCATTCTCTCATTCTCCTTTCTCCTGTCTCCAATCCATTTCTCTAATGTTAAATGTTATCCCTCCTTTTTTTAGATTATGATTTCGGTGACATCTTCCCCGTGTTGCAGTCATTGCCAAGTGCAGACTGGGAAGGTGGGACATTGGTCAATCCCTCCCCCCTCATTCCCCTTGCCTCCTACTTTATTTCCCTCCTGTCTAGCATGCCCTGCCACAGCTCATGCTTAAAAAAAAATCATGCTGGGTATTTTATGCAGTAATTAGGTATGTCAATTGTAAAAATGAAGCTTGCAGGTAAAAAAGAAATAAGGTAATGCTCATGAAAGTACATGAAAACTGTCACAGGATAAGGATTAGAGATGCCTCGATTTTTGGGAATGCATTCAATTGGAAGGCATTTTCATTTGAAGCCAAAGTTTGGTGGCACATGGCTTTGATTATTGCTTAACTGAATTTTATAAACATTGAATATTGAAGAATCTTAGTTCATTATTTTACAGAGAAACTGACCATTGTAGAAAACGTGAATGCTAATGTAACTCACAAGAGTAGTAGTGCCAGGGTGTGGCATTTAACATGCATTTTAGTAAAGGTTTTTTAGGTATGATTTAATGAATTGAATCACCGTAAGTACTTAAACAAAATTACATCGTCTTTTCTTTCAAAGTAAGTTCACTGGTAAGTTTGGTGCAAATGGAAAGTGTTGGCGGGGGGGGGGGGGTTATGTGCAAAAGTTGCCTGCCATCCTCTGCATGTGTTACTCAACTGGGAAATGATCCCGATGCTCACTTGTCCTTGTCGTTTAGGTAGGATGTAGGATGCCTGATGTAACTGGTGCTCATCTCATCACGTTTGTCTGACTGTGTATCTGTTTGTCTGGTGCAGTTGTTTTTCAACGTCCTCTCTTCCTGTGTGACATGTGGCGCTGGCCTAGGTTTAGCTCAACTGCAGTGTGAGGTAAAAATCAAGCCTCGTTGCTAAAGGTCATCTCTAGTGGTAGGGCATTACAACAGCATCGTTTTCAGTAGGTTGTTAGGTGACTGTGCACGTTTGTTGATTCTTAATTCTTATGTAGAAGCTTTTATATCAGAAGTAGTTCAAGGTCAATTTTCTTGGCTTGTAGAAATAATTTCACAGCCTACCCTTCTGCTTGAAAAACATTTTGGAATAATTTTAAATTATATCAGAAAAGTATCTAGAGATGTCCATATCTTAGTCAGTCCAATCTTTGTCAATGAAAACCCAAAAATATATATATTCAATCAAATATATATATTTAGGGAAGTTGCATTATTCAATTATGCTACTTTACATGACCCATGTGTAGAAGTTACGTAGTGATATTTGACCTAGGCCTGTGCCACTGCAAAGAACGCTGCTGTCTGTTTACCTACTTGATGTCATAAACAGTGCATTCTGTGCCTCTGTGACCCCGACAGAGAACCACAAAGCACACAGCGGCACCTAACACTTATTTGTGTGCGATGCTGATAAAGGAATGAATTGGGTTTTAGTTCAATTGTGTTGCTGGTTAACTCCCTAATATTGGTCGGAATGGATGTATATAAATAAATGTGTGAAGAAAAATAACTCATCCCATAGATTTTTTTTTTTTTAAATATATATAAATAAAGCCTTGTGGTTCTTGCAACTGTAATTCAACCTACCAGTGAGACAGAACTAAAACCTCAGTGCATTTCTTTTAATATTTATACATTTGGACAACTGCGCTCAAGTATTTTGCAATAATGCAGTGTTTTTTATGGCGTTTCTTGATAGAGGGTGATCTGACCGACCAGGCAAGCTGCCCACGGTCCAGTGGCTCTGATCCACAAACGGTCATTAGCGACACTATGGTCATTTCTACTGGCACTGTCAAGGTGAAAGTAGCAGCTCATCCTTCTCCACACAGCCCCACATCCAGACACAACCCCTTTAATGAGGACTCAGACACCAACACCACCAACACCTCAGCTGATGTCACACCGGTTCATGTGGCCAACTGCCACAACACCATTGCTACTGGAGACGACAGAGAGAGCGGCAGCAATGAGCTGGAGGTCATCAGGTATAGTAGTGAGAGCTTCAGTTGTATGGTTATGTTGTATTCTGATAATCAATAAAATAAGGAAACTAAGGTAACTCAGCTAACTAATGTATACTTCCAGGGTGGCAAGAAGAAGGAAACCAGCCAAGAAACGAAGAGGGAAAGGCTCCACAGATTCCAGTAGCAGCATTCATAATTCACTCTCCTCTGATCACATGGAAATGGACAGCCCCCTTTTAGCCTCTGAGGATGCGGATTCATTAAACAGCACTGTGATTCAGCTACTAGGTGAAGGAGAGTTGAGGAGAAGCAGGGCGGGATCAGAAGCAGTAGAAGAAGGAGATGAGGACGAGGTAGAAGGCCTCCTACGCCTCCCAGAGATGACAGACACCTCCATGGACAGTGTAGGCCAGCCCCTCCGGGATGTCGTGGAGCATCTCAACGGGGCTCTAGATAGGGACGAGGGCTGGGAGCACCAGGAGGAAGAGAAAACTAATTATTGCTGTGACCAGGCCAGTGAGCCGCCAACTCAGCAGCCCTTTCGAGAGGACTCAGGCGGCAAGCCACCTGACCCAGTCCCAGGAGACACGTCTCAGTCCCCTCTGGCCAAAGGTGCAAGGTCCTTGCAGGCCTCATCTGCATCTACAGAATTATGCTGCTTTACCCCCCACAGTCCAGACTCTGCTCTCACAAGTGGTGGCCACGATGACTCTTCAGAGCATAGCCAGTCACAGACTCTTTCAGGTGGCCTTGAAGATGAGGAAGAGACAAAAGGGCAAGCAGGACGGGAGCTCGACATAAAGCAGCAGGAGGAGGAAGATGTAACAGATAACAATACATTTACTGAGAAGGCGCAACGACTTAAAGAGGAGAAACTTAGTCCATCAGAAATTTCTCACCCTGCAGAGTTTAAGTAAGTTTTTTGTTTGTTTGTTTTTTTTTGTGCAATGAGCTGTTACTATAGGGTTGTGCAATGAGTGTCTAATGTTCTTTACTTTTGATATTTCAGGGTGGACAATAATCACTTGCTACTTCTTATGATCCATGTATTCAGAGAAAACGAGGAGCAGCTCTTCAAGGTGAATACAGAATTCATCATTATTTAATTCAGTTTGAAAGTAGCTACAAAGAATTTCATTTATAGTTGAATCTCAGAATTTAAGTGGCAGTATTGTGGTCATGACCCTGCGGTATCCTCTGGAAAAACAAAAAAACAATTACTAACTGTTTCTCACTGCTTTAAACCAGTTGCAGTGTTATTAATCACAGTGTGTGGTAGTTGTGTCTGCAAAGTTCAATTTACCATTGAATTTCTCAGTTAATTTACTCAGACTGTAGTAGTTTATCTGCCATCAGTTAAAAGAAGATATCTCCTCACTATTTCACTTATTACACCAAACAAAGCATAACTGAACCAACATCTGTTGATGGACTATGTATCTGTATCAGTCTATTGATTTGATGCATCAGGGGTAAACTGAACGATTTTAGACAACCAAATTCATGTAACATATCTTTGTGTTTACAGATGGTAAGGATGAGTACAGGCCACATGGAGGGAGACCTGCAGCCCCTTTACCTGCTCCTGACTGACTGTTACATATACCTGCTAAGGAAGGGTAAGTGGTGAAAGACCCAGCATTCACAGGCTTCTCTGAAAACATGGCGGGTAGTACTTCCAGTCGCAGGCATGTATCGATATTTGTTCGAATAATAAAATTTCACATTGTTTTTCTTTTCATGCACTGTGGCCACATGTGATTGGAAAACTAGAGCGTTTCTTTTTTCACAACAATAACTGGATAAGATTTATTTTTAAAATAAAAATTAAATGACATTGATGTTGGGCTTTTCTTCACAGGTGCAGCAGAGAAGCCCTACACAGTGGAAGAAGCTGTGTCTTATAATGAGTTGGACTATCTTTCAGTAGGTATCCTGTACAACATGAGCTTGCCATATTTTCTGTTTCATATTTGTCACTGCTTTGGCGTGATGTAATTTTATATGTTTTCATGTTATATATGAAAATAAAAATTTCTTTATATCACATAATGTGTGCATAAATAAAGTGCATACAGTGTGATAATTGTGCAGTCCTTGATTTTTCCACAAACCATGCAGACTCAAGTACAACATGTTTTTTTTTTTGGCTTTCTTTAGGTGGGCCTTGACCAACAGGCAGTGACAGTGGTTTGCACCAACAGACGAAGAAAATTCCTGTTGGACACAGCTGATGCCTCAATGACTGTGTGAGTGTAATCTTACATCTGTGTCTTGTGTTTCTTAATATTCTGACTCCCCACAAATATTATTCTGACACAGAGATGATTCTTCTTCCTCTCAAATATTTGACATTATTACCTGTTTTTGAGTGCTTGTGCAAAGATGCAGCAAGCATACAAACTCAGCTCTCAGTCACGTGTGTATTTGTGGTCTTAGGTGACTGTTGTGTCACTCCTGCATTTTAATGTTGATCTTAAAGAATCAGCCATGAATCTAATCTGTTGCAACCACAATATGTTGAATATGTTGGTTAAATTAGTATTTCTGTACATATTTAGAATGGAACTATTGACTTTAAAGTGTGTCATCTGACCTCATCCTTCTTTCGAAATACAGCTGGTTCCTGTCGGTCCTCAAGTCTGCCATGGTGAAAGGTTGTCGTGAGCCTCCGTACCCCTCTGTTCTTACTGATGCTACAATGGAAAAACTGGCTCTCACAAAATTTGTCTCTCAAGAGTCTCACTGTGAGGTATAGAAATGTTAGACATCTATTTGAGTTTCCTTTTCCTGATTAGATCTCTTCCACTGTACTAGAAACTCCAGTAAAAGAACCAAAACTTTGGAAGACTCCATTCAGAAATCTAAAAAAGTGTATTCTTTGGAATCTGATCAGCTATGAGACTTATGCAGGATTTAAAGAAAACAATGCAAGTGTCTTTCTGTTATTGTAGAAATATTTGGTGCTGCCTCCTAGAAACATTGCTCAAAGCACTGATAACCCAACATTTGCCTGTTTTCTACAGGTGTCAGATGTGTCTATCCATCTCTATTCACTTGTCCACTGGGAAGATCCTATGGACATGAATTTGTCTCCCCAAGGGGGCCCACCAAGCTCCGGAGTATCTTCTAGCACCAAGGAGGGGACTCTGCAGTACCGATCTGGAACCACCTATCTGGGCAAAGAGCTGTGGAAAAGCTGCTACCTTGTCCTCAGGTATGGACAGGTTAGACCTGTCAGTCCCCTTTTCTGTTGGAACTTAAGTTCTTGTAAATACACATTGGTTGGCCTCCATACTGTACACATTTCATTATGTCTTTTTGGTGTCCCTTTCTTTCATAAAAGCTTCATCCCCTTTTTTTTTATTGTGGTATTTCAGACTTGCACTTTACATACTATAAGCTATAAAACTAGTGGTAAAAAGCGTTGAACACGTTCACTATGATCCCCAGTGTTTGCATCCAGGCTTCACTCTGAAAGAAGCCAAACATACTGAAATTGATATTTCCTTTGCCTTTTTACTCCTTTCCCCATCTGCCACTATCAGAGGCACTGAAAGTCTGCACTCTATTTCAATTTAATGATGCAAGAATGCTGTTTACTTACTTAGTATTATGAGCTTCTAATTCAATTAAGCATGTAAAGACTTGCCCTTTTTTTGCAGCAATGGGATGCTTTACATGTATGCAGAGAGAACTGACATGATACCTGTGTTATCCGTCACTATGGGGTAAGCAATATAGGCAACCCACTTGGTTTTTGACTGTTGCAAAGTAAACAACACTGTGCTCAATGAGACTCCCTTTATATTCATGTTCTTTGTACAGAGGAGAACACTGCGGAGGATGCCGTCGCTCAAACAGTACAGAGCGTCCCCATGCCTTCCAAGTCATCCTGACAGACCGCCCCCCGCTAGAGCTCAGTGCCAACAATGAGCAGGACATGGCTGACTGGATGCAGCTCCTCTGCCAATCAGTTTCTAAAGGGGTGAGGGAAGAAACTTGCACACTGCTCACATTGCTTATTTATTTATCCTCTTCGGGTTCGCCATGCCCAGTAAGCTCTGTGACTTGCATTGATAGATTTGGCCACAGTTTTTACGCCCTCCCCATTTATCCGGGTCTGGTTTTATGTTGTGGCTGGGGTTTGAACCCAGGGTCTCTGCATGTAGAGCATGCACTCTCAACACAGAGCTCTGTCTCCGGGCGACTGCTCACATTGCATATTTTTTAAAATAACTATGTCTCAGCAGTTAGGTTCTCACGCAATTGTAAAGCCAATTTTATTAATACTTTTCAAATGTTGCAAAACACACACAAAAAATAGATGCATTCTCATGAATTCCATTGAAGTGAATAAACTGAATAAATAGGTTGTATAGTAGTATAATCCAATATTGTTACACATGGCTGTAATAAATATGGTAGAAGAAGTAGGCATTGTAAAAAGGAAACAAAACAAGTTATTTGCCAAAGACAACACTAACCAACCCTGAAAAAGAAGAAGTTAACCAAGTTCTAATTAATCTTTCTTCTTCATTGTCAACATTATCCTCATCTTCTTCTCAAGAAGACAAACAGTCATCAGTCATGGGAGTTCAATGTTTGCCAAAGTTTAACATTATTTTGAGAAGATATTTTCATTTCCCAATAAACACTTTTTTGAAAGAAACACCACCTCAAGCAAATGTACATAGAAACTTGGTGATGGAATTGCTGCTGCTGTTTTTAGAGACACAGAGAGACAGTGATGTGTCAAACAGTCTGCATGATCAATAGTGCACGCAGGATTTACAGTGTCCGAGACCGACATTACAACTAAAACTGTTAAACTTTGTGCTGTATGGAAGACTTAATGCCACCACCAATACCATAACCATATTATCTCCAGGTCATCCCTCAGGGTGTGGCCCCTACCCCATGTATTCCATGCTGCCTTGTGGTCACAGACAAGAAGCTGCTAACTTGCCATCAGGACTGTCAAACGAGCTTCTTCCGTTCGCTGGGCAGCGCTGACATCTCTGACATCACCGCTGTGAACTTGGAGGCCAATAAGGAGTATTGCGTGATTGTGAGTAGTGCTGCTGCAATAGGCCTATTTTTTTAATGCATTTATTCATGTGTGAGCTGCATGCCGTACCACAATTACAGATGTTAGGTTATTTGTCTCTCTTTTTCTGAAATGTGACAATGTAACTCGAGCCTTATCGAAAGAAAACAGCAGGTCAGTGTGCTAATGAAAATGAAGTATTTGTGGTTTAAGTAGGAATCAAACTCTCATTACCTGCAAACATGACACATCATACTAGAATATAGTAACATCTTAAGGCTTGCCTTACCCCACTGTATCTGTGGTTTAGTTTCATTGAACTCTATAGCAATTGAGACAATATATCTAGTACACTGTGTCAAGTCCTTTAATGTAAGCTTTCCCTCGTTCTCTTTCCTGTGATTAGGAATTTGCGACAGACCGGGCCCAGTTCCTCCCCCCATGGGTCCTGTATTTCAGTGGCTCTGAAGAGAGAGATCGACTGCTCGAGGCATTAGACAGCACATGGAAAGCCATTTTCCAGGTCAGAAGATACTGTAGACAGTAACACCAATATCAAATGTTCAAGAAGTCCATAATGTAAGATCTTAAATCAATTACGACAGATGGCTCTGACTGAACTCTCATGTTCCTCACTGTACCCAGGTTGACCTTCCCCACAGAGATGTTTCTGATCCATTGGTACAGAAACGTTGTAGTGAGGCCCTTGCCCTGATGAAGAGTGCCTGGCAGAGGGCAGACAGTTTGGCCCGGGGCAGAGCACAGCGTGAACCCTGGTGCTGATGTCACAGACACACACACACCTCCATGCATACTTACACTCCCTGTGAGTAGCTGCTAAGCCAGTCTGATGGTCTGGTGTATTTCCAGGATAAGGAGTGAGAAAGAAAAAAGGATATGAAATTCTATGTTGGTTTAAACCATTCAGTTTCAAGTTCCACAACTGAAATACAAAGATAAACACAACAGATGGTATAAGCCTGTTTCTTATACCGCCTGCTTCTAATTTACCAGGACGTGTCCTGAAGAAGTCACATTACATCACAAAGATGCAGCAATGACTCATTTACACTTGAAATGAAGTGGTAATGTATTTTCTTCGGTGATGCATTACCATTGTTGCTTTATCAGAGGTTCTTCAGACATAGTGGCGGTGTGGACAAATTATTATGAATCAAGGAAAAGTGGCTTGTCACTTGATATGATTTTTAGTTTCCTCTCGCGCTATGTAGGAAATGATGGTGGATAGATGGTCAAGGCACATATGGTAGTTGTATCATGGCAAACATATTGAACTTACTTTTTGTCCCCAAAAGTGAATGTCAAACAGCTTTCTTGAATGGATAATCCATCCTTAAATGAACTAAAACATTTTCAGTAAGGACTTGAGTCCTTTGAGTAAGTGTGTTGTCTGTTATTAAGTGGGAAAGAAGATGGGATCCATTACCATTAGCTACCCTACACAGTGAGATGAGAAAATAAGAAATGGTCCAGCTGGATGCTTCTGGTGATATTGATCAAGAAAGCCATATTTGAAGGGAGAGGTTGCTACTTGTATGACATGTTGAAAAGTTCACACTCCTTGCCTTTTGTGCATGCATACATATGCACACACATCAAATTTATATATGTATATATATATAAATTCTGTAAATGTGGGTACATTGTGTACCTTAACAGTGGTTTGATTGGAGAGCAAATGTACAATATCAACGCATATCATTTTCACTGATAGTTGTGTGTGTGTGTCTGATTATTCAGCTTTAGAGTTTGACCTTACACCACACACATCTTGACTGAATTACTCTCACGTCCACATGGTAGCCCAGGAGAATGAGAATGAAAAGCTTAATATGAGCTATGCCTCGATATTTAACACTTGCACTGTTACATGACATGCTCATGCCTGTGTCGTTTATCTAAGATTTAGCTTGACAATTTTGATGCTGTCACTCAGATAAAGAAAGAAACAGATCAGGAAATGCATCCCTTGCCTTTTCCTCCACTCTTGAAAGATGAGTGGAGACTTCCATGCGGACTTGCACATTAGTTTTGCTGTTAGTCGTTTTTTATGTTATTAATATTACATGTGTTAATATCATAGTGCTCTGATTTATCTTCCAATTTTATTTCCAATTCCAATTTAAAAGAAAATGGGAACAAATTTATCCAGCTGAGCAGTTATATTTTCTTGGTAATGACATATTTGTGGGCTATATGAAGTGTCTATATAGTGGTTAGTACTGTTGCTCCACAATAGGAAGGTCTCCGGTTTCGGTTCCCAGCCTGGAGCCTTTCTGTGCAGAGTTTGCATGTTCTCCTCATGTCTGTGTGGGTTTCCTCCAGGTACTCCAGTTTCCTCCCACCGTCCAAAGACATCATATTTGGGTTACTTCATGACTCTAAATTGTCTGTAGGTCTGAGTGCGAGTGGTTGTTGGTCTCTGTCTGTTTCTGTGTGTTGGCTCTGTGATGGACTGGTGACCCTGCCTTTGCTGTGGGTGAAAATCAGTGTGAAGAATCCTTTACCGCCCAACAGCTTTGAGGAAAAGTGTGTTTTAGTTTACAGCAGTGGGTTTTGAAATTATACTATAACGAATGGTAATATCTGTTTGAGATTTATATAATCCCCAACATTTTTAACTCAGACTGTACCACTCAGTCTTCGTAGATCAAAGCTTTTTAAATAGCCCATAATATTAAAGTGTTTACATGTGAAAGAATCAAAAAAATCCTACATGAAACCATTTTAGTTTCCCTGCAGAGTCAGTGGTTGGAAATGGATGTGTTGCCAATTAGAGTGCTGCTGCTGTGGCAGTGTAGATGGAGTAGCTGATCTCATTGTAAAGTGAAGAAAAGTTACTGTTTCTTAACACTTCACACACAATCATCTGTGACTCTTTAGACCTGGTGTTAAAGCAAGTGATCCAAGTGTGTGAGCTCACGTCAGGCGTCGAACTATCAGGAGTGGTCAACGGGTACTTCCCCGTTCAATATGCAGATAAACACATCTATAAATCTGTTTGCTAACACAAAATACCAATCTGATAGTAACCCACAGTTTGTTCTCAATGTGCCTGTGAGTGTGGGGGAGAAATAAGTGGCTGAGTGAGTCAATGCATTGAGTACAAATCATCAATGAAATGATGAAGTTTAAGTGATTTCAAAAATTTAAAAGAAAAATAACCACAATCAATATCCAACAGTAAATACTGATATTGTGGCGGGCCACGACAAAAAAATCACTGTATGGAAAACACTGTGATAAATGTGTGTGTCTGTGTATATCTAATGTATTTCTGGATCATTATGAAACTAGCAGGACTAATTGGATTGTGGTCAACGATGCACATGCTGTGATCGGATTGTCCAAGATGGATGTGAATGCCAGATGGATTATTGAAAAGTGTAGTATTAGTAAAAATAACTGCAATTTTGGCACTGGATAGGCACCGTTGTCAGAAAGACTTAAATGGTACCCAGCGTGTGTCACTTGCTTGTGTGTGTTTGGATAAATTTTGGTATATTTCTCAGTCACACTTTAAAGTCAACTTTACTCAGTGCTTTAAGTCGTTCTAAGTGCCACTCAGTCATGCTACTCTAGGGGGGGGAAAAAAAAAAATCTCAGGTGAAAAAGGTACTTCACATCCAAAACCTTAAGACTCACCACCTCTTTTGGTTGGTTTGTTTGTTTTTCTTTTAATTGCTATTTCTTTGTCTAATTCAGTATTTTTTAAGTCAATTTTTCTTCTTTTTTTCTTCCATGCATTATGAAGCTATTTTGCGCACAGAAAGAAGACTGCAAATTGGAAAAGGTTTTATTGTAATAGCCCTTTAATAATTCAGTGGGTTTCAAAATAGGATTGGCTGCCTTTGTGTTTGAAATCCTCACCCCCAGTGGATTACTTAAGGACATTTTTGACCAGGGAAGGAACAGTTGCAATAGTTAGACGTACTTGAAACGTTTGTAGGATTATCAATAAAAATGAAGTGCTTACACTTGTGACCTGAAAAGTGTGTATACAAAGAAGAGTTTTTCAGCAGTGTTTTGAATGTGGGACATTGCAGGCCAATGATGGATTACATCTTTTGAACGATGCATTGTGAAAAAATTCTTTATGATTTCTTGTTCATAAATGTATAATGCATGCAATGTTTATGTTATGTTTTTCGTAGTTTCATGGAATTGTAAATAGAGCACTAATCAAATATAACGGACTGTCAACTCACATATACAGTGAAGACATGCATGTCCAGAAGGTTTTATACTGTTCATAATGGTAACGAATGTACAAATAAACCTTGGTGATTGGACAGCATAACTCAATAAAATCAAATCAAACCTTGGCTGCTGTGATGAAATGTACTAAACATAGCAGTAGCAGTACCGTGTAAATCTAGTAGTTTTTATGTGTTCATGAGTTGTGCTGAGCTCTTTCCACCCTGCACCAGACAGAGGTCCTCATACGGTGGTGTTTTATACCACTGCTGCTGGACCACAGTAAAGCTGACTGATGGCCACAAACCTTGACTGGAAAAAAAAAAAAAACAGAACTATACAATGACATATTGACAACCGCTGAAGTTAGATAATGTACTCTGCTCCCTCAGCAGCAGTGTTGTTGAGGTTTTATCAGTTTTGCAGTTCCCCTTTACACCAGTAGAGGACAGATGTAAAGTTTCTTTATAAACTATGTGGCTTTGGAGAAGGCCTTTTTATTTTTCATACTTGCAGAATGTCAAGTCCTTAAAGAAATGGTTTTCTGAAAATGAAGAACTTGACTGGCAAGTAAAGAGCACTGACAAACCCCGACGTCTTTGGGAGGAACCTGAACAGCCTCACTAACAATCTTACGGTAAATCCCTGCAGAAAAATAATCTGGCAGGTAATTCTTTACAGAACTGTGTTGATATGTTTTATTCACAGCTTTCCGGCACAGTCTCCCTCTGTCACAGCGGTTCATTCCTAAGGAGCTCTACCACAGCGTTCAGGAAGGTAAGTGTTCACAAAAGTATGGAGTGCTATTAAAATATGGTTCACAGTTTGTAATACTGAAAATTTGTTTCAAATTGTTTGAGGTTGCCGAGATGCCTTACATTTTCAGAGTCTGCAATGTAAAATGTTTGAGATGCGCTGTCTTCAACAGTCTATTGACAGTCAATTTCCTTAGCAACTGCAATTCCAATATGTAGTTGCTAGGGCAACTTGTTACCACGCATATTTTCAGGCACATTTTTGTTAGTGTAATGATCCCACTGTGGATATGTTTGTGCTCCCACTATGGTTAGTACCAACAGACTGCCCTTTCTGGATCAAGGAGCTTTCAAGCTAAGTGCTTGTTTGCCTCCTCAGTTCAAGAAGAGCTGAAAATAACAGCTGAGAACTGGCAGAGAGTCAAGAGATGTGAAGAGCAAGGCAGGAGAAGGCGCATTGATCCCCTGCAAGAAAGATCCTGGGGAAGAGAGCTCAGTGGGAGGCAGAGGCAGCACGTCACAAATACATATTTCAGAATGTATTTAAACCACAAGACTAGAAAGAGAAAGTTTGGAAGAGTTGCTGAAATTGCCAAATCTAATCTCTGTGGTGGACTCGAGTGAAAAGTGTGATCACAGAGTGGCGCAGCTAGAGATAGAAAGTCAAACAAGACGAACTGAGATTGATGAGACAGAACATGAATAAAACAGTGTAGACCTACAGCCAGGTCAAAGGAGCCATTCGAAGTTGGGGAAATTAAATAAAGATAATGGATAACAGAATAAAAATATGCGGCCAGGTTGCGCATCCACTCAAACACAATTTCAATTGAACCAAAGTCAGTAATATGGAGACTGAACCAGCGTTTGATTGCTCCAAGATTATACCGTACTCATAAAACTGGTCTGTATCCTTTTTTATAGAAACAGAACAACACAACATATCTCAAGTTTGGCGGTACTGAACAGGGATTAATGGTGAACCGTGCAGAAACTGACGCTTCATATATTTCAACTGAACGTAAAACACCTTTCAAGCACACATTAATGGGAAACTTTATTTTTCAGTCTAGAAGACGATTTTTCTTTTTAAATAAATTTTGGGTAAATTATTGTTGTCTTTTTGTCTTTGATCTTTAGATACCATAATAGGTTGCAGTCACTGTACTGTATTGCAGGGGACTGCTGTGTTTTAATTATCCAGACAGCACGTGGTGTTTCTACTCTACTAAACCTCTACTTAATAGCACTCTTGCTTAAACTTGCTGTGCACACATTGTCTTTCGTTTCGAGTTTCGCGTTCCTATACAATTTTAATATCATGCTCCCAGTCAGCCCAACATTTTCCTGCTTCCTCCCACTTGCCTTTTCCTCCTCTTCTTTCCTTGGCCCTTCATACTCTTCCTATAGCAGCTCTGTTTTGACTGCAGTGATGCAGTCAACAGAAAAGGGGGAGGGAGGCTGGAGAAAAGAAATGATGTCGCCTACGGTATGGATGCTGGTGGAGGCCATCAAATCAGCTGGGTGTGGAAAATGGGATGTTCATACTGAGTACATTTCAAATCCAGTCAAATGAAATGTGCAGAACAGCATGTATGGATGAGGGAGTACTCATTAACAACAAAGAGGAGGTCTTCCCTTCACAGGCGCTATCCTGCATAATGAGTGCTAGACAGACCTCAGACTTCATTCTGCCATCGGCTGCCTCCTGACACACTATTTCATTATTTATGAAGTGGGGTGTTCACTGCACTGTATGCCCTGATGTACAATTCCATTCATGCAGGGCAGAGAAGTCTCAGCTGCTGCCCACATGCTACGTCCATTACGGTATTTCATAGCTATTTATCAGGGGAACAGAGGAGCCAGGCGGATGCAGAGATAAAGAAGAGGGAGAGGACAAGGGAAGCACAGACTGCAGCAAATCTCAGCAGCAGCCTCATTGTCACTACAGCAAAGGTAGAGTATCAACCTTTTTTTTTTTTTTTTTTTTTTTTTTAAAGTCTCTCTTCTTTTTTGTCTCTTTCTTCATCTGTGCACTGTGACACACTTCACCAATAAGCATGTACAACTCAGCGCTGTTATATATTTCATACGAATACAGTATCTGTATCCCTTTCCAGGGCTTTTACTCATCATACTCAGCCATTCCTCAGCATGATGCAGAGGAAATGCTCAGAGCTGCTGAAGGGCGACAGAGAGGTCCTCTTGGATCTGGACTATGGGGGAGAAGAACAAACCACAGAGAATTATGGGAGTATGCGAAACGGGGGCTTCATCCCACCGAGATATGTAAGCACTGTTTTACTTTATTCTTCCCAAGAGCTGCTGCATTTTATACTTTAATATAGGAATCGCATAAACTTTGCAAAAAAACTGCACATTTATTCACACATTTATTAATGACTCCTCCCTTCACAACTCACTGACCTGCTGAAGATGTTGCAGTAAATGTAGAAGGTCTTTTATCTTCGAGTAGATATCCACCGCCTTGCAATCCTGTATGAGGTCTAAATATCAAAAATGTGTATTTTACCATCAAAGGCCCACTGCCCACTTTTCTGTCTCATCTTTATGCACTCATTACTGCACAGTGGAGGCTTTTATTATGCTGAGTAATGGCTCAGCATTTTGCTGTTAACCCTCATCAAAAGGAAATGAACCGTCCACATACAGAACAAATGGTCGAAACAGTGAGCTCGCGCTTGTTTATAATTATTGGATTTAGATAAAAACTGAATTGTGGCTGCTCTCAGCTTTCAGCTGCAGCTGCTGATGAAGATGGCGAGGATCCTATTCATATTCACTGTAACGCACAAAGTAACCAGCCACTTCCACAGCTGGGCAACTACTTCAGAGATGGAAGAACTAAAATTGGTAGGCAGCATCAGAAGTCTGTACTGTGTTAACTATCACAAGCTCCCTGATGGACGAATAGGCCAGTCCTTAATATACTGTTTGGACCCTCTATGGTTGATCTGGGGTTAGACTTTGTATTGGTGTGGGAGGTTCGCTCACGGAGGAAGCGGCGAGGGAAGGGGAAAAGCAAGGCGCCACTTGAAGAAGGAAGCGCCATGACCAATGAGGAGACCAGTAGGTCCGAGCAAAAGCAGGCTCAGTTGGCACAGTGGAGGGAGAAGTTTGTTCAGAATCTGAAGAGTGCTGGACTTCTCATGGAAAAGGTACTTTAGAACAAATTCGAGACTGTTCATCTCATTATATTTGTTGACTTATTCACGAATGTCTCTGTGTTGTTTCTCTTCTCCTTCAGGAGGAAACAGCAAATGAAAAGAGAACTATACATTTTCTGAAACTCAATGCTCCCTGGGATGTGATGGTGTATTATGCTGAGGAACTCTGTCTGAGAGCTCCATTGCAGGTTAACGCATTTCATTCCTTTTTACAAATACTTGAAATTTAACATTATAAAGTTTATTGTAAATTTCATTGCAATGAACTAATTGTGGTGTGTATTTTTTTGAGCACCACTGGGATTAGTGTATCCAGATAAAGTAAAAATACCGACAACGAGGATTCGCTGTTTTTACACAAACATCATCAAGAGATCGACCCTAACCCTTTGATGAGTTATGTTAACACTTCATGTCTGCCATGCTTAACATCAGCATGTTAACGCTGTCATTTAGAGCATTTCGACATCCGCACTTAATTTAAAAAACCTCCGTCGTGCCCATTGACACAAGAACAGTTGAGTGTTACTGTGTTGACAGACGTTGTTGAGTGTTAAATCTTCCTTCTAGCCTGCGTTCACTGACAACAATCCTCAGTATACTAACATTAATTACTAAAACACACTTAAAGTTGTCACCAAGAAACACAGGAGCCATCATCAGATTAGATGAGAGGTTAAGAATTCTAACTTTATAATGACGATGTTGATGAAACATTTTTCTTGATGCTCAACTATTCTGTGTTTGTTTTTGTTTGGCTTCCAGTCACAGCAACATCTGGATTTAAACACATCTGCTCAGGTGCTGAGTAGACTATGCATACCTAACGTAATGGCAGAGTCGGTTCCAAACAGGCCACTGGACTATTACACATGTGCCTTTCGGAAGTCAAAGATGAGCAGGTGAGTTCTGGATAACTTTGGTTCATAATAGCATCAAGTCACATGGAACTGCTCTGTGTAAAAGTGGAACCGCCGTTTTCAGATTCCTCGGTTGTGACGAACATGAAACCTATTTCACCAATACGCAGAGACACCGTGTTGTGAGTAGCAGGACTTCTTCTGCAGTATGCAGGATGCATTCAGTGTTCATTTTCTCGGATGGAGTGAGAGTTTGTCGTTTGTTTTTTTTAGGTATATGAGATCCTTGCCAGTGCAGTTTACGGCAAAAAGAAGAGGGCTGAAGTTGGTGTGGACAGACTGATAAACGAAGGAGCGTACACTGCAGCTTTCCCCCTGCATGAGGTCTGATATTATTTATCTAGCTCTAAAGTCCAATGTAGACTTGTGGTTTCCCTTCTCGAATCAGTTGCGCCCCCCCCCCCCTTTTTTTTTTTTTTTTTTTTGGACAGGGCCCTTTTCAGCCTCCAAGAATGGAGATTCGGCCTGATGAGCTAAATCAGAGACAGATTCTTTATCACTACTGGGCCCGCTGGTGGAGATGGTTCAAGTATCAACCACTTGACCACATTAGGGAGTACTTTGGAGAGAAGATTGCACTTTACTTTGCCTGGCTGGGTAAATATAAATTCTTGTTCAGAAGTAATGTTTATGGTGCTGATAAAAAAAAACAAAAAAAACATTTAGCCTCCTTTGACTTTATAATTACATTTCTTTTTACTAGAGGCTATCCAGTCCAACTCGCTACAAAATAAAATTATGCATAGATATAAACCAAAGAAAATCTGCACTTTTTTAAATATACATTTTCTTATTTTTCTTTTCTTGTCATGGTGTAGCTCAGCTTTCAACGTATATCATTGTGTGGTGCTGTTGACACCAGCCTCCTCATGCCTCACACAACTTTGCCCATCTCAACCGTTTTGTCATAATCACATGTTAAAATGCTGTTGTTTTTTTCTTTTTTACCTCCATTTTTTATTTTACTGTTATTTGTTGTCAAATGTTTGTCAACATTATGACTAATGTGTTTTCTGTGATGCCAACCAAACCTCATCCACCAGGACATTTCAGCATTAAACAGTACGGTAGCAGTGTAATTGCATCAACAAAGAGCTGCGGCCTAATGGAGCTTTATGTCTGCAGGTTTCTACACAGCCTGGCTGCTGCCGGCAGCCGTGGTTGGAACTCTGGTCTTTGTGTCTGGAGTCATGTCTATGCACACCAACACACCAGCGTGAGTCTACAGGCGACATACGCAGTACATGCTTTATTTGCAAAAGAAGCAATGACCCGTTATACAAACCAACAAACGTTTCAAACAAAGTTCATTTACAAAGTTCATTTAGGTGCTATTTAGCTGGTGTGTCGCACAAATCTGAAAGCGAAGTTGCACACATTTTAATCATATAGGCCAGTTTGCAAAGGTGTTGACTGAACTGTCCTTCTGTCATTAAGTCCCTAATTTAGGCATAAAATGCTCTAGGGGGAAAAAAAAAAAAAAAAAAACGTGAGAAAATTATGGCTTTTTTTTTTTTTTATTTGAGTGTTTACCTAAACAAAGAAGAAGCCCTTACATGACTGAGGAAAAGTCTCTCTTTTCTCTTTGCAGCCACCATGATTTGTTCGCTCTTGCTCTTGCCCTAAACTGACTCAATTTAATGAAGATTTTTTGCTATGTGACTGACATCACTGTCTCAGTCTCTCTTCTTCATAATGGGCTTTGGCCTCTGTTATACTCATTGCAGATTGGCCCTCCTGCTCATTTGACTGTCAGTCGTTTCATCTAATGAGTGAAGCTTGAGCTGATGAAGGAGAGACTACGAAAAAAATCATCCATTTGCCACACTTCACATTCTTTAATCAGGATGTGAAGAAAACAATTCGATGTTATAGTCAAGCAACAACTGCACACATTTCGCTCACTCTTCCATCAACAGTGACGTTGCCAATACCATTCAGTATCATTGTGTCTGTACAAACAGTTACAATAAACTTTGGTTTACAGACCATATCTGGATTTCAGTACCACAGCCATAACTCAGCTCTTAGGTGAAAACACCATCATAAGATTAGTATTGATGTACTGCTAAATATTGATCTTACTTTGAGAAAGAGAGTAAACAAGCATATTTCCCAAAATGTTTAACTGTTCCTTAAACTGATGCTGGGCTTTTTTCTGTTCTGCATAAAGACGAAAACCTCATAATTCTATATTTAACTTTGGGAATATCTGTTCCCAGCAGTACATGATTTAAACAGCAGGTTGTACTCTACCTGCATATCACCGTGAGATCACTTTTCCTTCCTGCAGTGTGTGCACCCTAACATTGTTTTACCCTCTGGGTCCAGTGGCAGAAGATTAACATCACAGTGATGTACGAGGATCGTTAGAAAAACGTGAGAGGCGGCTCAATAACTTGAGAAAGACTCACGACTTTCATTAGTCCACTCTGTAGAGTAAAGCCATTGATTAGTGGAGAACAAATGGAGAGCAGTCTCCAGCAACAATAAACTGCAGCAGCCTGTGATAATTAGTGCAGAATAATCTCTCCTGAAGTATGGAGACTAAGTGTTTAAGTGAGTCAGGCTCTGTTTGTCCCATCTAAAGTCATGGTATCAATAATTCTTGCTTTGCTCCCCGGTAGCCAACTTCAGTGAGAATCCAAGGCTTTTCATCTGTGCTGGTTTCTGACACATTTTCTGTGTACGCAGAATTCGTTCATTCATTCCTCCATCCTGTATTTCCCACATTGATAATGATGAGTACATGTAACTTAAGGGCCAGATAACTCTCAAAACACTTAGAAAGAATTCAAAGATGTAATCTGTGTCAATGTGTCTGTCAACAGCAAAGAAATCTGTACCAGCAACGCCAGTTATCTCATGTGTCCCCTCTGTAATACATGCAAGGCCTGGAACATGTCTGAGATCTGCACTATGGCTAAGGTGAAGAGCTTTCAACACATTTCGTTGGTAATATAATGTAGATAAACTAAGAGGCGGTATTTCTATGAACTTGTATGTACTCAACCTTTCTGCATTGCAGTTGGGATACTTATTTGACCACCCAGGTACGGTCCTCTTCAGTGTGTTCATGTCCTTTTGGGCCGTAACCTTTCTGGAGTACTGGAAGCGAAAGATGGTCACCCTGGCCCATCACTGGGACTGCATGGATTTCCACGAAGAAGAGGTGTGTTTTCAGTATTAGTACAACCAGACTGGTTTGATAGACTTTATAGTCCTTAGATGTGTCCCTGCAGGGGAACTCAACAGGCTCCGAAGGGTCAGTGTCACTGTAGATGGCAGGTCTGTAAACCAACGATAGGAGACATTTGATTTCATAAGAACTTTATTTGACAAGAATTTCAGTGACTAAATTCAATCGATAACTGTTTAGTAAACCGAGCTGAGTATTTTGTCTTGTTGACACAAACCCAAACGAGCTTTTTGCAGTATCTCACAAGTTCAAAAACAAATTTTGACATCATTTTACTCAAATTACAATCAAAGTCAAAATATTGAATGCTGTACATCCCGCCCCTGAGGAACGTACAGCAGACTTCACTCACTGATTCACAGACCCTGGATCCTTTGAGCCAAAATCTGCAGCTGGACTGTACTCAAAAAGACAGTAATTAATCTTTGTGTTTCCTCAGGAGCGCCCCCGACCAGAATTTGCAGCCATGGCCCCAACTATGGAGCAGAATCCAGTGACTGGAGTCAAAGAACCTTACTTTTCAGAAAAGACCAGGCTCTCCCGCATGTTCACTGGCTCCATGGTTATCATTATGATGGTGAGACATCTTATACCTTTTGATTGTAGGGATTGATATTATTCCAAACTGAAGAATACAATGCAACTTTCTGATTTGTCATGCTGACACATAATGATGTGATTGTAATGATAACACTGCAATCAGCTGGCATACGTGTATAAAAAAACAAAACAAACAAACTCGCTCTCCTTTTCTTACGCTCATATTCAATCTCGGTTTACTCTGTTGCATTGAGCAGCCTCTGTATCTTTTGAGCTTTTACTCTTGAGATCCTGAAGAGAAAGAGAGGTGGGGTTTGCATCTGCGTGCTATTCCACTGAATCCTGCGGTGGTAACTGGACACTGTTCTAATAATGAATCCAGGTCATTTGCCCACAGGGTTAGATACAATCGGATAATCTTAGCCATACACTGTATCCTGTATTGAAGATGAAGATGACCTGCAGATCAGCTTACCTCCAAGTCTTTTGACAACAGTAACAGAGGTAGAAAATTGAAAATCCTGCCATGGCACCAACCGACCACACACAATGGTATCCATGGTTTGATCTAGAAAATATTGGAAGAGTGACTAAAACTGAAGGCTATCCAATCATTTGTCTTGCTTTTATACTGTTGAGAAGAGGGCAGAGGGCACAGAGTTGTTTCCTGCTGAAATGAACATGTTAATAATACTGCCTACATTTCCCCTCCTAGTTCTGAAAATGTGGAAAAATATGGTTAATTGGAGATTGGTCTTGAAAACATCAGTGTGCTAATCAGGATTTCCTTTTCAAAGACGTCTGTTGCAGTGTAGTGCTATGACTTATTTCCCCAACCTTTTCAAAATGGAACTCCCAAACTGCAGCCTTTTGACCTCATGTCTGTCTTCTCAGCTGTGTGTGGTCATGATCTTCCTGGTGACAGTGGTCATGTGCCGTGGTATCATCAGCGTGATGATGTTTCACACTGGGAGCCCGGTCCTACGAACAGAGGTATTTCAAAGCCACACAGAGAAATGTGTGAATACTTGACTAGTTTAAACGACGTGTGTTCTTGTAATGACTACAACATTAGTAGAAAACACTGTAGATCTGTCTATGAAATAGTTAAAGTAGTTTGTAAATAATGTGCTGGCACATTCATGTGTGTGGCTTCCTCATCAGGCAGGGACCATAGCCAACATCTCCAGCAGTATTGTGAATCTGGGCCTCATCCTGTTAATGGGCCGGGTCTACACTGCATTAGCCGAGCAGCTTACTAAATGGGGTAAGAATCAGTACTGCTCTCTAACACCTTAAACCTCACCTGCTGTGTACTGAATCCAGCCTGTCACTGGATCGCCACCAAGTCCGCACAGAGCAGATATTGAATTTAAACCGAGATTCCAGTGTTTCACTAGAAGAGGAAACAATATGTTTGAACTCCGTGTGCGCTTTTTTCCTTTGTGGCAGAGATGCACAGGACACAAACCCAGTACGACAATGCCTTCATCTTCAAGGTGTTCATCTTTCAGTTTGTCAACTTCTACTCATCGCCTTTCTACGTGGCTTTCTTTAAAGGAAGGTGAGGCGTGAGTTAGCTTCAACAAAGACAGAGACATTATTGCCAAGATGATTTTGATTGTGTCTGTGTTTGTCTGTGTGCAGGTTTGTAGGGTATCCTACCAACTATGGGACCTTGTTTGGTATGAGAAATGAAGATGTGAGTTAGTTTTTTTAGCTTTTGATAATCTATAATTGCACAATAAAGATCAGAGGAAGATTTTTTATTATTTTTTTTTATAGATCCTGCCGTTGAGTTTTATCCAAAACTTTCTGCTCCATTTGCAGTGTGGCCCTGGGGGTTGTCTCATTGAACTGGCTGAACAGCTCTTCATAATCATGGTGGGGAAGCAACTCATCAACAACGTTCAGGAGTTCATTATCCCGTATGTTTTTTGTTTATTTAGAACAAACTACTTTCCATTAGTGAACTAAATATGTTGTCTCTTTCCAAAGTGATGATGGCATAGTAGCACCCATACTTTTTTCAAGGTATACAGCTCATTAAAATGTAATATGGTTCCACATTTTTATATCTTAGAAGATCTTTGTTAATGTTGTGTAGGGTGTTGATTGCCTATTTAAAAGTTAGCGCAAGTGGAACCCAGGGTACAACTTCGACAACTGAAAAAAAAAAAGAAAAAGAGCTTATGATGAACAGGAGAAAAACAGTGACACATATATATACATGTCAGTCTACAAAGTGAAGTCAGCCGTGCTTAGGTTGATTAAATGATGGATTGTAGCTGAGCGCATGAGCTGGGGGGGGGACTTTTTTTATGAGTAGTTTAGCTAGACTCAAATCCTTGGAGGTAAAAAGCCATCGGGTTTATCCTGCTGGCAAACCACTGATTTAATCTACTGAGGGAATCCTCCTCTTTGGATCAGAACACTTACTGCAGTTTTTTCTTCTTGTTCATGTCAGAGACTCTCTGATGTATGAAGGTGCGGACCGCTTTTAAATGAAACCAGTTTAACCTAGCTTATATAACCACTGACAGCTCACCAAAGACGACTGGGTCTGGTTTCTCTCATCTGTTTCTAAAGCCAAGCAGGAATGAAACACTAAGATGCCAGTCCCAAAGCTGTTGTCGAGTAATCTCTACTCCTTCTGAAGAAACCAGCCTAATGAACTTGTTACGGTAACAGCTTCAACTCCAGCTGTAAGGAAATGATTATTTTGGCTATTTTACGCTGACAAGTATGCTCTCTGTTTGTCTGACAGTAAAGTAAAGGCCTGGCACCAGAAGAGAAGTTTGGCCAAGGTGCTGGGCAACAAGCCATCCCACGAGCCTCAACGGTGGGAGGAAGACTACCAGCTGGTGGAATGTGAAGGCCTGTTTGAAGAGTATCTGGAGATGGGTGATTATCTGCAACTGAGTGTATGACGCAAGCGTCGACAGAACATGTTTAAATTGCTTTGGTTAAAGAAAAGATGTGTGTTGCAGTGCTTCAGTTCGGGTTCATCACCATCTTCGTGGCAGCATTCCCCCTCGCCCCGCTCTTCGCTCTCCTCAACAACTGGGTGGAGATCCGTCTGGATGCCCACAAGTTCGTGTGCGAGTACCGCAGGCCAGTGGCCGAGCGAGCTCAGAACATTGGCGTCTGGTTCAACATCCTGGAAGCCCTGTCACACCTGTCTGTCATTGCCAATGTGAGTCCACTGATTTCACCATCATTACAGGACGCTGATGTCATCACAAGTGTGACATGACGTTGTCTTCCCTTTTGGCGATATGTTGTCCTTTTACAGGCTTTCCTGATCGCTTTCACATCAGATTTTCTACCTCGCCTGCTGTACCAATACAAGTTTGATAATGATCTCAATGGATATGTCAACTTCACCTTGGCTTACGCCCCTCTGAACTACACGGAGTACCCGATGTGCAGGTGTGCTGTAGGAATGACGAGTACAAAGTTTCGATTTCTCACGAATTTTGGAAAAAAATTCTCAAAATTTCAGGGTGTAAAATTTTCAGCTTGCTAAATTAAGATAACAGACTTGACCAAAAGAGGGCAGTAATACTCATGTTTAACTATTAGCTCAATTTGTTCTCTTGTAGATCATGTGCAGTACCTCATTTTTTTTTTTCAGTCTTGTTTTTTTTTTTGTTTGTTTGTTTGTTTGTTTGTTTTTTTTAAAGATATAAAGCATTCAGAGACAACAATGGAAACTACACACTATTCTACTGGGAGCTCCTTGCTGTCAGACTTGGTTTCATCATTGCTTTTGAGGTATTTGTTTAATTTTGCCTGTTTCACTTATCTTAATCCCAACATTATTCATCTTTACCTATGACCCACATCTTGACTACCAGTTATGCTTCCATTTCCTCTGGTTTGCTATTTTGTGGCTGACATGCCGTGTAATTTTTTCCTCTTTGACCCTTTCGTGAGTTCATCTTGAATGTTATTTTGTGTGGTACCTCCCTTTACTTTATATTCGTTTCAAACTTGATATTGTTTCCCACCAATGCTTACCCATCCATCTTGTTTACACCAATCTGCTATCTAGCAGACAAGCAGTCTGGGCAGTTTTCTCCCAACCGCTGAACAAATGTCGGGGAAAGAACAGAGATATAGGACAAGCAATTCACAGAGATACCAACGTTTTTAGGGTTAACACATCAAAGTTTATGTCAGGCAAGGACAGCTGGAAGTCAATGGAATCACCCTATGCGGTGGGAAATATCAAAATATGATTTACAATTAGCAGGACGGTCATGAAACCTAGTGGTAACAGATGTGGGACATCTGGGCAAGATTTGAATCAACATTTCAGCCTCATCTGCCCCCAACAGCTCAGATGGAGTTTTTTTTGTTTTGTTTTTTTTTTGTCTGTTAGGGAAAGAGTTCAAATGACGGATTCATCCTAAGTCCATCTGCTAAGAAGCAGTGTTGGACACGTTACTTTGAAAAAGTAAATAGCAATACTCATTAGTTACTTTGCTTAGATGTAGTTACAGCATGATAGGAGTAAGTAGTTACCGGGGAAAATTTGTATTGTGTTACAATTGTTTTGCATCTATCAATAAAAAAAATCACGTTTTCCCCGTTAACGGAACTTTAAATTCAACAGTTTATTCAGTTACTTTTGATAAAAACTGGATATTATATAAATATTACATAGCTTTCTAAATGAAATTTACAATATAGAATATACAATAGGGGGGCTGCTTCAACACCACACGCCTGCCACTCTGCCTTTGATTGGTTTACCATGAACTTTTACTCAACCTCAGCCAATCATCATCACTTATCATGCAGCTGTCTCCCTGAAGGCATTTTTTTCAGTCTGACGTGGAGGCAAAATGTCTTGCTGTCTCTGTTTTGCATGTCTCCCTTCCTGCAGCATGTGGTTTTCTTTGCGCTGCGAGCAATTGACTGGATCGTACCTGATGTCCCCGAGTCCCTGGAGCTGAAGATCAAAAGGGAGCGCTACCTGGCAAAGCAAGCTCTGGCTGAAAACCAGGAGGCCCTGTTGGTGAGTCGAGGCCAAGGGGCCGCCACTGGCACTCCAGGCACCTCCAGCCCAGGTCAGTAGAACATGGGACACACACACATACACACAACCACACACAAAATGTTATGCAACGCACTCATTTATAAAACCTGTCACTCTCTAAGGTCTGTTTTTTCTTCCCAAAGGAACAAAAGAATCAGAGGTTGATGAATGTTTCAATTTTAGCTTCATACAAGCTTGTTAGTGAGGCAGAGACCCTTTGATTGAAGATGATTTTTACTTTCTTTTACATGATGAGGTTTGAGCCATGCCAAAGCGGAGGAGGAAGAGAACATAATCATGTCTGTACTTTGAGCAATACTAGCAACATTATGTTTTTCTATGGAAAAGTCAATGGAATATGACTTTCTAAAAAATAATTCCATTGCAAAATTGAACATGTGATACCGTACGTTGTCCGTATGATTCCACACGGAACCGATAAAACAATCCACCAATAGAGTTCACAGTGTTAAAACTGCAACTTAGACTGTTGGCTCTCTTAAATGAATTCCAGACTTTTAAAGGCTTTTTAAAGCTCACCCACCCATCATCATACTGTGGCTTGACAAGCTGTCTAAAACTTCCTACGGTGCATACAACATGGAAATTAAATGTAATCTGTGTGGGACCTGAGCCAAACATACCTGTGCCAGATGAATTTAATTGCATCTATAGGTTCAAGGAGGACGTCCTTTGGCACTGTTTTTCCTAGTAAATGAAGTGTAAGAGAAAGGATAATGAATGGTAATAAAAATCATTACCATTAAAGTCGAGCAGGAAGTAAAACCGTTCATATCGTTTAGTCAAAGTTCACCAAGTTTACAGCCTGTCACAGTAACATTTTGCTCATGAAAGAAAAAGTATGATGAAGTGTATATTCATCCTCATCTGTGTGTGTGTCCCTGTGCTCTGACCCATGCTGATGGCATGTGTCTCATGTAGTGAATATTGCTGGATAAGGACAGGTGAGTACTACATGTCTACACATAAGTACGTCCACAGCATTCCCAAGAAGGAGGTGGCTTTAAGATACAGTTACTGCTGCCAGAGCCAGAAATATTTACATCTGTAACGCCCCTAAAAATTGTCATGATTACATTTTACTTAATTTAGAGATAGAGATATACCCATCCACTCACTGGTCAAGTGTTAGATGAGAAGTTTGGTACAACGTTTATATCTGTCAGATAAAAACTACAGCTAACAGCTGTGAATTTATTTTTTTTTTTTTTTGTTTGGATTAAAGCAGGTATTTGCTAGATTACCATCAGGAGCCATTTAATCCTGCCAAGCATGTCATGTTATAACGCTCCCTCGGAGAAGCTATGCTTCTTCAGGGCCACCCAGATGCTACAAGGACTCAGTCTGAGACAGTCCAACTGTGCAGGATTAGTTGACCAGCATGCCAACTTCAGTAGAAGTACAAGAAATGTTATATTGACAAAAAGGTGGTCTGCATGCTAATACAGGCTGCCTCTTTCTCATCACATGGGCATGAGATTGGCATTTCTAACTCTTTGACAAAACATAAATGAGCATATATCTGATGATGTCTTAATACTCATAGTAGTGCAAATATTAAGTGTAAGATTTGATTGCCAGTGTCAGTGTTACGAGCAGCATGTGTTAGATGTGTCACTCAGCAGGATGTAACGCAGTCGCATGTTGCCGCAAAGATTTATTTTTATTTATTTTTTTTCGGCAACGTGCCTCTTATAGTAATTAAAATTAATTTTATCTTCTGTCTTTCTTCTGCCTCCCCATTCCTTCCAAACCCAACTGCTCTGCCTCTCCTGAAGCAAGTGACACGTCCTTTGGAAGCGTGAGCTAAGACTCCACCATGGATAGGGAGTGGTTGGAGGGAAATGAAACACTTTGTATCGGGGATAACATGAATGAACTTTTTCCCTGGGTGGAATATCATCTTTGCACTGAGATTCATTTTACTATTGTATACTGCTGCGCATTCTGATGAACAGATATGCCATGGAGGCAGAACTGATTCAAAGCACACTTTTCCAGAAAGTTAAATTCAAGTCATACTTCTTCACAATCTCTCTTTGTTTCTAAAAGTACATATGCCCATTGTGATGACAATTATTTGGTGATTTCCCAGTCCCCTCAGCATTGCTTCAGTGTGATGTTTTTAATTTAAAGGTAAGGCTAAAAGCATTTTCCAGAAAGAAGTGTTACCATCCTGACACCCTCGTTGTATGATTTACTTACATCGCTTTGCATTTCAGTTTTATTTGTTTGACATTTTTTTTTTCCCCATGAGTGCCAAGCAGAGGCCCTCATACTTTGGATAAGCCTTTCATCTGTCAAACTGACAGTCCTGGAGCAACAAGGACGTGGATGTCTAATGTAATCTGTTGTAGAAAACAATATGGAACATCTCACACAGCGTACGGTGAAAAAGCACAACACTAGCCAGCAGAATTCAGATTTGGCTAATCTGCTCTGATACATGGGCTTTCGTATTTTTGCTTATGATAGTTGCTTCAGTTTTTCCTCTAGAAAATTGTGAAAAAAGTGCACGCAAATGAAAATGTTAATAGTAGCATAAAAGTTTTTTGTTTTTGTTTTTGTTTTTTTTCCCTTTGGGAAAAATCTATGAAAATTGAAAAATCATCCAAAAACATTTGCCCAAGAATACAGAGGGAACAAAATTCGGCATTTTTGTTGAAATTATTAAAATGGTTTTCCATAACATGAACCTAATATCATCACAATATTTGCCTCTAGTTATGAAGAAAACTTACTGTATCTTTAAACCAAATATTTCAAATGGAAATTTAGACTACCACAAATACTGCTTACTGTCAAGTGCATCTTTTAAATGCCAAACCTCCAGTATGTTGTCTCTCTGTTGACATTATCAGGGTTATTTTCTCAGACCAGTGCATTAAACCAGTAGAGTATCCCTTTGATTTGAGTTTAAATCATGTTATTTTTCCTTGACCACTGATTTCAGTTATGAGTACATGGCTCTATGTGCTTTTTTTTTAAGCTAACATTTAATAGGCTGTGATTGTTAACTGACAGTTGTGTTGATATTACATAGATTATCTCATTTTTTATGCGATAACAGCAAACATCTACATCCATGGCTACCATGTATACAATTTGTTTATGCAATGCACATACTGAACATGTTTACCGTCCATGAAAGATGAGCATGTCTGTCTTTTACTTGAATCTGTACGGTATTCATATGGAGGGTTTTAATGTGCAGTACTGTACAAACCAGGAGTGAAAACAACACCTCAATATTTTGTGTGTGAACTGTTTTGCATTTAGATCTTTTAGAGTAAAAATAAATCCAGTTTCTTGAATGCAGCTGCCTTCTCAGTGTGGGATTCTGAAATGCTGATGTGTTAGCTGGGGTAAAATGTGTGCTCGTTGTGCTGCAGGGATGAACTTATCATTTCTTTTCATCTGCCATCTCCATTTTATCTCCATTCTCTCCATTCCGTACCCACAGGATGTACAGTAACCCTCCCCAAACAGCAGAGACCTGCAGACAGAGACAGAGCCCGCTGATTTATTAGGAGTCAGAAACAGACAGGTGTTTGTTAATGATTCTCTCTTCCTCTCCCCCCTCCCTCCTCCCCTCACACTCTTGCACAAATGGTTGTGGCCTTGGGCAACTCCTGACTTTTATTTTATCTATCCTTCTCCCCGCCTCTCCCTGATTACCTTTTTCTTGTCTCTCTTTCTTCACTTTCTCCTCCCTCAGTCTCTCTCATTTCATCCTTCCTTTTATATCTTTGATATAGACTTTGTCCCTCCCTTTCTCTCTCTTGGCCACATTCATCTTCTGATTGTTATGATTGCTGTGCGTTCCTCTGCCATGGCCTGCAGGAAGAGTGAGTTAGTACATGTCAGGGAGCACAGGTATGCGCTGTGGACACCGGCTGGCTCCTTTAACTAATGCTGGATTAAGGAGGGAGACGCTCACATGCACAGCCTGCAATACAGAGGCCAAAGACAGCCGCAAGGTAACAGTGAACAATGAACAAGACACTGCAACATGACACTTGAGAGAAGAATCCTGAAGAAGTGAAATGTCTGACCATGTTTTATTCACATTTCTGGTGGTCCCCTAATGCAAAATTGTATGTGAGTACAATATAAGTATGCAGGAGGGCTGCATTATCTGTCTGAAATCAGTAACATGATGGCTTCATAATTATGTGTATAAATGCAATCAGTGGGTACACTTTATCCATGTTTATCACTTTATCCGATTCTAATCAATCATTTTGAATAATTGTGCAGGTATTTGAAAATGTAGATATTTACGAGGATTGGACTGAAAACAAAAAGACCATTGCAAGTACCTTGATAGAGCTCCCTTTTAACCTGAGACCAGATACAATTCTAGTGGAGGTTTAGCTAAAAACATCACCCCAACCTTAACCCTATTTCCATTCTGTGGTGCAGCCATTAAAAAAAAAAAAAAAAAAATACTTCACCATAATGAGCATCCTGCGTTTCTTTGCATTGATCTGATGCAGATCAGCCACAGCTTTTGTTTTGAGTCATTTTTTTACTAATTTGAAATCATGGTATTGCATCCTACATCAAACCAAAAACTTAAGTTCACCCTAAATATTGCTTTCTCAGTGACAAAAGTGATACAAAATCAAATCATGAACACCTCTAAAGTGCCTAGATGTACATTTTAGCCTGTCAAAAACAAAAAGACGACAATTAGACGTCCACCTCTGCTGGTCTGAGTTAACTAACTCCCCACCAACATTAACCACCGATGGCCACCGTTCTTTTCAAGTTTAATCAGTGAACATAGTTGATATAGCAGCGAGCACGCAGTGCTGAAAGAGATGAGAGAGTTTAGGCATGCCTTAGCAGCTTCTTTCTGTCAGCAACTCACAGTCTGCTGTTCAGTGAAAGCTGCATGCAGAGACACTAAATAACTATTAGAGTTAGAAGAAGGGCAAGAGAGGGGGAGGAGAAAAAGAGAAAATGAGAGAGCACTCCCACAACAGTAGCAGAGAGAGAGAGAGAGAGAGAGGGAGAGAGGGAGGGAAGGAAGGAAAAGGAGTGAGAGAGAGGGGAGAGCAGAGGAGCTTAAGAGAGGGGATCTGAATTGTAAGTAGCTCTGAGAGCAGCAAGTGGTGGCCGTTTGTCAGCCTGTTTTTGTTTTGTCAAGGAGCAGGAGAAAAAGGTGGAGGAGAGGAAACAAGCAGAGGAAGGCAGATTCAAAAAAGTCTTATTTGTATTTTAAAAAGAAAAAGAAGCTGAAGGAAGAGAAGAGAGGAAAGAAGCCAGGAGGAACGCAAGGCAGCAATGGATAGCAGAGTGGCTCCGTCTGACCCCGGGATGGCCTGGATTCACACACTGCTGCTGGCCACCGGCCAGCACGCACACTAGACTGCTAACGCCAATGAGGTACAGTACTGAGACACAGACACAAAAAAGTCATTTAATCACAAAATGAGCAAAACAGGAATCTGCACACAATCTACATTCTTGTCAAAATCTTTTTTTGCCCCAAGTTGGAGAGCTTTGGTGCCGGGAGTGGAAGTTATGTCATTTATCCGAGACTGTGCGTTGTGCTTTGTGTGGTGCAACTTGGAGAAAGTTGTGTTGTGCAGCTTTTCAGGTACAAGGCATTTTTCTGAAAGCACATGTGATCTGCGAACAAAGAGAGATATTCTTTGCAAATGCGACTCAGGAAACAAAACCAATACGAGATGGGTTATCTGCATTCTGTTTACGTCATCAAACCAGACATTTGAACACCAACCTCAGAGCCTGCATGCACACTGCTATCGAATTCAGGAGTAAAATGTGAAATGGGACAGTTTTACCATTGTCTGCGCTTTCCTGCAATATAAAGTAATTTGCACACATCCTGCTCAAGTAGATGCACAGATCCTGCCAGTGGGATCAGCTTCTCTATTCATTTATTGGCTTGGAAGAAGTTGCTGCTTGCATCAGTAATGTTTCCAGCAGCTCCCTAGGCAGTGCAGAGCAGGAGATGAGCCTTGAATGTGATGGTTACAGTGCAGCGATGAGTTGTTGCAGAGCAGGGCAGGTAAGTGCATGTCTGGAGTATGTTGGATGAGAGGTTGTTAAAAACTGTACATGGCTGAAACTTGGCGCCGCAGCACACACTCTGCTCTCCTCTTCGGGAGATTTTAGCATAAAACCCAAACACCCTCTCTGCCTGTAGCTTCAGGTGGAGCAGGAGCCTGTTGTGATGTTACGCCAGGCCTGTGCTTGCATCTCTCTGTGTGTATGTGCGTGTGCACAGCAGTTTCGACTTTCTTTCACCCTTTCTCGCAGTTTGTTTGTTCACCCTTGTGGAGCCTCCAGCTGCTCAAGTTGTTGACGCTGCGTCATGATGGGTAAACAACAACGCAGTGATTACTTTCATACAGCCAAACGAAACCAAGGAAAACTTAGAAACTGCGCCTTCCTTTTCTGTTTGGGAATTCTGACCCCACATTTAAAACAGATTACTACTGTCCAGACTCTTTCTCAGTGTCATCAAAAACACCATCAGCAAGAGGGTGAGCTGAGGTGATGGCTGCCTTGCTGTCTGCCTTCTTGATGACTAAGTGTATTGTCATGTGACTCAACTGGTGCTGCGCATATGGATAGTCTGAAAGGCACATATTTTGGCTGGAGGACTGTTGGTGTTTTCTGGATTATCTGATTTACTATGGTATGTCTGACTCCAACTCAGAACCACTTTGGGTAGATGTGTACCAGAACAAAGCAGAAATCAGGACTTTGAACTGTTTTCCTACTTTATGGCAGGCTGGCGATGGGAGACTTCTGATAACACTTCTTTTTTTATTTTTTATTGTTGTCTAATTAGGGTAAGATGAGTTGAATATTTGTCCTGTACGCACAGTCCTGTTGATTTAATTTCATTCCGAAAGTCTGCTGATATCACTCACAAATTTAAAACTCAGCTTAGCCCAGCACTCCTCCTCCACTTCCTCCCCTCACCCCTGCAACTGTACGTCTGAAGAGCACCTGCCCCGTCACCTGCCACTCAGACAGTGCCTGTCTGAGTGTGTGTTTGTGTGTATCTGCGTCTGCGTCTGCGTGCATATGTGTGTGACCTTGTACACAAACGCTACCTGCACTCTCTGTGTTTACATTCATGTGCGCACACACTGCCAACTGCTGGCAACCTGAACGTGAGCCGGTGTTTTGCACTAACTGGTTCATACTTGGCCAAAATCATTAGGCGCCATAGACTGAAAGTGTCATGGCCTGAAAACATCAGTGACACAGATATTTACAGGAAGCTCTGTCACTTTCTTAGCCTTTTGGTTTGTGACCTAAATAACAGCAGCCTTAATGGCCCCTAATAGCTGCCCTCACTCCTGCACGTGTACAGCTGAGTTTCTTTGTTTGTCTTCCGTCCCAGCTTACCGGTCAATTTCTGAGGAATGAGCATGCCGAGTCATCCAGAGAATGTGGAAAGTGTGTGTGTGTGTGTGTGTGTGGCGGGGGGGTTGGTTTCGTCTGGGGGTTGGGTGCTACTGAAATTGAACATGAACTCTTCAAACCTGGACTATAAAACCGACCACCAACTGTGTTACAACACGGACATTCAGTTGATTAACAATGTAATAATGATATGTTGAGCTTTGCCTTGTAGGTTGAGCTCCGGTCCGGCTTTTTAAAAGCATAAATCATTGACTTTTTAGGCAGTGAGTTGTGTCTGAAGATTAAAACAAACAGAGGGTTGAAATTTGAGCCCAGAGGTGATGTGTGCCAGTCACTGCCCTGGCTGTGTTGCCGCACACCTGTCTAGCACTGCTACCCTCAGGTTATTTCACATGGCCACTTGGCCAATACAAAGTGCTGTGTGTTTCACATTTGTACTCACGCACAGTAAAAACTTTTTGCCTTATGAGACATGTTTCCTCACTTTTGAAAAACACTAATGACAGACAACAGCCATAGCTCTTCTCTTTGAGGATGTTTCTTTCTCAGTTCATCGCCCTAATGCTGATGACACTTCTGGTATTCAGAGCTTGGGTTTGAATAGTTTATAGCTTTAGCTCTGAGCTGAAGTGGATTTGTTTCTGGATGGTCAGCTTTTTAGGTGGGTTCCACTTTTACCAGATCACATTTCAAAACAACAAGAAGCCGGACGGACTGCTTGTGCATACCTGTCCAGATAATAAAAGCAAGAAGTGCTCTGGAGGCGGGGACGGGGGGGGGGGGTGAGGAGACACTGCTGGTGCTCAGCTGGGGAAAAAAGTGGAGCAGAGAGCTACAAAAACATCAAGGAAGAACCGAACAAGAGCAGATGAATGCAAGAGATGCATCAGCAATTTGTCGCAAAGTAGGTCAGCCTCTTGAAAGCTCAGTTGCAAAAGTGCAGGTGGGAATCAAAGTCCTCTGATGGACAGTTTGAGTACAGCAAGCCAAGGCCCCTCCTTCTCGATGAATTTAGACCTGAAACAAACCTACTGCAGAGCCATGAGTGCAAACCCGTGTTTTTATTTGAGTACAAAAGGTGTAGCACTGGTGTGATTGTTCTACCCAGTTAAAATGAATTTGGGATGCATTAATGGATAAGGTTCAGCATTTTGGACTAATAATCAACTTCAACACCAAATGGATGAAGTAGGTTTTAATATTTTACCATCTCAAAAACATCTTGAAAAAAGACCCACGATCAGTGAAGCAGTCATCCATCTCTTTCCAGCTGCCCCATTCTGTCTGAATTGTTTGTGAAATCTGTGGTCTTATCGTTGTTAATGGCTATGTGTGAAACATTGAATGGACTTGTCTGTGAAATAACCTTTTTAGGAAAGATTGGGGAGTGTTTTTTTGAACATTTGGATTACTGTAAGCCATCGAAGTCAAGATAGATTCCTAATATGCAGGATTTAACTTTTCATATGTTCATGTAATCTGCCCCCCCTCCCTCAAAAAAAAAAAAAAAAACAAAAACCTAAATCAGCACTCCTTTGCTTCGAATCTCATTGCATACAGATAACCATCCTGTGTCAGGAGGTACTTATTATGAGATTTTCTGGATTTACTGTATGTTGGATCCTTGGCCCTCCATCAGCTTGGTAGCTTTTGTGACTTATGACAAAGCACCATAATTAGATGTGGTTATTTCCATAAGTTTGTCAATAGCTCCTTTGTGTCTTTACGATCCTGGCTGTGTGTCTCCTCTGTTACAGCTTATCTGACAGCAGTTGTTATGGTGGCAGAGTGAAGCAGGGAGGAGGGGAGGTTAAAGGTCCGAAAGTCTCGGCGTTTACGTGTGAGATGGTCGCCATTTTTTCAGGCTTTTAAAATGAGAAATCTCTGTTTGTCCCTTCCTCACCGAGGAAATAGCGCTGAGGGAGACAAAGTCAGCGAATGCCTCTCTGTGTCTCGTCGCTTTCCATTAAAGACACACACAAACTCTCACTGAGGTGTGCCTTGTGCGTGAATGCGTGTGCACGCGTGCATTGGGAAGGGGTACATACGTGTGCGATTGTAAGCCGTGTTGTCACTTCGCATCTTCATAGAGACTTAGAAGGTCGCGGTTAAGTTGCCTGAGGCTGTTGAGGAGGATTAAGAGGACCCACACCATGTGTAAACATTGGGGTGACCCCCTCCCCCTCTGTAGCCTCTGGGGTGCTCACCTGTCTCCATGGGTGGAGGATGGAAAAGGAACGTATGCCAAGAAACTCCCTGACCTGAATTCACTCAGCTCCTCACACAGCATTCAGGCATCTGACCTTACCGGACAAAGAATGTAGCTTAGATGGCCACCTTGACATCTGCACTTTCTCCGATTTGGAGTTTTGACTGAGCAATTTTGATGAAGCCCATTAAAATACCAACAAAGATGCTTCCTGATACTAGCTGGCTTCCCATCCAGGTTTTTAGGGCTGTACATCAAAAAAGGGCAACTCTATTAGATGGGTCAACATTGGGGAAGTTTTTTCTGGTTCACAATGTTCAAACCCACTTTATTTATGAACGTATTGCATGTTTGAATTTTACCAGCAAGTTGTTTATCGCCTTGTGTATATAAGCAGCAGCTGGCCATACCTCACCAGAGCTACACAGTCTCCTCCATCGCTCTGTAAACACAAGAGACTGCTGCTACGCTGAAAAATAGCACATTCATAACTAAAGAAAGACACATCTTTTATAAGATTGTGTGGTTCAAACTCTGTCAGTACCAGTTTAAATGTTGAAAAAGATCGTTGCCTTACGGAAACTTCACCATCCCGGTGTTACAGCGCAGAGGACAGTGGTTTTTCTCAGAGGTGACGCTGGATGATGTCATGTCTTGTCCCAGCAGACATTGCTGAGTTCTTTAGTCTACTGGTCGGCAATTAGTGGTCTGATGTGACTGAGTTAAACTGCGATCTCACACACACACACGAGCTGGTAACACCACACTGTTAGGACACTCCAGTTTGTCTGACCAAACACACCGGACTCATGCTCATGGACAGAAAGCGCATGGGGGGAGGAACAGACACTGTCATTTTCCAAAGGAGGGTTCCATATTGTACACACATTAATCAATGAGATTTGATTAAATAGAGCTTGGCTAGACAATGCAAATTGCTCAAATAATCCCCCGATTTGAAATTTAAAGTGCAGGAACCAATAAAATGTCTGGTGAAGAGCTCAAACAGTTCTGCAGGTGTCATTGGGAGTGGACGCAGGCCATTAGGAGCAGCTAACTTCACACTTTTAAGCGCAACCGCAGAAATAAGATGATTTAATTATATGTTTTGAGCTTTATCGGTCTTTATTTGAAAGCAGACTGTAGACAGGAAACTGCATTTAGGAGAGATGTGCAACAAAGGCTCGAGGCAAGAAAACCACAGATATTGTGATTACAGTCTATGGCATGCATCTTAACCATGAGGGCATCAATACAAGAATACACAGAATATAATGGGTCTAGAACCAGATTACTAATATTGGCACCTTGCATACTATTTGTTGCTTTCTTGAATTGAGAATGCAGATTTTTTGTCCTTAAAACAGAAATGTTTGGGGTCAGCGGTTGTGCAGCTGCAAATTAAGTAGGTAGTATGTGGAAATGAAACATACACCCTCAGAAACACAGCAATGAACCTTGCACCCATCCTGCATACACAAATTACAAACGCGCACGTTAACTAATCGAAACCCTCAAAATGTTAGTAATGTTTTCATATGACATTTGATCGCAGATACAGTGAAAGATAACAGGTCTTAGATCTAAATGGTTTCAGGAAATAGGAGCACCAGTTCTTCAAAGAGTCCGTGTCAGCACGTGACATCTTAATGATTGGCCATAATCGACCCTGCTAACTGCTTCTTATAGTCAATGTTTTTCTTTGGCCTTTCTCCATTTATCATTAGTTTCTACCTTGGTTCCGACAAGAATCGAACTAATGTTAATAATAACGGCTTAGTTATTTAATTGCCAAGCTCGACTTTCAGTATTCTGCAAATGTGAGTAAAACTAGAGTAAACTAGAGTAAACTTTGGATTTGTTAAGATTGAGGACATTAAACCATTATTGCCCATATTTACAGTTGGATCATTTTTTGTTGTTTTTTGTATTTTCATGGGATTTGTTTTTGACAGAAAAAAAAAAACACATTAAAGGATTATTCCTGCAGTAATGAGTCCGGAAACTGTGGACATAAAAATTGTGTAATCATAGGCAGCGTTCTTTAAGCATTATGCATGTGAAAGCCAGATGCAAACGGTCACAGCCAGACTCGTGGTGCACTTGGCTCGGATACTTGATGGTGATGTCTGAATGGTGTATTCAGGCATGACAGTCCGTCCTGCAGAATCAAACGGAGAAAACCAAAGAAGACTGCTGTCTCCAGGCTGAGAAATCTCATTAGCTAGAAATCGGCTGTAGAAAGTATGTTCGATAGAGCTGCTGGCTGAATTAGGTTCAGAGAGGAGGGTTTTATTTGAAATGATTTCCAGCAGTAATCCTCGTCTTTGAAACATTAACATCTTTCGTGCTGCCCCTTTAAAACATCACACCTAACACTGGAAAAATAAACAGTGCGCAAGTGTATATCTTCACCCTCATGAACCACAAACAGCTCCAGCAGTGACTCCATTTGCTGTAACACACTCATCTCCCCCCTGGCAAACATCAAACAAAATTTAATTATTCAATTACACAACATTTGACTCTGTCATGAAGCTGAAACAGCCAGAGATTTATGCTCATATTTCTGAGATACATGCCATTAAAGGATTATTCTGAGACTGTTAAGAGGAAAAATATCACAATTAAAAATGCTCCTCACATGGCTGCTACATTAAAGGTACGCCAGGATGCCATTCATTAACTGTCGTACGCAGACACGCTGTCTTAGAGCAGCCTAGTGAAATTACAGGGGGAACACTGGCAGCAAAGTCCATAACAGTCACAAATAACACCCTGCTGTGACAGGGGGAAATTACATGTCTTTGGAATAGAAATTTTTATAGTGTGATATAATTGTATCAGCGTGAGGAATGCACAGTACGTGTAATCGGATGCTTTCATGTTTTGATAATTGTGAGGCTGAGGCTCATATTCAATTTTGGCAATGCCTCAAGTTTCCCCATCGAATAAACACTTAACTAATTTTCTGCTGAGAACATGATGGATTGATTAACAATGCGTTGTCTGTTGGAGGATGACGTGAACCTTCATTCATTGGATAGTATGAAAAATAATACCTAAGAAACATAAAATAAGAGCTAAAATATGTGTATTTGATGGGTTGGTGTTTGCTTTTGTTTTTTTACACTGTAAACAAGGAACTAATTCAGATTTGACTTGACATGAGCGATTGTAGATAGAGGTAAATAAACTGTAGGTAACACTGTATATCTACTGCAGGATTACAGCATAACCAGCCAGTAATCACTTCCAGACACCAATAAGCTTGTGTCATTATGCAGCTGTGCTCTGGTTGTGTTTATATGGCTCAGTGGCTGTGCTATATGAGTGGATTAGTATAAGCAGTTCCCACACCCTCTCAGGTGTCTTGCACTCAGGGCAGCCTGGCCCAGGCAAACAGATAAAGGCTGTCTTTGTCTGCAGCAGAGAACAGGTAACCATTTGTGCCGGGGACGACCATGCGTGTGTACTTGTGTTTGTGTGCGCTCATGCATTCGTGTACGTGTGTGTGCAAGAGAGAAAAACAGAGCAGTGGGACTGACTGGACAGCCTACCGTTGCCACAAGAACAGGTGTGGCTTTTCGACTGCTGCGTACTCACATCACAGCACATGTGAGCGCGATAAAATGGAGGGTAAACTATGATTTCCAGTCTGTGATTCTCTGGGCAAAGAAATACAGGAAAGGCACTCATTTCTGATTTCATCATCTAAAGTGACACTTCCATGCTCACGCAAATTAGAGATTTACAGTTTAATCTGAAACAACTAAATGTAATATATATACATTTATAGCACGTCACTGCGATAATCAAGCTCTAAATTACAAAAAAAAAAAAAGCATGAACTGAAGGGTATAATTTCATAGAGCTATCTATGACCAACAGTCTACAGTGCCTGTTTGTGCATGTATGTGATAAGGGGTTAAAAAAAAAAAAAAAAAAAAAGGTTAACAATTAACATTCAGTGTCACCTTATCTGTGGTCTAAATTACATACTGCAATATACTAATTCTGTGTTTTGAGAGCATGCAGCAGCTGAAAGTGGAATAATAAAGTATACTGTGCTTTAAAATGTCATGTTATCTGACTAAAATCATAGTTTTTGGGAAGTTCTACTTCACACGGTGCACCACACAATGGGAACGGTGGTGCTGCTTAGCGATAAACAGCCTCGGTGACAGTTTAGACAAGAAATCAATTGATGCATTGTTCATTTTTTTTGTTTTCATTTAAAAATTGGCATTCAGCCCAAAGTCACAGATTGGTTTTGGTTTGGTTTATAACTTTCATATCAGGGCACAATAATAAAAAAAAAATTGTTTCTGAACACAAGAGCCTGACGCAGAAAAAAACCTACTCCAAACTTCTTCGGCTATGAATGACCATGTGTTACGACGAAAAATCACAATCACAAATTACAAAATGTACCTCATGGGAGAATGTTGCCAACTGTTCTTTACAACATCAGAAATGAACATCTTGTGAACTACCAAAGATTTTAGCACCGGGCCCCAACCTTCTTCCTTTGTTAGGTAATTGGGTTAAACATAGTGCAACGCAAATGTCAATGCTCCCTATCTGCAACTGTTGACTAAAATAAAGCCACGGGGACAAGAGCGACCTTCAAGAAATAGAGTTTCAAAGTGGTGGTGTGAGTGCTTAGTGTAAAGCAGCTGACATACATTTTCTTTTGAGTGTGTTTGTCGCTGTATGTTTATTGTACCTGCCGTGCAGTTTTTGCACTCCATGACTATGTGGAAGCACAGAACATACATACTGTAGTTTCATTCAAATGCAGCCATATGACCTGAGGTAACAAATACCAGATAATATCGCTGCTAAGCCTGAATAAGAAATTCTGAACCGCCTCTACGTCTGCGCGTAGCGAGTGAGTGTGTGCGTGTTGTACGCCGCTGTCTGTGCCATTGATTTTACCTGGTGTTTAAGTCAGATGCTGAGGATTACCTGCTCAGGAAGCAGGAGGGGGAGAGGAGACTGAGCTCCATTGGTGTGTGTTTAAACAGCCTGTCAGATGAGCTAATTTTATGAACACTGCTGGGTTTTAACAGACCCTCACTGTAAATATTCAGCCAGAGGAGGTGCCTGCCAGCTAACATGGGCTGACGGGAAGTTAGACCAACAACCGGGCTGACAGATGAGTACATATCCCAGGCAAAAGGTGAGAGTGCTGAGGATCTGCTCTCTTCCTCTGTCTGCTCGTCTGTTGTGGTATTCTGTCTGGGGCTGGTGTGTCTCCTTGGGTGTGTGTGTGTGTGTGTGTTTGAGGGAGAGGGAGAGAGAGAGAGAGAGAAATGTTAAGTACAGGGGCTGAATGCTGTGTGTAGAGAGGTCTTTAATTAGAGCAGGAAGACACAGCTCAGGAGACACACTACTATAGACTTAAGTGTGTGTAATTGTGTGTCCACGTGTGTATGTGTGTATGTGTGAGAGGACTGGATTTGACTGGGAAACATCCTGCACGTGTCAAAAGCGTCAGGGTTCATTGTGTGTGTGTGTGTGCATTTCTTGAATGTGAATGAATCCCAAAAATGCAGAGGCACCATTGTTGACAGTTTACACCGATGCCACGCTGTGGAGTGTACGCACGTCACTGAATATAACACTCAGGTGACCCTGTGGAATCATCACTGAGACTAATCTTAGTTGTATCCGGTTGACTGCATTTTCTTGCAGCATGAGTGGTTTGCTGTGTCGAGTAATGCACAGGTCTATTTTTTTTTTTTTTTTTTTTTTTGGGGGGGGGGGGTAACATTACAGCTTTCCTCTGTTCTGTTACTCTGTTTACTCCAGACCAGACAAACAGCAATGATCCAAGCCCATTTGTCTGCATGATCACAGATAACAGCTGAGAAATTGTATGTTCCAGAGGCAACAGAACAAAATAACCTCTGTATAAAGTCAAAATGTTCTTCTATTCTACATTTAATAGAGGTGCATCCTGGTATGATTCATGGGGGACAGGATCCACACATGATGCTGAAAATAAACTGTGTTGTTCTTAAATCAGAAAGAATGAATATAGTGAATGTAAATGTGCTTTTCTCGCCATCCTTTCGCAGCTCCCATGTGTTCGTTCAGCCATGCTCCCTGGGTATGGATTCTCACCATTTCCTGATTTCCATCCTCACCTTCACGCGTTTCGTTGCCGAGGAGAGAGTCCCAGCATGTGGATTCCTGGTTCAGGAGATTCCCAGGCTCTGAGCGAGGCCCAGGAGCCCCGGCCTCTCCTCCACCCGTGCCACCACAAGCATGTTGCTGTGTGCCAGCAAGAAACGCTGGCTTTCATTGAGCTCCAATCACAAGTGACTCCTAAACTCAACGGCCTGGGCTCTCCGAGGCCAGCCGCTCTTCCAGATACACAATACATAACACAGTCCCTGCCACTGAACAGTTTCAGACACACACTAAATGAACTGAATGACATGCAGAATGGCTGCCAAAGGACAGACAATGAACATAAAACAACACAGACTTTGAACTGTTATACACCTGCCGGTGACAGTGAACGTGAAAGCCACAATGGGAGAACCTCTCTGCAGGAGCGCACTGAGAAGCAACAAACTGTCTCAACAGTGTGTCGTCCTCTTCATGCAGCTCTTAGCCTCCCTCTGCCATTTCCCCTGTCGTCCCTATACACAAACACAGACTCATGGGAATCTCCGTTACCTTGCTTACCATCCTCACCTGAAGGTTCTGGGTTTCAAACCCCAGACTCATGCCAGCCGCAGAGAAGGACATCACAAGGTTCAGTCAAAGAGAAGTCTATCCGTGAGTGTGCATCGTTATGGACAAAGTTGACATAAAGTGCTGGGTTTTAAATACCTTTAACATTTTCACTGAATCTAATGAAGGTACTCTTTCTCTTCAGGGCGAAAGATGCAGGTTTATTCCCCAGATAGTCCAAGCGATGAATCCCTAAGTAGCCCAATCCTGGATGCGGACTACATCTTCCCTGGGCCCTTTGCATCTTTCCTGGAGGAGGACCTCAGTGGATTATCTTCCCTGGAGGCCATTTCAAGTCGCTCATCCACGGACAGTACCACAGATCTCCCTAACCTCAGCCATGAGGACATTTTTAGTCTGCCTGCAGAACCTCTGCAGATAATAGAGGACTCAATTCTGGGAGTGAGCGAAGACGGTGGGAATGTAGACTCGTCGGGAGCCACAGTGGGGGGGTTTCTGTCACGCAGCCGTCAAGGGGACCAAGAGCGGCGCCGGTTCTCGGCTTCAGAACTAATATCCAGACTTCAGCTGTCTCAGAGGAAGAACTCATTTACACTGAAGCTGGGGAAGTCTCTGTCTGCGAGGGTGGCCTCCAGAGAGAGACAGAGCTCCAACACCCCCAACGCCGACTGTGAGTACACAACAGAGCCACCGTCATGGTGACAGTTTTTTCCTTTTTTCGTATCCATCAAATGATTCATTCAAAGTCATGTCCGGTGTGGAAGCATCTCTTACCACACACGTTTTACGCTTTACACATTAATTCGTGCTTTTAGATGAATGGCACCTACATGCCAGCAGCTAGCTGCTGTAATGTTTTACTGTTGTGCTGAAACAGTAAGTCAATTTGACTGGCATAAAATTGATCAACAGTTTTCGAGAAATGATAATCGAAGGCATCGGTCAGTAAAAAAAAAAAAAAAAAAAAAAAAAAGCCATTAGTCATTTAAAGAGTTTCTGGTTTCTGTAATTACAGGCTATCAAAATATTTCTTTTGAACATGCTTCCAAAGGAAACAATGGGAAACAAAATCATTTTTACCAGCAAGTGTTTGGATGAGAATAAACTGACAAGTAGCTCTATTGTACTAAAAGTATAAAAGGCCAGGCACATTTGAGACTTCAGAAACTTCAGAAACAAGCAACAATAATTTGTGTGGTCGAGTGTGTCACAGTTGACCCTTTAATACATAAATACTTTAATTCATGTGCAGTCTTCCCTATTCTCTTGACTTTAAGTCTATACAACCTACTTTTTACCTTTTTTCAGATAAGTACAACTGCAAACGCCGCAGCTCCGGAGGCTCTAGTGACAGCGGCCCCCACAGTCCTGTCGGACCTGCACCTCTTCCGCCTAGTAGTGACAATGGGATGCCTTTGCATCGGTGGAGCACAAAACTTGGGTAAATGTAGACTTTTATAGAATTTTTAAGTAGAAAAAGTATGAATATCAGAGGACATACAATGATGCCATTTCACGTTTTCTTCACAGAATGCGAAAGAAATCAATAGAAGAAGACTTCAGCTCTATTCCAACTGTTGGTAGTTCCAATCGCTTATCAAGGTTTTTACCCAGTTGTAAGTTTCCCCTAAAGTAAATAGTTCTCATTAATATTTTGCTGTTTCCCTGTCACCATCTTTTCCAATATCAATTTCCTTTTGTTTGACTTTGTTTGACTTCCTCCTGCAGCCATTCTGTACCAAGAATACAGTGACGTCGCCATCAACAGAGAAATCCAGAGGCAACAAGGGAAGGAGTTGGGCACAGAGGAGGAGGGCCTTCGGGATGAGGGGTCTGATGGGACCCCGTCTCCATCTAATTTGTCTCCGTCCAGCTCCTTTCGCTCCTCCCGAGGCTCCGCTTTTGCACTGTGGCAGGATATACCTGATGTGCGAACCAGCGGTCAGCTCGACAACTTCAGCAATGAGGAGAGGAAGTTACAAGAGGTGGGTGACATTTGATATTTTGTGCTTGCATTTAGTCCAAGCTGGTCCTCTCTGTTTCTCTGTCACAGCTTTTTGCTTTTAGTTTTGTGTATTCTACGGTGTGCACAGGCTGACGCCTTATATCCTCCTAAACTCAGGCAAAGTTTGAGCTGGTGACCTCTGAGGCATCGTACATTCGCAGCTTGACCATCGCTGTGGACCATTTCATGTTGTCCCAGGAGCTCACTGATTGTCTCGGAGCTCAGGATAGGCAGTGGCTCTTCTCCAAGCTACCTGAAGTCAAAGATGTCAGTGAGAGGTAAGGTGAAACACCGCCGCCATCCCTGCCGCTCTCAGGTCTTTGTCTTAACATGTCGGCTATCGTGTATCCTTCTCAGAGAGTATTTTCTGTTCACTTATTGTCGGTAGGTTTCTTCAGGACCTGGAACACAGATTGGAGGAAGACATTCTGCGCTTCGATGTGTGTGACATCGTCCTGAATCACTGCCCGGCTCTGCGGAGGGTGTATTTACCTTATGTAACCAACCAGGCTTACCAAGAACAGACATACCAGCGTTTACTGTGAGTAACTCCTTCTAGAGCAGCCGTAAAAAAAAAAAAAAAAACATAGCCTGATGTGGAAGCCAGGCGTGGACTCAAGTGTATGCAGGAACAATATTGTTGTGGAAATTTCTGCTTGTGGAGCATAAAGTACAGCTGTTTCATGCTGGTTGTCTAAAACTTCCTTCAAGTGTGTTCCAGGTGTTGTTTTACACTTGCATGACTTAGCTTGCAGATGGTTTGTTTTGAGTGCGCTGAGGATTTATTTTTTTTTTAACAGGGTAAACATGATGCTCTAACTTTCCCTAAATGTCTTGAAAATCTCTCTCTAAATTTCTTCATCTTTCCTCTCAGGCACGACAATCCTCGCTTCCCCAGCATCCTGGCTCGTTTGGAGGAAGACCCCATCTGCCAAAGACTTCCTCTGACCTCTTTTCTAATCCTCCCATTTCAGAGGATCACACGGCTTAAAATGCTTGTGGAGGTACACAATTAAATGTTCACTGCAGAATTCATGTTCGCACTTGAAACTGTAAGTAAGGTAATATTGGAACCAGCCAAGCAGTTTTATTCAGGTGGATCTTTCCCCAACTGTGCATGACGTATTTTGACATATCTTCAAAAAATGACCTCATTTTTCAGAATATCTTGAAGAGGACAACACCGGGCTCTCGGGATGAGGATACTGCCACAAAGGCTTTCAATGAGCTGAAAAAGGTGGTGATTATAAACCTTTAATAGTCGGTTGGACAAGCACCAGTGTTATCACTACTGAGGCACAACAGTAATGATTGTGTTGGTATGTGTCTTCTTAGATCATCAAAGAATGTAACTGCAGTGTGCAGTCAATGAAGAGAATGGAGGAACTTATTCACCTCAATAAGAAAATTCATTTTGAGGGAAAGGTGACTGACGTCTTTGGGAATTTTTTTCTTCTTCTGTTTTCAAGTTGGTGTTGTTTGCTACTTAGAAACTCATGTCCTTTCTTTGCAGATCTTTCCCCTGATCTCACAGTCTCGCTGGCTGGTGAAACATGGTGAACTCCTGGAGGTGGACACTCAAACCATGAGTATTTCTGGATCAAAGCTAAAGATACCCACTAAGCCTGTGTACCTCCATTTGTTTAATGACAGTCTCCTGCTGTCCAGGAGGAAGGAGTGAGTGACATTCAGTCAGTAAAACACAACAAGATATTGGACTTATGTTTGAAATGTAAGTCAGGAAGATGTAGGTGTATTTTCCTAAGTTACAAAAGAGGTTTGATTTTTTTTTTTTTTTTACGTAAAACAAAAAGTAAGTCTGGAAAATATTCCAATAAATAAATAAAGCCAGTGACCACCCAGAAATAATCTAATGTAAGGTCAGGCTGAATTTAAAAGAATATTGTAGAGAACATGATTTACTTTTCAGACAGACTTCAGAGCAGACGCAAGACACATGAGGTATTTTCATGTGGACTGTTTGCTGTTAGTGATGATGACTTTCTCGACAGCACATGGAAGTTCATGGTGTTCGTACATGCCAAGATAGGAGAGCTAAAAGTGAAGGATATCAGCCAGAAGCTGCAGGGCATCTCAGGCTTCATCTTCCACCTGCAGCTGTGTGAAGGCCAGCAGCTTAAACACCAGATCCTGCTCAAATCACACACTGAGTGAGTAACAACCCTCCAAAAATGTTGCCTACAACATCTTTTATTTCTCTTACCGGCCTCTTTGGCTTTGTGTCGGTCCAGGAGCGGGAAGCAAAGATGGATCACAGCAATGTTTCCATCGGATCCGCGCGAAGACATTGAGCAAGCCAGTGAGAATGATGGTCAGTAGAGAGCTGAAAGTTCACGGTGCATCGGCCTACCCCTCTTTGTCCTTTCATTCGTCTTCTTTTTTGGCTTTTCCCCTTAGATATCGCCCAGGTTCAGTGCATCAAAAGCTATCAGGCCCAGGAGCATGATGAGCTGACACTGGAAAAGGCCGATATTCTCCATGCAAAGACCATTACAAGTGATGGTAAGAATACAGCCAAGGTCCCGTTTCAGATAAACAATGTACAGCCTACACCTAGATCAACATAACTTGTGGCCAACAGAAGTGCATTTTGTGTTCCTCACTGGCTGTCCAAACTTTGAACAAAAGCTGCTTTGTTTGATCCGGCAGGCTGGGTGGAGGGCATCAGGCTGTCAGATGGGGAACGGGGCTGGTTCCCCAAGACCTATGTGGAAGAAATCACAAGTCGCAGTGCGCGCCTCCGGAACCTCAGAGAAAATATCCGCATCAAATGTGTCACTCAGAAACTGGAAGGCGAGGACTAACCATTTTTACCACACTTCATCCGCGGTCAGAGGTGGATTTCACGTGCTAAGGTTCATTTTTAAGCTTCTGGATCATTGTTTGCATTTTAGGTGGATATGGGTCATCCATACAGGATGCAGGCTCTAAACTGAGCTAACGTTTTTGACACTTGCTCATCTCCTTTAGCATGCCAGCTGTGAATAGAGTTGAAAAGCTTTGACCGCTACCTTACAATTTAGTATAACAGGATTTTACATGATAAAAGTCCAATGATAACTGTTCTCACAGGACATTTGCCAGTCTGCACTTCCTTCACTTTCTATGAGCAATTACCACTTTAAAATCAAAGAAAAACTTGATATAGTAAAACATCTCTGTTTTAAATGAGACATGCATTTATGTTCATTTTGCAGCATAGCCAGTGAAGACAAACACTAAAGGTAAAGTTCTCAGATCAGAGAAGATTAACCCGAAGCAGTACTGTAATGCTAACTGAAAGCCTGCATCTGCAGACTTCAATTCCCAGTTTGTGCTGTCTGTCTTGTGCAGAGCTCTTTGACATGAGATGCATTGATGTATTACTACCACAACAGAAAAACACCCACACAACTTGCTACTGGGCTGCATGAGGGACATCATAGGCTGCTTGTCTTTTATCGTTGCTCACAGTCTTGCTTTAATTTCAATGCACTGTGGTGTACCACTTCAGTTTCCTCCTTGTATCGAAGTTGCAGATTCTTAAAAGAATGCTGCATCTTTATTTAAAGGGATATCTTCCACCCTGCGAGGCCCGTAGTAACAATTTGGTGGTCTAATTATTGAAAAGACGATTCTCATATTTGTACTGCTAACATAAATGAAGAGTGCACTATTCTCTTTAGATGGCTGCACTACACAATTAGTTTTGTGTCAATGCTTCAATCCCGTTAAAGGATTATACTGACTACATTCTATATTTTCATTACTGTCAGCAGAGCCCATTAAAGGACCAAAGCCAATGTGTATGGTCTGTCACAATGTAAAGGAGCTTCTTCCTCTGTTCCTCAAAGCTCTGACTTTGTCCAAAATCTATTAATGAGCCCCGCCCAAACACGAGCACTGTAGTTCATTTTGGCTGAATTCCACACACTCCATCCTGCTACTGTAAATATAAATACAGTCAGTATTAATCCACCACTGAAATACTCCTCAACGCACTCCTACACTGACATTTGCTAAAAATAAATAAATAAATAAATAAATCCACATTGCCCCAATAATAAGATTTATTAAACTTTTTTTTTATATGCCTGTGAGTTGTCTGTTTTTCTATTACAGTATTTACCTCTTTATTGGAAACAATTGGGCTTTGGGCTGAAACACACAGTCTGGATAGTGATGTTGGAACATTAAGAATTGTAGATTTTCATTGTTGGTTTTTTTTTTTATGGCATTTGTTGGCAGTATTAAACTAAATAAAATAACATTTGCCTTGCCCCTTAACGAGGAAATGGAAAAAATATATACATCTACACTTTGCATCTCTACTGCATAGATGTTAACCACCCTTGTGGTTAACATCTATGCAGTAACTATGCAGTTGCTTTCCAATGTGCTAGGTTTAAAACTTTTATTTGCCCCAGTTTAGCACCAGTTTGATTAGATTAAAAATCTAACATTACTGGTTTACACTTAACGCAATAATGCAATTAACAATACGACTAAGCAACGTGGCCTACATCATTTACATTATTCCCCTTAAATGTAAAAATCCCCAAATGATTGAGCGCAGTCTGACTGAGCCGAGACCCATCGTTGGTGAACCACTATAATCATCATTCAAATGTAACCTCGACCAATGGCACATGAAATGTTTATAACCCTTCTTTCTTCCAAAACCTATGTCGTTAGTTATAATTTAAGTGGTTGCTGTTGCAGCATCTGTATTTATACTCCTCTAGCTGGCTGCTCTCTAAGGAGATTCTGATATATATGTACTTTACGGTAGATGTAGAAAATGATTCATTCACCTTTTTTTTTTTTTTTGACAATAATTTATATGAAAAAAGATGTAACAGATATTAAGACATTCCATCACTATAAACCTTGCAGAGTAAATTCTAATACAATTAATATAAGTACTGTAATACCATGAATGTTTACAGGACTACTCCACAATACTGTAAATGTTTAAACACTGAAATAAAAACAGATACTTCCATTTTATGTGCCGATAGAATTATTTTAAACTCCACCTTATTGGACTTTTTAAACAGTTTATACTGAAAACATAAACAATTTAGTACGTTCAGACATAAACCACTACAGCTGTCTCTATATTTAACATTTCCTCAGCTGTGATCTGCTGTTAAACTAAGTCACAGCCTTGTTTCTGTTTGTCCACCACATGAAGCAAGTATCTCTTCACACTTTTAAAGTAGTCAAATCACGCAGATAAAGAGAACATTTCAGAGTATCTCCTGTGCATTTAGTGGCACAATCGTAAAAGACAAAAGTTAATATGTACAAGTTATCTACACAGTTTTGTATTTTGTAATTACAGTAAAGCAGCCTTTCCACAGTCTAATGAGTCAGCAGCGTCCATTGATTTGACACTTGTCAGCAGTTATCATCGGTTCCCGGGACTCCCTCCTGCTCTTTTGCAGCTTTGGCACGAGTGGAGGAGCAGCTTGACTCACAACAATGTTGCCACCTCTGTCTGGCTGCAAATCAAAGACAAAAAACCTTGAGGATGCACATTTGCTTAATGTGTCGGGACTAGACATCCTCTTGGCGCACATAAATATGGCCTGAAAACATAAAAAAGCACATTTGAAAAAAAAAAAAAAAAAAAGTTTGGAAAAGTCGATTTTTGTGTATGAGCTGTATATGAACTGCTGTGTGTGTGTGTATGTGTGTGTGTGTGTGTGTGTGTGTGCGTGTGTGCTTGTGTGGTGGTGGTGGTTGGTTTTTCACTGTGTAGCAGTTTGCGTTGTACGTCATGTATGAAAAGTGCTATATAAATAAAGTTTTGACTGCTGGATTGATTTTTTTTTTGTAGCAAATTTAGTTTGCATTTAATAAATGGTTAGTTCTGAATTATCTATTATATTAACTAATAATGAGCAGAATAAAGGCTAGATAGATGAATGCAAAAACAGCAGTATGGGCCTTAAAATTTAACTTTCGCATGTCCTCCTTTTATCTGACAGCAGCAGAGACACAACTCCAAGTGATTGCCAGTATTGCTTCACATTAGATGGATGTGTAACAAGGCAGTAATTGTGCGGTAACAAGTGTGTGTGTGCACAATCAGGATGACGAGTTCCCACCAACATATATACCCTCATGTCTCAGGAGGTTCAAGTAATAACATAGAATATAGAATATGTATGTAAATAATATGTCCCATTCTGTCTTTAGATGATCCGGCCTTCAAGTGGACAACAAATCATTTATTGTAGCTTCAAGTATCACATTATTCAGTTGATCCTATCACCTGTGTGCTCAACTCAAAGCATCATATTGGCAGTGTAATGTACAGCGGACAACTGACCTGTTGTAATTGGAAAATCCAGTTCTGATAATCCTCCAGGCAGGTACAAGAGACCAGCAGGGGCTCCACCAGCTCACCTGAAACAAAACAGAGTGGAATGAAATGTATCCCTCGCTGTGGGTGATCCAACGCTGCCTTTGGCTAAAACAGGACTGATGTTACAGGCTTGCACAGCATACCGATCAGCTCAAACTCCAGCCGCCCTGACAGCGCTGACCGCTCCACTGCCCTGATGCTGTGTCGGGGAAGCCTGCCCTGGTAGACACGATGCAGAGAAAAAGGAAATTCTTCACCGCTAAAAAAAATAATCAGGCAGTGTGCATTTCATTTCAGCGGAAATATATTTACTGTTGCTTCGGGCACCAGGCTTGAATTACACAATTACTTTCCTCCTTGCTGTATGCCATGTGTGAAGTGCTGTGTTATGAGCACTGGGACATGTAGCTCTACCTCATATCTGATATTCAGCCGCTTACTGTCCACTGACAGCAGCAGGACGTCTTGAGGGAAGAGAACCATCAGTTTTTCTTGGACTCCCTAAGAGAAGAAAGCCACTGTTACTGTTGCATGAGCTGCAACAGACAATACTTCCATCAGGCTAAGACTTATCAAGACTATCAGACCGACTCACAAGAAGCAATGATTAACATTTAAATGAACTGAACACATTTTGAATGTTGCATGTACATGTTCATTTGGAGCACTAGGACTGTTTTCGATGAAGGAATGAGATTCTCACAGTGGATAAAGAGGGTGCAGCCGGAGCCTTGTGGTTATCAGATGTCATTTCAGCAGAAAGGAAGCAAACTAACAGGACACGTGGTTGTTATTTTCACAAGTTTAGACCCCCCAGCCAAAAAAAGATGTATGTGGCGCTTACTAATATTAAGCTAATATGAGCCTTAAATATACAGAGAGGACAGGAGTTTTCAGGACCCAGGGAGGTGTCAGATGTGTAGTTGGGGTGTTCTTATCTTCATCAAAATTACTCAAGTCATGCATATGAATGAATTGATTTTGTGCAGCTTAATTCTTAAATCCTTTTTTGACACCAAGAAACGTCTTCCATTGCCTGTTTTCATGACATGGTGAAAACAGTTTGTCCTATTTTTAATGATATAACCACCACTTCAGCTTCTCCATTACTCACCCAACCCACCAAAGAACAGTTTTTCTTGTGGTTTGTTTTATGTTTGTTTGTTTTTGTAAGTTAACAGAAATTTATTGGGGTTTTTGTTCCCCCCTTCTTCTTCGCTTTGGTGGAAACAACACATCATCTGTGTTCGACAACTGAGATGCTTCAGTTCAACATGTCACAGTTTTCAGACCACACAGCAGATTACTCCCACTGAGTAAGAGAGTACTGATTACCTGTCTATGAGAGTTGACTATGTGGATGAGAGAAACATATGCCGGCTGACCCATGTGCTGTATGGGCGACCCTTCCCACTGCCATATTGGAGCTTGGAGTAAATATTTCATTAGCTCTTCTCTTTTCCAGCGCAGGTCACATGGTAACTATGGGAGAAATATGTAATTCAAATGAGCCAGACTGTTTTACAACTACAGCCATAATACAAACTTGACTTACCAAATAGGAGAGAGCACAGTGGGAGGGGCTCATGGGTTGTGACATCGACTTGTATCTCCTATCGTCTATATACTGCATCCATTTCTGTAGCTCTGCAGCACTGGCACACACGACCAACTTGGAATCCACCATTGGCCCTGGATGAAAGAGGGAACAACATAACTGTTGCTCAGTATTTTATGCTGCACTGCAACGTCTGTACTGGACTTGGTAATTTCCACTGACTCACCGCTGATTTCAAACATGTGTGGCGAATGTGACGTGTCAGTGTCCAGAGACATACTTTGGAAGGTGAGTCCGGAAAGGGGAAGGATGCCCTGTGAGATAAGAGAAGACGGAGCGACAGAAAAAAACCATGTCTGTCATTGTAGAAGGCTTTTATTATGGAAGAAGTCCCCAACAACTAACACAGCATGGCCCCTGTTACACCAGCTATCCAATAACAGTTCATGTTGCCTACGTTTGAACTTTGTTCCTATAGCTAAGGAATGGATCACTCTCAGTTGATGTAATCTGAAGGAACTGGAAAAAGTGTCTAAGTTGTTTTTCAATTCATTTTGTACCAATTGTCAAAAATAAAAAAATGCCAAATACCAGCAGCATCATAAATCTTTCACATCAAAGACAGTTTACGATTTACGACTCACTCCTGTGAACTCAGCTATGTGATATAATGGCTTGTGCCTCAGTGGGATCTTTGTATCTGATGACAACTGAGAAAGTCTGAGGCGTAAAGTGAGCAGCGAAGTTTGAAAACTAGCGCTCTCCCTCGTCTTAGTTTTGTTTCAGGTCTGTGGAAAACTTTTAACAGCTGTTCAATCTATTGTCAGTGAAAGAGACAGATTGCTGTGCTCTGTCTGACGCACAACATTTTTTTTTTCCAAGTCTTATATAAAAAACCCATTTCTGAACAGTTATGTTTTTAAAGCAAAGAACAATACCTGATAAACAAAGTCCTGCCGAGGGTGGTCCAGAGAGAGGATCAGCAGGTGAAAGGAGAACAGCACCAGGAAGTGTTCACTGCTTTCCTGCAGGGACAGACAGCATCAAAACCACGCGGCTCATGAATTCAAGTAGACTACTTTAATGTTATTTCATAAATTACTGGTGCTGTGGTGAGTCCAACACCGAGTGAACAGTCCCGTGTTTGCTGTCCAGTTACCTGTGTGTATTTGTTGCAGAGTGACACCAAGGAGGAGTGGATAACCTCTCCGTACATGTGTGCAGGTTGACCTTCCCAGCCTCTGATTGGCTGCTGTGAGTAAATTCTATGGCACAGCTCATCTTTGCTTCTGCCCCACAGCACCACCTACAGACAAACACATCAGCACATCATGCCTTTATTTGTGCACGTGTGGCAACTCGTCTTACTGCTCCCGTTAACATTAACATGTTTCACACGACACATGCATTACGTGTGAGTCGCTGGTGTTGTTTGAGCAAATGTTAATGTTAAAATGTTGCATTTGCTTCATCTTTACAGCATTAGACAGTATATCAAGCTCTGGCAGTGTTTGATCCCTTGTTTTTTCCCTTGTTATTTCCTGTAAAGTTTGAATCACTCCTAACAGGGAATGCAGTATCTCACACTCTTGTCATGGAAAATCCCACAGTGTGCGTACAGCGTGTCTGGCCCCGAACACAAATAACAGACTGGAAACTGTTCATACACTTTTGGACGCAACATTCTGCTTCAACAGAGTGTGGTGTTAAAAGTGTTTAACATATTTGCCCAAAGTGAGCAATACATGTATGTTCCTACTATGACAAGTGCACAGTTAAAGTTTCCACTTGCCACCGCCCCCTCACAAAACGCACATAACACACATCCACACACACACGGAGAATAGACATGGTGACCTGTTGGTCCAGTTGTGGTTCTGAAGGGTGGCGTGGTGGTGGTGGTGGTGGTGGTGGTGCTGGTGCTGGCTGCTCGTCACAGCTGCTCCTCACTGACAGCTGAAGCCTGGTTTCTCCCAGACTCCACACCCTGGATAAACACACACACACAAATTTAGAGAAATGTGTGAGACATGGCTGTCACGCAGGAGCAGCTCAGTAGTTATCTTTGTGGCCTCATTGAAGCATGGAGGTGGGTTCACTTTTTTGCTTCTTAATGCAGAGGGAAGATAAAGTGCTCATTCTGCTGTCCGGTCACACACAAGTGTGAGTGGAAGTCTAACCCCTGATTCTACATCTGTGTGCGTTTCCAAACATGCGTGTTCAGGGCTGCAGCGCTAAGTGAACTGAAAATAAAACTACACCTGCACAAGATATTACAGTTTCAGGGACTTGTCCTGACCCCCCAGTTGTCGAGCAGCAGCCAGACATAATCTGCTTACAGCAGTTACAGCAGAGACAGACCCGCCCGCTGACCACGTACAACCACATTTTGTAGCCTTTTTTCGTTACAAACACAAGCTTTGTCCCATTTTCATCAAAGCAGAGTCTGGTTCAGTGACTCTGGGTGAAGAAGCTGTTTTTCCTTTGGACAAGCATTTCTGTCTGTTTGGGTTATCAAGTACTCAAAATGACTCATGAATGGGACTTTTTTCTTTTTTTTTTAAACTTGAGTTTGAGCGTTGAGTTTCATTGCATGCATTGCATGCTTTCCATTTGAGTTTGATTGTTTTGTCACATAAGGTCAGTCTTGGGACTATATGCTACAAATGCTGGGGTTTTCACTATGATATATTCTTGCACACCTTGAAAGTAAATTTAATGAAACAGTGGCAACAGCAACAAGGTTACAATTGAGCTGTCATGATGCCATTTGCTGTTCAAATTATTTCCTGTTGATATAATCAAGTTACAAACTCACTGTGAATCTTTGTGATGCACATCAATGCCAATACAAGTTGTAATCGTTAAACAGCCACGCATAAAAAACTGGTAGCCATGGTTGTGATTAGCCTCTGCTAATCCCTCAGTTTGAGAGCCAGTTTGAGATTTGTCCCGCCATGACTCTGTATTAAACCCCCTCATGCTGCTGCCATTGTCTTATAATAATCTGCTAATCACATCAGTGCAGCATCACTGAGTCCCCAAGTTCGTGTTGTCTAAATAGGAACCAATTAGTTTCCCTGCTCTGGTGATGGCTACAGCTCGTATGGATGCCGTCTGTTTTTCTGCAGGTGTTGTCGTGATGGGTTACAGGTTTCTATTTCTTGACTAGACAACCTGGACGTTTTCTGTCAGGTGACACATCCAGTTACTGCGTAACAATAATCAAAGCGTGTGCATCCTTTTTGCAAATGCCCTGCAGCTTTGAGACAGGCTACAAAGGTGCTTTCTGCACTTACAGCACCAAAACCATGACACGTGTAGAAACACCACAGAGGTTGAAAGAGAAGCTACAAAAAGAGTGCTCTTTGCACTTCACAGACAGCCACTGCTTCCTCCTCGTCGACTCACTTGTATACAAAACAAAATTGGAAAAAAAATATACCTGAACGAACACTTTAATAATGACAAACACAAGGAAGATTTGTTAACTCACATTCAGAATGAGGTAGAGTTGGTGTCCAAGTCCCATTTCCATTGTAATGTTTTGCTCCGGGATCAGAGCGTAGTCATAAGTGTTTGAATTTCCCCCCAGTACTATTTCTGAACAGCTTCTAGTTTCAAACTTGGATCCATGTCTTACCCTAAATTGTCTCCAGAGAGCTCCAGGAGCTCGATCTCATCGGGGCCCACCTCGTCCACTCCAGTATGCCTCTGGGTCACACTGCAGCATCCCATTTTAGATGAGGAGTCTGTCACTCTGAGGCTTGTCTCAGCTTCTAGTCCACACACTGAGCACCATCTGCCCGGGCAGTCATCCCCGCTGTATGTGTGTGTGTGTGTGTGTGTGTGCCACACTAAAACCACAGAGATAACGTGAAAATGGGGGCTGGTTGGGTCCAAAAGAGGATATTGAGTGCTGCAGAAGGAGGGAGAGAGAGAGAGGGGGGTGCTGCTAAGCTTTAGTTCCCCATTTTTGCCAGCATTTAGTGTACATTTCCACAGAGTCCCGAAAATGAAGGATGTTTAAGGCTTCTGAAAAGGAATTGGAGATAAAAGTTTTTGTCGAGTTGCAGCGTAGTAGTTGTTCCTTCCTTCCTGTCAGTTGGCTGTCTGCACCGAGCTGAGCTGCTTCCTCACTTTGGTAATTTTCTCTCTGAAGTCACAAAGAGAGGGTGCTGATGTTTCAGAATGACAAAGAAAAAAAAAAAAGAGAGAGAAGCAAAACAACATTTGACCAATATTCCCTTCAAAGACAAGCTGGCTCAGGCACCTCTTCATTTTGATGTCAGGCTCTGATACAGTTGTTGAGACACATGGATGAAGCAAACATCCTCTGAGGAAAGACCGGAGTATAACTGTGTTTACACGCAGAGAGCCTGAATATGGACAGATAATTATAAGTTATGAAACAGAGAGGTGAAGGGCTGAAGTTAAAAAACAACAAACCACAACAACTGTAGCTTGTGCTGATTTTCCAGGTTAGAAACACAGTGAGATGGTGGGAAGGTTTGCACATTTCATATTGTTTCTGTCCTTCCACAGAACGAGGGCTGTTCTCCCATGTCTGTGAAGTGACGCAACCTCATGTAAGACGACTGATGGCTGTTTTCCTTAAGACACTTGCTGTTGGTTTAAAGATGAAGGCCATGTGCTTCGATCACATAAGACCAATCCACCAATTTTTTAGATTGATGTTAGAAGGTGCTCTTTATAGCATATTCCTTACAAAAACCACATACACGAAACTAGAAATGGAACAGAAACTAGAATAGAGATAGATTCTTTATTTCCACATTAACCATTTATCTAAAAATAGCACCAGATGTCCTGTGTGTGGATTTATTTTAGACAAAGCAGCTGTTTGCACGTATTTTTTCACAGTTCCTCTTTTCGTTCATACAGTAATCTCTGTTCATCCTCTCTGATTTCTATTTCATGAGGTGAAACACACACACAAGGTCCTGTGTGAGAAGGGAGCAATCTCATCTCTGGAGAGCCACTCTGCTGATGTTGACTGCGATATCATGACAGGCATTTTAGAGCTCTTTGGAACATTTATTGCCTTCAGATGTTGAGGCAAAGTACATGTGTTCAGCTTGAGCTGGACCCGAGGCCTGGAGTTCTTACTCCTGACAGTCTGTATGCTGATGCTTAAATGTGAAGGTCCCTGCACTGAACAGTTCTGCAGAAATGATGAGGTGGTGGTGGTGGGACTGGTCTGTCCTTTGTCTGAGGCCTTGACATAATCATCAGGTAATGCTGAAGGCACGTTCTTACCCTTAATTCCTGACTTAAGCCTTCTGGGTGCAGACTTTCTAGGGACTGTCTTGTCGAATTCCCAGTTTGTGTTGCTGCAGGCCCATGTTGAGTCAGGGGGAGAAACTCTGCTGTAGAGCAGTACAAAGTTCCTCTGACTGGCCGGTGGAAGAATCCTCCATTTGAGATGACACATCTCCGGAGCTAATTCTAGGGAAAAGGATTAAAGGGAAAACAAAAAAAACAAAACAAACAAACAAACAAAAAAAAAAACCTCCGTGCTTTGGGTGGTGTCCCACATTAGCCTGTTAAGCATGCAAAGTAGAGATAGAATACAATTAATAACAGGAAGTACAACTGCATCATGCAAAAAAGATTAAACAATATCATTGGTGATAAGAATTAGGAAGAATGAGTGAAGTTTCTGCTGGTGAAACGTAAAAATTATAATAATAATAAGATGAATAATGATGATAAAATGAAGAATATCGTGATAATAAGATAAGATGATTGCTCATTAGGGCTGAGCTCACCCAGTGTCTCTACAACAACCCTTCACAGTATGGACAGCTGGGTTAGAGTTCATTTCCAACAGCCACACCTGATAGGACCCCACATGAGGAAATCATCAACACTGACTTTCAGACGTTCAGCAGCGCCTCACCCACTTTAAAGTTCTCATCAACCATGAAGTCACAGCCAATCAAGTCGAAGCGGCCCAGTTGGGAGTCTAACGTGGATTTGACTGCGTAGAAACACTGCACCATGATCTGATGCATGGAGAAGAAAAACAGGCCATCAGCAAATTCACTGCTCATTAGACTTCAGAGAGACACACTTTAGTGTACACTGTAGATACTACCCAGTAGCAAATTGAAAAGTCTGCAGCTCAGCATCTAAAAATGCAAAGTTGTATTTCTTAAGGAGAGACAGAAGATTTATTACTTAAAGCAGCAGCAGCTGACATTTTGGGTCACTTGCCTGCAGCAGAATGAGTTATGAACTCATAATTGACAATATATCATGTTGTAAAGTCATTATCAGTCATTTTGACCACCGGATGAAAGAGTCCAAGTCCAATTTTGGATCTTTGGTAGCCAAATGGTCCAGATAATGTGGAGAGAGCTATATTTTAAATCAGTTAGGGGCTGAGGTACCCTGACTGTCTCTGCATAAAGGTTGAGTGTCAGTATTTCCCATCATGCACCTTATTAGCACCTTTTTAATTAGACAACTGCTATCTGGTTTCTGTTAAACGTGTTGTCTCCAGGCCCAAATAGAAATACAGCAGGTGGTGTTACTTTTTCTTTTTCAAAGGGCCCACTGTAGTCTGCATTATACAGCTATTTTCTGTGTTGGTGTAGTGCAACAGAACTAAACTCTGAATTCAGGCAGAGTAAGACAAAGGAAGTAGGACAAAGGCTGATGTTTAAGCAAGTCTGGAAATGAATCTGTGAAGGAACAGACAGTAGTCCACACTTACAGCAGGCCTTAGGTCTATATAAATGATACTTTTATACACAATCAGCAGGTTTCTGTTTAACCAATCGGCTTGCACAGTGGTTAATCCTATAAACGTCAAAGTCTGTCACTATCATCATTTGATATTTCATTTTAAGATGTGCGAGTGAAGATAAAATGGTGTCCAGTGACGAGAGGCTACACTTACTGATATTTCAGGGAAGAAACAAGATGATGTGTCCTCAGACATCGATGAGATCACCCAAACCTAACCACAGTCTCAATTAGCAGCAAGCACCAACAGCCATCATTAAATGGTAATTGGTCCCTGAGAGCTAACACAGCAGCCCTCACGGTGAAGGCGCCCAGCACCCAGTCCCTGGGCAGACCCTTGGCAACCTGAAACCTGTCATTGACGTAGGCGTTCAAGTCCTCCACACAGTGTCCTCCTTCAGCAGGCTGCAAAGGGGGTTTTTCTTCTGCATGTACTAGAGATGGACAGCAGGGGGACCAGAGACACACAGTCAGCAAAAACAGGGAGATAGAGGGAAGATGCCTCTCTGAAAATAATGTGGACTGTACAGTGCTATGTTTGGTGGAATCACACATTTATTCCAAACCACTTTTATCCAGACTCATCATGGATAGCGTAGATTTTTTTTTATTTTTTTATTTTTTTTTTTTTATTTTAGTTTGTTTTAGCCATTAAAATCCCTGGTGTTATGAGACAACATTTGGCCATAATCTTAACTTTAATATCTCTTTAACAATGACATCAGTAAATATTAAACTATATGAAAGAAACAAAAGCAGCCAAGTCTTCTTAATTATTTTTGTTGATAAACCACAAACTAAAAAGAATGGGCACAGTTACAAGTAAGTACAGAATGTTTCTGTCTTGGCGATTACCTGATCGCAACAAAAGTGAAAGAAGGTTGCATTAACTGGGACAAGCTTAATAATATATGTAGTGTATGTCAGAGCAGCGGTTAGCGCTGCCGCCTCTCAGGAAGAAGGTTCCAGGTTAAATGATGAGGCTTTGTGCTCCTGCTTCTACTCTCAGTCCAAGGACATGCACAGTGACTGTGAGCATGACAGGTTGCATGTCTATATATCTTTACATGTCACTGTCCAGAGCGTACCCATCCCTCCCCCGAGTCCTGCTGATTCCTGCCCCCCCCACACACACACACATACATTTACAGATTTTTTTATTTAATAAGAATATCAATGAGGAGTTTAAATACTTTTCAGAATTTCTAATAGGTGTTATTCTAATATACGAATGTAACTCACTCTTGTTTGCACAGCATTGGCTTATAGCTGATTGGTCAGGTGAGCAGACAGGTTGTTACAGCTGGGGTCATAGAGGTCGCAGGTGAGTCGCACGTAGCCATGACGAAAGAAGACCATGTACGGTGCGGTGCCGGCAATCAGCAGGTAAGAGTGAACATCAAATTTCTTCCCATTCAGACTGAGGGCAAAATTATAGTTTAGCTTGAGAACTGTAACATGCCAATCATGTTAAAAACAATAATTCACCCACCCACAGTTCACCCACTGTTGGACAATGGGAGCCTGCGGCTGGCAGTGCTGCGTCTTCCTTTGGGCCTGGCTGTCCTCCACGGGCTGCAGCTTCAGTCTGAAGGTGGCCAACTCCTCCTGAGTTCAAGAAGTATTATTGTGTAGCACTATTCTACTTTCCACGAGTTTTTAAATGTGAAAAATGTGAAACCTCTGCAGAATATTGTGCCTGCCAAAAATAACAACCATTTGTGGAAATTAGAAGTATAAATTAGCTCATCATGACATCTACTTTGTTTGCCATATTGAATTCATATTTGATTAGAATATTTTCTGCAAAATTTGCCGTTAGTATGAACATGCTGCTAACACATTGATGAATCAGTACTAATAATCCAATAATTTGTATAGATGGTCCAAAATGGTGGATGTCAAATTGAAAATTGAGTGTTTGGTCCAGTGAGTTGGCCTCAGTCAACTAAAAAAAAAAAAAAAAAAAAAAAAAAAAAAAAAGGGGGAAAGATTTTTCTTTCTTTTTTTTTATTCTGTATGATTTTGTTCTGTGTTCTTTTTGTGTTTTTTCTTCGCCACAGATCCATCCATCAGCCGGAAATCTAAACCACCTGTCTGTGCCTGTTTGATTTACTCAGTGATAACCATATTTATCATAACAATAGATTATTATCATGCTGCACCTCAGAACCAAGTGAACCATTTCATCGTCAGTCCACAAAATTTATGAGAAATGTCTACCAGTGTCTATGTTTTGAAATAAATGGATTTTATTCGACCAGTCCTGCTGTGCTGCAGCTGCTCCAACACCCAGATCCTTGTTTGTGCCTCAGCCCTGCCCTCTGCTGACTCATCTCTATGGAAACAGCATGTTCCCCTGGTGATTTTATCAAGGCCTTATGGGAGGTGAAGTGCATTATTTTCCAGCGTCTTCAACCTCTTGATTAAACAATCACCAAGGATACTGTTGTCCTAACACTGCCAAGCACAAATTGTCTGTTTGTTTTCATTGGTGAGCGCATGTCAGGCAGCATTTGATTTGTGTCATATTTAAATGGAGCCTGCAAACAGGACATTTATCCAGTTGAACCAGTATTTTGTTTTTTCACGTGATGCGTGTTTGAGTATTTTATCCTCCTGTTAGGCAGAAGTCCACATAAATGTCAGCGAGACCTGAAACAGGTCAACCTTGAAAAGCTTGTCTTATATTGCACCATCCTGGAAAAATAAAATGTTTCCCCTCAAAACTTTTGAGACCTTAAAGGGCCATACTGGTGTCCTTAAATATATATATATTTTTAATCAAGCCGATCATCATGTATGCTTTTAAGGTGTTCATACAAGAAGTGATATCTGTTGGATTTGTTTTAATTGGACTAAGCACTTTTGCCATCACCACTATGCATCTCCACAAGTGAACACATTCATACAGCGAAGTGGTTCTCTCAGCTGTTGCAATTCAAAAGTTAAAAGACTCCATTCATTTTAAATCCACATTCTGCTGAGCTAAGTTGACTTTGTTCATGAGATCACGGTCCCAATCTGACACCTGTCTTTCAGTCAGGATTTGCTGAGCTGACCCTCCATGATGGCACATAATGGTTGCTGGGAGATTTGACACAACCATAACAACACAAACAGACAAGACAACAAGACAAACACAGCAGGAAAACAGGCTCCAGCGTTACCTCAGTCCCAGGCCTTGGTTGACTTTGCTGCTGACAGTTTTTGTGGTGAGCACCTTGTTGTTAGGGATCTGGTACACCAAAACAAAAGGTGTCTATGATTTCTTTCTGTGAAGAGAACACAACAAATTAGTTTTTCTCAAATGCAAAATGAGAACAGAACTGAACAAACTAATGTGACACCAGCTATAATTTTGACAAAGGGGTCGGCGGGGGTTATGTCACATGCACTCACTCTACCTTCTCTGAAGTTGTAATAGTTGGCTGGTGATTTGGTTTCACACTACTTGAGTTTAAAATCTTCGCTGTACCTGTTGTAAATCCTCTTCCATCCTCTGTTCTCACAGTAACTACTCACTCTACACGGGAAATACCAGAAGAAGTTAATCATACTGACCAGAAGACGAGGATAAAAGGTCAAGCTGAAAATCAAATGAAATACAGTATATTCCACTTCAATGATGAGGTTTGATTTTTTCTAAACCTTTGTGTCACATGTGTGATACCATTTTTGTGCACAAAAAAAACAAACAAAACAAAACTCTAAATCAAACACTTAATATTTCAGTCTCATTAGCTCCATCAAGGTTTAAGGAAGTAGAAAGGGCCTGGGTCACCTCTGTGTCTCTCCCTGTCCTTGCCTGGGTAGGAGCAGCTCAACAAGTCCCTGAGAAAAGAGTTAGGCAGACATTGCTCCACCGAGCAGACTCCTGTTATTTTTCCATACACTAACGCACAAGTCATAAGAATGTGTTGTTGCGCTTCATTTTCCTAGACATGCTATTGATTCATTAAAGGATCTGCACACCTGACACTTGAGCTTGCCTTTGTGTGGTCTTCCTGGTTTGTGTCTCCTCCCACTGGTGCTGCTCCAGTCCTCCTTCTGATGTCACTTCCTGCTTTCTTCATGATGCTGAAGTTTATCTTTCTTTGCGCCTTCATCTTGGTTCTTCTTTAACTGGCCCTCACTGCCAGCCTCAGATGATATGACTCACACAGGTTGTTGGCTAGTTGTTGTGACGAGAAGTGGACTTCTGTGCTCTTTTCAGCAGTTCACTGTGTGTGCTAGTCACATAAAAGTCCTAATGCAGTACCTGATACATCGTCTATTATAGGTATGCTCCTGCTCAATTTTTATGCACATAACATGTTCAGAAACAGCGTTTGTAGACCAATTGTTTCACAGTTGGAGCCTCCCAGGATTCATTGTTGGCTGGAAATAAAAATAATATGGCAGAGAAAAAAAAAGAGTGCCTGAAGAATGCACTTTTAAATGCAAGCACTACATTTCAGCTAACAGTCCAACTATTTACTTAAATCAAATTTGTTTTTGTGTAAAAAGAGAAAAAGTTACGTGTTGCCAAAGGGGACAGCACTTGGAAAGAAATGGTAAGGGCAAGAACAGCTGGCATCACAAAGAGAAAATAAAAAGAAGGACACAGCCTCTGAATTGAAACAAGGTAATATTTTGGTTTATGAAAAAACTCATTACATTTTCATCTTAAATTTTACGTCAGTATAACATGGGAAATATTATCCATCCATCTTCTACCGCTTTTCCATTTCCAAATCACTGGCGGTGCTGGAGCCAACCCCAGCTCACTCTGGGTGAGGGTGGGGTCACCCTGGGCAGGTCACCAGTCCATCACAAGGCCAACACACAGAGACAGAGAGAGACCAACAACCACTCACACTCACACTCAGACCTACGGACAGTTTAGAGTCACCAGTTAACCCAAACATGATGTCTTTGGGTGGTGGGAGGAAACCCACAAAGACAGAGAACATGCAAACTCCACTAACCAATGCTGCCTGGGAAATATTATGTATGTGCTAAATATTAGCATGATAACATGTCACTGTTAGCATATTGGCCCAATGACACTTGCACTTTGCTTTAAGCACCACTGGGCCCATGCAGAAGCTCCCATGAACTGATAGACTGTAACAATGATCACCGTAATGGCAGTGAATGATCATTGCGTTCAACAGGCGATGCTTGCTGACCCCTGACCTTTTGTCTACAACACCAGTTCAGCCTATTCACTTTGGTCATTCATTATTTTCAGGTTGATGTTCCTCCAAAACACCATGAACATGAAATGTCAAAAACCTCTAACTAATAAATTGGATTTAAATTTCATCACCCCTGTTGTAACTAAATGGTGTCCTTCCCACCATCACAACAGGCTCTAGACTGCACATACCTCTCGAAATAGGTCCAAGAGATCATCTCATTAGACATTATATTTTTAAAAGGGAATGTCATGTGTAGAAAATGTGGTGGTTTTGTATTAGCAAGCAGGAGCTGAACCCTGACGCTATTGTCGCTTCGTTTCGAACTCCATCACAGTCCACTCTTTTTCTGCCATGTGTGCTCAACCTTGTCGTCCAGCTGCAGAGCCCGGACAAACAGCAGACTGAGGGGACTGACTGGGCAGAGGCTGACCTGTCGCATGACCTGTCTCTAGTACAGCCCACTGATGGTCTGCTGCACATAAGCAAATCCGCAAGACCAAAGTAAACAGTCGCTGGTTACTGGGGTAATGGGACCCTTAGCAACAGTTGCCTCTTGCGGACTGAATCTTAGAACAGCAGCCTCAGACAGAATAACCAATCAAGACTTTGAATCCCACACCCCACCCTCTAAATTTAGCTCCATTCAATATTAATTGCCTTTAGGCCTCTGTTGTGTGAGCCCTATGGTAACATGAGAGCAGAGCGTCAATCAGAATGGATTTGCCAGTTTTCTGGGGTATTATCTCCTGACACAAAAGGTAAAATAATATTTTCTACCTGTTCAGAGACTTCTGAAAGGTGCCTTCAAATAAGTGAAAACCTATTGGTTCAGAGGACGTTTTAAAACGGTTTTATTTTATTTTTATTTTTATTTTTTTTTACTGTTCTACAGTTTCCATACATTGTTCAAATAAACTTTCAATCCTTCTCCTTTTTTTTTTTTGGCATAAACCAGACGGTGTATGTTCTGTGCACTTTAGATTCTGTAAAAAAATATAGTGAAAATAATTCAATATTAGCATTCATTCATTCATTCAATTCAAGTTGAAACCTTTCAAAATAATAATATAACTGTATGAGTTGAGCTATATTTTTCTTTTGCTTGTTGAATCTTGAAGTCTTTTTGCTTTTGATAAACTGAATCATTCTCGGAATCATTAGTTTTATGGACAACATTACCATTAATCATAATGTCAAGTACCAAATCCAGTTGCAAGTATGCAGTTGAGCAACATAATATTTGTCTGCTCACATAGTAAATCCACTAATCACCTTCTGTCTCAGTGATTTGACTCCGGAGGAAACACCCAGGCCCAGCCGCAGTTGGCAATTACGCATAATCTCCCTTCTTCCTCCCAACAGCCTGATAATTGGGCTGGGTGTCTCTTAGACACAGCATCGATGCAACCATATAATTACACCTACAGTCTATCTAACAGTCTAACTCTGAGCATACATCTCACACTGGTGCACTCCTAGCACAGCACGTTTGGAACAAATTCACAGCACAGCAGTCAAATTTAGTTTTTTGCCTTTTGGATTACTTCCAAAAAACGCAAGGGTTGAAGTGGAAACATGTTCAATGCAAGGGTTTATGGGTAAAAGAAGAGACCACAAGCTTCATGACTGGGCAGAGATATGGATATGCAGACACACAGATATGTGAGTTCCTGTTATTTTTGTTTGACTTAGCAAAACCCAACAAACGAAATAAGTCCGTTTTTTCATCAGATTTCATCACACACTGCAGAATGTATTAAGGTCATTTACATACACGTAGCTCCAAATGATCCATTGACTGTAGGTGGCCGAGTGCAAAATGGCAGCTGTGAGAGAGAGAGTTGCTGGGCAGTGAGCGAGCCCAGTCATGGCAGCCTAGTTATTAGCAGCAGGCCTCCCATATTCCTGTTTAACAGAGCTTTGTGTGGAGCCAATGTCAGCCACACCTTGATAAAAAGCCGCCATCTGATAGACACACTGCAAAGTGCTGCGTAGGTGGACAAAGAGATCAGGCTTGTTTTACAGCCCTGTCGCCTCCATGGTCCGCCATCTGCCAAGAGGCGCATATGTGTGTCTGTGTGCACGTGTGTGCGTGTGTGTGTTTGTAGATGAAAATACATGTTTCGGTGTACATGCTTGTGTGTTCTGTGTGTCTATGGTCCCCTTTGTTGCACTACTTATATTAGGTTAATTAATAACGAATAACTTTATGGCTGTTTCACCTTCAGCAGGTGTCCTCGTATCCTACCACTGTTCATACTCAATATTCCCTCCAAACAAATCACTTACATCAAAATATTATAGTGTTTTATCGGCCATAGTTTAAAAAAAATGATAATAAAATAAAACTTTTGGCATTTACTATTCTCTAGATACCTACATGTCTATGTGTCCGGCTCGGGGAGGTGACACCATAAGGTGTGTGCGTCTTTAGAGACTCGCCCATTCCCACGTCATTTTAACTGCCATCAGTACCAGGAAGTGCTCAGCAATTACAGGGATGCAGCCTGCAGCAATGGTGTCCGTACACAACCCATTATTTGGAAGGATTCTCCTTGTCAAGGTGTTATAGTGGAAGGAACAGAGTTAAGTTACATTGTAATGAACAGCTCGCCTCAATGGGGTCTCTCACACTCCTGCTATTCATGATTTCCTTATAGAATTACACCGGTAAAGCAGAGGGGGCCGTTGTGTTGGGAGCGCGACACCATGTTCCCAGGGTTCACTCGTTCCCTCCGATGACAAATGTAAAATGGAGACACAGAGACCTCAAATTTCACCAAGACTGACTTTAACCTGGGAAAATGGACACATGCTGATTTCTTCTACTTAGATAAACAGTTTATGTTCTAAGAAAAACATAGAAATTAAATACGGGTTTTGCTGTAACAGACTATTAAGTAAGACTTCAAAGACTTTGTTTGTGTATTATTTTGTCAACTGAATATACCCACAGGCTTTCAACAGTTTTTTAACACTAATGTAGAAAATCTGTTGAGGGTTTATGGTAATGGCATTTTCAGATCTAGATTGACTTAAATCCCATTTATGCGATGAGTCATCACAAAATCTTCCATCGAGTATGTAAACATTGGGAAAAGATGCGGTTTAAGTAAGTAACATCATGTGAAAGCCACTTATAAGCTCTAAAAAATGATTCCATGCAGCTAGATGGTGGATGGTGGAGAAATACTGCATCCCTCCCACCCAGATGAGCCTCTGTGGTCACTCCAAATGCAAACAAAGAGTATTTTTTACTTATTACATTCAGATGGCAAACTACTGGCATAATATCACTCGATATGTTGGTAACACCCTCTACAGTTAAAAGGAAAAGGAAGATTGGATTCTGGAGTGGAAAATGACTCACTGATAACACAATAACAGGTAAGAACATGGCAGATTAGGGAGAGCTGATATAGCAGCAGTGGAGACGAAGATGCAAAGCCTGAACATACACAGAAACGTGTGGTTAATCCAGTGAGTGCTGGGGCCACGTCACTGATCAGTGCTTCAGGAGTCAGTCGGGTAAAATCCTACAACAGGGGTGAGGGTTAGGTTTAGAATATATCACAGTTACATATGGATGTTGTGCTGGAAGTGTCCTTGGCTTATGTTTATGTTAGCCATCTCATATTGTCATATTAGTAACAATAATACAAGATAATAATAAGATAAACAAAAAAAGAAACATATGCCCCTTGTAATTACAAATCAAATCATAAAACATGAAAACCAACATCAAACATTCTTTGTCCTCTTAATTAATGCTTGCAGGCATTAGCACTGCTATCTGCATGAGTCTATGCAGACTATGGAAATTTCCCCTTCGTCATGAAGCGACAAGCAGCCGACTTTGCAGGAAAGCCTGCTCAAAATTAAATAAGGAAATAGAAATATTCTGGCAAATGTCCTAATACCCACCTCTGTTACTGGGTTAATATGTATCAGGCACAGGATGTCAGCCTGGAAATCCCAATGTCTGCAAAGACCTAACACATCAAGCTGAAAGCTAAATTCCATTTGCCGTTGGATTCAAATGGTTTGGATTTTCTGCTGCGTTTTAACCCATTGCTATCAGCTAATGCTAAGACCACTTTAGTGACTATTAACCCAGGTTACTGGGGTTTTTTTTGTTTTGTTTTTTTCATATTGTTGTGACATGCATACAAAAATTTCTGACCAACACAAGAAATTGTTATTATTCTTTGCTGGTTTAAGGTGTTTTAGCACTTCGAGCTAACCAGCGTCAATTAAACAAGCTAGCATTTGCATCATTAAATTACACACACACACACACACACACACACACAAAAACTAATAAATACGTCGTAAGAAAATAATAATATTAATTCTAAAATCAATATAGTTAACAGGGAGTTGTTAAACCTGGTACAACCTTCAGACTACCATTCAGAAAAGCTAAATTTTACCAGTTCTGCTGTTGATGTTTATTTGAAATGTTTTAAAACTTCATCTCATTATGCAGCTCATGCTATTATCTATTTTATATTTTAAGCTACACTGACACTTTTATCACTACTGCTTTTGACTTTTTAGAGATGTCTTATATTTGCTTTTCAGTTGTTGTTTTGTGTTTTTTTTTTTTTTTGTTTGCTTTTTGTTTGTTTCTTTGCTTTTTTTTTTTTTATTTCTCACAAATACTGTAGGCCTACATGTATGTATATACATTTGGCAAGACAGCATTAGCGGTGATGAAATATCTTTCTGCATCAGCATCACTTTATTTTCCTGCAGGAGAAACACCTATGGAGCTGTAAGCCAACCGATGTAACAAGACATCCCAATACACATGCACTAAAATATTGGATGTCCAAAACTATAAATAATGTGCCTATAGGATCACATAATGTAAGACCAGATTATGAAAACACTGTGCAAAAATAATAAAATTACAATAGTTCTAGTAGGACTAGGAACAAGAATATTAATCCTAGTGATTGTAATAATAACCTAGAAATAGTATGTGTGATGCCTCTGGATGCTTCTAACTTTGTCCTTGACTACGGCACTGACCACAGAGATGAGGACTTGTCCCCAGTGATAGACTGAGCCTGTTCATTTTGCATAAATAGTTTAGGTAGGACGAAGGCAGCAGAAATATTTTCCCATGGAGGACATGTTGGTCTGCTCTGACCTTTAATCTGTTGGACGCCTCTTTGGCCAACTCTTAAAGCAGCTCCAACCATACATGGCAGCTTGTCACTTTGATTGTACGTCAGCACTGGCGTGTCAACAAATATGTCAGCCGTTTAAGCTCTCTTGTGCTGCTGTTCCACCCCAGTGGCTAACCCAGTTCAAGTGAATCTACCCTCCTTATCGACAGCAAGCAGTGGAGCAGGAATCTGGTCTGACTGCACCAAGCGTGCACAGACCAGTGCAGGAATCCTCCACAGGCTCTTTGCCAGTGAGGAATGTGATTCAGTAGTCTGACGTCAAGATGTATGCCTGGCTGTATCGCCTGCGTGGGTTAATAATGATTAACAGCGAAAAGATCAGGTTAAGGGAAATGATATCATTATTTTTTTACAGCTATCTGTCTGGATATTTTCTTATATTTTAAGACAAAAAAGTAAACATTTAATTGTGTTTTGTTCTTTGGAAAAGCACAAAGTGGCCCAATAATATACATGTCCCATTCAAGGTTTAACAGCAATATTACAAGAGATTATCTCTTGGTCTACACCTGCTCTATATGTAAAGTGCCTTGATGTAACTTTTTTATTATTTAAATCTGAATTGATTTGATTATCTTAGTATCCTGACTCCATCAAATGACCAAATTAATTTTATTTGCACACTGCATGTTTGCCTTTTGGCATTTAGACTTAGACAGAGGGGGTTCTTCTCTTTTGTAATGACAAAACCCTGAAACTAAAATTTCAGCCCTGTTCAAGTGTGACAATGTTAAAATGTCTCCTGTGAAAAAAGCTTTGGTAGACATGAATATACATGGATAACGTGAATCAAATAAAGCCTACAATAATAACCAAATTATCTCAGGACAATTCATAAAAGAGAGCTCAAAATTTGTAGCGAAGTATCCTCCAAATATACTGCGTTGATGGTGATTGTAAAACAGGAACAGAACCTATATTAGTAAGAAGGGGAAAAAAACCTGCTCCAACCACAGGTAAAACGTGTGTTTGCTTTTGCGTGTTTCTTATTCTCTTTTTTCCACACAGCTTATAATGTGCAGATGTGTTTTGCAAATTCTTTGACCTTCTCTGCCTGTTAGCACAAAGCAGGCTAACATTGCTACTAATCCCCAACCCTAAATTTCAGATAGTAAAAGAATGAATTGTAAGAAATAAAATAATACATTTATTTTTGAAAACTAGCACAAAAATTCTGAATATGTGTGTCATAAGAGATGATCACTTCTCTCTAATCATTTCCTGACCCTTGATGGGGAAAAAGTATCAATGTCAGCCCTCAAGCAGATCAGTGAGGTCATGGCCTAGTCCCTTATGTTAAATAGTTTTAGTTAATTATGCTAAATGGTTTTTGTGGTTGAGTTCCATTTGATAAAATCAGAACTATGTTTAACCCATCAACTGAATTCTTGAGCTAACAGGTTTAATTAAACACCGTGGCCACAGAAACGGCTCTGTGTGTGTGAGGAGTGATAGGGAGAGACTGATGCTATAAAAAAAAAGGAAAGAAAGATATAACATCCCATATGAGTCAGCAAATATAACTCGTTACCAAAAGGCTAATGGATTTAAGTTAGCAAATGCACTACTGTATTTACTGTGAGTCGCCCTGTGCCTGGAAGTGAAATCACACGTTGTGCTTCTTGGTTTGTCAGGCTAGCCCACTGATACTGCCATAGACCGGGACACAATGAGGGCTTAGCTGATGGGGGGGGGGGACCTCATGGGTAAATTGAGGCATTTAAAAAGAGGCTCTGTTCAGCGGTAACCTGATCCACATCTGACTGGGGCTCGGCATTCCGTCCAGGCCGAGGGCAAAGCTCACGATTGCTCAGAGAAACTGCTACAAAGGGAGCAGCGCACAGGAGATTTGAATAAACAGGTCTAAAAAAAAAAATATATATATATATATATATATATATATACTCTGAGGGAGAAAATAAGCAGCAGAGACATTTCAAATGTTATCCCATTTTATTTAATCCTTTCACTTTTTAATAAGGAAACATCTGCAGTCAATATCATGTACAGTTTGTCAATGATACCGAAGTTTCAAAAACTGTGAGCATCCTTTTAATTCAGTTGGAGACAAATGACACAAAATTTCATATTAGAAGGGAATTCAGAACAATTAACTTAAAGCTGATCTTTCAACATTCAAAAGTATTTGAAATAATGAATTTTCTATTTGACTTTCACATTAAAATTTCTTTTAGAAACAAATCTGTAGCTGAGAATTAACTGAGAACGCCTGTTGTGAAGAGAGTCGGCCTCAATGTTGCTCAGTGAAGAAACTCTGACTCAAGTCACATGGAAGAAACCCCACCAAGTCAATCACTCTTCCAGTGCAAGGATCATAGTTCCATAGTCATCATCGTTCAGGACCATCTGCCATTATTGTAAATATGTTGATGTGCTTCCCTGCATTGCCCTTTGTCAATATACTGCATGTCAGACGCACAAGAGCAAGAAAGGGGGAAGTAAGAGAGCAGAAGGTAATGCCATTCAATGGACGGCATTACCAGACAGTATTAGACACCAATAATTACATCTAACCATGTCTGGTAAGACGCCTATCAACAGGCTGCAAGGATGACCTCTGAGCTTTCACCTGTGCAAAGAGGAAGATGAGAGCGAGAGAAACAGAACAGTGAGGCAGAACCAGCGTGAAACAAGCAGTTCCTCTTTGATCGCAATCACAGACTGTACACGCTACACTGTACTTTCATTGATTCACATGTGTAGACTGGCTAATCATGCAGAGAGAGAATAAAAGCCAAGAGGTCAGAAGCAAAGTTAGCTTGGTAAACTCTTTCTGTTCCAGTCTGTCTATATGTTTGTATTCATACACCAAAGAGGGATAACGTGGGGGAAAAAAGATATTCAGTGTTTCTGTGGAGCTTGGATAATGGAGCTGGGTGGGCAAATAAAGGTGTGGCACAATCTTTGCAAGGTAATTCTCCCTCCTTAAACAAACATTAGCTTTCTGCTCACCTCACATCTATTATTAGGCTTTGTTTCTAATGTCTGTTAAAAGACTGTGCACATTAAATTCAGATTTCTGTCCAAACAATGATGAGAACTCCCGGTAAAGTACTGTTCAGTTCATATTTCATCTTAATCAAATCAACAGTGCATGAAATCAGTGTGTGATTTACATTTTTACATGCCTAACACTGTACGTAAAGTGTAAAGTGATGTAAGAACTCTTTACTTTAATGATGTCTGACGAAAAAAATAAAGTCATCAATTAAATTGTCTTTCTGCTCAGAAACCTCAGAAACTTTGGATGAACTTTGGCAAAAGCGTCTTAATTGTTTCACGTAAAACAAAAAACAAACGATTCCATTTTATTCATCCCCAGTACAGCACTCTCGGGTGTGCTCAAGTGTCGGTTTCAGGATGTGCCACGCAGGTAAAGCTAGTCGGACCAATCACTGCCACACAGCACAAAGAGCGACGCTGTTCAGGGGAGGGAACAAGGAAATGAGGCCCTGCAGGACCGGTGGAACCATCAACGGACTGCTACTCTTTAACTTGGGTGCGGTGGGGTTGCCATAAAGGTTTAAAAAAAAAAAAAAGAAAAGAAAAGAAAAGAGGGAAGTACGTACAGAAGCAAAAAAAAAAACAAATAAAAGTTGACCTGACTGTATACATTTTTTGAAAATAAAACGTATGTACTATGATACCAACTAATGTCTGTCAACTGTAACTGTGTCAACACTGGATATCATCTGTGCTGCTTTTCATTCTTAGCTGGAACTGATCCACATGAAATGCAGCCTGGGGCATCTATGAGGATACGTGTGTAGTAAACAAAAGGCAGTTAACTCTTTCTGGGAAGCAACGTCTGAGTAAAAAGTGGGACACCTGACAAATGATTTCCATTGACACAATCTCAGAGCACTGAGCCGACCCTGCACATATCAGGGACAGCAAGACCAACTATGATGGAGATTTCAAAATTCAATGACATTTTCTGGATTTAAAGGTGACATATGATAGGCAACAACCCAAGAGTGATGCTGGAGACCACAGAGTCACCCAGGAAACATCGTTACCAGACAGTGTTAGAACAACAGTTGTACAATCCAGCACTGTCGGGTAAGATGGATCCTGAGAGCCATTTCTGTCGCAGCTCGAGTATTTAAGGCCATCCAGGGCCCCGGCCGGGAGTAAGCTAGCACTAGCTTTGTTAAAGAGGATACTCAGGTTGTAGTCTGTCGATGACTATCATCATCATTACCAGGCAGTATTAGAGAAAGTGAGGATATCCAATGCTGCCTCGTAAGATGGAGATGATCACCCAAATTCAAGGCGTCTTGTAGCTACACTTTTAGAGTCAACAACGCTAACTGATACATAGGTTGAGGTATCAGTCCTTGTAGAACAAAATGTCATAACAGAGATGGTTATTAAAGGTAAATGAATTCATCTTTGAGGCCTCTGCGGTGTGTGAGCAATGCGCCAAAGCTTAAATACCTTTTTCTGCAGGAAAAAAGGGGAACTGCAGCCATGAAATGCATGTCTATTTGACCCAAATCTATTTCAGCTAACTGGTTTTACGGTAGCAAACTGAGTCTTGTATTTCAATAGAATATCATTGGAAGTAGGAATAGGAAAGTCCATGATGGTAAGCCCTCTTTCCATAGTATAAATTCTGAGCCCTAGCTGTGTTTGGGGATCTTAGCTTAAACTTGCTGTCACAGACGACTGGGCCACAGTAGTTGTTAATGATTGCCCAAACCTGTTCCAACTAGTCCAAATCTATGGCACAGCAAGATTGGGAGGGCTGCTTTTCAAACAATACATGGCAGTTACTAATTTCAAACAGCGTCCCTTCCCACACATGGACTCCAAAATGCCACCAAATGAAAAGCGACTCAGCCTTAGGCAAATGTTTTTGCCCCGCATCATACAGTTTCCCGGCATACAGGTAACAATCCTTTCATTGCAACAGACCGGTCTGGCTCTAATAAAGCCGAACTGTCTAGTTCATTTCACCAGATGTTTGGTGGAATGGAAGAGAGGAAAAGCCAAGTTTTTCTTGTCTGTTTTCCGTTGGTAGACCTCTCAGGCTGTTGTCTTTGTGTTTGCTGAGTGATGAAAGGCTGAAGGAATGCTGCTCAGCCCGACCTGAGCCTTCAGAAGGTCACTGAAACGGCCGTCGTTTACTGAATAATGTGGATCATTCACAGGTACATTGCGTGAAATCTTCACACCCCACATTTATGTTTATTTTTCTATATTATTGTTTTTTAATTTAGGAGGATTTTATCCTTTGAATAATCCCTAACAGTCAACATTTACTGTATTATACTATTTGTTTAGTTGCAGTTGGTATACACTGTTCTTTGCTAAATAACATAATCATGGAGAGTTCCCCTTTTTCTTAATAAAAATCTTCTTGTTACATGAGGGTTTTGTCCTTTCTTAATGTTTTAAGCAGTAAAATTTAACTCCCTTTTAAAAATTCTATTCACAACCTGGACAACGTTGTCACAGAGCAGAACCCCCAATGAAAAATGATTATCGTGTTCATTAAGAAAAACAGGGTTTCCAGTCTTCCTGCAAGCAGTGCAAAAGGAGAGCAAGGGAGGGGGAGGGTGAAGGAAAGAGAAAGAAAGAAGAGTGTAAGGGAGGGAAGGTGGAGAAGGAAAATGGAGAATGCACCTGTAACCTTACCGTTGTGAAAGGTACCCCAAGGAAAGAATGCAACAAAACCAAAGTAAAGTGAGTATATTTGGAGGGAGGGGGCTGAAGAAAGGAAGAAAAAAGACATCTTGAATTTCCAACCCGCTGCCTGAGAATGCTCCGTCTTCCTCCTGGTCAGTCAGGCCCCATGAAATGAGAAAGCCAAGCAGACCTGCTCTCCCAGACTCTATTTAGTTAATCATCAGCATTATAAACCAGTGCTGTGGGCCCTCTGAGGAAGAAAAGAGGGAGAGAGAGAAAGAAAGAGTGAAAAAAGATTAGCCCAGAAAATTGCAGCCGGTGGAAACGGGCTGTGAAAATAACAGTACCTGATCAAAGTAGCAGCACGTCCTAGGTTACCTTTAGAAATATCTAACCAACCCCTACGTCCATTAAACTTCCCCTGTATTTGTCCTTTTGTCCAAATACTTCCTCTTCTGCTCCTCATCAAGGTTATAAAGTGCAGAGTTTTTCCCATTGTTGTACATGCTACTCTGTGCAGTGGGAGTCTTACCTACTCGCGGCTGCCCACGCTCTTTGCCGGTTCAAAGTGAGGCGTGATCAGGTAACTGCTCTCTGTGCTGGAATGTGACTCCACTGTGAAGTGTACAACCCGATAGGTAAACTGGCCTGGCCCTTAATCAATAGTCACTGTCTTTGTGAGAAAACAATGGCAGGGAAACCAAAAACCTTATTTAACTCCAGAGGTTATCACAGCGCCACCTAAGTTGGCCTTCAGCGTACTGAAGAGCTGTCTGGTAGCTGTGTCGGTCAGGCTATGATAGTGCTTATCATCCATGTGCTCCTTTAGCTTTTCTTTTTCTAACTTTATTCTAATTGAATGATGTACCTCAGTAATTTTAGCGTTAGTTGCTCCTCCTCCTATAGGTTATCACACCTTTCTGTTTTGAATATTTCCGTTGAATGACTAAAATATCCAACACATCCGATTATCAAAAGGGATTTCCATGCTTCCTTCCTGCCATCTTCTTCTTCTTTTTTTTAGCTTAACTGCTATTCTACCCACCTTTACTGGCTGGTTCCTTTTTCCTCTCTGTTCTGAATGTTAGCAATGTTACAGCGGGAAAAAAAAAAAAAAGAAAATTAAATTTAAAAATAAATAAAAATAAAATAAATAAAAAATGTAATGAATTCTAAAATTAGAATTATTCACGAAAATATAAATCATGTGAAAACATCAAACCATGTTGTCATGTTCCTGAAGGCAGAAAGTGTAAATAATAAAAATCCTAATCATTATGGCTGCTTTATGAAAAAAGTAAACAGCTTCCTTCAAACATTAACTCGGCATTAACTTTTACAAAAGGCCCTGGAACCATGATGAGGCGTGCGACTCCCCCCGTCAGCTAAATCAAACTGCAGCTTTAAGTTAACCTCTCACCCCCGTGGTGATTAGAGGTGCAGTTCCCTTTCATTTCAAACACGAACACACAACATTAAATCAGTCCACCATTTCGTCTGCTCTCCCAGACATTAGATCTCCCTTTCTCTTGAAATTCTACTCTTGTACTTTCCGCCCTATTGCCATACAGTGGCAGGAGCAGCCAGCGCTCATGTGACTTTCTGCTATTCAGCTTTATGAAAGAAATGAACAAATGTTTCTCTTTCCACCAATCACCATCCTCCACCTCACACTGCAGCCGCCGCGCTACAGTAGCTATGCAGTCGACATTTTCCCTCCATTTTCCCTTCTTCCCCCCAGATTGCAACAGTCCTCATCAGCTTAAAAATATCATTAGTAAACAGTAGACATTACTCAACATTAGTAACCTTAGTCAATATACTTGCTGATACGTAGTATGAATTCTCTGCTCTGAAAAGTACAACACTGCTTGCTGTCTCAACTTGCAGCAAAACCTTAGAGGCAAGGAAAACAGATGCGCAGACATTTTATGTTCGACACACATCCCCTTCATAAAAGACCTCCTTTTTTTTTTTTTCCCCTCTAAAAGGGCACAAAAAACGAGCATTGTTCAATCAAATCTCTTTCTCAGAACGCCGAAAGAGAGAAGACGTAGCAGGCTGACCACGGAAACGACAACTATCCGAAAAGATGGCTGTGCCTTTGCGGCTCAACAGGTTTTGAAGAAAAGTTGTCATATAAATATCGCCTGACAATAACATTAGTCAGGTATTGTTTTGAGATTATAAATTTGTAAAGCTTCGTACCGTCATTCCGTGGATGTCTCCTTGTAAAGCGAATTTTAATGCTCGCAAAGACGGAGACAGCCTCTGTCTTCGTATCCTTTGACAAGTCTGGCAGTTTGCCTTTACCTGCCCCAACTGGTCTGTCCAGTTTAGGAATGAGCGTTGGCTTCTTCTGTTTCCCTTTCTTTCTCTCTACTTAAATGGAGCTGGAATTTGATACACATTATTTTAGCCTTCCATCGAAACTACTTCTACCCTCGTCGATCTGTACACAATTGCCGTTGGCTTCGTACAATGATCTAATTTGCTTGACCGCACAATTCTTGGTCTCGGCTGATGAGCAAATGTCCTTAAAATTTTAAATAAATATGCTGTCGCTGAGCAACAGGTCATGACGGCAGCTAAAGTCTTAAAGATGCAGAACAAAGAAGGGATCACATTTGTGAATTTACCCCGTCTTTCCCAGGTGTGGTCGCCGAGCCATAAACCCAAGACAAGAGGCATCATTGTATGAGGGCTCGTGGCTCCTCATTGGCTAGTCTTCTTCTTTCCTGGTCTCGCTGAAGGACAGTTGACCTCATGAGTGGTAGTTTGTAGGAAAAAAAGCCATCCTGTTCAGGTAGATGCAGCCGTAGACAAACCCCGGAACAAAACCAACCAGTTTGAAGCACGTCAGCTATCTTCCTGCTGTCCAAGCAGAACTTGTTTTTTTCCAGGAGCTCTTGTCGGCGGTGTTAGGCAGTTAAGCTCCTCAAGCAGACAGAGGCTGAATTTGTAAAGGGCTTGGTTTACATGTAGCCCGACCCCCCCTCCTCCCATTTTCCCCCACAGGTGTAATTTTCAGGTTCTAGCCAATGTCCTTAGCCTCTGGCGCTCACAGGTGTGCCCTCCGTGATTCCTTCAGCCAATCGCAGATGAGGCGAAACCCAAACCCCCCCAACCCCTCCCATCCTCCGACTCCCACCTCACTGGTTCGCCCACCTCCACCCTCCCAAAAAGCCCCCAGGTATCTTGTTGTGTGTTTTTTATGATGTCAGCTCGGGCTTCTGTGGGAACGACCTCTCTGTTCCTATTACAACAGAGACAACAGCTTAAACCACCATCATCCTCAACCGCCGAACACACCCATCCTGTCCAAAGCACAGAAAAGAAATCATAAGGTCCGGCAGTTCATGGGGCCTAGTATTCAAAAACTGTCTGTTAGGTATTATCAGATGGATAAACCTTAGCCTACTTCTCAGCCGTATGAGCCATAACCTGAAAAACCTGCCCTTTGCTCTCATGCCTTCCCTCTGCCTCTCTTTGTATCTACACACCTTTTTGTCCCAACAATAACCCGGCTGAGTTACAGCAAGCGTGACAGGTGAACAAAGTGCAGGTGAGTAAAACTTGAGAAAGACACACCAACAGTTTGAAGTCATTCTGACTACTGAGAGGTGGGGGAGTAGCAAACTTGGGGGCTGGAGGGGTGCTTGGCCCCCAAGGGCAAACAAGGACCTAATCCAAAGCCTGGCCATATCTTGGCTGGATGCTGGGTAAGGCACCCACTCTCGGTCTTGAGGTGTAATTGTCGGGATTAGTCCCTCAACAATGAGCACAATGCCAGAGCTGTATCCTGTTTCAGCAGGGGCGTGGCACAGGTTACTGCAGAACCACGCTGGCAAAGATGGAGGAAGGTGATTGTTTGAATTTGTAAGTCATAAAACAAACAGAGGTCTGTGAAATACTGAGCCAAACGTGAATAAAATCACTTATCCACCAGTTTTTGTTTTTGTTTTTTTTTTTTTTTTTATCCTTAAATTCTAACAGAGACTCAGCTCATATTTCACAGAGGAAAATTCAGTCAATTCAGGTTCTGTGGTTGGTGGCCTTCCCTTCATCCACACGTTTCAGCCTCGTGTCTTACAGTCAGAAAATTAACTCAGGAAAACTACTTTCTCAACTTTACAACATAAAGCTGATCAAAGTGCTCATGAGTCTGAGCAACCAGCTTTAAATAAATTCTGTCCATCAAATCCACAAAAACCAAGTAGCCCTACTTAACCAAACAACCACATATAAACTGCCTACCAGTGACAAAATATATACTTAAAAGTAACCTATTAGCTTTTATGACATTAAGCCTGACTGAAGCTTAGTCTGTTCAGAGGGGCACATCATTAAATCGCCTGACCTGGCCTGAAAGGTTTGCCTTCTTTAGGCTTCATTTGCATACCAAATGAGGGCTGGAGTGGAGCACAGAGGCCTGGCCTGAACTTATTTGGGTACTGATGGCTATCTGGCCAGCAGGTCACGCAAGGCAGGATATAAGAGTATCCATCAGCAGGCCTGACCAAACAGATGCAACAAAGACGCACAGAAGCAAATACGTCTGCCTGCATGCACAAGGTCAAACCAACAACAGTTTTATTCTAGATTTGTGATCAGGTTGAAGAAATACTCAGATCCTATACTTCAGATTTTATGCAGCTCGGAATTCCATTTGTTCTCTAAAAGGCAAATCTGAAGGGATGGAAATGAAGATAATTAGTGAAGTGGGAAAGGAAGGGTTAAAACTTTAGTACGTTGTCTGTATTATCTATTTTATTTTCTATTTTGTTCTTCTTTTTTTTCATTTTCTTTTACTGGGCCTCACAATCGCATGAGACAGTGCTATCATGCAAATTAAGGGAATACGAAACTACAATATTTTCTTCAGGAATGCAGCAGAGTAGAAGAAGAAGGACGCACACAACATACATGGATTTACATACATGGATACATGGAATTACGAATGTAAAATATTTGAAGTGCCAAAGTGCTTTTAATAGTACTACAAAGCTCTTGGTTATATGGTCAGAAATAGGGCTAATACAGGAGCATTTATTCAAGAGCACAATATAATACCACAGATTATTTATTCATGGCGCGTATGGTTAATTTGTTGCACAATCGTTTGTGATGGCCTTTTACCTGACTCACCTTTAATGCCGTAATCCTTATTGTGTTTGTGTATTGCATGCACCTTCAGCACCAAATATCTTGGGGATTAAAAGAGATAGGGCAGATCTGTGACGAGCAGCAGGACAGGCTCTCTTCACTGTAACCTTTCAGCTGATGTGTGGCTCACGTTGTGATCTACGTCACAGCTCATCAACTGAGAAAAGAAGGAGCGGTGACTCATATTTGTTTTATCTGCAGAACATTTCCATGTGCCCCCTCACTACTAATCTGCATTCAGTATCCAGGGTAACTAAGGAAGCTGTATCTGCCCTCAGGCCTTCAACTGAATCAATGTTGCTTTTGTTGTGCTTTGGGAATTCACCACAAACAACAGATGGCCTTCGCATGAAGTCTTCTTAAAGACGTTTGTATTTGCTTGGTCACAAAATACGCAACATGAGCGAATCATTTTACTTGGACATAATATTTCATCTCTGTCATTAATCAGGCTGCAAAAGAAAAATGACCTAATTACTATGTCAGATCATCTTATGTGTCCTTTTTGGACCTAACTTTTGTTATATTATTGATGTGAAGTAATGTGTTCTTACTCTTCAAATCAGCATTTGCTTTTAGAAATATTTCATTATTTGCCTACAGGGTGATCAAAACCTTCCTTTGAATAAAACTTTATCTGAATTTTGAACAGAGTTGCTTTGATTTTCCCATAGAAGTGGAGGAACAGCATGCAGAAAGGAAATATACTGAAGTTTTTATCATTTCAAAACTGGTTGGCAACAGTGTGCTGCATTTGCATTATAAGAGCGATAACACTGTTTTTCAGTATTAATAAATCTCTCCCATATTTCCGTGGGTATCTACTTATTTTTGGTATGGTTAATGTGTTGTTAGCTGAGATACTGCCAGATCTTGAACTTGAGAACTCTGAGACAAGTACATGTCCAAGCACTCTCGACACTGCATAGTGCAAAACTAAACCAATATAACCTTCCGTCCATTCACACTGTTGTCTTGCTGTATTGATGAAAAAAAAAAAAAACTCGAAACATGACAGAAGCAGGAAACAGCCAAGCTGTAAACATGGAAACAGCTGGATGTAAAAGGAGGGAAACCCCACAGAAGGACTCTGTTTTCAGCCGCTGGACAACACCTCAGTTAAACGCTCAGCTGAATGCCTCGGCTGTGTGTGTGGCGTTGCAAAACTCTCAAACTATTCATAAAAGACTTCACCACAAGAGGCTTGCTGTCCTATACAGCTCATGCATTATGGTATCTATTTACATGTTTATGCATCACATCACACTTACTATTTGTGTCCAAGTGACAGACTTAAGACAGAGATCAGTGTGATACGCAGCCTCAGTGCTGTGCATTCAATTTCCGCCGTTGGTGTGCTGAAGGGTCAGAAATATATTGTTTACTACACACACACACTAAAGACAAATCAAATGTTGAATATCAAACCCTCCTAATAGAAATGTATGACAGCTGTTAGACAGAAGGTCTAACCAAAAAGGCATAATGTAATATTAAAGTAGCACCACCCTGATTCATTTGTATGTCGATATTTAACATTGCATGTCCTGTAGCGAATAGACACGCTGTACGATAAATTGAACAGCACATGAGACTGATCTTGAATTGTCTGATAGCATATTCATTAATGATGAATAATGGATAACAATCATCACAAGGGCTCTGAAAAGTCATAAACACAATGTTTAGCCACGAATGGCTTGTAAGTGTCCCCAAATGAAAGACCTCATCACTCAATATGCAGCATCTGTCCATTCAGTGCTTTGTGTTGTTTTATCCACCTGTCTCCCTGGCCTGCCCTTCTGCTCAGGTGACTATGAGATAATTACACAGATTTACATTGTCTTAGAGGAAATTGGAGGACTTAGCCCAGGTGTGATGTATAAAGGGCCCTCATTACACTGATCACCACTCAACCAATGATTTTTACAAAGTCCCTCGCCAATTAGCTCTCCGTCTGCAACATGCCAGCAGCAGAGCCCCCTCACTGTCTTAGTATATAAATGAATGGAAAACATCACTTCTTTGGTGTTGTTTCTTCGACTTTATATTTCAAATTGTACACTGAACATTGGTCGTTGCCTGGTTGTGAGGTGATTTAAGTCTAATTTCTTTTCACAAAGCCAGGGAATCACCAAGGGAGAAGCGTGCACACCAGCGGTCTGGCAGCCACAGCCGTGCTCTGACTTGTCGCTTGCCACCAGCAGCGGGTAATTGGCCCCCAAAGGATTTAGGGTGGGATGGTGTGTATGGATGGTGCGGCCGTATCCCATAATCTCCAGTGGGGCATGTTACCATAGAGAAGCAGAGTGAAGCATACCAATTATTATTGCATCTTATTCCACAACACACCTGTTTGGCTCATCTGGTGGTTGGTTTCAAGCCAAACTGCTGCAGTGATGAGTCCAACATCCACAAAAATCGATAACTAATGGATAAAAACTTCGTAAGAAATCATTCATCAAACCTGCTCATGCCAACTAATGAAGTCGTATCACATGCATCCCCAAATAACTTCACTCGCTTTTTTGAGGAACGTGAAGTTAGGTTTCTGTTTTTCTCACAGGTTCTGAGTTACTTTGCTATTTGTGAAAGAAATGTCAGAATTAACATCAATGAGTCTGACTTGTCTCAACAGGATGTGAACCGGGACGCTGATGTCAAAGGCAAACACTCCCTTATTCTCCAACACAACCTCTTTCCATACATAGACACTATTTTTTGCTTCACACAAAACTTTGCTGCTGAATGGCATTAATTTATTATTTCTAAAGGAAAAAGATTCAAGCATGCTGCTGTAAAGCAATTTTTGTTCCCGTTGTCACATTTCTTTTTTTATTGGGGTGGGGGGGGGTTTCAATAAATGAATATTAAAAATTGTGACAATGAGTAAGAATTTGGACAGCAAGCCAAAGAAAATGTGTGATAAAGCTGGAAATGCACCAAAACGATGTAATGACTCTTCCATCAAACCAAGCTCTAAGTAAAAATCAAAAGTGAAAGTAGAAACAGGTTTTTACGCTTGATAACCGCAGAGGCATAGATTGATTCTTCACTCTTCAGCGAAACTCTGATCTTACCACAGCTTTCACCACCTCTGTTTCCTGTACACACACAAAAAAAAAAGAAAGAACAACTGGCTTGATCAGATGAGAAAAGAGTGACACAAAGAAAAAAAAAATCTACAGTTGCTCTCTCTCTGCTTTCTCTACTGTTGACAAAAGGTTAAAAATTAAAGAGTCACACATTCACATCCACTTATTGATGTTCAAAGGACAATTTCACGATTGATTTTAATTCATTATCAGAGATAAAATGCTTAAATGAGATGTCAGATGTCAATAAATGTATTGGGTACTATTTAAACTCAATGAATGTGCATAGAAAGAGGATTCTTTTTTTAATTAATTGTTTTTTATGTTTGGGTTTACTTTGTCTTGAGTGTACACATTGTAAAAAGCAAAACAAACTGCTTTGCTGTGTAGCTGAGTTGATTTTAAGCCATAAAGTCCGGAGGAGAAATGCATCATCACATCGTCTAAGAAGTAATGATGCTGTGAACTGCACTTTGCTGCATAAGTTCGATGCCTCTGACTGGATTCTCATCTCTTTCAAACCTAAATGTTTGCACATTGACTGAAACAGCCACGCGCATGACACATGCACCCACACGCACTGTCAAACACACCTGCGGAGCTGCTGGGTCAAGTTTCAGTCATTCACAGTCGAGACGTTGCAGTTTGTTTAGGAAATGAGTGTAAATGCTGACCTCAAGGTCACCATTCATTGTGCCCAACTTTAAATAGCATGTGAGCCGAACTTGGCATTATCAAGCTGTAAAGGGCTTGGTTGTGTGTTCATCCAAGGCCATTATGTGACAGTGTACCATCTCCAAACACACCTGCCTGTTTCTTCAATAAGACTCTCTATTTGGTCTCATGTAATTATCTTTCTGTCTAATGTGTGTACTAAAGCATTAGAATGCAGGGAATGGCAATGAGTCATCAGAGAAAGAGTGGGCTGAATGAAAAGTATGAATGGCACTAATTCAGAGTAAGTGCTCATTACACAGAGAAAGGAAGCATCATCCTCTGAAGCTGTACATACATATTTGATTAATAGTCTATGTTTGCTCAAAGTACAGAAATATAAGTAAATGAATACATTCATCCTGCTCAGTCCAGTGATCTGGGCGTTTGTGCATTTAGAAGATCAGAAGGTTTGACTGTAAGTGCCATGGCTGCGGTGTCAGTGTTAGCCTCTGGGGTTATTGGGCACAAATACGTTACTGCTTCCACTTTTGATATTCAGAGTAAGCTTGAGCGGCGCCGCAGTTCATGTTCATGATGAAGACAAAGTATTTACATTGTCTCTTCAGCAAACCGACACGCAACTGCCAGGAAGTTTGCCACGTTAGTTTTGGATCTTAATGTCCTGACTCACTGACAGGTTGACAGGCCAACTTCCAGCATGAATGAGTGCTGCTGCTGTTGTAGGAACTTCGACTTTCAGGGTTTGTGTTCGACCAGAAAACTCCCCTCTGACAGTGTCTCATCTAAAAAGTACCTTTGGGGACCAGGCACAACAGAAGAGGATGTACATTGAGATCCTGGCTCATTTAGTGAGTTTTGTCTTGTCTGAACCTGTGTGAATTTCTGACCTCATTATTTCAGTCAGGTTTTTATTCAGTCAGTTCGACAGATATAAAATTGTTAGGAGTGTTAACATGAACCTTACGTGGCAGGGTGTTAGTCTTCACCAGACCTCATCATAGCACTCATGTATATCATGGCCAGGTGCGTATTTTGTAGTTGGTATGATGATGATTATGGTACAGATGATTAAAATGTTTCTAATTCTTCTGTTTTTGAGATTCAGCAGTTCATTGTCAGCATGACATCCTATATCTGGGGGGGGGGGGGGGGATAAGACATTGTTTCATTTTAAGGGGGTAAAGTCAATATAACCAGGATTAGTTAATTAGGAGGTTTTAGGACTTCATTAATTTTCATTACTTCATCTTCATTCCAACATCAATAAATGTATGAGACCTTCCACGTGTATTAAATGTGTCAGAAATCTTTATGGATGTAGTAACGAATGTGGTGCTTTTAAAACACAACACGTTACTTTTACTCAGAGCTATAAAACTTGAACCAGGTGTTCAATTCAGGAGGAACATTTGGAAAACAACAGGCCAGAAATGTGGCAGCAAATATATTTCATTTCTGAAAAATCAAAGGGGTATTCTGTGATTCTGGTCAATGTTGTTTTTGTCAGCATTAAAAAGTCCCTCCAGTACGATGTACGATATAATCACATAATTTGCTGCTTTCTCATGTCGTAATGCTACACCTTTTTCTGTAAAGCAAAAATATGGTCTGTACATTCACTGCGTGTTGAGTAATGACTGATCTCTCCCACAGAGTGTATCATGGGATCTGGCTGCAGGATAACAGCAGGTCTGCTAATGATGCAAGACATGTTTATGATGTGGAGGCTCTCGGGGGAGGTCGGGTTCAGGTGAACAGGTGAGTCACAAAGCGCCCCACTGGGACCAGTTTCTAAGAAACAGCCCTGTACCAGCCAGCATCCTCACCTCAGCCTCACCCCTCCACTTCCTCTGTGTGTGTGTATTCGGGCCGTGGCAATAACAAATTTACTTTTGAAACATAAAAATTGGACGTCTGTCATTGAAATAAATCTTGTTGTATGCAAGTTTTTTTTTTTTTTTTTAATTGAATATATCAGTCAAATAAACCGCAACACAATAGCATAGCTGCCATTTGACTACGTTTCCCAGAGGCTTCACGCCCTTCTGCACTGTTTGCTGAACTGAAAACAATCACTCTGTCAGGATAGAAAGAAGCAGACCTTTCAAAATGCTCATGATAATCACTCCAACTCTTTATGCATTCATTTACTAATAGTTGAAAGAGAGCAGCATCTCCTGTGCTCTGTGAGGAAACCGTGAGATGAGTGCACCCTGAGCAGCCAGACATAATACAGAACGAGCTGCTGCTGACAAATGCTGACAAAGGTGGCACTGCCTTTAGCTGGTTCTCCGCAATTTTACTGTTTGATTTGCTGGATCCCCTCGTTTATTGTTCCTCACAGGACGTTTCCTGGAAATCTAGTATGTGCAGTAGATTATGTTTGTCTCCACACACGTCACATGTTCCTTACTTGCTCATGTGTTTTGTGTTTCTGTGAGAATTCAGCCCGTGAAGCCATCACAGACGCACTGCTTCTCATCACTGTCTGTTGGGAGTAAATTACTGCTGAGAAAAAAGGTTGCAATTAAAGGAGATTTATAGATCAGGGAAGAGAGATACCGTATATACCATATATTACAGTCAGGCTGTACCTCATCTGGCAAACCAATGCCAAAACTCTGACGTCATGAACAACCTGCTTTTAAGGGCTATAGAGTGTTACTGACAGGTGATGTGAGTGCACTGCACATCTATACCACTTAATGACTTTCATGAATTTATAATGTTACCCTTGTGTTCTTTCTTCCTCATGCAGAAAGTGCTCATGTTCCTCCAATTCCGCATGAAGAAAAAGGTTATTGGTCTGATGTTTTAGAGGAAATGGACTTTCCTTTGCAGTGATTAGATTCTAAAAAAAATTCTTGTCCCGTTATGTTCGAGCTCAGTGTGCAACAGGACTTCAGAGACATGCACCTGCTGTAAATAGTCATATGAAGATAGTAAAAGCTGCACCTGCCCAATTTGAAAAGTGCCTTGAGATAAAAAGACAGAAAAATTAGCTTGGCTTGATGTCATTGTGTTTGAAACATAAAATGTGCACCATAGCTGCCTTTACTTTGAAGGGCCACAGTGCCTGTATAATGAGCTAATCGAGGAACTTCCATTCAGCAGAAAGTCACCAGTGCAACATGGCCGTGAACAACAGACAGAACATTTGGCTTCTAAAAAGGAGCAAATGGAAGTGATGTGGAAGCTCCTGTCAAAGAGCGGTCATCACTTTTCCAACCCACCACATCAGCTTTGACCCTGAACAAATCTGTCTCTCTCCTGAAGTCATACATATACAAGTAAATGATCGGCAGGTTTTGTTCTTTTGTTTGAATGAGGAAGAAATAAGTATCAAAGTCCACAGGCCTAAACATTACCTGGCCCTCTCTGCCACACAGGGCCGGGACTGTAAGAGAGCTACACATTAACGCGTTCTGTACACCAGCTTTCTCAAAGCTCAGCCAGGATTTTTACAACCCTCCAAACACACCCTTTGGATGAGGATGCCGCTCTGTCAACACTGCAGTCCCCAGACACCAGGCTCTTAGGTTCATCTGGTCCTCCCAGCCAATCAGAGAGAAGCAACTAGGTGCAATACAGCCCCATGAGAGCCTATGGGAGAGCAGAAGCCATGGAGACCAGCTGTTCATTGAGCGGCGATGGGCTATGAAGTGTTGAAGGTGCAGGTAGAGTGTGATGCTGGTGTTTTATTGCCAATTCACTGTGCATGGGAGTGTCACTGCGTCTGATCTGTGATCATTCGGAAAGACAACGGCATCAAAGCGAATCGACATTTCAGATGGTAGCTGCATTACACAATAGCATACATGCTGCATGAACCAGCTTGAATGTATAAATGTACCAGCATGACTCGCCTTCAGCTGTCCTCTGTACCTCTAACAACATTTCATACCAGCAACCAGAAGAGAAAATATTGCCCTTGTCTGCATTTCTCACATGTCAAACCTTCCCGCTCCATCTCCACAGTCTGGATTCCATAAGGTTGGAGGGCAAAGACACTCAATAGATGTGGGAACACCTTCAGCTTTAACCCCAGCTGACCTACCTCTTGAAGAAGCGTGACCTCTGCCCTGGGAGGTCACCCAAGCTTTCCATCTCTTTCCAGGCAAAGCAGAGCAAAGCAAGCCCGCAGAGAATCTTCAGACAAATTGCTTTAACTCCTATCTCCACTTGAACGGCACAGAATGCGAAATGTATACTGTGCAGCTCATCCAGAGCTGCGAGACCGACTGTATTTAACCGTGAACTGGGAAAAATCAAGGCAAAGATGCTGGCAGCTGTGATGTGTGTTGAGAGGAATGCACCAGTGTTATCACTCACTGAGTTATGCAAGAATGGTTCGGTGGAAACCTTTGCCTGGTACAGTGCTGGGCCTTAACCTTCTTGTGCACAGGCTGAACACACACTCAACAGGATGCTGGCACACACGCACACACCAATGCAGATACACAGACGAGCAGATCCTGCCCTCAGGATTTTATAATTGCCCTCAGTAAATGGGAGGCAGGCAGACACACAGAGACCGCCTGGGTTATCACACACACCACCAAGACTCCCCATTTTTCTCCTGAATTTCCTATTTTTAGATTTCTAAATTTCTATAGCAGGTTTTTCCTCAGAGGGCAATGGGTGCACGGGAGGCATAAGAAGGAGAGGGCTTGTTTAAGTGCACCTTTGTAGCCTTAGCCAAAATAATTTTTTTTTTTTTTTTCCCCCACAAGCATTTAGTGTTTCTTCAGTTTCCTTAGCAAATCAAACAAATCATCGTTTCATGTCTGTAAAAAATCAGAACTGTTGATCTTTTCAAATACAGGCTCTTAAGTGATAAAAGAAAAATATTACAGCTCTAGTGAATAAAGTGAGTGATGGAAGGACACATCTTTACGACTTAGATTCTCAGTTTACTGTGAGTCGCTATAAGCATATCAGTATATTAGGGCAATAAAATGCTACTGGGCTGCCTTCGAGGTCTGAGGCTCTATCCCTGCTCTTGATGAATTAGTGTCATCACAGAATTTGTGTTTTGCTATTGCTTCTTTAGCATTAACTGTCGTTTGCTTCCAGTCCAGAGGAAACATTGCAAGTTCGAACTCCCTCCATTAGTGGGAAGCTGCACTCTGGTCTCGTCTCTATCACATGCTTCCTTCTACTGAACTTAGTTTGCCAACAATCTCACTGTAGCCTCTAATCTGCCCACCGAGCATTTTGATAACCTCTTGTGTTGAAAAAGTAATGATGGCTGAAACTCACCACCACCTGCTCTGGAGGAAAGCTTACAAAAAGCTCTTCTGATAAGTCGTTCATCAGGAAAATATTAGACGTGAAGATGAAGTTATTGATATTTGCTGCTCCTGCTCCACATTAACATGTCATGTGAAGACCTTCAACCTCAAACCTGTTTCTTTTTCTTTTATTGATATAATAAGTGATCTTTTTTTACATTCAGCTGCACTTTTTTTTTTTTTTTTTTTTTTTTTTTTTAGTAAATTGAGAAAAGAAAATAGTTTTTCCTTTCTCTCTCTGTCTCTCTGCTGTAAACATTCAGCGGGGAGCAAAATGAATCCAGGGACTCCGGAGGGTGAACACAGCCAGTTATCAAGCTGCAGCCTCGGGCCACAGAGCTGTATAGAGTGACGGTGAGGTGAGGAAGAGTGGTATCAGATGAACACATGAAAGAGGGAAGTCTCTGGATTTAAGACTTTTTTGTCTTTGTGGGTTCAAAGGAGACAGCTGTTGACTGCACAAGGCCCAGCTCTATTCATGTGGGGGCACCGCAGACAGAGACCACGCCAACATGTACACACACTCTTCAAAGGAAGGTGTGTGTACACACAAGTGTGTGCTTCTCCCCACAGGTTCACACTATCATTACAATCATAGAACATTTCTTTATGCACAAAGTAATCTGAATGTATTGTAATAAACTAATATGCTATTACTCACAGTGAAGGTTCGGAGCAGCTACAGTGCTCTTCTGTATTTACAGGTATGATATCAAACTTATGGCAATAAGACAGACCGCACACTTTAAAGGAACTGTTCAAATTTTCGGGAAATACCCATTTTATTATCTTGCATCTATCCTGCATCAGAAGATTTCAATCTCTTTCAACTCTGTGGCTCTACAGAGCTATCTTAGCACAAGCACTTGATGAAGTCTGGCTACCGCCCTAATTCCATTTAGTAATATACTAAAAAAAAAGAAGTGATAGTTACACAAACTGAAAGTGATAGATCAAATTATCTAAGATACCTATCTATAGTTTGTGTATAAACTGAAGTGGGTTCAGATTGACGTATTCCACTGTCTCAGAAGCTGAAGAATAAACTGCTGTGGAATAAGCTGAAAAATGTAATTTAGCCACCAGAAATTATTTTTCTCAAGAGAAGGAAATACCAGTTTAGTATATATCGTGCCTTTAAACCTGACTTTTATCATACATCTTGTTAAATGTGTGAAGTTAATTTCACCGCTGATGTCAAACAGTGCGCAGATAGAGAAGTGTTTGCTATGCTAAGGTGTTGTGTATTGTTTATTTTCTAAGAAACATGATGGACTGAAGTCGGTGGAAACTTATAAGACAATTTTGGAAACATTACAGTTTCAAAGTGGGAGGCGCTACAGGCCCCGCTTCACGTTTTTCATAGATGACACTAGAAAAAGTTGATGCACTTCTACAGCTTTGGAGGCATCAGAAAGCTTCTAAAAGCTACATGATAGAGAATTATTTTGGCGAGGGGTGCAGAGTCTGGTCTGGTCTGTTACTGTGTTGTAACTTGTGCAGATGGTATCATCATTCGAGGAAGTTGCCAAGGACTGTCATTAATTTCGGTTTGCAACTTTGTAAGTGTGAAAACACAACACAGTCCAATGTTTCCTCTGCTTCTTCATGCTGCACTTCATTTAATGCACTTTTGTTTTGAGAACATATAAAAAGCTTTGTGTTATTGGGCCACCTGAGCTCAGGTAAGAAAAAGGATTAACTGTATGACACTAGTGAGGTCAGAAAATACATTTTATTCACGGTTTATTTAACAAGTGTACTGCAATGATCCAGTCAGGAGTTAAAAGTTATGAGATGTTCCAAACATGTACGTAAGTGTACGTTTTTGAATGAGGTTCAACAGGTGAACAGAATATTCCTGACCGAGACTAAAAGTCAAATCTGTCTTGCCTGCAGCAAATTTTGTTCCTGCTTTCTGAGCTGACTCATTACTGCACCACATCTTCAGTTGATATTTGCATCAAAGGCAAATCAGTCAGCCTCAATGACCGGGAGAGTCTGGAGAGCTGAAGCTACACAGGAGAGCACATGATACAGCAGAACGGGATACAGGAAAGGCTACAGATCTGTCTCCCCAGTTAGTCTTAGCCTGTAAGGCATTTTCAGACTTTCATATATATATATATATATATATATATATATATATATATAAAATAAAAGTCTGAAATGCTAGCTTATTTTATATATATATATATATATATATATATATAAAATAAGCTAGCATTTATTAAAATGGTCAAAGTATACAAAGAGGATGGATAAAATTGCAGTAACATGCAGCATTATATATTGCACGTTTCACCTTTTCTCTGATCTCCTCTACAGTGAACCAGCGGTGGCTCGACTCCAACTCCCATACTCCCAAAGACTTGACTTGGATTTTCCTACGCAAATAACTTTGCATCCACTGAGCGGATGCAGTAACGGCTGCATGAGACAAGGCTGCTCTGTCGTGCTCAGGTCTCTTTCTGACCTCTTTTGCTTAAATCAAACCAAAATGCAAAACTGGCTTCAGCAGCAGACATTACTAGGACAACACCGTTTGTCAACACAGTTCATGAGACCGAGATGACCACCAGCGACACCGATGATGGTTATTTATTCTTCTTTTTTTAGATCTGGTAACTATGTGGGGGAAAATAACAGCATCAAGCTGTCTGAAAATATGTTTAAAATTTTAAATGGATAAAAACCTACCAAATAAATCCTGCTGACACTTTATCTGCTATTATTCATGGGTTCCAACAGGCAGACAGATAGTTAAACCTGCACTGTATATTTTGGTTTAGGCTAATCTCCAAAGAAAGGGCAACGCATATCATTTGAGTCTCATTGGGCATTAATTAACTTGCTTCCCATCCAATTTACCCATCTGTTGTGGTGAGTCTCTCTACATATGGGCTTTATTCTCCTATAGGAAATGTAATGACCACCTTCTCAATAAAGCCGCAGCGACAGAGGCCTCAACAGCAGGCTGACTACAATGAGAGCAGGATGGAGGAGGGGGGCTTACAAGTCGTGGCATGGGCAGGCTATTGAAGTGTTAAGTGGGAACACAGTAGTTAAGAGACGGCAATACATCAAAACAGCTGCTCGGGTGACTTGTTGTCACATTGACACTTATAAAGTGGAGAGTTGTGATGACTGTCATACAAACAGGACCTGCTCGTTCCTATTGCGGTCCGTTTTATAATTACTTGTGAGCAAAAACACCACAAGCTGGAATTAGGCCGTGTTCAGGTACCCAGAGAGTGGAGTGGCGCTCGGCTGATATTGCATCAGTGGGAATCCCATCATGGCAACCAGGTGCCTGCAGCGAGCCTGAGAGAGGGAAAGGAGAGCGGAGAAAAACAATGTGTTCATTCCACATCTCACCTCCCGATGTGAACAGGCTCATCAGTGCAACTTGAATGTGTGCATATTCAAATATGTTAATATGATTCACGCTGATTGTACATGTAGTCTCTGTCTGACGTGTGTTACTCCGTTTGAGTCGTTGTAATGCAGAACAAAGCACAATAAATCTGTGTGTCATTAATCATTAACCGCCAGTGACAGAGAATTAACCGAGGCTGCTCAATAATGAAGCCATAGATATTATTCACTTTCTGCAGGGACTTTTGGTCTGAATAGTCTTTCATGCTTTCTTCTACATGAGTAAAATGTGTCTCAGGACCTTTAGTTTCTTATATGCTATTGTGGTTTATGTGACACGCGGGAGCAATAATGTAATGGGATGTACTCTCATGTTCTTTCATTTCATTAGGTTGGACACTTTGGTCATTTTAACTCCACACCTCCCTCTAATGATTTTCGGTGGGCATGCACAAGTGTCTTTGTGTATGTTGTGATATTTAAAAGACAGTGTCACCAGTAGTGAGAGTGCCCTTATGTGACATGAACAACACACTTTAAAGGAGCTGGGAATTACTTTGGTGCAGCCAATACCTGCGATCGACAAGAGTAAAGCATCTTTCTTCATCTTCCAAAGTCCCGAGTAGAACCATGCAGGTGTATTTTTCCAGTTATGAATTATGTGGCAAAAAAACATTTCAATGAAATATAAAGTAATAGAAAAGATAAAACGGCTGGATCAGAGAGAGTGTCTGAAAAATCGAATTGAGCCTGAAGCGGCTGATTGTATACTGGAGGGATTGATGATGCCTTCCTTTGATCATTATATTCTCCTCCTCTTTTGTCTTATTCTACTGAGAGGCTGAAAATATGTGATGTGGCAGCTGTCACTTTTTAAAAATCAAGCTCTGGAATGAAAAAACACAAAAACAAAACAAGATTCCCATCTCTGACAGCCAACAATTGCTCTGTTGTGTCAGACATTTTAGAAAAGTAAGGTGATCCGTGGGGAAAACTCGGTTGCTGCATTCACAAAACAATAGCAGCAGCGTTTCCTCCCTCCACCCAAACAACCCGGGTTTTCATTGTACGAACCACATCAGCAAATCCTCAGCAACTGTTCAACTGCTGGCGCTCTTGTTTTTGTACGCGCAATGAAAAGCCACTGATATGGTGCAACTTGTTGATGGAACAACAGGTGTGTAGTGACACTGTAAACAAAGCAACCTCATCTTGAATTGCTGGTTCTTCTCCCAGCATCCTGTGATGTTTTCCAAAGCCCGCTGCTACTGAATATCGGAGGACAAAGAGGAGCAAGAGGCTGATGGCAAAGTATTTTGTCACTGTGAGAAATTATCAAGCCTCATGTCCTCAACTTACTCCCCGTTTGTGCTCCACTCAAGGCGCCGCACTTTGTAACTAACAGTTGACTGCCAAGAAATCACGAGCTACTGATTAGCGAAGGTTCAATACATTTACTTGTAATAATCAGAGTAAGGCAGCACTCCAGATATGGGATATATTATTTAAAGAATGGTATTTATCTGATTATCTCATAAACCCCGTTAGCACCAAACAGTCAGGAGGACGTAGAGATTTTTGACTGGTGTGATGTGATTGACTGCGATTGGGATGTGAATCCATACTGCATTTCTGTTTTCCATTTTCCACCTAGAGTGGAAGCACACCAACAGCAATCTGCGTCTTTTATTCAGTTCTCTATCTACTCATGTGCTAACTAATTATCACAAACCACAGCTGCAAAAAATAAGACACCAAGCCTTTCTACGTCCTAGTTTTTGTGACGCTGCATATTGCTGCTTCTACTGTGCAAAAATAGATGTAAAATGCTGGATTAAAAATGGAAATAAACCAGCTTTTATAAAATGTTCCAAACTTAAGGGTCAGCTATTCAATGACCTTCAAAAGGTCAGATATGACCCAAATGAGGAACAGTGATCATCCCACTCAGGGTTATTCCAACCTGGAGATGTACAGTAACTGTACAAACATAGTGAATGTCTGAGTCATGAGAACAGGATCAATAATCTGTTGTAGTCCTTCCACCTCGCTGGATGAGAGAGAGCGTTACTGAGAATAGAGAGTCTGCTTTCTCTCAGTGGAGCTGAAAGAAAGGAACGACTGTATTGAGCCACACAATATCCTTAGAACATTATGAAAGTAGATAAACCTGGTAGCCTTCGCTGAAGACACAAAAGTACTGCCTCAGTTTGTCATTTTATGATGGAGTCAGTCAGCGGCAGCATCAGGTTTAAGCACCAACCACCTGCCAAAATCCGCCTTTGTTTGGATGTCATTCAGACAAAAACTGGAGCTCAACAGGGCTGTGATTACCGTGAGGTTTGGGCCGAGGGTTGGTTTCTTTACAAGGTGGACAATGAATGGTTAAGATATTCAGGCACAGAGCCAGAGTAAGGAGAGTAAAGAGCTGATAGCATAATGGTTTAAAGCAAAGGTTAAAAAAACAAAAAACTAACTTGTTCTGACTCAGCAACATTTGTTTGCAGCATAAAAGCAAGATTGATTGATAGCTTGTGAAGAATGAGCTTTTCATTTGATTTCTGCGTGAGATCAGAAACTGTCACGTTCAATCCTGAGATTTTTCAGGTTTAAATCTTTCGTCTTCGTCTCCTGTAAGCAAAGTGAGTTCAATGGCAGCGAGGTGAAGAAAAATCTGAGCTGGTACAGCGAGGAAAACAAGAATTTCACACACTGGTGATGTGGATGTGCCTGGAAGCAGTGAGCTCTGATATCAAGATACATGGAGAATACTAATGGTGAAAGGAGCCACTGGGTTCACAGGAGGAGGGAGCAGATCTGTGAGCAAGTGTGCCCCCTGTGGGCGTCGACGGTCCTCTGCTCCTTTGACCTACTGAAAGTAAAAACTAAAACTCCACTAAAGAGAATTGCATAAATACACATCGAAATGCATGGTTGGTGGAAAGATGACACAATGTTCAACAGACCTGGGCAATTATCAGTAAGAAAATAAAGTAAACTCCCGTACTATGCAGGACTGTTGCGTGTCTTCAGACAGGAAGTGGTTTTTGGTTTGAATATCTGTGAAAGTACAGCACAGGGAACAACACTCGCGTCTTTTATTTCCTCAGCATCACTAGATGGCACTCTCAGCCCATCCTGTCTGCACTAGACCGGACATTCAGACACGCAGATGGAAAAGATAGCTATTTTAATTTACACTGTGTCATTTGATGTGTTTTGATATACCCCTTTTCTTTATTAATGCTGAAATAGACTAAAGCAGTCAAAGCATCGCATAACAAAAGCACAGTCAGGAACAAAAGAGGGCAATAGGACATAATGTGTCTTATATAATATGTATTTGATTAAATTTTGAATATTTTAAACGGCTTTTCATAAAATCGACATATCCAGTGCATTTTTTAAAAGAAGTTGCTTTAGTAGCAGCTCTCCACTTAGAACACGTTTTATTTTTCACCTTTGGATAATTTCTATCCACTGAAGTGTGTTCGAAGCTCCCACGTTAGTGTTCAACGTGAGATGCAACACTGTATTTCATTCACAATGTTAGCAAGAGGTCGTGGCTGTTTATCACCATTAAAGGTCAGAACTTAAGTTCTTCAAAGACACTGTCTCCAAATGGAACAACAAATACAAGAATTTGAAAATAATAGTGAATAATTGTGATAACAGCGAAAGTGTACAGTTTGCTTTCAAATTCATTTCTTTTCAGCTTCACTAATACGAAAAGAAAAACGGGAAATTTATGGAGAGCTGTTGCTTTGTGGCAGCTCTCAGCCGTCAGAGCTGTCATTCTGACCTCAGAGAGGAAGTCACTGCTAAAGCGCTGAGTCATATGCCAAAGCCATCTGAGCTGTAAAACAATTAGGACTAAGAAGTGGCACGCAGCAGCATTTCAGAGGAGACACTGCACAGACGGAAAACACAACCTGCTGACCTGCCGTTTATCTCATCTGTGGAGCAACTCAAGTTAAAAGCTGTGAATGCCAAATAGGTCATAACATCCTCAAATGTTGCACATTCAGAAATAGGGACACGGTTCAATCTGATGTTCCTATCAAACCAAAGATATACTTTTTTTTTTTTTTTTGCCCTCCACAACAAGAATGAAGGTAAGTTGAAAGTTCATTGTCGTGACGTTTAACCTGTAAACAATCACATGATTTTTGTGACATAATGAATATAATCATTATACAGATATGGCATGTCTCTTAGCTGTGTTTTTCACAAGGTACTGTCTGGTCAGAAGAAGTTGATGTGGAGAAGGACGTAATGAAAGGGAAGCTTTCATTTCAACATGCATTAATATGGGATTCATATTTAAAGGGATGGACATGAAAGAAGTGCTACGGCATCATGTGAACAATGCTGGTTAGACACCTTCTTATCCATGATGCTAATTATTTATCTGCCTGAAATAAAGCTTTCAGCTGTCCTTACCCTTTACTGCAGAAGCAACACAAGATAATGGTAATCAAATAAAAACCCAAAATATTCAGATCATCTGCAAACAAATGTGGCAACAACTAACACCATAAAAGGAATATAGTAATAGTAAATCCGATTTACTTACCATGGAGCAAACAAGGCGGTGCTTCACAGAATCAGCTCCTGTTGGTTTGAAATGTTACATGTTAATGCAAGTTCATGAGTTTTTTTTTTTAAATAGACCTTGGTAAGAAAAGTGTACAGTACTACACCTAAAAACACGGCTGTCAAAGTGCACCATGAAACTTAGCTTTCAGTGAAGTTAGCACAGTCAGCTCTGGGTTCATTGGTGAAGTAAGATGGGAAAAATAAGCTTTTTATTTCATCCAACTTGCCTAGCAGTGACTCTACATTCAGAAGACTTTTTCAAAAAAATGACTCTAAGAACAGCCCACAAGACATAAATGCCCACCAGCTCCTTAGAAAACAGTTCCATGTTTATTGCAAAATATTTTAGTACAGAATACAACTGAAAAAACATCAACAGAGGAGGAATGGACAGTAAGGCCAACATCAGAACTCCGAGAGCTGAACTGTACAAACACCAATAGTAACGTTTGCTGCTTTATTTGTGTTTTTATACATAAATTGTTTCCTGCCCTCGCAGCAACCTTGAGGGGGACAAATGAAAAACTCAAACATCTTCCCCATTTTTCTAAAATATTATTGCCTTTTCCTGTAAACCCATCAACTTAGAACACCAATGGACAATCCGTAAAACGGTGAAATTTCTATTAGAAAGTTGTTGCTCAATTGATAGTGTCTCACAAAATATAAATATATATATACTTGTAAAAAGCTCCACACTTTATGGGACTCATAGTATGGAAGTGAATGTAGCATTGCTTGTCACTGAGAACATGAGGAGGTTGGGAGCACTACAGCTAAAGTTAGCTCAACTGCAAATGCCAGGACTGTAACCAAGTGTGCTGAGATAATACTTCATATTTTCATCTAAACAAAACGCCAACATTAATCAAAGTTTGCTTTTAGTTTACTTCACACTGCTGGAATAACTGAACCCTCGCTTGAGCTTGGAGGGGTTTAGCATAGTGCGTCTAGATATATTGGGGCGTGCATGCCCATGCACATCCTCATGCGATTTGGCACTGATGTAAAAGTTCTTTCCTCAAAGTAAACCTTGCGGTAAACACATCTCAGTCGCTCCAGCTCCTTCTCTTACATCTTTTTTTTTTTTTTTTTTTTTTTAATACACATAAAAAAGGCAGAATGAGACAGGATACATTTTTCCCCAGACATTCAAATGTACATCTTTAACATTGGCTCTCCCAAATTTTGGGATCTAATGAGGACCAAAAAAAACGAACAAACAAACAAACAAACAAAAAAAACCCTCCTGTCTCTGGAAGTTCATTGTAGAAAATAAAATTAAATAAAGATTAAAATAGATACAATTTTTTTTCTCATATGCATAAGCCCTTCAAGATAACACACCGACACATTAGAAAGGATGAAGGTGATGTACAATCCAGAACTCCAGAGGAGAAAGTTTGTAGGGGGGATTCTTTTGAAAAGACTCGACTAGGAAAGGTAGACGAAAAGCGACAGATGGAACACATTAATTTTCATCCCCTTTGGCTCTATACCTTACAATACGTCTTGTGGATAAATAAAAGTCCAGTATCCACCTTTCAGCAGGGAACTTGGCTCTCACTGGGGTCCAGTGGACAAAAACAAATGATTTCTGTCTAACATGAAACAGAAATACAGCTGAGCAGCTCCTCTCTGACGCTTAAAGGAAGTCTTTTTTTGTTCATTAAAAAGTTGTTCCAGACACCCCTCTGCAAACATTCATTTCATGAAATTTCACTGATGAGATTTGAAATCAGAATTGATGGAGTTTTTTTTTGTTATTTTGTTTTTATCTACAGCTTTACAATTCCTTATTTATTAACCTTTTCTTTCAGTGACCCTCCACTAAAATGATCTGATATACTGTTGCTCTGTGATGTTGGGTGTGTGGGGTGGGCTGGGAGGGGCCCTTTAACCTTTTATGGATATCACAAGTGCTTTCAATAATTTGATACCCTGAGTATAGGACATAGGCTTGGGGTGAATTTCAGTAGAAACAAGAAATATTTTTGCCAAGCAAAAACCAACTGAGAAAAGGACATTACTAATACCACCTTTCACACATAAATAAAAATCTGTACTTGTCAGTTCATTAAAAACCACAAATGTAACCATAGAGAAATAAAACAACAACAACGACAAATCACCCATGACAACACAGTCATTTTCAGCTTTACAATATGCATATAATCATGCATATATAGTGTGTAGTTCCCCTTGCATACAGGCGGGTGGTTGGGGACTATAAAGAGAGCTTTTAGCTATACCAACTCCCTCAGCAGAGACTAACACTGATTATTAAGAGGTTGACACAAATGAAAACATAATTCACAGGACAGGCAAAGGGAAGAGAAAATGGAGACTGACTCTGTGCACCCTTGTAAACACAAGATGCCATGACAGCCAGAGAGGATGATGGTCAAACATCCACTTAAAGCAGCAAAGATAGGACAGATTACAGGAGGTTGGGAGGGGGGGCTTCTTTTCTTTCAGCTAATCAGAGTGGAAACATCCCCTCACAACTTCCCCACATTTGCTCCCCACTGAGTTGGGTGAAAATGCTAGTTCTGATTCGGAAAGTAAAGATAAAGTAATAAATGTAATTCCCTCTGCTCAAGAGGGGGATACTACTCGAAATGTAACAAACAGTGGAGTCTCAGCAATGTAACAGCATCTTACACTGAAGCGACACGGGCTGTGGCGGGGATGAGGAGGGTGTGACAGGTCACTGGGTCCCCAAAGGTAGCCGCTGCACCTCTGCACACCCTCACTTTTTCCCCACCCTAACAACATCCTCCTTGGGCAATTATGAGTTGAGAGAACAGAGAAGCTTAGACAAACAGCTGGATCCGTTCACGGATGGTCTGCCGGCAGATGGGGCAGGTCTTGAGCGCAGCGCTGCAGTCAATACAGGAGGCGTGTCCACACTGGAAGACCAGTTTGATGTAGTTGTCGATGCAGATGGGACAGGTGATGCGCTCTTCCATCTGACGGTAGCGGGACTGCAGCTGCTCCAGCAGGTTGTGCTGGTCTGAGTTCTCATTGCCTGGGCTGCAATCCACCTCTGTTTGGTCTGCGGGAGGTAAAAAAAAATGTGGAGGAGGAACTGAATTTACAGGCTTACACAAAAGCTTCAGTTTACTGCTTTGTTAGCAGAAGTAAAAATCAGCAGGCTATGCAGTCCTGCTGTGTCCCTGTACTATTGGTGAGAAGATGGCTCCAACTTCAGCATGAGTCATAACAGCAGTGAGTGTCTGCTGGGGTTTCTTCGAAACAGACGTGCTATTTAATCTACCATCCAGAGCTGTCTCTCACTAACGAGTGATCAGGTCGAGTGATCAGTGCTAAAAGATTTTCAGTGTCCTCTCTGAGACATCCGCATGATATGACAAATGACATGACAGACCAAAAAAAAAAAAAAAGGGGGGGAAATATTTGTGAGTGACTTCCCAAAAAAAACTATTTATAAATTTTTTGTCTATTTAGTTGTATATTATTTATTCAATTTTGTTCTTTTTTCTTCTCTCTCTCCTTTATGTCTTTAGGGAGGGAGAGTAGGGAGAAAAGTTTGCTCTGTTTTCTGAATGTAGAGATGTCTTGTTTAGCTTAATGTAACTTACAAACAAAACTAATAAAAATACACTTTTCCAAATGACTGGTTGGCCCACATGTCAGCACTGGCCTGATTTATTCAGTACTTGAGGGCAATTTATTCTTTTTCTTACCTTGTCTAATTTTCTTGGTGATTGTAACTTGGCATTTGATGCATTTCTTCATTCGATGGGCACACTCTGTTTAGACAGGGAGTGAGTCAGCAGTGACAAACACAAGAAACACAAAGTCATAAAAAAAAAAAAAGCATGTAGGAAATTAATTAAGGTAAGACATTTTTCTATTAATGCAACTTTTTTTTTTTCCTTGCTGGCTTCATTAACAATTCTTCATGCACCTTCACAGGCCACGCTGTGCTGGCAGGGGCAGAATAGAACCAGCAGAGCCAGCTCGGAACAGATGAGGCATTCACTGGGCCCCGGCGGTGTGGGAAGAACCAGGTTGGTCATGGTGTTGGGCGTTGTATGGGCCCGTCGCAGGCTAGCGCTGCTCACGCCTTGTCCACATGTGATGGCCTGCAGGCGCTGCAACCTGACGCAAAACACACAACTGTGACAACGCACAAAAGCGAGGGTATCTTTGTAGCAGATTTCATATACATATACATTTAAAAAAAAAAAAAAGACAGTTTCACACAACGAGAACAATGAAAACCATGTCATTAGAAATCTCCTCTTTGGTTTACCAATTTTCAAAATTCACAAAAAAATGTATTGTGAACTCCAGGCTTTTTACAACAAGCACATACCTGTGTTTCTCAGAGAAGCTCTTGATAAGCTGCAGCATTGTGCTGTCTGCCACAAGGTCCAGAGGACTTTTGCCCTTGTGATTGGCATAGCTGATGTCAGCCCCCTCCTGTGCTAGAAAACAAGCCATAGCTGCCCCAACACTCAGCTCAGTATTCCCCAGAAGACCTGATGCGCTCAGCTGTGGACGATGATGGCAATGATTGAAAAGGAGAATTAGAGAGACAAAAGAAGGGAGAAGTAGTTGAAGTTAATGACTATTAAGCAGATTGTAGTCTAGAAGCATAAACTCAACCAAGGCCCAGAAAATGAGCAAATGGTAGAAAAAAAAAATTACATAAAAAAAAAAAAAAGACTGGAACGTCCTTTCTAGTCATACTGACTGGTCGGTATTTAAAACACTCCTATAAAGAAGGCGGCACAATGGAGGGAGTCCCCTTCTTTCACTGAAGATTAACCAAAATGAATGAGTTAATGGCACTGAAAGGAATGGAGGGGATTAAAAGGGAAGCTGACATTACAAGTCTAATCCCCTGTACCTGGTGGACACGGCTAGAATGTGAACATCTTGTGAGCAAATCCTTCAGCCGGCCTTTAAAGCTGCTCTAATTAAGTTTTTTTTTTCCTTTTTAAATCAACAATGTTTTGGATGACAATGTAGAAGTGTGCTTGTGATCTAAGAATGTTTCCAGCCTCCATCAGCTTATTGTGCCAGCTGCACAGACCAAACTTGTACTTGGCGATAATGTGCACTTGTTTACAAATTCTTCATTGATTGGCAAAAGAAATCAATGATGGCAGTTGAATGTTACCAACCTGCTGTGGAGAGTCTTTGGTTTCATAAAAGGCTTCATATGTTTTATTCAAATAAACAATTTAAACAATTTAATACAATAAAAAAGGATGGATTATTAAAATTGCCAATAAAAAAAGGGGCTGGTGCAGGAGCAATCCTTCACTTCTCCCCTCTACCAAAGTGAATTTATGGAGAAAAACAGACAATTCAAAATGTCGAAGTGTCAAATTTAAGGACCTAATGGGGGCCCGAATCAATCATTTCTATGCTTCTGAGGATGAATAACACCACATGGCCTCTTTAATATTACCTAGGTTAACGGTGTGCTGTCCTATTCCAGTTCGAGTCATCCTCTGGAAGAGCAGGACGTTTTTACACCCAACTCCACTAAATTTATCACTAATATCTTAAATAGAGCTCCATCTCTGCCAAATCTATATTACCACACTCAACCCTTCAGCACTTCCTCTTCATTACACCATCACTTAGTCTTTGGCAAGTACATTCTTCAGAAAGCTGCAACATGGGATTAAAGCCAGGAATGAGGTAATCTTTTTTTTTTTTTTTTTTTTTAAGATAAAAAAAGTAAAAAAGCTTAAAGTAAAATGCATTGGGTGATTGGGATATTTGATTCCGTTTACACAAGTCCTCTCTATTGCTCTCTTTACACAACACACTAAAATGAACTGCTTCTTACATGTCTTTCTGCTGGACTCACTGCTTTTCCCTCCTTTTACCTTTCATGCCATCTACCTCTTTCGGTCTATCAATCCCTCCTCCCACTCGCAGCCTAAAATTGCTGTCATTCGGTGTCTATTTACTCCCTTTCTCAGCCTAGTTTTACTCCTCTTTCCTCCTCAGTCTGCATTTAGTCATCATTTCTTCCTATGCCATCTTTTATTTGAAGCCGGCTCTCACTTTCACTCTTCCAGTCCCAACAATTCGCAGAATTCAGCTGTAACACAGCTCCAGTTACATAATATCTTCTGCCCAAAGTGAGTTGAGTAATGTCATAAATTGCAGAATATTTCAGAATAAATTACAACAATTTCTACTTGCTGTATCATATGAGTGTATAAACCCACATCCACTGCAGGCCTGGTCAAGTGTAGCAGTAAAATGTAGTGAAATGTACTGCATTTTTTATTATATTTACTTTGGAAAAAGTAAATTCTCTTTACATCTGATTAAACAAAGCTATGAAATATTAGTTCTTTAAGATAAAAAATGAGTCAGCAAGTGAACATGACTCATTTCTCACCCTGCAGTACAGTGATGTGGAGGAACACCCCTCACTGCTCTCCTCTGTGCTGCTGGTTCCCACGGTGGGGCTGATCATTACATTGGCCAGCTGTGGGCGGAGCAGGGCCACGTGCATGGCCGTGTCACCATCCTCGTCCTCCATGTTGACGTCTGCTCCCTCAGCCACCAGTAGCTGCACCAGGTTGGTGTGGCCCTGTGTCACAGCCAGCTGCAGTGGCGTCTGGTTGCGGTTGTTGCGGATGTTGATGTCGCACCGTCCCTTTGACAGAGGAGGTAAAGGGGGGTTGGGGGAGGAAATCACTTATTGACCTGAAACTTGCAACAGAAAATCAAAAGTTGCATGAAGTGCGGAACTAAATGTGTAAAAAACAAACAAAAACACTTGAGGCACAGGAAACCATTTCAAAAAGACACACCTCCTTGATGAGGATCTCAGCAACATCTCTGTGATTGTTGAGAGCAGCCAGATGCAGCGCAGAGAAGCCGTCGTCCTTCTTCACATCCACCAGCTGCCGTGCTCGAGCCAGGATCTTCTCTGTGGCCCTGCAGCCAGAAAAGACAACACAAGACTCAACCTGTGTGGCTAATCTTGCATCTTAATTGAAGCTTAGTGTGTGAGCATCAGTTATCATCAAATGACACTTCTGCAGACAACAAAGCCGCCCCGTGTGAAGCTCCCCATGAGCTCAGACAGAGACGTAGGTGTTGCACAAGTGTTAAATAGCCAATTAAAAGAGAAAACACTGAGGCACAGCAGGCAGCCTATACTAAATATAGTCAACTGACCTCCTGAGGAGTCTGTTGTATCAAACCTGAAATCAGTTTCAGTTTATCACTACAGATCCTTGTACCTCTGCATCATATTCCGTGTTCAGCAGTGAGCTAGAAAATAATTGGACAGAATATGAAACCCCATTCAACCCCTCACAGCTCAAAGGAAATTAGTGCTGGTATCTTTCAAGGTCAGAAATATGGCCCATCTTCTTTGACTTACAGCCTGTTATCTCAGCACTATCAGGTGAAGTGAGACTATTAGATTTATTTATTTATTTATTTTTTAATAATGCAGCAGGCCTGTGCTGCAGTGGCAGGCTGGGCTTCACCGTGAAGTTGTCCTCTGCTCTTTGGCTGAGCTTGCTTTATGATGTGTGAAATTGAGCTGATGGTGGGCACCCAGGAAGCTGGTCTGCCATCATTAGAGGCTTTGGTGTAATGTGACCCAAACACTCTGTGGACGTTAGACTAGTTTTTCTAATGTCGGCTCTGCTGGATTTTAATTTTTGTGAACCCTGCTGACACTCATATTGGCACATGATTCAGCAGCGAGCAGGTGGATGGACCACACACCAGGCAAGCTTATTGTTTCCTGCTTAACATTTACTGTTTGACTTCAATCACTAGACTGACGGACAGCTCAGGATCACTTATCAATAAATGTGACATCAATACAAAAACATAAATCAATCGATTTAGAGTTTGTTAAGGTCATCTGACTTAACATTTTCTCGTACTATAGTACGTTACAGTATTTTTTTCCATATAGCTGCTTTAATCTCCCACAATAGGCCTTCAGTTATGCGACAATGACTACATCATTTCTGTGTTTTCATGTACTGAATAGTCTTCTTGTTGTCCTGGACATGGTTTACCAAACTATTAGAAATGACTGCTGTACACGCTGAGGAAGATAAATCACTGGTTTGAAGACAGACATTTCTTGTTGTATATTCAGCAAGTACTTCATAAATAAAATGGATAAGGATCTGATCTCTTAACCCTCATAACAGTAACGACTAGTATGGTTTTGGAAAAAAATAAAAAATAAAAAAAAAATAAAGAGCGACATTCTCTGAGGTAACAGAAACTCAGTCAAGTTTTGACCGAGCTTAAATTCAGTCAGTATGCCACCTTAGACACTAGACAACTTTATAAAGGACTGAAAGACAGAAATATTCCAGTAAAATGTCACCAGTCTCTACTCTCCTGAATGATTCATCTTGATAATGTGATCGTTACTATATCACGTTGTGTAAATGATCACAGTTGTGTGGAGGGAACACTGGAAATGACATTATTTTTGCATCAGTGAAACAGGGACAGGTTTAATGCAGCTTTAATTATGATAGCTTACTAATTAAAGCATTTACAGGCCCATTAACAGCAAATTGCGGATAGATTTTAAATATATTACTGAGAGCACAGGATGCTTTACAACATGCGCGGTCATATACGGTGAAGACCTTCTCTGGTTATTAAGGAGGAAGGCTGTGTTAGAGGTCATTGAAACCTGCAATGCAGCTCTTGCTGTGTGTGTGTGTGTGTCTGTGATGGCTGTATTGATATGATAAAATATTGTTCCTGCTTATGGATCATCTACAAGGCTCTTCATTGGCTTAAAGAGTCAGTTGTGTCACTTGAGAATCCACAATGCTTCACTTCTCTGTATTTCCATAATTGTTAGCCCTGTTTACTCATGAATATTCAGACTTGGTGAGGTTTTGAGGCAGTTTTTGTACAAGCATGTCTTCTCAGACAAAAGCTTGAGGGCATCTTGGGAAAGCTGGTAATGACTCTTCTGGAGACTGAAGTCATCATTTTGCTGTTTTTGGAAGTTTACATCGTGCTTGCTTGTAACTTTCTTCGGTATTAAAGCATGATAAAAGCAGATGCTATGCACCATGATAAGCAGAAACTCAGGAAATGACAAGTCATTAAAGAAAAGGATTTTGAATTAGGTGTGCTTTGAAATTTATCTGGTGTGTGTCATAGTTCATGCCAAAAGAAAGAAGTAAACAGGATGGAGGGCTGGAAGATTATAAGAAAATATTGGGGAACAAATGGGATCTGGAGAAAGTGATGAACTAGAAATGAAAATCCAGAGAAGAGGGAGAAAATCCTGCCAACTGTATGTTTTTAGTAAATACAGTAAACAGACCAGGAATCCTGTACATCCATTTGGATCTTCTGTCTTTCTGAAAAACACATTTCCACTGGCCTTGTTTCATTTCTTTCCCAGGGACTGTTTGTGAACTTGGCTTCTAGCCCTCTTTTTTCTGTCCTCACAATAAATAAATATACTAATAAACAAAACATTCTCATCTTTCTGTCACAAATACGCAACAGAGTCACAGCTGCTCAGAGTCACTCCACACAAACCCTGTATTTTATAGATGGTTTTTCCTTTTGAAGAAGACAGTAGGAAAGGAACCATCAACTAACCAGCAAAGGAAAAATACAGGCAGAGGGACTATAATATTTGGTACTAATAAAACCAATTAAATACACAGTTTATCTTTGACTCACTCCACAAAGTTAAAGTCACCCTAAATCTCACTTAAACTCTAGATCACAATCTGTCTTTGAGCCAAAACAAAAGTGGAGATACATAAAGATGACCCATTGCACCTGGCCTGTTTCAGTTTGGTGAAGGCCCGTTTGATGATATATGAATGAACTAGTGAACCGAGCTGATCTCGAACACTGTAAATCTTGTGTCTCTACTTTTGGCAGAGTGGCTGATGTCAGGCTAAATGAATGCTGGGGAGCTCAGCCTAGACTCCCAGCCCTGCACATATGACACTTGCCAGAACAGATTGGCCGTTTATTAAACAACTGTCTACTGCAGCCTCCCGTTCTCTTTCCTGTCTCATTTGCAGTTATTGCTTGCCGACTTGTCTATTTTTTTTTTTTTTTAAATTCCTGCTCACTCAGCATCCATCCACACATTATACTAATGCGCAACACTGCTCAGAGATGTTATGGGTTTTTTAAAGGTTTATTTCTTGGAAGAGTAGTTAGAATGATGAGGAAATTTGGGTCAATGGAAGGTGAAGTCAGGAGGTCAGACTGTAGGACATCCTCTGATGAGAAAAACTGACCGATTCGTGCTCCATTCGGACTAGTTTAATATTTGATCGATGGCATAGAGAGTCTGCAAGCAAATAACCAGAGGAGCTATGGTAATCTACTCACAGTCTGAAAATCCTTACTGATGACGATAACAGCAATCCCACTCTTTGGGATATAAATTTCCAGGATATTATCCATTGCATTGCATAAAAACTTTAAAAGTCTCTAATTGAAACCTTGAGTGGAGGGGCATTGCTTCAGGGAGAAATTTTTGGGGAAGCTGGTGTTTTTCATTCTTGCTTCCTTTCCCTCATGGTGCCTATTTAAAAAGGAACAGCAACAATTTTCCATTACATGGTTTTGTTATAATTTGGGATGGAAACTTCATATGAGGTTGTAAAAACCCAGGAGCACAGAAGCAGAAACCTCAACACAGTCACATCAACTTGGTACACCATAAAAAAAATAAATAAATACTCAAGTCAGAGAAGTCCATCAGACTTTTTAAGCAGTCTTAATATTGGATTAATGTCTGAAAAATGTATATCTGCATATGTTAAGGTCCCCTTTGAGCCACTGTACAGTATTTGGATGAATTGTCCATTAAGAATTACATGAAAATTCTAGATTCCACAAACATACATACAGCCTATACAACCTCCATGTTTTCATTTTTCTCCATTGGAGTCAACATATAGTATATGCACCAAGTATGTGAAACGTCTTGATTTGACTTGGACATCTGGACACTGCTTTATTTTACTCCGTTCTTCTTTGCAAAACTGCTGAAGGTCTGTCAAGTTACATGCGGATCGAGCAAGAGCAGTCCTTTTCAAGTCCAGCCACAAATTCTCCATAGAATTGAGGTCTGAATTTTGACTCAAACACTCCAGAACATCCGTCTTGGCTCACTGTCACTCAAGTCATAGTTTGTATGTAGGCTGAATCGGATTGTCCTCCTGGGTGTCCCTGCATTTTGCTGCATCCATTTTATCCTGTGTTTAGAAAAGCTTTCCAAAGGCTGCTGCAGAGAAGCTTCCCCACAGCAGACTGATGCCACCACCGTACTTAATGATGCTTTGAGATGCTTTGTTTGTGGTGATGTGCAGTGTCTGATGGCCAAAAGCTCCATTTTGGTCTCATCATACCAAAGGTCTTCCAAACGACCTTCCAAACGAACTATGGTAGTGATTTAACATGAGCTTTTTTCCCAACAGTGGCTTTCTATTGAAGAACCTTTGCAACAGCAGTTATAGGACTCTTGGGGGGCCTCCCTCACTAGGCTCCTTGTACAGTCTCAAAGTTTGCGAAAATTGGCTGCCCCTCAGCAGATTTAGATAAGTGCCATTTTTTCCACCATAAATTAATGTTAAAAAGGCCTAATTATATTGACCATGATTCCATTTATCAAAGCAAAAAAAGTGAACGGAGGCCAGTTTTAAGTAGGAGACAGCTCTGGGATTAAAAACTGCATAAATGACATCATTTGTGTAGCAATAACATTATTTTTAAATAGCTTCAGGCTTCTACTGAGGAGAGAAGGAAGCACTTAAGTTTCACATTTGGTGTGTTTGCTCTACTTTTTCAGGCTGTCCAGGCTGTGTGGGAGTTGATGTAATGCAGGGATTCACAGCGAAAACTAAGGCCGACACATCAAGAAGGAGCCAGACATGACAGTTGCGCTCGGCACTGTGAGAGGTTTCACTTATCTGGTGTGTTTCTGCCTGGCCTAGTCAGGGCTCAGTCTGGGATTATTGTGTGATCATGCAGCTTCAGCGTCAACCAGATGAAAACCAATACAATCAGAGGGCAATGGAGCCTTTGTGGCAGCAGTCAGCAAGGCAGCCTTGATGTCTGGCCCCTCAGCATTTCGATAAAGATTAAACTGTGTTCAGATTATTTTTCCCCAGCTCCCTTCTGACGTCACAAGGAGGCCTTTGCAAGGAATCTGATAAATGGAACCATTGAGTCAGCATCATAAAAATAAATGCTAATGTGATGACCCTGGGTCACTGCAGAATAGTTTTTGTATTTGCTGTTGATTTCTCTCTCCTCACTGTGTGTGGGCAGTCTCTCTGTCTCTCCCTCCTCTCAGTGTGTTTGTGTGTGTGTGTGTGTGTGTGTGTGTGTGTAAATGGTGAGCAGGTGGGGTCCACTGATTTGCCAGCTCTGCTTGATTGCTGCAATGGGATTGGTCAAACTGAGAAGTGTAGCCCTTTTTGAACCACCAGTTGACTGCAACCTTCTCTCCTCCACTTTTCCACTTCCAAATTAGACTGGCATGGTGTTAGCTGTGAGCATAGTTGATCAGCCTGAACTGTTGGGGTTAGGAACTACTGTTAAAAGAGCCATTGTGTGCTTAATGTTATATTAGCAAGCCAGTTTAAAATCTAAGGTGTGGTGTACATTGTAAATAAAATGGCACCTTGTTAATAGAAACTATAGTTCAGTAACAAAGCAGGAGAGTGTTTTTCTTTTTGCAACCCTTTTTTCTCCTGTTTATGATTTAGTTTTGTCATTTATTTTGTTTCATGACAAGAGGTTTATGGTTATTTCGATGAATGAATGAATGCTGCCTTGTTCTCTCTCTGACATGTTTCAAATAAATGCTACTTTGAACCCTTCTCTGCTATGACACTGGCTTTCTTGGAAGGGGGATGAATGGGGAGAGACACGTCGCGCTATGCCTCTGGATTCCCCTTGACCATGGGGAGAGCACAATCCTTCTGGATCTTGACATGGCAGCAATAACAGTGAAACAGCCTACAGCCTAATCTACAAAGCTTTTATGAGGATTGCTATGCTGAGCGCTGGAGAAATATCTACCACACCGTTTTGAGTTTGTTCAGACTTTTTGCCTGATATTGACTCCTGACAGTAGCAGGAGATGTGTGGGAGATGAGCACTCCATTTTTTACAGATAACACTGAGCAATGACCTTTGAGTCTTCATTTGAACACATGGGAGAGATTCCCCAAATACACCCATAGCCATCATTTCCATTGTTCACGTCAGACACACAAGATCGAACCAGCTGTGTAAATGGAGACAACATGAGACTCATTTAGAGGGACTGGGTTTTGTTGCTTACTGTTGACATGTTGCTGTGGTGAGCACATTCCCGTTGACACCTGCTTTGTCCACAGTCATTGCCTTTACTTAATCATTTACAACACTCCCTGAATGCTGTTAATATTGATCTGTTCTCACTATGACCCCCTTTAACCACATTTTCCATTTTCATCATTATTTGCCTTTACTAAAGGGAATTTTCAATGATACAACATTTTGAGTGTTACCTTCGCTCAAACAGTAAATTATACATATTTTACACAGCTCCTGGGTTCTACTCACAGTTTGTTTCCTTTAAGGGCAGCATGGTGCAGCAAGTTGAACCCTCTGTGGTTCTGCTGAGTGAAGTCAATGTTGGGCACGACAACGAGGATCTCAATGATGTTGCGGAAATCTTTAGCAATAGCATCATGGAGAGGTGTGTCCCCATATGAATCCTGATTGGTGACAGACAAAAAGAATGGAAGTGAAGCATAGTGAGTGAGCCTGCTCCAAACAGCAAAACATGTGACATGACTAAGAAAAATGCAAAGATCATTTAGTTTGTTTCTCATGTGAAGTAAATGAATCACAGTGATGCAGTGGTGCTCTTTTGTTTTCGGAACTGCTTCACTGACCACTGAATTGCTCCAGTAAAACATCCTCTCTGACAGAAATGAATTTATTTTTAAAATTAACTTAAAACTTAATCACTTAAACTTCAAATTGTACTCACCAGATTCAGTACTCCTCATCATTTTCTCAAGTCAAAACATTTTAATTAAAAAGAACAACCCACATTTGCTGCACACAAACAAACTCAGGGCAGGCATGTTTTTGGCTGAGTGGCCACACTGCTCAAGCTGAAAAAAACTGCTAGTTTCTGGGAATTCTGGGCCTGGTTGCAGGCTTGTTAGACAGTCTGAAAAATGCCTTGATGAGGCTGAGGGCTGTAGTGAAGCAGGGCCACAGTCAAGTACCATGAAATGTGTAAGTTTATATTCTTAATTAAACTTAAAGCTATTTAAACAACAAGAAGGTCGCTGGGGGCCTTTCTCTGCAGAGTTTGCATGTTCTCCCTACAGCCCTGCAAGTGGTAGAAGATGACTGGCTTCCTCAGTTGATAACCCTAAGTCACAGGCAGCATGTTTAGACATGAGCGCCCTAATCAGTCATGATCAGCCTGGGACTGGTTTTTGCTGAAGATATGACTTGTATTTAAAAAAAAAAAAAAAAAAGATATCTGGTATGAAATGGGAATACAATTGGGAATACAAATGGGAATACAGTTGGGGTGTATTGGTAGAGCACAAAATGGGAAAACTATTCTCACAAATAACCACAGCTATAGGTTAGTACATGAACTCTCTCTCTCTTTCCTGTCTCAAAGGAGCCTCTCTTATCACATCCAGCTAATCGTTTCATGTTTACAAAGCCAACTGTGTGCTGTAACTGAGTAAAACTGGTGCAGCTTTTCAAAAGCGCTGGCTTAGTAAAAATAACAGCTGAACTAATTTAACAAGATGTGCAAAAATGACAAATGATCATGGCTTAAACTAAATGGGATTTGTAAGCCTTAGGCAGATTTGAGTCAGTGGCTAATGTGCAGCATTAAGCATGCTACATCTTCTCACCTGGAGATTGACATCAGCAGAATGCTCAGTCAGAACCCGCACTACGTCAATGAAGCCCTTGTTGACAGCGATGTGGAGCGCCGTGCACATGGAGTTGTTCAGGAGATTGACATTTGCCCCTTTGCTCAACAGCAGCCGTGCAATCTCTGCCTGATTACTAAACCAGAAGGTGGTGCCAACAGAGAAAGACGCATGCAGGTTAAATCTTCAATTATGTGAAGCTGTCTAAATGGTGTTTTCAATTCAGTTAATTCAACCAAGAACAACAAAGTCTCACATGATTGTTCTGAGTAGTAGGACAGCCCAAGGGTTCCATGCAAGCTCACTCAAATATTCTTTACAATGCTGACATTGTGTTAGAATTCTACTGCTGCAGGAAGCCATCAGCATTTTCAAGTATATAGTTCCAAAGAGATGTTTTAGAGGGCTGAACTTTCTAAGCATAGGTTACTGTGGTGAGAGGAGCATATATGGCTAGCTGATTGTGCAACACTTAAATGCAGTGAATAGATTATCACAGTACACGAAAAGAGAGAGGATAGCTCTGCTGTGCATCTATCCATGGTATTTAGAGCTGCACCTTACTGTGAACTCAACCACTAAGTGTTAGAAAGAGGAAGAAGGTTACTTTTGTGTGTGCGCGCACATGTGTCCTCACCCAAAGGCGGTGTAGTGTAATGCTGTGTCTCCATCTTCATCCTTCACCTCAACGGAGCTGTTGGCCTGTAGCAGGGCCTTCACCACCTCCATGTGGCCTTGGTGGGCAGCAACCTGCAGAGCAGTTTTGCCCTGGTTCTTTAAATCCACCTGCCAGGGACAAAGAATTGCTTGAAGATTCATCACAAACAAACGCTGAACACAGTCGCAGCTGAACATAGACTGGCTGGGAGTAATCTGAGCATGACCAACAATGCACCTGATACATAATCCTAGAGTTGCCTAGAGTTGTGTAATCACTAGCATAGAGCAGCACAAATGCAGACGGGGGGGGGGGGGGGGGGAACAAAAAAAAAACAACAACATCAAGGAATCGTTATCTATGCGTTTATGTTATCCGTCCCCCTCATTAAAAATAAATATTAAATATATAATTATCAAGTTATTGTACATACTATACAAAAAAGACCCATTGGTGTGGTTCAGTGGCTAGGAGAATGAAAATAAATACAATCTCTTCATGAATGATGTCTTTCCTATCTTGAGTCAGCTTCAACAGCTTACCTTGATCACACATCTCTATTTTTAGACTTTTCCTAATAGTCACACAAAAATTTTCCTCAAGTCTTATAAAATGTTTCTGAATATATATTGACTTCAGTCATCGTTGATTAGTGATCAAAAATGAGGCAGTTTACTAATAGACATTGCCATCATTATCATATACTGTAATATTAATAGTAGATAATATTTTAAAGCAAAAAGTGCAGTGGTCCAATGCAAAAATTTTATTAGTCCACTATGTAGTCTTCAACTTCACCTGACAGACTTGCAAATGCCAGCTCTCTCTCCTTATGTGGCTCACTAAGTTTCTCTGGCGCTTAAAGTCCCCACCCAAAGTCTCAGTGGCCTGGTTGAGGGAGCTCTTGGAACAGGCAGCGGACTGCAGCAAAAAGAAGGAGTGCTGCACTCACCTTGTCCGGATATTTCAGCACCAATTCTCGCACTTTGTTGGCACTGCCACGTGCTGCTTCAATGACCAACCGGCCGGGATTGTCCTGCTCTGTGGACTGAGACAGCAGCTTCTCCAACACTGAGATGACAGTGCCTAGACACAGTAAGACAGGGACATGGGGTAAGGGTGGAGGGTGAGGAAAGAGAAGGAAAGGGTTGAGAAAAGGAGACCGTAACAATTAAAAAAAAGAAATTAATTTAGCTTAATCAGTCCAATGTGAACACTAGGATTTGCAAAAGATCTACAGAAAGTCAAAGTAAAACCACAAAGTCACAATGGTTAATGTTTGTCAAGACTGAGCTCAATGCAAAAACCACAGGAATGAGTCAAAATGTCCCTCCATGCAGTGCTATCTGGTCACACACACACACGCAAAAATTATTCTTTTGTCAACATCCCATCCATTGAGGCGACAGCATGGACAGAATAGATTTTGCAATGATTATGAGACTGCTGAGAAACTCTGACATGATGACAAATGCCTGCAGTGCAGCCAAAACCTCATTTACAGCGTGCAGTTTCATAGCATGCTACAGGCTGCTACAACATTGCAAGAAATGTACACCATATCCACACATTGCTGGGGGAAGGAAAAAAAAAAAAAAAAAAGACAGAGAGTGACCACAGTCACAGCCTGTATGGGAAAGCATGCATGGCAGAGACAGAGCTGAAACAAGGGGAGGGGAGTATGAATGATGTGGCACGTTGAAGAAAAAGCTGGAGAGCTGAAGAGTTAAAGATGAGCCCCCTCGTCCCGGAAGAGGCCTTACTTCCAGATTCGCTGGGGTTCTCAGCCGTCATGAGGTTGGCATCCACCTCCACGGGCTGTGCTGAGAGGCACGCTGGATTGAATGTCCATGTCTGACCTCCAAACGCCACCCGTAGATCACCATCAGCATATACTTTCAACACCTTCCCGACCTGGCCAAGCACCTGGGACAGAAAACAGCAGGTTAGATGGATGTGGCGTGCAGGTGGAGATGTGGGAGGGTTTTCACACACAAATCAGACAGTAAAAAGTGTAAAACTAATTGACGAGATCAATTCAGTTTCCACAGGACCTGTTTTCATGCCTTTTTTTTTATTTTAGTTAAGTAACCATGCTTGAGGAAAAAGCGCTTAACTTGATTACTTCCTGATGTAAACCCAATCTGTGTGAAGTAGGTCAGTCTCAATTCCAAAGGATGTCTGGAGGCCTTACTTCTTCGTAAGTGACACAGTTAATTTTACACAGTCAAATGCAAGCGTTATGAAGAAGCAATGACAGGGGCCATATCACAACAAAACAGGACATTTTGTTTCAAAACCTTTATCTTTTTAATTTTGATAAATTTGTAAATTAGTTAGAAATACATTTCTATATTAAAACATGGGTATGATATCACCAATATTCCTACGTCTTTTTATGCTACTTTACCTGGATGTGACGACGCAAATTATTGTCTTTCATGCATTTGCCAATGCACATTGCCACAAGGAAACCTCTCCCCCCTGTTTGTGCAAAAGAACTGTCTCCTATCAGACTAAAACCAACTTTGAGGAAAGGAGGTTTGGCGGCAAAAGCCCGAGTAGAGTCGCACGTTATTAGTGTTAAAGTCAAGTCAGTTTTTGATTTTGTCAAGTCAAAATCATCAGGTTCATTACTCTATTCAGAATCTAGTCCACATCTCCTTCAGAATACAGCACAAGTAGTTGAGCGTTTATAACTGAAGCTAAAATACCATGAAGAGTTTGTGTGTATCATTAGGCTAAATGAGCGTACAGGAGCCATGCTGTCTGTCCACTCTCCATGGCCAGCCTGCAGTCTCTTGACACTGTCCATGTCCTCCAGCACTCTGACTAGCTCACCAACTCCAAAAGTGTTCACCTTAAAGGACAAAGGGACATATTGTTGGTAAAGCTGATGACATTTGTACAATTAACAGATATGATACTAAGAAACCAATAGCATTCTGTGGGTCAGCACCTTTGTGAGGGCCCCAGGATGGAAAGTCCAACGGATGTTGTTGCTATACTGGACTCTGACATCTCCTCGGTCAGTGATCCTATGAACAGTCCCAATCCGGCAAATGTACTGCAAATATAAATAGGCTGTGTCATTCTGGGTCTTCCTGTGCGTAGTTGTAACCTTAACGTCCCCTTTAGCAGCTGTGATTTCAGAGATGGATGCTTTGTGTTTTTCCCCCCACTCTCTTGGACATCAATGTCCATCTGAGCCACTTACATAAATATAATGTATGCCAGGTTCAAGTGTAAAGAATATGCACTATGAATGTTGTACAAAGAGCTCATACGTATAGTTGCTTCAGAAAGTATTCATAACTTTTCACTCTGTTGCACACTGTGTAGCAGATTGAAGATAAATAACAGTCATCAGTCAATAGCCCATGATGACAAAAACGTAGAGTCCTATTCAGCAAACTAAATCATCAACGAGATGTAGTTTAGAAAGGCGCACACCAATACATATAAAAGTGTGTGTCCAGTCCAAGGAAGTCTAAAACTGAAGATAAAATTTAAGCTTGAAGAGATCCCACGGGCACCATGAATTCAATAATTGTGATATGGAAGAAGTTGCTTGTTCAGCCAGATTGAGTAATAGAGGTATTCTACAGAGATGAGGGGGGACTTGCTGAAAGAAGGACACATCTTACTTCCTCAGCCTTTAGTGGGAGGCAATGTCTGGTAAGCCCCAGGCCATAGTCATAGACCTGATAAATATCATTCTTTATGTTGGAGCCTGGTGGTTACAGCAATCCTGCTATGATCATGCTTCTCAATATTGGAGATGGGGAGCTTGACAAGAATCAAGGGAGGGATTAATGTAGTTAAGTACAGAAAGGTGCCCAAAGAGAACTGCAGTGCATGAGACCTGAGGCTGAGTCAAAGTTCAACAAAACAATGACTAAACCTTACATCCAAGAAAGAAAGAAAGAAAGAAAAAAAAAAGAATCCACAGAACATTTTTGGATTCAAAGATAAAGTCAGATAAACTACTTTAACCTATATATGCAACAATTTCTGATATATTTGCTTAATTATATGGTATGGGTTATTGACCACAAGAGCGTGTGCAGAAAGCAAAGATGTTGACTTTCTGAAGTCACAGTACACTTTGTACTTCTGCATCATAAAAGAATGTCAGTCTTATAAACAACCTCAATAGGGAGCTATTTGTCTTTGTGCAACTGTCTTTCTGTCAGAGATGAAGACTTCATAAAGTACCTCTGCCATTTTGGGGTTCCACCCTCCGTGGCCCTCCTGCATCTGTCGCAGGATGTCAACCTCCAAGAGACACTTGACCTTGTCACCCTGCTGGAAGGAGTGGCCGTCAGCACTCTCCTGGCGCTGCAGTTCTGCGTGCTCTCCTGGATGAACAGGTGTCCGCATCAAAAAGTTGGCTCTAACTAGTATGAATTTTCCAAACCCATCACCAGCTATATTTCAGTTTTGATAATATGTCACATTGCAATGATGCAATGTGACATACTGGTATCAAACCTGAAATATTGCTGGTCTAAATATATGCCAAACTCAAATGTTTCCAAACTTAACGACTGTAAATCCTGCAGATTTGAAGAGAAGGGATTTATAATATAATGTCTCTTAATAACTTCTGATGAACCTATTCCAATATCACAAAACATAAAAGAACACAATAGACAAGACAGATTTTTTTCAACTCATATCTGCTGACCATTGTCCAGCATTTTGGCAATGTCTACTGAGAAGAAAATAACTTGGTGTCTATGGAAAGTAAATATTGAAACAGGACTGTCTGTCTTACCAAGCTTTGGTAGGTGGTCTTTGTAATAGAAGCCTCCTTGGCCATCAGACACGTATTTGAGGTCTACCTTGCCCTTGTGGCCCATTCGGTAGACATTGGTGGTGCCGTTAGACCAGGTAACACTAGCCACGCTGCGACCAGACTCTGTGTCCCAGCCGCGAATATCCACTACCTTCCCAACCTTACCCTCCCCGCCTGCACGCACACACACACACACATAAATGCACACATACAAGCACAAAAATATGCGGGAGGTAAGGCATCGGCTTATTAAAAACAAAACTGTTGAATAGAGAGACTTGATTATATTTGCCAGCATACGTGGTAAAAATTTGACACACAATATTTTAACATGGTATGAATAGTGGACAAAGAAATGTAAGACAAATGACAGACACAGATAAACATTTCTCCTTCAGGAACATAAGCTGCCAATGTCAGGTGGCATACTTTCCATGCTTTTCCTTTAAATCAAGCACCTGAGAAAAGACTTTCCCCTTTTGCTTTTAATATAAACACATGAAAAGTACAAGAGAAGCATCATCATTTAACAATTATTTCCAAGCCAACTTATTAGTGCTCATGCTGTATCGCAGGATGCCTTTAGATCCATACATTAGGTGTTGGAAGAGGAAAGAAAACCATAAAAGTCACTAACGGTCCTCAAGCTGCTTCAGTTAATAACCACACCACAATAACCAGTGACCCATCAAGACTACATGGTGAGCTGGGGGTTGGTGCGCATACTCAGCTTTATGCACTGAGTGCATACACAGTTAAGCCTGATGATGGACTTAACTGGTCCCCAGGGTGTTCATTTCAAAGACACCAAAAGGACATTTTGACTCATTCGCTCTAACTCATTAAAGGGAGCGCTACTACTCTCGAAGATGACTATGACCCCCAACCAGGAAATAAAAACACATACTAACATTCCTGCTTACTGTCAATTTAGTCTACTTATGTGGAAGATTGTTTTTATTTAATATTCAAACCATTTGAAACATCATACAGTGTGGGCTGCTTGCATAAGAATGACAACGCATTTTTCAAAACAGCAAGGGTGAGGACTCGTGGCAAACACAGTGAGCATGAATTGCTCTCTTGACTTTTGCACCTTAGAATAGATTTTAAGTGAGGACCCCCTCAATTTTTGCATCCCACATAGCTGAAAAAGGAACAAATGTTACTGAACAAGGACTCACATAGACAGGCACATCACATCTGTGGAACAGCCTCAAATCAGTCACTTGCAATGTCAGTGCACACAGACACACACAGACACACACACACACACTTAGACATTGGACAGGTTAATGAGCGTTATGGGTTGTAGATGGTGAATACTTTGAAGAGGTACAACCCCATGCACATGCAGGGGGGCCAGTTGAGTGGTTAAATGGCATGAGCAGTCCCCACACACACCACTCACCGTCTTGGTTTCCCCAGTCCCAGTCAGGTCCACGGACAACTTTAACTCCCTGGAAGATCCCTTTAAGGATGATACGCGGGAGGTTCTGCCTCGGCACCAAGCTCACTCTGTGATAAGAGCATGAGGACAAAGCTGAATAAATCTTTTTAATGGTCATATGAGGCAAGTTTAAGGTTATGATGTGTGATGAAAGCTTTCATTAACCACTTTAACCGACTAAACATATTACAATCACAGCAAAATATTTCCTGGCTTTGTTGTAAATTTGGTAAGAACCTAGCCGCTTTTTATTTTTGGTTTAAAATGCAACATTACAGATAAATTCAATCTTATGAAATAGGTGAGTGTAGACATTATTTTTTTGGATAACCTTTTATAAATAACCTTTATAAATTAGGTCCATGAATCATAAATTGAGTCAACAAAATGTCAAACAAACAAACAAACAAAACAAAACAAAAAAAAAAAAAAAAAAAAAAAAAAAAAAAACCCCACAACAACAACAACAACAACAACCAGATGGACAAGGAAGCAATTAACTTAGGAACAGAATAAAATAATCAACAGACTAATACTGCTGAACACTCAGGTTTATGTGCATATGTAACACTTTTTCATGGATTTTCATGGACAAGAATTTGGTTTTGTTTATATTCAACATCAGGTTTCTCACACTTTTCATTAGCAGAGACACATTATACAGTATGTGCACCTGACTGTGTAAACATGACATAGATGAACCTGCTGACACTGATCCATTGTTAACCCGGTCACCAGCCACGCAATAACAACAACACCACCACCCTGATTTGAATATGGAATTATGAGGAGTTGAATCATGAAATTCAAACTACCATTTTGCTGAAAATATATCTTTTTATGTCAGTTCTTCCAGAGACGAGGCGTTTTTGTTAGTTTTTTTTTTCCAAGACAGCAAACAGCTAATCTTAAAAAAAACAAACAAAAAAAAAAACAAAAAACAGCAAGGACAGCTTCGACTCATGGCTGCAATCTAACAGTATGCAACGCAATAACCAGATGCAAGTTCAATCACAGACATTCGGTTGACATCTGTCAAGATGTGACATACCTTATAGTAAATATTTGATCAGATCTTGGTGCAAAGGAGCTGCCAATTCCCATACTTTTCTGATGTGACACTTTGTTGATCAAATCCCAGCTTCCATTTTAAGCAAACATGGATAAAGTCAAACTTGTATAAAATCCAGTGTGACCAAGAGAAAAAGAGCCTTGTGAGAGCAGTAGTCCTCAGGGAGCCTCATCTAGGTTTTCCTGGCTTCATATGTCCCTCTAACACTGGGGTTTGGCTTAAAGTTAGCATTTGCTAACTTCATTCCCCGTCACTGGCCCAATTTGTCAGGTTCCTCAGTGCTGGAGCAGGAAACAGTTGAACATGTGGCTCTTAACAGTAAATCTCAGTGCTGGACTGATCTTAGATAGGTCTGCTCTGAGAAGGGAGTGCAGCACTTTGAGCCTAATCCCCGGACATCAGAAGTATCAGGAAGCTGGTCACCACAAGGTTAGGCATCAAGCATGTATGTGTTTGCATGTGTATTTGTGACTTACAAGAAGAAACCCAGAAGATATACTATATAGAGCCTTTTACCACATCAATGAATTTGTGTTTTAGAATCTTTTACAGGATTCAGGATGTAAATGTGATAAGGCTGACTGAAAAATCTGGCATGTTAAGAAACCTACTGAACTCACATCAAGAGCCAAGAAGGGAAGTCAGCAAAGTGTATGAATTTCTTAATAGCACAAAGCAGTTTTGGTTCATATTTGAAAACCTGAAACACAACCAAGATAACTGTTAAAGATGTGACAGCTCATCTACTATGATAAAAGACTACTGCTACAACTTGACCCAAAATTATTACTAAATTAAAGACAAGTGTAGAGACAGATGTCCCTACTTCGGCAAAAAGAAACATGACCTCAGTGTTTGACATGTTGTTTATTAAGGGAGCTACTCAGAGACCCAACAGCTCTTTCCAAGGATCAAGATTTGTAATCCTGCTCGGCCAAATGTCACCCCGCTCCCAGACGGAATCAAGACATCTGAGCTACACCTACTGATAGCCAAGGGTCAGCTCTCATCGTTCACATAAACCAACAAACACCAAGAATGTCTCATGAAAATGTGAACTCACTAGGAAAGTGGCAGCTGTCACAGTGAAGCTAGACATTTATGTAAAAACGGGTGTGGGTGGCAAGACGGCTCAGAGTTTGACCTCAAAGCTTTCAATAAAATTCCCATTTAAAAATGCCAACCCTGCTTACTCTGTAACATGAGACTGTGTTACTCATTTAAAGATACCAATGCAATGATTTATTATCTGTATCAACTTTGCTTTTGTCCACAGCACACTTTCATGTTGAAAGTTTAAACCCTTTTCGAACATGAACACAGTTGTCTTGCAGTAGGAGACATGACTTATGACATTCAGACAGAGATCGAGAAAAACTCTGAAGGAGAGAATAGGGGATAGGTCAGGTCCACCTTAAATATCACAACAGGTTGGCGAACTGAGGAAGTCAGGTCAGGACAGTGCAGCTTGATGTGAAAAGGAAAGGATTAGCCTTCAGGTTTACCTGATAGGTTTCGTAGAAAGTGCATGCAAGTTGTTTGTGAGCTGAAGAGCCGATTAACCAACTGCATACCAACCATCTCTTCGTAAACATATGGTGCACACATATGCTGCCTTGAGCACTTTCAGCATGCAAACATGTCTCCATGTGCGGACCAAACGCACAACACTGTGAGCCATTAAGAAGGGGGAACACAATAAACACCCATCACCATACTGCAACAGTGATTTAATCAAAGTCATACCCTGAAGATTCAGCTAAACAAGCAACGCCCTCAGTCAGTAGTTGTTAATGTTGTTGCAGCACACAACAGTCACATAAGGTAACTCCAGTGCACAGCTAAGACTTTGTAAACAGCACGTATAAATCACTAATTCCGTTGTATCAACACCTGTTATCTAACGCATGTCCTCGGAAGTTGAAAATGTTAGCATGCTAATCTGCACGGATGTGAATGCTAGCATGCTAATCCAGTTAAATCTGTTGTGATTACAATAGAATCCAAATGCACAGTACATCCAGCTCTGGTCTCACACTGTGCGACAAGGCTGCTCAAATGTCAGCTTGGCTGCAGCATTTTATAGCACTGACAACTTCCCATTGGTCCCTCAGGACACTTATAAAGTTTCTGCTACAGCACGGCCATAAACTACAAATAGATCTGCCCTGCTTAAAGTGCCTTTAAACCCCCACACATGTTGGGTCCGCATGAAAAGAGCCCCTTTTTCAGTTTGTTCAGACCAAATACAGTCTCTGCACATAAATCACTGCTGGCAAGATGAGAAGTCACACTTATTACGAAACCGAGCTAAATTTGCCTTTCGAGGCAAACATCAGTGTCTCATGACAGCCAGATTATAAATCATTCTTTTGAAATGTTATTGAAATATGGGTCAGCATGCTCTTGAAATAAAGGGGAGCTGTTTGGTACCATCTACTGCACAGTGCTCCTCTCTTTCAATCATTAGATATGAAAAGCAGTGACTTTCATGTGATGCTGTGCCAGGTGACAGTCACAACTCAATTTTTAATGGAATTATTGAAACATGATTTTGATAAAAGGATATAGAGTGAAACATGCAGTGCTACTGATGAATATTTTCATATTAATATGATGAACAGAAAATGGTAAATTGATTGATAGTATTCTTTCATTTCATTTATCATTGTTGTGTGCAATAATCTGCAGACATTCACTTGTCTTTGAGCACTACTAGATAACCTTGGCACTGACTGGCACTGAATGCAATTGAATGAATCAAATTCCTGTTGAACAACCATAACCTGAAGTTCAAGAAAGGGTTAAATGTCAATAAGATTTAACATCACAGTGTGACACATTTTGATCACAAATATGTAACATGTTTGAAATGAGTTTTTTAAAAAAAGGAAGAATGTCATATTAATTTCACCTCCAGGGGGTGTATTGGCAAAGAAGACACAGATTGGAGAAATTAGAGGAATGATAAAATAGTGAGTGGAGCAGAATAAGAAAAGCTGAGCGGCCAACGATAGGACAACACATAACAATGCTGTCAGTAACTAAATATAGATGTTTGGCAGAGGTCAGGGATGAGCACCTAACCAGCAGCCAACGCACTGTCCAGAAGGACAACTGCTCTGAAGTTATGTTAGAAGATTTTTTTTTTTTTTTTTTTTTTTTTTTTTAAATCCACATCACAGGTGGCTGGCGAACCTGTGGACGTTAACATACTGTTCATGTTTCAAATGCCATAAAAATGATCTCCCTGACAGCCACAGAGAAGAGAGGCCCAGTGTGTTATCGCTGAAGACAACTCATTCACAAGTTGTTGGAAGGAGCTCAATTTTCTTATCATTAAAAAGATGGCAGTTTTTTGAAAGGCGATATTCTATGTAAATAATGTAGAACTCAATCTCTCACAATAGCCTTTCAATTCTTAGTATCAAAGATGTGCTTCCCACAAATACAAAGGTGTTCTGTGACGCCTGTTTGATCTACACTTTCACTTCTATTGTGATTTCTACCAATGCCTGTTAAACGATCATGAATTACACCGAGCACAAAGGCACTCACAACAAAAAGGTTATGAACACTTAGGAACAGTCCCTATAATGCAGAGCCACGTAACAATATTCTTTTGGCTATTGTATCACAAACTGCTGAACATTATACATTTAAGAAGCAGCTGTGACTCAATCAAAAAATAAATTAATTAATTAATAAAGTAGGAAGTCTGAGTTATTTATAGCTTTCTAAATTTAACTGTCTTGCTCAGATGATCATGAAGCACAGTTGCATGGGATTAAAAACAACCTCCTTATAACTTACAAAGATGAAGACAAGCCCTTATTGGGCACATTGAATAGAAAGTTCAGTACTGGCAAAATGCAAAATGCTTAGGTGCAATATAGTGATCACTTATATTTAAGTATGCCAAATCTGAAATTGGACTTTTATTGTGTATATTTCTGTTATTCATTATGATTATCAACATTTTCCCAAATCAATGAAATAAAGACGTCACAACGAGCCGGTACTGACAGAAAGCAGTGAACTGTTTGGGGCATCATCGTAATGAAGGACACCGTTGAGCCAAACAACATTTAGGAATCAATGACAAATCAATAATTCTGAAGAGAAAGTGAGGAGGGAGACAAATTAAAATTGCTACTCAGGTCAAAATGCTAAATGATCACTGCGCTAGTTTGGCGCACTGGAAGAGGGTAGGTTCCACCAAGAGCCCAAATCTGTTGCTCCATTTATAACCAGGTTCACAAGGTACACAAACAAATTCAGACCTGACCTGAATTCAAGATGAGAGTCTAATGAAGAGGTTTTCTCTGCTTAACGAATCACAGGAAAGCAGGAGGTGCAAACCAACACAGCAGGGAGAGGCAAAGACACTGAGTTCAAGTCATGACTGGGCACGGATGTGGAGCCAAGCTTTAGTCACACAGAGGCTGAAGAGTCATAATTCACACACCTATTTTGCAGCTTTCACATGACGACAGGAGCAGGAAAATAAACGGAACTGTGCTGGACCTGGACCGGGCCAAACTATAGAAGAAATCTGGGTCATACATATCACCTCCTTAAAATGAGAACAGGCCATCCAGCTGACATTCAGACAGCGCCTGGGGCAGTTTGGAGCTTTACTGTGAAGTCATGCAGAAGAGCGTATTCTCAAAGGAGAACTCGGGTTAATCTGGATACATGGGACACTTGAAATCAGCTTACTAAATGTCTACCCGCAGCGCCGCCAAGAATGGTTTTAACTAAGCTTTCACAGAGAAATAACAGCACCACCTGCTCAGTGTAATAATAATAAATGTACTCAGCTTGCTGTTAATGTATACAAAGACTAAGAGATTTGGACATCCAATTGTTTTTTCAGTGTTCATTTTTAGTGTTTCATTTGAAGCACTACGTTCTCGCTCACCCTCCCCAATACAACTGAAGCAATGAAATGCAATGAAAGAAAAGCAATACAAAAAAAAAAAAAAAAAAAAAAAAATGCTGGTGCCTGATATATCTGACCAGCACAAGAAAAAGGGATCGCTCCCTGATGGACTCAAATAACTTCAAGAATCAGACACTCCTGTTTGAGAGAAGGAAGCAGCAGTGCTGGTTTCTAACGAAAATGAATCACTTAAAAATTAAGTTGCGTCTTAAATTCTGTATTGAGATGATAATTTTTATGCTATTTGTTTGGCAACATGACTTGCATGTTAGCTTGTGTAACAATTTATATGAGTTAATTATTTAAATTTGTTCATTATTTACTTGTAGCTTCAAGCAACTACTTACTCATTTTCCTGTTGGCTAAACTGAACTTTTTTTTTGACACAATTAAAGTGGCCTATCAAATAGCCAAAACAAGTAATTGGCTATATCTTTATAAGTCATATTTCAGGCAGCACAATGCACAAACAAAAAACAGAAACTTCAAGGCAAGACACTCCACCTTCAGAACAAATATCAGTGTTTGTGTCAAAGGGTCATTGCTGATTATTTAGAAATGTGTCCGACAGTGCCCTAGAGCAAGGCTTACACTGAAATGAAACCACTGCTTTTATAGAAACAGCAATCTTATATTATTAAGTATCTGAGAACAAACTATTGACACACAAAAAAAAAAATCAACCTAAAATCAGAAATGCTAAACCAAGCATGATCTTGGGTAACTTAGAAGAGCAAAAAAAGTAAACCTTATAATATTGCCGTTAAATGAGGGAAACAACACCAAAAAGGGCTCACAGAACAGAGACATTGTAACGCAAGGTTGAAATGAAGGTCAGTTGTGCAGAGGCAATAGCATGGAAGTACTCACGGCTGGGAGTGTGCTGTCTCGTAGCGCTCAAAAGCGTGGCTCAGGTCATGCTTGTTGTTCATGTAACACTGGGTGCACAGATCGTAATCAAAGCACACTTTGCACTTCCATCGCATTCCCATGATGCCATGCTTTTTGCAGCTGTCACAGATGATGTTGGAGTGACGCACACCTGGACAGGAAGGAGAGGTGGTTGGACAGAATGAAGTGGGTAAACTTCGGGCGTACTTTTACTTATTTCTATTTTATTGATGTTGCAAAGAAACACATTTTTAGTAAGAGCTTGTCACATTCTGTGCAGCAGGTAGCACACTACTATGTATTTCGCATATAAAAGTCACTAAAGTGGAAAATACATACTTCATGTCTTTCCAGATGTTACTTATCTCACTGGCTAATATCATGAGATGTGGAGGAACTGAAGCACAAACAGCATGACAAAAATACCCCCACCCCCTTAGTCCCTGATCTCTTCTCTTCTTTCGCTCCACTAATTGAAGGATCAGCTTCTGAGGCAGAAAAATGTCACTTTAAATGGAGGAAAATGCAAATGAGTCCTACATTAATGTGTGTGTCATTCAAGTCCAAAATAGAGCTGGATGTCTGATGACAAAAAAAAAAAAAAAGGGCTTCACAGTACCTCATGTACTCAAAAACAGGCATTGTGAAAGTTGTGTGAGTCGCCACAATGACGGCAAAAAGAAAAAAAAAAAAGAAGCAAGATTAACATGAGGAAACTGCATTTTAACAATACACTGTTTTTCTCTATCAGGGGTCTGTAAAGAGTTTTCAAAACTATGACTTCAATAATTATTTTTATGGATTCATCTGGTTCATTGAGATATAATGAAGAAAAACAAGTTGGAAAAACCTCATGAGATCCTTCGAGACTGATTTCTATTGTCCGGTTGTTGAAGACAGTAGTTCTCAGAAAATAATCATGTCATATATATATTGTCATATATTCTGGTCTGGTAAGAGATTTCATCAAAATTTCACACTAGCTTTTTTAGACATTTTTCAGAAGTCCTGTCACTTTGCAAGGTCAGATATCTTCAAAAGGTTGTGAGAGCCGCTCACAGAAAGGCAAGAGTAACACAGACTAGAAATACACACAAGCAACGGGGCTTGCATTATTTATGATAGCTATAGAACAAGACTGTTTTTATGTAGTATTGCAAATTTCTTTTGAGAATATGAAAAGTACACACTTTTTTTTTCAAATATGTTTCTACATTTTTATATATTTATATATTATAATTGGGGTTTTATTAGTGTTCCAAATTATTGTGCACAATAGAGTAACCCTAACCCTCAAAAGATTCTATAGGTTATTGAGAACTGAAAATGGAAATCTGTTGTATTTTCTGCATTCTCATTTCTATCAAAAACATCTTAACAGATCAAGTTACATGTTAACACAAGAGCCTGTCTTTGATATCACCTTCACAACTCTTTCGTACTTTGAACTTGTGCCTCCTTGCATAGTTTTTGCCAGCATTTTATTTACGTATGCCAGCATTGCCTCCCAGAGCTGCTGTTTTGAGGTAAACTGGCACTCACCCTCGTAGATCTTCCTTTTAAGCATGATCAAAAGGATCTCAATAGGGCTGAAGTCAGGGGATGATGGTGGCCATAACATGATTTTCTTTATGCCCATAGCAGCCAAGGCCTCAATTATATTTTCTGCAGCATGGGATGGTACGTCATATTTAAAAAAAAAATTTATTTTACTCCAGAAGATAATGGCAGAGGTCATTTTGACTACTTCATGCACACTAAAGGGGGCTACCAGCTAACTCCCATTAAGTTTGCTGATGTTGCAGCTTTGTTGGGACACAGTAGCTACCCTAACCCAGCCATTCAGAACTCCCTCCATCAGGGCCATCCAGTGTTGCACAGCATTCATTACTGAATCCAACTATTTGAAGATTGGTATTCAAGTATTTCTGGGCAAGCTGTAACATTACTCCTAGTGAGCATTGGTTAGAGATGGCTGAAATACAGCTTTATGGAGAACCACAAGCCTCTGAAGAATTGTGCATCAAACGGTTCTTGAGACTCCAAGAGCAACAGCAGTTTCAAATACCCATTTGCTGCTCAGCAGCAAACGGATATCTGATGCATTCTTTTGACAGAAACCTTCCTCAGTATATCTTTATCTGAACAAACCTGTCTGCACTCTGGATCACAAAAAAATCTTTTCACTGTACAACAACTGTACAACAACTTCACATTAGCTTTTGTATAATTTCAAGTGTTATCATATATTTGGGCAGCCACCTTCAGCCATCTTTTCACCTGCAGAAAGATACCCCCCCAGTATTGCATGAAACCTGTTGAGTGCTTAATAATTTGGCACGACCTCCTTACGCAGTTTTCCTTTGATTAATCTCACCTGCTAACCTAACAGGTAGGAGAAAAAACACAGGCAAAAATTATTAACTGAAAAACTCAAAACCAGGTTTATTTAACCTACTTGCATAATAATTTGGAACACAGTGTAATCATTTATGTTAACTTATCCTTTGACTGGAGATTTTCTGTAATAATTTTGACATACTATTTCATATATTTTCATTTGGGCTAAAAAAAAAAAACGTACTTGTTTAATACAGTATATTAATACAGTATAACTTAAAGAAGTATTGTTTATGTATGCATGTTGTCAAATAAGACCTAATTGGAGCAGTATTTCAGAATGACCATTGTCTTTGGAGCTTACCAATTTGAGCATTATCGTAAAGCAGCAGGTCATAGGCACCCTGGTAACCAGTGCGGTAGTTGGTCCGTGTGCCACTGTCCCACTGCACCACCACCGTCTTGTCTGGTGTGGTGGTGCTGCCTTGCCTCCCAATCTCCACCACTGTGCCCACGTGGCCCTCTCCATCATCCTGGTTTCCCCATTTCCAGTCCAGGCCGCGCACCACACGCATGCCCACCTCCATGCTGCCTCTGTTGGGGCCTGGCCTGGGGGCTGAGCGCAAGGGGCGGGGCCTGGCAGCTCTGTCACTTCTGCTGCTTCGCCTCTGAGGCTTGTGTGCGGCAGGACCAGCTAATGCTGATGATATTGCAGGCAGGGACGGTACCAGTGGTGTTTCCGGGAACAGATCAGGAGTGACTGCAGGTTAAAGAAGATAACAGTTCAATGAAAAGTTGAGGATGAGGCTAAAAACAAAATTATTATTGAACAATGTAGATAAATGGATGTAACAAAGTCACAGTAGCTTTGCTGTGTATCATGGCACGTGTGAAATGTCCCGGACCTGACCTGATACATACGCACACAAGTACTGTGTTTGACATATCCATAGCAGGGCATTCAATAATGCTCTAAACCTCAATCATAACATACAACTATTTCAAGCTAACCCCTCATTTGCTGTGAACATGCAAGAGGAGAATCATAAAAAACAGAAAACAAAGCCATTTTTACATGAACCTGCCACATTAGACAAAATTTAGTACATATGCTCTTTATAGAAGCACTTCTAAAGTGGTAGCCATTCAATATTAGTTGATCTGAAAAGGGAAAAAAAATGCTCAGATGGGGGCACATATAAATCAATAAATCAATGTGTATGGACCTACCTGAAACTCATTACAATTCCTGCATCAAATGAAAAACATCGAATTTAAACCTTGAATCAACAAAACAGAGGCAAATTTTAAGGCTACAGCGAATAATGAGCTGCAGTCACCAAATAACATATAAACATACATGAAATAGAATTTATTATTTCACGCACTCAACCAACTTAAAATATTCCCTGCTGTTACTGCAAAAATCAATTTACAAGGTTGCAGCAAGAGGAAAAAAAAAACAAAAAAAACTGCAGAACTTGCTAAACTGGCAGCTAACATTTGAATAACAACCCACACAATGCATGTTTATATTTCTTTCCTAAAACAGCGATACGAAAAAGGAATGTTTGCTGATGTTATCTCCAACATGAGGCGGGCAAACAATGGCAAATAATCTTTTAGCTAAGTGCTGTTAAGGAAGGCTAACATGCAATCCCTGCAGAAAGTGGAGTACACATCCTAATTGCTGTCAATTTTCAGTGTAAGGACACTCCTACATTCTTTGTCGTATTAACACCCAATACAAACATTACACCCTATAAGGCCACAAGTGTTGTAGTGGAGGGGAATGACAGCAAAAGTCTATGCTGCAAAAGAAAACAGGTCATTATGCAAACAGGCTTGACTCACAAGAATTTGTAATTAAGTCCCATGCCTGTCAAAAGGGTCATGTATCTGACCACATTCCCTGACAGATGGTGGTGGTAATCCATCATTTCCCTGTTTACAAGAAGCACTCATCTAAATTAAAAGGACAATGAAGACACTTGAGCCTTTTCGGTGGACGGACAAAATGGAGTAAGCCATTTACAAATGCTGGCATGCAGAGGAAACTTTAAACCTATTTTGAGGCTTTCTTAATGCTTATTCACATTTGTGTGAAAACATTCTGTAACTTGCCAGACACCATCCATTTATCTGGCAATTTCCACCCGATGTGCTCTTTAGTATGTATAGCCAGTGCAGCCAAAGGCTTTACTTAAAAAGACACTTTCAGTAAGAGGGTGGGCAGATGTCTGTAATGTGGCTGAGATTGCACGTGCCCGCTTATCAAGATTACAATGTCATTTGGTATTAAAGGCATCTGCTTAAGCATATGGGATGGAGGGATCAAAGGAGGGAAAGCAGGCTGTTTATACTCCATTTTCTGTCCAAAATGACAGCTTAGCCTCTTTTACGCTCTGGAATAATGTCCAGGCCAGTCATTTAACGTTTCAGCATGCAAAACAGTGAAGTTGTCCCGGGCAGCGGACAGCTTGACACACATATTCCAGCATGCTTGGTGTGGATGAATGCAGGAATTGCCAAGTTCAGAAAAATGCCTTATTTCAAAATTTTGCAGTAAAGCAGGGACAGACTTGTGGATTCTGTTTGATAAATTATTTTGCAGACACAGACAAAAAAAACCCAAAAACAACAACAACAACAACAACAACAACAAAAAAAAAACAAAAACAAAAAACAACTTAACCTCCCACCTACATTTAAAGCTGCTCTGCCTCCCACACGTACCCACTGCCACCCACTTCACCCACTCTGCTGCTCCAGAGAGGATTCAAGCCTCACACTGATATTGCTGTTAAATAGATCAGGACTGGAGAACTGGTGCTGAAAAGTAGACACAACATGAGGGATTCAGGGGAGGACCCACATAAATTCCAATCCCACATCTACAGGGGCACCATTTCTTTACTGTGCGAATATCTTTTGTCTGTAGAAACTACAGTTAAAGCTTGGACACATAGTTTAAGCTGCATTTCGCAAAAATATATATATATAAAAAGGTATTGATAGATACTGACACCAAAAGTAATGCATCAGCTTGCAGGTTTAAATCCTCAACAACAACAACAACAACAACAAGTGCAAACATTTGCGGAGAAACATTAAGAAATAAACAGATTAAATATTTACATTTCTAAACATAGGCATTTCCATATCTGGTGTGTAATGTTACGTGCGGCAGGCATAAGGCAAAATTACAAGAATGTGCCAATAGGGTTGTTGAATTTCTTTGAATGTTCTCAGGAGCAGATAGAACAGCTAGTTTAATCATTGAGAAAAGTCAAATAGATTATATGAATCACTACATTGTACAAAGTTGATCATGTGGCTCTTCTGCCTCTGTCTATAACTAAATAAAGTTTGTGAGATTAAAATCAGATCTGGTCAATGCAGCAGAGAAAAAAAAAAAAAAGCAGAGTAGAACTAAGGGCAAACAAGCAGCTGCGAATACAACGCACAGATATTATTTTGATTTGATGTACAACATTGACTAGCAAAGAAGCCGCATTTCAGAAAAGTATGTGAATTGGCAGCTTTAAGAGTATAGTGAGCTTTTTCAATGTTGTACAAAGTCCACAAGAGTTACATTTGAACCATTGCTGCATTTCAACGATGCATCTATTTAGATACAACAGGTTGGTCGCCCAGTGTGTGTGTGTATGTGTGTGTACTGAAGGCTGCCATGACCAGGCCACCTGTGTTACTGAAAGGCCACTGCCAATCTGTGACTGAGGGCTAAGACAGGCAGGATTACAGCTTTCTGCCTGCAATAACAGATGGACTGGCTTCCGTAACACACAGTGCTGAGGGCCGATCTGGGAGAGTGACAACCTCCATCACACAAACAACCAGGCATTTGAACACAACACACACCTTCAAAAAACAGCAAATTCACAGTGCTTAAATTGCAGAGGAATATTATGTAATTTCCAGAAAGTATGTTTATGATGACAGGGGGCACAGCTTGAAAGATATTTTTACTGACATAAAGCTTTAAGTAAGCAGTAACTGCATGTATACAAAAAAGAAAAAAAAAGTCTATAGATAGATATTTATTGTCAGTTTTGATTGTCCTGTATGCAGAAGACAGAGTGAGAGCATGACCGGGATAAACAGTGTGTCGGTCAGAGAGCCCATTTATAACTGATGACCAACTTCGTTATCTTCCCATTTGTGCTCTATGGCAACCGGCCTGTGTGATCAGCACATTTTCTCTCCCGCAAGGGACACAAAGTGTAACCTGTGGTGCAGTCAAACAAAATGTTTTCTTTGTGACTACAAGGGATCCTACGTGTCCCACATGGTCAGAACCTCCCCCTGAACTCATCACAAAACTCTGCAGTTAGGCTTGTGAAGTGATAAAACAAAATGTTTTAGAATCAATATAATAACAGCGCAAATGTCCCTGCTAGCCGGTGTTATGTAAGACATGGAAGGGTAGGCTACTGACATCACAAACTATAGACAATTATGGATTAACTAAAGGCAGGGAGACACGTGATGACTGATAAGAAGATAAGCATATTATAGTCCTTTTTCCAACCTACAGGTAGATCCAGTTCTGCAATCTGATTATTATCAAGCAGCTTCAAAAAGGAAAATGAGTCAGGAGTATAATTATTGGCAGAAGGAGCGCCATTAGAAAGTGTCCCCAGATGTACGTTGTGTGGCATGATGTCTGAGAGGCTTATATTCTAACTCTAATGTCTAATGTATGTCCCAGGTTCTTTTCTGTAGCCCCCGAAAACTACATGCTTACCAGTGTGCAATGTATAAACTTTAGCCTCATCAGCTTTAATATCAGCCTGCTTCAACTGGTTTGTGTCAGAAACATCTGGTGGCTGGGTGAGCGACAGGAAAATCAATAAGGATCCTGAGTACATAACACATTTACAAAGATTTCTTCAGAGTGGGCGACAGGCTTAAAATAAAACTCTCCATTTCAGTTCTTTCTGTTTGGCCCACCTACCTAGTCTCAAATTTAACTTAACAAAGTCATGTAGAGTTAGTTCTCATACTGTTATTAGATAATGCCGTGAGTGAAAGCAATTTCAAGGTCTTCGAATGTGGAAAATAACTCATTAACTGCATGATTCAACACTCAACTCTTGAAATACTTAAATAATAGTTACTACACTGCAATTTTCAGATGTTTCAGCTTCATTAAAAAAAAATAAATAAATATATATATATATATATAAAATAATCTCCACAGAAACTTGATAGCACCATACCACAATGAATAATTGTACTTACTCCCCATGATCTTTAGCCCATTTTTGAACATCTTGGCTGCTGTATGGTTCCCGTTTGTTGTGACACCAAAAGCCTCACACTGCTCTTGTCCAAACCAAATACGTAGTAACTCTTTAAATCCTGATTGCAATGAAGCACTCATCCTACCAACAAGGGAGTGAGCCCCTTTTGCCCCATCCTTAGTATTTGGCTTGATGTGAACTTTGCCCTCTGTTTTGGAACATGGAACAACATTTTCCCCCCTCTGCTTGGTTGACCCCCTCCCCACCAGGTAAATGTTGCCAAATGACCATACAAGCCTGTATCTTAAATTATCTGAGCAGATCCCACAAGTGTACTATGTGCTTCAGGTAAATACATTATTTTAAATATTAATGGGGCATTGTGGCGTCACACAATCATTCATGTGGTGGGGCTGTGACCATTTCCTGTTTGCTAAGACTGAACTCTTTATTAGATGAGCTTGATTCATATAGCTTTCGTCCAGACAGCAAGGCTCTACCAGCGCCAAGCTTACGCTTCAAGTCAAACAATGTCAAAAGTCAATATTTAATCACATGTTGCTACTTGTGCATTAAGCTCCCAGTACGTACTAACTTTACCTAAAGCAAACACTGACTGTATCCAATCTTATCTCAGCTATTGCTAGATAGAACTATACCATTCAGTTCTTGAGAGATGAAATCGAATACAATCATCCTCTTCAAATGACTGTGATAAAAAAAAAAACTCAACTCAACTCAAATACCCCACTAAGCATGCTGTGATCAGGCTGCCTATGATGAAATCCAGATTTTCAAATGCAATACTGTATCCACAACCTGAAACATACTTGTCCGATTACAGTGAGGCAGAGTCTGCAGGTCAGCACAAACTATTTTTTTTTTTTTTACTTATTGGATTGTCACCAGTCTGGTGCACAAACAGACAGGCTCCTGCACAAAACAACAACTGGGACATGCAGGCATCTGCCTGTCTGTTTGCTTAGCACCTCTACTATCTTTACTACAGATTACGCCAACATGTGGCACAACTGCAGTAACATGAACCTGAACTCACCACACTGGCTGCATGCTCTTTGGCTTTGCATGTGATCATTTGACTTTTCTGCGAGTTTCGATAATCAACAAATTTTATTCACTGTGACAATCTAACGACAACAGAATCATCCATGATTCAGGGTGAGGACAATGTGAAGACTGAAGAATATATTCCACTCCACCTTAAATATGAACAGCATCATCATAACAATCACAGACTTCAAGAGAGATGGGCTGATAACGAATCAAGCAGACAAGGGTTACGTGAAATGCATCACCTGATACATAAACCATGCCAGCTGCTTTACCTGTTGGTATAGTGATGAGTAGAAGGGTGAATGAACCGACAAAAACTAGGAAGAGAAGGAAGCAGCTCCTTGCTCCTGCTACATAAACACACCAGGTGATGAAAGAGAAACAAGCTTCCACTAGTTCCAACAGCTTCCAGTGAAAAAAAACAAAAAAATAAAAATAAATTAACACCTCCTTAGGGATAGACGCACGTTCTGATGCACTTGCTGAATGAATTGGCTGTGGAGGAGGGGGAGGATGAGGGGATGCAAGGGGGGCAGAGGAGGAGAGTAGCCAGGCTGGTAGTCCAGGGATGTGCTATAACGTTGCAAACAGTCTTACGGAAACAGTGCCCTGCCGTACAGACGAGCAGCCTGGCTGTGGAGGAGGAAGAGCAGAGAGCCCGGCTGTTGGACGATGCAGGCAGCATTTAGTCCTTTGTGCATTCTGTCAGCAAGGATTACCACTGGGGAGGAGAAGAGGAGGAGGATGGTCAGGGATAGTGGCTGCCCGACGAGTGCTGCATTCAGGTTGACATTCATTCACTCTTTAAAAAAAAGGCCAGTAGTCTTTGCCATGCAGCGGGCTCCTCTGATGCTATACTCCATCACGGCAAGACGTTAGCTTCAGTAACATGCAAGCGAAGCCGACACACAGAGATCAATATGCATGGAAACATCGAGCTCTGCATGAGGATGTGCAGTCCTTTCTCTCACAGCCTGCAGGGACACCATTCGCTCTAACGCCAATGAGCAGACAAGCAAAGGACACAGGAGAGGGGGGAGGGGCATACGTTTCAGGGGGAGGGTCTGGATGTTGTTATATTTTTGGTGGGGACAGCTCAGAGAAAGGAAAAGGGGTGGGGTTGGAGGAGTATTTGATGAATGGACACCTGCCATGATGCTCATTTTCAGCAGCAAACTGATTTGTGTGGCCACTGCTGGTGAGCTGGCAATACCAGTGTGTGTGTGTGTGTGTGTGTGTGTGTGTGTGTGTGTGTGTGTGTGTGTGTGTGTGTACACGCGCACACCTAGTGCTTTTCCACCCTTGAACAAATACTCTTTGGGGTGACCACAGCTGTGAGACACATGAACAATATGGTTCCAAAAGCAGCCAAAAAGCATTCTGTTGCTGCTGGCACAAGCAAGCACGCACACGCAAATGTACAGCTGACATTGTCAGCGCACGAATAGCCAATGAATGAATGGGGGCTTAGAAGTGGTTGGGACCCAGGCTTATAATGAAGTTTATTACACCGCTGTACATCTTGTAAACAAAGCTGCTTCTGTCCACGTAATAGACTTAGTCATATAAAAAAGGAAGCATTCATGCACACACCGCCTCGTCAACAGATACTGACACACACACATACACAAAAAGGAACATGGCAGACATCAGACTAGGAGCATGGTTGAAATATAGGCATGTTGTAGCCTGGGAAAAATGCAAAGCTTAGACAGAGGGATATTGTTGCTAGGTGTGTCTGACCAGTAAATCATTGCAATGTTTGGAACCTCCACCATATTAGAAAGAGGGAATCCTTCTCAAATTGCTCTCCTCCTGTCCTCTGATCTTATCTACTTGAATAAAACCTTATTGCTCAGGTTAGAGTATTCTGACCTGTTAATATGTTGACATGCCAGCCTTTACCTAATGTATGTATAATATAAGTTTTTTCGAACATTGCACATAGTTTAAAGACAATGGTTAAAAAAAAAAGCTTTAAGGAAGAAAACATATCAGTGTTGTTTCCTTGGATCGACTTGCTGCATCTACTGAACATATTATTACTGGATCTTATCCTCCTATAAACTGCTGCCGCGACTACAAACACTCAGATCAGTGGCAATAATTCAATCTACATCACAATGGATGACTTCCCAGTTCAGCTGGGAAGATCCAAGTAGGAAAACAGGAAACTAAAAGTCTTCCCTCAGGCCACGGCAAAGTTAACGGTGCAGGTAATAAGAATAAAATCCTACTTCATTGAAATTGTCAAAAATACTGTAAAATCTGTCATGCAGCAATACTCATTATTGCAGATGTTTGTTTCAAATGTCCACATGATATGTTATTAACAGGGCAGATTATTCATTATTCATCTTCTACCAGTACCAGTCCATCACAGGGTCAACAAAGAGACAGAGACCAACAACCAAACCTACAGACAATTTAGAGTCAATTCAGAGTTAACCCAAACATGATGTCGTTGGATGGTGGGAGCAAACCCACACAGGCACGGGGAGAACCTGTAAACTCCACACAGAAACCTGCGAACCTGTGACCTTATTGTGAGGCAACAGTGCTAACCCCTATGTCGCTGTGCTGCCCACCAGGGTAGATTAATTAAGTCAAAATTTATCAAAATGAAATTTTTATCATCTTATGGCATACATACATTGCTATATTGTCCAACTACACGCAGAACGTAGTGCAGCAGCTTGCTAGTCAACAAAGTCTAACTGGACTGGTAATGTAAAAGCTTCAGCTGATACTTTTGAACTGCCAGAACATGCCCTCAGTACACAACAGGATACTGGCCAGTGAGAGGGCTTATGAAGGAGTTTTATTGATTTAATATTGTGTAACTGAATCAATATGACTGGTTGCCCACCACAAGCCTTTAATCTGTACTGATCCCAGTTGAACATTTCATTTTGTTTCATATGAGTTCTTCAGTTTGATGACCAGTTGGAACTCCTCAAAATCTAGGCGACAATCTGACAATGTTCTAAATAAAGTAATGTGAAAGAACTGCCAGCATTAATCATTGGGACAAAAAGGGGTGGCTACAATCCATAAGCAGGATATTCTGACTTGCACCGAAAGCTATGGTGTCCATTATTTGTATTATAATTAGAGTACCTCTAACCAATATTTCCTGTTGAAAATTAGGTTTATTGGGTTACTCTTTAATATTGAACTGCCAAAAGAAGCCTGTTCTGAGACAAAACACGCAGCAAGAATTTAGAGAAGGGGTATTCAGAGACAATGCAAATGCCCCAAAAAACACATTTGCTTAAGTTAATTCAGCACAGAGAGGCAAACACAGGAGCCCCTTCCAAAAAGGACCCCGTGTTTAAAAGTCTTACCTTGAGAATTTCCACATAATACTTTCCCCATTTCTTCTCTACTGCTTCCACCTCTATATGTCTGAACCACGAGTCATTTCTGTGATGTAAGGCAGAAAACAGTTCAAGCTTGCTTTTGGATTTTTGTGGAGCCGGGAAGGAGGAGGGAGGAAAAAAAAAAAAAACAACAAGACAGAGAAACTGCAATGGCTTAAAGTTTGCTGGGAAGTAGGTGCGGCTGTGCAGGGCCTGCCTGTGACCAGCTGTGAACTGGGCTCTGCGCCGTCATACCGGAGGGACGGCAGCTGTGAAGGGTCATTACCGCGACTCGTAATGTCGGACACATGTCGGCTCAGCAACAGGCATCAACTCCAGAACAGCTGCCGGCCAGTCGTTTCCCCGCCGTCGCTGTGAATGGGTAACGCTCCAGCGGCTCACACGAGTCCGACTTTCTGAGTTTAATTCAGGTGACGACGGCTGCTTAGGCCGTCCGGTGCAAAACAAACGCACACACCGACAGGTACAGCGGAGGAAACCGGCGGCTAGCCTCAGTTAGCTCACCAGCTAAAAGCGCCGGTGCTTTCTAAACTCTCCATGCTGTCATCGTCCCAACAACCGTCCGCCAAACGTTGTGTATTCACATCGGTTGGCAGGAAGGACAGACACACAACCTAATGAAGACGGAGCCGGTTCGACCGGAAAACACAAACAGTGACGATCCGGATCCGTTTCTTATCACAGCTCCGGTGACGGCCAACGATCAAACACAGCTGCTGTGACTCTGGGATATTATAACTGACCGAGCACGTTTAATCTTTATTAAAGTAAAAAAAACAAAAACAAAACAAAACATCAGGAATAGCTCGCATGGAAATGTATGAGGAGTCAACAACAAGCCGCAGAATGTAACCAAACGTGAATTGGACATTTGTGTGGACGGACTTCTGCCGGGCTTTCACAAAAACACATGATGGTGATGAGACTGTGCGTCCCGATAGCCCGTCCAACACTGACGCTAGCTAGCTAACCAATATTTGGCCATCATTTATCGGCACAAAACACAACTTCTCAACGGATGCAGCTACTTACCAGGCCCCTGCCGACTACGTTTAGTTTGCGGCAAAGCCGAATACCGCGTCGCCGTCCACCTCCGACACTGACATGGCTTGATTTATGACAAATAAGTATTTACTATGATGTGCAGCTCTGCAGCACACAGCCATGACAACACGCCCATGCATTGCGTCACTACAAATGCTGCCTTCACGTGCTTCTCGTAATAAATAAACCGAATTACGAATTCAATGACCCCCCCCCAAAAAAAAAAAAAATAAATAAATAAATAAAAATAAATAAATAAATAAATAGTCACATAGATGCTTTATTCACTTTTTTATTGATCGAACAAGCGCTGTTGTAGAAGTCATAGGGTGGTGTGTCGGTCTGATAGTCAGTATACTGAGAAAAAAAAAGGTCCATTGCCATCATCCGTCTGTTTGAGCATTGCATTTTGCTCGTTTTAATCTAAAACTCCATCAAAAATCTCAGTCACTATAATAAAAGATAGACGCTCAGGGAGGACCATTGTCTCCTATAACCACTGCAGATTACACCAAAACGTTTGCTCAATCAAATGGACTCCAGTGGAACGAAACAGCACTCAGATGGGACTGCAGCAGTGACTAACTCCACAAAGCAGCAATGACCTATGGCCTTTACTGTAAAGCTTTCCTTTTATGGACAGGAAAATATAAGAAGTCAAACATGTTTCAGTTCCCCAAACCCTTCTCTGTTATTCGGTCCTTGTTGGACCTCTAGTGGCCAGAGGGCCTTGGAAAAAGCCAGCCTCTCAGCTGAATTGGGCCTCAAGCTTGTCATGTGTCCTCTCATCCGTTCCTCAATTTGTGAAATGAACTCAAAGTGTTTTCATTGATTGTCGTAGTAATCACAAGGTGGCAGTTCCTAATTTTGCCTGCCCTACATGTGTTCAGGCTATGGGTGTTAACAAAAGGCCTAAGAGAACTGACTGAAATACAGAAGGAGGACAGGTAATTATTTAAATCAACCCTGGGGTAATTCCTCAAAAGAAAAATTAAACAACCACAAAAACAAACCAGTTAAAATATTTGACCTTAAATGCACTCACATATAAACTGTAAATACATTGTAACTATGATGAAAATGTTTTCAAATTTTCAGCAAATTACTAGAAATGGAAAATCATAATCTGTGCTTAAACATAAGATAAAAATCTGGCTTTTGTTCTTTATGGTGACATTTTCTATAAAATAAATACAACGTTTTAAGGTGTTTAAAGGGTTTGGAAGACTCACCAAAAAGACAAATTCGAATTCATCAAAACAGAGATTTTGATAGGAGGTACAAATAATCAAATCACAGTTAGACTGTGTACCTGACCCTGCAGTCAGGGACTTTAACTAAATTTACACCAAGCCACATGATAACTACTGTGTCTGGTGGTTTGAAGGCCGCCTGACACTGCCTCCTGCTGACAATTTTTTTTTTTTTTGATTATGGTATAATATGTCAACTCACAGTCAGTCACAAAGAGATACACTAGCTTTGTTCTGTTGTCCATTGACACTAAGAAGTGTCATTCTTAGTGTAACTTCAAGCATAGACACCAGGTCAGAAACAACGAATACACTTGAAACCAATTTTTCATTTAGCAACATGTCACAAATTTGCATCCTGCTGACAGACAATGGCAACATAATAGACACAAGAGAAATGCTTACATGATAGAATATCAATTGCTCCACTGATGCCACCACGCCCATATGACTGAAAACAGGAGGCTCCATTTTTAGAAAGATAAACTCCATAAATTTATGGCGTCGCTTCATAATTCATATTTTCTAACATACTTCCCATCAACACTGCTGCTTTATCATTTATAATTTTATTTGTATATAAACTTCTCCATTAATGTTTTGATTCCACAACCTTATTTCTAATTGAAAAGATATTCAACAAAAAATGCTTTGTTATATTTAATTGTCCTGTTTATTTCATCTTAACGAAATGTGACATTACTAGATTTGAAATAAAGACATGGAATATCGCCATCAGTGAGTTTTATTAGAATCCCATGAAATACTATTTGGCTTTCCAAAAAGAAAAATCACAATGACCAAATTAACAGTACGTAACATAGTACTGTGTTGAGAGTAATGGTTTAATTATGTAGATGCATCTTGAGGAACTACAAATATGGCAACCGTAGGTTTATCATCTGCCTTTATGTGTAAAAATGTGGCCCTCTTCAAGGAAATGTTACCATCTATCCCTCTTCCTCAAGACACATTACTGTTGTCTTAATACTTAAAATATCTTATGTTTGTGTCACAGAGGAGGACCTAAACTAAATCTCTGTCCAACGTATAAATTAAACAATAAATTAAAGTCAGTGAATGTCTTTTGACAACTTCGTACAGATACAAGGAGATATATAAACTAGTTTACTTTAAAACCAGAAAATTTGAATTATCAAAGCTAACAGATCACAGTGATGGCAAGCTGCCAGGAGGTGCCAAAATAATCCCAAACACATAGAAAAGTCCCATGAGGAGGTTGAGCTTGGCTGTCTTCTGGGGGATCTTGGCGTAGCATCGGCTGCGGAACTGCTTCTCCAAGGGGAATGCCATTGGTAAGGTGAGGAGAGGCAGGGCCATGCTGATGGTGTACCGGGTGGCAAGAATGCAGAACAGCACGTAGGGGACGAAGAGCAGGAGGTTATAGAGGACGTAGGACAGCATGGGGCCTATGAGGATGGCCAGGGTGACAATGCCCGCCTGCTTGTCAGAATCCATGTCTCTGGTGTTGTTGCTGTGGAGGATGGCTTCTGTGTTGAGGGCCAGTGGGACAGCATACACCAGCGGCAGCATTGACAGGTAGCCAACTTGCACAGCATGGGCAAACATGACTGCCAGAGGGCCGAAAGTAATGAGAATTACCACATCTCCCAGGGCCACATACTTGAGGCCAATGCCTGGGGAACAAGAGTAAACAGAAGCCACAGTTAATCTTTGGATTAGTAGTTGTCAACAACTTCCCATCAAATCCAAGTGCAGAAGCATAGAAGCATCTGTTTTCAATGTTTTGTTCATCTCTTTGGGTCCAGATGTGAAAATCAGAGAGTGGTGTTTTTGGACAGAACCAAAGCCTCACAGGAAAACTCTGAAGAACCACTGATGAAAACAGATATTAGTCAATGCTAACCTGAATAATATGAACAAGTACTTTGTACTGCTGCCTCCACTGTCCCAAACCCCTTATCCAAACATTGGCCAAAATGGGTTACAGGTGGCAACACTGGGTTTTTATGTTAATTTGTCATCTCAAAGCCAGGGTTGTTTTCTCAGACTCCGAAATAGACTGAGAAACAGAAGATGACCACACAACTGTCTTTGAGTGCCGAGTAAAAACTAAACCAGACTTCAAGATCATTCTATAATTAAAATCCACATCATATAAAACCATACCAAAACACTACTGGCACGATTTATGCTGGTAATAACTGGTTTTATAAGAGTATCAATACACCAGTTAAATGACATTTTGATGGAAGGTGTGCACATCGCATTTCTTCTTCAGAGTAAGTATTCACATTTTAACCTCTTTCAGGCATGCACGTCTCTTAGGGAAGAAATGTAACACATCAGTGTCATGTTTGAAAAAGACCCCAACTACTGTAAGGGGAGAAAGATAGCAGTCCTTTATTAGTCCTGCAGTGGGGAAATTTGCAGCATTACACTTTCAAAGTGGACGAGGACTGCTAAATTAAACAAGACCTACTCACAATAAATAATATTGCATAGGCTTATAATTTGAAGCCACTTTCCTTGTACCATACTGGTACCACAGCATCTGCCACCTGGAGCCACTGACAGGCCAACTTTCCAGAAGTTGCTTCATTGTAAGGTGTGTGTGTGTCTGTGTGGTTGTGCACACACTTTAAGTGACTATGGTGTGTAGAAAACAGTAAGGCAACAATCCAAGAGATTGAGAAGTTAATAATTTACTTACCTCCGGTGTATAAAAAAGAGCTGGAAAGTCCCCCAAAGTATATAAGGGCTAGATGCTCCAGTCTAAGTGTAGAAAAGAAGTACAGCAGAGTGGCACACAAGCATCCTAAAGAATATAACAATGCTCCAAACATAACAACATCCTGTGGTGCCAATATTTCATCCACAAGAGTCCTATCATCACTCTTCTTGTGGTCAATCCCTTTGGAGAAGTCATAGTAGGTGTTAACAAGGTTGCCCGCCCCATGGACTACAAGGACGGCCACAGCACACACCATCAGGATGAGCAAGTCCACAGAGCCCTCCATTTTATATGCCAATGCACTGCCGAGGGCCACCGGCGTGAGCGAGGTGCTGAAACTCCATGGCCGCAGAGCTAGCACATACGCCGCACATTTCTGCCTGACATCTGATGCGATACGAGCCATCCTCGACTTGTGGTTAGCGCCTGGAGGGTGACCAACCAAATTATTCATACCAGTCTGCCATTGCTGGCCATTGTGACCATTCGAACCAGCCAAAACAAATGTTTCTGCCCTGCTTTGTTTCTGCTCATTGGCCATTCTTCTGCAAGGTGTCTCCAAGTACCACCGACGTTCCCAAAAGTCATCCTGCAACAACAAATCAGAAACATGACAGGTCAGGTGACAGTCCATAACATACCACACCGTTTTTCAGCCTGAAGCAGGGCTGAAAGGAAACTTCAGTACTGAGGACTAATTAAAAAGCGCATGTCGTAGATGTCATGGTTAATTCTGTGCAAGGTGGCTTCCTACGAATGTTTCAGGAAAAGGGGTCAGATTTCGTTCACATTTCCCAAACTAGTCGTCAAAGAAAAGACTAAATCAGCATGGATATAGAAAGATGTACGAATGCATCATAATATCTGAATCTTATTGCACATAATCTGACCACTTCAAGGCTTTCCGAGGACTTGGCAGAGGTCACAGAGATCGAAGTACGGCCCTGGCTTAGAGGAGGACAGGCAGCGGGGATGGTGTAACTTTACTGACAATTCAACGAAAAGCGACCGCAAAAGGAATATGCAGCTGCTAGCCGTTTAGCTCGCTCATGATCGGCGGCATTTCGTCAAGCCTCCTCTTCAGCCGCCGGAGAGGCGACTGTGGACAGGAAGCAGATCCGGATATCGATCACGGGAGGAGCAGATAAGATTATGGGCTTAGAAGCTAGCGTGGCTGCCGCCGAGCTAATTCTCTCCGTGCGGGGAAAGAAGCTCTTACCGACAACGTCTTCGGTGTCTGACAGGAACCAACCGAGCTCCTCTGCGCCCAGAAACATGTCTCTGTGGGGGGCCCCCCGGCGCCTTGAGGAGCGAAGCAGCTCTTTGGCTTACGTGTCAGCTCCCAAAGTATTTGACTGTTTGCCCACTGTGAACTCTGCGGCAGCCATTTCCTCCGCCAGAAGTGCAGCGTCCTAAAGGGGTCGGAGAAAGAGGAGTCCTCACACAAGGTTCCGGTTCATTCACTGCCGTTCTGTCAAATAATTTGGCAGGTACTATACGGAAAAAAATGTGGAAACGACACAATATAATAACATAGTACAACAGGATTTTTTTAAAAAATGAATCTTACCCATATTCCTAGATATGTGTATTTGTTTAGAGGCGTTATGATGGGTGTGATGGGTCACCGTCATTATTCCCGGAAATGTAACTACACGACTAAAGTTGCAACAGTGCTTCTTTGCTCGTTTAAATTAATTAGATGTGGTTTTTTACCTTTCAATTTCCATTTAGCACTAACGATGAAGACCATATTAAGGACCTAAGTCTCAAATAATAGTAATAATAATGATGATGATGATGTTATGTACGGCTGCTTAATGTTACTGTAAGTGAACGGTGTCATCATTTCACATGTCCTATTGCAGGTAAACAAAATCTGTCGTGTTTTAACAGTAGAAGGGCACTCAGTGCATAACCAATGTCAGACACTTCACATTTAAATATAGTAAAGATAAGTGTTGGACACGTTTCAGATTAGTTATAGTTACTAATTACTTTTCTCCAAAAGTAACTGAGTTTATTATTGATTCATAGCTATATAAATGTACGTACTCACCAGGGAAAGTCAAAATTGGGTTAGAAATGTTTGAATGTATCGGTATATTTTAAAATATGTGATTTTTCTCTTTAATTATACTTTAAATTCAACTACTTATTGAATTACTTATAATAAAACCTTAATATTATATTCTTTTACATGAACGAATTGAACACTCTATAATGTCTGTACTGTGTGTGCAGTTTGTGTGAGAAGACCCTGCCTCTCATTGACCATGACATTTCACTAAAATTAAAATAAAACAGAGCTTCACTAAAATTGAATGTGTTCCTCATCGCCCCACGAGGTTCGATACGAAAAGGCCTGAAAGAGAAATACCTACACGTGTAACAATGTCCGCAATAACTTATGAAGCAACCCAGAGAAATCATGTTCATCATGTGCTCTCAAACTCAAACGGTAGGTGTGGACATTACGTGCGTTTCTTGGATCCCAATGTCCCTTTTATAGTCATTTTGCAAAAAAAAAAAAAAAAAAAAAAAAAACAAAGACTGCTCTAAAACGTCCAAATTCATCCAAAATACAGGACAATGAGAACAAGTGCTGACTGGCTTCACAGCCCATCACTCACCAGCAGTGACTTCTCTGTGGTTTCTGCACTGCTCATGTTACTGTGCTCACTGTGAGCGCTTAAAATGTCTCGCATTGTAAAATGCTCCACTGCATTTTGTTTGGAGTTGAGGGATTGGCTACCAGAATAATGTCTAATACGACCCGCTTTATTTCATACTTTTCTGCTCCTTAGAAATGGGTGTGCATGCGACAGTAAGATCAGCAGCAAAGTAAACTTCCCTCAGTCTCAGCGGTGTTACATAAACCTCAGGAAAAAAAAAAAAAGAGCCATGTTCAGAAAAAGACTACTTGGAGTTGCTTTCACGGAACTCCGGCGGTTTGCGGCAAGTGGTTTTGATGGACAGGGCGCGTTTGGTTTTCATTAGATTGTCTCGACGCTGACCTCCTGCCCCATCTACAGTAATGTGAAACCAGCCCTCTGGCAGACGCATTGAGCGGAAAAGAGCCGAGCAGAGCCGATGCAGTCTGCACTGCCTTCACCACCCGGTCCGCAGGCTGCACTGCGCTGCCGCACACCGACCCGCTGCAGAGGAGCGCAATGGAGGAGTAGTGCGCACAGGCCGTAGATGGTAACCCAGTGCACTTTTAGCAGAGGGTAGTTTTTTTTTTTTTTTTCTTAATGTTTTTTATTTATTTATATATATATTTTTTTTTAGATTCCCCTAAAGGTGTGATAATCGGAGCCATGGTGCGCTGTCACACTCCCAGAAGTTTAGGGAGAGGGGACCGGGGCTTCGCTCCGCTGCTGGCCGCCGCCGCGCCGCTCGCCCTGCTCGCCCTGCTGTCCGCAGGGATGCAGCGAACCGCAGCGTTTCCCACCTGGAGGTTGGAGGTATGTCTGTCACCACTTCACCAGCCGCGAAAAGGCGCTGAGCCCGGGTGTCAAGCCCGCCGCTCAGCGTTGGCTTGCAAATAAGTCGAGCTAAGTTGTTGCTTGCTCGATCATTTAAGGAAGCAAGAGACCAAATTCCATACAAAATTAGGCAGCTTCACGTTTACGATAGGTTTCTGTGAGGCAGTATATCTGGAATATTATTGCTTTGAATTATATTTAATCAGCAAAGGCCACTTTTCAATTCGGCAGACATGTTATTGTTATAACACGAGGCAGCACTCGTGTAAAACGATTTCATTTCTTAAAAGTAAATGCTTGAAGTCGTGATCACTGTCCCCCCAGCACTGACTCTGAACCCAAACGTGATTCTGAGTTAAGTTTTATTGAAGTAAAGTCGCTTTCATTTCGGCAACAAATTCACTCAGGAACTTAAAGAGTAAAGCCCTTCCTTACCATCTGTTGTACAAACGTGTGTACATTTGACAGCCAGTATAATAAATTCAATTGTGACATTTTTAATTGAAGTACGGTCTTATGTGCGGAGTAAAAGGGGATCAGGCTCAATGAAAGGTCAAAAGAATGAACAGACTTAATGAAGACCAGATATCCTCAGCATCAATCATATTTTCTATCGCTGTTATCATGTAGAAGTCCGAGCTTAAAGACTTTTAAGATGTTAATATTAATATCAGGTTTGATTAAAGGAGGGATCCCTGTACTTATGTGAATTGAATAATCGTCTTAACTCCCTCAGCTTTAAGTAATTTCCTTTGCCACACTCTCCCATTGAGTCACTCAAGAGGACCACTGGTGAGGATTACATTGAGGCATTTGATAAGCTTCTTGCAGGCTACCAAAATACAATGTAGAATAAGAAGAAAAGACACTGTGGGTTATAAATGCATCAGTTTGTGAACGAATGTAGGTCGAAATGCAGTCAAAGAGCATTTTAATGTGTTTTCATGGCATGACCGTCACTCCTCTGAGTCAGCATTCACCACAGGGTTTAGTCAAGCACGCTTGTTTTGTCCTCGTGGTTTATGGCTCATCTTTATTTGTGCCAAAGTATGAGATTAGATTTGCAGAGACTATGTCAGCACATGTCACAGGAATAACTGAGCTGGCCTTACAACAACATACACCTTCTAAATCACTGAACGCAAGACGCAAGACTAGCGTGTCAGCTAAGGTCACGGAAGCAACAGTTGCACGAAACTTGTGACTTGTGAGATAAAATGCAACAGAGAAACATGATGTTTAATATCAGTCGTCGCCCAGTTCAGCAGCAGGGGCAGACAGTCCACCAGACGGCCTGCCCCTGCCTCTCTATTTGTGTCAGGAAATGAAGGAAGTACGGCATCTCCTTGTCTTGACTGGGCAAAGCAGGACTGGGATCCAGAGGATAGGGTGTAGAATGCAAAGTGAAGGGAGTGGCTATGATATTCACAGAGTATTTTTACCAGTAGGAAAATCGTGGACTATAGGTTTTTCTTCCTCTCCTGTTTATGATCAGATTTATCTCGCAACCTTAAAGGGCCACGGCAGTGTTTAGCTTCACGCCTCAACAGAGCTGAGCATTAAGGAGTTCCACTCTTGGGGAAAGAGTGCGCAGCAACACACTTTTCTGAAGCCTATTGAAGCCCATAGCTTCCCCTTAAATGCCTCCTCTTCGATTTTAAATGGTCACGTTGCTGAAACTTCCACACAAAATGACAAACACTTGGTTTTAAGCGTGGGTCGTACGAGACTGTATATATGTTACTTCCTGCAACCTGTATTGTATAGGCAGCCTGTGCCTCACATCTAACACCTGATTAAATAGGCTCGATATGACGTGAGGTTAAGGTTACACCCGAAAAAGTAGTGATCTCAACATAAGCAACGATAAACTTAGGTGGAGAGTTGTATGCTCCTTCAGGAGTTTGACAGTTTTAGTGGATTCTTGTTAAACCTGCCTAAGATCGAACAGGAGCTTTTCACACTTTCAAGCACACAGTGGGCTTCTGGGTCCGAATCATGGAATGAGTTCAAGCATTTAAGTTGGATTTATTGTTAGATTTTATCAACTGGTGGAAGCACTATTATAGAAATGAAAGCCAAGGCACACCGCAACCTAACATCAGTCACAGAATATTTAAAGCAATGAAATGCAAGACACTGATAAACAGTCTTTCAAAGCTATAAAAATCCCTCAAAGAGCCATAAGACACGTTTATCTGTGGAAAGACTCATATTCAATGTAATGGAAAGCATGGCTGATGGCTGCGCAGCAGAACTGTTCAGATGCTGAACGCTGCAGCTACTACAGTCCCTCTCCAACACTTCACTTTCAATTCCTTCCAAAGACTGATCAAAGAGTGTTACTGCTTCCTATTTTGATTAGAAAATAACATCAGAGGTTTCGAGGTCCAGTTCCTAACACTACTTTAAAGTGTGAGGAGATTAATTAAAGGTTTTTCTTTGTCCAAGGAAGAAGCTCACACCACTGTGTTGCTCATCGGGATCCGCAAAGAGGCGCGGTCACAAATGCTTCATCTCTCCAGGAACAAGCGCTACACCCTCACCCCTGAGCAGCTCAAATGGGACAAGTTCAAGCTAACATACAAGTATTCATTCGAAATTCTTCTTCTAGTCAACACAGCAGAGAAGTACAGCTGTAGAAACAGGGAAGGGAGGGAGATGAAACATCCTGGGCACATAGATGGGAAATATCAAGTCAGCTGAAGGCACTTTTTGAAGGTTGGGCCACCCAAAGCCAAAGATGCATCATCTGATAACATTCATCTGACAGAGATGGGCTGATGATTTATTCTTTTCTATAAACGTATGAAGATTATATACATATTCATTGAACCTTCGTAGATATATGGGAGAGGATCAAGTTATAGAAGTTATAGTAATGGTGGCTGTAGTTTGGGTGCTTGTGGGAACTGTGGTCTGTGTGAACAGTATCCATTGTGCTTAGTCACAGCCATCTGCTGTGGAGGAATGTGTATACACATGAGTATTAACTACCCAAATACTGCTGTCTCCGAGCAGGTTGCTCTCCTTCCCAACAAACTTGATAAATGCCAGCGACACGCGTCGAGGCATCGCCAGGGCCTTTGGCATGTGGAGCGACGTCTCGCCGTTCAGCTTCAGAGAGGTGCCAGCTGACCAAGAAGCAGACATTAAGATTGGTGGGTACTCTGCATGGTGGCTGTGTTCGTCCCCAACAGATGTTTCTTGGCTCCAAGCGTCACACTTCGGCTTTAAAGTTTTCTTTTTTTCCCCCTCAAAGCTGTCATCACTGACATGCCTTCATCTCCAAATTCACGAAATCCCTCGAGCACAGCTATATTACCAAGCTTATATTCAATATGATTTTCTAAAATCCCAAAACATTGGCTACATGTCAAACCGCGGTGAGTGTAAATTGTGCTCAAGCTTTCCCTTTTGCGTGCAAACTGCAGGGTCCTGCATTAGTTCTCTGCGACAGTGAGCGGAATGGTTGTCATCTTTCAGGGTGAAGGCTGATAAAAAGCTCTGTCTTTTGTAATTCATCATTCACCTGCTGTAGAGTACGCAGAGGCAGAAACGATGCAGTGAGGGTTTCCCTCCTCGGCTGAGATATACATCTCTCTCTCTGTTTTGGCAGGCTTTTACCCTGTCAACCACACAGACTGTCTGCATTCCCACTTGCACCATTGTTTCGATGGCATCACAGGAGAACTGGCGCACGCATTCTTCCCACAGACGGGTGAGATCCACTTTGACGACCATGAATACTGGATTCTTGGAAACATGCGCTTCAGCTGGAAGAAAGGCTTGTGTCTCTATCATGTTTGTTCAAATACTAATACTTAACACACAATGTCATGGAAGCAGCAGATACTGCGCTGGACGGACAGTAACAGAAGGAGAAAGTAATCCTAAATGTTTTTGTTTCAGGGGTTTGGCTGACAGATCTTGTCCACGTGGCAACTCATGAAATTGGCCATGTCCTGGGACTGATGCATTCAATGGATCCAAAAGCTATAATGCACCTGAATGCAACTTTGACAGGCCGCAAACTAATCACACAGGATGAAGTATGGGGTTTACACCGTCTCTATGGTGAGTTCATAGTCCTTACAGGACTCACAGTTCAGCCAGAACACAAATGAGTATATCTACATCTGATTTCAGATATAATGGAAGCATAACTCAAAAGCCAACAGATTTGACGTTGAATATGTGATGTCATTCATCCAGAGGTGAAAGGTAAAATCTCTTGAATGAATGGAAAAGTTCTTCAAGCCTAAAAGTTTCCAGTTCTCATGCTGGGATCAGATTACAAGATAAGCCTGATGGGCCAACCAGACAATGAGGTGTCAAGCCTGGTTCGTCCCAGATGGTCTGTCATGGTGGAGCCTCTTGATTTCCACCCAGTCTGACACTTCCTGCTCACCGATGTTTGCGTTCAACATGCCAAAATTAAAAGAGAAAGTACGCCTGCGCTGTCATGGAACGGTGATGTCCCATCTTTGACAGCTATAAATAACAGTGTCAAGGAAGTCTCCCAGTGAAGTCAGAGCAAGTAACGGCAATCGCACACAATGGCCCTCTGGGAAGTCTGAGCCTTGGCAGCAGAGAAACGATTGGTTCTTCATACACTGTGGTAGACGAACCTGCGATCCATTTTTGGTCAGATTCAACCAGAATGGAGACCACAGTGACACTGAAAGCCAACGTGGCATTAATGAGTACTGTATAAACTACTCATGAGTCATGATTAGTGTGTATTATGGTGAGTCATTTTCATTGGAGGAAAAAGCAGATGTGGGATCCAAATTCTTCTGCTGCTGAGCTGCTGTCTGATCCTCCTCACTTTATCTCCTCCTCTCTTCCAGGATGTTTGGACCGGCTTTTTATCTGCCCAGCCTGGGCTCGGAAAGGTTATTGCGACAGCAAGCGCAAGCTGATGCAGAAGCACTGTCCCTCCAGCTGTGATTTCTGTTACGGTAAGACACAGACACAGCAGAAAACAGCAGCAGCCGTCCAGGGGTGAGAAAAAAAAAAAAAAAAGAGAGAAGGTTTTCTCTCAATTGAGCAGCACAAGGAACTTCTGTGAACTTTTTGCCAACGGAGCGACAGGAGCCAACAGGTCCCGCCATGCAGAGCAGCAGTGGGGCTTTTTAAGAATCTAATTCAAAGGGGAAATTGCACTTGCTACCACTCAAGTTAATATTTAGTGTCGGACTAGAATCCTGACAGTGGAGAGGATACCTGCTGATTGTTGCATCTAAACGAAGCATTGATAACACATCAGCAAGCTAGCAGCCTCTTTAGTGTTATCATGCTAGTGCTGAGTCCCTCTGTTCCACAACAGGAAATGGCTCCTCTTAACCAGTGCAGCCCATAGATTGTTGTGGCTGTCTGAGATTTTTTGTCAGCAACAAGGGACAGTGTGGAGAGAGGCAAGAGGATACGATTGCTGGCTCACAGTAATCTGTTCCTCATTGTTGATTGGGAGATGTTGTACGGCTGTGGAAAATTCCTGAGTGAGTCCAAACCGCTGGAATTTCAGACTGTGGCTTGAGGGTTAGAGACACACAAGGTCAATTTGGATTTTTGTGGCATTAACAAGAGCGACTGTTTTTAAGCAGAATTTGAGTTGATCACAAGGCAGACTGTTGTCTTTGTCAGAAAGCAGATGGGATGCATTATAATGACAATTTTGTCAAGCAGGCCAGGGGTTGTGAAAATTGGAGCAAGTGTCTGACGCGATAGAGTTCACGTCAAAATGACCATCATGGGTGTCAGGAAGGTGTTTGTCACATCTCCAGATTCTAAAAATTGTGGAGAAGACAAATGGTAAAATAGCTTATCTCATAAATCCTTTATTCCATCAAATTTCTCTAGTTGATTATTACATGGACACAAATATTGTACAAGTGTAAGAATCTATGATTTTTTTTTATTTTGGTCCATTTCCTTCAATCTTCCTCAGAATTCCCTTTCCCCACTGTGGCTCCGACACCCTCTCCCCCAAGGACCAAACACAAGCTGGTTGTCGAAGGCAAGACACTAACCTTTCGCTGTGGGAAGAAAATAGCATCAAAGAAAGGCATTGTATAGTAAGTATCTGTCTGTAATCTGTCATTAGTCCTCCCAACCGCAGTGATGGGGAGAGTATGATTTCACTCAGCACCGTGTAATGTCTGACTCCCGTTTCAGCTGGTATAAAGACGGGGAGCTGCTGGAGTACTCTCACCCAAACTACATCTCCTTGAAAGACGACCACATCACTATAGTGGCCAACGCCATCAACGAGGGCACATACACCTGCATCGTGAAGAAAAAAGACAAAGTTCTCACTAACTACTCGTGGAGGGTACGCGTGCGCTTCTGATGGCTTCTGATCTCCACCACACACTGAAAGGGACACATTCACACACACACACACACACGGTCACCAGGAGACCTCAATCACTAGGGCACATATTTTTTTTTTTTTTTTTTTTAAACTGACTTCCCTTTATCTCCTACACACGTCTATCGTCCATTCATTGTCATTGTGTAAATGCCTTTTTATATGTGCAAGGAATAAATGTGCGGTGAAAAGTAGTATTTTTGTGAAAATACTACCTGACTGTGAAAAGCTGTTCATGGCAGACATTGTGGGTTGTATTTTATTTGGTGATGAAAAATCCTTGCAGCCCCCATCAGCTGTTTGGGACGATGTCCACCCTGAATTCATTGAGCCTGGACTTCTTAAAAGCTCTTGCTGCTAAGTTAGTAATGAGGTCCAAGGCCACCCACAGGTTCCTGGGACATCCCCAGAAAAGTGGGGACAAATTAGTTGGATAATGCCATCTTTAGTTAAAAAGATGTCAGCACAGTTGGAGCTTTCGATATTGGATTCTACACACTCCTATAGGCCACATGAAAAAAAACATCATCCAAAAAACAGCCATGTCCCAAATGTTTTTCTTTTTAGTGGCCTGAAAAAGTTACAGAAGCCCTTGCTTAGATGCATGACATTTGAATAATTTACGCACTGATCAAACTAAGCTAATAAAGCCAGAATAAGCAATGTTGTCTACAGCCTTTGGAACTACTTGGACCTTAAACCACATATGGAACACCTCAGACGTCTAACTTACTTTACTAGCTTCACAGTGAAGCCAGCACTCTGTCTCCAGAGACTGAGCAGTCAGTTCCACTAGTAGCTCTCCTTCCAAGCTTATTCAACACATCAGGTGCAATAATCTGCAGAAGGGCTCCGGTGGGGGCAAGGGATAGATAAAACTGATTAATGAACATTTCCATTCAGTGCTGGCTCAGGAAGTCTCAAGGTAAAAGGATTTTTCTGCACTTGTTCCAGCGAAAGCAGCAAGTGGTCTTGCAGGCAACGAAACAGTACTGTTTATTTTTCTTCGGCTCAAAATCAAAGAATTTAATGGTTTAATACTGAAGTTGCAGAGCCATTTAAAAACAAAGGCAGAATGAAGTCTGGGCTTCTTTCCCCCTGAAAGAACAAAGTACTGAGACAAAGTGCGCAGCGCAAGGAATGACATCACTTTTGGACGGTGACTACCAAGTTGGGTTCAAGGCTGTTTTTTTTTTTTTTTTTTTGTTTTTTTAAATGCACAACTTCCCTTCATTTTTTTCCCCTCTTCTGGCAGTGTGTGGTTATGTTTGCATAGCTTGGACAGCATTTATAAATATAGGGAAAATGGCAGAAAAAACTAAGTTTCAAACTTTATTTCTAACAAAAACATCGTCCCCCTGTCATCAAGTGAGCTGACAGTCTCAAGTAAATTTCTAACATTAAGTTGGATGGAAAACCCAGCCAATGCTGCATCATTATACAGTAGCTCAGGCAGCCAGGAAATACCAACCATTTATAAGATCTGGTCTCCTCTCGTGAAGTATAAAACAGAAAATAAACCAAAAGTTAAACATGAGTGCTAAACTTCTAAAAGATTTACGGTTGTGTCTCTTCTTCAAGAGCTAAAATTGCCACATTTTATGATATGGCTTGAAAATGCACAGAAGAAGTGTTTAGGGAAAAATTCAAAATGTTTAAGCCACCAGTCTTGCTGTGAGACAGTCCTGACTATTTGGTAACAGTTATAAATGATCAGATGTAGATCTCGTTTACCGTGGTAAACAAGTGACACTGTCCAGTTCCAACAGAACAAGTCCCAAAACGCTTTGCTCCCAATTCCTCAGTGAGAGAGCCAGGGTTCCTGCAGTTCACGCTCAGAATTTGAGGCTGAATCCTGGGCCAACTGCAGATGCGCCCTGGTTGCTGGTGGTCAGGTGAAAGCCTGTCTCTTTCAAGTCATCATCACCCTGCAGGGGTAATAAAGTAAAGTAAATAAAGATAACTTGTGGTAAATGACATTCAGTCTCATCACACCTATGATATGCAGTTCCTTTTTTTTTTATACATATTTACTGTAGAACTGATAAATACTACACTGGTTACCTTGGAAAGCCCTTAACCTTAAAAGAGACATTTTGATTGTATTACATTACTATGCATGAATATGTTTATTATTGATATTATAATTAATCCTTGGTTTCCCACATTAATGTCTCATGGTTTGTTTCATAAGTTTTTCTATCCTAACCCAAAAAATAAAACTTGATGTAGAATGAAAGCCTCGCAATCAAATGGTCTGAGTTATCAGTGAGAAAGCACTAATAACATCTAAAGGGTGCTCATGGAAAACACAATGAGGAAATCCACGGACGCAAAGCAGAAGCCTGTAGGTCTGTAATCTATTTAACACAGACAGCGTTCGGAAAGCCTGGTAGCTGTATGTAATGGAGAAAGTGCAGCCTAATGTCCTTACCAGCTGACTGTAGCCGAGGCCTCCCTCGGGTGGACGCGGACTGGTGCCTCTCTTCACCCTCTGCTGCTCGCTCTTGGCGGGCCAGGTGGGGAACATGGATGGGTCGATAGGCAGCGGCGTCTCTCTGAAGTACTCGTGCTTGAGTGCATCATCTGACACAATCCTCTTACTGGGGCAGTAAGTTAGGAATCTGGAAAACAGTTAGTGATTGAGTTTATAAGGAGTTATTAATAATATAATTATATAATAATAATATATATTTATATGGAAACCTCAACGTGTGGAGCGCAGATTAAACTGTCAAACTTTGCTAAATTCAGACTATATTTTGGTTGACGGCTAATCTGGAGGTAGTCCCACCAGTGGCTGCTGTCATCTCCAATTTCCACAGTAGGAGGGGTTGACCCTGGAGAAATCATCTTTCTGTGCCAAAGCCAGTAAAATACTAACAAGAGAATTACAGGATAAGAGCAAGACAGACACACAGGTTGCTATTCCAAGCAGCCAACATCAACAGCTTCAACGGAACAGATCAGTAACATCTTACTCTAATTAAAACTTCTGAATGAGGACATTATAAGAAACAGGTAACTGAGTAATAAACTATTAAAGAAGTAGGCCTTTAAGTAGCCTTTAAAGCTACATAGTATCTACACACGTATAACTGAGGCAGAAGATGGGGCCTGTGCTCTTGTGCCAGACTCCTAATTGTACATGACAGGATCAACAGAACCTATTGGAGAGTTGCTCAATTGTGATAATTGGCTTTCTAACTGTGTCTAATTGGAGCTTGAACAGATTTTGTGTTACAGTTTTTATACCGGAGAAAATGCCAGTGAAGGATTATTGACTGCTGTCACCTCTTTGACATTTTAGGCCCAGACTGGTATTAAAGCAGACAATCCTCTGCTTGTGTCTAAATGACTGTTTCTGTTTTGGAATTCCAAAAAAATGCACACTCCTTCCTGCACCTGAGAGCCCGGCTGAATTTTAGTGGAGCCATACAAACCTCTGTAAACCAGGGATCCAAGGTAATGGGGAACTAACCACTCAGGATAACCAGGATAGAAAACCCATAGTATTCCGCATCTTCAGGACCAGGAATGAAATCAAATGATCTTACCTTTTATCTGTTATTTTTTACACTTAGTTACTTCTGAACTGGCTTTATATAATGCTTCAAATTTAGAAAAAGAGACGTTGAGGTTGGAGAATATGTGCCTCAATCTTCACAATTTTACACAGAGGGGTGTGATATTCCAAACAGCTCTGTGATGTCTACCTGCCAAACTACATCTCCGACTACACTGCGCTGTCTGAAACTTTTCGAACTGGAAGGTCTCAGCAGAGCTGGCCAGGTGCCAAAGTTCCACTGAACTGTGGTCCCTCTGGCAAACAGTGGACATGTTGTTACCATCCTCTGCAGCTGTGAGGAAACAAGTATGGTTTTGCCATTTACAGGTGTAGGCAAAGGGCTCTGTGGGTGGGTGAAGATCTGAGAGGAAGGCAGCTGCTGCACAGGGCTGATCTTTGGAATGTGTGAAAGAGAATTATCACCCGACCGTTCTCTGTGTGAAATTCATTTTTCATATTAGGTGTGTGTTTTCTAAAACATTTTTTTCTGAGTGTGGAGACTCTCCATGGTGTGTGTGTTTGTGAGAAATGGAACAGGGCTGCTGCTGAGGCATGCTGATGAATTACCAGTGCGCTACTGTTGTCATGTTTTAAGTCAGCTTGCCAGAAATGCACTGACTGAATAAAAAGTGCTGGAAAGAGTAACAGAATCTGACAGCATAGCATTGTGTTCATCCAAGTAAGGCAATTTCCACTGAAGGAGTCATGCTGATTGTTACTGATATCACTGGTGAACATTTTCTTTTCATTGGCATATGATGTTGTTTTATCAATAATGGACTGAAAACACTGCCAACAATCAATAATTGCTGATCAATGATAGACTAAACTGAGTATTAAAGTAAAATACCTGTCAGATTTCGCCATCTAACATGAAAACACATCCATTTGAGTATTCCTAACTGGTGGCAGCTGGTAGTCAAAAATCTGCTGGAATACCAGCAGTCAGACTCCTAGATGTGCAGTGATGAAGCAGTGTAGTGCATAAGGTGTTAAGTTGTGTGCTGTCCTACTTGTTCATGAGGTCAAAGCCTTGGTCTGAGAGTAGGGCTCCAAAGCGCTTTCGCAGGTTGTTGTAGGGATACTCTGTAAAAGTCATCTTCTTCACAGCAGGCAGCTCACTGTAGCCCGGCCAGATCTTCTCACTGGGTGACCCCAGATCCTACAGGCAACACAGAAAAATTGTTAGTGCAAAGACAGATGCATATGACATAATCCGACTTTGGTGGAGTTTACCGCAGACCTGGGGACAAATACATCTTAATATTGTAATTCATCACTGGTAAGGACCGTAGGATAACGGTTGACATGTTTTATGCACAATATCTACAGAAAAATATTCAGCCAACTGTGGTTAGCTCTAGTCTCATAATAGCTTCATCAGATGGGCTGACAATCACAAAGTGCTCCACCCTGTGGTGCACCACAGAACTGCAGGCCGACACACTGACAGCAGTAAAGATTTACAGGCCATAAACAGAAGCGCTTTACCCGTTATGTTAAGGATTTATTTTATTTCAGTAGGGTAAATGACGGCATTCACCTTGAAAATCTTGTTAATTTGGTCAATTTCAGATTTTCCAGGGAAAAGCGGTTTCTGGGTCAGCAGCTCACCAAATATGCAGCCCACTGACCACATGTCCACAGCTGTGGAGTACTCCTGCGGAGAAAAGAACAAACACAGTGTCATTCCGCAGAAACATAAACTAGACAGTCTTACTGGCATGTTTCCACATTTGAGTTTGTCTGTTGAAAGAGGACATTCTCCACTTTGACTGTGCTGCTGGACTTCTGCCGGCTGGCTTAGTAAGTCAAACACGTAAAACTCAAAGAGTGTTTCATGGCATTTATCTTAAAGTCAATGCTTCACAGATGTTGTTGTCTTGTGGTAATACATTTCTGCATAAAACAGCCAATCAAGATGATGTAATAGCCGTAGTGCAACGTGGGGAAGTAGTATGAAGTTGACTTCTCACCTTGGCTCCGAGCAGCAGTTCTGGTGACCGGTACCACAGGGTCACAACTACGGGGGTATATGGCTTCAACGGGGAACCGTACTCGCGTGCCAAACCAAAGTCTCCAATCTGAAGTAAAAGACAGAGAAGAAAAGGTACTTTAAAACAACTATGATTTATTTCAGGGAAGAGAACAACTCCTCAGCCTTGATAAAGGTTTCTCATAATGTGGTAATTTCATGAGGCCATGACTTTTCCTGTAAAATCAGACTGGTGCTGCACTGCACAGGATAATCCTATCAAACTTGAAAAGTCTTTTGATGGAGCGTGGTTTGCTTGATTAAAATTCACGCTAACAAATGCCGATAAATACCCAATTTATTTCCACATGGATACAGTCTTTGCCGGAAATTCATGCTCTACTTGACTGAATAATCATGTATTATTTGTTCAACTGTGCTGAATTGCTGCTAGCTTGGGGGAAAGAAAACACTTTGAGTTTCTGCGTTTCCCCTAAAATGCATGTTCATTTGTTTTAGCATCAGTTTTTTTCTTTGCTATTTGTGAGTTTTACAATTATTATTATTATTTTTTTTTAAACAGGGCAGCCAACTTTTCCAAACAGCTATTCAGTATTCTCAGTGTGTATATGTTGAACAGATCACTCAGATGTACATACACATACAGGAATATGATTATTTGTAGAGAACCAAATTATCCTAGGCAAAATATTGAAAGACTTGAGCCTGTGTTGTAATAGTCAGCAGATAATACAAACAGTAAATTGGAAAACTAATTTCACTCTTTTAACAGATTTAATTTACTGAATTAGAATTTAAATCTATCCAATATTTAAATCTAAATCAAATTTAAATCTAATCTATCCTACCTTAAGGATACCCTTATGACTCAGCAGAAGATTGGATGTCTTCAAATCACGGTGCAGGATCCAGTTGTCGTGGAGATGTCTGACTCCTCGAAGCAGCTGAATCATGAGAGTCTTTACCTCACCTGTAAGTGAGAGGTCATGCTTTAATACAGAGGAGATAATCACTGCTAAAACTCTCATTTGCACAGCTGAATACAGACAGAACAATTTTATCCCATTCATTGTAGTATGACATACACATGCAAATGAATTATGGCTCCACATTATCTCACATCACCTGGCAGGAAGGGCTGCTTCATGGTTTCCATTAGACTCTTCAGGTCATGTTCTACATAGTTCATCACAATGTAGATCTTGTCCATGTTGCTTCCGACGACTATTTCCTGATACATGGGATTGAAAGGATGTATTATATTTATCCAGAATCCCAGGACTGAATTAACAAATACCTAACAAAGTATTTGAGTTCCCTCACCCTCACTGTGACAATGTTTGGATGTTGAGCTTTCAGAATAGTATTAATTTCTCTTAAAGAGGTGATGGGGAAGCCCTCTTTTTCCTTTTCCATCTTCAGTCTTTTCAGGGCCACAATCTCATCTGCAAACATTAAACCATGTTTAATGTTTCATTACCAAATACCTGTGACAAGTATAAAAGAAAATATATTTGCGCAATTATCTTCATACCAGTCTTCTTGTCCTTGGCTCTGTACACCACACCATAGGTTCCCTCCTCTATTCGGTTCAGGCACTGGAATTCCTCAACACTGCGACAACCCTGAAATCCCAGACACAATGACGATGAAGATCTTTTGATTAACTTGCATGAATACATATACCATATGTCCATGGATCTTGTTGTATTGTGTTGGTACTGACCTGTAATGCAGGCAGGTATTTGGGTAGCTCCTTCTTCAGCTCCACGGGTGAAATTGGGGGGGAGTCAGGGATGTAGTTCTCTTCAGAAGTGGGGGAGCGCGAGTGAGTCTGGGACTGAGGAGTAGGGTCACCCTCTCCAGCTTCTTCATCCTCCTCCTCCTCCTCTTCCTCCTCCTCCATGTCTTCACCACTCTCTTCTGAGTCATGGTCAAACCGGGACTCTGGCACTGCGAGTGGAAAAAGGTGAGGTTAGTGCTATGTGGATTTGATGGAAGGTGCAAGAATTTATATATGAAAGCCACTTTAAAACTCTTATACTATGCAGTTTGTGAGATGCAATTTTTACAATGAAATTTACTGTTAATTATTTTATTACAAATTTAGATTCAAATTAGGGTTGCATTTTCTAGTCTGCCAAAAATTTTCTGTCTATGAGATAGTGTGAATTGAACATAATTTCCCAGACTGCAAGTTAACGTTTTTACAACCACTGTTTTATTAATATGGCCCAAAATCTATACATTTTTTGTGGATTTAATCGTTTTCATCAGCACATGCAGTTTATAAAACTGTCATGGTAAATGCTTTGTGTTAGTTCAGTTGTCATTGTCATAACTTGTCCCCAAGCACGAAAATTTGTTAAGAACAGGAGAGACCTTCTCAGCACTGATGATATATGAAAGCTCTTAGAAAAGGTCAGCAAAGACCTTCAGTTCAGATTTTTGCTCAAATTACTATTTCCAAAGTGAAGAATAAACCTTCACACTAAATTATTTGTAGTTATCGTTTTGTCCATATCACCGTATTTAAATATCTGTCCACATGCATGCTAACTCTACACTGAAAATGTTTAACATGGAAAATTATATAAAATTTATTAAATTATATATAAAATTTTGAATTACTTATGGCTTGCTGCTATACTGTCATGACTTAGTGAACACGTTTGGAACAGAGCATTAGTTAACATTAGTAGAAAGATTTGTTTTGCACTTTATGAAACTGCATGACATTTGTATCACTGGAATATGATTGTCATGATTATGTTATGATTGTTATGACCAGTTTTTCAGCCACCTGCAGTTATGTGATTTCCATTCTCCCTCTCCTCTTCAAACCCTTCCTCAGACTGCTCTTCCTCACTCACATCCTCTGAAAAGGAAGAAAGTGCTGTGTTAAAAATGTGATGGCTGTAAAAACCAAAGCGCCACAGTGACATAACTCATAGTTGTGGGTGAGTTGTAAATATATTTACCTGCACTCTGCTCAGACCTCGCTGAGCCTGAGACAGACTCTTCCTCCTCCTCCTCCTCCTCCTCCTCCTCTTCTTCTTCTTCTTCACCCTCACTCTGGCTGCTTGACTCCTCCTCATCCTCCTCCTCTTCATCAGAGCCAGATCCTGATGCTTAGAAAGAGTGAAAACATTGGAGCCAATTGTCAAAAAGAACTTGGAAAACTGTGACTGCAATATTGACACTGCCATCATTATCATGTTCCTGGTACTGGTGCTTGTATGCTGTCACCACTTCATAACAAAGTAGATGCATATGTAGTTTTACAGCAACTGTAATCTCTATAGTACCCCAATGCTTATAACTACACTGCGGGGGGGTCGCAGCTTCTATAATTTTGACAGATTGCACTTTGCCTAACTGCAATTTTAATCATATTTAAAATGATATAGTTGTATAATGTAAATTTGGCTTTCCATATAATGCTAACTTTCCATTACCCATAGATGATTCTGCTGTGCTGGTCTTCCTTTCACTGTCACTGATGTCCTGAAGGTCTGCAAGCAAGTCTTTGCTCTCTGGCTTTTCTTCTTTCAATACTGCAGACAAAAAGTACAATGAGCTTTGTTGAAATGAAAGTGATGGCTTCAGGAGCCATTGCATCAATAAACAATCCCAGGATATGGCTACAGTTTATAATGATGATAAAGGCCTCTAAAAGGCCCACTCACTTGCACTTTTCCGTGGTTCGCTGTGCTCAGACCTGTCACGGGGAACACGGGTAGGACTACGACTGCGGTGACTTTGTTTTGGCTTCTCATCATACTCATCAGGTAGCATTCGGTGGTGGGATGGCACTGTGAACAGAAGTGTCTCTTATCTTTCACTCTCTTATCTTTCACAACTTTCTCTTTTCACATAAACTCAGAGTTTATGCCATAGTAGGGCTGAAGCTATATTTTTTTTAAATTGAGCATTCTATTGATTATTTCATAGATTAATGGAGAAATTGAATAAATTCTTTAGCCTTATTAAATAGATGGGAGAAAAGAGAAAAAAAAAAACGAACATATTTACGTTAGGGTTAGGTTATCTTGTAGTATAGTATGTATAATAGTTTCAGCCCTACTTTATAGTTTAAAGAATTCATCACAAACTTAATGTTTGATAGTAAGACACAATTGAAAAGAACACTTAAACATTTTGAAAATATTCCTATTCTTTTATTTTTATTTCTTTTTTGTCTGTATCCTGGTTTATCATAAAGACTGGTGGCTAAGACAGATAGTTATCCTTGCTCAGTCCAGAGCAGAAATACAGCAGGTTTTAGTTACTAACCTTCTCGTCGAGCACCCCTTTCTTTGCGTCGCTCCTCGGCTCGCCTCTCTCGATCCTTCAGCTCACGTTGCTCTTTCTGCTGCTCACGCAGCTTTCGGTCCCGTTCACGCTGGCGCTCCAGTTGCTCCAGCCGGTCCCTGTGGTCCAAAAAAAACCCAGGAGATTCCACTCGAGGTCTGTTCAGACAACCAAAAGTCCAGTTTTGTCATTGTTTGTTTTATTTTTAGTTAATGTTGAGAAAACAGTAATGTGATTGTGTCATAGGAATTTCTCTTATCTCTAACAGCTCAATGATTAATATATTGGTGTGACAACCTGACCTAAATATGACTCAAAGTACTCTAGGCTGCAATATTTTCCAATTCAATAAATGTGATAACTTCAATGATAACAATGTTGAATGATTATACTCATATTGCAATCCATAATTTTACAATCTAACACATCTGTGTCCACACTAAAATAGAACTGTCTATTATTTGATTCCTCCCTAAAGTCAATGCTTACCTCTCTCTACGTGAATGAGCTCTAGCTTGTTCCCTTCGCTTCTGCCTCTCCCAGTCTCGCCGGGCCTTGTCTTCTTCCCACTGACGCTTCCGTCGATCACTCTCTCTCTCCTTCTCTTTGTCTTTGAGTCGTGCATGTTTGCCTAGTGCAGAAGCAAAAACAAATGAACCAGACCTATAGAAACATTTGCAAATCTGTTGCATAAAGCTGTAAAATTTGAGTTGGTCTTTGCACACCTTCATCAGAGTGACTGCGATGACGTCTTTTATCTTTTCTCTTCTCCTCCTTTCTGTGGTGTGATTTGTCTTTCCTCGCCATCTGCTGTGGGGGTTTGATTGCTAGAGATTCATCCTCCTCTCCTCTGCAACGATGTAAAAAACAATATTAAGACAGGTAAAAGTAGCACTGAGACTATATAATTTCTAAACTAGGACAAAACATACCTTTATGATGAAATATTACAACTTAAAAGTCCACCTTCCTATTATTTCAAGTACCTGTCCTCTGTTGAGTCTTCCCGTGTGTACGGGGAATTACGGATTGTTATTTCCATTCTTTGATCCTGTAATTCTCCTTCTTCCGGAGTGTCTCGTTTGGATTCCCGATCATCCGCCTGTGAAACAAGGCCCTGTGTGAACTTTGCACCACAAAAAGAGCAGAATTTTCAGTTAAAACAAGCAAGAAATCATGAAAATGTAGAAAGATAGTTACTGAATACCAGAACTGTGTACTTTGAGATACTATTTTTAAGCACATATTGCACATAAATACTACATTTTCGCAATTAAAAATATCACTGCACCAAACCAGTAGGTCTAACATGATATTCAAAATACTTTACATTTTTCTGACGCTTTGGATCTGTTCTCTCTTCTAATTCTCTTCTGCGTTTTTTCTCAAGTAAGATTTCGTCGAGAGTTTTTACTTTCCAGGTCTCCTTTTCGTCCCCCATCAGCATCCACTCTGCACCGCCTGCTCCACAACACACAACCATCAAAAAAGTCTTTGTTGAATGATGAAGTAGTTTCACAATTGTTTTTTTTTTTTTATCATGACTTCATGAAAATGAAGAAATATAGCTAGGACACAGCGATTTCAACTACTTGTTGATTATTGCTTCTTTCAACCTACTGCACTCAGATTTCTCTCGAGAAATACATCTTGATTTCAAGCTTCTACCTGATGTAATAAAGGTTAGATGATCTTCTTCTTCTAGCTATCTTTTATTATTCATTTCATGTTGTCAAAATAAGACCACAGATAATTTATGAAATTAGTTTACCCAACTATTGCCCAGTTTGACCGGCACCGAAAATATGAGGTTCTGGTACTTTTTCACTTCAAACTGTGAAATTCAGAGGCCTTACTGTAAATTAGCTTCCATTTCATATCTGCTACAAAGTATGGAAGGCATCCATTCATAAATGAATAACACTTTACTAACCAAAGCTTTATACTGACGAACTCACTTTAGTCAACATCAAACCCTTGCTCAATGTCCATGTCCACAATAAGCATCCAAGTGCAGTTGTTGTTTAGCTTCAGCCATAAAGTTGGTGCATGACAGCGCGGCGGTGTGTGGTTTAGCTCACAGATCAGTCAGACAGACGTAAATGCCCGCTAACTTTATAGCCAAACTCAAAATAAACAAGTGGGTAAGCTGTAAATTAGCAGCCTGTGTCTGCCACCAAAGCGAGACTGCAGTTAATTTCCCCAAAAACATCCTAACTATGTGTTGTGACACAAGCAGCATGCTAACACAGTGGCTAACTAACGGCTAGCTAGTTGAAACTAGCATGGGTCACTGTTGCTAAACAACTCATGCAGCTAATTACATGTTGGGAAAAACAGATAGTACAGCTGGTACATGGTTAAATCAAAGAACCCGTCCCTGCGTCCGAAACGTTCCGTAAAACAGTCAATATGGTAAACAAAGAGGATTTTCAGTGAGCAGTTGAAACGGTTAAACTAACCTGAATTATGCGCAGCGGTATTATGGCACACCGGAAGTCCTGCCGTGTGGGTACCGTGTAAACCTTCCGATGTGAAACATTGACTTCTTCTAATGTTACAATCTAATAAAAAAAATCAGAAAGTTGTTAGAGTTAGGGTTACGGTTATTGGTTCATTTATGCATGGACTGGACTTTGCCAAGTAAAATATATATATTAGCAGAGGAATTCAGGAAAACATTCATGTTCAAGGAAAGATCACAAACCTCCACTGGAGCGTTGTTCAGTTATGAAAACAGAATGATTAAAAATTGTTTCATATATTTATTGTTGAAAGAAGCGACTATCTTCCCATAATATTTATTTTGAACTTGTACCCTGAGTCATGCCAAATCTCCTAAATCCTCCGATTTGTGACGTGGGTAACCAGCTCTGTTACCATGGTGATGGGGGATGACAAAGATGCAGCATTCAATTTATTTATTTATCTGCAATTCTGAATAGCGTCATATTGTCAGTGTAATTTTCAGGTATATGCACCTGAAATTGACAAGTGGAATATACTATGATTGTCTTTCTTTTGAAAGTATCTGTTGATGACAGAGCAGATGTCTCCAACAGTTATGTTAAACTATTAACTGCACTGATCCTTCCACAGTTGGCACTGTCCAACACAAACTTGACAACTGCACAACCCCTAGCCCAAACCTCTAAACCCTGGGGTCAGTTTTAACTTGTTCCCGGTAGTACCGATTGAGAAGGTCCAAACCACCCACAGCAGTGTGTGTGAGTGAGTTAGGCCGACGACAGCAATGACTGTTAAAAACACTGTTGTATCGCTCTTTAATTGATTAATCTATTTCAACTTTTTAGTTGGAAAACATGTCAAAAAATGTTACGTTTTATGAAAAAACTCTTAAATAAATGAAGTTTATGTTCCTAATTTGATCAAGTTTTCTTTCATTCCTCAAGAAAGTATTGAAAATAGTACTGTAAAGAACTGGATCCATAAATAGTAATAGTATCAGTATTGATTACAGTTGATCACACATTCAAAGCTTCCAGACTTAAAAAAACAAAACAAAAACAAAAACATGAATACAAAACAGTATTAAGGGGCAGCGTTTCTGACAGGGGCCTCAGTATTCTCAGACCTGCTTCGCATGTGGAAATCTCAACCCCCCCAATGTTCAATTCAAAGTTACTCCCTTGGTCAGATGTAAATGGTAAAATTAATGTTTAATGTTGAACATAAAATGTTAAAACCAATGAAACCAAAATATAAGTAAACTCAATTCTTTGTTGTTCAAGTGAAAATGTTATCAGCTTAATCATCAAGAAATCACACCTTGCGTGTGATATTTTAAGATCAGTGACTATTCAGCTGATGATGCAATATTTTATCCATAATGAGTTGAGTGGGTCTGATTCATGGATTTTTTTTACACACAAAACAACAATGTTATTCCAGCTGAATCCAAGATGAAACACATTTATCCTCAATGCAACAGTCTTTCAAATGGCTAAATAATGTTATTTTGACTGAAGTACCTGTTAATACAGGGTCCAGTATCATGAAATCTGTAACACTAAGCATTTTCGCTTTGCAATACAGCATGTACACAGGATGTGAAGAAACCGGAGACTAAGTTTGAATTACCCTTTATCACTGAGTTGGAGTCATATAGGGGGTTAAAAACAACAGTTGAAATCCAGCCAATGAATTTATGGCAGGCTGACTTCTTTAAACACATGAACTATGGCCGAGGTCTCGTACCTATCAGGAGGCATGGCTCTCTCAGTCTGGCTTTAAAAGTGCTGGAGACCACAGTTTCCCAGGCAAGTTGTTGATTGTTTCAGCCTCAGGTGAGTTCAAATTTATTTATTTATTTCAATATGAGGAAACTGTCTGATTCAGCTTTGAGTGTCACTCAACCAATCACTGCCTTTAGAGTCTGATTACTTCAGTCATGTGGTCTGATCAGCCGACAGAAATCTTTATTGACACAATTTATCTGACAAGCACATTACTTTGTATTAAATGCAGCAATTCATGTTAAACCTTGTCATCACTATATATACATGATAAAATAAAAAACTCTACATCTTTGTTGTCTCTTATCACCAGATTGCTATACTTGTTGCACACAAACAGCTCTTGATCCTCACAGTGTCAGAGCAGAGTCTGCGTCCAGGCTGAGCAGCAGAGCAGCGAGTGAACAGTGATTCCAAGTGACAGACAAACCTCTGAGGAGAGGAAGGACTTCCACATGGACCCCAACACAACTGGCACAGTGCAGTATGACCGCTGGAACGAGGACAACATCAACATGAACGTAGAGACATCGCAGTCAACTATGACGAGGTAAAACAAACACAAAAATACTTAGTCTTAGTGTTACTGACAATTTTCTGATGCAGCTTTAGCGCAATGAAATTAGCTGCAGGAAGATGAAATAGAAAACCGGGATGTGTATTAACTGATTTGTGAGTTGCTTGGAGTTGACAATAGTCAATATCATGCCAAGAAACATAATAAAACAAAATTTTTTAAAGTCTATCAGTTGAATGTTATAGTTTTTCATAAATGTTCACAGGCTCTACAACAGATTGTGTGTTGGCACCACTGGAACAGTGGTGACGATAGTAGGGGCTCTGGCTGCTCTGGTGATCATCTACATCATAGGATACACTACAGGATACTACGTCCATAGGTGCTAAGGTTACGGTTAAGGTGCTAACCCTAACCCAAGACGTATGGAAATATACAGAGGCAAACAACTTTCTTGCCCATAATCATGCTGACAGCAAATTTTAAGTCACAAATTAATGTAAACATTACTGTCTTTACACTCTCGGAATAACCTGGAGGTACATTTTCCCTATAATTGAACACAGGGTTAGGGTTAGGCTAACCCTAAACCTTCTTTTTGTGACATTGCAAACCACTTCACAAAATCTTTAACATTAAGTAAAAAAGCAAAAATTTGTTGTTGAAATGTATTGAATATTCTGCAATGAAAGCTCATGTCTAGACTTCAAATAAACACTTGATTTCAGTGATTGTCTTTGGGGGTTTTTGTTTGTTCTTTTTTTTTTTTTTTTTTTTTTTGTTCATGTTGATCATCTATTGCTGACATGGCCACGATGTTGATATCAGTGGTGAAGTTGTGTTTGTTACATTTCTGAAATAAAGGACATAGTATCATAGTATCTTATCTGCAACTGACATTGCGGACATGTAGAGCTGCATGTGGCAGAGCAGGAAATGATGGATTTATTTTGGATCGTATTTCATAGCTGCACATCTGTCCCTGTGTCCTTATATTTTTAATATGGTATTGTATTTTGTATTTATAGGAAGATTATTTAAAATTTGTGGAGGAAATGTTGTCAGATTTTTTTTTTTTTATTCTGGCACAACTTATTTTTCAGCAAATGTTTATTGACATTTGTCCATGAAATGTAAAATTAGAAATCATTCCTTCTCAGAGGAGGAATCCAAACATATTTGGTGACCTTGGAGTCTTTGCAAAATATCAGTTATGCATACCAGATGTCTCATAAGATATTCAAACTGCAAAACAGAACAGTATGAACCCCAAAATAGGCGTTTAGCTGTGCATTCCCTGGTGTAGGTGACATGTTAATTTTCAAAACTCTTGTAAACGTGGGGGGGTGGGGGGGTATGGACTGTTGCTTCTTAAAGGGAAAAAATTAATTATATCTTGAGTTCCCATACAGCCTTGAATGTGTATTGATAAATAAGATTTAGTTCTTAGGGTTAGGGTTGTGAACATAGTGTAACAATTAAAGAGTAACATTAACGTCTCTTAGCAGAACTTCCACTCCATGTGAAAGTTAAAATTTATTAATAAATGAGAGGGAATTCTTTACATAACACTGTAATGACCAAGTGAAATGAGGGATCATAAAGTGCAAACAAGAGGGAATCAGTGGGAAGGAAAGGCTACTTGAACAATACATATGAACTTTGCAGTTACCTTAACCCTCCGGTCGTGTTCACCTCCCGCCCCGTACTTTAGTGTTCCCGGTCAAAATTGACCGGTCTGTTTTAAATGCTCTTAAATTAGCACAAAAACCATGTTTCACCACAAATTTTTATTCAACTTTCTTTAGCTGTGAACAATGCCTCAAAGTAGTGTTTAACATGAATTTATAGAATTAGACATAAAATAACTGCAGTGAAAATACAAATAGGCACTGAAAATGTATTACAAAATGAACATGTAATGAATAAAACTAAATGGAAAACCAAAGACCAAACTCAACATGAAGTTGTGTGTGTGTGTGTGTGTGTGTGCGCGCATGTGAATTTGTGCACAAGTGGCATGTGACACTCAGGTCAGAGTGGGCCTTGCAAACATAGGCATCACATTTGCAGCATCTCAGGCTTGTTTTGTTGTCTCTAAGGGCACAGAGCTCACAGCTTCCTTTTCTGCCCATGTCCTTGTTGGGGGGGGGGGGCAGCCAGGGCAGTGGCTGGGGCTGGGGCTTGCACACTCCTAACCAGACTGGCAGAGGCTGGTGTGCGGGGAATGTGCTGGCGCCTTTGAATAAGAGGAGTCACCAAAGCTTTCCACAGGTTGTTTTCCACTCGTTCTACTTCCTCTGTCCTGGGGGGATGAAGACCAGAGCAAGTGTCCACTCTTGGACTGGAATGTCTCCTCAGGTGCCTCTCCCTCTCCATCTGTTGACTGGTCAGTCTCCTCAAAGTCTGGATCAAAATCTAGGTTGTCTTCCACTTCCGAGACATCCTCCTCTATCTCTGGTTCAATTTCAGTGCCCTCTTCATCATGTCCAAAAAGCTGGACCAGAACCTCTTTGACAGAGAACTACTTGGTCAGTGGCCTACTCGTTGTGCTCAGAGTAAAAGGAGTGCAAGGCAAACATCATTCTATATATATGGGGTCTGTGTGAAGATGATACATTGATTAGTCTGGAAGGTGTGGTTCACGTGGGGGATAGGCACGAAAGCGTGGGAAAGAGATGTGTACCCGCAAAAGACATTGTTCAGTCTGAAATGTGTGTGTGAGTGAGTGAGTGAGTTGGGGCGGTGTGTATGAGGATGTTTTCTGTCTGATGGATGAATATAGTCTGGATACCCATTCATTTCCGATGGCGGTCACTTTTGACCGGGAACACCACAGGTGTAACAAAGTTGATTAAAACACTCCAAATTCAATGAAAGAGGAGATCATCACAAGTGCATAGTGTGGAGGATATCATCAGGCCTTGAGGCAATCGGAGTAAAACACAATATTTATGAGTGTTTTAAGTTGTAAATCGGTCAGATTTGACCCGAACACGACAGGAGGGTTAAAAGTGTTGCTGATAGTCCACAACCGCACTTAATTGTTTTATAAGTCACAGGAAATTATATCAAATATAAAAAACCTGTTTTCCAGTTTGCTATCAGTACATTGCCTCCTATTTCCTAGCTAATTAACATAGCAGGTAATGTCCACTTCATGGTTCAGATTATCTGAGAATGCAGCACATTCAACAGATGTGGTGTTCTCGTGCCGATGACAGTGTCTATGTCATTTTACATTTCTGGCGATTGGTTCAACTTGTGATCTTCAGAGAAAAATCTTCGGTCATTTAATTTTGCAAAGGGCCAATTATCGCCAAGAAGACAGTGTGGCAGAAAATAACTGACATGCAAATTATCACTCATGTCATTGAGTTCATTATTGTTCCAGTTGACCTCAGCTCCCCTGTATCCAGTCCAAATCCCTGTGAGTATTTAATATGGAAGGAACTCTTATCTGAACATTATGACAAGGAAGAAGTTGTAATACTTGGTGGGATCAAATTAACATTTAACCAGTCCTATAAAGCCACCATGTCATTGGACAAAGTCCTGTATAGAAACACGAGAGCAGGACTGGTTGTTATCAAGCAATTGCTGGTTTATTTTAAATATTCACAACAAAATAAACCCAAGTAGTGGTCTTGCTGAAAGTGGAAAATTCCATTTTGGATTTCTGCAGATTCTCAGATGAATATCACCTCCACTGCAAGTTTCCTACCACTGCTTTGAATGCGTTAATTAATGTTGAATTTTATAATATAGCAGCAGCGGCATTTAATGGTTCAATTGTTATAAATAGTTATTTTGTGAACTCCAACTGCTCCATAACATTCATTAAATTTTCATTTTCAATAAAACATATTTAAGTCACTATGGCTGTTATGTTTTCATTTGTTATGTAAAACAAGACATGAGATTGTGTTTTAGTATATTATATTTGGCTCCAAAAATAAATTTAGCAAAACCTAAAAAATAACATCTCCCTGCTCTCTGGAACATATTTTAAAGATTAATCCTGCATTTATTAATGTCATATAGGATATTTAATCATTCTAAATAGCTCTTACTTTCAAAATTTGGTATAGACACCTAATATGAGGGCATTCTTGGGGTGGTCAAAATTTACCTGCTCCTTACCCAAAAGGTTTTTGATATGTCTGGTTCGTAAGGGTTAAGTCACGTATCACAGAAGGCAGAACTGATGACATAACTACAAAATCAGTTTGCCATACCCATGCTGCCCTCATGTGTCCAAACAGAAACACCATCGCTCTCAGAGACACTGAATAAATGTTTCCGTCATCAGTCTTATCAAAAACACTCCTAACCTAACCATAAATGTCAATTAACCATTCTTGCAATAATGCTGCCTGAGTCTGAGTCAGCACTTATGCTACAGCGCAGTTCACCATGCTAGCACTATGATGTCTGTTCATGAAGTATATAGATTGCAGATCTCAGGTGGCACAACTGATTAAAAACACATATAGGGGCTGAGAAATGTCATTAAACAAGGCACCTGTTCTTCAGTGTCCATTCATGCTGTGCCTCTGCTAAGGCATCATATCATTTCAATGGTTTCCATACCTGATCAGGATTGCTCATATGAACCCATACATAAGATTTGAAGGTCAAAAGAAGATACTAGAGTAGAATCTGGTATAAAGCAGAATTAACCTGTCATTACACCCACTACTCCATGTCCAGATGGGAATGATAAAGAAAAGCTACAATGAATTATAATATGAAGTCAGACCGGATGGCTGTTTTAATCTCCACAGCATGGTGAGAAGGTTTCTGCTCATCTGGATCAGTTGTGGTGGATTCTGTCCAGATGTGAAATTATACGGGACCGGAAGATTATTAGCTTCTTTTTTTTTTTTTTTTTTAATTGTTTTATTGCTTCATCTAATTGCACCAGATCGAGATGATGTCTCAAGGAAAAGGTGCTTTATTAATGGGAGTTTCAGCTATTCCTGGATCCCTGGTCACAGGCGGGTCGTGCCGTGGGGAAATCCGTCAGTGTGATGTCACGGGCTGCAGACAGTCGAGAGGCGGGTCCGGAGCAGCCCAGGTCGGCCTCCTCCGCAGCGTGTCTGAGCAAAATGAAACATGGATGAGGAGGTCGCCGAAAGTTGGGAGGAAGCTGCTGACAGTGGGGTAAATAATGCAGGGCTCGTTACGGCTCCGGTCAAACACACGTAGCTGTTTGGTCACTTCACTGTATTTTCACAGCTTGCTTTAGAAGTTTTGATAACGCTGTCCCGTGTGAACAATTCCAGCGGTACAACAATGTGGCTAATGCTAATGCTAGCTTCAAGAAACTTGGCGAGCCAGCGCCAAGCAGCCATCGAAACGGACTCAGCCAACAGGCTAAAATATATTTGTGGGTTGTTTTTTGTTGTTGTTGTTTTTAATTTGGTCTCAACTTTACATAAAACGTCGCCAACACACTGGGGTAGTAGCGAGCTAGCCCCTGAGAAATAAACCAGCCCGTTGAAATGCTGTTGGTTGACGTTAGCTCGTGCTAAGCTATAGATTACACGGCTAGCGTGGAAAAATTGTACCATGAAGCCACATCAGGTGACTTACTGGGAAATATGCGCGCCTCACACAAATCGATTGTGTCTCCGCTGTGAGCTCATGGTCATTTTGACACAAGTGTGTGTGTGTAGCGTCAGTAGCTCTTACTTTTAAGGAAGATTTCCTTTGAACAGTTCGCCAGCAGATCGGCCAACCGAACCGATCCTTTGGCGACGACTAGCAGGAACATGAGCTGGTACTCGGTCCAGTATCACACAGAGAAATGGGTAACTTTGTGAGGTCACCGCAGTCAGTTTGGCGCTCTTTTTGTTGCTTTTTGTCATTTTTTTTTTTTTTTTTTTTTTTGATCGGGCCTGGCTCAAAGTATCCGTGTTATAAGGTTAGCTCGCTGAACGGAGCCGCTGGCTTCCTGTTATGTTACAAGGCCAGGCGATCGGTGGACAACATTTTCGGCCATGTTACCGGCCAAGTAGACCGAGAAGTGAGCCGGCCGTGCCCATCGAGCCGACCAGTCGGTGACATTGAAGTCTCGTCCCGTTAACGTTTCTCTCCGCCGACGTCGCGCGAGTCTGGCGGATGCATCGCTCGCTAGTGACGTCAGGAACGTGGCCGCGAGGCTGAAGTTGCACGCCGTTTAATTCCCGACCGGGCCTACATTAACGAGTTCACGTGCCAACATCAGCCGGCTAATGTTGGTAACTGAGCACAGCCTCTGTGATGAATTGGCAGCTGTCCGGCACATGTATAAATAGCTTGTAACTGAATCCTGCTTCCCAACCACTCTTCTGCTTGCTTAATGCCTGCTGTACTTTTCCTCCCATCCACGATTGGTGTCACCATGTTGTTTGTTTACATGAATAATGTTTTTACTGTTTTGTTGTTGTTTTGTTGTCCTCCCACAGGAAATGGAAAAACGGCTAGAAGAAAAGCTAAGGATCAGCCAGAAAGAAAAGTAAGGCTTTATACTGAGAGAAAGAAACCCAGACCAATATCTGTTATACTCTGTTCAAAACTGCAATTTTATTTATTTCCTGATAATCTGTAAACGCACACAATGACTTAATTTACCAGTAAAGGTGAACTGAGGCAGAGATTTAACTAACAGTGCAGCATTTTGATTCATGGGTTCTGCCTCAAATGGGCTGAGTATTGACAAGAGTTGACTGCTCTACAATAATAAACTGTCTTAATTACGGCTATCTTTTGCATTTATGTGTTCCCTGTGGCTTGCCAATTCAATTTTTGGCACTACAGTAGTTCTTGTCCTCATGTGACCTTACATAAAAAGGAGATCCAAATTAGTTTCTACTTTCATCTGAACAGAAATTAAATGTGGGGAAACTGGAGCTCTGGTACTCGATTTGAGGTTTTGGAATCAATGTCAGGAGCACAGCAATTTGATTTGCTCTACAAAAATAATTAATTGAGATTTTGTTAACTAACATTTTTTATTTAAAATGTAGTACTTTTTCTTTTTTTTTTTTTTTTGAGGTGAGCTGAATCTAAGGACCTATACTATCTATTCAGAAATGGTCTGGACACATGTTTTGCCCAAAACAAACATAGGAACACTGAATCAGTAGTGTGCTACAGTGTCATACATTTCTTGATTTCTGTCATATCGAAGCCATTGTTGGGACTGCTTCCCTGTCTTTAATGTAACGGCCCCTGTATGCTAGTTTTGACTTTTTCCTATTGGTCTACTTCCAGAGAGTCCAGTAACAACTCAGCACGATCTCCTTTGAAGACAACCATGGTGATACAGGATGACTCTCTACCAGCAGCACCCCCACCTCAGATACGTATTTTGAAGCGGCCTGCAAGCAATGGGTCGCTGGGATCACCCTTGAATCAGAACAGGCCTACACCCCAGGTCAAGTCTCTGGCTCAGCGTGAGGCAGAGTATGCTGAAGCCAGGAAGAGAATACTTGGCAGTGCCTGCCCAGAGGAGACACCTCAGGACAAGCCCAACACTGACAGGTAGTCCACAGATTGACAGTTTAGAGGTTTTTCTTGGAGATTAATAAAGATCTCCTGAAGGGTACATCAGATGAGAGAAATTTTAGTTAGAATCTAAAGCAAAAAGCAAATCTGCCACTGTTTTTTGTTTTGTTTTGTTTGTTTGTTTTTTGTTGTTGTGTATAAACGATGCATCACAAGTTAGAAAACAGCAATAACTTAATAGCAGCAAAGTAGGCATACCAAACAAGTCCTAATGATGTTAGAGAACCAGCACATCAGTTTGCATTTTTTGATGTGAAGAGCCTTGTTGAGGGCCCCCCCCCCCTCCCCTGGTGTTACCTTTTTGGTTTTATGATTTGGAGTGCAGCTGACAGAGGCATGCTGTTTTTGTCTGGCATGTGTAAAAGGCTGCTGCTTCTAATTTATTATTATTTCCTCTCCTTCTGCCAGGCCAGGGCGAAATAATTCTACATTGCCTTCAGAGGATACCCGATCAAACAATCACACTGTCCGGCAGCCAGCTGGTCCAGACGGCACCCAAGGGTTCCGACAGCACAGATAAGTGGGCCCCGGAGCCACTCAGCCATTGAGAGGGGGGAGATCAAGGACCTCCTGAGAGCAAAGACAATACTGTATTCTTAAAGTTTCTTCGTTCAGTTCCATTATATAAATTGGGCAGTGAATACAGCCCCACCACTGCCCAACTCCTCCTACCAGCAGTGGCATGGAACTGAAAGGGAGCAGGGAAGCTGAAAATGCTCTTTTCTCTCCCCCAATCCAGTCTTTTTGACACTGTGATTATGGACAATTTCTGGACTCACTGTGATGATCCCTTTAAGAGAAGCCCCTCACCTCCATCTCTGTCCTCCTTCAGTCCCCAGCGGCTCCGTCTCAGGATGCAAAGCAGCAGCAGCAGCAGCAGCAAAAACTTTATCAAAGGATGGCAGAGAGAGAAGTAGATGTGATGGGCCATAGAAAAATGAGATGAGCTGGTACTTGTGCAGCAGCTTCTCCCCAGCAATAATACCACACATTACTTCTCACACCTTTCGTGTTTTTAATTTTTCAGATGTTGGCTCACAATTTTCCTATCTTTAAGGGATGCTCTGATATCTACCATGTACAGATAGAAGTGCTTCATGTTAGACATCGCTACCACCCTATTCATTTAAAAAATTAACATTGATTATCAAAACACACACACAAAAAAACAAAATCTGCAGGTTTTCTTGAAAAGTGAAAGCTCCCCCCCCCCCCCTCTTTTTTTTTTTTGGTCAAAATTACATTTTACGTTTTTTCACATACAGACAACATACGGGTGGCATTCCTGTGGTGTCAGATTTCTCACAGTGAACTTAGCAGTAACTGGTACCTGCTCGGTGGCTGGGACATTTGTGTTATCAGTGCAACCCAACCTAATATGTAAATTGCCATTAGTTTTTAAAATCGAAGGGTAAGGGTCATGTGTGTCAAGTTGTATATCTGACAAGTTCTGTTTACGGTTTTTGTTTTTTAATTAAGCTTTACAGCTGTCTTCCTTTGACTGTCACTTCATTATTTCTATTTAAAAGTAAAAGCAAAAAAAAAAAAAAAAGATTGTGGATTTAAGTCCATTTTAAGTAGCTTTTCTGCCTTTTTGTATGAGCAATGTCAGAGCAGTATTTTAATCAAAATGAACCAAAAGCCCATTTTAAAATCCACCTGCAAGCGTGTCAGGTAATTCAGATGTCATTATTTGAGAGTGGTTTTGGAAGAAACCAATTGGAGAATAAAAATAGGGGAATGAATTTACTGCTGTACTTCTCAAGCTGCTCCATTGTATCTCCACCCTCAGCGGTGTGCTCATTTCATCATGTCCGTCACTAACACACAGCATGTAGGAACTCAGGGGCAAGCGAACGAGACTGAATGAATGAAATCAACAAAGATTGTATTTTTCCAGCAGGTTTGATCACTCAAATAGTAAATGTCCATATTTAAGCTTGGGTTGGCACTTCCTTAGAAAGTGCTATGCAGAGTGCAGTGAAATGTAATTGAAGCAATGTCCACGTCCCAAGATTGAATGAATGAGGTTATTATTTTTTTTTTTTTGTTCTTTTGTGCTCTTTTCCGAACTGTTGGCATCTTGGTTGCAGTTTGAAATGCAGTTGCAGTTAACACCACTCCCTTGTCCAATAACTGATGGTCCAGTCCTGATATGGAACATTTAAACAGAGCTGGATATGAACCAGAGAGGTAGCAACTACCTGGATATCTGTTGTGGGAAGTAGTAGTTTTTCTCATAGATTTGTTAAAACAGAGATCTCAAAGCCATATTCAGTGGTGCACATCAGTTCTAATAATGGCTCAATTCAGCTAGTGCCTCCTGTATCACATCTTTACTTTCCGGTTGTTGATTTTGTAACTGTACCTAAAGTGAATATGTGAGGGAGATTTCACAATACTTTTGAGACTAGTTCAGGAACTCTAGTGGCAGAGCAGGAAACAGACGGGTTTAACTGAGCTCTGAGTGAGAACACAAACTGCCTGTAAATACTGATTTAATAAAAGGATTTGTCAAAAAAAAAATCATCTTCATGTTGTCATGCATTTGTGGTTATAGAGAAATTGTATCTAATTGGGTAACAACTGTGTTTGGCTAGAACATACACACCTGCCAGTGGAGAGTTTTAATCACACGGCAACTTGATAGGTGAAAGAACAATATCTTAAGACGCGCTACAGTTTGCATAAAAAAAATATTTTTATTAATACAAGTAAACATGACTTTGTACAGTTTCTTAAGCTGCGGGTGCAGTTCTGACACCAGCAGACTTGTTATGGCTCAGGTGACGGAGAAGTGTCCCAACAGAGGGGAAGGCAGATGCTAGGATAAGGAGATTACTCTGTGGTCTGAGGGGAACAGGGCTTGATTAAGTGGTGGCCATGACGCAGAGTCGGACAGGAGGGCGTGCAGACGTTTATACTGTTTCTTGGACGGCCGTGTCCCACGCAGCACCCGAAGACAGTTCAGTATACCCATGTCTATTAGCACCTGGGAAAAAAAAACTATAGTTTAGGGCTTGTACTGATGTACTTTTAGAAATGGCATCAGAGGTTTTGAATCCTCATTTCAGGGGAAACACAGTGAGTCAGCTGTCTGTATGAGGCAAAAATAAGGACGTCAAATAAAAAATAAATTTGTCCAAATAAAATCAAACATAAATTTGTTAATACAGTGCCAAATGATAACAGCATTACATCAACATACATTACAAACAGAAGGTCTAGACCAAACTCTTTACAGAATTATTTAAAGAGACCCAACAAATCCCCTTCGTGCCTAGATCCTTGATCTAATCACAAACACTAATAGCAGAATCCAATATAGCTGTCAGCATAAGTGAACATCAGAGTGCACCAAGGCAACTGACAGCGTTCAACTGCAACAGGAGGTGCAGCTACAAACAGTACAGACAGTGATGAGTCAGTGCTGTGCTTGTACTAATGTGATTGGATGTCGATAGTCAGCTGACTGCTGCATTATAACTGCAATGAGGCTGAGCACTGACACAGATGATGGCGATTACATGAGTGCAGCGTATAAAGCTAAAGCCTGCATGGACTCCAACACAGATGGGACATTTCAATTGAAAGTTTTTGTAAGATCAGACCTCTGAGTTGGACAGCAAACTTGCACCTTCTGTACATATGGAAGTTTAACAATCAGCAGCAGTGAGTTGTAAGGTTACAGCGAAATGATATGCCTTTTGAATATACTGAGTATGCTCAGTGGTGAGGGAAATCCCAATGGCTATATAAGGCCAACAGATGATGGACGAAGATAGATTTTGGTGGAAATAACTTTTCTGTTCAGCTTGATGTACAATCTGAGCACTCTGAAAGTTAAATCCAAAGAATGCCATGTGTCTCATAGAGTTGGCTTTGGGTGAGTGAGCCAGACATTTGTAATGCAAATCTGACAGTGGTTTGTCCTGAGAGGGGAAAAAAAAGTTTTATGAGCACATTACCTCCACGACAAAACAGATGAGGAAGTTGAGAGCAGCCACAGCAATGAGCAGCATTTTGTATCCCATGTCAGACATGTTGTACAGTTGAAATACTGTGCTAAAGAAAGGCCCAGGATACAGCACAAGCAAAGCCATCACGGAAAACAGGATGAATAGCAGGCAGAGGAAAATCACTGGAAATATAAGAAAAGAAGATACAAGAGGTCATATTGTTTCACTTTTTCATCATCATTTTTAGCAAAGCTCACAATGATGAACACCTGACCTGTTTATCAGCTTGGGTCAAAATGCCTCACCGTTATAATCCACAAGCCCTCATCTTGATATTACTAATGACTTACCATTATAGTAGAGAGGCTTCTTATGAGGATAGCCCTTAGTGACCACCACAGCCATGATAATGTACTGGAAACCTGATAAGGAAAACACACTAGTGTCCTCCATGTTGGGAAGATTGGCTGCTCCAAACACAGTTGAATTGAGTGGAATAAACCTGAAATAATACAAAAGATGAAGTAGTACTCAGACATTACAACACATTCCTTTTCTTTAAGATGTCAATCAGCTCGGATGAAAAAAATCTCTTTGCAGAAGCGTTTCTTTCTTACTGACCAGTCCTGCGACATGGTGATGAAGAGCGCAGTCAGCTGGCCCAGGACGATCATGCATGTATGGATGAACAGACTTCCCAAGACGGGCAGGGCCAGCAGGCTGGCGGGGGGTCTACAAGAGTGCAGCTGGTCACTGGGACCTCCTTTTCCCATGACGACAGCCAGCACAGTCACCAGAGCAATGTCACAGAACAGGAACTGCATGTCAGCCACACCCGTCTTCACCTAGACACACACAAGGAGTCACATCTGATTATGCAATCTTTAAGCAACAAAGGCGAAGGAAGAGCAGTAGCCTTGAGAGTAGAGTTGACACAATATTGATTGTAATCATGCACAGATTTTTTTATTTTCTTTTTTTTTGGGGGGGGGGGGGCAAACAAATCAACTGAACTGCTCCTGTTGATATGCTAAAATCTATCCCATGATTCCTTTAGCTAATCACTGGGGAGGGGAACTTGGATTATAACGGTGTTAAAGTGAATTAAGCAGGGCGGGTTAGCTGCTGCTATTTAAAATACCTGTAACTGTCTGTAAACATGTAGCTCACATAAAGACACAACTCAAAGCTTTGTGTGATTAATAATGCCAACAGCAGCCATTGAACTCTGCTGCCAGCACAGCCACTTCGGTTAGTAGGCGAGTTAGGGCACCACCCTTTAATGAAATGTATACAATCAAATAAAACAAAGCATTTCATAATTGATGGAGTTATCATAATGTATTCCATAATTTCACAAGTAGTTTGTTAATGTATTTTTAAATTCATCTACGACTCAACACTTTGAGATTCATAAGATCTGGCCTAAAAGTAAAAGTAAATTAAAGAAGACACGATGAGCTCCATGACGACTCACAGTATAAAGGATGAGGACGGAGCAGAACTGAATGAGGCTGTACAGAGCCATGTATCTGAAGAGACTGAAGGAGGTCACCAGAGAACATCGGCCTTCTCTGTAACAACAAGAAGGAAAAGAGTGTTTGTCATTACTGGTTTGTCTGAGTTTCAAAGATGTCTCCCACATTTACCAAGTTTTTCTGACTCCTAAGCCATTAACAGTTAGTTTAGCTAAGACTCAGCGGATATTGGATTTACAGCACATCATAAAAAGACACATAACAGCGCAATACAACCAAGAAAACGTGTAACCCACATGCTGACCTGATAAGCAGCGGCACACAGCTGATGTCTTCAGTTTTGGAAGTGAAAGGTGATGCAACTGAAGCCTCAGCTTCAGACAGGGAAACCCCGACATCAGCTGCTCTCAGGGCCCCACAGTCATTGGCCCCATCCCCACACATGCCCACCCTGTAGCTGCAGTATTGGAAAAGGAGCATTGGAAATTTCACATATCTGACCAACAATGACATGATTGATGCAAAGCAGTATGATTATGGCAAATGGTATAAAAGCATTTCAGCAGCCTCAGTAGCAGGAACACTAAGTGTTCTCAGCAGTATTCCATCAATCAGGCCTGTACAGCAGAACAGGTGGATGGACGTTACTTTGAAAAGGAGCTGGATGACAGCCTCTCTGGAGCTCATAAAGAAACCATTTAAAGGACTTTGGGAGCTTGAGAAAAAAAACTTTTCTACCTAACATTCCCATGGGGTTTCCAAACAGTGATAATATCTGTTGTCTTTTGCTCTAAATTCTTGTGTTTTTTTCCGCCTTTGTGTTTCCATTCTTTTTCTTTTGTGTATGAACTCACTTCAGTTTCTGCAGCTCCTTCACCAGCTGGGTTTTCTGATCAGGAGTCATGCGGGCAAACACTGTTGCTCGCATCAAAACCTGGAATAACAGCACATCAAAAAAATCTGTTCTATTTCAACTGTCTGATTTAAACTAAAATGTAAGAATTGTTCCAGTTGCTATTTGGTCGATACGCTAGCATTCCTGCTAGGATTGCACAGCTTGCCTCACCTTTGGCAGATACTCAGGGAAGTAGTCACAAAGGGCAGCAAAGGACTTGCCACTAATAGCCAAGTGATAACCAAAGCCACCCTGGTACAGGCCCTGAGAGCAGAGACACAAACATCAATAACAGCAACCAAAATGAATACTTAGCATCCATAAATGTAAGCTATGATTATTTTCTGTGTGTTACTGAAACAACCGCTTAACTGTCAAACATCCCACACCTGAATAATAATAACAAACTGGTATCAATTTGTGCACGTAAGTAAGATTTAGTTTTGGGTGACACGACTCTTAAGGGTCATAGTGAAACTCAAACTCAAAGACTGTTTGGAAAATGGTTCAGCATCACTGTTGTCTCTAAAGTCCTAGCCGTGGTAACTTTGGAAAAGACAAGGACTCCTGTTCATGCTGGCATATGAAGTCACCTGCCCTAATATTTATCAGAGTAACAAATTTAAAGTCAAAACATGCATGCTGTCACTAAAAGCTGTGCAATTCAACAGCACAATTATTGATTTGACTAGAGTTGGTGTGCTGTCATGATGCGTCTGAGCAGGACAAACCCAGGTCAAGACCTCTGTGGAGCTTTGGCCAGCAGTCGCTTCGTCTTCCAGGCTGAACTTCAGCATGGGCGTTGACTGGGCAGTATAAGGGGTGGCATTTACAAAGATCACCTTCTCATTAGATCCCACCATCCCGCAGCTTTTTGCTACATTAACTGCTGTTAAAATGTTGTCACCTGTGTGAAGGACAATCAAACAAACCGACTCAGGCATTACATGGAAAATGATGGAACAGCCATCAAGAGGACAAATTGCGATATTTGAAATATAAGAAAGTAAAAATAAATAAAAGAAAAGCAATAAATAGGATGATCAAAGCAATTTAATACCTTCATATTAAAAAGAGTCGTATACTGTGAATAGTGATATACTACTGTGGTCAACACTAATTCCTCACCGGTGACCATGACGCTGCGAAGGTGTGCCAGCCTCAGGATGTTAATAACATTGGCACTCTCTGGCTTCACCAAGTTCTTCATCATCAGCAGGCCCAGGAACTCCATATCTTTCTCCACTTCGTCTCTGTGGAGAAGCACAGCTATGTTGTTGTACAGAATAAAACAAACAAAAAAAAAAACAGCAACAAAAGTAAGGCGGTAAGAAACGCAGACTGGATTCTCACCGTTCAACGGTCCTAAAGTCAGTACTGCTGTCTAGGCGTTTATAGGCAAGTGCAAGAACCCTGAGACCTTCACTGGAGAAGTTGTGCAGTTTGCTAGAGAACTGCAGAGGCACTGTAATCAGAGAACATCCCATTTTGCATGAATGTCATGGAGACAAACAAAAGATGGATTCACTCCTCTTTCATCCACAATTGGGAATTATATTTTGTCAGTGACAATAACTGAATTACATGAAGTTCAGCAAAAATATTTTTACCCTAATTACGAAAAATGCTGCATTCCATTTATATGTGAATGATTTGAAGGGCGACAACATATCTTTACTATAAAGTTTTCACCTGTGTCTGCTCGGCAGAGGCTGGCCACCATCTCAGGCGATCCTTTGATGAAAGCCAGAGCGGAGTGACCTCCCTGGGCCACTGTAACCACACTCATCCTCTGCAGGGCCGAGGAGAAGGGAAACCTCTGGACAACGGCCACCGCCTCACATGTGGACTAACATAAAGAGAGATGAATAAGATTAAATTAACTCTAATTTTAAAGTTTTCAGGAGAACATGTTGGGAACACAGTTGACATAGCAGAGATGACACTGCATAAGTTGCATAGCTGAAACTACAGATATGTCCATTTCTCCTGCAGGGACAAAATTGTTGCTTTAAAACAACAGTGGCCATGTTATGCCTTTGTCCAAATGTAGCATTTAAGAATTAAAAAAATATATATCAATACCTTTTCAAGAGCATCACAATGACAGAGGTATATAGATATATGTATATATACATATATGTACCGTAATTTCCGGATTATAAGACACTACTTTTTTCACACACTTTGAACCCTGCGGCTTAAGCAAGGACGCTCTTTTATGGATTTTTACGGGTAACGACTTTCATGTCGCCAACACATTTAGTGTAACACCAGACCAATGAAATTACCCAACAGGTCACAGTGGACTAATGGAATAGTTTGAATTAAATTAAATGTACTCACACTAAATTCTTCAGATCAATCATTTATTTTGCGCTTCATGCACACACCCTTATCATGGAAAACACACGAAGCAATGCATATGATGCAGCTTTCAAGTTATATAAGTATACAATTATATGTAATATTAGTTTTTTTTTTTCTGACAAATTACAATGAAAAGCTGTTGCTCTTTTTTAATAGATATAGGTTGGACGGCTTCGTGTACATATACATATAAATAAAATAAATACAACTTTAGAAATAAAAATCAACTGAAAAATATAAAATATATATAAAATAAATAGTAGTCACGCTGCAAACACACTAGCAACCAGCAACATTTGTGCTGGGCTAAATGAAAATGTATATGACACTTGACACAGAACAAAGTGCGTTCTAACGTTCTGCATCCACCTGCAGCACGTTCCACCGCACCAATAACACGGGGCTGTCCACGTTGACATCAAATCTGCGCTACTAAACGCGGATATTGGCTGATGCTGATATATTTAAAAAAAAAAAAAAAAAGGCAAATATCGGCCCCCTAGTCCTCACTCATTTGTCTTGATTGGGAATCGACAAAAATTACTTTTTAGATTAATTTCAAAAGAATTATAACATGCCTGAGGGAACAGAATAAATTCTGAAAATAATTCTGAAATATAGCTTGCCTAAATATGAAAAATAAAATATTTTACCATTTTATTTAAATTAATTATTATCATCAATTTTTATTTTAATGCATTAAAAAAATTGCCTCAGGCCTAATATAACATACCCCTATACCCTATTGATCAGTGTAGTGGGACTGAAGCCAGGGACACTCACAGTTTCAGTGGGGGGTCTCATTACAGCCAAAACTTTGTGGTCTCCAAATTCTGCATCCAGTGCAGTCCCATCTCCTTCTGGCTCCTGCTGGTTCTGTTAATTAAATATGATATAAAAAGAGATTTACAATGCATACTGTTCACATTGATGGATGTTCTTGACCACAAAGAAAAAAATAAGCAAATTTACATATTTTCAAATTTATATTAACAAAGTTCTTGAACAGCTACTTGTGTTGAGATAAGATTTTATATTTGGGAACATTTTAACACATAAAGAAAGAAGCTTTGAACTGTCATACCCAACCAGTGGACTCAACCATCTTGAGTTCTAGGGGGTCTCCAAGGGGATGACCTTGCAGCAGCGTCACAGTGTGACAGCAAGCCAGGCCTGTGAGCATGGGTCCTGGAGGCAAGAGTCTGGGCTCTGGGACCAGTTCTGAGAATCCAGCAGGTCCCCCTTCTACTACTCCCCACACATCTAACCCTTCCTCTGTCAGAGTTCCTGTCTGGTTAAAACAAAAGAGGCCTGTTAATGGCAGCATTAGCACACAAGGGGCCAATACTGTTCCCAACATAGGCAAACTTCTTAAACTCCACCCTCACCTTGTCAAAACAGAAGAGTGAGACCTTGCCGGAGACATTGATGCGTGGTGGACTGATGCAGAAGATGCCCTTTTTCTTGAGCCTGCGCTGTGCATAGATTGTGCCAGTGGTAATCGCAGCAGGAAGAGCAGGAGGCACTGCAATGGTCACAATATCCAGGCTCCTGATAACTAACTCCTTCCAAGTTGCCTGGACACACATCCAGTCTGTGATTATTTGTTGTTTTTGTCCAACAAAAAAATATAAATAAATATACTGTCTTTGCTGCACATTTTAGTTCACACTTACATTGGATATGTAGAGGACCACAAAGCTGTAGATGCTGCCAAGGAAAGCTGAAACAGAGAAGGGCAATATTAGATGCTCAATTACTAATGCTCAAAAAATATTTCATCACTGTTCAAAAGATGCATAAATCAGCTGTAGATTCATTACAAATGGCACAAACTTGAAAAAGGAAGTAAATGAGGTTGCAGTTAAAGCTCGTACCAACAAAACCCAGGATGAGCAGGAACTTGATTGCATCTTGGTAGAAGCGGAAACTGATTGGCTGAGGATACAAAATGGAGCTGACCAGGTTACCTTTGGCTGTGAAAAACCCTGTGGAAGAGAAATGGGGAAGATAACTGCATTAACTTGGCGTTGACTTGTTGGTAAGCGAAAGGAGCTTCTGTTCACATTAAGTGCTACCATCGAGAAGGTTTACTGAACAGGCTGAGAGCAAAAATTATTTGCAAAGTTCATTCTGGATCCTGAAATGGTCACATTTATGTTTTCTTGCCTGCCATCTTTTTATTTCCTGTGTTTCAATAGACAATACCACTTCCCGTTGATCCGTGGAATAATATGAGCCAACCCAGGATTGAAAAGTGAGTTAACGTGATGATTGTAAATGTGTGTGTGGGACATGTAGGACAAATCAAAAAAGGGACCCACTTACAAATTCATTACCGATAAGCGTTATTAGTGTTAGAAACATCAGAGGGATACTTGTTATGTGCACAATGACCACCCATGAAATCAGAGTTAATTATTAACTGGCATGTCATCAACACGCTACTGCCTCAGATGAGTTTTTCATACTCACCAGTGCTTGTGACCACAGCAAGAGCACCTCCACCTCCAGGCCTTCCACCCTTGGCTTGAATGATCTGGGTACCACAAAAGAGAGTGTGTCTGCGCTCAGTCTCCGAGTTGTACTTGCCCTCACCAGCCGGCAGTGGGGTTTTTAGCACTGGGACACTCTCACCTGGACAGAGGAATAAAGAGAAGTGGTTTTTGGCCTAGACCTAGTGATCGTGGAATTTCATCAACACCCACAAGAGCAAACAAACGTTCAATTGAAGTTTAAAAAAAAACAACAACAACAAAAAAAAAAATCACAAGAGATAATGCTGTTGTACTTTTATGATCTGACCTGTGAGCATGCTCTCGTTCACCAGACACTCTCCAGCCAGCAGGGCAGCATCACAGGGCAACAGCAGGCCTTCCTGAGGGATGATTACACAGTTGCCAGGAACCAGGTCCACCGAGCTCACAGACTCTTCAGCTGAGGAAACGCACAACTGAGAATGAATTCCCTTGTCGAGGGGACTGGGTTCAATACAGAATAAGAGCACAGAAGCAGTCTTGCTTTACTTGGCCCAGTGTAACAAAATCACTTGCTGATTTATTTCCTTGCCATGACCACATAAGTGTTACAAATTAGAATTAGAAAAGGCGTTTCGACATTCAGGCACAAAAGTAAGCAAGCAAAAATAAAAAATTAAATTTCTTGGTTCAAATTGGAATATGTAATTAAAAACTCACTTACTTACTCAATCACAAGTAAGCAGTTTATTTTTTAACCTGCCAAAACAAACTTTAGTCATCCAACATTAAATTACGCATGGCCTGTTATTTCTCTTCACAACCAGTGTGGCAGTTGGACAATAAATATTTCTGTTTTTTCCGAGCTGCTGAATGACATAGCAAATTGGTTTGCAGAACACCTAACCTGACCTGACCTAACCTAACCTAACCTAAATTGGCTCAGATGAATGTTTGTCCTCAAGTGAGGAACTTTTAAAGCTCCCCTGTGGAGATTTTTTCTGAACAAAGCTTCTGTTTACAAAAGCAACCATCACTAAATACAGAGACAATTTTGCGAAGGTTTCAAATCTTGCATTGTTTACACATGTTTTCCTGTTTGCTTTTGTAGCTTCTGTACTGGCTTCAAGCAAAACAAAACAAAAAAAGCCCTACAGATGTGGTCAAAATCTCAAAATGAGACTTTAATGACATGAGCAAACTTTGTGACATTTTCATGTGTAATTCCTAAAAAATTATCTTGGATACCACTCATGTTCTCTTTTCCACCCACTGGACTGCTCTGCAGGGCCATGGGTCTATTATACACTCAGTTTCCAGTTTCTTTGGTATACAAAGATAAAAAAAAAATTTCAGCTTTTGTTCAAAAAGATGTTGAGTCATTGTTTCAGCTGTTATTTAGTGAGGCGAAATATAATTTTCTCAAGAATTTTATTACATTAGGCATAGCTAATACTGTAAAATAGCCCCTGACTGTGTATCCCAGAGAAAACTCTTATTTTATTTTTATGTATTTAACTTATTTGTAAAGGGACCATAACCCCTTAAAGTTACGGTTAATTACCACAACATGAAACTATCACTATGAATCTGAACCATGAACCACATCAAGCCCTCAACTTATCAGGAAATCAAGTGATAAAAACAAAACAGCCAAACACGAAATCCACATATATCACATAATAAACTACAAAAAATTTCACATTTGCAAAACCTCACCTCCTGAGTTTCTGCGTATTGTAATATCCGACACCAACCGGGCCATGTTGTTAAGAGTGATGCTTTGCTGTGGAGTAAGTTTAATTGACTATTACTGGCACCAGAGACTTGGAAATATCAAAAAATATATTCAGACTAAGAACCCAAATGCAGGCTTACCTTTCGGGTCTCATACAGAGAGATGCTTATTGACAAAACTGAGATAATCAAGATGCATATAGCATACACATAATAATCATCAATCATCCACAGGGTGATGCTGAAGAATTGGAACACATAAAATGGGTTGAGGACCTAAAGAAGCAGAGAGAGACAGAATAAAAGGAGTTCATTTAATTTAATTCAATGCTATACTGGATTTTGAATGAATTATTATTTCAGATTAAACCCGTATCAAAAACAGTATCTGAGGTAACATAATGTAATGTGATTTAAATTTCACCTCCTCAATCAACAGTTTAATATAAGGCTTCACAGGCACGTCGATAAGGTTGGGCCCATAAATTTGTCTCCTGAAAGAAATCATGTCATGAATTACAGCGCTCTCTGAGATGAAAGAATAAGCCTATTTCTCCATTCATGCAACCTTTCCTACCTGAAGCTTTGCTCCAGGTGACTCAGGCCCTTTTGGAAGCCATACAGGTCTTTGCAGCTCCAGTCCTCATTGAGGACACTGCAGACAAACAAACACAAACGAAAAGTTAAAGCACTAAGATATTCTGATTCAAAGCAAAACTCCTGGCTTTTATTATCACATTACTCTTTGTCTGAGGCAAAAAGACAGTTTCAAAAGCCTTTTTTTCTTGGAATGATCTGCAAATTAGCACTACTTAAAAGAGTTTTCATCCACTTACACAAAGTAGCTGCTATGTACTCTGAAATCCTACAGGTTTCAATACCTTACACGACAGAAAGCTCCTTTCCTGTCCACCCAGATGTAGCGCAGCCCTTCAAACAGGTAGTAGCGAAGCAGAGTTTTCTGTAGTATGATAGAGGTCACTTTAGGTCAAAAAAAGAAAGTCACACAGAACAAAAACCCCACTGAAACATAACCTTTTCTTCTTCCTTACTTCCTCTGTGTACAGCTGAACTGTATCTCTCCACTCAGTGACCTCCAGCTCTCCCAACATCCCCAAACTGAAAGGAAAAACAAAGCAAGCAACAGTTTTAAAGGTTTGTCAGATGTGTGCATAGTGATGAAAAACCAAAGATGATGCTATCAGTGGGTTGAAACATGGAGCTGACCTGCCCTCCTCCATCTCCTCAACGAGAATATCAACGACATGCTGCTGGCCAAAAGGGTCCTAAGGGTGAAAGTGTCTTTAAATACATCTGGAAATGAGACACTGACCAACCAATACAAAATGCACTGAATGCATTTTATCAGGGGATGAAATAAAATACTGCCAAAAACACTTTGTTCCCATTCCCAGCTGGCCCAACATTTAAACTGGGTGATTAGATGAGTGATTAGATTAGTGAGCTCCCATACACATAGCGAACTATAAAATCTTTGCAGGTGGATGGCAAAGGTAACTGTGTAAGAAGGATTTTTTCAATCTGTTCCTCCCAGTAATTACATGGGAATAAAGTGGGTGGTAGGCAGCTTGGACAATTAAGCCTGGTCATAAAATAGGAAAACCAGATGAGGTACCCTGAATCATATGCATTTTAAAATTCACCGTTGACAATTCTGTTCAAATGAAAGGAAAACTTAAAAATAACTTTGGAACTTTAAGTTAGAGCAGTGCTACAAATGAAGATAACGTTTTATTTATATACAGACCAGATTCCAAAACTATTATTTCATCTCAAGTTTTTATAATAGCTGTGACTGCTCAACCTAGTGCTTTATGACCACTTATGGCCATTGTGATAAATTGTTTTAGAAAATATAACGTAATGTGACACGAAGTGGCTCGTAGGTCGGGTGCACTTTTAGACAATCCAGTTTAAGAGATGATGTCAAGAGTCTAGTGGTTTTTTAAAATTAATGCAAGAATTCTCTCACTTTTATGAGCAGAATATCTGCTAAGGCCAGAGGACAGGAACAGCACCGAGCAAGAACACCAAGCCAGGGGCGCCAGTGAAACACAATCAGGAGGAGTCCCAATGACAGCAATGCAGCCAGACGACATAACCACACCCGCCAGCTGACCCACTTATACCCCTGAACATCCTGTTGGGGCAAAGGAGTCAGTCAGATTCAAACACTTTTCATTTTCAGAGTTAAAAAGAGGTTTGTTTTCGTTCAGCTGGATTGCTTATCATCATATGACAATGAGGCACTGGGAAAATCCAGCATTTTAGTGACTTGATTGTTTTCAACTGTTAAACTTTGACCAAATGAGAGAGTGAGCAAAACCACCGGTTTCTCTGTGTCTGTAAATATAACTGGGCTGTAGTCGCTTCTCTATATACACAAGTCACAGGTGTCAAGCACTTGAGTGCAACTGCTATTTACTTAAAAAATGTTGCCACACTGAACATCATTTGACAATGTGGTGGAAACACTGCAGTGATTCTTACCATGTGTGAGTCAGGACTAAGCAGAGGGTCTCGTAGACTGGGCGAGGAGAGTCCGCTCTGCGGATCCACCACACTTCCTGCACAACAGGTTTAAATGTTGTTAACATGTCCTCTGCTATAACACACACCCTTTATGTCAATGTTTACAAAGCACATGTGAAGAAAAAAAAATGAGTGTGGTTTGTGCAAGAAACTCCAAAACCTTAATATGTCCACCATTAAACTTGTCAGCAGGGTATTATGTGGGCCAGCATGGTTTAAACAGTGCTTATGGACATTCTCTATGATGATGAATTTCCTTATACATCTGCATGTGATACGATTCAAGCACTCGCTCTGAAAACTGCTTCATCGGCACAATACACAGTCAGTTTAGTGAAGCCTGTGAGAAATTGGAAGACTGAAGAATTACCACACACTGCTGTGAGGTCAGTGAACGCACCTTGGTACGGCTGATATAGTTTAAGCTTCCATTGTAAACATTGACTTTAAAGGGTGCCATAAAGAGCTATGTGTTTCCTTTAAAGCCTGGTTAAAAAAAAACATGTACCAAAAGCACACACTTACCTAAGAGATAAAGTAAAAAAAACGGACAGTAAAGTCACTTTTTTGTTATATAGATGCTCGCTTCCGCTTCCAAACACCTGGAAAATACCGACTAAAGCCGACTGCATTCAAATAAAACACACCTGGATATGTTACGGGGTTTGCCGTCCACTCGAAACCGAAAATGTAAAGTAAAAGAAAAAAAAAAAAGGAGAAGAAGTTGTGGAGGAGTTTGAATCCGTGCTGTCGCCGGCGTGAGCCAGCCTTTCTCCCTCCACCTGTCAGCCCGAGGAGGGGAGGCCGGAAGGTACGACCAGCCTTGAACTGCTCACGACGAATAACACAACGAGAAATACAGCGAGCTGGTAGTGTCAACAAAGATGTTCAGAAATGTTCAAACAAAGGATATTTAACCCTTTCACCTGTGTTAAACAGCTATTCCTCTGATTTTTAATGCGGGCCAAAAGGTCCGGGAGAGACTGGCTGATGGACTAACATTGCATGTTTTGTTGGGGGTTTTTTTTTTTTAACAGTGTGTTTACATATTTCTATTGGTCCTTTGTTGAGTTTTGTGTACCAACCAGATTATTTTATCTGTTTATATCGCTTATCGGTTATAATCGCTGTATGAACTGTGGATCTAGTTAGTTGACTAACAAGCTTCACGTGTGACTGCTGCCCACAGCCCTGAAGCTCAGGACTGGGCCGGTTATATGAACCTGTGTGGGGGGGCAGGGGAGAGGAGACACGACCAGGGGAAGACAGCTGCGGTGGAAGGAGAGGGCCGCATGGACGGGCAGGAGCTGGCTCTGTTAGTATAAACTGGGTCGGGACAAAGGAGAAACTGCAGGAGCAGGGACGTCTACCACAGCAGGGGCTGATGAGGCAAGGCTGAGACAGGATGCTGTCGGGACCACGGAAGTAACAGGCAGGGGTGTGGGAAGATTTGGCTCAACACTCATATATGATAAGTAAAAAGGAAGTGAGCCACATCAACAGCTGTGTGTGTGTCTACCCATCACAGAGTAATTTTTTGGTCCCTAAAGGTTCCCCCTTCCCTGATCTTTACCTGGTCTCAGGACATTTAAGTGTCTCCCTTTTTGCTTTGAGGCTTGGTCGCACCTGAGGTCAGACTGTCGGGACACTTCCAAAATTGCAATTTCTAACTCTTGTCTGATACACAATTTTTAATTATTTTAGTCTGTCTTTGCTGTGAAATAAAACATTTACACAGCCAATCGTTCTCTGTCATTTCTTAACATGGAGCGCACTATTTGCTGTTATTGTTAAAAGAACCTCACATACTCCTGTGGCACTAGTGGTGTGTTTGAGTCCGTGTGTGCAGGCAGCCACCTAAGCGTTGGTCCATCACGGACAGTTAACTTTGCCAAATCAAGTTATCGTAAAGAGAGAAGTTTGTTGTAAAGGACACTATCACATAATTTGCATTCACTAATACTCGTGGTTCTTAAGCTGTGTGGGCTTGACAGCCCGTTTTAAACACCGCAATGAGAAACCAAACCAATGAGTCCTCTGTTTTGGCACTCTTGAAATAGAATCATGGGTTATTATGCCAAATCACATGCCTACTTTGTTCTAACTAGGCCAATCCCTTCCAAGAGTTGACAAAAAAGTATCAAGTCTGCAATTGCACCTCATTGTTATTCTCAGTTTCAAATCACTCCTCATGGTTTTCTGTGTTTCATATTATCTGGACTAGCAAATTGTTTTGACTGTAAGCTGCCACCATATTAACCAGTGCTCCCTTCCTGTCTAAAATGGTATTAAATTCCAACTCGCGCTGGGCAATTTGGGAAAAATATTTGATTACGGCCGATTTTTCTGACAGATACTGGAATTTGCTTTGATTTGCGATTTAATTGGGTGCTCTTGTAAATGCTGGAGGAGGTTTGTTGTATTTCCCCGTTATGTGACTCCCAGTAATTACTCCTTCAAATGTCAGATCACTGAGAAATAAAGTGGAGGTTGCACTGCATCTCCAACATGAGGAGGGTTTTCCAAATAGTAACCTGATCTCTACTTTACTAAGACATGGCTCCACAGGTTTGATGGACAGACAGTGATAAGTGCAGACCACCATGATATGACATCTCACAGATCCATCTGTGGAGGACTGTGCATCCTATTAAATGCTATATGGCCATAGGCCATATGCTATATGCTATATGCCACTCAATTAAAGAGCATGAAATTGTGAGCAAGAGAGACTATGATCCTCTGTTGGTATCTTTCGGATCATTCTATCTCATGCAGGAGTTTGCACAAATCACCATAATGCTTGTGCACTTTACTACTTTGTGTAGGGAATAATAATAAGGAAGCTGCAGGAATGAGATTAGATTAGAAATCTTTCATTGTCCCCAAGGGGCAATTTGTTTTTCAAAATTACAATCCTAAATTATGACCTCGTATATCCTGCTCTGTCCAGTGAATGGTGAACAATCCTAAAAAAGTGCAGACTTTGAATTTCATCTCCCACCAAACTGTGACACCAAGAAAACTCTCTGCTTTGTGAAAAAAAGAGGAAATGAGAATGCACAAATGAAAAGGCAGACACAAGACAGTCACTTGAGCTGAGTGCGCCAAAAAACAAAAAAGATGCAGGCGAATCACTGCAAAAAAAAAAAAAAATTAAAAATGGCAGCAGTAGGCGTATCTTACTGATACTGACTCATGTTTCTAGGTTTTACTATGAGCACTGTTTTGTCAGTTACACTAATTTCGGTTACATTACCAGGGGCTATTTTAAGCAAAAGTCACTGTTGTGTACTTATTTAAATTTCTGCAGCATTTAATGTGAATCATGTTTCATGTTCTTTGAATAATACAATTTTGAATGTGTGTATTTGGCACAAAATCTATTAATTTATTTGATCAAACGATTGCTTAATAAATATTTGTCCTTACTGTGCTACAGTATATTTTAATCAGCCAACACATGCACCAGAAGTTAATCAGATGAAGTGAAATAATCATTTATAGGTGACAGGTTTATCTACTGGAACTTTGCACCAGTGCTGGCTTTAGTCTGCAGTAATAGTCGTAATAGAGTTTGTGTTAGCACATCCATTAGTTTTTGCATTACAGGGACAGTGTTTATGAAAATATAATAACTGATCCACGTCCACTGTAACAGGGGATCAGGTGGAGATCCTTCTGTCAGCTCCCCAAATAAGGCCAAAAGTGGTGACGAGTTTAAAGTAATTTTCATAGTTGGCTGACAAGTGATCCGTTAAATTGACTAAGCTTTGCCTGAAGAGATTGGTGAATGCTCCGAATAAACCCTTCAGCCGGTCGTTTGTCAGCACAGACAGTCTCCAGCTGTCAGTCTGATCGGAGCTAACAGTTAGCAAACACCTCTGTAGCTTCAACGTTATTGTCAGCTTCTCTGGCGCTAACGACTCTTAAACAGCATCCAAACAGGCTTACCGCGCCTGTCCATCCCGTCAAGACGACAGCCTCCACACTTCCATCAGTCGAGCCATGGCAGCCTACAGACCGGTCTGTCCTGCAGACTGAATGTCTTCCCAACATGTAGCTACAGACCACACTTTCCTACGGCAAGCCGCGCTGTCCAACAATGTTCACAACCGCGTTGGCCCGCGGAAAGCCTGACGTGCAAATATCAGCATCTGCTGGTGCTCAGCTGTTACTCTGTAACAGAGATGCACACTTTCTCTATTACAGAGTACACAGTTTCATTTTGCTTGAGGCTAATTCGCAATATAAATCTAAGGAGCAGTTCTTTTGGATTCTGTTTGGTTCTAGTGAGAGCTCTAGAGAGCTTTTGCCATTTACTCCTCTGATGTTCAGCTTTGTCAAGCGCCTACTAAAACAAAAACTTTTGGGTTCAAATTTGAGAAAGTGACTATTATTTCTAACCCTTCATCATACCAATAGCTTTCAAAGAGCGAAATTATTCACATTAACTGTACGTGTTTTTATTTTAGCGATACACATTAATGGCCAAGAAGTAATGTTTCCTAGTTGCTTTCTAGTTTCAGTACATAATAATAAATTCAGTCAGAGCAAGCCACATTTGTGTTTGCAGTTGTTGAAGATGATTCTGTAGCAAGATGGGAAGGGCCACTTAGGCATCCATCATGATAGGCATGTCATACACTAAGGTTAAACGAATTATTCAGTGTTGTGTTCATTTCTGTAACAGCTGAAATGCTGGACTATGAAGACAACTTCAGTCTATTAAGTGTGCTTGGAGGACATGTCAGTGAGCGAACCTGCTCCGCTTTCTTGGGAGGCACAGTTAAGATTGGTAATAATAAATACACAATTAATTAATTAATACACAGTTCTGTTGTACCAAGAGAATACAAATAATAAACTATTGAGTTGCTCACATTTTTAAGATACCCATTTATTTCTACAGTTTGACAACTTAAGATGTGTTCAATAAAAATAGTGCAAACACTTCATCTTCTTTAGTTCTCTCATTATGATCTCATTAGACAGTTTGGTATCTCATTAAAACCTTTCTGGCAAGTATGTACATTAGATCATGTTGATCCTGCAGGACTGTTTATTGCAAAGAAAGTCATGTATGGAAGTCAAGAAAAACAGTACTGTGATCTTATCTCATCCAAATATATATGGTTGATATAAATCAGGAGCACATGACATCTTAAATTAAACAGTTACTTAAATATTTACAATCACAATACAAAGTTTGTGAGTATTACAGCACATACCTCTTTTTGCTTTTGACTGCGTGCATTAATAGCAGAAATAATTTGCTTAATTATTATTCTTTTTTGTTTCACCTTCCTCTTACAATTTCCTGTATTTTGTTCCCTTACATAGTCACACACCCCCAACTTCACACTCATGAGACATTTAAAATCTGCTGACTCAGGCTATAGTTCCTGGTTTGCTCTTCTCCTCCTCTTAATGTAGTTGGATATATTTTTAAGTAGCTTGAACTTTCATATCTTCATGAAGCTGCAGCTTTCTTCTCTTTGTAAGTTGCCATCATTTTCTTGATCTCTGCGATTGCCTTTCCTGGGTTGAGTCCCTGTGAAGCAGTGTGTAAGACAAAAAGTCAGAGAAACGAACCTTTCACTGCCTTTGAGTGTGTGCGCGTGTGTGTGTGTGCACATTAAGTACCTTGGGACAAGTCTTGGTGCAGTTCATAATTGTGTGGCAGCGATAGAGCGAGAAGGGATCCTGAAGTTTAGACAGACGTTCCTCAGTGAACTCATCACGGGAGTCAATCATCCACCGATATGCCTGTGGAACAGTAACAGTGGTCGTGGGTCATTTGCTCCACCTGGAATATGTTTTTGTACGCATTTTATGCTCACTGGTTGTAGGGACACAAATGTTAGTTAACTGATACAAAAAAGAAAAATTTTGGATATCTGAGTTCAAATCAAATCAAATTTATTTATATAGTGCCAAATCATAACAAAGTTAAATTTGGACACTTTTGAAAATAGAGTTGTTAGAGACCCGACATATCCCTCCAAGAGCAAGCGCTTGTCGACAGTGCCAAGGATGGATTGCAGGGCATAAATTTGGTAAGATATTCACTTAACTTCTGATGAAGGTCACTTATTTCCATTTTAATAATACCTTTAACTAAATGAACTTGTGTTTGCCTTGGCTGGAGTTGGGAGTTCAAAACAAAAACATGCTTAAAGGGCATATTGCAGGTTAAAGACCACTTTGAATCAATGTTTAAAAAAATAACATGAGAACTGTTTTTCCTTCAAAATATATTAGTCGATACATTTATTGGGCTTCTAGAGTCCTTTTCATGAGAAAATTTTACTTCCACATTCGAAAAGCTAAAGCAGAAGTGACGTAAGCAGAGGACACGCCGTGAACATGGGCAATAGGAAAACAATCGATCCCAATCTCAGTTTTGACACAGAAGAAACGTTTAATGTGAACAATTACACACCTTACGGACCACAGTCCGATAATTACGAGCCTGTTGTGTGCCCCACAGAGCAGGGGGAGAGATAGAGCTGTCAGTGGAGGGCAGGGCAGGTGGTGTTAGTTTATGTAATCTTTTACAATCTATTACAGGCAGGGATTCTGATACTTACGATACACTACGCTGTACTACTGCCGCGGGAGAGAAACACTTTGGTGATCCATGTTTTGTTTGACAGGTGTTTGTGTGGAAAATGCGAGGCCATGACCACAGCCAAGGAGAGCATGTGCTGCAGGGAGGTAGAGGCCTGCTGGGCCTTAGTGGAGGATGTCAGCCCCAGGCTACAAGTGCAGTGCTTCACACAGCACCCGGGATTTCATGCTTGCTGCCTGAATCCCTCCGTGCTTCAGACAGCCTAGATGCACTGCAGGCAGGAGCATGAACCTCTCCAGGCCAGCAGACACAAATGTGTTATCCAGGGTTTAAAGTACTCCGGCACTGTGCCAGATTCTGGCAAGTGTCGTTGGATTGTGATTTAAAAAACAAACCTGTTGATGCGGGATATTGTCAGGTTCCAGCAGTCGATTGAGTTCACCTATTGAGTGTAACGCAGCTTTCCTTCTCAACAAACTAGCATCACTAGCCAATTAGCAGGGGTGGACAGTAACGAAGTAAATTTTCTTAATTACTGTACTTAAGTGCAGTTTTTAAGTATCTGTACTTTACTGTAGTATTATTTTCGGGGGATACTTTTACTTTTACTTTTACTTTTTGTTTGTTTGTTTGTTTGTTTTGTTTTTGTTTTTGGTAACACGCACACTTCTGAGCATTCCCCTTTAAGCAGGTGGCCTTCTGGGTAATGTGTGACGTAGTCAGCAGGTAGCCATGTTGTGTTGTTTGTCCCTCACACCGGTGAATGGTGTGAGAAGTAACGCCAGCTGTAGCCGCTGTAAGCTTTATAGTCAGTGTCATGAAACTCCTAAAAGTCTTGTGTTGTGATGTTTGAAGGAAGAAAATAGCTGAATAAAGCCGGCCCATGTGTTCAACTACTCCGACTCTCCTCTTAGCCCGGACTGCTAGTTACCATGGTTACCAGCGTCAACGAGCCAAGCTAAGGTGAGACGAGACTTAGCTGTAGCAGAATCGCATCAGTGTATTGTATAATGACAATAACGCTACTTTCATGTATTTCCTGAGGTATTTTTTAAAAATACTTTTACATATGTAATTTTTTAAGCAAATACTTTTGTACTTTTACTTAAATAATATTTTGACAAAGCTACTTTTACTTGTATTGGTGTCATATTTGACATACTTAAACTCAAGTAGTGAAGTTGTGTACTCTGCTGACCTCTGCCAGTCAGAAGTAGGGTGGGGTGGTCTGTGAGAACGTGGTTAAGACCCACCAAGTGATGGCAATACGCCAAACTTATTTTTTCTCCTCCAAGTTGACCAGTTGCGTGAATGCTATGATATCGGAAGTCGGAAAGTTGTCATATAGAATTCTCATTTCCGAGTTTTCTTGAACGCAGCATTCAAGCCAGCGTTTTTTTCATGTCACTGTTGGAGGTGATGGAGGCTGAATGAAGTTTATTAGTTTATGAAGCCAGGGGAAGAGGTCCTAACAGACAAAGGACTTAAAATAGGTGGCGCTGGGCGTCGATAGAAGAGAGGGGCAAGCCTTTTGACTATTTATTTCCTATTTTGTATTTAGAATAAGGATTAAATAGGATTAAATAGTTTACTATTGCACGCCCCCGGAAAAAAAATAAAGCTCAGGATTTTTACTCACTCTAAACCCTGTGTTATGTTTAGGGCAGAAATAATTATTCTATTTAGTTATTTTACTCTCTTTATTACATACATGTTATGCATATTTTCCATGTATGAACTAGTATAATAAAGTACATAATAATAATAATAATTTTTTCAAACCTCTATTAACCTTTCAAAGCGTATTTTTTAGACAATATTATATATACATCTAAAAACATTTATCTGCAATATGCACTTCAAATATATGCAGAATATTTTGAACACCCAACTACAGTCGGATGTTAATGTGCATTTAAATGAGTAACTATAAGGTCAGCAACAAACAAAGCAAAAGTGATACATGTTTTTGAATTTTGTTTACCAACCTGCATGAGGACAGCAGGTCCCAGATATTTGTCACCATTCCACCAGTAGCTGGGGCAGCTGGTGCTGCAGCAAGCACAGAGGATGCACTCATACAGGCCGTCCTGTTGGGTTAAAGACACCAGCTTATTCTGACAGTCATTGTGGTATTTCCAGACCCCATTGGCAGAGTAGATTACTATCATCAAGTATAATTTACCAAGCATGTATCTATCAACTGCTAGTGCCAAAATATGAAAACCTGCAAATAACAGACAGGGGATGTGTTATTTTATTTGTGTAAATGTGTATATGTGATGGAAAGAAGTTGACTTAATTACCAGTTTTTGCCGGTCCTCCACTGACTGGAAATACTGATCCTTCCCTTCTTGAGTTTCATCCTTCTTTTTTAGGTAGGGCTCAATGGATTTATACTGTGCATAGAAATTGCTCATATCCTGTTTGAAATTATATAAAAGAGATTCTATGACATACAGTAAAACCAGTATTGCATATAGTATATTTCCTGCAAAAATGAATGCTTTTGAGAATTGTGTATTTCCCTCTCCTTGCAGTACTTACAGGCACCAGATCTTTGACGACATACATATGTGGGAGTGGATAGATTTTTGTTGGCTTGCTTGTATTTGAGTCAATTTTGTTGAGGCACGCCAGTGTGTTTCCGCCATTAATGTTCATGGCACATGAGCCACAGATACCTGGAGAAAGAGCAAGTCACTGAAAACTGCTACAAAAAGATGACATAATTCATTTACTAATCTGAATGAAATTTGATATTACTATGTAAAACTTGACCCAATTTTAATTATTTCTTACCTTCACGACACGAGCGTCTAAAGGTGAGTGTGGGGTCAATCTCATTCTTGATCTTAATGAGTGCATCCAAAACCATTGGGCCACATCTATAATATTAAGAAGATGACAGTACATTGTGACAAATCATACATCAATATAAAAACTAAAATACAGCTTGGCAATGTGCTAACAATGGACCTGCTCATGACTTACATGTTTAAATCAATATCATATGTCTGCATTCGTGGTTTGTCTCCAGCGGTATCGGGGTCCCAGCGATAAATCTGGAACTTCTTGATTCTGGGTTCAGGAGCTGGAGCAGCTGCAGTCTGAGCATACCGTACCATCTGCATCAAAAATAATAAACAGAGTATCAGATTGAGATGCTAGTGGGCTTGATTGATTCCCCTTTTATTGCTTTTACAAAAAACAGCATGACCTTCCTGCTAGGACAACGGTAAAGAATAATGTAAAAAGGAACACAGGACAGAATGACCTGGCTGCTGGTTATGTTGAGTAATGCTAAGCAAAAGCATACTGTTTGTACTACTACACCAATTTACTTATAATATGCATAAATACTAAGACACTTATTTCATACAACTCTACAATTCAAAATGAAATTAAAATTTAATGCCATTGATTTAAACTCCTTTAAAAATGCATCCCGCATATTAAGAAACATTATACTGGAAATTAAGACATCTCTTTTGATGCAATATTGTTATATATGAGTTACTATAGTTATATACTACTCATACTTGTATTTTGGTCAGTAATGTGAGGTCTCCTCCTGGTGGTAGTTTGGATGAACTGTCATCAGTGTGTTACATCACTTCAAGTCTTGGATTACCTAACTGACTCATTAAGGACAATGAATCATGGGCTTCAGTACATTAACCTCAATATTCCAGGATAGTTAAATTAATAAAATACGTATTTCGTGTACAGTAAATGATAAAATAATAAATTAATACATACATAAATTTTTGCATATGTCTGCTTTCAATGGAGAGAGGAGTTGCGCAACACAATGCATAGTTTGTCTTGACATTGCTCGTCGTGTATTACAGATAATGATATTACAGATGTATACTGGATCAATCGAACAGAAGCAGGTAAAACTGCAATAAGTTTCTTTTCTGATTGTTTCTTTTATCTACACACATAACCTGTTCCCCGAGCAGCATGTGTTATTACAGCTCCCTTAAAGGGCAAAGCTAACATCCCACACCCAATACTAAACATTATTTTGTACTCACCACCATGGTACCGGGATTTCTGATGGCCAACACATTCCGGCTCAGGGCGACACAGACTGCTGACATGTTTTCTGTCTGTTTGTGTTTATGTGTCAGAAACTTCACCTCGGATCAGACAGAGCTGCTCACCGGCGGCTAAACTTCCCTGGATGCTAAAGAGAGGCCCCTCCTCCTGTGACGTCATGGGTGTTGCCTTCATGGCACACCCACCGAGCTCCGTCCGCCGCTGTCACGACTCAGACTGACGCACAAATAGATGCATCTGCAGCGGCTACAGTGAGTAATCAGCAGCGTGCCGAAGCACAATGGGAAATTTCCGCAAAAGAAAAAGACAGAAGAAAGAAAAACACAAAAAAAAAATAGAGGTAAAAAATAGTTGGTAAAAAATGTACGTCCCATCCGTACATGATATATATATTTATATATACCCGAAAGTACTTGAATGCAGCATAAGGAGGTGCCTCTTTCGCAACTCTCATTGCTGGAAACGAGGGTCGGTTATGTATATAAAAAGAGAAAAAAAAGTTAGGCCATCTCATTAAGAAGGCTTGCTTATTGTTCTTAGTATACATTGTTATACAATATGTATGTGACCCATCCTGTTTTATTTATCTTATAGGCCTATTGTGTGTCCTCTAAGCACCTCATACTGCAAAAAAATATATATATATTAGGGAATGTTAAAAGCATGAATTGATAAGGAATTGAAAATGAATTATGAGACTAAATAAAAATTGAATAATAATTTGAATGATAATAATAAAATTGATAGTAATTATTAATGAATAATAACTATAAGGTGGACGTATATTAATCTTCTGGAATCGTAGACTTGGAGTGGTTCAATGTTCTTTGTCCACATTATCAATAAACCTGAGCATTACTGAATACTCAGTTTAGAAATAAGACATATTTCTGCAATGTTAAGTTAGTTTTACGACTACTACTCAGGGAAAGGTTGTAGCGAGTGGGTGTGAACCCCCACATGGCTGTGGGGACACTGTACCACCACACCAACAGACCACATTGGTGAGGCTTCAGGGCTGTATGTCTGACAGAATGGTGGGCTGCACAGGTGCTCTCTCCCTTGGTTTTCACCATATACACATCAGACTTCAGCTATAACCCCACGGAGCAGAAGTCCGATCAGGTCAGAAGTGCTCTGGCAGCACGGCTATTATGGGGTGTGTGTCAGAGGGGGACAAGCAAGCACACAGGAAAGTCATCGCCGACTTTGGGGACTGGTGTGAGCGTAGCCACCTTCAGGTTAACACCAGGAAGACCAAGAAGATGGTGAGTGATTTGTGGAGGAGAGCCCCTCAGACAGAGCCAGGGAACATCCACACTGGAGTCATACAAATACCTGGGTATTCTCCTCAGCAAATTGGACTGGTCTCTCAGCTTGGACATCCTGTACTCAAAGAGCTAAAGTTGTCCTCATTGCTAAGGAGACAGACGTCCTTTGGTGCGTGCAGGACACTGTGATGCCATCTGCTCTTTTCCATGCTATGGTCTGCTAGGAGAGTGGTGGCACGGAGAAGGGCAGGAAAAGACTGGATAAACTGGTCAGGAGGGCGACCTCAGTCCTGGACTGGGAAAGACGAGTGGTGGCCAAACTGACAGCTATCCTGGACACCTACTACAGGACTCAGTGGGAGCCCTTAGCAGCTCTTTCAGCAGCAGACTGCCACACCTCCCAATGCAAAAGGGAGCACTACCTCAGGTCATTCAACCCAAATGCAGTCAGAGTGATGTGAGGTTTGGTAAACTACTGCACAGTAAAAATACTCCCACTAGGTGTGTAATAAATCACTATGTATTGCTATGTTTTACATTTCCATCAATGAGGTATAGCACAGATAAAAAACAAAGAATAATGCCGGAAATAAGAGTGGCAGGAAAACAGGAAAGTACGGGAAAATCCGGCCCCTGTGCACTTAGCTTTCAAGACCTATGTGGACCTTGTAGCATAATTCAATAGGCCAGATGTAAAGATTTAAAATATTCAAGGACACTAGACAAAAATCCATGTGAGCTGCTTCTCATTCATCACATATGTCATGACTTTGATATCAGTATTTAAAAAACACAGTTTCTTGGTGTTTGTTGCGTTAGGGCTTTTTTATCCATCGTATTTACCTCAACACTGCATCATCCAATGGTGACTGTTGAAAGAATGCAGTTGCTCACACGGTCAAAACTGAGTTGAATGAATAAAACAGCGTAAAGCTCTGCTCTTTTTTATTTTAGGTGGCCATCCCAAAGAAGTGCTGGAGCTGGCTCATATATATGCAGGAGCAGACTGTATAACTAGAGCATCAGAGTAAAGTGAAAGTCGGTTTTGAAGAGAGGGTTGGAGCGAGGGGCTATGCCTCTGAAGTGATTCTGTGATCATCTGTTAATGTGTTCAAAAGAAGTAACAGCTAAATGGTAATGTCAATAAACATAACACTAACAGCTGCTTTGGGATGAGATGAAGGGAGAGTAGATGTAACTGCAGGGGAAGGGGAGATGGGAAACCTTTGAGACAAATCTCAATTGTAAGGAGGAAACCATGTAAATAGGGAATATTTTCTGACATCTAGAAGCCATCAAGACAAACAGAGGTACAATGATCAGTTTATGCAACAGGCAAACCTTATGAGTAGAGACCCAATAAGTACATCAATTCTACCTGAATGGAGAATAATGACTAGATGGGACCCCTCCCCCGGAGACCAGACCCTTCAACAGACCGAACCCCCCAACAGAGACCGGACCAGACTAGACCCTTCAACTGGACCCCCTCAGAGTCCAGAGACTAGACCATACCCTTCCACAGACCAGACCCCCCCACAAAAACCAGACCTTTCCAGAGACTAGAGACTACACCAGCGCCCCCCCAGAGACTGGATCCCTCCACAGACCATGACATCACTGTCATGTTACTGCTGTAACCACGTGAATAATGAACGAAAGACCTGAAGACCAGGAGTTATGAGTTGTCATTCTCTTTGATGTTCTTTGATTCTCTGAAGATAAAGCTGATCTATTCCTGCCAAAGAGACCTCTCTGAGTAAAGTGCCATATGTATGGTGATGATGCACTGTGTTTAATCACATATGCATGACTCATAATTTTTGCAGTACAGGAGAAAATCAGTGAGGAGCTCAGAGCTATCATCAAAGTATTCCAGTATCGCAGTTGTGCATTATTCACAGTGTACCGCTGGGCACGAAAAGGTTATTGCCATGACTGAAAAGGTCACTTTCTGGGTCTTAGTGGTCTAATTTTTTTTTTTCTTTTTGAGTTCATGCTGGTGCTGGGTAATAACCAGTCACTAAGCAGTTGATCTACAAAAAAATCTACAGGTCTGGAGGAGATGGAAGTTTGATTTTTGAAAAAGTTGTGCTAGTTCTTGCTACTAAAAGAACACAATAATATCACTTCTAGAAAATCTGTCCTGTATCTGCTCTGTAGCTGAATTTACTAATGCAAAGGAAAGCATTTGTCCCAAGAGGTTGCCTTTCTAGCTCAAGTTGCAAAGTGGTGTGTATCATGTTTTAGCCCTGAAACCAAAGTGGCGTCTGTCTCTGTGAACTCCTTGCTTTCATGAAACGGCCTTGAAGGCCTAATAAAGTGAATTAGTCAGTTGATACCAGTTACAGATGATCAATTACAGGAAACAAATAAGCTCATTTACTTTACACACCTCTTGTGCTTTAAGTAGGATATTAAAGTTGGCTTGGTTCAGCTATGGACAGAAGTGTTCAGAGACTGCAAAGAAAACCAAGGGAATGTCTGGTTGTCAAACCTCTCAAATCACAAATTTATGATTTGAGAGGTTTTAGTAGAATGTGCTTTCCTGGAAGACTTCTGTCCATTCTGTATCTATTCACATGCAGTTGCTCCACCCTTTTGAGGTGCAAGCAAATATTTTCAAAAACACTGCCACTATGGTTAAGTTGTTCTTGTAACAGCTGTAGGATTAGGGTTAGCTGCAACAGTGAATAAGGCAGAAGCCCAGAGAAAACCTTTAGCACAGGAGGTTGAGGCCATTAAGAACCTGACTGACTGGGCCAGAGCTTACAGTATCAGAACTCGCAGCGGAACCTGTCGTCTGGGAAAATTAGTCACTTGCAACCACTCAGATTGCTGCAGAAATAGCATCTGATCTCGAAGAGGTTGAAGAAAAAGCAAACAATATGGCTTAAGTCCTCAGCAAAAATTTTAAAAGAGCCCGGAGAAAAAGCAATTTATGCTGTTCAAGTAACATATTATCCAGTAGCAGCTATTTTGCTATTATTACAACATTTTTAAAAGAAGTAATAGAAAAGGACGGTGACCAATGAGATTGGAGTGAAACCTGTGTCTTAAACATCAATGGTTACTAAATAGGTTGAAGTGGTAAGAACATAGGCAGAGTAATAGAGTATGGAAAGGTGACTGAGACTGCTGCCAGGGAAGCTGAAGTCATTCCAAAAGAGAAAGATGTTTCCAAGGAAGTAAACATCATACAAGTGAAAAGTACTTGCAGCAAAAATAGCATAGAAAGGTGTGAAAAGAGGCTGCAACAGCCACAGAGACTACAGGGGTTGCCCTCTTTCACAGATTGCTGCTAATAATGCAAGTCCAGCTAATGAGGGAAGCTGATGCTGGCGACGGAAGATAAAGAGAGCTGTGAGGAGTAGGACTCATGAGCTTTTCCCAGTAACCAGGGTTGATGCAGTATGTTTGTCAGAAACTACCGAGGAACTTCAGAGTCAGCCAAGATGTCAGCTGCCTCCTGAACTCCCAGCTGTTCCAATTCAGTATGAATTTTGTATTGAAAATACATGGGTTTGACTGTGGTGCAGTTTATTTTGGTTACACAATTCTGTAGTTTTAATGTATTATTTTGTCTTTGTGCTGTTGTCCTTAAGCCCAGAGTGCCCTCTCAAGCAGCAACTACAGCAAGCTGTGTCACAAGCAAAGCCTTCTGGCTATTCAGGTATTCAGGTATTCGTCAAATAACATACATACTATTCCAATTTAAAATGAAAAAGAATATGTTTTAAATTGTAATCTTAGGTGTTGCACTGCATAAAATGTAATGAATAGAAAAGTATTTACAAATGGCCTTGAAAAGCCATTGGTTTCAGCTAAGATTTTTCAGTTTGATCCAGTCAGAAAAACTTAAAATTCAGTGACCATATTAATAATCATCAGTAGATTACCTGAGGTTTGCTAATAAAAGAAACGTACATCCGCAAGTAAAGCGTACTTGATGATCGCCCTTGTAGAATTTACTTATAACTTCTAAGTGCAAAAACGTTCCTTTGAAATTTTGGAAATAATTCGTTGTTTCAAGAAAAAATGTCCAAACATTTCTCAGATTCCAAAATTTTTGGCCTGTTTTAGTTTTATATTGATTTGATTTTACCATGTTTGGCTTTTAGCCTGGTGGGTGGACGGTTGGAAAGAAACAAGAGATTTGACTCTAAGAAGCTGACGTGTACTTTTTTTCATCAACTAAACATTTTCCTAACTTATGTCTTTTGAACTGAGTGATTAATCAGTAATTCGGACCACCAGTTTCACTTGTACTTTATACATTCAAAGAAATATTGAGACTGCGAATATCAAGCATATATATGATAGTCCATGCTGACTGGAGAGGTTTGCATATCCGATTAAAATGTTCTTCAAAATGCCCTCACTGCCTCTGGAGCGTGTCAAAATGTACTGCTGGATAACAGTGGCGGGCTTCAGGGTGTCATTGGCATTGTTACTCATATCAGAAGTGTTGTTAGTCAGTGCTTATGAAAGCTCCATTTAAATTGATAATAGACAGAACTGAAGTTGTCAGCAGGACCTCTCCACTCGGCTTGTTGTCGATGCTCTAGAACAACCTCACTATGAGAATGCGGTCTCGTCTTTGCTCGTGCAATTGGAATGACACAATCAAACATCAGAGGTCACTGTTGTGCTTCAATGGCACTTTTAATAAAACAGACATTTCATCCTCACAACAGCAATGTCTGGACAGAGAGGGCGAGGGGGGGGGCTGGGTGAGGGTTCCCTCTGCTGATAGGCTGGTTGCTCCTGATAAGTGAGAGGGAATTGGATAAAGAAAATTGAACCGTGCTATTGAGCACATTGTGAGGAAGATGGAGTGCATGTGTGTGTATCGAACTGACTCATCTTGGCTGGCATTTATTTCTCCTCTCTTGTCTTTTAAAGAATGATAATATAGCGAAGAGAACCCTGACCACAACTGTACACACTCCCCTCCCCCTCACATATTTACAGAAAAAATTAATACATTCAGTTAATTCACTAAGTAACAAAGCTAATTAATCTGTTTTTAGCAGAAATCACATGGTTTCACATCCAGTTTCAAACAGACTCATCTTTCTGTTTCATTCCTATAATCTTCTCCACCACACTGTCCATCATTGGGTTTTCTATTGACAGCCGACTCACACAAAAATCCCCCCCCCACCCCCACGCAATCCCTCTTAAAGACTTAAATCCCATTTGCCCATATTTATAACTATTTACAGAAGCAGCAGTCTAACTATCACAAAAACCCACCCACCCACCGATCTCATTCGCCCCGCCCCACACCAATGAAGTCCCCTTCCCACCCACTAGTGAAAAAAAACTTCATGACACCCGTCTTGCCGCCCTGTTCCATACACTGCCCACATCTTACCCTGTTCTAAAAGAGCATGCCAAGTTTAACAATGAACACAGAAAATGTCTCTATACAGAAAAAACACCCTTAAAAATGGTTTTGTTTTGTTTTTTTGTTTTTTGTTTTTTCCTTCCTCCTCCCACAATGGTGGACATGGACATAAGACAAGATTTCAGTGACAACAAATAATTGTCATCTTGTGCCATTTTGGGACACTTTTGAGTGCTGACAGGGGCCAGGTTTAGTCATAAGAAAGTCCTGTCATGGGGGCCATATTGTGAACAATAGGGGGGAAGTTTTCCAGGGTCTCTGAGGCAATAGTTGGCCAAGGGGAAGGTTTGGAAAGGAAGGTGAGGGGTTTTAAAGGGGAGGGAGAGGGAGAAGGGTGTTTTAATAGAGGGTATCTATTTTTTGTTTCTTTCTTTCTGATTTGTGGTTTAGTTGTTTTTAGAGTCAGAGGTGGCGGGGACTGGGATGGCCGTTGTGGTAGAGCTTCTGCTTGATGTGGACCATGTTGCCGCTGGAGTCCTCCAGTTGCCGGAGTTGCGCTCGGCGGCGGAGGTCTCGAAGGTTGCAGAACTGGGGCAGCCATGACCAGGAGGGGGTATCTGGAGGAAAAATATGACAGGCAACAGGGCTTTCAGAGGAGGCAGGTGATAAAGGTATTGCTGAAGAATTGATTGTTTGTTCCAGGTCATAATGCCTATCATACGGTCACCAGGTAACACGTTACAGTTACAAGCTGATAAAACATTTATTGAAGAATATACACATAGTACTGAAAGATAAATATATAGACAAATATTTACTGCATTTTATAAGGGGACTCAAGATTAGTAAAAAAAAATCAATACCAGCTTTGATGACTATTTTATGTTTTTACCACAAATAATTTCCCATTTGGTATGCCTGCTGAGAGTTACACACAGTTAGATGCTACTAATGTTATGGTAACAAATGAGTCAAAAAAATAAAAATGATGCTGGATGGAGAAATGACTATACAACAACTGAGGGGTTTCATTCCCATAGGCAGAGTTTAAGAGTGAGATTAATACACCAGAAGCTCTCAGGTTTATACACTTGAATCATTTCCAGATGTTTGTATTAAAAAGTGACTTTCTATCTTTTTTTTTATGTTTCAGATGGAACAAACTGGACCTTGGAAAGCAGGCACTTTCAAGGAAGATTTTATAAACATGTTTGTGGTAAACTAAGACTATCAACTTAATCAGTCAGTAAATGTTTGTGCCAGACAGAATTAAATTCACTCTGGGTGTTCCTGGTATATGGCATTCACAAGTACATGACGTCTGTTTCCTTGTGGCTCTCCAAATTCAGCGAAAACGACTACCCTGGGTTCGAGCCCTGCCCACTTTATGTTGAGGGATATCATCCTTTTTCTGTACCTCCACATAAAGGTGAATAATCTCAAAACAATTTCATTGTGGAGACTGTTAACTTTCACCTTTGCACCACCGACCTTTAAGACTTTTGAGTTAAATCTGAAGAAGTGCCCCAAATGGTATTATGAGAGTGGAATGGATAAACTGTTATACAGATGAAACACCTGTATCCAGCTATCAGTGGTATGGAGGCATGAAAAGGAGACTGATAACATATTTGATAAGCAGTAGCACTGAACAGTGCTTATATAGTGTATACCAGTGATTCCCAACCTGTGGGCCGCGTTATCATTTCCAAAAAGGATTTTTGTCGGGGCTCAGGAAGTGTGTGATTTTTATAATTATAATAAAATAAAAATATACTGAATAATGTTTTAAATGTTAAAACTCAGTTAAATTTAAAATGATTTATTGATTTGATACATTTTATTAATTAATTTATGCACTTTTGAGACTTAAAAGTGGGCCCTCAGTTGGAAAAGGTTGGGAACCACTGGTATATACAGTATATATAGAAACAGATGGGAAATATATGGATATGGTAAAGTAGATGGCATGATATTCACAGCCAGAATCATACTTGGTAATAGATAATAACTTGGGAAGTTATTATCACAAAATGGTGTGTGTGTGTGTGCGTGTGCGTGTGCGTGTGTGCGCATTGTAAATAACAGTGGGACGGTGCTAATAATTAAGGAAGAATGCAGCTCAAAATTCATTCATTCATCACGTTTCCATTTCTGGGTCACAGGGGGTGCTGGAACCAACCCCAGCTCACTCTGGGTGAGGGCGGGGTCACCCTGGACAGGTCAGCAGTCCATCACAGGGCCAACACACAGAGACAGACAGAGACCAACAACCACTCACACTCAGAGCTACGGACAATTTAGAGTCACCAGTTAACCCAAACATGATGTCTTTGGACAGTGGGAGGAAACCCACACAGGCACAGGGAGAACATGCAAACTCTACACAGAAAGGCCCCACACTGGGAACCGAACCTGCGACCTTCTTATTGTGGGCCAATAGTGCTTACCTACAAAGTTACCACAAAGTGCCTCATATAAATAAGACCTAAAAAAAACTGAACAACTCATTCATTTCAGGTTTTGGTCCGTTAATAAGAATCACCCATGCATTGGATACAAAACAGAAGATTTCAGACCTCAGATGGCTGCAGGAAAGGAAGGGAAAGCTTCTAAACCATCAAGCCACAGACTCCCATTATTTGATCTAAGTTACATCATATCACAGTATTGATTATTTCACCCCTTCACTTACACTCACATATACATAATAATGTGCACTCTTACTATATGTTGTTTGTTGTTCAACAACATTGCCCCCCTTGTATAGTTGTGCAGACATGAGCAAATACAACAGGTCGCAGGGTTTCTTAGACTCTAAAGCCAAACTGCTATAATACACAATCATGATATCAAGAAATACAATAGTGTAAAATCCCGCTTAGCCTGGTTTTCTGGCTCTTAATCCAGTTAGAGGCTGACAGGACATAGCCACATCCAACAACACAAACGTCTAATCTCTGTGCTGTGAACTGTACTTCTCCGAGACCAGGCACTTCTTTGTCACTTGGCTTCTCCTAGAGTATGGATACATAATTTGGAGGGGGCATTGCTGATATCGTCCTGTCACTTTGTCCTCTCTGACTTGTTGCATGATTGGATTTCTTGGAGGCTCGGCTTTATCCAAGAGCTTAGAAGTCTGGTGACAGTCTAAATGTCACTTTGCTGCCCCGCAAGACTACATGCCTGAACACAACGTGTTTTAATTTTCAAATTTTAAATAAACACAGCCCAGATAAAACTCACGTGTCCTCATATCATATCTTTCTTACACCTGTTTCAAAGATGCGACGAGTAAATCAAAAAAGAAAAACTAAAATCCCTACAAATCAGAATCAGATGCCTGGAGGCTTGTGTACATTACTGCAAATAAGTCAGGTAGGAACTTCATATAGACCTCAGACTGGGAAAGCTGAAGTACATCATGTCTTTTAGATACCAGCTGGTACAACTTTTAATTCTCTGAAGTAGGGGTGAGCTTTTTACTGTGGGGACAGAGCAACAGAGATAAAAGCTGGGAACGCTGAAATATTGGATGAGATTGGTATATGGCACCAATCTCTTCAAGTGCACCATGGCGTTGCCCTTGATTCTCCCCTTTTTGTGTTCAGGTGTGCTGCTGCACATGCCACTGGGCATTATTTCTCTAGAGTCAATAGGATATCACAGTGGAGGTAAAGGCCATAGTTTCAAATGTATGTTTCTGCATTCACAGTTTTGCACTTTACATTCAGCTTCACAATGGAAAGGCTGCCTTGCAGAGAAATCTGTAGCTGTCGGGAAGCGAGGTGGGATTTCATTAATATGTGGCGTACAGTGTGAAAAGGGGAATGGCGGACTAGACATTCAGTTATAAACTAGAGTTGACGAGGCTTAGCAAGGCCCACAGTGACAGCGGGAGGAGAGAGGAGGGGAGAGCCCCAGACAGCAAGCCCAGTTCACAAATGGCCCTGCTGGAGGATGAGCGATTGGAGAGGTTGTGGTAGTGGTGGAGTACAGGAGGTGGGGGTGGGGTGAGGTGTTGGGTGGAGGAGAGGTGAGGAGGGGAGGGAGAGGAGTGAGTTATTTATAGCTGTGAATGGGTATGCTGTTCACAAGGACTGCTCTGAAGGGTATCCAAAGGAAAACGGGCATCGAAGACAGGTTTTCCCTCATTTGTATAAAAGGATAGAGATGGAGTCAGGAAAATTGATAATGGGAGCCAGGAAACGGAGAGGTGAATACACGCCTGTTATGACCTGTTAGAGAAGAGGCAACGGAGACGAGGGGGTTTAATTCTGAATGCCAAGTCATCATTTTCTCCATTTTTGAGATCTATTTTGCGTTTCTCCTTTTCCTGCCTTATGTCTTTGCTCAAAACAGAGTCTGGTGTTGGATAATCACAGCATATTAGCGTTAGGGAAGAAGAGAAGTTGCAGCAGGAAGCATTGTATAGGAAATTACCAGAAGTACATTCAAGAAGTGAAGAAGGAGGGGACTGGGAGGAGCTAGGGATGGAATAAAGGGGGGGGGGGCAATGGGAATCAACGTGTATCTCAATACACTGTCTGTGTGTGCGTGCGTGCGCGTGTGTGTGTGTGTGTGTGTGTTTCTCACTTACCATTCCAGCTGCTCTCTCTCATTCTATTTATAGCTCTGGCAGAGAGTGCATGTGTGTATTTGTGTGCAAGTGGGGGTGGGTGGATATGACAGCATCACCATCCTGCACCCCTAATACACACATACACACAAACCCTTCCCTGCCCTGTCAGCCTCACCTTCACTCCTCATCTCAGCAAGGCTAAACGAGTCTGACCTAGCATCAACGTTCCAGCCGTCACACACACACACAGGAGTGAGGGGCTATTCCCTCCCAGTGCAGCGTAAGAAACCCATACCCCCCACTCCATAACTGACGCTGATGAATATGGATGTTCCCTACTCTGGGTGTTTTTTATGAAGCTGTATTTTACGCTGTTGTACTAATACACTGGAGAAAACAGCATTGTCTGCTGCAAAACCTTCCACACCTCTGTGCAAAGCAGAAGCCTGCAAATACCAAAAGCTTGTATAATTCAAGCACCTTGTTGAGTACAGCTGCATCAGAAAACACAGAAATTTTCTATCCTAAACACCAATATTAATACACTTTGAAATGACTACAACTTCATAGCTACAGAGTTATAACCATCGTTCTTTGATTATTGTTTAATACTGTCCCATCTTTGCCTGAGGAGCTTTTCCATGGCGGTCCAAATATCCAGGTCAGATATCACCTACTTTGGCATTATCTGTGAAAACAGGATCCAGGCCACATCCACAATACAGGCCTGCCCCGATGCTGGGCACCAAAAAGCAGAGAGCAAACACAATATTTAGGCCGAGTCTCTCCACTTCCAGTTCTGGCAGACTTAACTAATTTTCCTCATCTCTAAATTTAGCTGATTTAGGGACAAAACAAATACTATTATTGTCTCCCCTCGATCTTAATCCTGGCAGGGTCAAGAACCTTGTGAAACATCAATTGCAGTGAGAAAGTAAAACACAGTAATCCAGGATGCTAATACTCAGCTCATTAGTTAGCATCTTGCCACTGCTGTGGCTGATGACTGTACAGGAGACGCCCAGACTATGAGTGAATTTCATGCTGTCATGTTTCACTCGTGGGTCGAAAGCTTAAATGCGATTACTCAGAAATATTTTTTTATTTCTTTGCTTGTGCCTTGGCGTGATGAGGCAAATGGCACATAGGAACTGTACACCTCATCTTCTGTCTCATTAATTCTACTGCATGCCTTCTTGTGCTGAAGTAACATGCATCCTTCCTCTTCAGGAGGAGATGGTATGAGAAATGAAAAGACATTTCATGGGGGGGGGGGCTGACAGGATACAGGAAATGAAGGAGCAACAATTGCACTCAGTTGGATTTAAACACATGGTCTGTAGGAATGTAGCATTCACTACAGCACAGCAGATGGTGGGAGTGAAGTCATTTCTTAATCTCTGTTTCTGGGGCCTGGTTTGAACCGGTCTCAGTAACTTCTATTATCGCACAAAAGCAGCGCTGCTCCTTCATTCATCTTATCATCAGTGTAATGGAAATTGACAGGATGTACACTTTAGTAAAGGCTACACATCCGCACACCAAGACATTCGATCTATCTGGCTGTGGCTGAGGCTAAATTTAATCCTCAGCCAAATCCTATTATCCAAATTTGTAGTTCTATGAATGTAATTTTATTATTTTCATATTTTTCTCTTTTTAATACTATTGTGTAGACGCTCCCATCCTCATCCTCAGAGAATCATCTGAACTGCATAACCTTGGAGAAGGTTGGAGAGGCAGAAAAACAATGCAAATATGGAGAGAGCACACATGCACTCCATAAGAGAGAGTTAACAGGGCCACAGTTTCAGTCAGGGCTTCGTGCTGTGCTGTAAGACTGCAAACCACTGAGCAACCCCAGTGACAATGTTGCCACTGATTGTAGTGGACACACTTCTGGGTCATTCAGCTACTGCACTATTGAAGCAGAAGTGATGTCTTCAGCTGCATCAGAAACCCTACACACACGGTGAGACCACAGAAGCGATTGAAATGTTTTCGGCCGATTCGTCCTCCTTTTCAGGACTGTATGGGTGTGTACAAACTCCGAGCTTTATTTTGGGTGGGATGTTATAACTCACGGTGCAGTGAAAAAAATGTGCAGCATACTTGTAGTTTGTGCCAGCTGGGCATATTTTTCACTCTATTTTAGTTCAGCATACAAGATGGCACATGCCATTTATGTCGAGTGGAATCGACAGCTCTGGGCAACGAGTAAACAACACTGTAAACAATACAGGCAAATAAGCACATACTTCAAATGGCCTGTCTTGACTAAATTTAAGTGGAGAAGGTATTGTGTTGTCTCTGCCAACTCTTAAAAGCTGTGAAAAGAAATTACTTGAATTTTCTAGTGGCATTTCTACTTCAAACCTCATGCCACTTTCACTCAATTTAAGCAGGTTTAGTGATCAAAACAAGTTTGTGCAGGTGTGTGATTCTTCAGTGGATGATGGATAGCACTCCAATGCCCGTGCTTTTTCTATAGTGCGAGTGTTAGCATGTAGGTAGGCCAGGGAAAGCCCTAGCATGGCGCTGTCCAAAGCTCAAAAAATGCTCCAGCTACTGTGACTACATTAAATTAATTAAATTATATGTTGTAACTCATTTGGTTAGCCTGCACATATACCAAACTATAAAAATAATGTGATGTGCTGGAAATGTGACTGACGTCTTCTCCTTACTGCTCTCTGACAAGCTTTCTTGGTATCAGTATTTTGATGAAAGACCTACAAGGACTCTGGATTTGGTCCTTACACTATGTCACTGCCCTTTTGCCTTTGCTCCTGTCATAATTACAGGAGAATGCTGAATAACCTCTGGGCCTGTCTATCTCCAACTGATTTTCTCTTAGCTGCCTCTTACGGAGTTCCTCCAGGGTCTATCTAGGGTCCCTGATTATTCTCTATTTTTATACTCTCCTTGGAGAATAATATTGATGGGCAGATTTAATTCTCATGTTGCGGCGCTGCCACGAAGCCTTGTAATATGTAAGATATATCTTGCATTATGTCACGTCTCTCAAAGCTAGATGTCTTTTTTTGAAAGTTCCTGTTCCTGTATGAGCACTTTACTGCCAATTTTATGTACAATAAGAATAGAAGCGCAAAGTCTTTGATCTGTCATTAGCTGTTTAAGAGATTATGTCTTATTTTCACTTGGATGAAATGTTTTTTTGCCATCTATTTTTCAGCAGAGGAAATATTAGCGTAATACAATTAATTCAGAACACTCTTCCTGGATTAATCACTCTCTCCAAGAGAAGGGACCAAATAACTTTGAGTCCTTGTCCCTCCTCACAGATTATGTTTACCATCAGTTGTGAAGTATGTGCCTGAGGATTTCATGCTTTCAAAAACTGTCATCTTTTAAATCTTCCCTCAAAAATAACTTAAATTTTTCATCGTCCTGTCTTTATTTGGCTGTATTAATTCATGGCTAAAGTAAATTTTCAACAGTAAATTTTCATACAGTCAACCTCAACCATCAAGTTAAACCGTGAATGCGTAAATTAAGATTTTTTTCGCCATTAGATGATTTTTAGGCATACATAGAAATACACTGACTGCAAAGCTAATTTTAGTCTTTAGTCTTTAGTGTTAACTGGGGCAGCACGGAGGCATAGTGGTTAGCGCAAGAAGGTTGTGGGTACGGTTCCTATGCCTGGGGCCTTTCCATGCCTACGTGGGTTTCCTCCAGGTACTCCGGTTTCCTCCCACCATCCAAAGACATCATGTTTGGGTTAACTGGTGACTCAAAATTGTCCGTAGGTCTGCGTGTGAGTGGTTGTTGGTCTCTGTCTGTCTCTGTGTGTTGGCTCTTAGATGGATTGGTGACCTGTCCTGGGTGACCCCGCCCTCATCCAGTGTGAGCTGGGATTGGCTCCAGCACCCCCCGCGACCCGGAAATGGGTAAGTGGTACAAGATGAATGAATGTGTCCTAATTTATATCTTTATTTCAGTTCCTATTGTTATTCAAATTAAGTGTGTGACTTTGCTGTTTTGCTTTCGCAGAGTCCCCAATGAGATTATCAGCATAGCACAACAGTGAAGCTAACACAGATCTGAGTCAGACCCAGAGCTTTCTTGATCTAAGGATTTGAAATTTGATCCAAGCCGTTGCTGGATAGGGATTCAACCAAATATGGCGTGAGGTGATTTAGTTTGACATCAGCAGAAATACTAACTTTTCTCCTTGACATGAACGCCACCTTTCAGCTAACAAGCTAATACTGAAACACAATGACAGGGCATAACAGTGAATTACAAACAGCCAGTGAAAGGTATTTAAGAATAATATGATGAAATAAATAACTTGAGTTGGCAGGTTATAGCCACAAAAACATGAAATATGGAGCCATTAATTAATATATTAGCATACGACCACGGCTGTTTCCTGAAAACAAATTAATAAGACTATTATTGTCATAATGTTTGAGGTATTTAGGCTTTCCAAAAGAGAAGACCACAGTTTAATTTTAGTTTCACCTCTACTGTTAGCCTACATCTGAATCATCACACAGTTGGAAGGTTTAACTGTGGTTCTCCAAGAGGTCACAGTAAACTGAGAAAAAATCTGTGAGAAGAGCCAAAAATGGCCCAAGCAATGGGGGAAAATTGTTTTCTAGAGCTCCACCAACTGCTGCGTTAACCTGGCAAGTGCTTGCACATACAGATGGATATATCCTAGGTGGATGCATATATTCCTGCACGCAAGCATTTTGCCACAAACCCTGCTCTGAACGGTATGCGCTTGTACGTTCCCAGCACAACACACACACACACACACACACAGCTAAAATGAACAGAGGAAGGTTTGTAATGTTTTTGAATTTGCTCAGTTCTTGCTCATGTTGTGTACATGTGTACTGACAGCAGACAATGTCTAGCTCACCGTAGTAACGGCTTGCCCTCCAGGCCCTGACGGCACAGTGTAACACCCCATCCAGCCATAGAAGCAGCCAGCTAATGCAGAAGCCCAGCAGCAGCCCCAACATCAAGTCCATCTCCTGCTTGGTCACACTGTCACTCACAAAGTAGTTTTCTGATGAGTCCACCAAGGAATGGTCTCCATCATATGGGATTACATAGTGGACATGATGCCTGGAGGGAGGAAACACAGAAACAGTGATGATGGGGTTTGATATGCAGTAAAAACATCCAATATGTTTTTGGAAGTGCTTCGATTACGACATCATTGTCTAACTAAAACGTTTCTTTGGCATCTCAAGGACATACAGAAGGGTGACAAACTGAATGTAAACCAACAGCTTCTGTGCTTGTTGAAGTCCACTGCAAAGATGAATAGCACTGTTTTAATAAGTGTTCCTATTCCCTGTATGTTTTTATCACTGGAGACAGCACTGTTACATACATCGCTCCAAAACCTCCACAAGTGGTTGCTCTTATTGAGGATCTACTGACTAAAGCATAAAATCAACATCATTTTCACATCATGACTAAATCGATAAATGAGCCCCTAAATACTGTAAAACAATATCTGATTTTGTCATGCTTCATGATTCATTTATTTATTTGAGTTTTCTGCTTCATTTGTCCCTTGTCTCAATAATCACACCCACAAAAGGGATCAGACAAATTTCTTTGACCCTGAGAAGCATGATACTCTTTGACTGTGTAGCTGTGAATATGCATGAAGTGTTACCCAAATAATACTATTATAGCCCCTCTGACTCAAACGTCTTGAAATTTAGAACATTTTCTCAGACTTTGTGATGGGGGATGAGCAGAAAAGGTCACAGCCTGAAAAGAGAATGAGCATCATCACTGCTTGTAGTTGAGGTACCTTTCAGCAAGAAACTGAAAGGTGTGAAGCTTTCAAATTTACAAAGAAAAATAAATCATTTCAGTGTGTTCAAGTATATTTATGCAGTTAGTTATAACTAACCATGCTACTGACGAAGTACTCACATCCCATGAGAGAAAAAAGAATAACTCGAGTGGGAGAACACAGTAGGAGCTGAGCTGTTAAACTGCTGGAAGTTCTGAAAACAGATACACTCACACACTTTGGGATGTTATAGCTTTGGACTGATGCAGGTTTTTGAAGGGCATTACCAAAAGTTCTCTTCCCGAAAGATTACTCTAGTTATTTAGTACTGCAATTCTCAAAACTGAAGACCTTGCAGGAGATTGATTTTAAGAAATGTGTGGTCAACATTATTCCTTTTTTCAGGCCTTCGTACGGGCAAACCTCCGACATATATTTTTTATAAAACAACATGACAGTGTCTGTTATTCAATGATCACTAACTTGTAAATGTTCATAACACCAATTTTTCCACCTATAAGGTCATCTTTACTTGTGCTAATTGCTGATGGACACAGCATATGGAGGCTGCTCCCCTTAATCTCCAATTTGTTTGGCGTGCCTCAGGAAGTAGTGAGAATCACAAGCAGCTCTACACAAACACAAAATTTCCACCCACTGAAATGCAACTTCAGAAACAGAAAATTCCCCCATGCTGTTTGATTGACAGGTGATCTCTGGGAAGTGCAGCGCAAAAGCACAGCAGCACAATGTGGAAGAGACAAGTGATGTTGCAGATTAGCACCTTAAGTATCTTAATGAAGAACTAGGGCCACATGAGGCCTTAAACACCACTATTAAACCTCAATGACCTGAGCCATGTGGCCACCAAGGTCCATTAACACTAAAACTTTTTTCGTCATAAACAAATCCAGGCTATGTGTATAAATAAGACAGGATATTCCTCCAGGTTTCTATCTTTTCCCCAAAGATGACTTTTGGACATGAACCAGTGGCTAAACTAAAATACAGGATAATTTGATGTTGTGTATATATCGTAAAAGTGACTTTAGCCCTGTTCCCCTGCATCACTACAAATCTTTCAGTGTAAGTGGTTTTCTACTATGAATATAAAATAATTTGTATGTATTTTCTCAATAAGGGCATTTAGATCATTGCAGGTCTTCTTTCCTGCAGCCTCACAAAAGGTGCATCCAGCTTAGAGTGGGAGTTATCTGCCACAGAGGAAGGTTTTGTAGGCCAGCCGTTGGCCTGTCAGAGAAGCTACAACTACATCCAAATCAGAACGCAGAGGCTGCCAAATAAAATGACACTGACATTGTCCTCAAGCTTGATAAGGTGAGTGCTGTGGGCGTCACAACTCCTCACTGACTGTGGGATAGGCGAGCAAAGCCAGAGCTCTAATGATTATTGTATGCCACATTTTGTGTTGTTTATGTGAAAAGGAAAACCGAAAGCCAAAAACTCTCACTCGGGAATGTTTCCAGGTCAACAAAAGACACCATGGTTACAGTAACCTGAAAACTGAGGTTTGTCTGTACCTACTGACTGGTAGTTGCCTTTGTAGGATTATTTGATCACTGCTGATCATTGCTTGATGTATTTATTTGATGGAAATTGTGCTGACATCCACAATCTCTTTATGTCTGCTACATCTTTCAGAAACATCAAACGTAAAAATTATGATAAAATAAGATTGTAAATGATGCATCAGCTCATTTTAGAGTCTGTTCCAAACATGCTTTTCCTTGTTCTGAACTTTGACTGACAAGCACAATCTCAAAGCACCTGAGGATGAAGAATTTCTGCATGAACAGGCTAAGAAGATTCAGTGGAACAGGCCAGTTAATGCTGCTAATGAACTGCTAGTACATCAGCCCCCTCACTGCAGTATGTGCACAATATACACTGCTGTTTTGGTTTAACGTGCATCTGTTCAGCTTGCACCAACATGAATAGTGACATTTCCCTTGCTAAACCACTGCTCTCCTCCTGTGGCTATAGCTGGGCTGCCTGTAGGACAGGAGCCAATCAGGATCCAGTATCTACAGACAAGATGAGGGTGAATCTATTGGCTCAGAAGACTCTTCAAAATCTGGCTTCTACGTTGGTGGCATAGCCTTCAGAAACTAACAAACAACAAACAAACAAACAGAGAGGCCCACCCGTGTCCGTGTCCGTCTGCACAGCCCATATCCTGTTGTATCAGCTGATAAAGACGCAAAAATGATTTCGGGATGAAATCTCAATTAATATATTAATGAGCGTCTTGCTGTCTTAACCCCCCCCCCCCACCCCCCCTCCACACACACACACACACACACACACACTTCAACCCTGCTCTCTGACAGCAAACAGCAGGTAGGCTGATGACCAGCCCTACAGCACTTCACTGAGGATTTGGCCCATCAGCCTCATATTCTCCGTGTGCAGCCTTAGCCTGGCTGTATTGCACACTTGATGCTCAGATTGTTTTTGAACGGCCTCCTGCTGCTCACAGTTCATTACCTATTTATGGCTCCGACACACACCTTCGTAGGCTAGATGCAGCAAAAGCCAAATCCTCGCAGCGGATACGTGGGGCTGTATATGTATATACATTTATATATATATAAAAAAAAAAACCCAACAACCTCTACACGTGCCGTCGGGCTCTGTGTGTTCGGATAATAAAAACCGGTATGAAAACACCAGCCGCTGCGTGAAGGCACAGACGGGCTGATATCACGCTGGTTCTGCGGGGCTTCACCGCCGGAAAATCTTCGAGGCCTCTTCGGCAATTAGGAATTGAATTGGCAAGGAAAAAAAAAAAAGAGAGACATGGAGAGAAAGGCGCAAACACACACCGACATGCTCATCCCAGATACATACAGTCGGAGGATGATGGCATTTACCTTCCACAGTTGCAGTGACAGACGCGGTCCTCCCCTCGTAGATGCGGTAAGATGTAGTTGTGAAAGCGATCCAGTAGTGCGTTCATGTCCATTAAACAGGCTATCGCCTGCAAAGAACCATGCCAGTCAGCTGGGACATGTCAAGCAATAGGCTGTGCTATTCCTGCAGACAGCGGCTCATCCTTTTCACCACTATTACAGGCAAGAATAACAGTGAAAATAACCTTGTTATAGACCCTCCTGTATCCAAGAGGGGGGACTCTTGCCTCAAAGGGGGACTTAGATTATTTATTTATGACAGCAAGTAATTATAGGTAGTCTAACCTACTTCCACATGTCACTAATCGGCCTGCTGAAAAATAGTTTCTCAATATATTGATGGCACATTTGGAAGCGTCTGGTTAAATGGCATAATAGCCCCAGTGAGTAGGCTAAATTAGAAATTCCTACTGTGGCTGAGGGAGGTGAATGTGTCTTACCATTACAACTGAAGCACCAAGAATCATAAAAATCATGGTGGTTGTGATCATATGCATCAAAACTTCCAAACTGGCCCCCGTCCTGTAGCCCGGGGTCGGAACCCGCGGCGGTGGAGACGCTCCGGCTGGGCTCAGGGCACTCTGTCCCGGCAGGAGCCGCTCATGGAGCCGCCGCGCCGCTCCTGGCTCCCCGTCCCTTCAAACTGCCCGGTCTCCCTCCGTCCCCTCCTACACACGGCAAGCCGCTCTCTCAGCCCCTCACTGCGCCCTCTCCATCCAAGTACCCCCCCTTCCCTCCCTCCCTCCCTCCCGGTCTGCCGGCTGCGGCTGCCGCTCGCTCCAAGGAGGCAGTCCCCCCCTAATTACCGATGCAAGTGATCCGTTCTTCCAGACCCCTTAAAGAAAACCCTCCTCAATTCCAGTTTCTAAAAACATGAAGAAAACAAGAGGTAGGCTCCTTCGGTATCCTCTAAGGGCTGCCTCGGTATCCTTCCTGCCCGGCTCCAAGTTATTCCACACCGGGGCTGCGCTTTAAAAGGCTACCGGCGAATTCTGCCCTCCATCGGAGGAAACGGCCGATTTCTCTCGTTTTTGAACGCTTCAGAGAGCCGCATCGACTCCTCTCACGGCCATCGCCTTCGTCTTTCTCGGAATAGCCCGCTTGATAACACCGACATGAGGTCCAGATAGCTCCAGTCGGGAACTAGACCCACCCTGCGCCCCGAGTCCAGTCCGGATCCAGCAACGGCAGCTGCATCAACGCCCGAAGCCAGACACGCATGATCATCCCATCCTGGCTTCCAGCAGCTACGCGGGCATCCACTCCCACCACCAGTACATGTGCGTGTGCGTGTGTCTGCGCGCGCGTGTGCGAGGGAAAGTGTGTGTGTGTGCGTGTGTGTAGTGGGCGGTGTAAGAAACTGCAAACTGCCTTTATGGCATTGGCCTATAGGCTCATAATTTACAGCGGGTACCTGCGGATGCACCGGAGCAGGCTTCAGAAATGGCACTCTTCATTGTGATTTAGCCTCCTTCTGTGTCCGGAGGCTTAACCCCTTTTACCCCGCGGTGCCGCCACTTGGTTTCACACACACACGCACACACACACCAGTGCACGAGGCTTTACGTTTCTCTTCAAGACATTGCAGCTTTTCTGTTTCTGATTCTGCGCATTTCCTTCAGTTTCTCCTTGCTGCTTTCATGTTTAATGTCCAAATGGAGACTTGGACACAATTAATAAAAATTCTAAAATCGAAACTTTTTTGAGTTTGGAATATCAAACCTCTAAGTTGTTGTTGTTGTTGTTGATTCTTTTGCAGGTAGTCAGTGCACTGGCATTGCTGTTAAAAAGCTCACTGAGGTAGTTTGGAGAAATCGGTCCTAGAAACCTGATTTAATGGGATTCTGTGCCATGGATGTCAGGGGAGTTCTTTCTCTCCATTAAACAAGCTAAAATAACTATCAAATTGGGATATTGCACGTGAAATACTTCAACTCAAACTAACCACCTGTAAAATGAGCGCTCATTGACAAAAAGAAAAATGGCCCAAACAGCAGTTTTACAGAGAAAAGTTCATTCTCGTAATTTATATGATATACAAACAGGGATTTAGTTTAAGCACCATGGACAGTGACCATAAAGCTGCCTTTTGTTTCACCAGACAGTGAACTGTACGTTGAACTAACCACAAAAAGTGGAGCCAATGGAACAAAAAATGATCAATACCCAATCTTATGGTATCTTGTATTTGGGGGAGGGGAGGCACTGAATCAAGAAGCATCTGATGTTGTCACCTACAGGCATTCTGCTTGTGTTGTATCATTTTGACTTCCCTCAGTGTAGAAACGCAGCCAAGCTGGACATCAGCGTGGCAGGCTGTGATCGAGATCCACGGGGGGTAGAAGACAGGTAAACATTTAATAGGACCTGAAATCAGAACTGTTACAATTATTAATGCAGCATTTGCACAACAGGAATGTTGATGCCAGCTGATAAGGCCCTTTTTCTTGCAGATACTTCTTGCAATAGTAATTATTTTTACATTTAATGGGTCAATTAAATCACAAAAGACATTTTTTTCCATTTGGTCATATCTAAGCATGCAGATGGTTTTGGTTGTATTTCTGGATGCTTTAAGATATTTGTACTGTGCCAAGAGGGCGAAAAAATTTCATGTATGATGCCACACACTTTTTTATCTATTTCATCGGGACTTTTTTTCTTACAAAGAAAGATTCCTGAAGATAGTACAGTGTGGATTATCATTTAGAATACCTGGGAGATCTTGGTCATTCAAGATGTGTTTCTATTGAATTTTCCCAGTATTTTTCATTTGAGTGCTTGTGACTGTATGTAGAGGTGTTTTATATATCAGAAAACCTAAGCATATTAATCATACAACCACACACATGGAATGATATCAGTGAAACATAAAATGGTCAATTGACCTTTAAAGTCTCTGTTCAGTGTGCACCTACAGTGATTGTATTTACCTTCTGTGAGATATCTCCTGGATTGAAATTCCATAAAAACAAACAAACAACAAAACAGCTATACTCTGCTAAAATGGAAGATGGAGATTTATGCACTGGCTGTTATAAAGGTTGGAGTAGAGGCAGTGTGTGTTGAATGGATGTCAGTGCAAGGCAACATCTTGTTTCTATCCACACAAACTGACAAATCAGTGAAACTGAAGAATCTAAAAAAGAAAAACAGCGTCAGTCATAAATATAACTGATACAATGTTCTATTTTAGTCTGATATATTGTTTTAACATAACTATTTGATGCACACTGTTTGTCTTGAACACACACATGAACATACTATAAATATATAGTATGAATGATGCTGTCCACGCATGGCTGATTGCTCTTTTGTTCCACTCAGGTGATTGACACTGATTGCCCGCATGCATGGATAACCTTCAGGCCATTACATCTGCTCACATGCAGTGCTAGCAGTCTCTAACAAAGCATATAACGACTCACAGCTGCCAGTGTACGTCCTGTATATTTAATCAGTCAGATAGTTTGATATGAATTCTTTTTGTTGTGGTTGTTGTTTTATTTTATTTACAAAGTGGAATATTCTTACTACATTATTGTGTCGATTTATGCTTCTTTTTTTTTTTTTTTACTGCTTGTCTTTTTACATAGCCAACATTCTGTTTATTGCTTCTCAGCCCACTCCTCCCCCACATTATATTCTCCAACTGTGTGGAGTCATCTGAAGGAGTTGGGAAGAGAGAAAGGTGTAGGGATTTTTAAGATGCAAGATTTCTCTCAAAATTCTTCAAAAAATTTAGAATTTAGAGTTTTATGACTTTATGCCCAGTTTTCAGTCAGACGGGCGGACGGAGGGACAAATAGACAGATTCAGCGTCAACATGCGCGAAATACAATTTTGTAATCCAGCTTCCGTTTGTCCCTTTCCACTTTCCGTACGTAATGACGTACACCAAGTTACGTAGGCGGAACCTGAGTTGTAAACACAAACGACAATCATTACATTCCTCTTCTGCGGCACAAGAAAATATAAGAAACCAGACGGAGGACATCTCCCGTCGATCACAGATAGTTAAAGGTAAGCATCAGCCCGTTAACCACAGTAACTCTTTTAGTTGTTTACTCTGCAGTGGGAGCTACAGGTCAGATGATTTGTTATGTAATAAGCAGCAGTGAATGGTTGCTAGCTAGCTCCTAGCTGTCGAACTTCATGTTAGCAAACATGACGCCGTTAATACTCCGGTAGAGTCGTTTGAACCAACGTTACCTTCAGTTAAATGGCACTAGTTAACAGAGCATGCTGCTGCTAATTAGTGGTGAGGTTAACTTGTTCATCGTTGTTTGAAATCGGTTCTACCATTTAGCAAACTATGTGAGGAGAACGCTACGTTATGTCAGCCGCGGCCATATCCAAATATCAGAGTATACCATCTCTAAAATACGATCCAACTTTTTGTCCTCAAAATTATTTAGATTTCCAATTTCCACAAATCAAACAGCGCATTACTTTATCGACAATGTCCATATGCAAAGTGTAAGACTCACATTTCACAATGCAGTTTTGGCATAAAGAGACAAATTGTTTCAAAAAGCAATTTCTTGTGAGAGTAGCTTTACAGAAGATTAAGCGTTTAAATGACAACCCTGGAATGACACTCCTGTGACCCCCTATGTCTGTATCTGTGTATTTTTAAACAGCTTCCAGTGTGTGATGTATGTGCTAGTTCATTACAGTAAGAGGACATACTTTGGTGTTGTAAGCCTGCAGAAACGCTTGCAGCCAGCATGTCGAGGAAACAGACGTCCAAACCTGTGCGGAGCAATAAAAAGAGTGAGCTGGAACGCAAGCGGGATGAGCGGGCTGCACGCAGGGCCATTGTAAAAGACCGCAAGAACCGGCCTCAGGATGGAGATGAGGGAGCAGAGTTTGTCAGTTTCTCCAACCAGCTGCAGGCACTGGGACTCAAGCTGAGAGAAGTCACTGGAGATGGGTAGGAACCAGAAAAACGATTGTGACCTGAGGCTGTGTTTTGTCTCACATTGCGTTGTCTCTTACCACCACTAATAATGCAACACATCTCTGTTTAATTCATGCATTATACAGGAAGCTCATCTTTATGATAACAACATCTGTCTCACCAATACAAACCACGAGGGACATAATGTCTCCTACTTGTATGTCCTCTAGTTCTCCCCCTTTCGCCGTCAACAATGGAATGTTGCTTGTGAAACTGCAAAATTCTTTCCAGATGAAGCGCTAATGCAGAGCACAGGCAAATGATGATACCGCCATCATTTGTCAGTGTCCATCAGTCATGTATATCATTGGAGTGGAGCTGTAGAAAGCTTACGTTTTGCAGGACTTTAGTCATTGTTGTTTAGAAGGGCTCATAATGCCACCTCTCACAAAGTGACCTGACAAAGCCATTGATTTAAACATACTGATAGACTTACTGGTGAAAAACCTTCCTTTTGGATTTATATCTTGCAGAAACTGCCTGTTTAGGGCTCTAGGTGACCAGCTTGAGGGCCACTCTCGGGGTCATCTGCAGCTTCGCCAGGAGACTGTCCAATATATGTCGTCTCATCGACAAGACTTTGAACCCTTTGTTGAGGATGATGTGCCCTTCACACAACATGGTAAGAAAATAACCGCCCATGCCTCAGTCAATAAAAGAAATAAAACACTGTGATCAAATACAAGACTTTCTTAATATCTCATTAACAGTGAACAGTTTTGTGATCTTGTGCTACATGATTAGTTAAGAGAGTTTAGAAAACGCTTTTTGATTTACTGACCCCTGGTGGTCATTCCCTCTGCCTTCAATGAAGAAACAGATTGTTTATGGTCCTTGTTTAATGGTTCCAAAATTATTAGTAGAATTGCAACAATATTAAAACACACATTCGGTCTGTTCAAGGAAAGTCTTTATTTGCTCTGAAAAGGAGGAAAGGAAACTGGCTAAACTAATCACAACCGTTAGATGTGATTGGACAAGCGGTTGCGAATAGCTGTTTAATGGTATCCACCGCCAACAACATTGAAAATCACTTCTGTATGAGGCTATGCCAACATTTGTATGCATTTGTCATATCAGTGCTGCTTAGGTTTGTCTTATGAGCAAATGTTTTGTGTCTTTCCACCCAGTGTCCAATCTATCTCAGCCCGGTACATTTGCTGGTAATGACGCTATCGTGGCTTTTGCTCGCAGTCAACAGGTGAAAGTGGTCATCCATCAGCTGAACACACCACTATGGGAGGTAAGGACAAGCAAATACTATGCTAATGTCACGTACGACTAACTATATCATATCTAACGCTCTTTGGTGCACCATGTTGTGTTTCCCTGGTAGATCAATGGTGCAGAGAAGCAGGTGTGCAGAGAGCTACATATTGCTTATCGCTATGGAGATCATTATGATAGTGTAAGGCGGATTGGAGACAACTCTGAGAGTCCTGCTCAGCTCCGCATAGAGGTATGCTGTGACATACAAAGGACACCAAATAGGCCGCCATTGAGGAACAGTTATCCCTTTATAAAAGCTGAAATCATGTAGTAAGTTCCAGGCCCACATCGTTACATATCAAGAGGATGTGAATTCATGCCATTTTTATCATTTACATGCCCAAATACTGTAATGATGTACCTTTTGAGTGATCTTGTATTTCAGAAGATTTCTTGCCTTTGCTGTCATCAGAATATACAGAATTCACGAGGCCAGCAACGTGAGTTTGGGGACGGTCAGAGGGACACACAGAAAAACCCTTCCCCCACAGCCTCAGAGGATGACAACGTGATCCTAAGCTCCATCAAGAACCGAGGAATCCAGGGTCAGATGTTACACATGACTCATTAGCAGCAGGAAGATTTAGGGTAAAGGAGAGAGAACAACTTGGAGTCAACTTTGTTACAAACTTTTCTAATCGTCATTCCTTTAAGCTTGTCTGTTCAGTTATACTGCTATTCCCTTGATAACAAACTCAAGTCAGTCTGTAATTCAGAAAACTTTTCTTCATCTGTTATATTGGCATCACGACGACTCGTTCCATTCATGTGTCTGTATGTGTGCTCTCTGCCTCAGGCGACGAGGAGAACCTGCTCCAGCTGAGTGCGGCCACCATCAATGCTGAATGGCTTGTTGGTTCAGTGTTGGGTCAGTCTTGTCAGGGCCAGTGTGCCTCGGGATCCTGCTCAGCCTGCCGAGCAGCGGCCACAGACTGCAGTGAGCACAAGCAATCAGAAGAGGGCAGCAACATACAAAAAACTAAGGTGGTGACAAAGACAGTATTTTCCATCTAACATGAAAGTTTCAGTTGCACAATTCTTGTGCATTGAATTAATCAAAAATCAAAGTCTATTTCCTCTTTATAACCTATTCTACTCATGGAACACCGCAGTTAAAGTGAAGTTACTGATAAACATATTTTTGTTTCCATTCTTCTCAGGTATCCAACAAGCAGAGAAAAGAGCAGCAGAGGCAAGAGAAGAAGAAGCGTCAGGAGGAGAGACATCGACAGAAGTTTCTTCAGAGCAAAGGAAGCCAGGACCAGAACCAGAACCTGCCAGAAGCTGTTACTTTAGTACCTGCTTTCAACACTCTCAGCATATAAACTGGAGCATGGCCACTATTATCCTCTGCTACTCTAGCTAATGTTGGCTGAACATGTCCACAAAGTTTTGCACATAGTCAGATTTGACTCGGTCACAGTGGATGACTTTTCATAAAGAGAACCCTGTACTTTCTTTCCAAACAGTATAACGGTGCCTGCAAACCTTTGTATGTGTGTGTGTGTGTGTGTGTGTGTGTGTGTGTGTGTGTGTGTGTGTGTGTGAGCTGTGTGAGAGTTGAGACAAGATAAGGGAGTGACACAGCACGACTGTCAGCATTTATTTTGGGTTTTAATTTAGTTTCATCTTTGAATGGTGTCAGTGTATGTAGAAACTCCTCAGAGCCAGTCTACCTACTGCACTAGCTATTCCCTTTCTATGCTGGACATCTTGGCTTTTCCTGACGACCACGCAGATGAACTCCTGCAGCTCGGCTTTTTCATTTGCCACACATTAACGTAACGGTCAGACGTCCAGATTGTTGTGTTTGTATCACCTGAAAAAGAAGGAATAAAGGAAGAGAAGCAAATAAATGATTGTTATGCACACTGTGTAAGGATGTGGTAATAAAATCAATAAATGAAAATGTACTGATTACGTGCATCAGATTATACACTGAAAATCCCCCAGGATGACATGTTGTTGTTTTATTAGCTTTCCGAATGACAAATACAGCCCTAAAATGATCAGGCACAACGCAAAAGCAAAGCAAAAATTATTCCCTGAGTTTTTGTTCCCATCGTGATATTAAAGGTGCAGCCCCAGCAGTTATGATAAAATCATGATATGAACTGCAACTGAAAAACATGAATCTCTTTTGCATTATGGACACACTGTAGCTAACTTTAATCAAATGGCTCTCCCCTAAATTAGGTTAAATTCTGTGTACACCTCTTAAGTTATGGTATTCCAGACTATTGGAAAATGATCATATTCGGGCTTCCTAATTACACAGCATCTGAAGCTGTAGTGTGTAGTGCCATTTTGCTTCTAACCCAACCCTAACTGTCTGGGTCAGTGCGTCACAGGGGACATGTATCGTTTTTGCCTATTCTTATCATCAGGTAACATTCAATTATATATTTGACTGGCTGTTATTCTAATCAGAGATATTCAGGACCAACTCGTGGTCAAACAGTTGACTGTAGATGTATAATTAGTAAACCAAGGAAAGTAAAAGTCTTACCGTTGGCAATTTAGTGGCTCTGTGCTGGCTGCACACTGATGATTTAGCTCATAATATATCATCGTAATGGAAAAGGTTTTTTATTACAGACATCTTGACAATTTGACAAATGAGGTCTAATCATTTACCATAAATACAAGACATCATGTCTGACAAACCAGACACTTGGTTCAATCTCCTATACATCCCTGTGAAGGTAAACAAAAGCTTTAAAGGGAAGGTTAAAGGGAACTTTAGTCATTGTCTGTTCACTATGGCTGGTTATGCATCGTACTGGGAGTGGGATCATCATTTGAATAAACTGTAACTTCATACAATAAGGAAACTGACCGATTGCATGGTTTAGAGAGGGGTTTGAATATTCCTGTGTAGCTCCAGTCGGAGACAATGGATATTTAAATTGTACCGCACAGAAATGTCGATATCTGATGTGAAATAATCAAATTCACAGCAGGAAAAACAAGAAATGTCCATTTTATTAAAACAGTGTAAAAATTTTCAATGAATGGAAATCAAGGCGTGCTCATTTATCAGACTTGGCAAACTATGTACACTTTATTCTAAACACACACGTCTGTCTGCAGACAACCTTAAATATTGAATCTTACATGCTGGTATAAATTCCAATTTAAAGCAAGACTATGTCACTTTTGCTGAATAACCTTCTGTGGCATTTATGAATTGGTAATGCTGACACAAAACTAGATTACAACAAAATAAAATTATTTCAAAGCCAGCAAATCAGCTTAATGCCATTTACATATCCATCACTGGTGAGCATTGGTGACCAAGCTGCTGGACACTTTAGACCAAGGAAAGCCACAGCTGTTGCAGTTAAACCCATAATTGTACTGAATTAAGCAAAGGTGTGTTTTTTTAACCAGCTCACATGGTGTGACTGGTATTGTTTGCACATTGTGCGTGTGTGTGTCATTGTAACAAGATGTCATCCTGCAGTTGTTTTGTCAAAACAGAAGAGTTCTCTTGCAGGCATTTGTTATCACTGCAAACCATGCAAGATACGGAGTCTTGGCAGTCATAGGTCAGAACAGGGAACATATTAACAGGCATCACAACTGGTGTGATCCAATCGATAGATTGTCTGTAGTTGCTCATGAATTCAACTTTCATTTTCTAAAAAGGTGAGTGCTCTCCCTCTTTAAGCAACCTGTACATAGTCTTGCTTTAAACACCTTCTGAATGTCAAAAGTTGGAGGGATGCCCATTTTACATCAAATTTCTTTCATGTCCATCCTCTGACTTCTTAGTTCAGTAAGCCTGATGATACAAGAGGAAATCTGTGTGACTGAGGGACCATCAGTTTGTAGATCAGTGCTGTGAGAGCTGCTACCGCTGCTCTAGAAGTCTTGTCGGATATTCTCCTTGTTCTCGTCCCCCTGCTGTTGTCTGAGCTGAGTCACTTCATTCTCCAGCTGGACAATGGCACGCTCGATCTCAAAATTCTTGCTGACCAGAGACACCCAGCTGTCCAGGGACAGATACAGAATTTAAGATGACAATTTACCATGTTATGCCCGCAGAATGAAGTTAACATCTAACCTCTCCATACAACATACTTTGACTCCAGCTCTCGCAGTTTAGCTCCTCCAGCCAACTGATCGTTCTTACGCTGCCAGTTCATATCCTGAATTTGTTTCCTGTAATAAAAAAAGAAAATTAACTACAACAGGAAATTCAACAACACCTTTCGGCAAGTCAAAATGCTCAAATGAGGTCTCACCTGAATTTCTGAAGTTCCTTTTGTGCAGTCTCAATCATGAAGGCCAAGTTACTGTAGTGCAAGAAAATAACAAGTTAGTGAGAACTTGGTTTTCACTGAGGAACTGTCTGTGAGAGAAGACTGTTGCCACATACTCATTGTAGACTTTCCATGCATTGGTTCCGTATTGGGACATGAGCTCCAGGTTCTCAATACGGATTGCTTGATGCTCCAGTTGGGCCATTGAGTTGTTAACACACTCTTGCCATGCTGTAATGTCGTTCTTTTGTCCTGCTGACGGCGCAGGCAGCTCATATCTCCAAAGGGAGGAAAAATGTTAATGCAACTAATAATTATATTGTCATTATAAATGTTAGTCAAATTTTCAATTTTTCAATTTGACTACCATAGTAGTGTTAATAATGAGCACTGACAGATATAACAAATTCATGACTGAACATTTTAATCACCTCCACGAAGCAACCAGACATGCAAAGCTGTAATGAGGTAGGTGGATTATGTAATATTTTTGTCTGTTTATATTATTTTCATTCACTTTCTGGTACAAGAAAATTCATCATCGTTTAAACAAGTGATCCTTGACTTTAGGCGAAGTTGACCAATACAAACAGCCTGGAATAGATTAGAATAAATCCGTCATTTAAAAAATAACTGCTGTACTTCAATAAGTACCAGATATACAGTTAATGCAAAATAACTTGTTCTCTGAGGCAAATAAAGAAAATGTGGCTCAAATAGTGGAAAGGGTTTACCTCTTCATGCTCAGGAGATCCATGGGCTGCCGTGCAGCAAGCCGCTCAAATTCATTCCTCATAATTTCTGTCTGAAGGGGGAGTTTAAAAAAAAAAAAAGATGTCTTATTTATGTCGCATAATTTAAGCTATGAGGGAGATTTCACACGTCTGAGGATTTGTCACCTCAAAAGCAGAGAAGTCTGGTGTTGGCAGGTAGCTCAGGTAGTTTTTCGTTGGTCTGTATCTTCTGGTCTCCTCTTCAACCAATGCTGCAGCCTGTGACACAAGATAAAATACATTTACATTTTTTTGCACAAGAAAAGCACCAAAGACACTCTATCCTTTAAAGCACACACTACCAAAAAGAAGAATGATGATTTGTTATTGATATCATCATAATCATCACCATCAGGTTTTTCCAAGTCTCGATTAATCGCCATTAATTTATTATTATTAATATAAAGTTTAAATTACGATCCATCACACACTACATCAGCAGGAAGATGGCTGGTTGGTCTCAGATTCATTCTGTGTTATGACACAAACACAAAACCTACAGAGACAGGATTTAGACCTACAGTATCTTCAGCTACCTACAACAAGGACTCAGCAGATCTGATGTCTACGGCAGGAAAGTGAAGATCACCTCTCCATAGTGCTTAAAACATTAAACTACCTACCAACTGCCTCGCTGCACTTTGTTTGAACTCAAGACAGTAAAAACTATCCACAACATTATGTTTGGAAGTATCCTCCGGCAACTTTTAGCGCCTCCGTCCTTTGAATGGTACTGTGTCTACTTCCAGGTAACCGGGAGCGAAACTGTACCTGCCGATCTAACACTAAGTAGTACACAACATTGGCAAATTAATGTGTAAAAGCAACTAGAAAGCGATCGAGAGGGGAAAAAAAACAAGTAGTTTTTAATCTGTTGAGATGTTTCAGTGTGTCACTTCCATCATTGGACGCAGCGTGGTTAGCTAAGCTAGCATGCTGCTCTGCTACAAACTCACCGCTTCTCTCACACCTGCTGCGTCATAACCTTGGTCAAAATATGGCAAAGCATCCACAAACACTTCACCAGCTACTGAAGCCGTCCCGGCCATTGTTGAAAAGGGTAATAAAAAAATAAAATCGGTCTGCTACGCTGAGTTTATTCCTCAGATCTGAAACACTTCTCCGGGATGATGCTAGCTGACCGACGGGAAACTTCCGGTGCCGGCCTTCAAAATAAAACGCAGACTGACATGGACGTAAATATTGATTAGTGACATCTTGTGGAGTGGAATAGAAAGAATATTTATTAAACCCCTTAAACCCCGCTGAAGTACAGGCGTTTAGTGTGTGTGTGTTTGTGTGAATAGCTGAACTGGATGCAAATTGTAATGTGCTTTGAATGAAAGCCATCTTTCTATTATATGAGGCTTTTTGGATTTTCCTTGCTTGAAAAGCAGTTTGGCTGCTTACTCCTTTGTGTGCCTGAAAAACCTCCACAGGTGTTTGATTTATTAAACATTTGCAGAGTTTATCAGTCCTTCAATAGTAGATAATAGACTGTTTGGTCTCCCTGTACCATATTTCTTATTTTATAATTTTATTTATGACCATCTTTATTTTATATGACTCCTATATTACTTTTGTGACTCATCTGTGAGCCATATGACCTAATGACCTGAAACATACTTCAAAAAACACTCAAAAATAGTTTAAGACAAAGCATTGAATAGTCCTGGAATGGCCAGCAAAGATTCCAGACCTGAAACCCACAAAACAGCTGTGGAAAGATTGCAAAACAGCAGTTGGAAGAAGGCACCTTTCAAATTTGAAAAACCTGGAGTGGTTGGAAAAAGAAGAGTGGACCAAAAATCCAGCAGCAAGGATTGAGAAATGAATTAATGGTTGTGTTTGAGCGATTTATTTTAGTTATTTGTTTTAGAGGATGTACTACTTGTGAGGAATAAGATCAAATCTGACTTTTTCTCTCATCTTTTTTGTGTTACTTGAATGTTAACAAAAGAAATAAACACGTGGATACCAATGGATTCTTAAATGCAATTACTTTCTGGGACAAGTTGTGCATTATCAGACAGAAATGTAAGGGTTTCCAAATTTTTTTGGCCGTGACTGTGCAGACCCAGACATATTTCATTGGAACTTGGGCAAATTATTATTCCAGGTACCATGTGTGTGACGGGCTGTAATAGAATAGCACTGTGGTGAGACGAAGTGAAACACTGCCTGTTAGATATGGTATGATGCTTTGTTGGACATGTTAAAAATATATAGCATGAATGATATTGAAACTATATTATTTTTGATTATGCTACTGAATAAAATTTGTGTTCGTTAAATGTAAGAATAAACTTCACTTGGAAGTGAAAAAAGGTTACATGTATCATTTTACTCCTACTCCAAATTTTGAGAGCCTTCATGAGCCAGTCTGGAGAGCTCGACAATAATTAAAAGCATCAAAAAGAGACTTTCTATCCGCCCTGTTGCACATTCTAACAATTTTTTACATATTATCTGTAATGTTAATAAGCTGATAATATTTTAGTTATAATAAAAACACTTTAATGATTACAGAGAATTCTTTGTCTGTAATGTACGTTTAACTATACACTCACCCTGTGGACAAAATCCACATGCTGACCTCACAGAAGTTATGGGTTATTTTCAGCTTTTATTTATCCTCTAGTGTTGACCGACAGCAATAAGATTTGCATGTGTGTCAGAATTGGTCCAGATGTGGAAATAACATTTGATAGAGTCTGACAGCTCTGCTGTAGGTTAGACTTGAGCCAAGGAACTGAACATATGGTAAACGAAAAGAATCACAATAAAGTGGCTCAAGTATTTTGGCTGGATGATTTTGCTTCTTGAAAAGACTCAAGAATGTCTTCGTATTCGTAGCATACATTGGTCTTCAATTATGTATTTATTATTGGCCTATTAATGCAGTTACAGTGTTTAGTAAATGGAGATTGTGGCATAACTCATGTATCAATTGAAGCACAAGTTCGTGGCTGTCAGTGGATGCTAGACAAATAATAAATTTTGTATTCTAATGCGTCTTCCATGAGTTTTAGTGCTGTTGTAAATATATGTATTTTTACAGTTGATTCACCTTTTGGTGTCTGACTGATGATGTATGAGTCAGTAAATTGATCAGAAATTGTGCCTTTCGACCTCTTTAATTAAGACATCAAATCAAAATTCATCTGCTATGTTTTCCAGCAATATTATAACCTGTGCATTAGATCCTGATAATCGTTTGCACCATTTTAATTCTCTGTCTACATCTACCTTGTTTAAGGTCACACTGTGCAATCATTTTTAAAAGCACAAATGCCATCAGTGATCAAATCACTGATGGCATTTGTGCCTTTAAAGGAGAATGCGGCAGAGTTGTGCATAAGTGGTCAGAGACAAAGCTCCAGGCAAGGGAAGGGCTGATTGCATTCAACAGTGAAGTAAAAAATGTTGTGTAGTTTTCCGTTTTAACACAGTTTAATATATATATATATATAACACATAAACACAACTTCAAGCCTGTTTTTGATCAAGCCTCTCAGTTTGGTTCTTTTGCACAAATCTCTTAAGAATCAGTTTCTTAGTAGGAATGGCATGATTACAATTTCTTGTCTGTCTGAAAGAAGTCTGAAAAAAAAAAAAAAAAAAAAAAAACCCGAAAGCACCCTCACCATAAATAAGAGTTTCATTTACATTAAAACCTGTATTTCTGCTGACTTCTCTCAGCAGATAAAAACTAGGGCCAGTATCAATGGGCCTGGCAATGAGGCTGAATTTTAAAGTCCTCAACTGAAATGAAATACAAATGAAACATTTATGTTAGAAACCCAATTGGTCGATGTGATTCCAGCCATAACTTTGAGGTTCCCATCAGAAAAATCCAATTCATATTGTTAATATTGTTGATAACGATGTTGTCATTAATATGTGAAAATGAACGGTGTAATTCAAAGGAGGATTTATTCGAGGACTGCGGTATTAAATGCACTGGTTTCAGTGACATGCACCTGATAAACCGCCCTGTGAATGCAAGAAAACAGGCAAATCAACAGTCGGGTTCTTACTTACGTCACTACGTAACAATACGTAGTCCTGGTTCGAGAAGTTACGCAGGACGTGCAGCGGTTCAAAGAGGAAGGAAGATGGCGGACAACAAAGACGAGGAGGATATGAAACCGTCTACTGATTCGGACTCAGCGCCTTTAGCACAAGATAACGAGCCATCGGAGACTAAAACTGAAAATACGTCGATAGCAGTAGAAGCAAATGCAAGGGTCAGCGAAGACACGGACTCGCATGATAACACTAACGAGGCACCGACACCCACTAGCGACGGAGGGGACGCCAGCAGCGGCAGCAGCAGCAGCGGCGGCGGCGGCGGCGGCGGAGCTGGCAGTGCGGGAGGGGAAGCCAACGGTAGCGCTAGCAACGCCGTCAGCCCGGCTGGGACCGGCAGCTCAAATGCCGAGGCGGCGGCGGCGGAAACCCTGACCGCCGGGGATGCTCCCGTCGGCGGACTCGGTACTGAGATGTCCCCCCCTCCGTCCGCTCCGGCAGCCACGCCGGTATCCACTCCCATTAATTTGCTGGATACGTGCGCAGTGTGTAAACAAAGTCTTCAAAGCCGAGAGTGCGAACCAAAACTTCTGCCCTGTCTGCACTCTTTTTGCCTAAAATGCATTCCGCAACCAGATAGGCAAATAAGCGTACAGGTACCCGGACCACACGGACAAACGGACACACACATAGGTGAGTTGTGTTGTTGTTGTTGTTTTTTTTTTCTCCCTACCTGTAACTCTGCTTCGTCATATGATGCACGTCGATATGAATTGCTGTTTTTACATTGAGCAGGATTGACTGACTTGTGGTGCTGTATAGGATAACGGTATGCTCAGTGACAGCTGGGGAGTGGACCTGGGTCTGCACACCGAAATGCACCGATGCTCCTTCCTACGGGAGTTGGATTTCTGTTGCTTTGCACAGAGAAAGATAACTGGTGCTAACCTCTCATTGCTTTTTTTTTTTTCCTCTAAAGCGCTTTCTTAATAGGATAAAGGGTATAAACAGCAGCTTGCTTCCATTAAAACCACCAGTTAATTAGGAAAGGGACTGATGGGCAAATCATCTACTGAATCAACGACGGTTCTGACACCATTTGCAACCTGTTTATCATAGTTGCAATGGTAAGGCCTAAGGCGGTATTAATTTTTGCATGCCATGAGGTAAATTCAGATATTTCTTCCATACCAGATGACACGTTACATAGATTGTCAATTCGCAGGCATAAACATGGATGGATTGTGATGAAGCACTATGCACAAGTCAAACTAATAGCATACCACTGCGTAATCTGTACCAAATAACAGAGAGACTATAACAACAAATAAAACTAAATGAGATAATTAACAAAAGTCAGTCATACCTACAGGTTAAAATTTTATATGGCTTTTTTTTTTAACATGTTACACTGAATATTTCTACAAACCTTATTTCTACAGACCGTAACTGTACCTGTGCCCAAACTTGTTTTGCCACTTTACTGCATCTAAAGGATGCAGGCAGCACATCATCTGCCACAGAGACTGCACTGATAATAAACTGGAGGTGTTTGTACTCATTTCACTTTCCATGTTTAAATGAACCACTGCACAAGAGTAGTTTTAGTGCTGTTTCAGAAAATGTCACCACGACATCCTCGGAAAACTGATCTGACTTCTGGCAGTCTCCACAAAATAAGTGTCACATTTCAGGTCAGTGTACCTGGCATTGTCTCATAGTAAGATCTCACATTACTCTTTATTATCAAATTTTAAGTTGTGTGGAGTTTTATCTCCTCCCAGTACCTGCTACCAAACGTAACGTAGTTTTATTAGTCTTATTTTCAGTGGAGACTTTTATTATCACGTGGTCTAAAGAATCACATTCGTATTGGCTTTAGGAGCAGTTTGGTATCACATTGGTCTGAATTGTAATTACTTGATTGGCTGTCAAAATAAAGGTTAATTTCTGTGGTGAAATTAGAATATATGCTGATCAAGGGACTTTTTGTATTCACTGTCAGAAGATGCTGTAGTCACTTTAATTGAATTTAGTCCTCTCATTTGGCATTGACAGGGGTAAAAGTTGACCTTAATGTTCCTTTGACCACAATTCCTGATAGTCTCAGTCATGGCCAGACTGCCGTTTTGAAAGTTGGTTACTTCATTCTCTACCTCTCAACATAATAAGCGAACTACCCATTCTTGCCATTCACACTCTCATTAGCTTGACAAAGTCAAAACACTTCATTGGAATTCACTGAACACTTTACCTATGTCCTTCAAAAATAAATAGAAGGGCTGGGCGACAAATCAATCTTATTGACTAATTCACATTTGTAGTTATCAAGGTTTTATTTTTTTATGGAGCCAGGTTTTCTCTTTAACTTCCATGACTACAGCTTCCTATGGACTCCAGTGAGTCACACATACTGATGTGCAGTTGGCTCCGCCACCCTGGACTTTTGTGTGTCAACTCAACATGGACCAAAATAGGAAAAAGCACTAAATGAGAACTTTTTACACTTTTGCACTTTAATCCCAAGAAGAAATTTTGTTCAAATCCGAGAAGTGAAAATCAAAACAAAACAGAAGGAAAACTTGGTTTGAATAGTTACTAGTCATTGTGGTCTCCACACACACACACACACATACACACACACACACACACATATATATATATATATATATATATATATATATATATATATATATATATATATTATTTTAAATTAAATTCAAGCTCTAAATGGAGTTTTGTGTTAAAAGGTCAGATTAAATTTTTAAAAGACATATGCTCTATTTGATCAAAGGAAGATGTACTAATGATAAATTATAAGATAAATGATGAGTAGTTAAAGTCAATTAGTCAATAAGATTAAATGACAAAATGTTAAATCCAGACGACTGTTTATTTCATAAATGTTTCCTCCAAAATTATTTCACAGTTTTTTTACTTACTGATTTTATTTATGTCTTTGTCCTCACCTTCACTTCTCAGTTGTCAGGTGTGATGTACTAACTGGTAGCCACTTGTAATGTGTTGTTGAACTTCTTATTCAATAGAGACTATAATACCCAGAATTAGCTGTCAGGTTGGGCTGGAGGAAGCTCTGTCTGAAACATACAAGTTAGATGTGTATGTTAACATGCAAATAATTTTTTGATTACTGTTGAAGTGAGTGCCAAGTGAGCATGAGCTTTAAAGATATGTCACTTATACAGTATAAGGGAAGTCTCCTGATTTAGATTTTTTTTTTTTTTTTAAACTGTATTTGTGCCAGATTTGGTCATAGTGTGACCATAGCATGGTTGTTGTTTAAACTTTGGTTAACCTCTAGTCTTTTACTTGAACTAGTGACACTTGAATAACAAGGTTAATATTTGGCTAATCCCCAATATCCTCAATTTAAAAAGTGGAAAACACAACCCATTAAAGTACATTTTAAAGTGTGTGTGTGTGTGTGCGCGCGCGCGCGTGTGCGTGTGTCTAAAAGAGGGAGGAGGTTCAAAGTGACATCTGTGTGGTGCATTTGTTTCTGTGTGTCTGTTTACGGTGGTGTGGGTTCCTCATAAAAGCCCAGTACAGCTGCTTTCACAACTAATCACTCAGGATCTATGCAGCTGGATCTCACACAAACCGGCTGTGTGCAGCTAAAGTCAGTATAGACCAGTTTAAACTGGCTTAAACCGGTTTTTACCTCAGCTGTCTGGTTGAGGTGGGAATTTGAGGTGTGAACATTTCATACATTAATAACATTTATGTACATTTTCATTTTCTATCTTAGACTGTAAAAACGTGGCCAAGTAAATGTGCTGAGTAAATTATTTGTTGGGGGTGTCTGATTATAGCAGTAATTGAAATAATACCATTAACAAATGAGATGATGTTGCCTTCCCTGGAGACAAGGGCTAAATCAATTAACCACCATGAATAGGCAGCATTGGTCCCAATATGCCAAGATGTTTTTAGTAACAACAGGAATTTACCTGAAGAAATTATGAAAGATAACATGAAGTCTTGGGTTAGACTTCTTATTAATCGTCTCTCGTTTGAAGTAAGACAGTGCTTAGCTGAGAGAGGGATTCAGGTAATTGTCTGTAAATTAGCTCAGTCTTTATAAAGATGGAACGCCTGGCTTTGTTTCTAATTCCCTCGAAACATCAGTCACCAATAAAATATCACAAAGCGTGGAACTTGTTGGCCACTGTTTGACATTTGCACATAATTTTACTCATGTATTCTCCTCTGTTCTGTCTCCCCTGTCTTTAGTAAATGTTTTGCGCTGTTCGGTGTGTCATCAGGACTACAAACAGAGTGACATTATTGACAACTACTTCGTTAAAGATACCACAGAGGCCTCTAGCACATCTGATGAAAAGGCTGCACAGGTATGTGAATTGGGAATGCAAATTAGCATATGCGCATCAAATCCTGTAATATATGCACATCAATTCTGTCCACTCCCCCACTGTTTTGAAGGTTTGGGATTTTGCTATTGAATTATATGATGAGGTGAAGACAAGGTAAAGTACTACAATTCAAGACAATTGTATCAAGATTAATACCTATGCTGTCCCTGAAGGTCAAAAACACAACAACATTGCCGAAAACATTTCACTGCAAACTTTACCATTTCACAAAATACAACCACATTTGACAAAAACAGTGATATAACAAATTAAGGTTAAAGATAGGGATGACACTTCTTGTTTTTATTAGAGAGAACCTAATTTAATTAATAGTTTATTCAACAAATGCAGCCAGATAAACGCTCATAAATATAAGTTGGGGTGATAGGTCTTTGTGAATGGTCATTTATGCAGAAGAGTGGAAACTTTGGTGGCGCTTCTGCTGGAAATGCTTCCCTTGTCTGAGAGCTTCAGGTGTGAAATGGTGAAACTACGTATTGTTTATGCTCTGAAAATAAATTTGAGTTTAAAATTCATGCAAGGACACAGTTGAAAAGTACATTTTAGAAACAGGAAATGGTGGTGCTCTGTTGGACTCTGTCCAATCAAGAACAAGAAGTGTTGTCCCTGTCTTTTCTGTAGTCTGTAATGTTGCGTTTTGCTAAATGTTAATGTAATTTGGGAAATGTTGTTTTTGGCCTCTGGGACCACAATACAAATCCATTTAAATAAAGAAGACTACAAGCATACTTTTACACAAACCCAACCACAATTTTTATTAAAAGCTTTATTTGTATCAGATTGTTAAAACCATTTTGCTTCGAGGAGACAAAACTTGTAGTTGATCTTGTGATATAACAGCCTACTTGTAATATCTTTTGTTACCCACTCACTTGTCTTTGCCCACTATTTGGGAGCTACTGGTGTAAACAATAAATGTCGGTTGGGTGTTGGAAATAAAAAATGGTAGCCAGTAGAAAATAATGCAAGCCAGCACTATTTGAACTGGGGGGGACAATCAAATGCATGTGGTTTATTATTCAAAACAACTACTACATTATACAACTGTGTGTTATCTGAAACTTCTGTACCTATGTGTAGGAGCAGTTTCATGCTAGTCAACATAATTTGAGCCTGGGGAAGATGTGACCTCTGCCCATCCACGAAGGCCTTACCATGTAGGGACATCATTAAAATAATGTGGAATGGGTTGAAAGCTTATATGACTGTTGACCAGAACATTGTAACTTTGAGACACTGTTCATATCCTCCTGTGCAATATATTGATTCCAAAAAAATCAGTGCTTTTTGTGTGTTTTATTAAATTTTTGTTTAGAGTGCTTTTAGGTAAAATCTTCCATGACACCACCTCAAGTTTGTTTTAGTTCCACTCTGAATGTAAGGCAGGAAAATTATGAAACATGCCTTTTGTTTTCTGAATGTTTTAATTAAATTGGCTGTTAGCTAATTTATAATTTATCATAATTGTTTTCAATTAATTTTTATTGCTCAGCTTTTTGATTGGCATGAATTTCAGTCTTTTTAGATTTCGTCAGTTAATTTTTTTCTTTCTGCCATAAGACTAAATGGCCTGCTTTTGCTTTCAATTGTTTTCCTCTAGTGTTATTGGGTTGTCATTTAGTGTCTATCAGACCACACCTTTCAAACAATCATTAATTATGAACCCTGCACATGTATTCTGTGTTGTTTCAAAATATGTGTAACATGATAAGCCTGTATAAGTAATCAAGGTTGTAATATACCAGAATTATCTTCTGTGGAATGGTTCATGAAGTATAAATGTTGATAAATGAGTTATTTTGTGTCATATGATGCTCTTCATGATGTGATCTGTACATTACTGTGATCCCATCCGGAGTTCTTTTAGATGTTTATTGGTCTTATCTTCTTAAGGTGTGCACAAGTTGTGAGGACAACGCAGGAACCATAGGCTTTTGTGTGGAGTGTGGAGAATGGCTATGTAAGACCTGCGTGGAGGCCCACCAGAGGGTCAAAATTACCAAGGACCACAAGATTCGCACAAAGGAGGATGCTGGCACCGCCTCCGGTAAGATGGTGAACCTCAGAGTGAAGGAAAGGACAGACCAGTATTAAGTGACGCAAAAACTGCAAAAGCTTGAACAGGACAAACTGTAGTTGAAGCACTGGGAATGTGGCGGTGCTGGTAGACTGTTGCCATGGCAACAGTGCTGCAGAGCCTGGATGCTTGTAAGATACTTCTAGCTGGTGAGACCATGCATTCTGAAGCTCCTGTCGGTCTTTAAATTCAAATTGGATCTGACACAAGTTTTGTTGTTGTTGATTATTTTTGTTTTTCTTTTCATTCGTATGTCCCATAACACTTTCTTTGAGTACACTGCCTCTCTATATCCATCTTCATCAGTGATGTCTTTTCTCCTGTGTATCTGTAGAGTCTGTTGGTACATCAGGACAGAGGCCTGTTTTCTGTCCCGTCCACAAGCAGGAGCCATTGAAGCTTTTCTGTGAGACCTGTGACACTTTAACCTGTAGGGACTGTCAGCTGCTCGAGCACAAGGAACACAGGTAAATATGCATGCACACATCCTGACTGAGCTGTCAGTCTTTGTCTTTTTTACAGGCTCTGTCAGTAGTCAATATTCTGTAACAAGGTTAATTAGGTTAATTCAAATTTGTGTAATGTAATGGTTGTAATTTTTTTTGATTGTTTCTATATGCTGTACTGTTGACAAATTCCCACAACATACCATGACATTTTCATTAATCACCCACATCCATGGTTTATCTTACAGGAAAGCATATCATAACCGTTAGACCTCTGCTTTTAGGTACCAGTTCTTGGAGGAAGCTTTCCAGAACCAGAAAGGCATCATTGAGACAAGCATGGCGAAGCTACAGGAAAAGAAAAACTATGTCCATTACTCCGTCTCACAGGTGCAAAGCAGGTGCGAGTTTTTCATCTCCAGGAACTCCCCAATCTTGCCCATTGGCACAGTTTGTTTCTAATCCATGTCAAATAAATTTCACGGTTCTTATTGATAGCCTTTATAGCTAAATGACCATTTTTAAACGACTGTGTTTTTTTTTTTTTTTAATCCAGGTTAAAAGAGCTGAACGAAACACACCGGAAGGTTGAGCACGAAATCAAAATAGCAGTATTTACTCTCATCAATGAGATCAACAAGAAGGGCAAGTCCTTGCTGCAGCAGTTGGAGGTTAGTTGGCATTATTCAAGGTCAGTTTGGCCAAGAGCCTTCTAATGTCCTGCATTAGTTATTCAAAAAGATAATTTGTACATTTACATAATGGGTCCTTAGGCACTATGAAATTTGGTATTTTCTTGCATTGCTTCTTTCTTATACCTGCTGCATTCTTGCTTTTGACTTTCCTTCCTCCACTAGTCTGGTCTAAAGTGAAATCAGTTCATAGTAGGGGTGTAACAGTATGAACATTTCATATCATCGTCATTATATCAGTAACTATTACATCCCTAGTTCATGACTAATCTGCTTTGTACTTGTTTTATTTATTTTTTCTTTGCTCCATCCTATATCAACTGCTGCAATATCCAAATGCCCAAATAGCATCATCGCATTTTAATCTAATCCATCTCTATGTAAATGCTCATTTTTATTGCACATATTTGAATATCAAAGTGTCATTTGTTTAAAAAAGTTGGGATGCTATGTAAAATGTAAATAAAAACAGGATTCTTTCATTTATAAATCTCATAAACATTGACATTATGTAAAATTCTAGGAACTGAGGACACAAATTGCTTGAGTTTTGGGAGAGGAATGGGTTGTGCAATTCCTGGTGCAGTATTCTAGCTGCTAAAAACCCCTGGGTCGTCTTTATCATATTTTTCTTTCGTGATACACCAAATGTTTTCAGTTGATGAAAGGCCTAGTTGCAGGTAGGTCAGTTAAGCACCTGTACTCTTCTACTATGAGGCCATGCCGCTGGAAATAGTTGCAGTATGCTTTAGGGTCTTGTCTTCCTGAAATATGCAGGGCCTTCCTGGAAACTTACATCGTCAGGATGGAAGCGTATGTTCATTTAAACCCTGTATTTACCTTTCAGCATTGATGTTGCTTTTCCAGATGTGTTAGATGCTCCAGGCATAGACACCAATGCACCTCCGTACCATCAGAGTTGCAGGTTTTTTGAGCTCTGTGTTAAAAGCCATGCAGATCATTCCTCTCCTATTTATTCTGATGAATGCAACATCCATTGTTTCTAAAAAGAATTTTAATTTTCATCCGATATGATCAAATAACTGTTTTCTACTTTGCCTGTTTTAATGAGCTTTGGCAGCGTATCTGGATCATACTCACATGCCTTATTCTTTGTATGATGAACCTGCATTTTTGGATGGCAGGACAAACTGTGTTCACAGATAATGGTTTCTGGAAGTGATAATAAGCCCATGCAGTTATTTCTGTTTTTAAAGCACTACTGCCTGAGGGCCTGAAGATCATGGGCATCCAAAGCAAATGTTTGGTCTTGTCTCTTGCACACAAAGATTTCGCTAGATTCTCTGAATCTTTTGATGATAATGTGCGCTCTTAATGATGAGATGTTGATTGTCTTCATCCTTACATTGAGGAACATTATTCCGAAATTGTTCCACCAATTGTAGACTCTTCTTCTCTAAGATGCTCTTTTTATATCTATCTTTTATATCTATCTTATATCTATATCTTTTTATATATAAATTTTCCTTCAGCTTCTTTTTTTAATAGCCGTACTTTTCCAACCTTTTGCTGCCCCCTCTCAACCTTTTTTAAATGTGCTGCTGTTAATTTCTTTTTTTTTTTATATATATATATAAAGCGAGCCAATAAAACCTTTTCATGAAATGGTAAAATGTCTCAGTTTAAACATTTGATATGTTGTCTATGTTCCATTGTTGGGAGAAAAAAAAAGGATTTATGAAATTTGCAAATCATTGTATTCTGTTTTTATTTCCATTTTACACAACATCCCAACTTTTTGGATTTGGGTCATAACTTGTGCTTGGGCTTTTTCAGTCACAGTCCATTATTTAAAATAACTTTATTTTCTGTCTAGAGTGTGACCAAAGAGCGCAGTATGAGGCTTGTAGCTCAGCATAAGGATACCACCCAGCTGGCCCAACAGATCCACCATGTGCTCAACTTCTGCCATTGGGCCATCACAACTGGCAGCAGCACAGCACTGCTCTACAGCAAGAGGCTGGTATGTTCCTCATAAGCTCAAGATGTGTTGCAGTTTCAGAGGCTAAAGCTGACAGTGTACTGAGAACACAACATGTCTTGTTTGCGACCAGAGATGTGCTGCATTTGGCTAAATTTGGAGGCCAAAGTTTTGCTGTACCTGAAAACAATTACACTTGGTTTAATGCTCAATGCTTGTATTTAGGAATTATGGAGATTGTATTTTCTTCTGGCATAACTTTGACTGATAAATGTGATGCTGGTGCAGTTTTTTTCTAGATTAATTGTTGATGTGCACAACAACCCCCCCCCCCCCCAAACACACACACACACACACACACACATTCATGAATGAGATTCTTTTCATTTAATTTTTTTTTTTTTTAGCTCAGACAAGGGATGCTTTTGCTTTGACATGTTGACAAACAGACTTATTGTTGCAGGTTTACTAATCGATGACCAATTACGTGTGTTTATGTTTGTAGATCCTGTTCCAGCTTCGCCAGCTCTTCAAGGCAAGACTGGAACCGGCACCTCAGGCCAATGGAGTGGTGCGCTTTTTCTGTGACCCCACCTTCTGGGCCAAAAATGTTGTGAATCTAGGTGAGAGGAGCACTTCAGCAGTTAGTTCTATATATCAAGTATAATTTTTTTCCTTATAGTTTCTTATTAACTTATTTTAATCAAGATTATGCCTGAGAACAGTCTCAACAACTGTCTGATCATATGAAATCTTGTTGAACTGTATAGTGTCCACCTGAGTATTACGCGGTGAACAGTTAATGCATTATCAATGTACTTTGTTCCTTGCATGCCTGAGTGCAATAAATTTATATGCCACACCTGACTATATCCTCTATACATCTTTAATTTTTTTTCAACCACCCTCTTCAACCTGCAGGGAATTTGGTAATTGAGAAACCACCTCCACCTGCACAACCGCCCAATGTGATGGTTGGAGGACCACCCATTTCACCAAGCCAGGGTCATCCCAGCAAACATCCAGGACAGATCAACCTGGCCCAGCTCCGATTGCAGCACATGCAGCAAGCTGCTTATGCACAGCAAAAGCAGCAGCAACAGCAGCAACAGCACCAGCAGCAGATCCAACAACAGATGCGCATTGCCTCACAAATGTCCCAGCAGCACTCAAGGCAAGCTGGCCCACCGATGGTACAGCAACAGGTATACTATGCTATAGATAACTAACTCGAAATTATTAGAAGCTTGTTCAAAAATGTTATCCTTAGCCCAGAGAACAATAATGACATTGATATGTTGTTGTTGTAATTATTCCAAACCCTCCTCCAATGAAAACCTCTAAAATGTTAGTTGCCTTCAATAGGAGTTATGTTTCTTATCTTCCAAATTGGTTTTTTAACCACAGAATATATATTAATCTTGACTCTTTTGTGGCTGTGATGTATAAATTATCTTATCAGTTTCAGGAGGAATGTCAGTCATGAAAGACTTGATCATTGCAGTAGACCATTTTTCACTTGTGTTCATCCAGTGATCTGCTTTTCATACATGCTTTATGTCTATGTACTTAAAATTTTTGAGCAGCCTCCAAGGCTAATCAGTATGCAGCAGCTACCAAGAGGTCCTGGGGGTATGAACGGTGGGCCAGGCCCCCTGTACCCTTCCTCCCACCATATGCGTCTGCCAGGTCCACCACAAGGCCGAATATCCACAGCCCAGCCAAGAATTAATGGACAGCAGTATCCCCCTATGATGCAGCCTCAGCTGCAGAGACAGGTAAGGAAAACCCCTCTGGTTTTACTCTCAGGAAATATACAGGTTTTTTACAGCATATTGTGACTTTTTATGAGTGAGGTTTCTTTTGTGTGTATGTGCCTGTGTAACACATTTGTTGCTGCATATTATAGATAAACTAAAACCGCACAAATGTGATAAAAGGGTGTTTAGCCCAAAATCTAAATCTAAACTAAACAGCATTGATACACAGAACGTGACTTGGCTGAAATGGCGACCTGCATACTAAAGAGAAAAATATATTGTATTATAGATATATAGCTTCTGTTTTACAATGAAAAAAGCAAACCAGTGAATATGGTCAGAGCCTCATCCAGTTATTTACAATTATAGTTACAATTATGAAACAAAATCAGTTTTAACTTAGATAGAAAATTGTGTGGTGTTCTTATCCATATTGGGAAAAATTAATTCAAACATTCACAGTGTGGCTTAGAAATAATATGTGAATGTCTTAGTGAATGGCATCAACACAATTTAAGTCAGAACTTATCAAACCTAGAGCTCAGTGAAACCAGACTGCAGTTGTGAGCTGGAATGACACTGACATAAAAAAAGAATCAACACTTGAACATTTTTATTTTGATATTCACCTGCTCGAGGTCATTGACTAATGTGTGATTACGGACTATGTTTTGGACCTGCTTATTTAGCGTCAAGGCCTCAATCCAGTAAAGATGCTCACAGTTAACATCTTAACGTGTTTGAACTTTTAGCAACTATAAAATTGATTGTTTTTCACCAGCTCTTTAAATTTTGTAATGGGTATATCCAAAAAAATGCAAAAGATTATAGTGTGATATTAGTTAGGGGACATTGAACAAATGAAAAAGATGAAGTAGTCAAGATCACATTTTAGATTTAGCTAATGCAGAAAACCAGATAGTTCCATTGGGTCCACTTGATTTTTCTTGCACCGTGTCTAGTCTAATTGTATGTCAGTTGATAAGACAGAAGAAACCACACTATAGAATTGTTAGGAGGCTATGTATAATAATCCATCAGAGAGCAATGACCCCTTTCACTATCAAAATGTTTCAAGTATATCCTTGGGTACTGGTGGCACTGCTATCCATCTTTACTTTATAGTATATATTATTATAATATAGTTCTGAGCTGCCAGTATTAAAGTCTAATCATTGAGTCAAAGTGACATTTCACTAGCCATTTGTGTTTGCATGATAAAAATAGAAACGTCTAAATGGGTCAATCCAAGATTTTTTTATTAACCCAGATTCCTTCAACCTTTGCAGACTTGTTAACCTTGGCAAGAAATGTAAACAGGATAAAGGTCTCCTCTAATTGGTCAGTTTTTGCTGGTTTCACGTTCATCAATATTTAAAGGTTGTGTGTCAATGTGTCAAAGGAAAAGCAGATAGCAACTGCTGTCGATTTCTTACTTATTCACAGTTAAAGCAAGTTCCAGCTCATTGCTTAGATCTTCAGACTACAACTTTATGCTTTGGTTACCTCTCAGTTCTCAGTTGCACTGTGGTTATCGCAGGCAGTTTTCAGAGAAACTGCTCTTGCTCTACCTGCTCTGCTCGGGACAGTGGCAGACAGACATAGTTGGTAACTAAAGTGAATCAGTCAATCTAAGAACCAGATATCTGAGATCGGACATAGTGCTTGATGCGTGGTGTTTACACATCTGCTTAGTCTTTAATCCCTTAGAGTTTCATTTTATATCACCTCTTATAAAGTGATATAGCAAAGCTGAATCCTTGTTCTGGGATTTTGTCCAACATGCCGATGGAAAATGGTGGAAACCATAACTAGACCATCATATTATGCTCCGCATAACATCATATTATACTGTTAGCAGACAAGCTGATTTCCCAAAACAATCCTGAAAGAATGCTGCCATTAGTCCAATGAAAACACACACTACATCTCTTAGCTATCTCTTAGCTATATTTTAGCAATATGTATGTAAATATATGTATAATGTTGTTATAGTAATTACGACAGGGAAGCAATGCACAGAGAGCTCTTTGAATGGGAAATATTATTTTAGATTGTAGCAGTTATGGTGCATTTTCAAATATGAACACGGGCATGAGTGTTATTTATTTAATTTTGTGCACACAAATAGCAGTTCAAATCTAATTTTCATTAAATGACTTGATTAAATACAGGCATGCCAGATGAAAGGGCTTCATTGAAACCCAAACATCCATTTAAAAAAAAAAAGGCCATTAATTTAATTTAAAGAGACTGAGTTTGATTGAAGGTAGATTTTTCGGAGAGGGTTGTTGATGTACAATTTCCTCATTCAGTTCAGCTAAAATTACCTCACTGGTGTATCTATACATAGTGAGTTGGTTATTTTTTTAAGACAAAAAAATGTGTATAGTATGAAAATGTAAATTCACTGCCTGCATGTAAGACTAGGTAAGAGAAAACTCCACTATATCTAGCCCCTTTTTCTCTGTGTCCAGATGTCTATAGAATCTGAGATGAGCCACCAAAGGTTTCGTTTCTTACTACAATCAGGGGTTTGGCACCTTTTTCCTACTTTGTCATTTGTGTGTCTTGTGCTGCATGTGTTGGCACCCAAATGCATGATCATGCAACCATGTTGTTTTCACAGTTTTTTTCCTAAATGAGTGAGTGACCTGCGTCATTGTCCCTGTCCTCCCTTCTTTCTTTCCCTCCAATCTTTATTCTCCCTCTTGTGGTTCTTTCTTTCTACATCCCTTCCTGTCTGTCTTTTTCTGTCCAGCATTCCAACCCAGGGCATGCTGGCCCATTTCCAGTGGCGTCCCTGCACAATGCCAATCCCACAAGTCCCACCAGTGCCAGTATGGCTGGAGCTCACGCTCATCGCGGCCCTGCCAGCCCCATTGTAGGTCCAATCGAGCTCATCCCCTCCGTTACCAATCCTGAGAACTTGCCGTGCCTACCGGAGATCCCGCCCATTCAGGTGTGCACATTGTAGTCAAGTTTTTTTTTTTTTTTTTATGTGAGTTTGTTAACATTTATAACAATAATTCCAACATTTTTAATACATAAATGTTAATTATCATATAGAAATATCCCATCAATTAGTCTTAGTGTTATAGGACAGCTGAACATTTTGAGTTGGAAAGCATTAATAAATCATTCTTGTATGCAGTAACTGAATTTATCTCTTACTTTGACTAATTAGTCATTGTTTTAACTTGTGTTAATATATTTAACACTGTGCTTCACCAGCTGGAGGATGCAGGCTCTAGCAACCTTGGTCACCTCCTGTCTCGCTACATCACAGCCAGCACACAGCATCAGCTGGGTTCAGTAGACATGAACCCCTCGCCTGGGTTGTCCACACACTCTCCTGGATCTTCAGGTAAGAGGAAGGACTTAATGAGGCGTATGTCTATGACTTAATAAGACAAAATGTTGCCACATAATTAAACATGACCTTTTACACGCATCAGTTGAGTAGCCACAAAAATACTAAAATAATGTGTAAGACAGCTCTTTTTTTAGGAAATTACCATTTCATAAAGTCATATTTGTACTGTTTTTGAAGATGTGGTCACTGATGTTGTATGTACTGATGTAGGTCTGTCCAACGCACACACCCCAGCCCGACCGTCAAGCACATCCAGCACAGGCAGCAGGGGCAGGTAAGAAGGTATTTTAGTATCAAAATAGCCTTTTTATAGGAAATACCAACTCAGAAGATGCCTTGTTAACTGACTTAAGACTTAGCCATAGTTGTAATATGATGCTAGTGTTCCAAATATAGCTGGATGTGGAAGATGTGAATAGTTCATTGTGATGATAGTCGAAGGACGTGGTTTAACAGGTTTTTTATTGATTTAATAATAGATTTTGGAGAAGTGATAGTTTCATAATAATTTGGAGTCATTTGACCACCTCTGAGGTTATTCACACCTCAATACTCAAACTGTGCACAGACTAGAATAGAAGTTAAAGTCATGACCTAGCACATTATAATATGCCGTTTTTTTGCAACTAAATGAGTCATAAGTTGTTAGTTAGGTTGATGTTAAACAACAGCAGTGATGTTCTCCATAATTTGATTTTGTGTGTATTTAAGCTGTAGCTCTGCAGGGAGGTTGGGGACAGGAGGTGGATCTGCAGTAGAGCAGGTGAGGGTGAAACAGGAGCCAGGAACAGAGGATAGCTACAGCTGTCCGGCCTCTTCTCTGAAGACAGAGCGTGGCAAAGATGCTGGGAGGAGTGCCTGCATGGTATGAATACTGTTCCTCATATAGTATGAACACAAGCCTTGAGGTTAGGGAAAATTATCTAAAACCATAGAACAGAATTATTAACTTGAAATCAATGTTTCTAGCCATGAAACTGGGGAGCTCTGTGTGTATTGTTATGTGGTAGTGTGGTTGTGTGTGTGTGTGTGTCGTAATGGCAACAGCTGCTGTAACAAGGAGCTTGGCAGGTGTTTACGCATCAATCTGCCCATGGTCTGATTTTGTCACTCCCATGAATGTGAAATGGGTGTTGGTCCCAGTGTCACCTTTGAGCTTCTGTAATAATACAGATAACACAGCTGATGTGATCTCATAATATGATAATTTCAATCTTCATTCATGTGTTCAGCTGGACTTTTTACTGGGGATGCATGATATTGAATTTTTTGCCAATATGCCAATATTTTCCTGCTTATTTGGCTGATAACCCGTACAGATACGATAATTTCCCTGTGTTAGTCAATTGGAAAATGCAGATATAAAGTACAAAGTTTAAAATTATGTAATAAGCATTGCCTATGCAAAATAGAATAAGTACTTTGACTTATATTATGTTAAATGTAATTTATTTATGATAAATATTTTTACACTTAACAAGAAACATATGTGCACCCGAACCTGGACTGGAATGATGCTCTTCCTAATATAACCATTGCCCAACCAGAGAAAATTTGGTTCTCACAAGTAACGAAGTAAATATAGCTTCCATTCACAGGGAATATGGGGAAAGTGTATTGCACAACTGTTCAACGCAAACGTTTTTTCAAGGAGGCTGCGCCTTTCTACTAATATCTAAAGATATGTAATGATCACATTATAGGAAAATGTTCTAATGTATTTGTATTTTCCCCAGATGAACAGTCCTGAGAACAGCCCCCACACTACAATAGGAGCCGCGGTCCAAGATACCCTCAAGGCTCTAGGGGATTGCATTAAAACAGAACCCCTGTCTGAGACACCTTGTTCTGGACAAAATGGCTCCAGTGTAGCCACGTCATCTTCCTCTGCTACCACTATGACCTCTACTACCTCGTCTTCCGCTGACAACAGCAGCACGACAGGCCCTTCGCTCACTAATGGAAGTGTAGACAAGGAGCCAGAGGCCAATGCGAACATGGAGTCTGCTGGGACAGGCAATCCTGCTCTGAAAGAGGATGACCCCAATGAAGACTGGTGCGCCGTGTGCATCAATGGTGGTGACCTGCTGTGCTGTGACCGTTGTCCCAAAGTGTTTCACATGAAATGTCATGTGCCCACCATAAAAATCTTCCCGAAGTAAGTGGTCTGTACTGATGTATTTATTAAAGTTTGGCTATTTTTAGTTAATGCCAATGACACTTTACAAAATAAGATGGTAATGTAATGTCCTCTGTTTGAATTTATTTTATCTCTTACCTCTCCAATTTCAGAGGTGACTTCCTTTGCACATTTTGCCGGAGTCTGGCAAATCCTGAGATTGAATACTGTGATGACAGCAAGAAAATTAAAGGAGAGCAGGCTATGAATCCTGAGGACCAAAGGGTCAGTATATCCAGAACATTGACTCAAGAGGACTTTTTATTTTTAATTAATTAATTAAATAATTTATTTATTTTGGGCCTGCTATAAGGTATTTCATATTCTCTTTTGTTCTATACAGAGATGTGAACGTCTCCTGCTGTACATCTTCTGTCATGAGCTCAGTGTTGGCTTTAGGGAACCGGTTCCTAGCTCTGTAAGTAGCTCCTAATGACACACACAACCTCACACTATTGAGATGTTTCTATGACCTGAACGTCACTCACTCCTCATCCTCATTCCTCATCTTGATGCTCGATCAAATGGCAGCAGAGCATAATTATTAGAAAGACATTGTTGTAATTTGGAATCCCAAAGCAAAAATAAATGCGTATTAAATTTATTGTGGAACAGTCAGTAACTTTTGGTCACTGATTATTTCATACTTTTGCAAACCATCACTGTTTGAAATACACTGAAAGACATTAAACTAGCAGTACCTAGTTTGAATCCTGTGGACTACTTTCTATTTTTATTTATTTATTTTTTTATATCCTTGGTTAGTAATTTATATCTTCGCTCTTGCTAAGGCAATTTATTTATTCAACTATCCTAAAAAAAAATATCTTTGCCTCATAGCATAATTCTATGAAATATTGTGTATATGTGATGTAAGTGAGTTCAATTCCATTCAATGGAAGTCCAACTGTTTTAAAAACACAGTAGCCCATTATTTTCTGTTGTTGTTTAGGAGGGTGTGTCTGTGGCCCTGAGGTCTGGACAAACAAAACATCTCAAAATCCACAAAAGCCAAAGCTATCACTCAGCAGATAGATTCAAATTGTCACATGCTAATATCCATAGATGCATTATACCAAGTGTGAGTAATGTATCCCACTGTCTAGGCCTGAACGATAAAGAGATTTCCAAATTGGATTACAATAACATTAAAGTCTATCATGAAGATAAGCTTTGGACATAATTCCCTTTGACAAAAGGGAGGAATGAGCCACTTTGTGTCTGTCTTTTCTGGATTGCATGTAGGATGTGCCCACTTCCTATTAGAAGCATAACTTGTTTGCAGTAGATTTCAGCCAGGAACAGAAAAGTTAAAGACAGTTGGAAAAGAGGAGAGATATGAGTGGAAGGTAAAAAAAATTATGAATGTCAGCATGAACAGGTGTCATCAGAAAACAAATTTGTTGATTTAAAAAAAAAAAAAAAAAAAAAAAAGGTCATACACCCTCAATTGCATGGACCTGGTGGATCCACCCACCATACATGTTTGTGCTTCCAGGAGAAAAACCGGTATGTCTTATGTGCTATGAGGCGGAGTAAAATCTACGTCGGCATTTTCACACCAAACACGTATGTATGCCAAAGTTAGCCTTCCAGAAAAACAACAAACTGTCACAATTGCTGGTTGTACCGTTATTCTGCCTGTCTCAGACGTGACAAAAGAAGCTTTGAACAGAGTTAATGTCATAACTGGTGTTGAATGATATTTTTCATAATTCACTCGTTTGATCGTTGATTGATGGAGTAATGTGGGTTTATTAACCTGACAAATTAAACAGATTTATGTTATAATAACAATGCAACTAGCAAATATATATATATTTTTCACATCTATGCAAATGCATATGTATTATCTTTAATTTGAATAAGTAATAAATTCAGAGTTATTTAACATTAAGGCATACTTACATTTATTATACACTACATTTGGTTACATTTATACTGTCTTACATGTGGCCCTTTCAGGGCAACCATTATGCTGGTGGGTCTAGTCCATCTGCTATTAGCAATGCTAGTGTTAGCAGGAATGCTGTTTACACATTTTTCACCTTTTGCATTCTCCCTCTAAAACATTTTAGAGGTTTGAAACCAGCATTTTTTCTACTGTATCTGACAGGCAGCATTTTTGCTGCCAAAGGGATTTGTTGTGGCAGCAATCAAAGCTGATTATTTGTATTGTTTCAATAAACTTCAGGCCATGCTGGCTAACTTGTATTATTTTTTTAAAGCATGTTTGAAATGTGTTTTGAACAACCTCAACCAACATTTGAGATTTTTGCTTTGCAGGAGTTTGATTTATATTAAAGTAAAGTTTAGCTAATTAAACCAGGATTTAACAGGATCCTTCAGGCTTGAGTCCATTGTACTGCAAAAAGGCATATTGTGATAAATGTTGATAGTGATTCATATGTATCATGATCACATTTTTTGCTATATTGTCCAGCCCTACCACCATTTATCAAAAAACTATCCCAAGGAGCACCAAAAAATTTTCCAAGCTATACATCATTTTGATTTCCATACATTGAAATAGTTAACTACGAACTTTTCTTTAAACCAGGTGCCGAATTATTACAAGATTATCAAGCAGCCAATGGACCTGAAGAAGGTGAAAAAGAAGCTGCGGTTACGGAGCTCCCAGTACTACAAGTCAATCCAGGATTTTGTATCCGATATGCGCCTAGTCTTCAAAAACTGTGCAAAGTACAATGAGGTGAGCAGCATGAGTCTTGTGCCTGCTTTGGGGAATGGCATTAGTTTGTGTGCGCATGCAGACAACGGTTAGACTGGTATGGGGTGAGGTTTAAACTGCTACCAGCATTTCCAAAATCACACATTGAATCATTTTCAAGTTGAATCAATAAAGGACTCGTACATTAGATCCTAAGTGAATAATTCTTTGACAAAAATCTAAGTGAAAAACACAAATTTTAAATAAAACATCAATATGTAAGTGTTTAATATTATGTAGCTTATCAGTCAGGCCAGAGATGGCTGCGAAATATATTGGTCTAACCTAAACATAGTCACATCCTTACTTTGGACAATGAAGTGGTGCTTATGACTTACACTGTTTGTACACTGACTAACACTGGCTGGAGGGTGGAGTATAAAGGTGCACTGCCTGTAGGCACACTGTCTGAACCCTGCTAACACTGTCCCCATCACAGTGATAAATCCTAAGTTTGTTTTTTGAAGTATGGCTGTGGTCACTTGAATATATGTTGATTCTTCATTAAACGCATTCTTCTCTGGAGGAATAGTGTTTTCTGAAGTATGTATTATATTTGCTGCTTCTGTGGGTGTTATTTACTTGTAATATCATGCACCCTCTGTCTAACACTGGAACACAGTTTGCACTGTACTGTGTGTACTCATGAATTATACTTTACAACCACAAGGGGGGGTACAGTTTTTATCAAGAAGTGAACAAAGTCTGGACTGACTCCTCAGACTGCTATGCAGAGACATCACTTCTTATGACTAATAAGGACAATGGAGACACTGAGCCTCACAAGATGACTTCACTGTTCACATGTTGTTGTGATGTAACCAAATTAACAGCAAGCAGGGTCCCCACTTGAGAGTGAGTAGTTGGTAATTCTTGTCGTGTCAATTTAGCTTGCATGAGGAAGCCATAGTGTGGAAGAAATTTCATCAGGATGTCATCTGTGTAATGCAACTAGATCATTCAAACCTTAAAGTTACCTTAAAGTTAACCTTAAATTAGTATGTGACACATTGATGTGCATAAGCTAACGAGATTATTCAGCAGATAACATAGACCACAACTCATGGCCACACTTAGAAAAGTCTAGATTTATTAACTTGGAAATCTTTCTACAACAACAGGCTTAAAAACCTGTGATGCAGTTCTCATTGCAGTGAGTTGAATATGTATAATTAATTATCAGTCTTACAAAATGTGTTAGGCATATGTCCAAATTTTAAACCACAAGCATTTTACAAATAACTCACTGTATTAACAGCCAAAATCCCAAAAATGGGCCATTTGATTGAAGCGCCAACAAAATGTAGAACACCAGTTGAGGAATGTTTTCATAGTCTTCAGAAGTAGAGATGAGGACTTTTGGAGAGAAGTAGTACTAAAAGTTGATTGAATTAACCAGTTTAATTGAGATATACATCTGTAATCTACGATTGATGCTGTTTGTAAAGACAACATTCTTGACACACGCTATCAATATACACAAACCATTTATTTACACATTAGTGGTTAAGAAACATCAGAGACAAGCTTGAGACCAGACACGTGGGAGAACAGGAAACTATTCAGTAGAGATGATGATAGAAAACTGCAGAAAAACTTAAGAAATTGACTGGAACCCTCGGGGTAACGGGAAATGATCACACATGCACTGTAGTTCCTCTGTTTGTACTTATTGTGGACCCTTTCTTGCTGTTAATTTCTGCAGTGATGATTTGATGATATACACCTCAATCTTGAGCACAGTAGGACTTAAGCAGATTTCCTATCTGATATTATCTAACCTGCCTGTGCTGTGAACTCTTTTCTTCCCCCTGCTGCTTCACTGTCTTTGTTGTAATGTTATTGCCCCTTTTAGATGTCTCGAATAATCCAGGTTTATGATGAGGAGAAACAGATTAATACACAGGTAAGACGTTTCAAATAGAGCACAGTTGTCCTGTCCCCTCCCACTGAGGCTTCAAGAAGTGTTTCTGCTCTTCATCTCAGAGAGAATTCGCAAGAAGCAGCAGACATTAATGAGTTTAAAACAAATGTCCACACAAATTGAAAAGGTTAATTTGATTTTTTTTTTTTTTTTTTTTTTTTTTGGGGTTACGTTTACTTCTCTGGTGTCTGGGAGTCCTTAAAAAGTGGAGAAATGTCCCTATCATCTCTGTCTGTCTCTCTCTATATATATATATTGTATTAGTTGTAGATTTATCAGATCACTGATAACATCAACTCAAGGCCTCACACTAATCAGAGAGATGTAGTGGATCAGTATATCACGATGTGACCTAGATTGTGCTAAAAGCCTGGGAGAAGTGTTTTGTGTTAGCTGTCTTCTTTGTATTATTCTCCTGCTGATATCATAACAAAAGATGTTGCAGCTGTCCAGTCTGGAGGAGGTAAAAACATGGATGACATTTTGTAGTTCTGCAGATCAAGGGTCTTAATTGTAAGAAGCAATGATGTTAGAGGCCACTTTTAAAAATTTGTTAAGGCGCCCATACTGCTTCTTTTTACAAATGGCAAATTTTTTCAGACATTGAGCACTGAATTTAAGGAAGAGAAGAATATATGGTTTGATAATGAATGTGTATTGCCTCAGCGGTTCAAATCAATTTTATGATGGCACAGGATTTGCCCATGTGATTAATGTATACTGGAAATTTGGATTTACTCCTGTGGAACCCACAAAAGATGGAGGCAAGGGAGGGGGAGATTTGACAGGTGAACCAGTCGAGTGCTGCATTAAAGTTTTTCAGATAAAAAGGTAAGACATTTGGTCCACTCTGTTAAATGTTGAGCAAAGGCCTACATCAGCAGAGCTCTGTTGTACAGACAGCACAAGATGGGAATTATAGTAAAAATCAAGATTTTTTTTTTTTTTTTTTTTCCCTTCTTCTTTACATAAAATGGCAACTTAGAGTTATGAGCCACAACAGATGGACCCAGGGACCAGTCAACTGTCACTCAAATATCTGGATCAACAGTCTGAAATTCTTTTTTTAAAAAGCAAGTGTCTGCAGTCTGCAGAAAAAGGAAGATGACTTTGAAAGTGCACCAATGTGTTCCAGGGTGGACTGACAGATTACAATAGAGTTTTGTTGCGGATTGGCAAGAGTCAGTATCATGCACTCTGCACTGAATGTGCAGCTAAACCTCCAATATACTGTTTTGGCAATGGAATGAAATTCTTCACATCTCTCAGGGACGCTTCTCCTGACTGAATAGGCAAGGAAGCAGGCAAGGAAATGGCTCTGTTTAGCTATCAACTATAGGATGTGGAAATAATAATTCAAAATTGAGAAATTTAAGATGGGAAAACATAGTAACATTTTTAAGTCTTCTCATATCTCCTCTCCTGCATTGTATTTTTAAATTACTACTTTTTTCATTTACCTTGGTAGTAAGGATTTCAACTCTGGGAGGCTGAATCTACCCTGTGGCTCTCTGGTTGGCACAGCTTGGCACAATATAGATAGGGAATGAATTTAGAAGACAGGGTTGAAATGTTTGAGCTCTGTTAGGATAATGCAATATAATTCAACAGCATTTCAAACCACAGTCTACAAAATGTCCGTAACAATAGTCAGTCTGATTTACTATACTACTGTTGTTAGACTGTTAGAACTAGTTAAATGAAAAAAAAAAAAAAAAACTTGAGAGGCGGCAGCTGTGCATGTTCACACCAGTTGAGGATTTATCTTGATGAATTAACACAACGAAGGGTCTCAAATGACAGGTGATTTTTCAGGGCTTGGGGTAGCTAGATGGATAGGTAGGCATGGTTGAGAATTTGCTTAACTGTGTGTTGTGGAAATATTTCATGGAGCCACAGTGGGACAGGGAGGCAGGATATTTCTGCTCTGTACAACAAGGTTGACTCGGGGCCACCCTGCCACCAGGAGTTTTAACTTCGTCTAATTTGTCTCCTCGTTGTCCTCTTCACCCTCCCTGCTTCAACCCATTCATTCCTGCTGCTCTATTGTACTCTCATACCTGCTTTCCCCACACCATTCTTCACCCTCCTGTTTGTCCACCTTCCTCCTCCTCTTCATCGGCAGGTGGGATCAGAGATGGCGATATCTGGGAAGGCAGTGAGTCTGTACTTTGAGGAGAAGCTTCAGGAGATGTTTCCAGGCCAGAGCTTTCCAGAAACACCTGAAACAGAATCCCCAGAAGACAAAACAAAGGTGGACGAGGACACAGACGACTCAGAGGAGGACTTCATACAGCCCAGACGCAAACGATTAAAAACAGATGAGAAAGTGGTCCACATCAAGTGAGAACCAACCACACAAGAAATGAGGTGAAAAGCTGTCTTCCTCTCGCCCCATACTTCTCCTGTGTTTGAGGCAGCAAATAAAAAAGGACAGGATCCGCTGTACAATCTGCTTGGTTTATGTGATACTTGCCTTTGAATGAATTACTTTCACCTACATAAGGAGCCTGCCTTGACCAGAATAGTTTGAGGGCAGAATGATGGAAAAAATGAGTTCCCTCTTATTTCATGGACACTCGCCTTGCTTGTACAGATTTTGAAGTAGGACTTTATTTTGCAGTAGTTAAGTTAAAGATCGCTCTTTTCTTTTCTATCTATTTTTAGTTGTAGATTTGTTGTGACAATTTCTTTATAAACCATTTAAATCACATGTTCTCGCCCAAAAACTGTGGGATTGGCTCCAGCACTCACCCAGAGCCTGACAGATAAGCGGTATAGATAATGAGATGAGAATCATCTCCTCCTGTTTAATGTATTATATATATACTTTGACATGAAACCTACCAAGTATTTGTATGACTTTGTGGAAGCATTATGTAAATAAGAGAATCTAGCCCACTGAAGGTATTCCTACAATATAGATGTTTGGGTGCGTCATCAATAAAACCTGTCCTTGAAATATATTAAAGAAAGGTGTTGTGTGGAGTAGGTTTGGGAACTTTGAGCAATTCACCCTAAAAATCCCATCACACAGTCTTGGTGGTATCTAAACTTGCAGACAGATAAGTATCTCAAATATAAGCAGTTGTCTGAAAGACTTGTTTGTGGCAGACAAACAAGACAAAAGTAGTGTAGGGTGTGTGCACATAAACACAGACACACAGGTTTTGCATGTATGTATAAAATATAAATATGTGTGCGTATATGTACACACACACACACACACATACACAAACAACACATCTACATACAGGGCCAGTGCACCCCTTCTCCCAGAAAATCATTGCATTTCCTATTCTTTAGTATTCACACGCCCTTTTCTTTGCATCCAAGTAACACAAAAAAGCTGAGTAAAAAAGCCAGATTTGATCTTATTCCACACAAAACTCCAAAAATGGACTGGACAAATTTACTGGCATTTTAAACTTAATATTTTATAAATTCTTTAGAATAGGTAGATGAAAATGATATCTTCCTGTAGCCATGAATTTGTCTCTTTCTCACAGCACTCTGCTGGACATTTGGTCTGCTCTTTTGCAAACTGCTCCTGTCTTTCAGATTTTAAGAGTGTCTTCTTCCAGCTGTTGTTTTGAGAATTATCCACAGCTGTTCTGTGGGATTCAGGTCTGGACTCCTTGCTGGCCATTTCAGGATCCTCCAGTGTTTTGTCTTAAACCATGCCATTGCTTTTTGAAGTATGTTTTGGGTGATTGTCCTGCTGGATGACCCATGACCTCTGATGGAAACCAGCTTTCTGACACTGGTGCCCCGAATTTCTGGCAACCTTAGTCAGAATACTATGGTTGCCTCTATTTTTGACCATGACTATATTCACCTGTGTGTTTGTATATATAACATACATTAACCAGCACATCAGTTACAAGAAACAACAATGCAATTGATTACTTGGGGCTCACAGTCATCAGTTGAAGAAAGCGGCCCTTGTGAAACTTGAGAAAGGACTGTTTTATAAGATGATAAACAGTCTGTTACTGTATTTATTTTATTATTTGTAATACTTATAAATACAGAGAGGCTGATAAACAAGAATGAAGCCACTATTAACTTTATTTAGACCTGAGCTTTTGTAACTGCCACATATGAAGTGTCTCATGATAAAAGGCTCCTTGGAACATGGTGCAATAACCAGCTGTGGAGTGAGTCAGTTGCCACTGCTGTGATCGTTTTTAACGGTGAACGTATTACACAGCAGCCTTTCCCAATGGTATTTTCAACAACTGATTCAAAAGAAGGAAATAATATTTTATGGATTCATTACATGTGAAATACATATTTTTTGCTTTAATTGCATTGATTATGGGTTACAGCTCATGGAAATCAAAACTCAAATGTCTGAAACTAAGTTTTTTTTGTTTGTTTTTTTTATTTCAATCCTAAATAATTTCAGTATATAAATGTTCACGTTCTAAAATGTCAGTTCATTTATGCTAAGTCCAAGTTGCTTTGAAAATGGCCTTGAGCTCATCTGCATTGTTGGGGTCAGGTGTTTCTTACCTCACTCTTGACAACACACCGCAGATTGCCTTTGGAGTTTGGTTGGCACCGTAATATCACGGTCGGCAAACTAGTTCACAGCGGCCTTGTCACTGTAGACAAGTGCTGAGTCCTGCTGGAAAAGGAAATAAGCATCTCTGTGAAGCAGGTGTGCTGACTTTGGAGTGGACGCTGCGCTTCACCTCTTCATCCCAACTGGAACCTTCATGTCCGAACTAAATGCCAAATGGACTTCCATCTGACCGAAGGGGCCACTGAACACTCCAGCTGGTTTTCTCCTCAGCCCAGGTAAGACGCTACTGTTGTATCGTATGACTAATGAGTGGCTCAGTAGTGCTAATGAGATGGTTGTAGTCCATTTCCTGTCTGTGTGCGATGGTTCATGATGTGCTGACTCCTGTTTCAGTCCACTCCCCATTAAGTCCTCCCAAGTTGTTGGCGCAGCTTTGTTTTGCATTCTTCTCAAGACGATTAATCCCCGTCTCTTGTGCTTATTTTCCTACCACACTTTTCCTTTCAGCCAGCTTTCCATTTCTTTCTATCAGAATCTATAGTATATGAAAGTTTCACTTTTTAATTTATATAAAAAAAGGAACTAGGAGATCCTTAAGCAGCGGATGGATAGTTTCCAGGTGAATGTTTGTGTAAAAGTCATATTTCCCACCACGGAAAGCTCTGTTGGATTCTGTCAGGCCAGATAACACATGCTTTTGTTCGTGACCAGTTTTTGTGTTTTTGACTCAGCCTTTGGCCCATCTGCCTGCCCTGTGAATCAAACTTTCCTACAAGTAAAGACTTTTTGAATACATCACCTGTCTCTGTATTAGACTGAATTATTTGTATCCACCTACCTGCTCGACACATTGGAGTGCGTCAAGCAGGAACTCCAATCAGGAGTTCAGATGCAACCACATCTTTTTGGAATAATAGAGTGTAAGGCTGCTTTGCATCTTTTTGCAAAGTTATTCACTTCGTGGTTAAAAGGTTGTGGTGACTTTGTCCCGTTGCCTGCAGTTTGAGGTTGAGCATGCAGCACTTTCGTAGATCTGTGGTTTATATCAGGACCCCACCTTGCCAAAAAAAGAAGAAAAGAAGAGAGATTTCATTGCTGTGTTATGGCCCACCAAGTCACCAAGTGTGTGTTCACAGATTTTGGAAGTTAACCCTGTGCCCCCAACAGCTTTTGTATCCAGAAACCTTGAAGGAATTTCTCTAAATCTGGGGCAAAACTTTGGATCACTGTTGATGGTAACAATCCAGTTTTTGTAAAAACTGGTTGTTGTTATTATTAGAAACTGACAACAGGAGAGCTGAAATAATTAGCTCATTAATCAGTCAGTTAACAGAAAATTAACAAGCAAAAAGTTTGATCATCGATTCATTATTTCAGTTTTTGTTTTTTAAATTTAAATGTTGGATAACAATAGTAAAAATGATAATTAAAAAAAAATACAGGTTGCAACTCTCAAATGTGAATGCTATTGCTATTTTATGACATGATGAATTCTGTATGGGTTTTTCGACATCTAGCCAGACAAAGGCAATGTGAGAAAGTTGGGCTCTTTGAATGTCCCTTGGGAAATAATGAACGTGTGAAATACCTATGGACTTTGACTGAGAAATAATTCTTTGGGGAAAAATAACTGTTGTATTATGTATTAATAATGAAGGTAATTGCTGGTTGCAGCATTTCAGTACCACTTTGAGGGGATAATATTACCTGTCTGAGCAATCTTTAATTGCTATTTGTACATTAAAAAAAAAAAAAAAAGCAGTGTGGTCACAGTAATTTGTCTTCAATTCAGATTGGTTTTGTTTTGGGGGTTCTCCAAGTGTTAATTTGACAAGGACAGGTATATTGAGAAAGGAGAAATCAGGAAAGGTCCTAAGGCAGTGATCCGACCTGTGGTTCATTAATATTTGATCTGATGACTGCTTATAAATAAATTCCTGAGGTGACTTTGAATGCATGTCAGTGACCACACGGGCAAGGTAAACCAAATGTTTTGTTAATTTCCAATCCTGAGCGTTTGTAAAACATTGTCGTACACATTATTTTGGGAATCTGTCCTTTGGCTTCTATTGAGTGTTAAAGGGACGAAGTTTTTCAAGCGTTACCTGACGTAGAAGTGAAGTTACGCACAGTACCTTCCATCAAAGAGGATTTATCAGTGCTGGAACTGGTAAACTTACAGTTAAATCCAGCTGCTGGAGATAACCTGGATGGCTAAGAGCCTACACACAAGTTTATTTAATCTCCACTGTCTTAATCCAATCAGCCAACTAGCAACAGAATCTGGATCTAAACAAGCTGTTTTGATTTTTTTTGTCGAGTCAAACAACCTTTGACCCTGTGATGACTGGAAAAGTCTACATCTGTAGCATGCAGTTCATACATTTTTGCTGGAGAGTTTTTGGAAATGCCAAGTAAACAGATATTATGTCATAAATCTGTGGACGAATAAGATAATAAATGAGGATGTGTATATAAGCAAATATAAACAAGCAAGTAAATAAAAAAAAATGTGCAAACATACAAAAATGCTTCTACCTGTTTAAGGCGACCTGTCCAGGGTGTTGTCTGTCTTCGTCAAACTGTCAGCTGGGAAAGGCTCTAATACCCCTGTGACACTGACAGATAAGCAGTATAGATTACGGATGGATGGATAAACTCAGTGGTGCTTAAATAATTGGTGCTTATGCCTTTATTTCAATCAGTAATTGGCAGAGAGGGGAACGACCTGGAGCATAGATCTCAAGTCAGAATCAAACCTGGAAGGCATGCACTCTAACCACTCGACCACCAGCACTGCCAATCAGCCCTAAATTTCTGAAGTGTATTGTCAGTATGTATGTTTAACCCAATCTGCTGGAATCAAAGCAAATGAAAATTTGAAAAAAGCTGTAGGATGGACCAGTGAGGGGAACTTCACCTCTGTGTGCCCTAATGGATCCAAATGGGTTTGGGAGCGTTTGCGTGTACCTAGGCCTCCTGTCTATCCTCTGCTTCATGGGCTCTTCGCTTCCGTAAGCGTATGAGGAAACACTTTTAAACATTTCAATGCAGTGTATGATTCTGATTATTGTGTCCATGGTTTTGCAGACAGTACTACAGATCATGCAAAACTGGGAATATGGACAGCGCCCTTTCTATTTGGTTTCTGCTCCTGTGGTTGGCAGGTGACACATGCAATCTGGTGGGCTCCTTCTTAGCAGACCAGCTTCCCCTTCAGGTGACTTGTCCTGGTATAATGTTTGCTTTAATGTAAAACAAGCTAACAAATTAGTTTCATAAATCATTGTTTTTATCATTTCCAAACAGCTCGAAGAAGATGCTAAAACTATTTTTGAAATTTCATTTATAGACACAAAGTTTTGTATTATATAATGTTTATAATGTTAATAGTAGACCAATAGTCATATTACAAGTCAATTCAAATTTTTGTCTTGCTCAGGGACCAACATGATGAGTGTCAGTGAAGGTTGTTTGGTTTGCCCTTCAGGCTTTTCATCTGGAGATCCGCGGCTCATTGTTGTCATTGCTGGTCATCATCACCAGACTCCTCTACACTATTGTGAGTATTTTGTATCTAAATCTTGCATACTAAGTTGCATACTGTCAGTGGGTCACTGGGGCCTTTCTGTGCAGAGTTTGCATGTTCTCCCTGTGCCTGTGTGGGTTTCCTCCCACCATCCAAAGACGACATGTTTGGATTAACTGGTGACTCTAAATTGTCTGTAGGTGTGAGTGGTTGTTGGTCTCTGTCTGTCTCTGTGTGTTGGCCCTGTGATGGACTGGTGATCTGTCCATGATGACCCCGCCCTCACCCAGTGTGAGCTGGGATTGGCTCCAGCACCCCCTGTGACCTGGAAACGGATAAGCGGTAGAAGTTTAATGAACGAAAAACAGAAAACATAAACTAGCTCATGTTTATCGGTCACAATTTTCAATTTTAATTAAGTTCAATGTCCCCCCAAAAAAATCTTAATGTTCATTTCCTCTCTTTTCCCTGCTACCCCTTTTTCCCCCTCACCTGTCAGGTGCTATAAAACCTTAGAAACAGCTCCTGCCGTGGCTCATCAACAGCTTTGGTACCATCTTTTTTGGACGCTAGTGTATCCTCAAACTCAAACAGAGAGGAGAGACAGCTTCTGCTTGTAGGTCTTCTCCATTACGTGCTGTATTTTAGGCAGTTCTGAGGTTTAGGAGAGGGCAGGGACTGCATAATGTGTTTTATAGTGAGCTGTACAGTTGCTGCACCTTTTCGCAGTCAGTTGTCGCCCCTTTTCCCAGTTTTTGTGCTCAGAATCAGCTCCTGGCTATGGCAGAATTTACACACACATGCCTCTACCATGTGATCACATTATACTAAAATAATAAAGGCGTAGACTTACTTTGGCCCAACTGGCAATAGGAGACCAAATGCGTGAACATACCCACTGAGGCAGTTTTCTTTTTTTAAGCATTATTAAATGAACTCTTTCCAACAGTAGTCTTTTGATTTCCTTAATACTTCGGCCAGATGCCCATTCAGTTCATAATTTACCACAAAGCTTCAGTGGAGATGGATGGCAGCTGTGATGAGACGACACCTGTGACAGGGAGCTAAACCAACGCACCAAGGGTACACTGGTGGGAAATGAGCAGGAATACCTTTAGGCTCAATCGATAGTTTTATTTATCTGTTGAGGATTTCCGATGGACATGGACAGATCCTGAGCGTTCTTATTTTTGGTCACAGCATCAGTTTGATGAAAAGAATTGATCAATGTCAGAAACCTAAATCTGGTTTTGGTGTCAGCTGGACCATACAGAGGTTTATCTAAAATTATTATGATGCTTTGTTGTCAAACACCTCAGCAGTTATTAAATTATGTTTTGTGTTTAATGCTATTTGGATTTTAGAGTGATTAATAGAAAACTTGCTTATGATGATATACAGACCCTCTGAATGGGTATATAAAATATACTAAAACAACCTAAAATGTGAATAAATCAATATGTAAGGTGGGTGTAGAAAAAGGTATTAAAGTTTAAAGTTATTTTTCAATTTTAAAAGCAGCTGCTCCCCCAATTCTGCTTTCTGTTTTTCATTCTTTTGTCACAATTCAACCAAAAAAACAAACAACAACCAACAGAAGAAAGTTAATTTGTCAAAACTTATACTTTTTGTTGTACTCAGTTTTTGATTCTGATTCTTTCATCTACAGCGTCCTCTACAACTACAGGCAAATTGCTAATCTTGCAGATTAGTCAATGACATCTTGTTACTTTAAATATAAGATATTTTGGTTTATACATTTGCCTTTAAGGGTATGTTGAAACCATTGGTGGGAATCTCCCAGGTTCAAGTACGATTAAGAGTCAGATCAATAAAGGTAAATAAATATTTTTTTCTGCATCAACAAATAATCTTTCAAAAGAAATGCCATCCATCAGAGCATGGACTCGCTCCTCCTTTAGTTCAAACTCCTCATCTGTGCCTGGATGAGCTGTTTCGGGCCCCTGAGAGCAGCGACAAAGTGGAGACTTTGGTTGGCCGGCGTGGAGCTCAGGATGGAAGTTATTGGATGTCGTGTGCAAGAGGTGTATCGTTAATTCTATTTTCCAGTTTACTGAGGAGGCTTTATGCTCCTGAAAACTGTATTTATTTATTGCTGTGCTGTATCATGCTGTAAACGCAAGAACCAGGGGATGCAGCTCAGTGGTCCAACACATGCGTTGCATGTCAAGGTTCAAACCCCGGCCGCAATGCAAACCTGTTGAAACCAAAAAGTTTTGACAGGAACAGTTGCCTTTGGAGAAACAAGTTACTCAGCTTTAAACTAATGTACTGTAACTCTACTTCCAATGTGTGCCATATCCCAGAGGGACTTTCATGATAAGCAGTAATGTCAATAGAGCATAATGTGTGTCTTTGTATCTGGAGGACATCATAGTTACTTTTGCACAAGCCAACGCCCATGAGCAGTGATGATGGGCGCTGACTTCACAGCGCCTTTACTTCGAGACAACATCTAGAGTTGTTAAATGTTCAGTGACTCTGTGTGTGTTCCCAATCTCAATGATGATTATTTCCTCTGCAGCAGAAAATGTCAGCAGATGGAGTCCTCACACACGAAGCTGTCGGATGGACCAGTCAAAACTTCACCTCTCTGTGTCCTAATGGATCCAAATGGGTTTGGGAGACTTTGGGGGAGTGTGCCCGGGATGCAAGAGATATGGCCAGCGTGTACCTAGGCCTCCTGTCTATCCTCTGCTTCATGGGCTCTTCGCTTCCGTAAGTGCATGAAGAAACACTTTTAAACATTTCGATGCAGTGTATGATTCTGATTATTGTGTCCATGGTTTTGAAGACAGTACTACAGATCATGCAAAACTGGGAATATGGACAGCGCCCTTTCTATTTGGTTTCTGCTCCTGTGGTTGGCAGGTGACACATGCAATCTGGTGGGCTCCTTCTTAGCAGACCAGCTTCCCCTTCAGGTGACTTGTCCTGGTATAATGTTTGTTTTAATGTAAAACAAGCTAAGAAATTAGTTTCATTAATCATTGTTTGTTGTTTTTAATAATTTCTCTCATCTATAATACATAAATCAAGATGATAATTTAAAGACAGAAACTACTATTGGCAGCACGGCAGCATAGTGGTTAGCGCTGTTGCCCCACAGGTCACAGGTTCAGTTCCCGGCCTTTCTGTGTGGCGTTTGCATGTCCTCCCTGTGCCTGTGTGGGCTTCCTCCCACCGTCCAAAGACGACATGTTTAGGTTAACTGGTGACTCTAAATTGTCTGTAGGTGTGAGTGTGAGTTGGTCTCTGTGTGTTGGCCCTGTGATGGACTGCTGTCCCTATCCAGGGTGACCCCACCCTCAGCCATAGTGAGCTGGGATTGGTTGCAGCACCCCCTGAGACCTGGAAATGGATAAGCTGTTGAAGAAACTATTGTTGTTTATATACTTCTATCCCCGTCTTCCAGATATATACAGCTGTTTATTACGTTTTGGCTGACTTACTGATGCTGGGCATGTACTTGTACTACAAGACAAAGAACAAAATGAATGAAAGTGAGTGTTTCTTCTATTTGTTTTACTATACAGTTTACCAAATTATGTGCAAACATGTGCAACTACAACTGTAGGACTATTGCAGTGAGTCCATTTCTACGCAGGCACTGCTCATTTCTTCAATAAATTCTGAAATATCTGCTTAATGCACAAGCATTGCACCAATAATCAATACATTTAGATCAGCAATGATGAACAGTGATCCAAGCCTAGTCCAAACAGGTGTGTAGTCAGTGTACCCTTTAATTATGTCATCACATGTGTCATGCTGTTGTGGCAGCGTCTGTCCCCCTTCCTACCTTTGAGGAATGTGCTGAGCTGTCTTTCCCAGTATTTACTGTAAACCTAACTGTTCTCCAGGTAGAAGGATCGTGAATGTGCTGGGTCTAGTCTGCATCCTGGGCTTCACCACAAACCTGGCATGTTTTCCAGGGGGAGACGTCCAACATGAAGTGACCCCCAATAGGTTCAGTAGTCGCACCTTGCTATCAACCTCTGATGTTAGCTCAATCAAGGTGAGTCCCAGTCTTTTGTTTGCTCAGTTTGAAAGTGCACCAGTTACAGCTGGCTTTTTTTGAGTAATGCTGTGTCTTTTTCAGGCTTTTACCCAAAAAGAAATTATTGGTTTCACCATTGGCTCCGCGTCATCAGTGCTTTACCTCTGTTCCAGACTTCCACAGATATACACAAATGTGAGTATGACACAATGGGATCACCCACGAATCTAAAATGTATGTAATCGAAAATGTACATATTTAAATACAGTTATGGGTAATGATAAGTCAGATATGTTAATAATAATAATAATGGCGGCAAAAGTTGCATTTCTGCAAAACATGAACAAAGAAAGTGAAAGAGGTCGCATTCCATGTACCAGGAAAAATCAGAAGGTGGAAAAGACTCTCTGAAGCATCCCTGAAGCGACCTTAAGGCTGTTTTTGCCTCTGCAATTCCTTCCCACTTCCCTCTCCCAACCTTTGATTTCTCCCATAGTTCAACAGGAAGTCAACAAAAGGTGTTTCTTACTTCCTGTTCGCATTGGTCATCTTGGGAAACACCACATATGGTCTGAGTGTCCTGTTGAAGAACCCAGATGACGGCCAAGGTGAGAGAAGCTACATAGACCATCACCTACCCTGGCTCATTGGCAGCCTCGGCACTGTGTTCTTGGACCTCACTGTATCCTTTGAACAGAAAACAAACAAACAAACAAAAAGATGGCGTCAGCTGCTGTTGCTGTGTATGCTGCAAAGTAACAAGACCATTAGTGCTGCACTACTGGCCCCTGGAGGCCACCTGTCTTCTTAGTCCCCACAGAAATGGTTGACTGAAGTGTCACGCAGCTTCCCTCACTGTTGTCTGAAGTGATTTGACTTGATGGTTGTAAAACCTTTTACTCTAAACAATTTCATTACTACTGAGCAGAACAGTGTCCCTCGGACAGGAGAAAAAAAAAATGCTCTTGGTTTCCTATTTACTTTGTACCTGCTGCATTGTGTTCTATGCCTTGTTGGCTCCTAGTAGTCATAAATGCAGCAGCACAAAAGTTGTAAAGAATTAGTTTACTGACTTTCAAATATCGACACAAGAAGATTTTTGTTTTCAATCTTAATGCTAAGCTAATGAGATGATTTTTATTGTATCCTTTAAACAAATTCAAACAAAAAAGAAGCACAACTTCTGTTAGTGCCACTCTCCAGCAAACTGAAAGAGCACGTGTTGCATTTTAGGCAGTTCTGAGGTTTAGAAGAGGGCAGTTTGTCAGCCAAACTGACAAACTGCGGTCTTGTGACTGTCTGGGTCGAAAACATGATAGACAGTATCAAAGGTCCAAAGACTCAGGGAGTCTGTCTTGTTGTCAACAAAGAAAAGAATATTGTGTTATATAGCGAGCTGTAGAGTTGCTGTATCTTTTCACAGTCAGTTGTCTCCCCTGTTTCCACTCTTTGTGCTCAGAATCAGCTCCTGGCTATGGCAGGATTTCCACTTTTTAAATTTACTTTGTTTTAAGTACTTTTTGCTCACTGGATCACAGACAATTTTATCTCAAAATATATATTCCTATACAATGTGTTCAAATTAAAAAAATAAAAGGCCTAGACTTGTTTTTGCCACAGGCCCAAATGACAATACAAGGCAAGACTAGTGAAGAATGCAGAATATACCGGCAGAAGCAGATGCTCTCTTTGTTACAAATTCAGCCGCCCCACAATAAACCCCAGGGACCCTGAGGCCTCAAGGAAGTTGTCCACTTTGCCAGTATGCAAAGTAATAATGTAATAATTTATTCGTTGTGTTTTTCCAACTGAATTTCTCTGACAGAAGCAGTTTTTTTTTTTTATTAGAATAAAATTAACTTGAAACAAATTCTTTCCTTGATACTGTTGTTCAGATTTCCATTCAGTTCATAATTTACCACAAAGCTTCAGTGGAGATGGATGGCAGCTGTGATGAGATGACACCTGTGACAGGGAGCTAAACCAACGCACCAAGGGTACACTGGTGGGAAATGAGCAGGAATACCTTTAGGCTCAATCGATAGTTTTATTTAGTCTACTCCTTTCATCTGCAAACTGCAATAACAGATTGCGTTTTTTTGGGCGTATCCTGAACTCTTATTTTTGGTCACAGCATCAGTTTGATGAAAAGAACTGATCAATGTCAGAAACCTAAATCTGGTTTTGGTGTCAGCTGGACCATACAGAGGTTTATCTAAAATTATTATGATGCTTTGTTGTCAAAGTTATTAAATTACGCTTTGCATCAAATCCTGCCCGTGACCCAGAAATGCGTAGTTGGTAGATGAATGAATGAACGAATGAATGAAATCCTGAAATTTGGTGTTGTAGAGCGGTTCATCTTTTGTTTTTGGCTGTGATGCATCTTTTACATTCAGTTTATGGGTGAGAGAAAGACATTTACTACTTTGTTTAACTTACAGATTTTCACACATTTCGTAGAGAAAGTTTCATACTTACTGGGAAATCTTAAACATACTTGGGAAGTCAGTGTTCCTTAAATACAGATTAAGTGGGCCGTTTATTTAAGAGAATCCTGTGAAAAGGAGGATTTTTCCATCATCAAGGATGAACAAAAGTCTGTTACAAACACTCTGCACTGGAAACTTCTTCCAGAGATGGCTTTAGTTTCAACCAGGAGGGAACCCAAAAGGTTGACAAGTTCAAATCCCAGGTGCATGTTTTATTTCTTCTTCTTGCTGATAGATATTTGGTCATCACAGTCTTGACACACATCACATCTTAGTGCAAGCATTGTCCCCCTTTGTGTTTTTCACTTTTGTCAATTAACTCCCATTAAATGCCATAAACACAGGAAGAGCAAATTTGCTATTCTTTCAATGGCACAACGAGCTGTAATGTTAGTCTGTGGTCACAACAAAAGGAACACACCATGTTTCAGCATACACCAATCGACCATTACATTATGACCACATGCCTAATATGGATAATCAGGTTTGTTCCCCTTTTGCTGCTCAAATAACCCCGATCAGTCCAGGCCTGAACTCCACTAAACCCCTGATGGTGTGCTGTGGTATCTGGTACCAGGATGCTAGCAGCAGACCTCTTAAGTCCCGAGGTTGGGCCTTCATGTATCAGACTTGATTGTACAACACATCTCACAGATCGATTGGATTGAGATCTGGTGAATTTGGAGGCCAAGTCAACACCTAGAACGCTTTGTTGTGCTCTTCAAACCATTCCTGAACCACTTTTGCTTTGTGGCATGGCATGTTATCCTGCTGAAAGAGGCCACAGCCACCAAGGAAACGTTTCAATGAAAAAGTGTGTATATCGTCTGCAACAAGGTAATACGTGTCAAAGTAACGTCCACGTGGATGGCAGGACTCGAGGGTTCCCGGCAGAACATTGGCCAAAGCATCACACTGCCTCCTCCAGCTTGTCTTCTTCCCACAGTGCATCCTGGTGCCATGTGTTCCCCAGGTAACTGACGCACACACACCTGGCCATCCACAGTGATTCACTGTGAATTGTGACACCTTTCTATCAGCAACAGTATCTCGTCTGTTGGATCAGACCACACGGGTCAGCCTTTGCTGAGATGAGCCATGATGCAAACACACTGCACTGTGAAAGAATATATCGGAGTATAATTAAGCACAAATAAAATGTTATGAGGAGCGGAAATGTATATATATTTTAACTGCTCCAATATAGTCTGTTGATTCGATACAACATCGACAGTAAAAAGGAACATGTGACATTAGTGGAAACTTAACTTTAAACAAAGCAGAAAGAAAAACCGCAGCAGCTGACCTCAGCGCTGAGTCGGCAGTTTGATGGTCAGCTGACGCACCTTATCACCTTAAAACATTACGGATGTAGAAAAAACATCCCTTTTTTCCCCTGTCATTCAAGATCTGACGTTGGGTCTGCCGTCTTTTCGAGGTAGGTCTCCTTTTTTGACAAATGCATATCATACCGAGAAAAAAAAAACAAACAAACAGGTTACTGTCCTTTGTTGTTGTTTTTTGTTTTTGTTATTTGAAAACGTGGAGAATAAGTCTGTATGACTCCAAACTTTACTGAGTGAGTGGCTGTATTTGCATACAGGCCCGGTTTAGAGAGGATTAACCTTCTGGACCCGAGCATTATTATTCACAGAAATGTCACTTTGGCTTGTGGATGAATGTCGGAGGCCTCTGGGACTAAAGACTGAGTTACCATGTGCGGCCAAAGGATACAGTTTAACATGGCTGGCTGATATGTGATGCGTGTATGTGAAATGTACGAATGCTCGGAAATCATATTGGTGCTGCAAAACTGCTGCCTATCAGCTGAAGAGGAAAAATAACATCAAGCACCATGAGCTTGTCTCGAGGTCTTAATAAATCTTTTCCAGTGGAACAGACGGCACCAGAGAAGAGATCAATGCTAGAATAGATTAGATTAAGTTATGTCACTTCCTCCGAGGGACAGTGCAGACAACACTTTGTGCACAAACACAAACGATTAGTTTCAGAGAATAATGTACATAATGTGACGTCCGATAATCCCGGAAGGGACGGGGGGGGGGGGGGGTGGTGTTGTTCTTCGGCCCCTGTTGACTCCGACTTTACGTGGCACTTTAATCAGTGTATTGGAAATTAAATGATTAGTTTATTGATCAAACGATTAATTTAAACAAAACAATCAACAACGAGTTTGGTTGATTATCAGTCGTTTCAGTCATCACTCTAATTATTCATTTATAAGTTAATTACGAGTATATGTTATGTTTTTATGCCAATAAATAAAATGTATGGTTGGCATGACTTTACCTTTTACTGGGTTGTTGTCTAGTCCCGTGTGAAAGTGTTTTGTCGCCTCACTCACCATAATGCCTCCTAAATTCAGTTAAACTTTTATTTTGAAGGCGGTCGGGTTTTTTTTTTTTTTTTTGTTTTGTTTTGTTTTGTTTTGGAGCGCTCGGGCTTTCGGTCACGTGCCCCGGGCGGAAGTTGGCGCACGCAGACCAATCAGCTGGCAGGGACAGGTTAGCTTCAGTCGCTGCGGGTTTCCGTTTTATTCTCGCAGATTGTGCGGAAGCTTGCGGTTCTGCGGAGGGCTTCGTCGACATGTCAGCGACTGCAGAGGCAAGAAAACCCCGCTCTTCTGTTCGTCTGTCTCCTCTGAGGGCGTTGTTGTTGCGGCTAGCTAGCTGCGTGCCGACTTTCCGTTGTGGTTTTTTTTTTTTGGTTTGTGTTTTTTTTTTTTTTTTTTTGTAATCTCGGCTGTCTTGATCTAACCAGACCAACATCAGTAAACTCTGGATCCAAACAGGAGGGTTACATGTTTTAATAGTCTAACTAACTAAATCCACAGCGATCGTGTTAGTCGGAAAACCACTTCGGTTAATATATTTGTCTTGTGTTGAAACTGGTGGTGGGACTCTCCATGTACCTCCCAGTAAATATTCCCAGGCTTGCTGTTCAATAATAAAATGCTTATTTGTCACACTTTTAAATGTAGTTTTAATCCGCTACACAAACCTACAAAGGAACTGAAATTATCGGCGGCTATCATTTGCATGTTTATCTGTTCATCAGCGTGCACTGTCCCTTCTTTCATATAAGATACACGCTACTTTTTAAATGTTTATTTTGATATTTGGCCTATTTTTCACACTATGACTGTTTGCCACTTTAATAATATGTCGAATACATTTGTAATATGTCCATAATTAAAATAAACATACTAGTTTACTTCAATTGTATTTTATCAATAAAACTCAACTGGACAGGCACACATTTTTCAAAGATGCGACCTGGAGCTCCCTTTTTCTTTAAGTTCATAGAAGCCAAAATGCCTCCAGGACCGGAGGGGGGGTCCTGTCGGATTGTTTTCCTCTCGGGCCTCACATTTCTTCAGCCTGGAGGCCGAGCTGGGAACGTAAACACAACGCACGTTTTGCGTCCATGACGTTTGACCATCCAATTGGTCCAGCCCGTAAGACCCATCTCACCAAGCTGTTATAGGCCAGAGTGGAATTTTACATTTCTGTTGATTGAGTTCTCTGCAGAGAAGAGAGACTCGCGATGCAATCAGGAATCGACTTTTCCCTCCACCCGTAGTTCATACTGTGCACCTGTGCTTGCATCTGTGGTTGACTTTTCTCCCTTTATTCCGACTATGCAGGGTGACAAAGTGGCACAAGGATCATTATTATTAACAGTACCAATAATTATTATCATTATTTTTGCAGAATATAATGTCGGCAGATGGAGTCCTCACACACGAAGCTGTCGGATGGACCAGTCAAAACTTCACCTCTCTGTGTCCTAATGGATCCAAATGGGTTTGGGAGGGTTTGGGGGAGTGTGCCCGGGATGCAAGAGATATGGCCAGCGTGTACCTTGGCCTCCTGTCTATCCTCTGCTTCATGGGCTCTTCGCTTCCGTAAGTGCATGAAGAAACACTTTTAAACATTTCGATGCAGTGTATGATTCTGATTATTGTGTCCATGGTTTTGCAGACAGTACTACAGATCATGCAAAACTGGGAATATGGACAGCGCCCTTTCTATTTGGTTTCTGCTCCTGTGGTTGGCAGGTGACACATGCAATCTGGTGGGCTCCTTCTTAGCAGACCAGCTTCCCCTTCAGGTGACTTGTCCTGGTATAATGTTTGTTTTAATGTAAAACAAGCTAAGAAATTAGTTTCATTAATCATTGTTTGTTGTTTTTAATAATTTCTCTCATCTATAATACATAAATCAAGATGATAATTTAAAGACAGAAACTACTGTTGTTGTTGACTTGTTATATACTTCTATCCCCGTCTTCCAGACATATACAGCTATTTATTACGTTTTCGCTGACTTACTGATGCTGGCCATGTACTTGTACTACAAGACAAAGAACAAAATGAATGAAAGTGAGTATTTCTTGTATTTGTTTTACTATACAGTTTTCCAAATGATAATATAGACAGCATCTTGTCTCTTCATTTAGTATCCTCAGGCCTAGGCCTTTTTATTAATTTATTAATTACCTTTGAGGAATGTGCTGAGCTGTCTTTCCCAGTATTTACTGTAAACCTAACTGTTCTCCAGGTAGAAGGATCGTGAATGTGCTGGGTCTAGTCTGCATCCTGGGCTTCACCACAAACCTGGCATGTTTTCCAGGGGGAGACGTCCAACATGAAGTGACCCCCAATAGGTTCAGTAGTCGCACCTTGCTATCAACCTCTGATGTTAGCTCAATCAAGGTGAGTCCCAGTCTTTTATTGCTCAGTTTGAAAGTGCACCAGTTACAGCTGGCTTTTTTTGAGTAATGCTGTGTCTTTTTCAGGCTTTTACCGAAAAAGAAATTATTGGTTTCACCATTGGCTCCGTGTCATCAGTGCTTTACCTCTGTTCCAGACTTCCACAGATGTACACAAATGTGAGTATGACACAATGGGATCACCCATGAATGTATAAATTCTTTAGCATAAATCTCAAGCTGTTAGTAGTAGTAGACATTGACTGATCATAAGAAATGGAATCCAAATGAGAAATGCCATTCCCCTTTGGAATAGCATCACCCTTTTGTGCTCAGTTGTATTTGTTTTATTATGCTACTTTTAAAAAACTATATCCAATCAACAAAAAACAATAACATTGAAATCATGTTTTCTTTTGATGGAAAAAAATTATCAAGTTAAAAATGCAATGTACATGTTTAAACACAGGTGAGGCTACAGATAAGTCAGATGAGGTAATAATAAGAGCCAAAAACTGCATTTAATCACAAAATAAAAAAAAATGAATGAGGCAAAATGCAAGATACCCTAAATAAGCAACCTAAAGGCTGTATTTTTTTTCTGCAATTCCTTCCCACTTCCCTCTCCCAACCTTTCATTTCTCCCCATAGTTCAAGAGGAAGTCAACAGAAGGTGTTTCTTACTTCCTGTTTGCGTTGGTCATCTTGGGAAACACCACATATGGTCTGAGTGTCCTGTTGAAGAACCCAGATGACGGCAAAGGCGAGAGAAGCTACATAGTCCATCACCTACCCTGGCTCATTGGCAGCCTCGGCACCCTCTCTTTAGACCTCATTGTATCCTTTGATTGGAAAACCAAAAAAAAAAAAAAAAAAAAAGATGATGTCGGCTACTGTATCTGTGTATGCTGCATTTTAGGCAGTACTGACATATTCAAGAGCGCAATTCATCAAATGGGTTTAATGTCTTGTGACTGAGTGGAAACATGATACACAGTTACAAAGGTCCAAACACGCACAGGGATCTGGTTTGCTGTAAGCAAAGTAACAGAACTATTAGTGCCACACTACTGGCCCCTGGAGGCCACGCGGCTGGCTGAAGTGTCAAGCAGCTTCCCTCACTGTTTTCTAAGGTTATGTGACTTACTGGTTGCAGATGTTTTTATGGCCAAAGACAAAACATTCCTTTTCGATCACTACTGAGCAGCGATCCTCTGGCTGGTTAGGAGAGATGGGAGACAAAAAATCCTATTTATTTTGTACCTGCTGCAGTGTGTAATATACCTTGTTGGCTCTTAGTAGTCAAATGCAGCAGCACTTTCTTGGCTTTCTTGAGAGTTCAAATATTGATACAGATTTTTGTTTTCAATGTTAATGCTAAGCTAATAAGCTCCAGGCTGTAACTTCATATGAACAATCTTATAATTTGTTTTTCGTTAAATCAGAGTGAGTCCATTTCTCAAATAAACTGATCAGAATGTCAAACTATTCCTTTAAAGGAGCTATGTAGAGATTTACCATTTCCATGTATCCAATGCTGGCAGCTGTTTACTTTCCAGTCTAGAGGGATTTTTTTTGTGATTGCAGCATCAAGCTTCATTCTTTGTCGCACCAATAGGTGTCTCTAATGATGGAAAGAAATGGCAATGCAATCTTTTTGTATTACTGAAGTTAGCATGCTAACCAGCTAGCCTGTCCGCTTGTGACATAACTCACTGCAGCTGCCATTCTGTCCTGAAGACATGATGCTGCTCAGAGGGAGGATGCTGCCCTATTTTAAACATTAGGATCTCCAAAAACTTTGCTAAGTGACAGCAACTACCAGCAGCTGCAGAGGAAACTTTAAAAAAATTAATTAACGAATAGCCCCTGTAGGACAGTGCTCTCTAGAAGAACATGACGAAACCCAATTTAAGATAGGCACAGTGTGATCACAATACGAACTAATATAAAAGTCAATGTTCTATTAATTAACATATAGCAGCTGCCTCACAGTGAACCCAAGGGAATGTGAGGGTCCAGGGAAATTTGCCCAGCTCATAATCAACCTTGGGCAACACATGCAAAAGCACTACAACCTGCATTTATTGTGTTTCTCCAGCTGAACTTCTCTGACTGAATTTTTTCATTTTGTTTCCCATGATTTCTTTTGATTTCCTTGACACTGTGACTCAGATTTCTGTTCAGTTCTTTATTTACCGCAAAGCTCAGGTGGGTGTGGACGGAAGCTGGGATGAGGCGACTCCTCTGATCAGTAGTTAAAAGTACACTTTAAGGATGCACTGCTGGGAAATGAGCAGACACTCACTTCCAGTGCACAAATTACATTTCCAACACAAAACCAAGCATGTACATTTTAGTTTAATTTCATAGTTTTATTTATTGTGCTCTTTTCTTTTATGTTTTATTATGTTTACAATGTGTTTTTATCTGCCAGCTACAAGTGGCAGAGGTTTGCCCTCACTGATGTTCAGCTGCAGTGATGGGACTCAAACTAGTCTTATAATCAATTTTAAAGGGACAAGGATGGATCCTGATACATGGCAAACACCTAAATCTGTTGTTGGAAGTGGCCAGGCTTCTCAGAGGTGTCTTTAATATGTTCCAGGATTCCACTGTTTTTTACTTGCCAAACACTTAGATGGTTATTGAATTTAAATTTGCGTCGTTAGATGTTGTTTACAGCGGTTTATGTTTTGTTTTTTGACCTGTGATGAGTGTCATCACATGAGAAAATTTTCAAACTATTTTCGAGGGGGGAAAAAGTCTAATAGTATTCAGCCAGTTTTTAATTGATGTTTATATGAAGTGCTGTAATCAAAAAATGTTTTGGAGCAATTCTGTTTTTATGCATTTTAGGGATATTTTTATTTGTAATCATGTATTTTTTATTTTACTATTTCCAAATACAAACACTTGGCTGGTTTTGTTTGCACTGTTGGACTACATCACTCAAAACAGACTATTGCGGTACAGTTTTCTTTAATTCACACATTTTCATCTTCACAATTTTTGCAAATTTTTAAGCAAAAGTGCTTAAGTTGTACTTAAAAAAATGTTCAGTGGGTCAGTGTACTGTAAACAAATTACGTTCATTAAACAAATGAATACGAACTTTTTATCTGTTCCTTGCAGTCTGATTAAATTCCTAATTATGTAATTTAAGATTAGCTTAGTTTCCTTCATTATAGTTTTGCTGTTTGTCCTTTTTTCTGGTTCTGATTTATGAATTTTATATAACCACTCTGCTTCAGACGAAGAATGCTCTCCCTTCCAAACATTTTACTCTATTTGCCTCCCACTTTTTCTGCCGCCCCACAGAGGTCAAGGCGTGCTCTTGGTCTTGACCATTGACCTTCGACCCTTTGCCCCCACTAACCTCAACAGTTTGACCTGTTCCCAGGAGGCCTTGACAGCCATGTTGTTTTTCTTCATTAGCAGCTTCACACTGGCCTCTAACTTGTACCCCTAGTATCTCATAACACCCACGCACAAACACACATTTTTCTCTCTGTTAAGCATGATGCAACCACATACACACAATTAGTAAGGGCCCACCCACAGAGGAGGCAAGGTCAGTACTGAAAATGTCAAGGGTTCAATAAGTGTGTGTGTGTGTGTGTGTGTAAAGTTAGTCTGCAATTGTGAAACAGTGGCAAGAAGATTTTTAAGTGGCATGGGGAGTTAGCAGGAAGAGTCAGTGATAGGGTCCATACATCCATCACCAAGAATGAACAAGAGCATGTTTATAAACACGATACTGGGAATTTCTTAATGAGATGATTTCAATTTCCACCATGAGAGGACGGGCTGTTGCCATTTCAAATCTCCCATGCAACCACAGGGCCCCATAGTGGGAACTTAAATAGTGGATATGTGCTATTTGCAACTTCCCCTCATTGATATACACTCACATGCCCCTCAAGTACCATTGCTGTGTTTGTCACAATCACCAATTAATTCCCATATAATATACATGAATTATGTTTTCTACTCACTGACGGATATTTGGTCCCGGTCCCACATGTTGAGCTAAAAACCCTTAAAGAGGAACAATCTTGTTTGAAAATTTCTGTTTACTTTGTGTGTGTGTGTGTGTGTGTGTGTGTGTGTGTGTGTGAGGGAGAGAGAGAAGGAGAGAATGGAGGCTGGACTGCAGTCAACGGTAACACAAGTAAGAGTTGGACAAAGTGAGAGGACGTGGGGACGCCAGACACAGCCAGACGGTTCATTAGTGGTGAGTGCACGGCTTCTGCCTCTAACTAACTAGCTGTAACATACAAGGTGTTAAGTGTCCTGAGTTCAGCAGGTTCAGGTCTTGCATCCAGACCCACTAGGTTTTCAGCACAGATTAGCCAACTGAGTATAGGTTTTTTTTTTTTAAAATTAGTATTTTTTTTTACTCCTACAGCATGTTAACATTTATTGTCTTTTTACAATCCAACCGTCATGTTTTAGTGAAGTAAGATTATCAGGGGACAGGCATTAAGAGACATAAATCATAAATCATAAAATATGGTCTAATATGAATCCATTTTGATGGTTACAACGTTTCCTCTTAAGGGACCTATGTATGGCGAGGGGAGAAGAATGCTGCAAATTCCCTTTTTCACAGCTTTGCAGTACAAACATCAGAAAGGGATGGCAACGGCCCTCATGGCCTCTGATTTTCTGTGAAACACAAACCAGTAGGTGACAAGTACTGTTATGAACGCCACTTTTAACAAGATATTTTTGTATCATGCATAACCGCTATATCAAAAAAGACAATGAACTAACAGTTTAATTTGAAAGTTCAATCACTCAATAACCTCTACAGAACAGAGGAAATTGTCTCCAACAAATGGTCTAAGTGGACATGACTAACACTGGACAGTTTACATTCCTTTTCGTGATAGCCAAACACCCCCCAAACTGCACTCTCACATATGCTCACATATAAGCTATGGACTTTACTCACAGAATCCAGTGAACACTTATATGTGAGCTTCAGTTTCAGTAAACAGTCCAGGCTGTTATCGAGCTGCAGCTACCAGCCAGCAGTTCTGTGATAAAGAGAGGAGCAGGCCACATGGAGAGGACATTCTGAAGGGATTTACGACGTGCTGAATTTATCTCCAGGCTTGTTCTGTGAGTGATGCAGGACTAATGAGTTTGGGGGTTCGAACATGCCATCAGTTTGTTTTCTCTGGTCCGAACCGCTGAGAAGAAAACTGACTGAGTTGTGCATTTGTTTGGTTTGTTCAAGTTTGTGTTCAGCGAAAATGCCAGACTTAATTATACATTGCCCTATCTTTCATTTCTTTTCCTTTTTTTTTTAATGCTGATTACATTTTCAGGCGTGTTGATGCAGAGGAAGCTGACTGGGGGGAATGTTACAGTGAAGCCCCTCTCTTTTTGCAACACTCACTTCCCCCGGGACGAGCCCTGCATCCAACAGTGTGAAACCTCCAAAAGATCCATGGTGACATTTGTGCACACTCTAATATGTTATTCCCGTTGTTAAGCGTCATTCCCAGAGCTGCTGCCTCCTCTGCTCTCTTTCCAGTCCTCAGAGGCCAGAGACAGTTGGAGGGATAGCTGTTGGCTCACTTTGTCACATATGTGAGGACGGGTCATGAGACACTGCTATTACCAAGAGAAATAACAGTTGACTACAGCAAATCCATGCCAGTCCTTAAACCAATTAGCTGTAGCAGCATATTTTTGAGACACAGTGTTTTTATGCAGATGATATTGTGCTATTTAGTCAGCTGATTTGCACAATATTAATGGAAATCAGTGAGTTTCTAAACCACCCCAAAAGTGACAGACGTTCATTGTCCCCACATGATGAAATTGAATGACTTTAATTTACTTACTGTTCCTATTGTGCCAGCGTAACGTTGACGATGAAACTACAAAGATGGGATGCAATCAGTCATGTTCTCCACAGAATATATATATTTTTTTTTTTTCATTTTGTGACATCACCAGATCAAAACTTTGATCTAAGATCAAATACTTGCAAAACGTTGAGCTGCAATGTTAAGTGGCCATTCAATACTTTAGAGTTAGAATGAAGGTGAAAGCACCACAGAACTGATAGCATGACTGTAGCCTTTATTAAACCAAGTTTAAACATGGACTGCTTCTTCTTCAACCTCTATTCAGGTCCATTTACTTGTCTTCTGGAAGCATTGCTGTGAACTGTGGCCACAATTGTACCAATTTACCCTTTGGACATAATCTTCAGAAGAAAGGCGCCGTGTAGCATTCGTCACTGCAATCGATTGTGATCACGGTGAAGGCTACAGCTTCATGACTGGCTCCTCCCTTGTCCTTTGCTATCTGCTGGTCAGCCCTGCTCTCCCATAATGAGCCAGTGAAAGGGATGATATGCGGGTGGGAGGGCACAGTTAATCCTCAATAAGCATGCTGCATGTCAAACAGTGCTGCTCAGAGAGGCACAGGTCAGCGTGTAGGTCATTCCTCTGTCTCCTGCGGGCGGTTCAGGCCTTGACTCCTTTCACTCTTTGCCCCGTTTGGTTAACTGTCTGTGGAGGAGGCCGAGGTCCTCGGGTCCCTTAAATCTAACCGCTGTCCAATATTAACTGCAGCACAAACAGAATCGTGGTAAACAAAAGGCAGAGTAAACACACTCCCGAGGCTTGGAGGACAAACATGAACAGACATATGCGCACACAACACACACTCACACACATTTGCTGGATAGAAAACAATTCATAAATTGTATTTAGTGCATTAAAAAATCTTTTTCAAAACATTTTTTTTTTGGTGGGGGGGGGGGGGGGGGGGGGGGGGTACATCATCAGATTAAATCGAGAAAATTTTTATTTTTCCAAGACCAGCTGTTGCCCTCTGGGATACGTCCATCTAGTGCAAATCTGAACACACGCACACACGGGCACTGAGTGTCCATCACTTTGCCCCACCTTGCCATTATGGATAAGGTCTCTGTCTTCTGATCTGTGAAGTCCCAGCCAGGTCCAGCTGTTTGGCCCACCGTCCCATCCTTGTCCTTCCTGGGTGTCCCCACTTTCCCTTTTGTCTTTTCCCCGGGGATGGTTAAGACCTCCTCCAGCACATCATCCACCAGCTACACTCTTCCTCTCTGCTTTTTAAAAATAGGCTGGGATATCAGCCTGGACAGCTTAGAGACCTGGATGCATCTTGGGGATTGAGGAATGTCTCTGCACTTCCCAGATCCTTCATATCTGTGTGAATCCTCTGAGTAATTGTCTGTGTGTGTGTGTGTGTGTGTGTGTGTGTGTGTGTGTGTGTGTGTGTGTGTGTGTTTACGTCTTTGCGTGCATGTGTTGAGATAGATCCTGTATTACTAGCTGAAGAGAAGACCTTCTGTCCAGATGAGAGAGTGGACTGATTTGGAGATGAGCTTTTCAGCAGGGGGGTTTCTCTCTGCCTCGGATGGTTACTGCTCCTCTGAGCAGCTCCAGTACTACGGTAAGTCCACAGTGACACTTACTCTACTGATGTTTTGGGGTTTTCTTAGTTTTTTGTTATTGTTGTTTTTTTTTTTTTCACTCTTGCGCAGCCTTTTACTTTTCCTTCTCGTCCTCTCTACGATAAACTGCCGTTAGGGCCATTCATGTTTCAGTGCATCAGTTGATATGGGGATTTAAAGAAGCTCTGTGTTAACTGGGCTGTTGGGATTTGACACCAATAGAAGAAAATCACGGAGTAAACTTAGGTAAAGATGGTGCATCCAGACAAACATGATCATGTTTAATGGGATTTGCATTTTATTTTAAAGAATTAGCAACAATTGTTGTTAATTTAAAAGATGCTTTGTAACTTTACTGCTTTGACTAGCAGCTAGCTGGTAAACTGTTGCCTTTCTCTCTGGCCATATGTAAGGTTGTCAAAAGTACAAGTCAAGTTATTTCCTTCAATTAACTTGTGTTTGACCTTTTTAGATATGCATGAGTAGAACTCCTGATTCCACCTCGTTATAATGAAGGGAGTAATATTTTGTTGTCAGCTTTGGTAAATTGCACCTATAAAGTAGGTTCTGAGAGGAAATCAAACTAAAACTACGCTTTAATCTGAAACAAAATTTGAATTAACAGAATCTGAAAGCTGTACTGCTGCATCAATGAATCACTCATGTAGAGATTTAAGTGTGCAGTCAGAGACATTTTAGTGTTTTTTTTTTTTTTTTGGTTGTTGTTGTTAGTAGATTGCACAGAAGGAAGCAATCATTGATCAGCTCAGTAAACTGGGTACTTCTGTGGTCTGGTCTGATGTGTCCAGTGGCTTGTAGAGGCTAATACTTCTCATGCATTAGCCGTTATTCTGTGATTGACATGGTTTTAAAAGCTGTGCATGCTCACTTTAACTGGGTTTATTATACTTGAAACGTAATCAATCATGCAGTAAAATTATAGAAGAGGATGTGACTGCACTCTGCATGCAGCATGACCTCATCTCATTCACAGTTGTATTTACTAGCTCAATAACACTGACAGTTGCTCAGCCCGCTTACTGTATTCACAGAAGTCAGGGAAGTCGAACATGCATTGGAGGATCTATTTATACAGACATATATTATCAACAAATTCCCGCTGCTGTCTCCCCTCTTGTCCTCAGGAGAAGGGGGAGGCGATGCGATGTGGGCTAGATGGGCTGTATGGGGGGTATGTGTGTGTTGGTGTTGTTTTGCTCCCTCGCGTGCGTGGGATGGAAGGGAGGCTAAGAAGTGTTTAGACAGTGTTCAAATGGTTTACAAACAGCATGAACTGCAGCTCTGTCACACATCGAGAAAGCAAGGACCCCCCCCCCCCAAAAAAAAAACCCCAAAAAAAACAAAAAACACATCAGCGTCACAGTCTGATAAAGACAGGAAACATCTGGAGAGAGAACAAATGACAGACAAAAGGAAGAAATAAGGATAATAAATTCACTTTAAAGTGGCTTCTCTGTTGACTGACGTGCTTGGTCAGAGCAGGGGTGTCAATCTACTGTGATCAAAACTATATTTTTGATTACTATTTACTGTCATCAATGTTCAATTACTAAAACAAAGATCACTGAAAGATTAATCATGACAGTTTCCTGCGCTGACTTAATGACTTAGTGACGCACACATAAACTGCATGACTGGGGTCAAGCATACATTTAATTTTGCACTAAACCAGAGGTGTATTAAGCACCTTTCTCCTGTCATAGTAATAAAAAAGATGAAGCAGTGATGTTTGCCGACCTTTAACAAATTCTTTTGATTTCTGGGAGTCAGGGGACGAGCCAGCTGTATTTAACAGAGGTAAAATCAAGAGAAAATGAGAAAGCACTATGTCAGTCTAAAGGCCAAGGTGCATGGCCACGCTACAGAGCCACAGCGTTCACAATACACTGTGGTGACTGAAATACCGACAAAGTGTCAAAAACAAACAAGCAGAAAAAAAAACTTGATGGTGATGATCAGAGGTCTAAGATGAGAGCTAAGAGAGAAGAGGTTTAAGGAGTTGACCACAAGCCTTTGGACCTGTGGGGCCCCTGGATCTCTGCACAATCACAGAGAGAGGCCATTCATTTATTGATCAATGGCCAATGGGGCTATCTCTGCCTGGGCTTTGTGACTGTTAAGCAAAGAAATCTGCATTACAAGTCGGAAGTGTGGCATTTATTGGATGGGATGACCTAAACAGATGTTGCGTTGCATTATGGGAACAACAGGTTCCAGTGGTTTCTGTGGTTACACTGTGCCAAGCCTCACACACAGGGACTAAAAGTCATGATTTATTCAGCTGTGTGGGAAATGCTTTACCAAATCTCTGAAGTGCCCCTTCAAAAGTGTGACAGAACGAGTAGAGAGTTGGCTGCATCGTTCAAGCTTGAGCTCACTCTTCAACACGATTTCAAAATAACATATATAAAATAAAAACAATGATCGGCCCGTAGCACCATGTTTAAAAATGTTTTCTGCAGACCCCTGACATTTGGGTGGGCTCCCCTTTAACGCAGCACATAACAGATCCCACAGCGGTCCCAGTTGGACTGGCCCAGCTGCGCTTTTACGAAGTGGCCAGTGATCACACATGTTTTCTCAGCAGAGATGGGACCTGCAGAACACAAGCTGTTCACCCACACTCAAACATGTTTTAAGGCTGTCCGAAACTGAACAACCATTACAGACTGAATGAAGCGTCCAGAAAAGAGGATTAAAAAAAAAAAAGTCCTATATGGCGCTGGAAGCTGTCAGCTGCATCCTGTTTCAGCAGACTGAACAAGTTCACAAGGTCTCACTCGAGCCTTTTATTGTATCCCCCCAGAGCCATAAAAGCAGTGAAGTCACACGAATCACGTAAGGCAACATTCCTACGATGCTCTTTGACTTGTAATGAACGTCACTTCACTCATTCATTTGTTCATCTTCAACCGCTTATCCATTTCCTGGTGAGGGGGGATGCTGGAGCCAATCCCAGCTCACTCTGGGTGAGACCGGGGTCACCCTGGACGGGTCACCAGTCCATCACAGGGCCAACACACAGAGACAGACAGACCAACAACCACTCACATTCAGAGCTACAGACACTTTAGAGTCACCAGTTAACCCAAACATGATGTCTGTGGACGGTGGGAGGAAATCAGAGTACCCGGAGGAAACCCACGCAGGCACAGGGAGAACATGTAAACGCTGCAGGGAAAGGACCCAGGGTGGAACTGAACCCACTTCACTCATATTATTCCTAAATATGTTGCACAAGCTTTTAAACCAGGGTGGCAGGTTGGGGCATAACAGAGTGGAATCAGATTGAAAGGATAACTACTTCTTCAAACCAGCTGCATTTCAGTGTGTCAGAAATGAAAGTCTTTCTGTCTTTCTCTCCATTTGTTTCTGCTAAAGATATAAATCTTTAAAATCATGTTGCACACACACAGAAAGCACCAGTAATTGTCCAGTAATTTAGTCTTTTGATGTTTATTGGCAGCAAGAAAAATGTTTAATCCCATCAGCTTTATCCTTAGAATATATATATATGGTTTGGTCTGAATGTATCACCATCTGTGTTTCACCATCAGGCTTGATGTTACGATGAAATTATTGAATCAGATCACAAATCTGAACAAAATGTGTACATGAAAGTGGTTTATGTACCAAAATGTGTTCTTCCATTTCAGACATGTTGGCTGAGCCTCTGGGGTACCCTCTGCAGGATCCTGATCTCCAGCTGCTCCCTTACAGCCAACAACAGTACAACCCGGCCAACATGCCCTTCACCCTCTACAGCTCTCCACCCTCCTCCACCTCCTCGCCATCCTCCTCCTCGTCCTCCTCGCAGCTCTGCCACCCCCCGTACCACTACAGCGGTCATTACCTGGAGGCCCTCTGTGATCCCAGCCCTGAACCCCACTGTGAGGGCCTGGCACAAGGGCTCGGAGCAGTCGGGCTGCCTCTGGAGCGGAGGTCACGGGTGGGCTTAGGAGGGAAACCCAGAGGTCAGGATGAGTTGTGTGTGGTGTGTGGAGATAAGGCATCAGGATATCACTACAATGCTCTTACCTGTGAGGGATGCAAAGGTATCCCTTTGCCTTGCTGTCTTTACTATTTATTCTTTAGCTATTTATGTTTAACTTCAACCTCACCGTGTCCTTCTTCACCCACTGACTGCAGGCTTTTTCAGGCGTAGTGTGACAAAGAACGCCGTGTATCACTGTAAGAGTGGTGGTGGCTGCGAGATGGACATGTACATGAGGAGGAAGTGCCAAGACTGCCGGCTGAGGAAGTGCCGTGCCGTGGGAATGCTCGCGGAGTGTAAGGGAAATTTGGTTCAACTACATCGAATCAAATGTTTATATAATTAAATCAACAGATTGGTCTCGAAAACAAAATGCATATGACTGATTTGTCTGGTCTGAATTTTTGCTTTGTTTTCTCTCTCTAGGCCTTCTGACGGAGGTGCAGTGCCAATCCAAACGGCTGAGGAAAGGAGGGAAAAGCAGAGGACAAGATGAGGACAACACAGACAGTAGGAGGGTCAGCTCGACCAGCAGATTACCTGGACAGGTGTGCTGCTCTCACAGACACGAGACACACAACACACTATATCAAGGAGGGTGCTGCCGTGTATGGCACGGCATTATTATCACACGTATACATCCGCCAAATGTAAGACGATTTTTATTTTAAATAAATGTTTATATTGTGTGTTGATACTGGTAACTCTCATTTTCATCAGGGTGTGTCTGACAGTTTAACCCGAGAACAGAAGTACATTGTGGACAGGCTGGTGGAGGCCCATCGACTGTACAGAGCACAGAATTGCACCCACGACAGGGTAGGTCATATTGTGGAAACCTTATTTGCTATCCGACAAGTAAATTAACATTTTTCATGCTGTCCTATAAAATCTTTCTACAAAGAGTTTGGTCTAAATCAGCTCTATATGAAAAGTGCCTCCTTATGATTTGACGCTGTATGAATACAATTTGATTTGTTGATTTCTTGTGTCTGCGTGGTCAGTTGTTTGAGTGGCCATATGCAGAAGAAGGGGACGGCCAGTGTGATGTTGTTTCACCCCACCTGCAAAGACTGCTGCAGTTTGCCAGGACAGTGCCAGGTAAGGGGAGGGAGGCATGACCCTTTTATAGGGCTGCTGTGTTTCCCTGAGAAGAAAATATTGTCTACGAGATGTTTTTTACTTCAAAAAAATGACTAGATATCTCTTAAAATACGCTAAAGAATACAAATTTTTCACTCAAGAGTTCTGAAAAATAAGCTTGTTCCTGTTAATCTCAATGAATACTGTGAACATACATCTACTGATGCATCTGGACACATCATCAGTGATATTCCTGGAATTGTTGGGTGTTTCGGGTCTTTCAACGTCATACACCCTCCTCCAGCTGACCCAGCCGGCCTGTCAGGCCCAAGTTTGTGTCCAGACTGTTCACTTCTGAGCTCCAGTCATGTTGAGGCCTTCTCTGCAGCTTCTGTGGTCCTGCAGACGGCTCTCCTTTTCCTCTCTCCTACGCAGTCCAAAATTGCTGAAGGCTCTGGTTAGGAAACCCAACTTCCACTCTCCATTTAGCTTGCTGACAGATGCTGGCCAGTCCTGTGTACTTGGAGAGCTTCCTTTCAAGGGCTTCTTCCCTGTGCTCTTCCCCAGAGACTGTCTGCTCCAGCAGCACAGCTTGTTTTGTTGACTCAGACACAAGAACACGGTCCGGTCACAGTGTGGGGGCTGCAATGTGACCAGGGAACACGACAAAACACAACAACAAATCAGAGAACACGGTGACAAAACAATAACAACAGAAGAGGTAGGACTGGATGAAGTCGTTGGTCTGTCTGTTGGACTGGAAGGGAGGTTGCTTTGATGGTGGACAGAGAAAATTGGCCACGATGTGTAACTTCAATTGTGGACAAGAATTGGAGGGGAAGTCTTGGCCAAACTTTTATAGCATGTGTATCCAGGTCAAAAGTTCAAAACCAGTACTGTTATCCAATCAGCAACAATTCATGCGCTTGCAGGTATCTACCTTTTCTTGTGTGTTTATGCTGTTGAATTTTCTGTTTTGTCATTGTGTTTGGTGATTTGCACTTCAGGGCCAGCGTAGGTTCCTACCGTATGGGATTCCAGGATACATGAAGATAGTACATATAAATATGAAACACTGATTATTCTCATTTGGTTTCAAATTCAACTTCGTTTTTGATCAATTATATAAAAAAAAATCCACTTTGGCTAAAAACTATACAATAAATAGAGAAATTCTGTACAATGCGCTGAAGTTATTTGTTTTTTGTCACAGCCATGGTTTTGAATTGAAATTGGAAAAAGCAGTGAACTGTTATGTTGTTCGACAGGTTTTGACCTCCTGGAGTTCTCAGATCAAAGCTCTCTCCTGTCCGTCTCCTCACTGGAGGTCTTGTTTCTACTCTCAGCTCAGCAGTTCTCCAATAACCCAAACAGCACCAGTCCAGGTAAATAAGCCACTAATAAGACATCCCTTTCATTTCTTTAATTGAAAAGTGATGGAAGTTGTTTTCTGTTGTCAGCCCTCCAGGTTTTTAGTATGTCAACTCACATCTGGCTGAGAAATGTAGAGTCAAAAGAGAACATCCATAATTCAACATTAGTCAGTTCAGGTGTGTCCAGAAACACACTTTTTTTTTTTGTCTCTCCAAAAAAAATGACACAAATGAACATGGTGTTTCCCATTTGCTCATGTGGACAGGAAGCAACGAGGATTTCTTCGGGTCGGTGTTCAACTTCTTCCACAGCATGAAAACACTGCAGGTGACGGAGGCCGAGTACAGCCTGCTCACTGCCACTGCACTGCTGTGCTCAGGTCAGACCTGCCCCAGGCACTCTCTTTTTTTGTGGAAGTTTGTGGAGATTTGAAATAATCCAATCAGCTGTTGAAGCCTTGAAGCACTCCATTGAAGTGTAAATAATCAGTAAAAACCTATCTGAACTCCTTAGCAGTTTGTGATAGTGAAATAACACTTGAATGATTCACTCAGGATGTCAGAGCTTTGACTCTACTGTTCTCAGAAGGTTTGAAAGCTGTCATATAATGGCTGTTTGACAGGTTCAATATTTGGAAATATTGAAAAAGTAACAGATCTTGTGTGTGTCCCTGCAGACAGGGCATCCCTGCAGGCTGCCAGCTGTGTTGAGAAAATGCAGGAGCTGGTCCTCGACCTGCTGTCCAGGGTGTGTGGGGCCCAGGCTGGAGCTGCACGGGGGGGACCACAGCGCTTCGGTCACCTGCTAGGGAGACTGACAGAGCTCCGAACCCTCCATCACAATTATCTCCTCCTGACCAGACAACAGCCTGGACCCTGACTGTCATCTCTGAGATGAAAAATGGAGCAAAAACTGTCTTGGAGAATGTAACATCCACGATATTGATCAACAGGAATTCACTTCTTTTTGAAAAACTGACACAAATTTTCCAGCATTTTTGTAGCCGACTTGATTGATAATTGAATATTAGCTCCTGATGGAATGGACATGCTCATGGAGTGCTATGTTTGTAGGCTGTTTTTTTTATTAGCTTTTTTCACTGCTGTTAATAGCACACAAAGTTCTTTTTACGATGCTGAATAGTGTTTGAATGAAACAGGGATGCTGTTAACTCGAGCTCTTCAGGGACCAAAATTATTTCACATTGTCACTTCTGATCACTTTCGAGTATTAAAAAAAAACAACCCAAAAACACCAAAACAGCAGTTAAGTATCCCAAAAATGTTTTAATAGACCATTTATTTCCCAAAATGGGGAAATACTGGTTCAGACAAAATATTTGGTAAGCAGGTAAAATATGCAGGTAGTACAAGCTTATAAAGGTGTATTTTTCCATTTGATAAAATGGGGCTCTTCACAATAAATAGAATCTTGTTGGGGTCAACAGTGAGTAATGGTGATTGGCCTCAAGTCAAACAATCAACTTCCAACCAAACTTGATTTCATCTGTTAAAATGTGGGCTGCATGATTTTAGAACCTCACTCCATTTCTTTTAAATAAAATTTCATCCTCAACTTTAACCAATATAGCTTTATTTCTATAGTTCTGTCTTCCATAAATAAATTATTTCTCTCTGTATCAAAAAGAGAATTCAAAAATAAAGAACGGCTCATTGTGATGTATGCTCTGAATGTACACACACACAGCACAATGAAATTACATCAGAGACAACCTTAGTACACTGCAGCAAGTCAGGAATTATTTTATCTCCACAAATATACACAGCCTCGTTTTCCCCCATCTGGGTTGATTGAAATACGCATTTTAAAAACAGCAACATTAAATTAAATTGGGTTTGATAATACACATACATATGTACACAAAGTGTGCCTTTATAATATACAAGTGTCTTTGTAAAAGAAAATTTAAAAATGTAAAAAGCTATTGTATAAAAGATGGCAGTGATCCATTCATTCGTCTTCTGTGGTTTATATAAATGGCAAATCTCTTTTCTGACAATTTACTTCCTTGGCAGTAGCATTAAACAAAATAGAGGGGAGTTTTGCATTTGATCCAGACACATTGCCTCAACGCATCCAAGAGGAGTGAGCAGATACCTCAATACGCTCCTTTCCTTAAGGGATGTAATCCTGACTGAGCCCTGAAATGTGCAACCTTACGATACCTTAATCCTCAGCCTCGACAGCATGAAGGCAAACACCACCACTCTGGATGTCAGATACTAGTGGTTTGGAAATGAAATACAGATTCTGCTGCCATGGCAACGTCTTTATACCACAGTGTGAATGTGCCCCGGTAAGGACCTCCTCATCTGTTGTTTCAAGACTAGAGAGAAATACATAGTGGCAATCTGCGGGCGCATATATGGCTCATGGTTGTCCTCTACAGGAAGTTAGAGGCCACAAAACCGTGGTTGTGACTGACTCGGCTCTGGTGGATCATGGCACGGTCATACGCCACCTGAACAGACTTGCGGATGCTGGACTTGCGGCCCTCCATTATGCGCAGCTTGTCTGCTGTGTCATCTATACCCAAGAGTGTCACCTTTTCTCGTGGAAGCCACTGCCTACAGCATCATAGAGACAGATTTAATTCATCTTCCAACACTTTCGCGAGTTGGTCGGGTAGTTACTGTGGCAACTGTGTCAATTAATTTTTGTTATGATTGCACAAATTTGAAACTCACCATGTTCGTTTGTTGTCAAAGAAAAGCACCAGGTAGAGCCTCTCATTGGTCTCCTCCTGTCTCTGCTCCCCCAGACGGAGGACGTCTTTGGGTGGGACAGGGATGGGGACCCCGTTATGAAGCAGGCCCTCCTCAGGCATCTCTGGGTCAATGATCTGGAACAAACATTGTGAGTATAGATGGTACTTTCTCACCCTAGGATTTCCCTTTAAATATTAAAAATGTTTAAACTATGATTTGGTGGAAAGTGCCTATTCAGAAAGCAACACCATCCATGTTAGATGGAGAGATGAAATAAGGGATTACCAGAGCAGGATAGGAAGGATATCCACGACATTTGGCCCAAACCAGATCTAGAGGCTCCAGCTCAGTCTCATCCTCAGATGTTTGGCTACCGTTCCCTAAAAGACAGCAGAAGACTTAAGTTTGTTGACTTGCATTCTGCACTACCATGAATCCTATGCCAACGCCGTTTGAAAACAGTATTTTGATTGTCTGCATCCAGAGAGGGCCTATGTCTGCATGAATAGATAATGAAGAGGGCAAGAAATGTGTCATGACAAAAAATGCAATTTATATAGCAGATTGATGGTGATGCTGTAGCAAACAATAAATTACAATTTCCTTTGCTATAAGAGAGACATACCAGTGTAATCAGAGTCTCCATTGACTATCTCCATGAAGGGAACTTTGGAAAGAGCTGGTTTCCCCAGGCTTCGTTTGGGAGGCGAACTGCTGTGAGACAGCATGTTGTCTTGTTAGTGGATCATAAATTGTTAATAAAAACAGACAAGTAACGAGAAAGGACATATCATGTCTTACATCTCTTTGTGGAGGACAGGACAAGGGCTGTACTCAGTGTCAGATCCACTGTCTTTGTGCTTGTTGTAGCCGTTGGTGAGTCCTGAAAGCAAATGAGAAAACTGCCAGTTGAGTTGAATAACAAAGATTAGAATGAAAATGATCGTGGAAAGAGGTATTTGAAGCCAATAATAAATTAGCCTCTCAGTCGCAACGGGTTGGACTAATTTGACCATGACTGCGGAAGTTAATTGATTAGGTGGTCTGCCAAAATGGCCCAAGATGCATTTGTGCTCACACTGCTATGGCCACATGTGACACAGATCACTTCTAAACATGGTCTGTGTGATTGGATTGAATAAGCCATGGGACTGCAGAAAATCATTCATAATTTTTGGAATGTCATTACGAATAAGCTTCATTGAAAAGGAGATGGTGTAACATAATCATCAACAATGGGCAAATTAATTAAAGCCACAGAGTATAGACAGAAAGGAGGAGGGGAGGGAGCTGATTAATAATATGGACAAAAGGATCCTAAATGTCTTTGGGGTACACACTGTACACGTGTATTTAGAGCTCAACAACCAGTCTGTCTCATGATATTTAAAAAAATATGTAATAAATAAAAATGGGTGATAAGTTAATAATGTGTTTTCAAAAGAAGGGATGACACATCAAGATTGTAGCTAAATATCAGCTAAATAACAACACTCCTGCAACTTATGCATTCCTCATCTTTTACATCTTGATTAACACCTACAGTGCAAGTAGTAGTGAACTTGTGATGACCTTAAGCTTGGAGTAGTGTCTAATGTCAGTAAATAGTAAACCTACTCACCACTTTCCAGTGTATGAGTTGGTGTCCTCTCTAGCTCCCCATCTGAGCGTGTTTCTCGACTCGAGGTCCAATTTTCATTAAGGGGGGGAGGACCTGGGCTTTTTTGTGGGGTCTTGGATGGTGTGGACAAAGGTGTGGAGGAGGGGGTGCTGGCTGTGGAGTTGGGTGCTGTTGGGGCGTTGCCTGAATTCTCCTCCTGTGGCCCCTTTCCGTTTAGTAAAGGATTGTCTTTGTCTCTGAACAGCTTTGCTCCATTTTTTGCTTTTTTGAATAACACAGAGGTCCGTCGTCCGACTCCCCCCGTGGTGGGCCGTGGCGGGGCGCTAAGCTCTGGGATACCATTGGCCACTGCCTGCCCTTCACTGTGCAAACTGGAAGGCAATGACGCTGGCCGCTCCTGCGATTTAGTGCAATTAATGTTCTCTGCTGTGCTGTCTGAAAAGTCACTGTCCATCTTTAGGCGTTTGCAGGGCCAGCTGGATAACCGGGCATCCCTTGTGATTGGCCGCAGGGTGGGAGGCTCCAGGGGTGCATCTCCCTGTCGTGGAGGAGGAGCTGGCTCTGTAGGTTCCAGTGTGGGCGGTGAAGCAGATTTGAGTTCTTCTGGAAAATAAGAGGAGAAAAATGAAATTCCATTTCACTCTGCACTTATTTCAAATGAATGTCCACTTAGTATGTAGTGTGATGTGGCGGTATAGTATTCACACTGGAAAATTGTGTCACTTCATAATGATTAACATTTTATTCTAAGAGTCTAACCACATTCCAAAGGGAGTTGAGGTAGTCTGTAAATATGGAGGACCTTGTCAAGACGAGTGAATAAATAACGTTGCTCTCACAACTGTACACCAGCAACATGGTAACATGGCGGCATTTTATGACTTCATTTTATGGCATTTTATGACTGACACAAATCACAGTGGCTGCCCTCCTCAGTGGCCTTACGGTGACAAGACTGTTTGACTAGGCTAGCCTGCAGTTCGTGGGATGACATGGCATGACTGTACGTGGCCAATGGAGAGTGGTGAGTCCATGAGAGTGATGTATAAAAGAGGTGCAGACATAGAGTGCACTGGGAGAGAGGAGTTGTGAGGCAGCCATGGCTAACGAGACTCTGTGGGCCCCTACTTACTAGACTGGAGACAGTGGGGTGGTTGGGGTTGGTGCGTGGGGGGGACCCTGGCTCAATTACCTGAGGACAATGTTCCGTTAGCTCATGTTCATAACTGGTCTCATTGAAAAAAGTGGCTTTAAAAAAAAAAAAAAAAAAAAAAAAAAAAAAAGTACTTGCATTGGAAATTTCATTATCTCAAAACCTCAGTCCTTTACATCACCCACCTTTGTCCGAAGACGAAAGGCTGTTATCTGCCTTGGTGTCTTTGTCATCGAGTTCATCATCGTCATCATCATCGTCCTCGTCTTCTTTCAGATGTCCGTTGTGGAGGCTGTGACGGGGATGTTGGCCCTGTCTGTAGCGGATGCTGTTGATCTCACGGCGAAGTAGGCGAATGCGACGGGTTCGGGCACCACTGCATCGCATAGAGGTGACAAAGTCCAGCTTTTCTAAGAGCTCTTTCAGCTGTTCCTCCACAGTCATATGAAGCCGGTTGTCTGGGTCAAGGACACTGTCAACTGGACACAAGAGAAAGCATGCAGGTTCCATGAAATACAAGAAATACACTCACCGGCCACTTTATTAGGTACACCTGTCCAACTGCTCGTTAACACTTAATTTCTAATCAGCCAATCACATGGCGGCAACTCAGTGCATTTAGGCATGTAGACATGGTCAAGACAATCTCCTGCAGTTCAAACCGAGCATCAGTATGGGGAAGAAAGGTGATTTGAGTGACTTTGAACGTGGCATGGTTGTTGGTGCCAGAAGGGCTGGTCTGAGTATTTCAGAAACTGCTGATCTACTGGGATTTTCACGCACAACCATCTCTAGGGTTTACAGAGAATGGTCCGAAAAAGAAAAAATATCCAGTGACCGGCAGTTCTGTGGGCGGAAATGCCTTGTTGATGCCAGAGGTCAGAGGAGAATGGCCAGACTGGTTCGAGCTGATAGAAAGGCAACAGTGACTCAAATAACCACCCGTTACAACCAAGGTAGGCAGAAGAGCATCTCTGAACGCACAGTACGTCGAACTTTGAGGCAGATGGGCTACAGCAGCAGGAGACCACACCGGGTGCCACTCCTTTCAGCTAAGAACAGGTAACTGAGGCTACAATTTGCACAAGCTCATCGAAATTGGACAATAGAAGATTGGAAAAACGTTGCCTGGTCTGATGAGTCTCGATTTCTGCTGCGACATTCGGATGGTAGGGTCAGAATTTGGCGTCAACAACATGAAAGCATGGATCCATCCTGCCTTGTATCAATGGTTCAGGCTGGTGGTGGTGGTGTAATGGTGTGGGGAATATTTTCTTGGCACTCTTTGGGCCCCTTGGTACCAATTGAGCATTGTTGCAACACCACAGCCTACCTGAGTATTGTTGCTAACCATGTCCATCCCTTTATGACCACAATGTACCCAACTTCTGATGGCTACTTTCAGCAGGATAATGTGCCATGTCATAAAGCTGGAATCATCTCAGACTGGTTTCTTGAACATGACAATGAGTTCACTGTACTCAAATGGCCTCCACAGTCACCAGATCTCAATCCAATAGAGCATCTTTGGGAGGTGGTGGAACGGGAGATTCGCATCACGGATGTGCAGCCGACAACTGCAGCAACTGTGTGATGCCATCATGTCAATATGGACCAAACTCTCTGAGGAATGCTTCCAGCACCTTGTTGAATCTATGCCACGAAGAATTGAGGCAGTTCTGAAGGCAAAAGGGGGTCCAACCCGTTACTAGCATGGTGTACCTAATAAAGTGGCCGGTGAGTGTATGGATTCAATATAATACAAGTTCTTTTGATTAGCTGATACTAGGTGATGAGGAGAAGTATAAATCTATATCCTTTCCGTGCTGCTGCTTCTTCCATCAGACTAGCCATAAATGAACTCACTACTTCATCCTGAGGAAAATGTTGCAAATGAAAAGAGACTCAAATCATTTGTGTCAATGTTTTAAATGTAGGTACGAGACTGAAGATAGGGCACTTATCTCAAACTACAAATTTGCATCTGCAGAATGTCCAAAACTGCAACAGTTATCAAATCTATGACTCAAAAATATACATGCACATACAGACAACAACCTTGAATATCAGTCGTGGGACAGTGTCCTCTTACTAGACACAACCATACATTCACATTTTGTCTCAAGCATAATTGCCATGACTTACCATCCTCCCAGGTGCAGCTGTAAAAATCTCTTTTTTGTGGTGACTCTAGGAGGTGCATGCCAGTGTCCAGGTCCAGACCAGTGTTGGTGGCTTGTCGTTGTGCATGGCGCAGTACAGCCCCACCTAATTCCCGAAGACGTAGCGCTGCCCGGTGGAAGACAGTGTCCTTGGCATTGTAGAGGAGGCAGTTGGATATCATAAGGTTGAAGTCAGCCTCCAGGTCAGCCACTGACCGGTAAGCATGACTCTCCAACTTTGTGCGTATGGTGAAAAAGTCCATTGGCTGGCTGATGAACTCCAGGTAATCGGGGACCTGAGGACAAAACATAACTCCAAACATTAAATGACCAAAAAGGTTACATATTTAGTTTAATCTTTGTGCAGTTCCGATAGCTTTCTTTAAAAATCTTTATAACAAGTTCTGAAGAGCTCTGAATTTGCTCCTTGTCTTATTTGCACTCTTAACAACCTCATTAGTATATCCATGCAAAAATAACAAAATTGGGAATGAATTATGAGGAATAAAATGCCACTGGGCCTTCCAACTTGAAGTCTATAAAAGCCTCTGATGTCAGTATAGTGACCGTGAAATGTCTGACCTCCTTGATGTTGACTGGCTGTGCAAAGATCTGGGCTGCGTCCTTTTCCTGTAGCTGGTCCACAGTGGATCGAAGCAGAACTAGCATTGGGGTCAACTGCATCTCCAGAGTTGCCTGGTGAATCTTGACCTGGATTAGACAGACAACGTACAAGTGATGTCAATATGTATGACTGAGAACTCCACGCACAGATCCAGAGAGAGACGAGGCAAAGTGAAGTATCAATTTAGGAAGTGCAGTCCCATATTGGGCTTATTTATAGCAACATGACAACAATTAATGAAATAACAAAATCTGAAATCCCCATCTGACTAGATTCTCACACACACACACACACACACACACACACACACACACACACACACATTTTTGTTAAACAAACAAAAAACACAACACCTTTATGCTCTCAAAAATGTGTAAATTGTGAATTAATAACCTGAGTAGCAAATATAGTTACTGGCATCTGAAATCTTGTTACCTGTTCCCGTTTGAGTTTCTCCCTCTTGCGAATGAGCTCCACCAGCAGCCTGGCTTTTTCAAGGTCATGCCGAAGCTTCTGCCAATATCTCAGTGCCTCTCTTGCTGCAGAAACTTTCTCATCGACCTCAGGCTGCAATGTAAAAAATGTTTTAGGGTTTATTGTACAGAATGATATCACACACACACACACAAAAAAAATCCACCATACAGACTCAGCTCCCCTGTCTCACTGACATATGCAGGGCCTGATGCCTGCAGTGACTCACAACCATAATTAAAGACTCCTCCCACCCAAGCAACCACTTGTTCACCCTTCTGCCATTAAGGAGACACTCAACTAGTTTTTGACCATGTGCAATAAGAGAACTCAAATCTAACAAATAGCACTGTGCAATAGACAGCTATTAATGCTGCCAAAAGTCTGACCTATTGTTTGCTGTTGTTGTTAAAATGTTTTGTTTGTGTCCTTTTCATTTTTTAATCTGCATTTTCATTCTTGTAACCACAAGGAGTTTGATAGTACAATCTGTGCAATGACTATAGAGGCTTGAATTGAAATTATCATAAGAGGAGAAAATCAGTCACAGATTGTCATGGTCTGTGACTGATCCCTTCCCTGACCTGTTCAGTGTTCCTTTGGGATTGGACGTTACAGTGCAAACGCCGGACCAGTGGCACACCGTTCCTTGACTGGCGCTTCAGTAACCAGTAGCTATGCAGCCTCTGCATGAACTGGCTTTTCTTCTGGAAGATGATACCTTTGCAGATGATATTCAGCCTGTACAAATGAGATAGTCTGTACTGTAAACAAATTTAATGTCTGACAAAACCCATCTTGGTCACAAACATTTGAAACAACATCAATATAGGTAAAACAAATACAAGAAAATCTAACCTGCTTGTGGGTATCTGCGGCACTGCATCTTTCGGTGAAGCAGTGAGTCGCGCTGTTGATTCTGTGGTCTTCTTCCCTTTCTTTTTATCCGTTTTGCCGTCATAAGATTTTCTGCCCTTTTTTGGTGTAGTTGGCCCCTCCGTGTAGGCACTCCGTCCTCTACTAGCCCTTCCTCTGCTGCCCACCACCCTTCCTTCATTCTCCTCATCTGATACAGTTTCTTGTCCCAGTGGTGAATGGACCTCACAGAATGCTGTCTTCTTAACGGAGAACATGGTTCCATTGACATTTGTCTCTCGCACAGGATCGATCTTCATAAACAGGCCAGCACGCTGAGCACATGTGACATGAAATGCAGTGTAACAGTTGGCCTTGTGGCACTGAATTGATGCTCCACGGCCCTTCTGCTTGCACAAGTAGCAAGTCAGCTTCCAGCGTGCTGGGGGAATGTTATCGACCCCTTCTACTGGTTCCAGAAACACTGTATTGGCAAAACAGACTTCAGGAATCCAGATGGCGCAGACCACATGTGCCCATTGGCCATCACTTGTTTGTTTGAAGGCGCCCCCACGGTTTGGACAGAGAACACAGTCAACAGGTTTCTGAGGGGACTGGAGGCAGCAGCGACATAGCCACTGGCCCTCTGGGATATAGGGCACTCCATAGCACTCCTGGTGCACAGCCAGGTTGCAGGAGTCACAGAAGAGGATGACGTTACTGTTGAGACACTCATCATCCAGGCACACACAGCAGAAGGCATCATCGTCAACAGTGCTCTGTGAGGGCGCCCGGCTGCGGGCTTCCCTGTACGCTTCCTCTTCTAATTTGTCCACCAGCAGCTCAAAAGTGTCTTGTGAGATAGCCGAGTAACCCTCTGACATTCGTCCAGCATTGACCATCTCCAGCCATGCGTTATCCTCTTCATCCATGTCGTATTCTGCCTCACCTTCCTGCTCTTCAGCTGAACGTTCGATGTAACGGTAATATGCTGTAGGCAGAGGAGGTGCCTCGATAGGCGTAAAGGTTTCCAGCACACGAAACTTAGGCTCAGGGAGGGCCATGTGGTGATGGTGTGTTGTATGTAACTTTTCAGGTGTGTGTTGGTGAGAACTGGGACAGTGGTTCTTGGAAGGAGGTGGTGACTTGATAGGGGGACATTTGGTGTCTTTTCTGCGGCCTCGAGGTGTGACTGCTTTGCGAACTGTTTGGGCACTGCTGGTGGGAGATGACTGCTCGCTGTTCTCCTTGTTGCTGTTACATTCACTGATGTCCTGAGCCATCATCTCATCTTCAGTGATTACCTCCAAGGGATCCAGAATAGAAATGCGATGAAGCCTGCCATCGAGTTCCACCTCCACCACCTTCTGGGCCTGTGCATAGGTCAGTGTTTCTCTGCTTGGAGATGCTTTAAGGCTGTAAGGCGAGGGAGATCGCTGACGGGGACCCCCACGCCCAGTAACTACCCCATTGGACTTCTTAAGATCTCCTCCCCCTCCGGCCACCTGGCCTTTTCGACGTGGCTTCCTCATGGGCCACTGATTACGATTTCCCTCCTGATGGTTAAAAAAAATTTTAAAATAATAATATGAGAAGTTTTTAGGTGTCAGGCAGTAACACACACACACACACACACACACATATATATTTATATATATTTAGAGAGAGAGGTGAAAATGCAACAATTAAACTTAGCATTGTAATGCTTCAGAGATAATTACAAACAAAACAAAACAAACATGTCTTGTTAGCAATTCTCCTTTTTCTCTGAACCAGCTTGAGGGACGTGAGTATTATATTTGATTGATTGCAGCTGGCAGGCTGCCGGGGTGTTGGTGCTGTGAGTGGGCAACACAGACTAAGTACACGAACTAGACTGTAGCCTACATGTCATACACAGACAGTGTGCGCTTTGGCAGCCAAAGAAAAAGCAGCAACTAACCGGATCAACGTGACATTAGCAGGTAAGTTTACAGATACGGGGCAATCCATCGATTTAATACCGAACGGAGTGATGTCTTTAAATAAACGCTTTGGATTCCCATCTGACGGTATTTATTCTCCGCAATTTAACCTATTTAAATTCACCCATGTACGGATTATATAACACGCTGCCTTGCCAATAAACATTTATCCTGCAAGGCAATCACCTGCACCGAAAACATTCCGCCACACACCTCAGCTCACACCGGCCTTCCTCTGTGACAGTAACTACATGCATCGACCAGTGTACCGCCGGCAAAGCGGCTGGTGGCTACTTTTCATTCGTCTGAACACGCCGGGAATAAAGAAAATGTGTTCACAGATTATTCTCGACTTTATCTCATTTACTGTCGGGAACAACTATCGCTAACCACAACACAGCCGGCGCAGCCAATCAGCCTTCAGGAAAATCGGACTGATCGTCGCCGCAGCCAATCAGCTTCAGGGATACAGCAGCCTCAGCAGATCAGTGTCCTTATTTCGAGAGTAAAATGTCAGCCATATTTACAGTTTAAAAACACTGTTAAAAGCTCTTCTACTGTTCAAAACTCCCATCCTTCATACGATATCGACACCGCTCATCGCCTAGTAAATTCGGTTTTTAGAAATGCGAAATATTTCGACGGCATCACGCTACTTTACCAAAAAGTACACAGACCAGTAAATATATCAGATAGCTAGCCTGCTAATTTAACAGATTGACAGTAGAAACGTTAGCTGTTTTGTTTTTGTTTCCAGTTTTTTTTTTTTTTTTTAAACGTTGACATGGCGCAAAACAACTTTATCTGTGGTAGTTAAAACTGTGTTCAAAGTTCGCAGGTAGTCGATCGTGAAGGCAGAGAAGGAGGTAAATCTTACCTATTATTGCAACTGACTGGCACACGGTAGCTCGGCAACCGGCAGTCTAAAGCCGCCTTTACAGTAATGGTTTCCCGGCCAGCCGCCTAACTTGCTGTACTCTTGAAGCTAACGGCTATCGTTAGCCTGCCACAGTTTGCTGGTACAGCCGGTATGCCTCGCTGTCTTAAAACGCCTCCGTTTCCTCGCAGCACAGCATTTTTGGGAGGCGAGAAATCTATCCCAGAGATCTACCGAGGCCAAGAGTGGTGCATCTGCATTTATAAAATCAGAAAGAGCTTATTGTCCAGCCAATTTTATGAGAAGGAGGAACACTAGCCTTCGGCTAGCTGGCTAGCTATTTGGAGACTAGAGTAAGTTCTGAATCAATAATAGCCAAAATAAGGACATTGAACTTCCGGGTGCGCCTTTCAAACTAAAGCTCTTGTTCTGCATCAGAGCAAATGTAATCAACTGAAACTGATTTCAAATGAAAGCTATTTCTCGCCAGCACGGCCTTAAAGATAACTCAACTATCAATTTATTCACTATTTCAAATAGCTTTCAATCCAATTTGCCTGTGAGATGATTTGGATAACTTTCTGTCTTCCAGCTGTAATGTCTTCTGGTGGTGTTCACCCTTTCTTACACTCATCATTGAACTTATACCATCAAAACGCCTTCAGCATTCTCAACTGTCAGTTGTGATTCGATAAAATGCTCGTTTGAGTCAAATGCAGCTAATTTTCTCGTTGGGATGCCTTGTTGAAATTATATATTTAAAAAATAACGTATTTTTTTTTAAATTGATCTTAAATTTTACAACTCGATAGTTAAAAAAAAAGGCTTGATTAAGCCATTCTTTTTATTGTGTGCATGTTATTTTCATGGCCTAATATCCCACTTCCGCTTTTGTGATCTTGTCTGGGCTACCTTGATGACAGAAGTTGATACAAGTTTAGCCCGCCCTCCTGACGTCACCGCGCCATGATTTTCGCGCGCAAGCCATTTAACAGGCTCAGCAGCAGATCAGTCTGTGTTGACCTTATTAACAGCTTTATTGTTTCTAAATATGTAGTTTCGGTGCAGTGATATGAACTATATTTAAACGATTTTCTCCAGAGTGGTGCATTAGGAAGTCTGACTGCTGTCCCATGTACACAAAATATGAGCAGATAGGAGGCTCTTGGATCATGTTTATTCTATTCATTTTCATGCATGAACACACTCACCTCCTTTGGGAATAAAAGTGACGGTCAAAAATCACATTTTAACGTATATCAGTGTTCACTCTGATTGGCGGTAAGATGTCAAGATCCCCTTTCAGACGAATAATATAATGAAATACACAGAATAAAATAACCAAATTAATGTCCTCTGACAATATCACACACCATACAGCAGCCTCTAAAAGTGCCAGTCCACTCAAATCTACAATGAAAAGTTTCTAAGGAGCGAAAAGACCCACAAGGAATGGGCTTCAAGTTGTGTGCAAGTGTGTTAATTTATTTTATACACACACACACAAGTTGTGTATGGCATGGCAGCCATTAGTTAAGTAAGAGTAACCCTTGGTAAAAGAAATGTATGTAAAATTACATTAGTTGCTTTGGCATCATACTCTGCCATGGTCACAAATTCCAAGAGACACCAGTGACATACTGCACATGCACATTGAAACTACTGTTCTTCTGGGGTACACTTACTGGTCAGGGGTTCATTGACAAAAAACCCTAAAAAATTTACCAAAACACCTTGGCTGTTTATCAACATAGAGAGATATTATTGTCACCACAAGGCTGGGCAGCCATTCAAAAAATAAACTCATCATACGTCTAATTGTTTAATCAGAAAAAAAAAATGAAGTAAATATGACAGGGTCATCTGGTCACAATAAAATTTTAAAGACAAGTCACTGACAGGCAATGTGTAATGCAAAGCAATCTTCATTCATTCATCTTCTACCGCTTATCTGTTTATGGTTCACAGGGGTTGCTGGAGCCAATCCCAGTTTACACTGGGCAATGAGTGGGGTCACCCTGGACAGGTCACGGTGCCAACACACAGAGACCGAGACAAACAACCACTCACACACAATTTAGAATCACCACTTAACCTAAACATGCATGTTTTTGGATGATGGGAGGAAACCCACACAAACACAGGGAGAACACGCAAACTCCACACAGATAGGCCCCTGGCCCAGGAACCGAATCCCTGACCTTCTTATCATTGGGCAACAGCGCAAACCAATATGCCACCGTACTGCCCCGCAAAGCACTTAAAAACACCAACAACAAAAAATAAAACATTTAAAGTTTAAAAATAATCATTCTTCTGAACGCTGATTCAAAATCTAAACATCTCCAGGCAAGAAGAAACAGAGTGATTTCACGGTTAGAATGTACAAGGGCACGGTTGGCTGTATTCTGTGCTTGTCTCGATGTTCTGACATTCATCAGGTCATGGAGACATAGTCAGGGTGTTTTTCCTCTTGGAGTCCCGCCGTGGGAATGGCACAAAGCTTTTCACTTCTTTGAAACATAACCCTGTGGGCAAAAGGGGAAAACTATTTGTTTTCTGCATATACGTCATGTCGACAAAAATGTAAAGAAAAGACGAGCCAGCCATGGCATATTGCATGTTGTTTCAACAGTAACAAAAGCCCTGTGACAAAATGTTTGCAGAGTTGTAAAGCATTTAACATGGTAAACACTTAAGAAGAATATGTCAATTTTGTGCATTAAAAAATGCGATAGACTATTCCACTTTTTACTGATTTTAACTCTGGTGATATCTTTAAAATGAATGATTTTTTATTCTTCTTCTCTTACGCTTCCACTCATCAAGGGATAATGTGGCATTGTCATGGCTGTCATCATAGGCCTCTGGCTCAGGAAAGTCGTCTGGGTCCCTAAGGCTGTCGAAGTATGGGTGCTCCAGAGCCAACTCTGCAGTGGGTCTCTCATCTCCATCTAAAACCAGCATCTTCTCCAGCAGATCAATACCTGCAAATGGCCAGTGGCACAAATTAGTACATTCTAAATGACCATAAAATCATTAAATGGTAGATATCAATGAATGTAAAAATACTTTGACATTAGCTATATGGCCCATTGCAGACGCTTTCTGGAAGACATGCTGTCATAAATCAGTGGATTCCCAAAGACACAAAAAGAGATTTTCTCCTGTTTTTCCTTGACACAGATCATTAGAATCTGTGAGTGGAAGAGCTAAAATGTCCATTGTGCAGGGCTAGTAATAGGGGTGTCACATTCAGGAAGAGAAAGGAGCGAAACGGACATAAAATTACTACGACAACAAACAAAAGGATTGTAATTGTGCCGAGTCTGTCTGTACAATAAAAGGAAAAGATAAACATTTGTGCCAACCTGGCAGGAGGGGCAGCTCCTGTGGCTCAACTCACCGTGTGCACTTGCTCTGGTGAACAATGTTGAGAAGTCTTTTCTGGGATATCGCGGAAGAGCCTTAACATAACTTTTGGCCTGTTTTTATGGACAAAAACAGACACGTAAGCCAATCAGAACAACTCATACAAAATGACTCCAAAAACAGCATCCAAAACTAAGCTGTTAATGACCAAACTCCATCATATCTCAGAAAGCTCATAGTTCCTTATTGACCCAGGAGTGCACTTCCCTCTCTAGATGGAGGTTTACTTGTGGTTCTCAGAGTCTCCAAGAGTAAATCGGGAGGCAGATCTTTCAGCTATCAGGCTCCTCTTCTATGGAGCCAACTTCCAGTATCGGTCGGGGGAATGGACTCTGTCACAGCTTTTGCGATCAGGCTTAATACCTTTATGACAAAGCCCATGGTTAAAAGTTTAAGGTTTAATTCCTCTTTTAGCTGTGCTGCTGTAGGCCTAGACTGCCGGGGTTTCCCAGAGGACCTCTCACTCTCTGCCTCTCTCCCCCTCATGCATGTGCATTACAACATCGCATGTTTCTAACTTGGTTTCTTCCCGTAGTCTTTTTTTTCGTCCAGCCTGTCCTCTTTCTTCCTGTCCCTGTCCTACAGGTGCTGAATCATCTCTACTCCATGTTGCTGCTGCAAGAGTTACAGAGGACACACAGCTCACCTCTGCTCATACACAAACACACAACTCACCTCTGCTCATACACTGACACACAGCTCATCTCTGCTCATACACAAACACACAGCTCACACTGCTCATACACTGACACACAGCTCATCTCTGCTCATACACAAACACACAGCTCACGCTGCTCATACACTGACACACAGCTCACCTCTGCTCATACACTGACACACAAGCAGACACACAGCTCACCTCTGCTCATACACTGACACAAACGCAGACACAACTCACCTCTGCTCATACATTGACACACACACAGACACAGCTCATGCTGCTCATACACTGACACACACGCAGACACATAGATCACCACCGCTCATACACTGCAGGCACACACACCTTTAGTTATCATTACACACTATTACTCACTTCCCATTGTAACCTCTTCTTCTCCCCTACTGCCAGTATTTACTTGTGCACATTTAGTGCTACCAGGTTTTCTCTATGTTTAAGTTTGTATTTTCCATGGCTTCTTCTGTCCTCCTGTTCTTGTTCTCTCTCCAGCCCTCTACCGAGTCTCTCTCTCCTCTCCTTCACACTTGCTCTCACTGTCTCTCACTGCTTCTCCACCGCTGCTATCATTCTTTAAAAAATCTTTACTTAACCTCACATATCTACACGTTTTGCTGTTAAAACCATAATTTTCCCTCTAGTGCCACCCTCAGGACAAAATTTAAAGTTTTGCTCTGACTACTAGTGAAGCTCAAATGTAGCAGTCTCCAAGACTGTTATTTCTATAGTATATAATGTGTTCATTAAGACTTCAGCCCTGTTATTAGCTGTCACAGCTAGTAACAGCAGGCTGGTATTCTCATCATGTGTGTATGTGTTCATCTGTCAGTGACAATCCTTTTTCTCTGTGATACTGTCACACCATGCAAATGTATAGTTGACATCAAAATAAATGCAGTAATAAAACATTGTTTGGGTCAGGAATTTAAAACTGATCATAGTCTAACTGTAGTTAGATTACATGACAACTGCATAGTCACAACATGTACGTCATATACAGTAACTTGTCCTACCTCTGGACTGTCCAGCTTCTGTATGAACTCTGTTCCAGGTACTCCAGTCACTTTCATGATCTGAGTCAACTGGTCCATGTCTGGTAGTAAAATTGTTAGAATCAAGGATGTAAAAATCTGAGATGGTCTGATGGTTTAATAAGCCTGTTTTCATAGAGAATCAGTGAAATTAAGGATTTCAGGCAGGTCCATTATACACAATAATAAAAGAAAATGAAAGCCATTTTCCATGCTATATATACCATACTATGAATTGGTAAACTGACAGATGTTGAGAAAAAACAACCTATGAATCAAAACTAAAATATACAGCAAAAACATAATGTAATACACCACTGGATGCTGTATGATGAGATAAATTGTATGTCATGTGTTGCATTGGTGTAACTGCTTTTTGTGTTGTTTTTTGCACCAGATATATAGTGCCCATGGTCAAATAAACCTGTCACTGTTGAAGAGAAGATGAAGAGGCTACAGATAAGATGAAGATGGAGATAGAGTATTAAAACCTGTAATCCTTCATATTTCCACTTCCATACATTCAAACTTTAGAATTTCACAGGCTTCAACGGTTATTGGGCAAAACAGATGAAAGGATACAGTCTTTTCCTTTGAAAAGAGTCTTTCCATTTATCATTTCTGCCATGATACAACCTACAGACCAGATGTCCACTAGAATAAACAGGAAAAAGCACATTAGTGAGAATTCAAGCAGAAAATCCACAAATAAGAGAGTTTTAAGTTTAGCTCAGTGGAGTAGAAAAGAGGAAGGTGGCATTTATATGCCAGAGCAAAGTTCCTAATCTCAACAGAAAGCAGAAAGCAGAATGTATTGTGCTGCTTTTGTTGAGAACACTTGAGTAATACACTAATATGAAAGGTATAAACTTGCCAATGTTTCTTTCTGTGCTACATCCAATCCTCTAGATGTTGTTTACAAAATTAAAAAAAACTCCTACAGAAACATAAATATTCAGTGCTAAGACTGAGTTGTCATTTATTTCTGAAACTAAACGATAATTTAGTCATAGCTGCATCAGGCCACTGTCAGACCCATCTGTGTCAACTTCCAACAGATTAAAGGGAAACAGATTTACTCTCAAACTGACACCCATGCAACTTCAAACAGGCTTCATGCACCAGCAACAGGATTATGATAAAAACTGCTGACCCATAAAGCCCACACAAAAGCCACAGTAAAAAGACAGAAATTCCCTTTTGTGGGTTTGGGATCTTTTCACATGACAAACAGTTGCAGTGAGACAACAGTGAGGATGCAGGTTAAGAATATGTTAACAGCTACGATTGTCTTGCCAGTCTGGGTGTAGTGCATCCAGTTCAGAATGACCTCAGGTGCCCGGTACCAACGGGTCACCACGTAGCCTGTCATCTCTGCATCAGTACTGCGAGCCAGGCCAAAGTCCAGGATCTGCATCAGAGACACAAAACTAATCACATGACCATTCATTTATGATATTTTCATACACTTTTAGACATTCATGTTCCTACATTGTGATTTTATGAAAGACGCTAAGGGAACAGCTATTCAGGAATCCACATGCTTTTTCCTGTTTATTAGTAATCTTTTAATCTATTTAGTATCATTGAAGCTTGGTCATGTTTCTAGTGTAATCCTTAGAGGCACAAACCTTCAGTTCACAGTCTTGGTTTACTGCCAAGTTTCCAGGCTTAAGATCCTGTAAAAGAAAACAAGCTGTGAGAAGGTTTCTTATTAACAGAAAATGATCATGTCTACGCCATGCAGCATCAAAACTGGGGCGGGGAAGAACTTAAAACCCTGTGGTTCCTGCTGCCTGACATGGCTCAGCAGTTTGTCTTAGTGCATGAGGACTGTTGGGGCTTAAAGCATGGAGCCAATGGCATGACTCAAGCATAAACTGACCTTGTGTCAGTATGGCATTTCTGCAGAGCCATTCATTCATGGTGAGTTGCTTTAGGGATTACAACAGTAATAACAGAGTAACACCCTGCACAGTTCTAATATTTTTTTTCTGCACCTTTCTGCAGAAAGGTAAACACAAAACAAGAAATTATCACATTACAACCCCAGATACTAGAAGGTGACATCAACAACTGGTACATTTGTTAAGGCAATAAAGGGCATGAAAGATATAGATTATTCTAAGAAGGCAGGTTGGATTTTTGGCTACAGGAGTCTATGTTAATGTTGTTGGTTATTAGACAACAAACCATCATGCATCTGATTAACGATCTAAATCTATTTTCCCTGTTCCACACCCACTCACTGATCTTGGCACCACTGCTGATGGGTGTGGCCTAACATATCTAGACACGCACTCTGACATTGCAGATGAGTTTACTCAACCTACCTGTTGTGGCATGGTTTTATCTGTCTCAATAGAAATGATGAAATTAAATAAACATTTTTATGTCTTCCTGAAGTACATGAAGGGGTGCACATCTGCAATCTGACTCACAGTTAAGAGCAGCGCAAAGAACAAAACACTTCTCTTTAACTCCTTTTTTTTAAAACCCTGCAGTCAGCTCCCTGCAATGACATACTGACTACGTACCCTGTGGATGATTCCAGCCTTGTGAATGTACTGCAAAGAGAAACAGAGCAGAGAGACATTTATATTGTATTCATGCTCTGAATTTATATTATGGGTTATTGCTTTGTGTATTTTTAACATAGCCACTAACCCTTTTATTAGTATGTCTGTAAGCAGTATGAAGTCAACAAAGTAAGTTCATGAAAACCTGTCACAGCGAAACAGTAAACCGAAAATGTTTTTGGATTCCACTATTATTAGTTTAACAATGCACTGTTGTGTGTTTATTTCCTTTATTTAATCAATTTACACAATATGGTTAAATAAAATGGCTTGCCATGAAGTTGAACCCCCCCCTCAACTGTACCTTTTTTGACATATATGTGTTATGTGATAACCAAATTGTGGGAAATGTTCTGACAGTTCACAAAAAATTTCAAACTTTTCTTGCTCACCCTGAGTCCACAGAGCATCTGGTAGACAAGAAACTGGACTTTGTCCTCTGAGAGATGACCTCGCACCTTCGAGAGGTCAGTAAACATGTAAGGCATCACCAGGTAACTGAGAAAAAGAGAGAGAGGTTAGAGAGGCAGAGAAGGAAGACAGTGAGAGAAAAACATGGTGCAATTGATCAAAATTATAAGTAAGCCCAAAAAGAAACTTGTGTGACAGTAAGGGATTATTTTACACAATCTGTTGATGCTATGATCTCAGTCTTTTCATACTTTCAGTAGGGAGATTAGGGTGCTTGTTCATGTTTATGTAACCTTCAATACATAATGGTCCTCTTACTGTTTCATCCTAATGTGCTGTTGCCTGAGTTTAATGTATTCATCTAAGAAGAATGCTAACTTTGTCTGAAAAATAATCATTCAATTCAATAAAAAAAAATATAACAACATAATTTTCCATATTACAACTTCTTGGTGTGTCAGAAGGCATATAGAAAAATTAACCAATGGACCTGAGGTTTCTGTTTGTTGAAAACAGAGTTTAGATCAATGAAGTGAGAATGTGATGCAGAATGATAATACATGTTTGAGCGGTCCTGACTGAAAACCTCATGGACAATCCTGTCTGCTAACTGGCAACAGTATTAGTAACCACCAAGTTTCATGATGGATTTTTTTTCCATTTTGGTCTCTGTATTTAGTGATTCACCTGTGTACAGTTGGACAATCTTAAGAAGCTTTTCTCTTGGAGGCCTTCATAATATGACCAAAAGCATAAGGTAGAGCTGGAAAAGAATTAGCATCAATATATGTCGCGCTAGAAAATGTATCAATAACAGTGATGCGGGTTTTCAACAGAATTCAATATTTTGATTTTCAGTACATATATACATGGGTGTAACTGACTACGGTTCATTACAGGGCACTGCTGTCAGTTCATTGTATTCAAGCCAGGCAAAAAGAGCAGAACACAACGGGATATATCTGTGTGTCATGGCGTCCCCACAGGCACACAGCTGGTGCTCAGCAGCAGTAGGATCAGCTCCAATGTGATAAGTTCAAGCTGCTAAATGTGAACCTCTGTCAGGAACACGAAAACTTCACAAGCTTTTGGAAGTCATAATAAAGCAGACGCAATAGTTGAGAAGAGAGCAGAGACTAATTCAGTAGTGTAGATGAGGTTTGGCTATCAAAGCTCAGGTGAATGTCAGGTTTCAGTTTGCTGCTAAATGTGCCAGAGAGGAGCCGACTAACAGCAGGAACACATCAAATCTGTCCACCATCTGAAGTAGTTCATCTTCAGAGAATAGTCTTGAGAGCCTGAAGATGGGGCACCATAGAAGTTTGAACCAGCCAGTAAAACGGTAACATCACGTTTCTTGTTTGTATATGAAGCCTGAATACAAATAAAAGGCGAGCACTGATTTACTTGTACTGTTTATATATCTAAAATATTATATAGGTTTATAGGGAAAGGTTTTATAGACTTGGCAAACTCATTTTTTAGAAGTTTGTCGGTACAGCCATCCATTTGTAGCAGTTCTTAGCAGTTTTTCTGTGATTTTTATACTGTTCACATCAGTCATATTGAATTTTGGCCACACTGTCCAGCTGTAGTATACGGATAACCACGGAGCAGTTATTCACAGTTTCCTGTTGTCCCTGCTCAGCATTTAAGCAGAAGATATACAGAGGGAATTGTTCTCCTACAGCTTTTGTTTTCTTCTTACCACCAGCTACCAGGCTCGTGGTTTATGGGGTTGCTTTGATTGCTTTTCCATACATCCTTGGCCTGATTTACATAATCTCCTGGGACTACAGGTTGAACAGTGGGCCACAAGAACACTTTACTTCTTTTAAGCGAATTACAAGGAAGTAACAGGTCCTAGTCATTTTGTTCAGTTTCAGAGTTATTTCAGACCATAGATTACTTCCAGTGATCAAATCCAACAAGAAAACAATCACTGTTCCTAAAAAGGTTCTGCAGTCCAAAAACCTCTAAGCATTGCTCCAGATGAAACTGCTCATCAGAGAGGTGATGTCTGCCTCTGTCAGAGGGCTTTGCTTAATACTCACAAGTCTTGGAAGTCATTGAGACTTGAGGCAGGTGTAAACACATCAAGAAGTCCGATCACCTAGTTAGATAAGGGAAGAGATGCGATGCTTTGGTAAGACCAAAAATATGTGCATAGTGTGTTAAAGCACACAGAAAATGAGTTTGCTTTAAAATACTCACATTTTCATGCTTCATGTGTTTTAGCAGCCGAAGCTCTCTGTAGGCTCTCTTAGCAAAGATCTCTGACTGGAAGGGCCTGTGGAGCTTCTTAATGGCCACTTTCTCCGTAGTCTTCTCATTTATTGCTGAGCTGTGGTGAATAATGGAATAACAAATCACATGCTTTGCAGTCTAAACGTTGTCTAGTTTCAGAATCATTCAACTCCTTTGAAGTGAGAGCATTGCAGAAATGACACAGGCCAGACTATTTTAAGGCTTCACTCTGGTTAAGAAGCATTGCATACCAATCAAATTACAGCAAAGATATAGGTGCAGTGTGTGGGACTCATTCTGTCACTGAGTGGTGGTCTATAGTTTATTGAGATTTAAATGCTTGGCAGCTCACAACATGCATGCTTGCAGTGATCTGCAGGGCCCTGAATCGTAGGAGGAAAGGCTTGTTAGGCTATTGGAAGCCGCATCCACCAACACACATTACCCAACTGCCTGTGAGCAACATTGTGAACCACGCTGATGCAGCAATGCAAGATATTACAGTAACATTCATACGTGCAACAGCTGATGCATGGCAGATATAGATCTAATAATTTAGATCTATGTATTTAATATAGGAGCAATTAAACACGGATTTGCATTTCCTCACATCACAGATAATAAATGCTTAATCAAAGATGTTGCTTTTCATAGGAAAGGTGTTGAACACGTCAACTACAACACTTGGAACCATAATCAGCAGGCCAACATCTACAGCTAGGACAGCAGGATAAGACCAGATAGATAGAATTCACAGCTTTTCAACCTCTGGACAACATTTCACCATCATGCTTCAGTGGTCAGTGCACACAGCTACAAACAAACCATATAACATATATTTCTAAAGAAAACTTTTCACGAATGTTCAGCATCCTCACAGTGAGACTGCAACAATGAACCCAGAATTGAGGTGTTACAGTAGCTCCAGAGAGCCTTTCCATTATGGCACGCTGATACTTAAATACACAGTAAATATATATGTAATGCTATGTATGCACATATTTAGATACAATCCTATCTATAGAAACATGATTCAATCCGACGGATATCTTCTTCTGTGGCTTCCAGGATTTGTCATTGTGCCTTGTTTGGATATGGACAGATGAAGGTTGACATACGGTCTTCCTGTAACAGCACGATGTGTTGTGTAATAAAATAATATCAGGTGTGCAGCACAGTGTGATGAGTGTTGGCGTTGTGTTGCTGCACAGGATGTGACCCCGGGCCCACCGCTGAGCTCAGACCGGGCAGCACTACACACTCCGGTCCGGTCCGAACTATACACAAACACACACTCACCACACCGAGCCGTACGCCCCGGTTCCTATCTGTTTGAGCCGGCTGTACTTCTCCGGGACTTCCCACACCGTGCTGTTGATTTCCTCCCGTGAGAAATGTGGCCGGGCCTCCATGATGAAGAGGAGACGGGCGACGGCAGCAAAACTTCTCCCTCCTCCTCACTTCTTCACGCGGCGAAACGAAAACACTGCTCAATCGCAAAGGCACGCACCGCAGCTCGTTTCCGTCGCGGGATTTCAAAATAAAGCCCGCCAGTCACGAGCTGTGACTAATTTAAATAAAATTAAAATTAAAATCGCAAAGCTGTACTTTTCCAGTGTAGTTGGCAGTCGTGATCTGTATTTAGCTCCTTGTCTGTTTCTGCCACCGATTTGAGCAACAGAAATAGAAATGAAAAACAGTTACATCCGTTCAGTTATTGACTATTGTGATACTTTAATTTTGAAATTCTCTTGTTTCATCTTTTTTTTTTAATGATACTCTCACTATTAATAATTAGTTTATTTTAATTTCCATAACCAGAGCGACTATGTTTAAGCTCCTTGGAAACACTTTATTTTGAAGGACGGAAGTGACCACGGCTCCGGCGTCGTCCTTTGGGTGCCTTTACACGTCGCCACAGTAACACTGTTGGTAATCCACAGTAAATTTAACACAGTAAATAAAATGTCAAGCTGCCTGGTGGAGCCTCATGTGGGCCTAAAGGAAAGAAAAATCACTGTGAAAAGTCTAATCTAAGGAAGCAATGATGCACAGAATATGAAATGCCTTGTTTGAAAAATCAGACAGCCTGCATGCTCAAACATGTCAGTATGACTGGATTTGCTTCCACCTACACATAGTAGGTGTTACTTGTAATTATTGCACATTTGCAGACATTCATGAATCATGACAGCTCAGTACAGGAGATTTTCCCTCACAAGGATGAAAGAAAAGCAAGCTTGGTCATTTAGTAATTGAACACAAAATGGCTATATGTTTCATAAATGACCCATAACAAGCCATTTATTATTATTTTTCTTCTTCTTTAATCTCTTAGATAATTGTGTTGCGTTCAGCGCCAGAGAATATTATTTCACCTTTTGTTATTGCTGATTACGACTTTTTGTGTGAAAGCACAGGCTTCACTTCAAGCCTGAAAAGTCAGAAAAGCTACTCTGACATCTGCAGTATGCCATCATAACCCAGAGCTGCTCCCACGACAGTTGGTAACAGCCCTGTCATGATGCTGGTAGTTCTCTGCGACCAGAGCCACACTAACATGACCCTCTTGTCACTGAATTTCTCTCGAGCTGTAGAAAAACCTGTTTGGTAGTCTGGAGTCTGCATGTTTAGCCATTTGCATCTATTTTAAATCTTACATTGCTTATGCAGTTTATGTTTATTGTACCACAAATTATAGAGTAGATTGGGTTGCATGGGTTGATGTTGTTTGTTTCAGGGTTATATAGCAACTTGACAAAGTAATAATAGCAAATTTATGGAAAAATTTAAAAATTAAGCAAAAACTCATAATGGAGGGAATATAATGTGTAACAAATCCAATTATCATGTTAGTATTTAAAAAAGGCTTTACAAATTCTTACAGCTGGGGTTATTGAGCTGCAGTTAGAGGTAATGCAGCTCCCCTATTTTGGTGGCAGCATCAAAGAAGTAGATGAGAAAAAAGGAATGAAGGTTCTGTTTCTAAGCAAGCAATGAATTAGATGTTTACTACAAAATGACTATAATACATCTGTGATAGCTGAAGGGCTAGTGGATCAATACCAGTGACTTGCTTGGCCAGCTATTGAACTTGCTGGTTTTCCCAAATCACTTTCCATTTCGGATCTTTTGTTTTGAAGGAAAAACATTCCAACCATCGACTGCAGTTTCAAGGCGTCATTTTGCATAATTTAGCTTGAGTTGACCTGGTGTGATCTCCTGCAAGAAGTGTTATTGTTCCCAAACTTCAGCTGGTCATAAAAGAAGCTATCTCAGTACTGCTCGGGGTCCACATGTTTTTGGTCAGTCACATCAGAGTACATGAATACCGACTTGACATGAGTGGAAAGTGACTGCTGGTTTGTGGCATTTCCCAGGCCAGTGTTGATACTCCTGAGTAAACATTATGCTCTCTTGTTTAATTTATGAATGTCGTTAGAAACTCCACACAATGTTGTAGATCTCGACCAATGATATGTGATATCATGACAAACCTGTCATCTTCACCTTGTGGGAATTCCAATGTGCATGTTCACACAGGATGAAAAACAGATCATTTCTCTTCCATCTTGTAACATCAGTCTACCACAAACTTCTGCAAGTGACAAACTTCTTGCTGAAATGCAATTTGCTCTCAGGATTTGTGACATCTCAGAAAAGAGACGTTTAAAGAGCAGAGAGAAATGGAGATGGAGAGAGCACAAAGAGTTGATCTAGAGAAGTTTCAGAAGAAGAGGAGAAATAAAGAAGGTGTAATCTCCTCTTTCCTTCCCCTTCTATTGTTTTGCAATAAATGTCATGAACCTGTTTACTGAAGCTGTGTTGCACTGGCAATGTATTTTAGATTATTGGGATCACATCGGGAATGAAGACGTTGAAAACATTTTTTAGTAAAAGATGAAAGATCATCTTTGCAGGGTATTGAAAGATCAGATAAAAGAGACTGGAGGTCAGAGGGCGTCTGTTACTACAGTGTCTCTTATGCTTAGCAGTGTATACTACATACTTAGCACAGGCCACACAGGCATTGACTACTGTTAAAATTTAACTCAAGCAACTGCTTTCCTTTTGAAAAAAAAAAAAGAAAAAAAAAAGATCATCTAATCAGTTCACTTTGGGGCTTTTTAAAGGTCCTAAAAGTGACCACAACCACCACTAGATGTCGCACTAGGTCATCAGTATATCAGAAACGCCCCCTGAAAAAAACTAGATCTGACACACCTCAAGCCCCTGCACAACAAAATTCAAAATACGGGTGACTGTAAATCAACTAATGTTGTCATACTACTGCAGCTGTCATAATTGAAAAAATAAATAAATAAAAATTAAAAAATATGTAGCATCAGATTATTCACATACAGGGAAGAAAAGTTACATTTTTGTTTTGTATTGCTTTGGTTTAAAATCTTGTTTGGAGAACCTCTAACATTTCCACATCACACCACAAACATACAGAAACAACACAAAAGCATCAATAATCATTACAAACACCTCAAAACTTATTTGAACTTTGAACTTTGCAGTCATGTGCATCTTAACATAACAGCTATTCTGCAAGAAGAAATACTGATATGTGCAAGAGCTGAATACATTGTGCTGATAAATGAATGCAACGTTTGATCCATGCTATGGCAGAACACCAAGCCTTAGCAGCATATCACCCCCACCCTCAAACACCTGCACCAGTTTGGGGTTAAGTTCTGCATCATCAACAATCTCTTGAGAGTCCATGGAGGAGGTATCAAACCGTCTCCATGAACATACCCCATCGAAGAATCTGCGGTGGTCAGACTTGGCAGACTTGTGTGTCCTCTCCATCCCCCCTCACCAATGAAACTCCGGGGACAGAGCCTTCAGTGTGGCTGCCCCTACCCTCTGAAAATCTCTCCCAATAGAGATTCACCAAGCGCCTACTCTGGACTCTTTTAAGTCTGCACTGAAGAGATACTTGTTCTCACAGGCTTTTAGCAGCTAGTATGTTTATCTGTTTGTTTTAATATAAGGCATCCTTGGGTTTCTTGAAAGAGACCCCCCCCCCAACACACACACACAGACACACACACATATATACATTTATATATTTGGAGTATGGCATAAAGTTGGAGCTCCAAAAGGAAATTGTTGAAGAAAAGGGAACAGACCTCTTCGCTTTACTTTATCATTTACCTGAGCCTGGGAGCTTTAGGTATATTCTGGCATCTGCATTGTAATCAATGCTCTGTCAGTCAGGGTGATGAACATTTGATTTATTGGATTCACAGTTCAATGAGTGTCCATGTTTTACATTGTCTGATTTAATTACTTCATCAGAATTACAATCACATCTTCTGGCTACTGTATCCAGAATTAAGGAATCAAATTTGACAGACATCTGTTGTATGTTTGCTGTTGCCAGTATCGATCATAAATCCATTTGCTCTTCTCTGTTCATTTGCATTTTGTCAATTTTTTGAGGTCACTTCCAGAAATAGTTCCCATCAGCTGATCAGAAAGGGCCTCCATCCCTTTGTCTGGGTAAATGTCAGCACATCTCCAAATTTCAGAAATATGGAGTCTTTGAGAAACCAAACACAAACGAACTGGCTCAAGCTCTAGTGAACAAACTACATCAACTTAATTTATTACGCAGAAAGATTGGATTTTACAATAAAGGAGCTGTTTCAAGGTAATTTCCATAGAGTCACAATAATTCAGACTAATAAAATTATTTTTGTGCCATTTGGCATGACTGAATCCAAAATGGATTGAGTATGATGATGATATGCTCATGCATATGTAACACCACCTGCAGTGATTTAAATAAACACATTATACTCAAAAAGGTTGCAAACAGCAGCTACAGTCATCTCGGTATATGTGGGCTTAGTTTTTGCTCAAGAAATGAAATGATGATTCAATCTCCTGAAGCTGCTCTGTGTTCTCTTAAAGCTTGCTGAGTCCCCCATGTATGCTTTCAGCTGCGATGCTCTTTTGGATTGGTACTTTTACAAGATGGGGCAGATTGGTGGCATCAGCTGCTCCTGATCCCATCACACACATCTCCCAGTCCAGCTCAAACTCTGTTCGGCCACGCCAGTGAACGCAGTAAATGTGGAAAACGGGGAAAGTCTAGACGAGGCTGCAAGTTCAGTGTTGCAACACGTTTTCTGGAAAAGACTGAACATGGGCCACAAGATGGTGGTAACGTCTAGCAGTGATCCTCAGGATGTGCTGAGTGGAAACTAATCAAATTAACGACCGCTGCAGCTTTGTGTATTACCCACTGGGTACACTGTCTAAGTCTACTTGCTTGGTACCTGCTTAGAAAATAAAATGGGTGAGCATTCTTGCTTGGTAATTGAGTGTTTCGAAGCACAAGTCATATTGTGGCAGTAAAAAATAAAAAATAAAAAATCTTTTTCATTTAATTTTCTTTTCGTGACTCAAATGGGTGGGATGATAATTTTTTCCTGAAGCTGTGGCCATCACTGCTGATGTCACTACCAAGTTTTTTTATTCATGACAATGTAGACATGTCAAACCATCACATGTCATAACTTTGCTTTAATGACTGTAAAAAGGAACAAAGCAACGGGATGAGACGGTAGCAGAGCGAACATTTATTTATATGAGCATGTCAGAGGGAATTATTTTAAAAAATAAAAGCCCCCGGGTTGTACATTGCATCAGCATCCTGCTTGGATTGGTGGATGATAAAATAAAATGGTATGTCCTCTATTCTCGTTTTCGATGGAGACGCAGTGGCACGACTGGTGGCATTTACATGACTCACAACAAAGTATGACATACAAACACACACGCACACACATATACATACATACATATATATATATATATATATATATATATATATATATATCATTGCAAACACAAGTGCACATCTGTCTCTCCCACCATCATTTGTGCTTCAACACATCTGCCAAAATCCTCTCAAGCAAAATCTGACTTGACATTTTCCAACACTGAATCAGCAGAGAAAGTAGCCTTGCACAGAGATGGATGCTGCTGGAGAGGCATTGAAAGTGAAAGGGGGAGAAAGTGGGTGGGGTGTAGTCTGTTTCACAAAAGGCCACGGCAAGAGGAAGACATCTATTTAGCCCCTTTACCACCAGAGCACATGATGGTGTTAACCTAATAAGTCTTTGCACTGTAATTAAAGGTTCTCCACCAAATGATGCCCACTGTCATTCTGTACCAGTGGAGAATTAATTATTAGTATCAATCAATGATGTTATCTGCGAGTGTTACTTGGTTAAGAAGGGGGACAGGCAAGACAGTGGCATTTAGCTGTGATTAATGAAGTGACCTTCACTACTGCTTTGGCTGGGATCTAGAAAAATCTATTCCATTGAAAGTGACCTCCGGAGGGGGGACGGCCATACACTCGCCACATCCAAATGCAACAAAACACACACATGCACGCTCATGACCTTCACCACGGGGGGCTGGGCAGCAGTGCAAATGCATAAAAGTCAGAGGAAGTCACAGCTCAGCCTGCTCTCAGTCTTCGTTCTCATAGTCAGCTGTTTGTAACGTATGACCGATGACTGATTGCACCGCACACTGACATGCCGATGAGATGGTGGCAGTAGTCGTGACGATAATGATATTAATGACTTCCCAAAGAGTTCTCCAAAGAAACGTGTCGTGGGCATGGCATTAACATTTTTATATTGGTGCCATTCCCAGTAGAACATGACAAGCCGAGCATGCAGGCTATAGTCATTCTTCACAGTGGCAAACAGGAGTGAGCATCCATGTTTTCCACATGTAAGGTGAACCTGGAACGTATCTGCATGAGAACATACACAGTGTAGCACGAGTGTAATCACTTTTACCTTACACCTTACATATTTAATATTTCTATACTAGACAACTGACATTTAAACTTGTGGCAGTGTGTGCAAGACATTTTTGAGAACGCAACTCTAACATCTATCTGTGCATGTTCATCCATCCATCCATCTTCTACTGCTTTTCCGTCTCTGGGTCGCAGGGTGCTGATGCAATCCCAGCCAACGTTCTGAGCGAGGGCCGGGGTAGGCCACAAAGAAAAACAGAGACAAACATTCAGACCTAAGAGCAATTTAGAGTCACCAGTTAAACTAAACATGCATGTCTTTGGACGATGGGAGGAAATCTGTGCATGTTGATTCTCTAAATGCACGTATAGAAACTTGGATCTGACGGTACATGAGGTGTTGAGTTGACCTATACTGTGGCTGCAAAACCCCTTTAATAATGTCCTTGAACATTTCCACCCATTTCATAATTTCAGTTTCCACATTTTGCAGGTGTACACTGAGATTAATCAGAGCTTTTAAACCCCCCCCCCGCCAAAAAAAAAAAAAACGGTTGCCTTCAATACAGATCAAGTTTTAATTATCTGTCACTCTTAACAACACTTTAAAATACAGTGGCAAGAAAAATTGCAGTCATAAATGTAAACTACTACATCGTCCGTAAAATAACCTGTGCTGCTGAAGAACCGAAGCCAACCCTGGGAGTTTGTAACTTGTCGAGCATTCTTTGGCAACAATAAACAGAAACAAGCTGTACGTGTGACTGCTGATTACACCTGCACAATGTTCAGGTCTGGATCGTTCCCCCTGCAGAGCTGCTTCAGCTCAGATGTATTCTCAGGACGTCTGGTGTGAGCAGTTCAGTTCAGATCACTCCACACAGTCTCTCCTGGGTTTTGAAAGGTCTTTCATTGTCTGAAGTCATTCTGAGCTAGATTTATTTTCTCTTTTAGATCCATTGGCCTACAGCATCACCTACAGCCAATTTCCAGACTCCCAGTTTTTATTATTTATTTCTGTCTTCACTGTTTATATGGATGACGTGAAGGCTGTAGGTAGCAGGAAGACTTTGCTGTGCAGACAGCTGTCACTGAACATCAGTGGTCATATGATCTGATGACTAGGACTCCTATCATGGACAGTATCATGGACATCCCTTTCATAGGACCACCTGGCTCTCTTTTCGTCCAACCCATCATCAGGTCAGCACAGCTCATGTCCTACTGACAATTAACGGGGAAATACATTAGTTAAAACAACTCTCCAAGCGTTGCAGATGTTACATTTGTTTTGTTTTGTTTTTTTTAAACACAGATTAACATTTGGTAACAGATGGGTAATACATGCACTTGCAAATGAACAACAGCTGCAATCACAAACACACCACAGTGCAAATCCAAACTGCGAATCCAATCTTGGAGAGCCTTCCAAGATGATGACAGCTTCTCATAGAGCGCAGGAAGTCCCTGCAGCGCAACTTTACTGAGCCTCAAAGGCACGCATGTGACTGTGCCATGTTTCCTCCCATCCACTCAGTAATGATGCTTGCTGGCCAGCACACGACAACCCTCAGCTTCACTGCCGTTTTTTTGCTGGGTGCCACTGTAGCAAAGCTGGGCAGATTTAACGCTATACATGGAGGGTGATTGCTGCATTTCTGGAGTGTATGGTAATAATGGACCGTTGAAGGCTGTTAGTGGGGTGACCCTCAGTGTAATAGCCCAACACAGGCCTTATAAAGTATTCAGCACATTGACTTTTCCTTGTGGAGTGCGAGACTGAGGAAAAAAAAGGAGATAATAATTAGCATTAGGCTGGCTAGTCTGTTCATTTGTGAGAATGATGACCCCAATTATGTGAGAGGTTACAAAGCCATGTGAGAGAGATTATACTGTGACAGTTTTTTAATGCCTAAAAAATGTGGCTCCGTCTGTATATTCAACATGACCTAAACTGTTGTTTTATTGCAGAAACTGTCAATTTGGTGTGATTGGGCTACTCTACAGAGAAAAGTGCAGCTAAAGCAGACCAATAAAATTTTACAATCAATCCTAAATTGCCCCGGTAACCAATGAGGTGAAGCAAACGTGAAGTATTAGACTGTCTTCAGCACTTAGCTCTCATCAGGGAAAACAGCTGCAGAGCTTTGGGCAAACTGTAATCTGGATATAATCTGCAGGGTTCAACAGCTTTCCAGAGAGGCGTAATGAAGGAGAAGCATGGGCTGCAGATTTGGTAAGGGAGCTCTCCTGTGTTGCAAAGTTATAGATACAAACGGATAGCAATCTTTCACAGACTTCAATAAATAAGGTAAGCAGAATGAAAACAAATCGGGCCTCGCTCAGGCAGCAGGCATGTAAGGATACGTGTAATTTAGCTAAATCCAGCAATACAGTGTATTTCACTCTCGTTTTACAGGATGACTCAGGTGTATTGCAACTTGGGTGTTATTTTCATCCAAAATCATTTTAGAAAATATGTTTGACAATAAAGTCACCACCACCATCAAACACTTTGATTATGCTACCTTGATAAAAATGCTCTCAGCAAAGTGACTGCTGAGACCTAGGAAAGGATATCATTGCTATGAAGTCGTAAGCCTTCATCAAATCAGGGCTGTTTATAAAAGTCTTCAAATTAAAAAGCACAATTAAGCTCGAGATTGCCTTTCCTGAGCAACGTGTGCTAGTAACATTTTCTGTTGCATATTTTGTCTTATTTTCAGCCAGTCAGGCTGTTTTTTTATTATTATTATTACAGGAGAGCCCAGTGGGGACAGAGTAGGATGATATCTGTATGGTGTATGCTGTCAACAGTCTTGTCTTTGGGTGTTATTCTCTTGTTTCCATAACTTTGATTTTCGACAGGAAGAAAATGCAGGACAGAAAGACAGCAGAACAGATAGGTCAGCAAATAAGCATTATTCAGAAGTCATGTGAAATCCCATTGTAGGAAGATCAACTTTGCAACCAGCTGAGAAACACAGCAAGTGTGTGTGTATGTGTGTGCACGTGTACTTTTAAGCCTGCATGCTCTTGCTACATGCCCTTGTGTGGCATCCTATGTCTTGTACACATTACTCTGCCTTGTGGTTAGATGAGTGCATGGGTCAGTGTTTTCACTTCAGCTGATGATACCAGACATTTTATCTTATTTTTTCTATTTCAACATTCTCTGACATCACAAATGTCTGAAATAGCACAAAAAAAAGCTTTTCGACCAATTTGACCACGGGAAACATAAAATCTGTTTTCTGAAAAAAAAAAAAAAAAAATAAATAAATAAATAAAAAGTTGGGGGAGCTCACAGAAATTAAATCTTCAATTTAACTCATTGAACTGTACAAAACATATTGAATCAGTATCTCAATTTTTCCAGCAAACTGAAATTGGACTTTTTGTAATACAAGTATCAGCTCCTCCTCAAACCATATATAGATATGACAGATCCAAACTGTTAGATTTCACATTTACTCAAATCCCAGCTCACTCTGTGTGAGGGTGGGGTTCACCCTGGACAGGTGACTAGTCCATCACAGGGCCAACACACAGAGACAGACAGAGAGGCCCCAGGCGCCTTGCTGCCCTATATGGAAATATATGGAAATATAGAATGTAGTCTATGGCATGCTTTTATACACGTATACATATATATGTTAAATAACTTTAACAAAATGTGAGGCGAGAGCTGGACACCTTTTAAATATGTTTAGGAAATGAGCAACCACATCTGTCCATGTGGTGTTGGCCCAGTCAAAAGCTCAGGTGAAAAGAAAACCATCCTTTCCACTACCAACACTAAACCTTGAATTGCTTGCGAAATTTGAATATGGAATTGTAGTTGTTTCATTTAAGAGGAGGTATATTGTTATTCCTTTTCTATTCAGTCACGCAGTCAACATCTTTAAGGGTTATTGTAGGAAAGCTATTGTGAAGGCAGGCTGAGGAACGAAAAGTCACAAGATCGTAGATTGATGATATGCATAACTGAACAAGACAAAATGAGGCTGGACATTTTGTTGTGTTTCCCATGTCTTTGGCCTGCTTTTGCATGACCATAGAGCCCACTGTATTTGCTGATTGGGTTTGCAAACAAAGTGCAGAGGCATTTTCTTTCCTAAGTTAAGAGAACTCAAGAGAAACCGATTTGGTTTTTCTACTCTAAACAATTCCTTTCAGTCATCTCAGTAAGGGCTGTCATAATTACGTTAGAGTCGTCACAGCCGCAAAGCCACAAAAGAAAAAACAATGAAGAAAACTCAAACAGGCCCTGCATTGCATCGGTGAAAAAAGATGTAGCAGACGTCAATCGCATCAAGTTTGGCACCCATTCCATGTCAATCTGTGGGCATTTAATCATAAACTTTGTCCATGTCTGTAATTAGTGCAAATACTGTAAGTGGTGAGCGGGCAGCCACCATGTTAGAGAGCATATGTCACAGTGTGTTAGTGTCCAGGCTGAAACGTGTTACTTACGCCTGTCATGGCCGCCCTGGCTGCCTGTCAGACCAGCCGTGAGGTGACAGTGATGTGTCTTGTCTGTCCAGCTCAGTGGCCCAGAAGACCTGTCACCTGTCAACACACACACACTTACACACACACTTCCTCTTCTTCCCCTGACAAATACAGAGGGACATACTGTTAAAACATGGGCTAGTAAAAGTCTAAATTTTCTCTTATCACCTGGATCTACGTTACAGAGTTATAATATGGCTTAACAGTTCACCTGTCAATGAGAATTCAGTCAGTTTTCATAAACTCCATTTTTTATATGCCCCCTCTCAGCCGTAAGTTTCAAATATTCATGGTGTTTGCAAAAATTAAAACCAGCTTCATTTTATCCTCAACGATGAGCTATGAAACAGAAAATTTTTGTTGTATAGAATGCTGAAACAGGCCAGGAAAAAAATACATGACTGAAAAATGTGATGTGACATGAAATTGTTTGTTTTCAAGGGTTAACGTATAAATGTGTAAACAGCAGCAGTAACTTCTATGAGAATAAAATAAGAGTTCACTTTGTCCACTACACTCAAACTGTCTGAGATCACCACCATAGACAAACTAATCTCTCTCAAATCTCTTGTAAAGATTTTGTGGCAGATGACACAAGCTGGCAGCATCACTGACAAGTGATGCAATGATCTTCCCCACTCCTCTGGAACTTCTGGGTAGATCTGCTCCAAACCTCCACCTTCCACCCTGCAGCTCATCAACCTAGCCACATTTACTATTTTGCACCCTCCCCCCCCCACACCATCTTCCTCCCTGCTATCTCCTGTCCACTGGCCCCTGTCTAAGTGTGCATTTGTGTCTCTCTCTCAGAGGTCCAGTGTGTTAGTGCCAGATGACCTGAAGCCACCCTTGATCAGTGGTCCACGGATAAAACGATAAGGCAGGGGACTCCTTTCCCTGCTGTGCCTCCTTTCCCTTCCTTTCCTTTTCTTTCCACTACGTCAAGCCAAAGCGTTTTTATTGCTGTTTGTATCAGCCTTCCTCAACCCACATTAGTTGATGCTTCACCTCCTGCTCCTTAATCTTAAGAGATAACAACATGATTTGCATCTAAAGAAAATGTGAGAAACATGCTTCATTGCCAGCTCTGAACACTTGAGATCTATTAAGATCAGCATTGAGTCTAGTGAATGGAAATGAAAGCTGTATTCCTGGAATTTAAATGGTTTCTTTCTATTTTTTGCAGAATATATTAAATTATTAAGCATTGCATTAATATTAGAGCCATGAATGTAATTTGCTTTTTGCTCAAATTCAGAAAACCCCGTCTTGTAAAACAGCTGCACTGTAACTTAAGGACTTTCTCAAGCTTTTGCGACTGATCTAAAAAAACTCTAATTCTTTCAATCAACTTAAAAAAAAATATAGAGAGAGACATGTCATTGGCAATATCCATGTGAGTCCATGGGAAATCTATTTATCTTAAATTTTTGATTTAAGTATTTATTTATTTCTCCAAATCAAATCTTACACTATTATGGAGCCCATGTCCCAAGTGACTTTGATTGCAGCTTTGTAGTCCTCTATTGGCTTCTGGGAACCCAAGAGAGTTTTGATTAACCACATCGGCTCCCTATCTTTATTACGATTCATCACATCCAACTCTTTGGTAATTAGAAAGACCATCCTTCATGTCGAATCAAAACCATGACTGGTGGCTATTTGTGATCGTATAAGTGTGTGTGTGCGAGTATGTTGGTAGTATGCAATGGAAAAATCTGATTAATGATGCTCATCTCAGCCTCCCTTGGCTGTCCAAATGTAAACAGAGGACTTAAATGTGCGCTTGCAGCGTAATTACTCAGCGGTGACAAATCTTTTTTTTTTTTTTCTCAATTTTTTTTCTCTCTTCTCCTTCTTTATTTGGTCGTCTTGTCTGCAGGACAGCACCATGCTGTCAACAAACCCGTTAGCCAGCACTGGTGGAAAGGTTAAAATTTACATAATATATACCAATCTGCTAATATACACTCCAAATCAGATGGATTATCTTTTCTGTTTCTCTGATTGACTCGTACTCTCACATCCAGAGGGAGAAAAAAAAAACAAAACACGTATGTATGACTGAGTGCACTCACACAGTCATAAACATTCAACATCATGCTGAAGAGCACAAGAGAAAAATATCCCCAACTATGGATGGACGGGGTGTGTTTGGTATTGACTGAACAGCTTTTGCCACCAAAATGTCAACCATACCAAATGCACATATAGCTAGTTCGTTTTCATATTAACTCTGGCTTGCCCTTGACATTTTCCAATAGGCTGAATATACCCTTTAATCGGTGTGGCTCATCATTTGGAGTAACACCCTGCTCAAGACAGTGATATGAATAAAGCATAAATGTGGTGCATGGAGGTGAGCAGAGGTTAAGTAGGTGTTTTTCCAGACATGGAAGGAACTTAATAAATAACCTTTTATTAGTTCTGCATATCCCCCAACCGGGGACTTCTCTTTATTCCAAGGTCTTGGAAAAACAACATCAACTGCTTGTATTCCCAGCATTCTCCCCTCTTTTTAAATCACATACACGTACAGGCACAGGCATAATAATTAAGTGCATTTACTTTCTCTGGTCTGGTCTCCTCCTGGTCTATTCTGGTGAACTTGCAGACAACAAAGTCGTTCTTTCCTTGTCCGCTCTGGACAATTGGCCAGGTGGGTCAACCCATCCAAGTCCTGCCTGCCTTGTCTGGACCCTGCCCACCACCTCCTGGTCTTGCAGTCTTGTCACCGCCTTCTGCAGACTTCAAGTGGGCTGATTTGTGATGAGGGTGATGGTTTCCCTGTTGATGACAACGATGGTGTTGCCATTCTTCTCCCCTTTTTGGTAGAGAAAGACTCCTTGACTTGCACTACTTGAATTTCACCCTCACCCAGGTGATGAGTCCATCCAGCCTTTTTAGGAGCCTGGAAACGCAAGGGGGCACTTCATAACAGGACAGTGACGTCATCCGAGTAGCTTTCTTATTCAGGGGGAAGCCCCCAGCCTGCAGGCAGCCAGACTCCACCGACCACCTGCTTTGCCCTGATCAGGATGACTTCAAAGCTGCTGGGAAGAGGAAAGGGGAGATGGAGATCTCACTGCGATCCCCACTTCCAGCTGCTGCACGACACACACATGCATGTCTGAGATGTAAAAGAAATCTAGCACAATGAGAATGAGATGGTCTGGTCATTTTTACTTTCATAGATAAGTAGATAGTGTTCACCCACTCAGAAAAGATCCATTGCTGCAGATTCAGACAAACAGACAGGATTGTCTGTATGGCAGATGTACAGTTAACTGCAACCAAGCCCGCTGCAGCCTTTAAATGAGAGTTAGGGCTGACAGAAACATTGTACCTTGACTATAATTTTGAATGCAGAGCTTTGAGACTAGATGAAATGTTTGTATACTGTGGTATTGCTGCTTTTAATTTGATAAAAGGATCTGAATATGCCTACTAATGCTTGCATACCTAATTTTTTTTATAGCTCAATTAGCTTTTAAATTTGGGGGGGATTAAATTGGCATAGAATTTTTAAAGAAATGAGAATATAGAAAATTTTAAGAAAAAAAGGTTTGAAATGACCTGTTGATCATTGTATGATTGCTGGTGGTAGAGACTTGAATCCAGTCTGAGAAGTTAATCAGTCTCAAAGGGGATTTAACACAGCAGTATGTGATCCTACAGTGTTTATGGAGAGGGAGAAAGGTGCCGTAGCAATACAATCCCTGCTCTTGACTTGAGGTCAAGAGCAGGGATTGTCAATAAAAAAGCAATGTAAAGCAAGGCAGGTTTATTTTTATAGCACATTTCAGCAACAAGGCAATTCAAAGTGCTTTACATGCAACATCCATCAAGTAAAAGCAATAAAGGAAACATAGAAAGACATTAAATACAACCAGAAAGAGTTACATTGGAAATAAAATAGTATAAATGATTAAAAAGAGTTAGGTTAGAAATAAAAAGCTAAAACAGAATAAAAGTTACAGTGCAGTGTGAGATAATAATCAGAAGTTTGATTTAGTAATAAGCAGTGGCAAACATAAAAGTCTCTAGCTTTGATTTAAAAGAACTGAGAGCTGCAGTGGACCTGCGGTTTTCTGAGAGTTTGTACCAGATATGTGGAACCTAAAAACTGAGCGCTGCTTCTCCAAGTTTGGTTTTGACTCTGGGGACAGAAAGCAGACATGTCCCAGCAGACCTGAAATGTAACAGCAGATCAGAAATATATTTTGGCCCCAAACCACTCAGTGGTTTATAAACCAACAACAGTATTTTTAAGTCAATTCTTTGACAGACAGGAAGCCGGTGTAAACATCTTAGAAGTGGAGTGACATGATCCACTTTCTTGGTCTTAGTGAGGATTCGAGCAGCAGTTCTGAATCAACTGCAGCTGTCTGATACATTTTTTAGGGAGACAAGTGAAGACACTGTTACAGCAGTTGAGCCTACTAAAGGTATCATCAACAAGTTTTTCCAAATCCTGCTGAGACATCAGTCCTTTAACACTTGATATATTCTTCAGGCGATAGTAGGCTGATTTTGTAACTGTCCTGAAGCTGCTGTTTAGATTCAGGTCAGACTCCACGACTACTTTGTGATTTCTGGAATTTTGGTTTGTGCTCTAACATTACAGACTGAAGCTGAACAGAGACTTTTAATCTTTCTTATTTGGATCCAAAGAGCAATTACTTCAGTTCTATCTTTGTTCAACTGAAGAAAATTCTGGCACATGCAATCATTGGTTGGTTTGATACATTTACTCAATTCTTGTATTGGACCACAGTCATACAGTTATGTAAATCTGTGTAATTATGGTAAAATTTCTTGTTGTTTTCCATAATTTGGGCCAGCGGGAACATGTAGATGTGGCTCCTGATGATGACAGGAGAGGCCCCAGAATTGTGCCTTGGAACCCCAAATGCTATTTATGTCTGCTCAGATGTGTAGTTGCAGACACAAAGCAGTCTCTGTCCTTTAAGTAGGATCCAAACCAGTTTTGTACTATTCCAGAAAGTCCCACCTAATTTTTCAGTTGGCCTAGCAATATGTTGTGGTCAATTATGTTGAATGCTGCACCGAGACTACTACTGAAACTGAAATTCTGCCACTGTCTTTAAGTGGATTTCATTGAAGACCTTAACATGAGCAGCTTCAGTGCTGTGGTGTGGTCGAAATCCTCACTGAAAGACATCAAAACAGTTGTTAAGAGCCAAGATGTTGTTTAGCTGTTGAAAAGCAGCTTTTTGAATGATTTTACTTCAAAACAGGAGGTTTGATATGAGCCTATAATGGCTCATTACTGACTTTTCTAAGAGCGGTTTGATGACAGCAGTTTTCACGGCCTTTCGCGGCCTGGGGGAAGACACCTGAGAGCCTAGATGAGTTGACAATCTGTAGAAGATTTGAGGCCATGCAGTTAAGAGACTGTTTTAAAAAAGCAGGAGGATTTCAGATGTTGAATAATGCCCTCCAGGCTTTTAGGGTTGATCGCATAAAATTGCAACACAATGCTTGAATTGCTCTTAAGTGGACACAGGGACAACTCATATCCTATACCTGATATGGAGTGAAGAAGGAGGCAAATTCATTGAAGGCCCTGGTGGACAGAAGTTCAGAGGCTGCTAACACAGGTGTTACATCTGCTGCTGTAACTTGAGTGTGTCTGTGTGTCTGATGGGCTGAGTAATTACAGGTGTGATGGAATCAGAGCGGTGCATCCACCAGCTGCAACTCATCCAGCAATCTGCCTTTAAGAGCTCAGCCCTGCCACAGCCACACTGCCAGATCGTAGAAGCGGTTGAGTCAGTACAGCACGTTTCCAGCCGCTTGTTTGTTCACTTTTGACTTGTTGGTAATCCCTGTTTTAGAGATGGCTTGCCCAGAGCTCTGGACGTGCCCTGCCTGCCCTTGTTGGAAGAGCAAATTTGGTCCACCCGACTCGCCACCCCTCAGTCTCCAGCACTTGGAATAACCCTCTTTTTGGACTTTATACCTCTGCCTCTCTGTCTGTGGCCTGTGACCTGGTTCCTCATCCCCTGCCCCATCTCAACAACAAGTGTTGTCAACTTTCACAAATAAGGCATGTGCATTATTATTGTTTCTGGTGATGACATCAGACATTTCTCTAACCCTAACCCTCCATGTTATAAACATGAAATCTCTCCTTATAGATTTCATAATGAACCTGAAGATTTGCTTTTCACCACTTCCTTTTTTAATAAAGGGTATGGTCACATGAAAAGTAGGAAAATTAATAAAATAGTTTAGCAACATTCTTGGCTGCTGCTTGATAGTTCCAGACCTTTGCCAACTTTTTGCATGGCACACACCACATGAATTCTGTCTTGTGTCAACAGTAAAGGCTTCTGCTGGTGGTCTAATCATGTGGGGAAGAATTTCTTGGTACTGAATATCTGCCTTCCACTGAAATGTCTGTGTAGTTCTGTTCTCCGAGGGCAAGTAATGAATATATTCAAAAGGGCTTTGACACTTCTGAAGGTTGGAGCCTCATCCTGCTTTGAATTATCCATGTATATCACACAGCGAGTGGTGTTTTAACACCAATTAAAAATGCATCATGGTCACACTCAAAACAAGGCTTCATAGCTTGAAAGAAAATGTTTCCTATTTTGTTCATCTGAAAAGCTGTTATCTATGCACCATAAAATAACACTAACTCTGAAACAAAATTATTGTAAAAAAAAAAAAAACAAACAAAAACTTTGGATAGATTTGGCAGGAAATCTGCAGGTCCAGAGACTACAGCTGTGCTGTATTTTCTAGCACAAAAGGGACTAAAGATTTTGATTTAAGAGTAATTTAAAACTAAAACTAATAGAAAACTTGTGACATACAATACATGCTCTTCAATAAACCGATGATACAGACTGTTGTTATACCTTCAACCACTGACTATGATATGCAGATATTTTAATCAAAGCAAAAGATACCACAATTTAAAATACTTAAATAATTCAAGACTTCGCTTTTAATAATGAAAACCTCAGTGGAAAATGTTTCTTACACCTAATATAACCAATGTTCTTCATCCGGAGAAACTTGCACCAAACAGCAGACAGACAGAGTTAACAGCTGGTGGACATAATGAAGCAGTCAGCAGCTGACGAGCTCAAAGCACAGTGAACATTGGATTTAATCTCATTAGGTAACAAACCACAGCACCCAGTAAATGCTTATCTTTTTCTTTTGTCCACTGAAAGAGGAAACATTATGTTGCCCTTTGTCATATGACCTCCCAGGAGGCTGCAGATGTGGCCTTGTAAACACAAACTATAATCTTCAATTGGTGACATTTTTGTTGAAAATTATTAAAGGTATAAAATATATAAAATGAAAGTACTGTTAACTTTTTAAGTCAATAATAGGCCTGTCGATCAAGAGTGAAAAGGTTCTATTGATGCAGCTTTGAATGAATACTTATATTAAGGGATATTTTCTTGTGAGGACAGATATCAATGTGATGATTCCACACATGGGTTGTGGTGCTATCAGTACGCTGGTTAGTTGTTGAGAGTGGTAATAAGCTTTCATTTTACTGGCAAATGTCTCCAGAATGCCAAACAGGACAGTGCTCATTTCAGTACACAAAGTATCAAATAATCTTTGGCTGCATATTCCCTGGGCCCTCCTCCTGTTATTATAGTACATTATGAAAGATTATTACAGCTCATGTATTACTTTGGAAGCAGCAATTGTAACATGTAACTAGTTTGGGTGGACTGCAGATGCAGAAAAATGTTGTTGATGCAGTTCAGGTGGACTTATTTTAGACACTGGCTATAAGAATGAATCAATGTAAAAAAAAAAACATTAAGTTGTCACATAAATCAACTACAGCAATACAGACTACACAGAGATTTTGCTTTTGAAATACATAGAAGCAGAAATGGGCATAATGTAGAAGTGCTCCTGTAAATGCAAGTGCAACAAAACTGTATTTAAATATAGTCCATGAGTAAACATTAATCTCACAGTAAACTCTTTAAGTGTAAAATGCTACACGTTGGAAACCATGACAGAGATCATCCCATCAAGTGTTTTTCTAGAGCTCCATACCGCCACCTCCCCGCCTCTGAAAAGATACCCAGACACCCTGCTGACTCTGAAGCTGGATGGGGGGGGGGAGTTGGCATTAGTCTACATTCTCACTGAGATTCCTCTCCTATGATTTTGCCTCCCACTCCCATGAATGCCAAACAGTACTTGTTATCACTGCAATTGCATGATTTTTGGGCAACTTCAGTTCAATTGCTCTACACGTCCCCCTCCTCCACCTTCTTCCTCTTTTCTTCCTCCTTTTCCTCTCATTTTCCCCTTCTCTTCTGCTCTTTCAAAGCACTGTATCATTACATTCAGAATAAGCCTTAACACCCCCGCACCCACCTCCCCAGGCTTCTTGAGCCTCACCTTCAGATTCCTCTGCTTAACAGTGTTCAGAGTGGGAGGAGGAAGAATCAGGGAGGAGTTAGGAGGGGTTGGGATGTTTTTTTTTTTTTTTGTCATTTTCTTTTTTCTTTCCTACGCTACTGCAAAATGATGATGAAACCATATGGAGACTGGCGGTGAGGTTTTGCAGGGAGAGGGATGTGTGTAGAGGTGGCAGTGTAAATGACTTCTTAGCAGTGCAGCGAGATGTGAAGGACAGACTGACATGAGATGGTGTGGCAAGCAAACTAATGAGCTACACATTTCGCGCTGAGGAAAAACAGGAAAGGGGAGAGGGAGGAGATGGCAAAGACGGGGAGCAGAGATGGGGCAAGAGGGACTGGATGATGACAGAGACAGGGACTTAGGAGGGGCAGGAGAGAATGGAAGAGAGAGACAGAGAAAGGAAGAATGATGGAGGGTAAAAACAGAGAGCCAAAGCTTTACATTTGCAAGTTGAGGAAAGAAAGGGCGACAGGGACCATGTTAGACAGATAGGAAAGAAGGAGAGGGAGCAGGATAATAAGTGACATGAAGAATGACCTTTCACTGACAGTTTTTCTCATTTATCCTTGTCTAAAGTTAGCTATATCTAAAGTTAGATATCTGCCTTTCGGTGTGCAGTTTTTAAACAGTTCCATATCCACAGTGATTACACTGGATACAGTGATTACACTGTGGATATGGAATTAATTAATACCATGTTTGCTGTCTATGGGAAGCCATGAACCTTCTGCTACCGAGGCAAAACATAAGTTCTATTGTTATTTTTTTATTTTTAGGATAAAGTACAATGGTGGTGTACCAACATCAAGATTCACAGCAAGATCTGCACTCAGGACGTAGCGATGCTTATAGTATGCCTTTGTCCCTTCCATCCCCCTTGGGAATTCCCCAATGTCATCTTTTGCTGTGTATATATCCCAGCCAGCGCAAATGTCAACACCGCTGCAGAGCTAGTAGCTAACGCCCATGGCGACATGCAGGGGAACAATCCTGCAGCTCCGCTGTTTATCACCGGTGATTTTAACAACTGCAGAATTGACAAAACCTTGCTGTCATTCTACCAGTATGTGGATATTCCAACAAGAAAGGGCAATATACTGGACCTATGTTATGGAAACATTTTGGATGTGTACATCTAGGGCTGGGCGATATAGAAAAAAATCCTATCACGATATTTCATATCAGTCAATATCAATAGTCGATATATCACGATGTAAATCAAATAACTATTTCTGTCAAGTTTAAAGGTTCCTTTTCACTTCTATGTGAGATGTGAAGCTACCACATTAATATTGGGTTAAATATTTATTTTCTGTCAGAGGTTAAACATAAGAAATGGACTACAGACCTTGTAGAACTGTATTTCAAATAAATAAAATGATTATATAATAAACTAAAATAAATAAATAAAGAACCTACAAGTGTTACAGGAGAACACAAACAAATCAACAACTTTGGTCAATTACAAAAATAGAAAAGTCTCAATTATGGCCAGTCAAAAGCTCAACACAAATTGCAGTGCACGATACTCTGCTTCCTGTCGGACTTTAAATAGCCAAAATATCCCCACACTACTGAATTCCTTGGACCTTTCTTCTCAACAATGTCCTCGTCTTTTGAGCCTTGGGCTGTGTCCGTTGGACTGTCTTCTTCTGGGATGCTGATGCTCATGTTAACATTTTCTGCCATTTTCACGTATTTCGCTCCCACTCCTAACGTATTGGTGGCCAAAACATAAGCACGTGTGCTTATGTTTAAGCCGGTGGCATTACCTACTCTCTCCATATGTGATTGGCTTGGCGCGCCACTATTCTCATTATCATTGGCTCTTCATGATGTCTGTCAAAACATGGATGAAATGAGTTCTATCGACCATGTCTTTTATTTCTATCAATGAAAAGTTATTTTGCGATAATTATCGTTATCGTTGTATCGCCCAGCCCTACGTACATCTCATGAGCTCAACCATCGCTCAGTCTTTCTGACCACAATGTTGTCTTCCTGCTCCCACTTTACAAAGCGGAACTGAAGAGGCACAAGCCCCAGATCCACAGCGCCCATCAGTGGACAGCATTACACGACTCTAGGGTTCATTGACCCATGGCATGGATTGGGACATTCTCACTGGTGACAGTCTGAATGAGAGGGTGGAGGTTATCACATCATTCACTACCTGAGGGAAAAACAGAAAGCGTTCCATCAGCAGGACTTGGCCTGCCTCAAATCTATAACCTGGCAAATCAAAAATGGCATTTTCAAAGCCAAACTCAGATACAAAGAAAAGTTGGAACCTGAATTAAATAAACACAAAACAAGCCTTCCAGAAAGTGAGAACACTCACACAAACACACACAAAACTCACTTAATCTGCAATAACTGATCCCATCTCCTTTGCTGAAAATCTGAACATCTTTTATTCCCGGTTCGACATGAGGGATTACTTGGAGGACTGTAGACCACTCCTGGAGACCATGCCCCTCCCTGATCCAGCACACCCTGCTCTTTCATATGTCGAGGACATATGCCAGCAGATGAGCTGGTGCAAAACAGGGAAGGCTTCGGGAAACGATGGCATCCAGGCGCGGGTCCTTAAGTAATGTGCAATGGATGCATGTGCTCCTGTAATGCTCCTGTTATGCACCCCCTCTTTCAAGACTCATACAGGACTGCCACAGAACCCAGCTTCTAGAAAACATCCACCATTGTACCAGTACCCAAGAAACCAAAGACTCTCCGCCATCCGTACTCTTAGAGAACTTTTAGTTCCCCCCTAGTCACCATACTGCCAGCCCCCAACAAGAACAGACTCATCCAGATCACATATAAAGCTGCTAAAATCATTGGACTCCCCAACCCCCAACCTCTGAGACCTCAATAGCACAGCCGCTGCACACGGAGCACGCACCATTGCACTTGATCCCAGTCACCCCCTTAATCCACATTTCGCACTGCTTCTTTCTGGTCGCCTCTACAGGTCAATAAACTGGAAAAAAGTGAAATTCAGCAAAAGTTTAATTCTGAATGCAATAATACAACAGAACAAAACACTAAAGAGACTGTAATGTGTTAGTTGGATATGTATGATGACGTGTGTATATGTCATGGAATTGCTGTTTTGATTATATGAGCAGGTGTTAGTGGTTGTTGGTCTCTGTCTGTCTCTGCTGTGTGTTGGCCCTGTGATAGACTGGTGGCCTGTCCAGGGTGAGCCCCGCCCTCTCCCAGCAACCCCCCCCGTGACCCCGGAATCGGATAAGTGGTATGAATGAATGAGTGATGCACACTAGAGCATCACGTTCAATTAGCATTGACCTAAAGCCCAACACAAAACTTTCTGCTTTCATCCCTCCTCCTTGGCTTCCTGCAATGCCAAAATTTCACTAACTGGTGCGATGGCTATTGCAGGAGGTCCGTGGCATGCAGGTGAGTGTCCAGTACATCTGAGTCACTTCTGCCTCTATGAGCCCACCAATCCAGGTTTTTAATGCTACGATATACGAACAAAAAAAAACAAAACCATAGTGGTCATATGAACTATCATAACAGGAGATATCTTTGCCCTGAAAAACCTGTCAAAATGGAGCCAGTTTATTTACACAAATATGGCCCTAGATGTTGTATAATCTAACAATTTAGGGAGAAAAACTCAAATTTAATATATTCAGTCCAGAGCTGTTTAGTTTCTGGACTCCTTTGTTCTGTTAATATGCAGCAACAGTACCGTGAAAATTCAACAATACAATTTGTGTTTAACCAAAAGTTAAAAAATGGCTAACATGCTAATAATCCTCCATCTCTATTTATCCCCCGACCCTTTCACCATGCTGATATATTATGCCATTTAAGTCTCCCTCTTTTCTGCTCTCAGTTGTGATAAGAGTTAATTTCCACTGCCTCTTCTGCGTCTCTCATTATTGTGAAAGTCCTTCTTTTCTTGCCAAGGAGCCTGGCAAAGAAGCAAATTGCTTGTCCTGCTAATACTTCATTAGAGACTGCTGGTGCACATGTACTCCTTCAAAGTTGGTCGGAAGCAGTCATTCTCTCAATCAATCAATCTCATTTCCCTCGGCTTGTCGTATCTGGAACGAACACACGCACGTGTGCACACACACACACACACACAGCAACTTGAGTGAAGCTTTACATATTAATATGCAATTATGTCTTGGATTCAATCTTCAAATTGTATTTTGTTAATTGAGAAATATGTCTCATCTTAATTTTATAGATCACATGAAGGAGAGCATGGCCAGTGATCACAACCATTGAAGGAATTTTACACTGATGACATTGCTGTTGTGCTGCGATATGCCAGGCTCCGGAGCAGACCAGTAAAAGCTTTTATTTACCGCGTATTGAAATTAACCAACTAATTTCCGATGGTAATTTGCGTCAGAGTATGTATTGGCCTTCCTTTTGTGTCATCCTTTTACACCTTAAAAATGTTTTTCATTCTGGCAAGTGGGTGTAAAAACCTGCGGTCGGATCTACAGAACAGTGCTTGATAGGCAGCACCATGAAAACATTTTACTACACATTAACCTAAAAGCTGTTACTAAATGTATCACCTCATCACTCAGACTTGTTCAGGTACGCCTTTCCTAAGAAGCTGCCTGAGGTTTCAGAGGCCCTGGTGGATTCTGGCAGTTGGATTCAGGGTGACCTGACATTCGTGTGTTGTTGATCTGGAGACGAATTGGCCACTTTGTAAGCCACTCACAGCAGAAATCCACTTACTATAAATGTAAAGCAAGCAAAAAAATACCACTGAGGTCGTAGTGTTTTAACTGGATTAGATGTTTGAATTATTTTGCATATTTCCCAGAGACAAAGATGGATGTTTCAAGGAAACACAATTAAGCAGAACATAGAATTAAATAAATGTGACTTTCAAGGACTTTCTTTGTTAGCTGGATATGCAAGAGCCACTGCTAACAGCAGCATATTTAGATTTAACACTAAATAAAATATTTGGACTTTCGAGTGTGCATTTGTTAGAAATTAAAACTTTAAGTAATATATTTTCATGTAAAGAGATGCAGAGGTTAAGTAGTTTGCAATTTCTATAAAGTAATGCCATGACAGTCGTTAGTCCCTGGAACACTCTGCCATTTAATGATTTGATATCTAAGAAATCTTAGTTTGCAGATGATGTAATCTCAAAGCCTCATGAGAATGAAGAACTCCTGTGATGTTCGGTTATAGGGAAGAAGACAAGCATGATGGATAATCTCGACATACTACATCATCATCATCATCATCATCATCATCTGCTACATTTGGAGCACTGTCAGTATCTAATGTTGAAATCTGTATGCAATATTTGTTGTTGTTTGGACAACAGTTTTTTATGCTTGATTGTACTTTGTATTTGCTAATATTGAGCAGACATGTGGGTTAGCCAAATTTGAATCAAAGCATTTAAAATGCAGGTGGACAATCAGGGATGACGTGCAAGAAGCTACTGGTAACACTAAAAATGTGGACTGAAGTTTCTTTGAATTGGGCTTTCTCTCAATAAACAAGTTGAACAGATTTGATAGTAAAGCAATGATAGTACTCTGGGGGGTGGGGGGGACTGGGTGGGTAGACTGATGTTCTGATTTTCAACATGAGAAAAGTCAGGGGATACAAACTAACCATTTCGAAAAGTGGCTAGCTAACAGCATGATTTAATGTAGTACTTACCCCCTTTACCAGTGTGACTATAATGCTTTACTCATACTTTTGTCACATTTTTATATCTAATCTATGTTTCCTGGGGTTGCTAAGTTTATGTCATATTTAAACATAAAAATGTCAATACATTATCATATTGAATTAAGAAGTGAAATAGCAGCTTTAGACTTGTCATATATGGGCAGCAAGGCAGCTCCAGAAATGGATAAGTGTAAGAAGATGAACAAATGAATGAATGAATAACTTTTGATTTATGTCAGGTGCGCATTTCATTTCCTACAGTGGATATATACTCATTGTATTTGGCTTTTCAGTTTTACCTTATCCCAGCTCATCATTAGACAAAGTCAAACTGAATCTCGTCTTGGCGTGATTAGGGAAATAATTATCTGCCTATTGGCTCATATAGTACACATGGGGCTGACAGTAGATTTACTGTGCACTGCTAAATGACTTCCACCATCACCTGGATTTTATCTTGTAAATATCTCTAAACCATATAGGCTCAAGATGTGACATGTGAGTGTGAAGGGTTTTTTTTCTCCCTCTTTCTTCCTCTTTCTTGGAAGCTGCTGTAAAGATTTCATCTCACAGCAGCACAGTTCAGTCACTCCACAAGCACCACATGAAGATTTATTCCTGCCTGTCCAGTGTATATAGTTGTTCCCAGTATGGTGTTGCGTCATATACAGAGAGGTATCATTGAAGAAGTTTACAGTTCAGTCATGAGTAATCTAACTTTTTCTTTCTGTGTAAGCAATATGTAATGCCCTTACATTTTCAAATAATATGCAGGAACAAATAATTGACTGTATTTTTAAACTCAAACACTGAACACCTCTGCTAACATATTCGCATCATAGAGCCTCATATAGACACAAACAGAGAGCAATAGGAAGCCTGTCTGAGTCTTGAGGAAAATGAAAATCTGCCATGACTGCCTGGAGCCTTAACCAGCGTCTGACAGGAGGAGGTGAAGCAGCTTAACTAATTGACTATATACAGTGTGTCTGCACTCAGCATCGCTGCTGCAGCCTTCTGCACGCAGCATTGATCGGATGCAGAACATTGTCTGTCTCTTACTTGCCCTCTCCCTTCATCCATCTGTCCTCTAGTGTTTGGTTCATTTCCTTTCTCTTTCTTTCATCCAGTACCCCTCCTCCTTTCATTCTGCTAATCACTCTTTCCTTCTATCTCGTTTGCTGCCATTCTTTCTCTCTTCCTCATTAACATGGGGGATCGGAGCCAAGCCTTAAAGACGGATGGATGATGATGAATGATGAGGCAAGCCGCATCTCTTCCTCTCTGTCATTTCTTTCTTTCTGTCTTTCACATGGTCTGGACGTTGTTTTCTTTGATGCATTTTTGAAGCTAATGAGAATGCGCCTTTGGGAGGGACATGACGTGCTTTCAAATGTTTAAGGCCAAAAGCTGCTTCCGTGGCCATTGAACATCAATAGAAGAAAGCCAGTAGTACACAAACATGTTTGACATCAGAAAAAAGAAAGAAAAAAAAAATATATATCTATATACTCAGAAGTCTTAGAATGTCCACCCCTCAAATTTTCTCTACATCTGCATGATTCTGATGTGATTCTGCTTGCATCTCATTCTGATTAAGGAGTGAGGACCATAAAGATCTGTGAGCAGTGTGACATGTAGCTTTCGCTTTTGAAGAAACACAGATAAGGCCAGTTGGGAAATCTCCAAAGGACCCAAGATGGACCCCCCTTGGTTTCAATTATAACAACCTCTACTTGGCACTACAGCACTCCTTCTCTGCAGTCTCTATCCCTCCCTGCATGACATGAGTACATCTTCAGTAGCACTGCAGGCCAGTTCTGTCCTTCACCTTTTGATCAAGGCCAGATCAAACACCATCTACTCTTTGATTTGTAGCGGACATGGTGGTAGTGCTAAGGAGCTGTGGGCATTTTATCCCCTTCAATTTCCGGAAACCCTAAAAACCTGTGGCAGCAGGCCTGCAGTGATGCTCCAAGTGGGAAGTACTACAAAATGCAAGGGTGCATTTTGTAGACTGTCAAATTTCCAAGAGTGTTTGAGGAGCACGTTTGCTGGGCTGCACTGTCGTGTGCGGGCGGAAAGGCCAACAAGTCAATGATTCATTATGAGAAGCAGGAGTTTGAGCCAACACAAAGCTCTGTGTGAGCTCTGAGCGAGGTTCTGACTGTTGCTCTGAAAAGTCCAGTCTCTCTTTGAGGGGAAACAATTATTTCCATTTCCATAAACATCAAATTGTGCCTTGAAATTAGGTCTGATGTGTTACAGTTGAGTTGGACAAATAGACATAAGTAGGACTGTAATTAAAAGTCATATTAATCAATCTCTTCGTCAGAGAGAAATATTTCTACTGAAAATAGTGATCCCCAGGTCTTCCATAACATTTCTGGCTTTAAGGTAAAATATTCCATTAATTTTGGATGGCTTGTATCTTTGAAATTTGATATATAGATGTGTATGCTGCCCAGAGGATGAATCCTTTAATCTAGCACCAGCAGCAAGGTGAAAATCTTTCAGTATACTATTAATATCTCAACCTGGAGTTGCCATTCATGCTTGCTGCATATCCCGATGACTCTGACAATTTGCAGACATTCCTTCTAGCATCAAAGATCTCAACCCCTTGATTGCCCTGATATCTGGCTTTTAGCGAAATTTAATCTTTTCAGATTGATGCTGATTTTTTTTTTTTTTTTAAATTTGCATTAATTTCAAGTTCAACTTGAAAATGTCTGTTTTAATTTAGAGACCATGAATTTCAGATGAGTTTAACTGAAATGAAGCCTTCTGCTTTCAAATGATGAGTTGAATAAATTAACTGCTGCTCTTTCAACTCATTAAATTCTGTTTCCTATTAAACGCTTTCAGTGTTAGTAGGCTTCTCAGCATGCCTCATGATGTAAACTTAATTTTTGTCTTCAATACACACTTTTAATCATAAAAAAGGAGTGTGAATCTTGATGAAGGCTGAGCAATTAATTCACACCCTAATCCCCGACATTTAAGCCACTTTGTTGTAATGGCACCAAGCAGTTCTGAAAAAAAGAAGACTGAGTTGTTTAGCTTTATATCTATAAAGCTGAATTTAGTGGTAAATTCAACCCATTTGAAATAATCATATCTATAAAAATACAGTAAGGATGAAAGTGTTCACTTTTCATCATCCAATTTAATTTCAATATATCCAATAATGACAAGATGAGTATTCAGTGCAGATTAGCAAATGTTAGTGGGCTAACTTGGGAGCCTAAGGTAGTGAAAATGATGATCACCTTTGAAAATCAGCATTTTAGAATTTTGTTTCTTAAAGTTCTGGCTTTTTGACTGAAATCCAGAGTTATTTAATCAATGAGGATGTAAAAAAATAAAAATAAAATAAAACAACAAAATACTTATCTACACTTCGTCTAAATATTTGTAAAAAAATTAATTAATGCTGTGTTTTAGCATTAGTTCAGAGTTCATACTTTTCATACTGTAAGTTCATGCTGGAAATTCACAATAAAAAACAAAAACTAAATGCTTCAATGGTAAATTAGTCCTCCTTAAATTTGGCCTCTTCCAAAGCCATATTAAGCACAAATTAGCTATCAAGTCACATCCTAATGGGTTATACAGGCCAGCACTACAGCAACTTGAAGACAAGTAGAAACAAATAAAATGGCCAGTGTAACACCATTAAGCCATCTTTTAGTGGATATGGCACATAACAACATTTGTATACTCTTCTTGGGCTCAACTCTTTTTGTAAATTGTATTATATCTATACCAGACCAAGATTAAATCTTATAGCAGTACAACTGATATTCCCTATAACTGCATCACCTTTTATACTGTAGAAAACGATTAATCATCTGAATTAGATTAGAGCTAACCCACAGGAAAATCGTGAAAAAGATGAGAATGAGCAGTGCCACTTTCTACACAACACGCTGAAAGATTTATGACTATCATCATCATCTCTTCAGACCGGGTGCTTACTCTTGCAATCCCTGACCAATGCAGCTATGGATGGTGATATGATGATTATGCCTGATACGGACATTTACGTTTCCCACATTCATACACGGAGGAGACACTGATACCTGAAAGTCAGATAGAAGAGGGTGGGAAGTCAATTTCAAAGGACCTTTTGTCAAGTCCTTATTGAAATTCATCAATAAAAAAGGGCCACCCTAAGCCTTTTCAAAAATAAAATTGTCATGCTAATTCATTTTGATTGCCACATTGGAATAGCTAAACAAAATGAATGGCTGGGGCCAGATGCATCCGCCGAAGCGTAACTCTGGATATTTCATAGTGAATTATTCTTGATCGACTTGCTGCATGGATCTCGCTGCAAATTCCAATCAAATGCCAACACGTGTGGAAATCCAATCACTGCTTTGCTAACTCATTGATTTGCATGCCAAAGAGGCACATGCTGAAAATGCCCGTTAACAGTGCTGACTGAGTCTTTTTATGAATAGAAGAACAGAGAGAGTCAACTTTTTTTCCTAAGTGTGCACCCCTTGATGGAAAATGGGAAAAAAAATATCATCCAATTGTGAACCAAATAATGAATATTTCTCCTTATCTTTGGAGACCTGCCAACGCTCGCAGAGAATAATGTTTCATTAAGCTTTTATTGAGGCTGACATTTGTACTCAAACGTATAATTTCACATACGGCACCAAAAGTTCTTTCAGTTGCTATTCTGTTTGTGAGTACAGACTTAATAAGATACACTGTGAATGACACAAGCTCAGAGCTCATGACTGCATCAAATACATGACGGGTCCTGTAGATTAAAGAACATAAATCCCCAGTATGGAAGAACAGTGAGGAATAATAACCCCTCTGTGTTCCATGAGAGACAGGACTCTTGTGTATGAGGGGGGAGGATACATCCTAACAGCCATCTGGACACCCCCCCCCGCCCCAGGGGACACAAGGCAAAACATGCTTGATGTGTTTCTCTCTCCCTCTCTTTCGATCTGTTATCCGTCTATGCATCGCTCTACATTATACTGGACACATGCTGCCAGCAGCTCACTTCAGACTACTGCCTGACCACTTATCGACTGATGATTTAACCATTGATTAAACATGTAAAAACCTTTATCCCAAAACAATGCGAAATTAATGAGCAATTTTTCTTTTTTAGTTAGTAACTTTTTTTATATGATATATAAAAAAGGAGGGGGGTGTAAGAGCACATCAGCTTAACATGTTTTCAAACAGGTTTAAAAACATGGCCACTGCCGACTGAGACTGCCACCTTTCCATACGCCCCCATGACATCCACATCCAGGGACCCCCCTCCCACTCACCATCACCAAAGAACACCAATGCAGAGAGCTGAAGAGGCTCTGTCCAACTGACGCAGGTGGCCTGGACAGAATGTACCTGAGGAGGAGGAGGAGTGGGGGGGGCACTTCAGCATGTGTTCAACCTAATCCTGAGGCTGGGGAGGGTTCCAGTGCTGTGACAGACCTTGCCAGTTACCAAAAAAAGCACCTGGCTCACCTGGTGAGCCAGGTGATTCCATCACACATTATGAAAAAGCTTTGAACAGCTGCTGCTGCAGTTCTATTAACATTTCTTTCAGTGTTTCAAATTCAAACAAGATCGAGAGAGTGAAGGTAAGCACTGAGAGATTTACAACAGCAATGGGTCACTGGGATGTGCTACAGTTGCCCCTTTGGTTCTGCTCAATCATTACAGCACTGTTAGTGGTGTAGCTGGCACCCAGGTTTCATAAAGTACACTGCTGCAAAAATACCAAACCAACGAAGGATTTTGACTCTGAGCAGGGATGAGCAGAACTCCCGGATGAATTTCTCTGTACCTACATTTGCAGGTGATGTCTCAAGAGTAACTGATCCCAAGCATCCCAAGTTGTGCCGCAACCTTTGTCAGTCCTTTGGATATTTACTGTCTTTAAGAGTGCATGTACTCTGCATGAATGACTGGTGGGAATTGAACCCTCAGCCCCAACAGTGTGAGTATCTGGCTCCACATTCAGACTGGGTGAGAATCCAGTCTGAAAAGTGATGGTCGCGTAACTCAAGCTAGCAGCCCCATTATACTAGCATCGACACAACTTGAAGGAATCTCAAGACACAAAGCTAGCGAAACGGCAGGACAGACTGAGTCACGAGGCCAAAACTGGAAGACCAGACTGTTCTGTCAGGTGAGACTGCAGCAAGTAGCAAAAATCGACAGAACACCAGCTCTACTCATGGCACCCATCACCCAGTGTTTGGGCCCGTGCCGGTAAGCGCCAATTTTGCCGGTCCGAACCCAACCTGATCTGTGACAACACAACGCTGCGGACTCCTTTCGGAGTCACAATGAACCTAGTTTTTACTCTGGATCTGAACATCGATTGTATCAGCTCTGAGGAGCTGCCAGTCACTGATCATAGCTGCATTCTTTTTAATCTGTCTGTTACCATTAATTGAGCATCCAGTAAGTGTATGAAATTATCCCTGTTAAAGAATCTCTCTGCTGAGAAATTTTCAACTGCTTTCCAGAGTGTGGTACTGACTTCTAGTTTCAGTGTTGACGTTGATTCTCAACTTTCAGCCTTTGACTCACTTAACTAACTCTTCCCTGCCTGATCCTCCTGAACAACAAACCATCATTGATTATTCCTCTCCAGTGTCCACTTTTCAAATAGCAGATGTTGTGCATAAAATGAAGACCACTTCCAGTCCACTAGATATCTTGCCCACAACTCTGTTGAAAAATTTTGGCACTAATCGCTCCATTTTTGCTCTCCATCATCAATTGCTCACTGGTTTCTGGTTCTGTCCCACCCCACTTCAAACAAGCAGTTGTTCAACCACTCCTTGAAAAATCCAATCTAGACCCTTCTGTTCCTAGTAAGTACTGGCCTACTTTCAAGCTACCCTTTGTTTCCAAAGTATTAGAAAAAGTTGTTGCAAACCAGTTAGTCACTGCACTAAAGAGACATAGTATTTGTGACAAATTTCAATCCATTTATCGTCAATTTCATTCCACTGAAACTGCTCTTCTCAAATGGCATTTGGATGGCCTCTGATTTCAATAGTTGCAAAATCCTAGTTCTGCTTGATCTCAGTGCAGCGTTTGACATGGTAGATCATAGCATCCTCTTGGACAGGCTAAGAGATTGGGTAGGAATCTCAGGGACTGCCCTAAATTGGTTAAGGTCCTATCTGTAAAACAGGCCATTCTACGTAGTTGTCAACCCCAGCTACTTTAGCACCCATCTTATTTTCATTGTACATGCTTCCTCTTACGTATCATCTTTAAATTTGAGGGACTCTCGTACCATATGTATGCAGATGACCTTCAGTTATATTTTTTCTTTTACCCTGATAGGTCAGAGCAGACAAATTCTCTGCATGACTGCTTAATAGCAATGAAGGACTGGATGGCAAGTAATCACAAACTGAATGCAGCAAAAACTGAAGTTTTAACTGCTGGCCCTGAAAGCTTGGCCTCTAAAGCCGTCATCTGTTTCGGGGCCCTTTTTGCTAATGTATGCACCAGCTCAAGAAACCTTGGAGTTACCTTTGATCAGTCCATACTCTTTAATGAACACATAAAATCTGTAACCCAGTCCTGCCTTTTCCATCTTAACAATATTTCCAAACTCAGGTGAATTGTGTTTCATTCAGAACTGGAAATAATCATTCATGCCTTCATCTCCTCACGCCTTGATTATTGTAATTCCCTCTTCACCTGTCTCAGTAAAGCCTCACTAGACCGCCTTCAGTTAATCCAGAACGCTGCCGCCCAACTTCTGTCCAGATCCTTTAAATTCTCTCACATCACTCCCGTCTTAGTATCCCTGGACTGGCTCCCAGTAAATTTCAGGATCCAATACAAGATCCTCACCCTTACATACAGAGCCCTCGACAGTCAGGCACCTCCATATTTAGCCGATCTCCTCCTCCTTTCTATTACCCTGTGAGGTCACTGCAATCTGCTGGAAGCCGGCTACTTCGTGTCCCTCATAGCAGGTTAAAAACTAAAGGAGATAGAGCCTTTCAGTCTATTGCATAAATATGATGGAACTCTCTTCCTCTTGGGTTAAGAGCTGCCTCTTCTGCTGACACTTTTAAAAAGCAGCTAAAAACACATCAGCTTAGGCAGGCATTTGAACAAGCGTGATGGTGTTTGTATTGTTTGGTGCATTTCATGAAATGTGTTACTGCTTTTTTGTATATGTATATGTATTTTATCTTTGAGAAGTGCTATATAAATAGATTTTACTTAACTTTTTTTTTAAATATCACTATTTTTTCTTAAATTTGAAAAGTCTGCAAAACATCATAATTTAAAGACACATTTATGATCCCTAAAAATTAGAAATGAAAAAATAATGAAAACAGTATTGTGCTCAGATGAAATAGAAAGAAAGATACTGCATCCATATTGTCAAGATGGAAATCTCATTGCAGGTTCTTGGAGATTAATATTTAAAAATCTGAGACAAGAGTGAGGGCAATATTAAAAAGGGGCAGTTAAGAAACAATCGGACAACAAGTGCCTTATATCTCCATAACACTCATTGTCGCCCCCTTCTCACATGTTCTCAGTCACCCTCAAGTGTGTCAGTGTTTCTGTCATCCACTTGCAGACATTTTAGGCCCTCAGAGTATTGACTGCGCTTGGCCTAATGCTGTCAGACTGATGGGAGATGTGATTCACAGAAGAAATTTTGGCCCTGGTTCAGTCAGCCTCCAAGTCTGCACACACACACACACACACACACACACACACACACACACACACACACACACACACACACACACACACACACACACAGCAAGTGCATGCAGACCCATTAAAAGTATGTAGCAGCAAGGCAGCAAGGACATAATATACCCATAAATGAACAGACATTATATGATGCACTGATGCATAAAGGCAAATGCATGTACACACACTTTCAATGGACACTGCATGCATGCACAAATGCGCACATCCCCACACACACTACCCACACACCCTTGGGAGTCCCTCCTGACACCCTCAATCTGTCACAGCTGAAACCCAGAGGATCTCCTTTTTGAGTCAGGAGACAGGACAAGACAGTACACTGAGCTACACTGAGTTTGAGCTAATCAGCGCTGGCAATGACAGACTGCCTGCAATGACTCTTTTTTTTTTTTACTTCTACATATTTCACAGTTGAGGATATCTGATTTCTTTGGTTGGAGGCATGGAAAAGGGACTCTGTCCTGTTGGACAAATATGGATTGTGTTTAATTACCCGTCATTGGAACTGAGGTGTGAGTCTGATAGATAGATGGCCTCAGGTTATTCAGCCATATTTACTGACAATAATTACATGAACAATAAAGCTTTTATTATTAATTGCATTTTCGCTGGGCCAGAGAAAATACAGTAATTTTTTATCGTTGTCATAGAAGGTCAATACCGGGAGATCTAATGCAGTTTTTAAATGGTAAAAAAACAAACCAAAATAAAGGTAAAGTCTGGGAATGAATCACTGATAATCATAAAGCTACAGAACAGCAGAATAGAGCCAAGTCATGGTGTACTCAGAAAAGCATTAATTTGGGACATCTGTCAGCTCAGAGCTCTGACACTTATGTGATAACATCACATGGATTACTAAACGATGATGAAGTTAGTGAACATGAATTGTACAAATGAATTAAAGCTGAAGGCTGATATTAATCTATATTTACTTTCTCTCTGTTTGATTAAAAGACAGTGAGTCTTGAAATTGTTTGCAACTTGTCTTTAATCTGTGACATTTTATTAAGGCCCATTCATTCAGACCGAATCTAGGGCAGGACAGTAATTCAATAAATATATATTGTGATATTAAATGCTTTTAAATATTTTGACAGACATTGTTTACTGCTTTTGTCACAGACTGAGGTTAATTACAGCGTCAGTACATCACATTCAAACTGAGCAAAAAGGGCAAATCACAAGAGGGTTTGTTGGTGTGTCATGGCATCCTCACAGGCACACAGTCAGTGCTCAGCAGCAATAGGCTCAGCTGATGAGCTAAACATTAGCCGCTAAAGGTGAATCTCTGACAGTAATACAAATGTGAATGAACGAGCTTCCAGAAGTCATAAGAAAGCAGCTGGAATATTTAATATGGTAATGGAGAGCGATTCAGTGGTGCGGGAGAGGTTCAGCTATTGAATATCAGATTAACTTCAGATTTCAGCATGCTGCTAAATTTGCTGCAGAGGATCCAACAAGCAGGAGGAAGGTTTATAGGAGAGGTCAGAGATCTGTTGTGGGATTTCTTGGCAGTTTTTCTACGATTTTTTTAATGTTTATATCAACATCATAATTATAACATCTTGATGGACATTAAGAAATATATCATAAAATAAATTTTTTTGATATTCAGGGAATTCCCCCTTATATGCCTCTCATGGGGGGGATCTGAGGGGCAAGAAGCTGCTGTGTAGTCCGAAAGCATTAAATGTTTAAATAAATAACAAAGCCCTCAGCAGGAGGACTGTTAATTGTCCACATGCAGGGTTGGGGATCAGTGAGATGGATGAGGCAGCCATATGATGAATAGACACTCGTGCTAAATGGTGCCACTTAACCTTTTAAAATTCGATAAACAGGTCAGCAGGCCTGCATAAAGATCCATACCCTCATCACAGTGAATTTCCTGCTGTTTAAATGGGTCAATTGCAGAATGTGACCCCTGTCTTCCCCTTTTCAAGATGGTCTATGAGCCAGCCCTGACAGGGACAATTCACTACAAGCTTGAAGCAGCTGCTCTAACCAATTCCTTTTCAAGTGATAAATTGCTACACCTACTGAAATTATTCAAAAACTCAAATTCCAGTTCCTACCTTGACGAAAGGTTAGTCATTATTCTTTTAGGTTCACCTAGCTTAGATGAAAAATATTGGGAAAATGAATTACAATATTCTCACTACTTTATCTAGTGAAGCTACAGCCATGTGAGCAACTCCGAGGCTTGATTTTAGACACAGTTGTGCTCTGAGCTGAATGTTACCTGCTAATATACTTGCAATGACAGTGACAAGCTGATGTTCAGAATGCATGAATTCACCATCTTAGTTACCATGATAGCATTTCATAACTAACAATAAACACTAAATCCAGCTGAGACTGATAAGATTTACATTGCTGCGTAGGAAGATGTTGGTAATCAAAAGATTTGATTTGCAAACAAAAGATCAAAAACTGTCACAAAAACCTTTACAAGTTCATCCTGAGGGGGCCATGAGTTGCCAAAAGCCTAAGCCAGAAATTCAGCCTGCTGGTGGAGCTGCAGGAAAGTTAATTCAATCATTCATCCATTTTGTACTGCTTATCCATTTCCAGGTGCTGCAGCCGATCCCAGCTCACACTGGGTGAGAGCGGGGTACACCCTGGATGGGTCACCGGTCCATCACAGGGCCAACACACAACTCACACTCAGACAATTTAAAGTCACCAGTTAACCCAAACATGATGTCTTTGGATGGTGAGAGGAAAACGGAGTACCCGGAGGAAACCCACACAGGCACAGGGAAAACATGTAAACTCTGCACAGAAAGGACCCGGCCGGGAACCGAACCCGAAACCTTCTTATTGTGGGGCGACAACGCTAATGAAAGAGACTAATTGCTAATTAAGTGCTGGTTTCACCAAGGGACTATCTTTGATTTGTCCCAAAGTCACTTGAGCGTTGTCTTGGCTGTAAGCTTAAAGCCATGGCTGAAGAATGAAGGTCATGAGCAGTCGCTGGTCAGATCAGTGTGTCAGCTCATCAGACCCAGCAGTTAAATTGACTTTTGCCAGAAGGGGGTGCTGCGGTTTCCTCCCACCATACAAAGACATCATGTTTGGGTTAATTGGGCGTAGGTCTGAATGCAGTATTTTTTTTCTGCTTCAGCTACGTTGGGGGCTCAAATCAATGCCAGAATTTCAATGTGAATAAATATTCAATAAAACAGCACCATCCCAAACCTAGAAACACGCACGCGCGCACACACAGAAACGCTAGTTAGCTAATAGTCAGGTGAAAATACAGCAGATATAGAAGGTGATGAGAACTTTATAAGATCAGAGTGAGCCAACAAAGCAAACTTTGACAGATCACCCGACTCAACACCGAGCATTTTCCCCAGGTGTCCTGAAGCCATTAACAGTCTACCACACAACAGCCAAGTGCCAAAACACACCTCCAACAAATTAAACACGCAACTCAGGCAACAAGACCGCAGCGTGAAAGAGCACGGAACGGATAACACGCAATAACAAAGTCAGCAAAGTTTCTAAAAACAATATTCAAAACTCACCAGATTGAGATTTTCAATCGAGCACCGATCCGCCGGTTTTGTGATTGGAGGCAAAGATGTCTTCCCGAAAAGACACGACTTCACATGACTGACTGACAGGTTCCCGACTGATCTCAGGACAGTGACGGGGACGCCGGAGGCCGACTGGAGGCCGACTGGAGGCCGACTTTAAGAACCCAGATCAGTGACAGTTGACATCGCAGCTGCCTGAATGTCGTTACGACGTGGAGGCGCTGTTGGACTCCGCGCTTTTCTCGGTTGTTTTATGGTAGAGCTAACGGTAGGGCTAACGGTAGGGCTAACGGTAGGGCTAAAGGTAAAGCTAACAGTAGGGCTAATGGTGAAGCTAACAGTAGGGCTAACGGTAAAGCTAACAGTAGGGCTAACGCTAGAGCTAACAGTAGGGCTAATGGTAAAGCTAACAGTGGAGCTAACGGTAGAGCTAACACAATCCTTGATGGGGCTACAGGCCAACCAAGCCCTACTGTGGCGCTACCCATGTCTGTGTGCGAGTGGTAGAAGAATGAATGATGAATGAGTGAATGCATTGGATGATAAATTTGAATGGCAGCGTAGTACGAAGCATATGAAACATGGAAAAATTGCAAAATTTTTTCCGAAAACCCATTTTCACTCTTTTATTAGAAGAGACTGAGTGATGCTAATTGGTGTTGACCAGCTGGATCAAATATTGTTGCCGAGTCATGAGTCAACTCTTATATTGTAATGTGTACTAGCACATAGCCTGCACAATCTGACAGCGCAGCACAGATGTTCAATAAAAATGTGAATGGCTTCCATAACTTCTCCAATACCTTCCCGGTTTCACCTCACTGTATCCTATTAGTGCAAGAAAATGATGACTCCATTGGTTAAATTCGGCCCTAGCCTCTCTCCTTGACTCGCTAAATGAGCCGAGTGACGGATGTTGTGCTCTTTTACATAAACGCTCGCAGCAAAATACAGTTTATTAAGATCCATAAAAAACAACATTAAAATTCACAACCAAGGGAGCGTTGCCCGACCTCTGGAGAATGATAAATTAGCTTGCGTTACTCCAGCAAAACGACCACTTTATACCCCCATTCCCCCCAACAGGAGCAAACTCCCCTTCAGCATGGAGGAATTGCAAAGGGCCCCAGCCCGAGAGGCTTTGGCAGCAAGGAATAATTTCCAGATGATGCCAATATCATTCTGTCAGCTTCGCTCCACGTAGGAAATCACTGAGACAGGCATGAGTGACATTTAATTCAGCTGCATATCTGCTTTTCAGATTTAACAGTATCAAGTGGATATGGCATGTTGCCACTCAGCACATAACTTCACCTGAGCAGGTCTGAATTTGACATTGAAGTGTCTCTTGTAGTACTAGAGCATAGAAGACCAAGAAAATAAAAGTCAGAACTCTCTCTGGGAACCATAAGCTGCTTAGGAGCCAGTGCATAGATACTTTTGATTATATTCTGCAGCTAGGGTTGCTTTGCTTATCTGGGACAGGCTATAATTGTTGAGCACAGTCCCCTCCTCATTGTTGGTTTGACGGATAGTGCTGCGGATTCCTTGTGACAGCAGCACTTCCATTTCTAACAAGCAAAATGTGCAGGTGTCAGGACAGCATTTCAGACAATATGGGGAAAAAATAGAATTGGACATTGTAAAAAAGCAGCAGTCACAGCTTTGACAAGCTTGTGAGGTACAAATCCTGACAATGCACTCTTTACATGTATGAATGCTGCCCTGAAAATGCTTACTTCAATGACAATTCACTTGCTAACTGTATTCCCTCACGGGTCACACTCTTGCAGCTCATTATCACGATGCTAAGCTAATGATTCAGTAAATGGATTTTTATGTGGGCATAAATGCTAATTCACCACACTGCGGTACTGTTCAACAGTGCTGCATTTAGGAGTAAGTCGGAGCCTCTAGTGTGTACTTGTGTCTCATTAGGCTTGGACAGGGAACAGTTGTGGATACGGAGGACAATGTGAGGACTAAAAGGCGTTGATCGGTTTTACTGAGGACGGTAAATGCATCCTATAAATGCAGGTATACTTATGTTTTTGAAAACAGCACAACAGTCTGTAGGGCCAGAAATGATCGAGTGTCAGATATTATTATTATTTTGTTGCATCATGGTTATTGACACAAACTGTAACAGCTCAATAATATTTGAGCAGGCGTGCTGCTCAGAAATTCAGCTCCCTTCTGTTCCTACAACACTATTATTCCGTTATTCCCTTTGTCTATCCACCCACGAATCCAAAGTGTTTTACTCATAAATTTATTCAGTTACTGGACACACTCTCTGTTGCTAGCTGACAGATGATCTCTGTAGGTGATTTGATGCTTATATGTATGAATATATTTCAACATTTATAATTCATAGGACTGTTTAAAATTCTTTATTAATGCAAACTGTTCTCCTTTAACTTGACAAACAAATCCAATCCAATCAAGGAATGAATGTAATTATGTCAAGTATCTCTGCTGCACATGCACTGTTTGTTTTTCGCCTGAAGCGTGATGGTTTTTCCTGCAACCAGAGTCAACAATCTCTCGTCACAGCGCCATCATGACAGCACGTTGTCTGCTTCTGGTAAAGTGATAGTTTTCTGATACCTAGCAGAGCCTATGCATTGCACTGTACACGGCAAGGTACTACTGTTGCTCCCATTTGTTGATCCTAACAGAAACTGTCATTCAAAAAAAAAACAACAACCTAAAACCCAAGACAACAAGACAGACATTCAGAACGGAAGAAAGTAGCAACAGGCCCTCATTGTAAGAGCACCTCTGAGTGGGAGTTGAGTGGGATTGCTGGCTTGGCAGCAGCCACAGAACATACACGTCTCTTCTTCTGGCAGCCTAGAGGAATTCATAATACCACATGTTACAATTTGACCTTCGTTCCAACAAACATCTGTCTACTTAATTTTAAAGGTAAATTTGATTAGTCTATATGCAGTTGTTGTTTACAAAGGAGGATTCTTTGAAAGTGACTGATTCAAACTCATGGAAGGTGTATTCCACACTAGCATGGAAATTAGTAGTCACTAGTCATTCGTAAAAAGAATGAGTGACTGGGAAAGCAATATATTTTAATAAGAGTTTCATTCTATTTACTTCTATGCTGCTATGAAGATTGCTGCCAAACATAATTTCATTCTGTATTTATATGCAATGACAATAAAGAATTAATATAAGGATCAACAAAATTATACTTGACCTCTGCCCAAATTGTAAAACTCTTTAAACAATCAATCACTGTAAACACAGGATTTACTCGTAAAGCATAGCTATTGTTTATTGTATATTTCATGTTTTGATGCACCATTCAGTTACGACCACACACTCCAATGTGAATCATCCCTCTCATGAAAGTTTTATTATGTAATATGCTGCTGTTGCAATGTATGTGTTAGCCTAATTTATTTCAGCTTGCATAAGAAAATGTTTTTACTTGGTCCAGTTTGTCTCAGATGCAGTTGGGAAATAATTGGAAATATTATTTCACTTAAAGTCTCTTTAAAACAAAGACACAGTGAAATAGAAAGATTATACACAGAGGAGATGTTTATACATCTACAAATTGAGGACTGCTAAAAGCATTTCAAGCCTTGTCAATTTAAGAACAGTCCTTCAGCCTTCCTCCATCACACTGAATCTATCAACTCCGCCGACATTTTTTTCAATCACTTTCACACTGCAGGCAGCTTGTTTGTTTTTTTTTCTTTGTTGTTGTTTCTTTGCTTTTTCTTTGTTTCTTCGTTTTTTTTTTAAGACTTTTTCTGAAAGCTCCAACAGCCACTGCCCTGCTGAGTGTGACTACAGGGACAGTTCCTGCATTAAAGGTGCATCTAATCAAAGAAACAATTTATTTACACTGAGTGTAAATGTAAGGTGCTATAGATAAAGGCTGCATGAAATTGAAGGAAAGGGATCAGATGGAAATTGATATTTTCACTACATAAACCAGTGTCAACCTGGAATGTACAAACCAAATACACAGCTCCTTGGAGGGGATGCTTTCTTTATATTCCGAAACTCATCGAAGATTTTTCTGTACAAAGAAAAGACCGGAAGCGAACACAAACTGTTGTAATCTCCCTGCACCAAACATTACCTTGGTGAAGGTTACCGTAGGTTGTCTTCTATTGTGGTACTTCAACTGAATTTTATTTTATTCTGTGTTTTGAAAAAGCTTACTGGTGTTCCTGCTATTCCATCCAGCTCCTGCCATCTCTACTCTCCACTCCTTTTATTTAACTTCTTTTTCTTGTTCCTTTCTTTCAATTTCTTTGTAATTGAGATTCACAGACATAATATATGAGGCCCGTTGGGGAAAGTGATCTCAGCAAATCTCACCAACTGCTGGCCAGCAAAACATTTAATCCGAAAACAGACAAAGGTTCTGAATGGCATTTAATCACACATAAATCGATTTTAATTACAGAATTTAACTTATGTGACATACTTTCGGTCTTTCCCCAGTTTTAATAATATTTTCCCCAATATAAATATCTCTATGTACTAAAGAAAGGACAAGAAAGAAAAAGAAAATGCAAACACAAGAGTCTTCAAATGGAATCCAACATCTGTAAAATCACAAATGCCTCTTTTTGCCACAGCTCTGGTCAGGGCGTGTCCAAAAACTATACAAGAGCATGAATAATCCATTGGATATGACTTATTTCACAGTGTATCCTTGTATGGGCACTCACGCTCACATAACATGGACAGATTCAAATATGCACAGAAAGACGCACCCACACCAACAAACACCCATACACACACACACACACACACACTATAGACCATTAAAATGTTCAAATGAGACGGGATCCAAATCTGCTAATTGCTCCCAGTGGTGTATATAAGATGTGTGAGGTTTATTGACAAAAACTATTCTTCTAGTATATGTTGGCACCACATAAAAAAAAAACATAAAGAGATAAAAACATAAGTTATAAGGTAAGTCATCCAAAAGTCCACATTACACCATCACGACTTTTATTCAAAGAGGAAGGACAGTCAACTCATCTTTGTTGTCTTTGTGACATTCCGACAGACTTCCAAGCTTTTTCACATCCATGTTATCCATACTGTGTGCAGAGATTTTGGAGGCAATGACCTTGCAAAATTTCACCCAACCAAACAAGAGAAAGGTGTGAAAAAGCTAGAACCCAATGGATGTGGCCTCGCTTAGCCTCACTAAAGACATGACTCTTTAGCAGGTAGCTTGTCATTAAAGAAACTTGGCTGGAATACAACTCTGGACAGCTTCATAATGGTGACAGTAAAGAAGATGAAGGGGCTGACTTTTAAAAGACCTTCTGTCAGAGTCTATATCAAGCCACAAAGGTACAAAAAAAAAAAAAAAAAAACCTTGAAGAAGCCATCCCCTGCAGCTCAGATGATGGCAATGAAAAACAAAGGGTATCATACTTTAATGGATAATCCACTGTCCTGTTCAAAACAGTTCCTTACAGGGATTTGCTTCTATGATGTGCCTGTGACTTTGACTCCAGTAGAGATTCAGTGCCAATGGTATACCATGCTGCTCACTCGTGACTTCTCTGAGTTCACAGAAGAGTCTTATAGTGGTAATTGGAGAAGCTCTGGGTAACGTTTTCATTCATTTGTTTATTTATTTTACAGAAGGTCAGGTCTTAGGTAGGAACCTCCTCGGTGAACGGACACAATGTTTGGTTGAAATGACTGGCATCTGTTTCTTTTGGAATCATGTCAGTGAGCCTGTTGAGGGAGCAGAAGAAAAAAACATGGGTCAGGTAAAAGTATAAGGCGATAGCTGTCCCAAAAAGCCTGATTCACTGTAATGGCACAGCAGTCTCACTAGTTAAATTTTATGTTACACAATACACAACCGAAACACCGTCCCATTCATTCTATGCTGCACAAAACAAGGTTAATTATGCATAGAGATTACGTGCATGTCTTCCCTCTAATTGAGAGCCACAAAATAAATGTGTTCACTCCCTTGATTATTTCCTCTGCACAAAGGAAACAACATGCCTTGTTTTCTAATCATATACATTATAGACACTGCAATAAATTGGATTTAAGGATTGCCTTTCACGCGTTTAGCGAAGAACCTTTTATGTAGAATTAGAAAAACAAAAGTGCGCATGCTAATATTTACTTTTCTACATAGAATTTCAAGTGAAATTCTGCAGTCAATGACTTCATTTAGTGACTTCTTTGACCAAGAAAAGCCATTTGAATCATAATATAACACTGGCATGAATATGCTACGTGGATTAATCCATAAATGTTAGTACATAAATGATTCAGGGTGACAGTGGACAAATGTGACACACGGGATTGCCCATATAAATCATTCAGACACTTAAATATGAGTTGGCAAATCCACATAGAATTGCACAAATTCTCAGGACTGGCAAATAAATATTTATGATGCCCCCAATTCCCCTCTTCTCCCTGTCCTTGGTAATTGTGCATGATTCATTTTGTTTTCTCAGTGGAAGAGGGAAAATCAATCTCAGACTATTGGCTGGGAGACATAAAGCATGCAGATTCCAAATGCCTGTGGTTTTGCAGAGTATAAAAGATAGTCAGTGTTCTCAGAGGGGGATTCTATTTAATCTTTGGTCCCCTTTTTTTCAGAGCAGAGAAAAATGTTTGTGGAAGTGGATTTAACCTGTATGCAGAGTCACTACCTCATTGCGCGGCTCGCGAGCCACATGGTGCTTGTCAAGTTGGTTGCTCGTGGTGGTAGCCTATAACAATATGTTTTGTTTTGTTTTTTCAAATGTGCGACATAAATATTCAGTGAAGACATCTGCATTATACTTCTTTCACTGTCAAACCTGGCAACGCAGCGCGCTTACGTCATTGTTAACAAAACCGTCACACTTGGTGACGTCACTGTAGCTCTGCTAGCTAGCGTGAGAGTCAGGCGTGAAATTGATCGATTTCTAATTTTAAAAAAGAGACAAAAACCAGGTGGACAGAGCACAGTGTTGTAACGCATAGTGAGGATAAAGAGTCTGAGGAAGCAGCAAACGAAAATCAACATGAAGACACTGGAGAGGGGATGAGCAGTCAAACGTCAGGTGTTCCAAGTTAAAACCGTGTGGCTCTCCTCTTGACTTTGCTCTGCCAATGTGGCTCTTGTGAAAAAAAAAAACTGTGAGGATCACTGCTGTAAACTTTTCGCGACTGCCAACTTTTAATAACCAGCATAAGGTGGACTACCAAAAAACAAAAAGCCCAAAACTTTAAAATGTAACCTTTGTTTTCGATGTTTCAGGTGTTGCAAAAATAGGTTTTCTCTCTTTCTGTCTGTCCCAAAAAATAACACACAACCTCTGCTTTTGATGTAACTGCTGTCGGGCTTTTTAGTCACCACCATCCTGTGTTTTCAAATAATCCAATAACTCCCTCTTATTTTTCCCTTTTTTGGATAGATATATCAAAGTAGATGTGAGAAATGGTGAATATTATTGTGCCGTCCCTAAGACCTGCGTGAGTGAAGCTTAGTGAGATGCTTGATGAATAGACACTAATGATTCATTGTGGGTCTGAGCAACACTCAACCATTACACAGCTTTAGGATGGAGGCATGGATTCTGCTCCTCATTAAATTCCCCTTTAGAATGATTGTTTCTGTGTTCTATGGGATGGAGCGATCAAAAAGTACTTACTTAGCTTGTAAGTCCAATTGAGCTGAACCTGGATTATACATGCAGCGTGCAAATTTGAATAAAATGCATCATTAATAACCTACTTACCTGCTGTTTTTCTCTGCATCCTATGATGGCTCCTTGGGCAAAGGCTGGAAAAGAAAAGCAGAAGGTCAGTATCAGCGGGACAAAGGGCCAGCCTTCACTCGCATTTCATTTCATCCTTAAGCATATTGGCTTTGCACACAGTGCGGCATATGCCCATTTAAAAGCACAGATGGCGTGTTTTCCAATTATTTCTAAGGCGAGATGAAATAAGATGAAAGTTAATTTTGTTCTCTCCCTAGTTTTTATGACCTCTGAGGACACTGCTGGAAAATACCACCGAGAAACAGCCACCTCATCCCACATTAACAAGAGAGAGACATTTCCTCTCTTCCGTCAATGGCATCACACAGATAGAGAATTTCGTTCTGTTAGCTGTAGGGCAGGGTGATAAACAGTGTCCACTTTGTTTCTCCGTGAACATCAACTTCCTGCCTTCTATATTCATCTTTAGGAGGACGCATGACAACACGCTGTTTTCCCCTTGACCAGAGGAAAAAAGAAAAACTCCCTTGCCTTCTTAATATAGCTGAATGAGCCACTATTTTGTAGATAATGACTCTGCTAATCATAATCAGGAAGCTAATGGTCTGTTTAGCCAATCAGAGGAGCCAAGGCGAGACGGCTGTCTGGGCATCGCATTGGCATTCCCAGCAGTTACTGCTCTCCTCTCGGCTGTGCCAGGCTTTCTGCAGCAGTGAGGCAGACTTGATATTCCACTGCCCACCCAGCCTGTTGTCCCGCGATCGGAAGCTCTGTCCGTCCGGACGGAGCGACAGGCTGTGGTGCTGTCGAGGTAAATCCAGTCCCCTGAAGAGACGCTGATCCATCACACCTCTCCAGCAGCATGTCATCTAAATGCTAAGTACTTCCACTGCATCTTTAAATCAAAACAAGAAAAGAAACGAGCAGAGGGCGATTGGTTTGCAGGGATAAAAGCCCATAAGGGCACAATAGAATATGCAGAGCAAACCCTTAGCTTTTTGATTACATTCATTCCTGAGTGAGCGAGAATCTGGAAGAGGGGACACTGGATTAGAGGAACCCAGGGACATTTTTATCTCTTCAAATCTACACCGAAAGAAGGCGAAAGGATAGTAAACAGTAAACTGGCCCCAATGGCTCCTTCAAAGAAAATACTATGTTGTTTGATTTCTTCTTAAAACCCATCATAAATGCGCCCGAAATGGCAGCTTCACTCTCGTGCCATCCCAATTGTAGCGATTTTGGAGGTATTCCTGAAGAAGGAGCAGAGTTCTGAGGTGCCAGCAGCAGCCAACACGCTTAGCTACTCCTTCTAATTAAAGGGTTAATAAGTTGAGTTTGGCCCCATGGGATGAGCAGAGCTAGTGAAGGAGCCGGCTGTTTGCCTTCCACACACACCGGTTGACAGTGCTCACAACCTTCAGGGGTTTACACGAGCACAATCCAAGGATGCTGACGGCATATTCATCTCCTGCTGGCGTGAAGGGTGAGGAAGATTCACAGACAAGGAGAACGAAAGAGAAAGATGGAGAAAAAAAAAAGGGGATGAAGCGTGCTAGTGAGAGCTGTGCCGATGGGTTGTGTTGTGGTTGTTGTGGAACTGAACTGTGGCTGTGCTGCTTTCATCATTATTAAACACCGAGCACTGTGCATGAACGATCACAGTTCACAGTTCAAATGAGGCTGGATGCTTGAGCAAGTGCCAGAGGAAACTGGCAAAAATATTAAGTGATTCAATTAACTTCCTTCCTTATCATCAACACAGCATGTTTTAGGATCAAAGTATTTTTAAGCTACAGTATGCATAACATTTAAAATAAAATCCTCAGCCAAGGTAGCACTTCAACATCCAGAAATCTTTTTTTTTTTTTTTTTTTTTGGGGGGGGGGGGGGGGGGGGGGGCAGCAGACAGCAGACAGCTTGTTTTCACAGTGCTTGAGGGGAAACAAAGCAGAAAGGGCATGTTTGGTGGCATTTCATGCTGCCGAAGTCTCACCAACAGCCCACCCAGCCCACGAGACTGTGTCACTGTGTCTTCGCTGCAGTAACTAAAAATCCTTCCCCAGAGGTCACTCATAACAAGTACAGTCCTGGACTGAAAATAGTTGGCTGGTTTCATCAACTGGAGACTCGTAGGTCCCAGTCATTAGCTGCCACTCCTGGTGCTCTTGTTATTAGTCTAACAAGCATACAGCTATAGCTTACTGAAGACCCTGAGTGGGTGCTTCATGCCCCAGATAATGAGTGTGATGTACAAAAGCATCAGCGCATCGGACCAAGAGCTGTGTTGGAGCGGTAAAACCAATATTTGCTGCAAAGCATCTGTTTGAATTTTCAGCTTTGTTTTTCTGCCAGGTAGTGCAGGAAAACAAAGAGCATGTATTCTCCAGATTTCAAATGCTTCACTGACGAAACATCAGCAACAGTAACATAATAAATTATCACCTTACAAAAAACAAAACAAAACAAAACACAAATGCATGAAAATGATACCTTGTGGTGTTTTATTTATGGATCAATCCATTTTATTTTTTGCTTTGTAAACCCCCCCTCCCTTGAAAAATATTTGATTCCAGGTTCTTATTTCTGCACTGGTGACATAATCCTTTCAAAGTGGTGTCGTTACTATACCAACAAAGTACAAAGCTATCGCAACATCATCTTCAACACGGCACAAATATGAACAACATAGATTGTCAACAGGAGACCAAAGCGGCTAACTGTCTGCTGTTCGGGCAGGCCAGCTATTGGACAGCTTCATGCTGCGTTTCAACAACAAGACTGATAAGAGCAAAATTTAGAGATTTTGGTGCGATTCAGTCGATGTTTTCTCCACCTGCCTCTGCCTGCTCATCAATTCAGTCGACTTCACTTGTGCTCAGTTCCCTGCTGCCTACCCACTGCAGACACTCTGCCACATTGTTCGGCATATTGTTATTTGTTGCATGCAAGACTTTCCAGCACTAAATCCCTGGCGTGATCTCTTATCACCAACCTCTCCTGCCCCCAACCAGCCTTTTCTTGCCTGTCTTCCCTCCTGGGAGAGTTTTGCCAGATCGAACCATCGGCTCTGATTCTCTGCCTGCAAAGATCTGGATTTCTGTCAGGTTGTGGAGGACTAGATGTTTACCAGCTCGCTGGCTCAAACTGTCTCCAACAACTAGAAGCCTGACTTCTGGTGTAAATGTTGGGAGATGAATCTTGAGGCTCTGGTTATATAAATTATTTTTAGACAACACTTTTTTTTCCTTTGTATTCTATAGATGCATTTCTGTTGCATTATAAATGAATTAATTTCATCTGTTTAAATGAATGATTATAAATGAAATTCTGTTCACATAGTGCTGCGACCTCAGACCAGAATTAGTCATTTGAATTTCTTTGATTTTCTGGATCCATGGCATTCACTTTCCCATCACTGCTCCTTCACAAAGTAAAGCTGATTATGTGAATATGACGTCCATCGGCAGAATTAACATGCAGGTACATTGACTGTTGTCTAAAAATGTCAAAGCCTACAGTACAACACCACAAGTAACATTTCTCGTCCTCTATCCACATTGCATGTGATGATGTACGTATTATTACCATTGTGGAGACCAAGTGTCCTGGCCTTTGCATGACTCAGGGATATATTGTGAGTCGACGCTGAGCAACAGACTAGAACGTGATCAGCAGCCTAAAGCATTGGACAATATAAATCAGTTGTCTCTGTCCTTTAATACATTGATGTGTGTACAATATAAACTTGATTTAATATGCCCATACTAAGTATTTTGTGATGTGAAGAGGACTATATAAATAAATTGTACTTTTGTTTCCAGCAAATTTATTTCATATGACTCTTTTACTTGTAAAAGGAAATACGTAAGGATGACATTAATTCATACAGTCTCACACAAACACTACTGAATATGAACCTCTGGCATTTGCTGAATATCTCTCTGTGTTCACCTGTGCTGTGGGAATTTGACTGACCCTCATCCTGCCTTCTATGAAAAGGATAAAAATGTCCATTCATACAGTGTAGGTTGCATGTCAGTAACATTTCATCATCCTGTGAGGATGAGCATTATGTTTCAGTTTACTTAAAACAACCATACTACGACATATCTATAAAAATATATATAATAAAACATATAGGCCTTGAATTATGATAGCACTTGCGTCCTGGGTAGTGGTGGTGGGGTTGGGGGGGCTTACTGAGCCTTACCTAACTGAATTATGTTCTTATATTTCATTTTAAGCTGCTTCTAAATCCAGTGGGATTGCACCTTAGTGGAAATGAATTTTAAATTCAATACAGTTTCTAGAGTTTTCACCTATAGTATTATAAATATTAAAATGAACTAATGTCTTTAATCAATCATTTAAATTTACAGGTTAATTTGAGCAGCAGTTTTCTCCCTAATTAGATCTCTCTCCATTGCTACTGCAGCCGTATTCATTTTTCTTTTTTCTGCTAGCAGTCTGTTTGAACTTGTTATAAATTTGTTGTAATGTCCAACAGGAAATGTCTCTGTTGCCATGGTGAATCGCTCCGTTAATGTTGACTCAAAGTCAACCTATTCAGAGTTGAGTCAACAAAGAGCCAAAACAAAACTTTCCTGGTCCAGTATTGAGCTGCAATCGGGCCCTGAGCTTTACCCCTTACAGATTTAAAAGCTGATTTCATTTTGTAAAAGTACAAAGTTGAGCAGTCTCTGCGAGAGTACATGCGTTTGCTGTCACATTAAAAATTGCTACCTGATGCACTGGCGTCTGGAAATTTGAACGGACCACTAATGCACATACTGATCGTGCTGTATATATGTAACATGCAGGCATTGGTTTCCGTTCATGTCTCTATGGAATGAAAGTAGAAAGTAGTTTTGGTTTATAATTGCCACAGTGAGCATGAAGTCTGCATCTTTAAATGTTACAGCTGCTTGACAGTGCTCATGCTGTTTAAGTGCAGATTAATTTTAATCTCATTAATGCAATCCTTTATGTAACTGACTAAAATTAATTCAAACTTAATGTTTAAAGTGATGAATAGCACAAATTTCAACAACCTGCGTATTGACTTTCATACTAAGAGAAATCAAAGCAGAGGACATCTAAAAGAAGTTAAAATGCACAACAGCATGCATTGCAGAGTAGTTAAGGCTGATTAATTATGTGTGTCTGAGTGTTGTGGTATATTTTATATCATTTCTGGGTCATTAATGTGAACAGATGGTTTGTTCTATAAATGCATTGTAATTTATTGGTTAAACATTTGTTTTATTTGAAAAGTCTCAAAGTGCAAAATAACTAGTATTTACAGCAGTCACACAGGAGTTGGACAACAGCATCAAGAATCAACCAAATATAATATAATGTGGCTCGCTGCATGAGAGGTAGCGGCAATACACTATTTATGAAAAAAGCATAAACAAAAGCATTTACTCAGCTTGTTTGAATGTGCCAGGTCCATAAACAGAATTTCTGCATTAGCTATTACAAAAAAAAAGAAAAAAGAAAAAAAGGAAGCCAGAAAAAAAATCTGTGTTGAAATATGGCCTGTGGCTCAGACCGTTTTCGTGATGCTCTGGAGACAAGCAGTGTGTAGTAGGATAAAACACGAAGGACAGTTCAAAGCCTGGCTGTGACAAAACTTCAAATAGTGACGTTTGGTACAGTGTGCTGAAAATGACAGCGGAGGGAACCACATTCATGTGTGGCCTCATACAGAGAGGAGAGAGCGGCCACCATATGCCCTGCAAAGTCAAACGGAAAAAAAAGAGCTCTTTTAGAGGATGATAGAAAACAAAAACAAAACATCAATAACAAAAATAAAAAAAAGCATGTGTGCTGTTCTACACCCTGTCAGTGATGACCAGATGAAATATTAGATACTATAAATGAAATCATGAGGCTTCCTGCTTTCCACCTATTCAATAGCACAACATCTATAATAACACAAAAAGGGGAAATGGAGGGGTTGTCCTGGTTTAGAAACTTTTAATTTTTCTGAATGTCTCTATCAGTCTGCCCTATTTCAATATATTTTCTGCCTCAGCCCACATGCTATCTCCTCAAGATTGATGACCATGCCACAGCACTTTGACAAACGGATGACTTGAAGCCCAAGGAGTGCATTTCTCTTTCCCTTTGAAAAATAGACAATCTGTAAATGAAGCTGAAATAAACACTATCTTTGCTTATCTAGTGCTTAACCACTCTGCGCGCTTGTCAAGGGGCCACACATGTTGTCTGAATGTCGGCCATTTTTATAAATGTGTATCCAAAGGCTACAGTATGTTATCCCCGAGGATCTAGAGAGGAGCTGTCAGATACGATATGACACAGCTACCGTCAGCTCACAAACATGAATCCATAAGGAAGCCTGGAGGTGAGCCAGTAAGACATGAAACCTAGAAGCTGGATTCACATCTGTTTAATGTGCATATCAAAGAAAAGACGTGACATGAGAATAATAGTTTGAGTTGATTGCAGATTTGCATCTCTCTTGGCACATACCTTTTGGAAAAGGTGCAGGAAAAAGTAACCTGACGCTTCTGAAGCAGATTCTATTAGTTGTGCATGAATGTTGGGAATTTCCTTGAAGTTTAAGAATTTCAACTCCAAATGAGACTGAAATCCAGCAGAGCACTGAAGGACACAGTCCACAGTATGCATATCTAATACTGGGAAAAGCTCTGGCCTGGTTTCTCAATGCATTTTTCGAGATGCAAATGTTTCTCTTATGACCTCCAGTCCTGATTTCCTTGCTAATATTTTCCTGCTGTATTAGAAACGAGAACATTTAGAACATATCCACTTACTCAGGGCGCATCTTCACTGTATATATCCTTCAGAGCCTTCAGGACAAGGAGTTACTATTCAAGAAACAACCTACTTTGCTCCTCTCATTATGCATTTTATTTAGGCTAAATGAATGCTGCGGGTCACAACGCTACAGCACCTAATGCAAGTCATTTCATTAACGAAGACCACCTTCATCTAAAGATTGTGATCCTCTGAGAATAGAAAATCTATTGGCAAAAATTCAGAAGGCAGCTCTATGACAAATACAAAAGAACAAAATGCAATAATTTACATAAGCTTAAAAAAAAAAAAAAACTTCACTCTGGGTATTATAAAAGACAAATGCAAAGTCACATACACACTAATGCAACTGCAAATTGGACCAGAAACCAAAGAGGACTATAGGCCCTCCAAAAGAAGAGAGATTTTATTCTCAGTGGGATGAGCTGTTTAGATAAAGAGTTGTCATAATCAGAATGTAAAACGTTGTATAAAAATGAAATCACACTCTTAATTAAAAGAAAGATACGACCCCCGCCCATCCTCCCCCAGCCCTCAGCTGATTCTCCTTTAGACTGTGCTCAGTCTACTGCGCTACTATACTGCATCAGCCTGGTGAAAATATTATGTTGTGTCACACAAATGAAGCATCTATGAATCACAACATGCAGACTGCTGTTTTAAATGTAACATAAACAACCGTTTAGAAAATAAATCAAAAGAGGAAAGATTACTCAGATTTTGTGGTTGATTTGCTCACGTCGTGTTGCATCACCTGCAAGAGAGTATGACGGTTTTAAGGGATATATGGGTGTCTGCATCTGCATCTGCTAGAAGCTGAGTGTAAAAAAAAAAGGTCACATACTATTATTGTTCTTCTTATTATTATTTTTTATCACTGTTATTATTATAATATATATATATAATAATAAATACATTTTTTTAGTGATTATATGAGCTACTGCTTTTACATTTTCTCTCCTGTGCGCATATAGATTTTTTGGTGTCTCAGGCATCCTTTCAAAAAGCTTGTGCTAACAGGCTATGATGTCTTCATGTTTACAGCAACAGTGGCCGGCCTCCACATATTCCACCAGTTTTATTTTATTTATTTATTTTTTTATTTTTTTACCATGGCTGACACTGGAACAAAGAGCACATAGCTGGAGGAGGGCCACCAGAGCAGAAAAAGGAAATGCTAAAAAAAAATAAAAAAATAAATAAAAAAACATGATGCAAGCCTCTCTGACCCCCTGGGTTGTGCTATTTGTGTGTGTGTTTGTGTGTCTGCTGTCCATTTTGTAACCCTTCATCGTTTGGCAAAAATGCCCAACTGCAGCTGGTCTGTATTTCCCCAGGCCGTGCACTAGCTGAGCTGTGGCATTTGTTGTGCGGTTGTACAAAGACACTTTCCCCCAGCTAACCTCAAGTATTGTCTGAGGCACAGAGCATGCATGAAAGCACCGCTCATTTTATAATCCAGGCGCCCCTATCTCATTTGAGGCTCAGAACCAGACATTTGGGTAAATAGTCTGATCTTGTCCTACACTGAAGAAACATTTCATAGTTTCAGTTTGACTTCACTAGCAAAGGCTGATAAGAGATCCTCCAGAGGGCCTTCGGCAAACAAGGGATGCAATCTCACAACCTTCATGCTCACCCGAAAGAGCAAAAATCATTTTACTGTCCTAACTCGGTCTGCCTTGACAATTTTCCACCATTTCTACCCACTCTACACACCCAACTCAACACACAACCATACCGTTGTGCAACATAACAACTGTCATCATCACACTTCCTCCCCATCCAGTGTCTGAAACCAATCTCATAACACCCTCCACAACCCCTCCTGATATGCACTTTCCTGCATCGGTGGCACCAGAGCGGTTCATATTAATGGCTAGCTGGCAGTGGAGAGTGGGCTGCATATGCAAACTCCATTTGTGGGTTAGGCTGGAGAGCGTGACCTGGCAGTGCTGTCGTGAGCCCTGCACACAGCAGGGTGGGCAGCAAGGAAGCTGTTTAGTAAAGAGACCGAGGTGCATGGGAATGTGTCGACAACACGCGTGTGTGTGTGCGCAATGAAAGCTGATTGGTATCTGACAATCAATTCAGCAAGTTCATTTTAGTGTTTTGTTTCAGTGTGTTTGTGTACAGTTTATTAATATTTATCGCAGACTGGATTGATTTTGACATTTTTGAACTAAATATGCAGCTTTTTTTTTTTACCTGAAATTATTATTATTTACTTTAGAAGAGTTAAACAGCCAATAAAATCAACACCCACAATCTACTATATTAACATAATGTATTTTTCTCATCTGCAGAGTCTTGTGATATTTGGATGTTAAGATTTATTACATCTGCCAGACATTTTTAGACGGTTGTGTGATAGTAGGGCGATACAATTTTTACAAGTCTCGGGTTAAATCCTCACACTGTGCATCTCTCCAGCATTATTTTTATGTCTGTATTCTGCTCTAGCCAAGGTTCATTCCACAGTAACTTTCTCAGCAACAAAATAGGATCCATCCTTAGAGGTTATCCTAGTTTTTGAAAGGTTATTGGATCGCTCAATCAGACAACCACACCAGCAAGAATTGGAGTCCCATCCAAACTATGTGGTAACATCATCAACTGAACCTGGCACTGAACTTGGCAGCCACAGTGGGGGCTGACCCAAAACAATTAACAAAACGAAAGCATACTGAAAACTAGAAGATGATATATAGATGTGTGTTTTGTTTTGTTTTTTGCTACACAACGAAGCTGCAGGTTGTTGTAAAGCTCCTCTCCTTCCTTCCCCAAGTGAATGAACTGTTGCATCAGCTGTATGTAAATTTTCAAGAACTGATCTTTAGTTCTGAATCTGATGAAAGCGTTAGTTGCATTAGTTTTTCTATGTATCAAATGATTAGAATCTCCTGCTGCCAATCTTATTTTCAGGATGTAGCTGCTTGTTGCGAACATTAATTAGGATGCCACTCAAAGATAAAGTGTTTGTGCCTGCTCAGCCAACAAAGTATAGATTTATTACATCAAGCAGAATCAATTGTTAAACTTGGTAAACCTGAAAAAACCTAACTGAGGTTTGATTAAGGCATGAGAAATTCACTCTGCGTTTTGATTAAACGTGTAATGAAATTAACAGCATAATATATGATTTATTAGCTGCAGGAGTTTCTGCATTTTTCACCTCGTTCCAGCAGCTACCTGCGCCGACATCAAACCTGTGCGTTATGGCATGAATTACCACTGAAGCTATTATCAGCTATTGTCACACTGAACACCACAAGATAATGGGATTCTGTGCATGTAAAGACAGATTCTGTCACGTTTTAAAACTCCCTCCCTACATTCCCTCTTTCCCGCATATTTGCACACAGATGTGGGAAGACAGCTTGGACAGTGGCCGAGCCAGGAGCCATGTGCCATTCTCTCTCTCTCTGCATCCATTGGTGTCTTCATGTTCCATCCTGAACAATCCTCTTTATAGATAGCTCATGTTCATGTATCTTCCAAAAAGCGCTTTCATCCCGTTTTAGGTCTTACAACAAATACCTCCACATATCTCCTCTCTTCTGCTGCTAAATCCTCACCATCGCTGCCCCCTCAAAAAAAGCACCAGCTTCATTTTTACCCAACTTCTGGAATATTACCGCTCAGAAAAACGGAAAAATTATTTATTGAGAATATTCAACGGAACACGTAATCTGCATTTTTGTAATTATATATACAAAAAGCATAACAGTAACCTAAGTGTGCTGTCAGGGTAGATTACAGGATGGTGGAAATGCGCGTGTGAAATCTGACGTGGATGCCCTGAGCTGCTGAATGAAGGAGGCAAAGGAGCGAGAGGCATACAGATACAGCCAGAGAGAGAGGTAAAAGAGCGAGAGAGTGCAAATCAACAGTGCCAGTCACAGGTTGACATTTGGCCTCGTGTACCTGATGATGAGGACAGCGGTCTCCCCTGGTCTGTCATTCTTGTCATCTCTTGCTGACATCAAAATCTTGTATTGTGCTGGTTCACTCTCTCTGTCTCTTTAAGTTACATCCCTCTGCATCTTCCTTTAGTCTATCCGTCTCTATACACGCTGACGTCTCCATACCTGAGGCAGATATCTGTGTGTCTGAGCAGATTTATGGTAGAATGGTGGAAATTTAGAAAAGCCATGGTCTACTAGAAATCTATGAAGAAGGTAAGCAGAAATATGGAGCAATAATGAGATTGTTATATATATCTTCCATTCAGTATAAGTCCAAATTGGGTACAAATCAGATCCAAGTGGCGTCGGGACATCAGCCTGTCTGTCATGTCTTGAAGACTAACGAGATCATTGTGGACTTCAGGTCTAAGGATGATCACACTTCCAGGAACACCACAATGCTCAGTGTCCACGTCGCTGATGATTTCTGACGGATTGTGAACATAGCTCACCAGATCCAGAAAGCACAGTGGAGGATGCATTTGCTCAGGAGGCGGAAGAGGGTGAGAATTCACTCTCCCTTCCTCACCACCTTCTATCAGGGGACTGTGGGGACAGAAAAGCCACACGTGGGGTGAGGACGGCTGAGTGTATCATCGGGGTTTCGTTCCCCTTGGTGCAGGACATTTATGTTGAGAGATGCCGAGGAGGCCCCATCACATTTTGATGGATTCTTAACACCCTGCAGATGGACCGTTTGTGCTGTCACCTTCTAGCTGGAGGTATTCCTGCTAAACAGCCAAGTACATTGAACCTGATACATGCAGACCAACCTACATTTTATAATTATTGTAATATGATCCTATTTATTTTATGCTGTATTTAAATATTTACATAGGTTGCACTTTTTAATTTCAAGTGTCTGCTGTCCTACGTTGTTGTCTTTTTTTGTGCTCTTGCAAACGCATCCTGAGGAACCTAATTTCACCCTTGGCAGTAATAAATTTGAATTTGAACTTGATATGTGTCCTGTTTAGTGAATGCAAAGCAGAAATGCAAAAAATACGACTGAGGATGTGAGGGTCATTATAACAGTCTACCAGGTTAGATTAGTTTTTTTAGAAGTTCAACTTTTTATTTGCAGGAACTTTCAAGGACAATTCTGTCTTTATATTCACAATAATAAGCTGCACTTCAGAAGCTGCTTCAGAAGCTTGACTTAAATAGCTGATACAATATTAACCAGTGTGATAGTGGAGAGAATATGTAAAAATAAGAATCAAAGCAAAGTTAAACTTTTCCTTAATTTCAATATTAAATGAATAAGATTAAAACAAGCAGAAATTCAGATTTTAGAATCTCCTCGAGGTGAGGTGGTGACACGGTCTCCTGCTTCTTAATTTTTCTGAGATCAAGCAACCAGTGGCTGCCCAATGAAATCCAACCAGACAGACGCATCTGCAATGCTGCGATTTGACCGGAAAACATGGACGTGGCGGAACAATGACCGAACAGCCCAGCATAGCTAAATGTAAGCAGTGGATGGTCGTGGCCTGGTGAAAAAGAGAACAGCGGCATTCTTCATCGTTGGGTGTTGGGTGCATGGTGTGAAAGTGCCATGTGGTAAAGTGTGGAATCTGCAGCAACAGTGAGGCCTGTAACCATGGCGACTCAGCCATCGACTAGGCGAGCAGTAGTTGGACTTTTGGTGTGTGACTACTGTTGGTCAGTCTGTTTTTTTTTTTTTATTAATGACAATGAACCCGAATTTACAATTGCACTCTTCTTATAATTACATGGAGCAACAGATGAAGAGTCACTCAGATGATATAGATGTGTTTAGCTGTTGGATCAAATAAGAGCTGACCACATTGTGCAGCCTCACTCACTGCAGTGCTGGCAGCTCTGAGGCATTGGATGCTGTGAGAGGAGCCTACAGAGGGCCAGATGACACCATATTGAGGCTTTTAAAAAATTCACCACGTTTTGTATTCATTTACATCTCTCACTGAGTCAGGGGGAGGTCACAGAGTGTTGTCAGCCATTCTTACGCTGATATCTGAAATGTCTGCTCTCGTGTTTGAGCAAATTATCTAATCAGCTGCTTGTGTTAATATTTGAATTCACATCTTGTCAGCAGCAGTCTGAAGTGTTCTCGCATATGCACAGGGGAAGACCTCTGATAACCGCCCAGGGCAAAACGAGGCTAGGGACAGTGGGTTGCGCTTATTATCCTGCAGATGTTTTCCATCAGCCATTAACTGGCATCGGATGTTTATGGGAGTTGTAAGCTTTTGTCAATGCAAAATAACACAAAATAACACAAAATAACCCCCCCCCAGGTTTGTGAAAGAACAAGATTTTATTTTATAGATTTATAGATTTATTTTATAGATCCTGATGTTTACTTGTGTTAGAACATGCATTTTAAAACAGTGAGACCTGAGTCCAGTATACCTCACTTATAATTTCAAGCCTTTTGTAGGAGCTGGTGACTCATGGCTCACATCTGTTTGGGTACAAAGTGGGGTGGAATGATTATTGGGCCCTCTTAGCATTCCTTACAGGTGCATTTTTTATGGGTGATATATTTCATGCTACTAAAAGACCAGACAGCAAAGCAACATCATCGGTGGGTCGGACTGTATAACTATGTAACTGTATTCTAATATTATTATCTCCAAATTTTCTCCATACTGTTATCTGTGTGCTACATCTAAGAGAGATGGTGACTCTGAATGATGCCCTGCAGTTTGTTCATTAGATTTTTTTTTCTTCCTGATTCTACAGTGCGTTCTACAGTGAGAGGTAAAAATATGGACGAACAGACATTGTTGTTCCTCCCTTTTCGATAGTGATGTGCTCTTTGAATGCTGGACGCCGACCTGCTGCTTACTGGTATGTGTTCCCTCTCTGGGCCGAGGCTTCATGTGACACAGCGGCCACGCATGCTGAAAATGTGTACACAATGCTTTCAAGTACATATGGCATGTATTGGAAAGTACCGTGACGGTCTTGATGCGACCACTGCCCCTGGTGCAGGTCCAGCCAGATCGGTTGAACAGGAGGCTGCAGACCTCGCCCTCCAGACAGGGAACCATCTCACACCACTGACGGCTCCGTACAATTCGTGCTGGGAAGACAAAAGAGAAGTTAGCAAAGCAGGCGGATTTGAAAGAAGGACTCACAGATTCAGGAAACAATTTTAAAATGTCAACGTTCCCAGGAATACAGAAAGAGCTGTTCTTGTTTTTCTCTCTCACCAGAGAGGAGGAGATATTTGTTAGCCGTTTACAAGCCTGTGCTATTTTAATAAGGTTTTTTTGAACGACTGTTGCTGAATTGCCTGTGGTGGTAACCTTTACAGACCAACTTGTAGCCCATAAATGCTAATGCTTCTGTTTATTGGAGATGCTGAAGGATATATATATATATATATTTATTTTTTTTTTTGACATTTTATTGCAATTAATATGCCTTCTTAAAAGGTTTCATATGCAATTTAGGGGGAAATGCTCCTGGTAAAAAGTCATCTCAACTATTAAACAACATCATTTTTCTGAACCCACATTAATGCAAATTTGTCATGCAAAATCAGTGCACATTATCCTAGATCTTTATGATGTGCAGTCCCTGTTACTGTCATTTCACCATCATGGTCATGTGTACCACAAAGTACATCAAATAAACCTTGGGGTGTTTCTTCCTGCAGCACTGAGGGTTTATAACCGGTTCAGAATAATGGCTGACCACCTAATCCTCCTAGCTCAGACTTTATACAAGGACTTTGCTTGTAAACCATAAAAAAACAAACAAACAAACAAACAAAAACCCTTACTACTTTAGAACACGATTTTATTTTGCTAGTCATGTATATATTTATTCTGCAGCACATAGTAACACAAAGAAATTATAGTTTCCTGTTAGCAGATGCCCAGTGGGAATAGAAATGCAATGACTATGTGCAGACTTGAAATATCTGCAGTCAATGCTGGTTTTTTAATGGACTCTATACTGTTTTCTCTATTTAAAGAGTGTCAGTAAAGAGACGACGGAATATTCAGGAAGAGAAAGCCAGAAATGGGGAAAGAAAAGCAAAAGGTCCTCAAACTGAATGTTAACCAGAAGCAGTCCAGGGTGCAATGCAGCTCACAACCAGCACCTTGACCTGCCTTCATCAATGCTTTTAAAATTTAGGTTCAGACATGGAACTGTAAAAATCCACAAATGAATGAGGGGAAAAGATAGCGTGTATAAATACATTACTTTATTATTTAGTTATTTGTGTAAAATAAGATTTACATGAATCCTACTCTGATTTCATTTTTTCCTTTTCATACATGCAGACATGCAAAGATGCATGAATGCATTTCATTCACTTACATCAGTGTTTGGTATTATTGTACAAAACAATGAAGTTAGTCAGTATAGTTGATTATGATATTTTTCTCTCTGTACTGACCTTTGACATCTATTGGCAACTGTTTCGCTGTTAGTGTCCAGTTCTGGCTGCTATCAGTCAGCTTCAAACTCTCTACAAAGTGAGCATGAACATCAGAAATCTGATCTAAATGAAATAAATTTGAAATAAATTTTTTACTCCCACACAGTTGATTAAAAAGCGCTGTTGCCCCACAATAAGAACGTCCGCTGCAGGAGATGTCAGGTTGTCAGAGCGAAAGCCAGAGATGCTCTCATTCTTCCGCTGCTATCTTTCTGCATGACATTGAATTAGCATTCCCCTGTAGTTGAAGGTGATAAGCGCTGATTGTTCTTTACACAGCCTGCTAAAGCAACATGGAAAGGTTAGCAGCTCTCTGTGGACCTGGCCAGGGCCACTGCTTGTGCTTACCCATGATCCCCTGGGGCAGCACATAGGGAAATGAGGTAGCGTGGTTTCCAAATTGAAGGAGAGGAACTACAGTTTATTGAATGCCCATGGGAGAGCTGAGCGTGGCATGGAGAGAGAGAGTAAAGGAGCGTGGAAAGGGAGGCCTTGTGACATTTTGTTGCGAGGCATTCCTGAGTCCGAGCAAGTCTGCAATTGTACTTTGGAGTGTCAGACATTGACTGCTGCTCTTCAATAAAGATCTGTTATCTGGTTATATTTATCAAGCTGGCTGAACACAATCTTCATATATGTCACCTCACACAGACCCACAACTGCTGCTCTGTGCATATAAAACCACTGTTCTCTTAGCAAATAACAGATATGGGTGACACGTCAGAAGAAAGTAGTCTGGAGTGTTTTTGTGTGGCCTTCCAGTGTAGTCAGGTGGTTAGAAGACATATCACAGGAACAGAACAAACCAGAAACCATTCACCTCACCGAGCCAAGCAGGCTAAAAATAATATTAAAGCTTCTCAATGAGATTCTGAGACAAACCTCTCGTTACGGCCTGAGCCCCAGCAGAGAGTCCTCAGTGAACAAAGAAAAATCTAAAGTGACCTTCCTCCTGACACAGCAACATGGCATGGTGGATTTTCATTTTCCCAGCCATCTGTCAGGTGCAACAAAGCGTAGATTTATCAGTCAGTTGCAGATGTAGTTTTGAGTATATTACAGGGCCAGCAAAACTCAATTTCCAGGGCACGGAATAAAAGCTGAGCTGGCAAAGCGTCGGGAGTGCAGCAGCCGAGCCAGCCCAGAGTTGTGGAGGTTGGCTGCAATAAACACATTTTTCAGCTCTACAACAGGTATCAGGACACTCAATAACTTGCTTATGTGAGTTTTTCAGTGCCATCAAGGACAGTGTGACTTGATCTCTGATGACTTGATGACTTTCTTGAGGCCGCAAGCTGTGGAGCTTGCTTGAGCCACATTTGTTTGCAAATGAGAGCATTGTTGGGATGACTTAACCGACACTGACATCACGACATCACACTGCAACAAAGTGGCATCAGCAGTGTGTCTTCAGCCCGTTTCCATCCATCAGGCAGACATGTATGTTGGCACATATAACTGTGGACACATTGAAATGCATGCACGGTAAAACCTCCTACACACCAATGGCATCCAAAGCAAACTACTACAGAGGGGTTGCCCACCCTGTGTCTATCCGTGTCGGAGTCCCACCCAGGGAATGTGGACATCGGGCCAGGCTTGTCAGCTGCCGGAGTCCCTGCTGGGGTACGGCTCTGGACCTCCAACTAGATCACACGTAAGACCATCTGTCCCCCCGTGCACAGCGCCAAGGCCCGCCCTGCCTTGCTCAACATAGCACTGCCAGACGGGGCTCAAAGCAGGGCAGAAGGCGAAACAGTGGCTCTTAAAACCAGACACGCTGATAGTCTGATGAAATTCTGCCTCTGCGCAAGCAAAAAATAACATACATTTTTTACCAAAGCCACAGGCAGCTCATTTAAAATGTATTTCAATGAGGTACAAAAAAAAAAAAAAAAAGACAGAACTTTAGAGGCAGCGAAACACAAAAGGGAAAGACTCAAAAGATGACAGAAAATGAATCACAAATAAATGCTTCTATCTGTACTATACAGTAATAATGAATGTCGTACTGAAGTTTCTTTTGCTAAGTAATCAACAAGATTAACCAAATAGCTTAGCCGGACACCAGAAACATAGTAACAGGCTTTTAAAAGCTTTCTGGGTGATGCTAATTAAGCTTCAATCGTGGATCAGTTTATAGCAGCCAGATTTTCAACCCTCTGTCATCCAGCCTTCTAACAGAATGCTGCTTTCAGTTCTAATTAGGACAACAGCAAAAAAAATCCAACATAAACACATTTTAAACAAAGCCAGAAACCAAGAGGCAAATGTCTCCGTACGTCACCACAAAACTGTTTTGTTTAGCAGAGATTTCAGAGAAGTGCTGAGATTTAGGCTTCCTTTCAAAACGAATGGCTGGTCGTGTTTGATTTGGGAAGTTCAATAAATAATTCAACCATTTGGTGGGACTGTGATAGTAGTGACAGTGAATCTGAATGTTTAGAGGGTATGATTCACTCACTCCTTAGTAGGGTTGCTGCCCATGATGAAATTGGAATTAAACCAGGGTTATTTTCCCACTGAAACACTACATAAAAAACACACACTGCCAGAGGACACATTTTTTCAGATTGTTCAAATCAATTTGTCTTTTTCTCGGCATTTGAAGGCAAGAAACTTTTTTTTAATCAGATATATATAATCCCTTGGTTTTGCCGTTGATAAAATGGAAGGAAAAATTATGATCCACTGATTAGATGTTGAGAAACATCTTTGTAGTTTTCTGCTCGGGGTCAATTTGATTTATCATAAGGGCTCATAAAAATCCAGAATTTAAATAAAAGCTGAACGCTAATCATGTACAGTATCTTTTTAATTTTTCATTCAATTACTGATGCTGTAAACTAAATCAAACTCTTTATATTCTTACAATACATGGATCATACTCTCTGAGCCACTTTACAATTTTTTTTCATGTGTGTGTGTGAAATGCCTTACTTTTGAGATGCAAGACACAGAGTGGTGAGCAATGAACATTATACTGAATCTTTCACAACAATATGTAAACACAGGGGAAGTGGTGAGTCTGTTTGAACAGCAAACAGCACAAACAGCAAATTTAAAGATCATTATGAAAAGGGAGGGCTTTTTTTTTTTACAGAAATGGCCTAAAAGAAAAAAAAAAAGGTCAATCCTAAATTTTACACGGTAGTCATAAATAAATTGAAATCTGGAAAAAAACAAATGTTTTTCTTTTCAGCAGCACATTTTTGCCAGATGTGGAAGCACAATCTTGAAGCAGGCATACAAACATCGTCCCCCAACATCATGCAGGCTGTTATCATGGTGGGCATCAAGTTTCATACGATTATAGTGTGATGTGGTGGCATGGCAACTACGAGCCAGGCTGAGAAAGGCAACGGGAGGGAGCCAGAGAGCAGATTATAGACAGAGCAGAGACAACCAAGGGAAAAGCACATAATCCTCCTGTGGACAGGTTGCAGACCAAAGCTTCACAGAGTGACACACGGTGAGACAAACAAAGAGGGGAAGAGGTCGAAATAAGATCTGAAGAAGACATAAATAAATAAATGAAGTCAGACTGTAGAAATAGGCATAAATGGTGTACCTTCCATCAAGTTCTTAGGTGGCTCACACAGGTATATTTAATGTGGGGTTTAGGCAAGGTTGTTGCCGTGTTGTGAAAGTGTAAATATTGGCAAAATACCAAAAGAGATTAAGATACGAGTCCAATTGTCTCTTTCGAGATACAAGCTTGAGGCTGCAGTAAACTTGAGAAAGTCCCAGAGGCTGAATCAGGTGTAAGCCATGGATTTTAGTTTTTATTACAGGAAACAACAAAGAGACTGAAATCCACAAACTTCTGCTGGCGATTGTAATCATACACAAGCTCCCTCACTGTTAATCCACGGCATAAAGATGCCCGGATACAATCTGAAATGTCGGCTGCAAACAAATGGCCAAACATTAAACACTGTTCGGTACTTTTGAAAAACAGTTACAACAAGATTCGTGTTCATAGGGGGGGAAAAAAAAAAAGCTGATGTGAACTATCTTTTGTTTCTTGCCCCTAGGAGAAACTCAAAATGGAAAATTTCATATGAAATAAACCAATGGTCCTTGAAGTAAGTTTTCTTTTGTAAGCTTTGCTCTCGCTCTTTCGCTCTGTGTGTGTGTGCACCAGTCGAACCTGCAGGGTAGGAGAGGATGTTTCAGTTCTGATTTGCAAGCCAGCCACCACCAACATGCCAATCATTTTAAATGGCAGTGCAAAAGCTCGAACGCTGTGCTGTGATGTGTCAATTCTGTGAGTTTCATTAAAATCCATTCAGCTGCACCTCAGATAGTTTACGTGACAGACGAAAAAGCAGACGTGCAAAGAGACAACCATTAGTCAATTCATTTCATTAGAATTCAGAAAAGTCACGCGGAGGATGAGGGTAAAAGAAATGCTTATTATCAGACTGTGAATTGTATTACTCTCAAGCTGTTTTTTTTATTTTTTTGATTAAATGAAACTACTTAATCATAGAATTGTAATCATTATTTATCATGATGCTACATGACACAAAAAAAAAATGCACAAAATATGAAACGATACAAAGTAAAAGAAAAGACGTGTACATGCGCAACTGCAAATACTATATTTACAAGATGCTGATAAAAAGATCTTTCATGCTCAGGGCGGAGGTGAGGGACTAGTCATTAGTTCAAGTCTGACTCAGAGCGCCAGTCAAGCATTGAGGTGATGTAAGATGGCGGCTTCCCAAAGAAAGAATACTAACATAAGCATATACTCATCATGTTTGTCAGACAAAGAAGAGCCACTAACTTCAATACAAGATGCATTTACAAGCACAATTAACTTCAACAATCACAAACTTCAAAGCAGAATGATTAACAGGGTTTAAAAGTAGTCTATACGTCACATCACCATAATCCATCCCAGAAAGATAAATGCTTACCACGTTCATTTCCTCTGTGTAGTTAGTATTATGCCTTTATAAAAATGCAGGTCCTTATTGCACTACAATACCACGCCGGATCATCCATTAACATGGTTGTTAGTTATGACATTATAAATACATAAAGTGTGAAAAGAGCTAGAGCTACCTGGGATTTAACACCCTAAATGATGGACTTTGTACATACAGCACAGGACAACAGTGTTGGCCACGTATATCCTCAAAAACCTGAAAATTTGGTATGCATTGCTGCATTTTGGTAATTTATTTGTGTCACTTTTCCAGTGTGAACACAAGACATACTTAAATTCAGTTGAAACGATGTCGTTTGGGAACGGCATAGGACTCTATAGTATGAAATTGGAAAACTTCTGAAGTGTTTCCATGAAAGTCACTCAGTAAATCTGTCTCGACTGCTGTCCACGGCGCTGCCTTGTGTGCTGAACTGGGCAGACTGGACCAGCAGAAGCCACCATCAGCCTTATTGGGTTGTTATGAGCTTAAGCCCGCTCTGGCAGAAGGTTTGTTCTTTTGTTTTTTTGTTTTATAAGTTTTGTATTCATGTGTGGTGTTCTCTGTGTCCCCTGTACCATTTAGCATCACCAGCCTTTATCCAACTAAAGCAAACAAAGACAGACTGTAATTTTAAATTGTGTGATTTATTTATTTAGTTGGTTAATTATAATTTTTTTTTGTAGATATATTAATGGAATTTTTCCTCATTGTGGTACGCCTCAATTGGAGCAACAGGAAATCCATGGAGTGAAAGAGGTGATGGCATGAAGTGAAGGGCTATAGGGCAGAACTGAATGCTTTAGGGCAAAACCAGGTGAGCCTGGTTTTTATTGATATGCTTTGCCAATTTTAATATCCAATTAATGAATGCACGTTTCTTTGTACTATTGTGTGGTGGCTACCGCAATATAACCATCCTAAAAATAGGAAAACTGTATTTTCTAGTTTCTTTGAACAAAGACAAAAGCCGTTGTACTTTTAAGTAGCACAATAGCTCTGCAATCGGAATATGCTGATAGTATAATTTAGTGAGCTGTGCATTTGACTCACTAACTTCTAAAAAGAGGCATTAATATGAAGTTACGCTTCCATCCGAAAGGAAAACTAGGTTCTGTACGTAAACATATGTATCTGAAATCAGATGTGGCTGACTAAGGAAGAATCAGATTACAGTTCATTGAAAGACAAAATTTCGCCACCGAGCTTAGGCTTTGTTTACTCACTCTGTGGTGGTTCCACTTTCATTAAAGGTCAGTATTCGATCACCACACATCTGAAAAAGGCTGTGATCCACTCCTGCTGCCGCCGTGAAGTTATATTAAACTGACTCAGAGGACAGGGAGCCCTTGCTGTGCTAATAACAACTCACTGGACAAAAAAAAAAGGACACCTGCAAGGCTTCAGTGACGGATACAAATGAATAAACATGTTTAGGAGTCAGTAAATTGATTTACTCTCTCAGAAGGGCGAAGGGGAATTTATGAGAATTCACATCAAAAGCAAACAATACGCTCTGAACTAAAGGTTGGATATATTGGAGTCAGTGGAACAGCGGCAGCATTAGATCGATTGCATTTACACGTGATATGCAAATATTCCACTTTAAAGCCATGTGATGATGGATAAGCTCTCAGCTGTCAGCAGAAAGCCTTTAAATGGGCCTGGGGGCAACAGGTTTCATCTTTAATGCACTGCGTATTAATGGACAGTAGGGTGTGGTGTGGAGGGATGCCAGTTATAATCAATTTCCTGCAGCTGTAATCACGGTTCTCCGTAAGTTAATTAGCATTTGCAAAGCGTCTCAGAGTCGCGTCTGCAGAGAAGGAGAGGAGCTTTAGTGGGGAATGTGACAAAGGCTGTGGGACTGTGGTCTTACGTCATGATTGATTGCATGGTGGAGCTAATGGGGCGTCTGATGCATGTGATTGTGATATTGTGAGATCCAATCAGCCTCACACATTGCCTGTGTCCACTTCACCGTTGCTCTCATCTGACTTCCCGCCGTCCTCTATATGCTGTCGAATGACAGAGAGAGCACGAAGGACAGTACAAAATCCTGCAGCATCTACACAGATGACCACTGCATGTTCTCTATAACAAGAGATTTTGCAGTAAGTCATTTGAGTACATTTAAGAATATCAGGGAGACCCCTGCATGGTCTTAAAATATACAGTAGGCCCTAACCTGGCTTTGGCCCTAAAGGGTGGGGCCCCTGTCTGGCCTGGTCTGTGAGGTTATCAGGATTATCAGGCCCGCAGTCTGATTTAGTTTTTTTTTTTTTTTTTTTTTTTTTTAACCTCCCTTCACCCTTTTTGAAGTTGAATGATAGCACAGCAAACATTGCAGTGTACGAATTGGTCGGCTTGTTGTTTAAAGTTGTCACGACTGTAGCTTTACTCCAGTGGGGTTTAGTGGGGTGCCCCTCCCCCTGTAGTCATCCATTACCGATGGTGTTTCTCTATTTTGTCCATATCCACGACTGCATGTTAGTTGTGCATGTGAAGTCTGAGGGGTCGAAGCTGACACAGTACCTGCTGCTGTCTGAAGTTTTGCGACTTGTGCCCGTGTGTGCATCATGGGAGGAAGAAGGCAAAGTGGTGGCCGACCGTGTTGTGTGTGTGTAATATAGCTTAAAACTCATCTTTATTGCCATTTTCAATTCCACGTAGCGCAATTTTTTGATAGGGAAGGAGCAAAAAATTATACTAATAAAGTGAAACATAGACGGGCCGGAGGTCCCGCCTGACTTTGAACTATGAAGAGATAAATGGCCCACGGCCAAAACCTCAGGCTCTCGGGCTGCTGGGCCCTGAGGGCCTCGGGCTTCAATGCAGGCCTTGAAGAAAATTGAAGGCATATACACTGAAGAGGCACAAAATGATAGGCTGATGTCACGGCAACTTACTAAATGAGGCCAAATGCAGACAGATCAGTCGCACAGTTAAGAGATAAACAGTCTAAAATCCATCAAAATGGTTAATACACACAGTCATTACTGATTGGCTAACAGAAAAGGTAAATTACAACTGAGAGACGATGAAGCTCATACGTTTTGTTGTATTGGTTTTCTTTAGGGGAGTTGTGATCTTGCTGTCGCAGCATTGAAAAGGAAATTTTTACATCTCCATGTTCCTCTCTCCTCACTCCTCACTTTTGCTGTTAGCGTATTTTAGTTGTTGTACAGACACATATTACTTAGGTTTGTTGCAGATCTTATTTTCAAACCACCTCCAACACCGGGCCTCCACAGCAGAGCCAGCAGGAATTTCACTCTCTGTTGCATTTGGTGCCACTGAGCATTGTAATGATGTTTCAAGTAGTTCGAACATCATTATTGTCCCGACACAGAGTAACAACAGAGAGATGAGAAAAAGAGAGAGGAAAAAAAGTGTACTTCTTCAGGATGTTGGCATCTGACATTTTGTCATGTCACAGCAGGAAAAGTTGCAATTAATGGCATTAAAAGTGACTGTTGGTGTGCAAGCTGGCTCACTGGACTGGGACAAACAATGGAGACATCATTAATGTTCACAGTTACATCTGCGCTTCCTCGTGGTGTTTCACATAATGGCATTGCTACGTCAAAATGTCAGAAAAAGTGAAGATCGTTATTGTGGGTTACTTCATTTATTTCAGTCACTGACACTGCAGTTTTATTCTGTGATCTTTTCTAGTAGGCCTAGTTTGGATCTACAGTATTCAACCTTTTCATAATGTTTTGCTCTACGTCTTAAGAATTAAGAATTGCATTATTGTGTATTACCTTGGTTTCATTTAAGAACCAGCATGTTTGCACGTTCCTTCATAAGGTAAAATATTTGGCTGGGTTTTATTTGTGTTCCCTGTAGGCATAAGGTATGTACCCAAAATTTGTAGACTGTATCCTCATCCAGAAGCAGGTTGATCTTTAATGTCTATGCCGTCTATTTTTTATTTATTTTTTTGGTACTGTGAATGCTATTGTGACACACCACGAGTGATTCTGCTATCTTAATTGTTTTCATGACTCCCAAGGGTTTCCGAAGAATCCTCCCAGTGTGTCATATTTCCTAAGCTCATTGTCACAAAGCTATCTGTGGCAGTCTATAAATGTCTGCTATTGCACTACGCCAAGGAGATTATACACATACTATACAACAGCTGTAAAATTTCGCAGCTACAGGGCGGGGACATTGTAAAACTCAGTGATGACAATGCCCTTCTGACTCCTCCTCAGGGCCAAGATCCATCCATTTCATTAAATGGTGCGATGATAATTTCTGAGATCTTAATGTGTCAAAAACGAAGGAATTGATCTTTGACTGGAGGCAGTCAGGACACACCAAGAGCAAGCTCCATCCACAACGAAGTTCAGATGCAGAGTCACATCTGAAATTCGAATAAAACACTGAGCTGATTATTAAACAGCCTCAAAAAAGAGTTCACTTAATGGGAAAGAGAAGTTCTTTTAATGTCGGTGATACCGTTTTGTGCAACTTTTATCATTCCTTTACTGAAAGCCTCTGAAGCTTCTCCTTTACCTGTTGGTTCAACAGGTTGTCTGTGAACAGCTTAAATATTATTGTTAGAGGGTGCTCTCAGACCACTGGTGTTCGCCAGAGGATTTTGGGCATAATCTGGGCAAAAGAAGCAACTGAGAAAGCAAAAACATTTATCAGCCAACCAGACCACATTCTGTCGACCCGCTTACTGCTGCCTTCCGGTCGATGCTATTACTTGCTGAGCAGAAAAACAATTACTACGCAGTTATTTATTCCTTCTGCTACGAAGCTCTTAAACACAGACACCAGACATTTCAGATAAAATTTACTTATTTTCTGAGATTTTACTTATTGGATTTTATTTAGGATCTTTTTCTTTCTATTTATTGGATTTTTATGATTGACTTTATTGATATGATTGACTCCATGCGCCCATATGTCTCTTAATGCTTCCGTTACTGATTGTTGTTTGGATGCACGTAGCTGCAAGTGAATAAAGTCGCCTGGACTGAATTGAACTGAACAGGACATGCTACACAGACACTTTAAACCAATATCATGGCTCTCTTTTTGTACCCGTTTATACTGCCGAGGGATATTTTGACATTTCAGAGAAAACAATGATTCTCTTTTTGTTTGAGCTAAGCTCTGGGTGGAGGGTGAAATAGTTGGACCTTGTCCAAAGGTAATATCAAGTACCCCTAAAGCTAATTGAGGTGCCAGACTACTTATTTACTTTCTGGAGGTGCTTGGCAAATGCACACAGCCGATGTCCACACTTTATTTCAAGCATGCCGCTTCATATTCACCACACAGATTTGACAATGGTAACATTTTAACCAAATCTAAAACTAAAAATGAAAAACTACTACTTAAACTACAAGTTATGAAATAGAACAAATCTATATTCACTACAGTCTTGAGCGCCACAAGGCATTCATCCTTGGGACTACAATTACCTGTGTGTTCTCATTAACAACCGACAGGACAGGAAGTCCAACTCTGAAGCAGTTTACAGGAAGGGGGTGAGGAAGATGAGATCCCTCATCGGGTGATGTTGGAGCTCTTTTATCTGTCTGTTGTGGCCAACTGCTGCCCATGATAATCCTGACCGCCCTCTCTCTAACCCCCGGACAGACAGCACCTCTTCATGCAGGCTGTTACAGCTTCACAATCCTCGTGACCAATAAAGTCGATGTTTCCTGACCCCTAGCCAATGCATCATATGTTATCTGTACTTACTGCTGGTAGTATCAGTCATCAACATCTCTGTTTTGTTTTTATTCATATGTTTTTCTTTCTTCCTGCTCTCATTCTCTCTCTAAAGCCAACCCGTTGAAGGATGGCTGCCCTCCCTGAGTCTCTTTCTCTCTGAGGTTTCTGCCTCTTAAAGCAAGTTTTTCCTTGCCACTGTCAGAAAGAGCTCTGAATCCTCTGCTTTATAGATTATTCATTCATCTTCAAGCATTTATCCGTTTCCAGGCCACGGAGGGTGCTGGAGCCAATCCCAGCTCACTCTGGGTGAGGGCGGGGTCACCCAGGACAGGTCACCAGTCCATCACAGGGCCAACACACAGAGACAGAGAGAGACCAACAACCACTCACACTCAGACCTATGGACAATTTAGAGTCACCAGTTAACCCAAACATACTTACAAATAAGTAATATAAATACATTTGTACTTTCATTCCATATAATCCATGAACTTTATAATAGATAAATTTTTTTCCTAAACGGCTTGCCATAATATATGATTATATGTTTATTTTCATACCTCATATAATTTGCTCCCATTACTGATATTTTTCAAAACTACTTGTTGTAGTGCATCTTTTGTGTCTTATACCTGGCTGCTGTAAATTAAGAATTTCCAGATTGGGATCTCTTTATCTATCCATCTATCCATCCATCTATCCATCTATCTTGGTGTTCACTTGGTGCACATTATTGCGGTAGTTTAAACATAACACCACTGTTGTCAGAAGGGTTTCACAAAGGGATGCATTGGTCCACATACAGTGAAATATTCCACTGGCAGAATGCTGTTGTTTGTTTAGTAATAAATATATTGTTACTACAGTTGAGAAAGAGACGGCTGCGGTGGGATTAGTAATGGTTCATATCTGAACAAGCAAACTTCCAGTTAATTAAAATTAAACAGTGATGTGTCCACAGAGAGGTGCTACAGCACCAAACCGCTTTATTCATACACTTGGGCTTTCTGCTTGCAGCAGTAGTGAGAGGAAAACATTTTTCCAGTTGCTTCTACGACCACTTGGTCTGTCTCATTAACTCACTCCAACACAAGTCAGTAAAATCTGCTCCAGTGGGTAACAGAGGTCATGCAACCTACCATCTACACAGGCTGGCCTCGCCCTTGTGGTCCCGGCGATCTGGCCTCTCCGGCAGGCGCAGCGGGCCGTCTGCCTGGCAATGGTCCGTCTGGGAACGCTGCTGTCTCTGTTGAGCATCACAATCTCACAGGTTCCCACCGCCAACTGGCCTGCCAGACAGAGCAAAGTACATCACATTAGCATAATGAGACTGTAATGAACATATTGCAGAGGAGCAACCGGTGTTTGAAGGTACGGACAATGGGCAGTGCTGCTGACTGGGCTCATTCAAAGTCTCAAACAGAAATTTTGATGTTTTAAAAGCAGGAAGCTGGAGTGAGCCTCCTGTTCAAACACAGTATGGCTGGTTTCTTCATCGATAAGCGATCATGTGGAAAACAAGGGTTCTTCCAAGAATCTGTAAAACGGACATTTTCTATCATGCTACGAATAAATGCAATTTAACAAGCGTGCGATTTTCACGCCCCATGATATGAAAGTGCTCAAAGGAAGAAATGGCAATAACAACGCCCTGCTTCACTTTTCTCTCTGCTTTAGGGATAAAACTGAAAGCAGTTTCTCATATTGTGAAAGCAAACATTTTCAGCTAATTACATTGTAATCCGCCCATAACATTATGAAAATAACAGCACTCATTTGCTCAAATGACCACAGCAGCACCTGTTAAGCCCAGAAATATTGTGCTATTAAAGACTTGTCTGTCAGAAGCCGGAGCAGAAGTTGGCTAGCACGGGAAGATATTAAGGAAGATATTAGTTGATTAGGATAATGAAGCAAGCTTTTCAAGTGATACAGTTGTTGTTGCCAATGGTGGAATAAGTATTCAAACACTGTACTTATAAATAAACAGACAAAAATATGCTCTAGTAAAAGTAAAAGTACCACATTAACCTTTTTACTTGAGTAAAAGTAACCAAGTACTTGCTGAATGTGTTGCCTAATGCAGTGGTATTTATCTTCTACCACTTGTCCGTTTCTGGGTGCTGGAGCCAATCCCAGCTCACACCTGTACACCCTGGACAGGTCAGCAGCCAACACACAGAGACAGACAGAGACCAACAACCACTCACACTCACAGTTTAGAGTCACCAGTTAACCCAAACAGGATGTCTTTGAATTGGGGAGGAAACCCACGCAGGCACGGGCAGAACATACAACCTTCTTATTGTGGGGCGACAGCGCTAATCACAGTGCTGCTTATGCCAAATTGAAAATATGTCTGAAAACATTTTGTAATGTCACATTCAGATTTAAACATTGTTGTCCTGTCTCGACCCCGGTCATTAATGTTTTGTATTGTGCGTGTTTGTGTGAGACTGTGAACAGGTGGGAACTGCTGATTGGATGGCCCTGCTTGATTGCTACCTTGGGATTGATCAAGGGGGAGTGGAGCCACTTTTAGCAGCCTGCTGACTCCAACTTGGGGCCCACCACTCTTGTACCACCAAATAAACCCAACATGAAATTGTTGTGGGCCAAAATTGAGCAGTTTGAAATCAGTTTAAGTGCTGATTTTTGAGCACATACTGACATTTTGTAAAAAGAATCTGTGTTTCAGTAGCTCAGCGGGAGAAAGAAGCCTTTTTCTTTTTGCTACCTTCTTATTGTCCTGGTTTTGATTTAGGAGTTCAAGTTAGGTTCCTTGTCATTCATTTTCTTTTCTTTGGGGATAGAAAACATTGGTCTATTTCGATTAGTTTTGTTTGTTATGTTGGCCTTGTTCTCCCTCTGAAGTCTAAAAAAATAAAGGCTACTTAGAACTTTGCTCTCCTGTAACGTTGGCTTTCTTTGGGTGGGAGGAGTGGGAAGAATGTGGAGACACGCATCCTGCTATGCCTTTGGGTTCCCCTAGACTGCTTTTGTCAAATTCAAGGCCCACGAGTCAGATGTGTCAAATTTTTAATGGCCTGCTGGTATGAGGCGCCCATAACACTCATACTACAAATCCCAAAATGCAGTGCAACAGCTGCCATGCCGAGCGATAGGCTACTTGCCAGAACACTAATTCCCTCCTCCCTGACGACAAAACAATCCGGCATCTGTGGATGTTTACATTTAACAATTAAAACCGTCACATTTAAGCAAGCGGGCGGCAGAGTACATATTTATTGACATTGCCAGTAAACCCGTGTGCTGTTTGTGTAGCTAATGTGGCTGTAATTTAAGACTTCAACTATCACAATTGTTATCTAAGTTTTCCAGTTTGCACCAGATATTGTTTATGGCAAACAAAATATTTATATGTTTATTTATTTTATTGGGGAAAACAGTATTCTGTCTCTTTCGATTCATATTTCTATTAAACACATGGTTACTTTTAGTCAGAAGTTCAATAAAGGTTCTTCCTACTTGGCTCGCAACCTAAAGTGTTCTTTGAGTTTTGGCTCCTTGTGCGATTGAGTATGACACCCCTGCCCTAGAGCAAGGGCAGAAACAGTCCCGCAGACAGAACTATTATATGTTAGGATTAGTTTTAGGGACATTTGGAAAAACTGAGTTTGGGAATTGTATATTTTAATAATGAGTTATTAATATTAATATTAGAAATAGCATTACCTACTGGCTGAAATAAAGTGTGACTTGGCTGACATGGCATTGGCTGCTAAGCAGAGTAATTTTCAAGGCAAGTGAAGTTACACTGAAACAGAAAATGGACGGGATGCCTTGGAGTGATTATTTCTAAATCTGTTATCAAGGCCAGATAAATCTACATGCATGGTTGTTTTAGGAGCGAATGGCCTGGTTGATGAACGGAGAGGGAAAAGAACACAAAATATGTAATAGGTAAAGTATCCACTTGACTTTCAGAATTTTCACTCACATTTTTACTTGGCAAATAGCTCGATGCAGTGATTTTAATTTGAATAGTTTTCTTTGTGAGGTTTTAGGTTTTCTCACAGCAAGTTAAATTCCCAACACAATTACCAGTTCAGACTTCAGACACACACCCAGGCTGAGTAGATGCGCTTTGTGTCCTGAATTACAACTCACGCATGATCATTTTTGATGAGTGGTAGCCGCTGAAAAGATTTGCCTCTGTGCGGCCCTTTTTAGAGGACAATTTCCCCAAACACTTAATGTGGACACAGCAGTTTCATTTGGGTAAATTATTTGGAAACCCATGATTTATATAGGCATGGAAAGAAACTTAAATAATTTTAAACCGTTTCAAGAGTGTCTCTGCTACTTTCCAATCTTCTGGAAAACAAGTCTTCCAATAGATGAAATGCTTGTCCTTTAGAATCCAAGGGAGCTTTGTCGCAGCCTGCAATGAGCAAACAAATCAATAACCATATGAGCAAGTTGTATTTCTAATATGTGATATAAATGCATCTAAAGTTTGATGCATTTAAAATTGACTGTGGCACAGTGGTTCGTAGCGCTTGTCTCTGTGTGTTGGCCCTGTGATGGACTGGCGACCTGTCCAGGGTGAGCTGGGATTGACTCCAGCACCCGGAAACGGATAAGCCGTAGAAGATGAAAGAATGATGAAGGATCACGACGTCTGCTCCAGGTGTCAAAGTGGAGCTCAGGAAAAAGTTTGGGGAAAATCCCTTCCACCTTTTTAATGATCTGGAAAAATTTGACATAGTCTCTTTGTTATTTTCTTTATTGAATGGAAAGCTGCCAGAGAAAGTCATTCAGGCTGACACTGAAATAAAATCAGCACAGCGAGGGTAGATTAGAGAGGAGTCTGTGCTGCAGTTCCTTTAAGGTCAATTCTTGGCATTCACCAACTATCACTCCTTTATACTGCTGCCTCCAGTCATTTCTCAACAGCATCAAAGGTTCATTAAGGGAGACACTAACTGCTCTATAGCATGAAATGACTGTAATAATGGCCAAGGTTGAAAGAACTGTTGATCAACACAAATGACTCATAAAATTACCTCGGCGGGTGTTTAGACCTTTGAGTTTTAGACTCTACTAAGTTTCAGACAAGTGAAAAAAAAAAAAATTAAACATGATGAGTTCAAGAGACCCCAAAGCCTTAAATGTGGAAATTAAAGTATATATTTTCATCATTTTCACTCTCACCTGCGAGTCTAACTCTTCACCAAACTTCTGATTTAAATGTACTCTAACTCCTAAAGTTTAGTAATTTACACACATCGTATCTAATCCCCCAAAAGTGCTTAAGTGACAAGACCATTTCTTGAATCCAAGTAGTTGCCAGGCAACCAGCTGAGGCGCCACAAAGCTACTAATCTTCTCATCTTACTGTCAGACAGTGAAAGAGCAGAGGGTACCAACTAGGTCCTTTGGGGTCCAGCTCAGTTAGAGCTTATTATTGTTTAACAAACTGATGGATCAAATTACCATGAATGAAGTGACACACTGTGGAACTTGCAGAGTTGTGGCCCTTGGGGGGGCCCTTGGGGGGCCTTTGCTATCTTTGTAATCCAGCCATGCCCCTGATCTTCTGTATACTGAGTTATTGAATGATTATTTTCCAACTCTGCTGCCTACATTCGGGATCTTGAGAGCATCTTTCTTACTTTATTTTCATTCAGTTGGCGTCATTGTCAGGTGCTTTCCCCTGTATTTGTCAAAAACAACAGCCAACAGAAATATATGATTTATATGCCCCCATCAAGAGTCAGATAGATCACTTCTATTATTAAAAATTATACACATGGAATATGTGTACACATTTACTATAGATCCCATTTGCATTAAAAAGGAAATTGGGATAAATAATGGCTGTGTTTGTGGACCCAAGACAAGGGATCCTTACAATATGGATGAATTTCTTAATTTTTCTCTAGCAATGCAACTACATCATATGAAATATATGCACAAAAATTCCCTCCACAGGACACACTTCATCTTCAAAACTCCATGAGCTGGTACCATTTAGTATTTTTCTGTGCAACAGCAACCAACAACCTTTGGGGCATGTCATCCACACTTTCTCTTATTGCGACTGTGATAAAGGCAAAATGGCAGAAAAAAAAAAAAAAGACAAAAAAACGAGATTAAAGTTTTTTTTTAAGTTGCTATCGTGGAGCATTGTCCTAGTCCATAACCATTCTCAGAACTGGACACAAGTTGAACAAATCTGCATCTCAATTAATCAATTAGTGAGCCAGTTCCTTGTTCTTAGTGAGAGCCACACTTTGGAAAGTAGGTTGATAATATTAATGTGTTTTACATAAATATATTGCCTAGGCCGCTGTCAGGAGTCATCAAACACATACATTTCTGAACTGCAAAGCGCCTTTCATTCCATAGCACGTTAAAAACTGCTGGTAATTACCCCAAACACTGGGTTGAGCCTGTTGGACTACGGTTATTAACTTTATTGGGTTAAACATTGGTTAATTAACCCTGTTGGGCTATTTCCATGGTGCTGGGCTGTTTTTGGGCAAACCAGTCGGTGGGTTAGTGGCTGGGTCAATCTTAGTAATACTGTTTGACCCAAAGTTGGTTAAAAAATAGCATGTTGTGCACTGGTTAAAAAAAAAAACAAACAAGAAAGAAAAACAAACTTTGATCTATTTGGTCATTTTAACAAAATTACGTATTCAATCATAGTAATAAAAACAAATGTGTTGGTAAACTTTGTTTTTAACAAATTAATAAAAGTATGGAAGATCATTTTAGAACTATTTCTTTTTGAGGAATCATTGTTAAACCCAACCTGCGACCTGACCCCAGATAAGTGGCTGAAGATGGATGAATACTAAACTCAAATGATACTGATAACCCATAATTGGTTTGTATTTTTAACCCTTTTTTTGTCAGGCATAACCAAACAATACAGTAATTTGTATCCGGTTTTGGGTTGAAAATATAACCCAACCTTGCTGGGTTATGAAAACCCAACCTTGCTGGGTTATGAAAACCCATTCTAGGTCCATATTTGACAAAGCAGTGGGTTGCCAAAATGATCCAAATGGGTCATTTTTACCCCAGTCGTTTTTAGAGTGCATCAAGTGGACTGCCTTCTTCTCCCCCACCAACAATCACTATCATCATTCAGCACCCCCCCTCTCTTTTTGTCCCTGTATACTTTGCGTGTGCTTGGAGGATAAATGCCATCAGATATCAGTGCTCCCTGCCATGTCTCAACACTGAACAGATGAATGGGCTTCATGCAATAAGCCTGAAGGAGGAGAATAGTAAGGCGGAGGAGGCGGGGGAATGTGGCGGCTTCTGTAGTGTCTGTGTGGCTGTGTGTGTGGGGGGGGACGCTCTGTAAAGTGCCCTTAGCCAATGCCAGTGCTCCATCATACACGCGGGAGTTACTTCATGTGACAGGAGCTTTCTGTCACTCAGCAGCGAGAAGACACTCTGCCTAGTCTCCATTTCACATGATGACATGCACATACGGTGGCGAGGAGTGCATCCAGTGAAGGATGGCGGCACATTGCTGTCCACGCTCCGTCAGGCTGAACATCTCTGATACAGAGCACAGAGACTGGCAGCCTGATGACCTTATCCTTGAATCACAACACTATACAAGTGCAAAGTGTCTCCACGTACACATACACACACACACACACACACACACACACACACACACACAACTGTAAGCAAAGATGCGAGTCTCTGCTCTTCACATCAGCATTTTGATTAGACACACTGTGGATCACCACAATGTACAAGAGCACAAATATGGATATCTTCTGAAATAGGCTGCCCGCAGTCAACAATCACCATCATTACATTCCCCTGATTCAATGTGCATCAGTGAAGGACTAAGAACTGGTGGACATGCTGAGGTTATTCAATTTGATAGTGATCACACTGGCTGATTCTATCAATGTACAGTAACTAGAGATAACCACAAATTATCATCTGTGTGCCAAACAATGAGATGTATTCCAGCTATTTACAATTTTGACCGTTACACTTAAAATATTTAATTCATTGCTTGTTTGTCGCAGCAGTTGAGTGCAGACAACTGATAATACCTTTGTCTGATTTAACATGTAATCCTATGAGAAACACAGCACTGCATGGCTCCCATACAACTCAAAGCAGACTGGTGCTGTGAGAAAAACTCGGCCTCTCCTCGGGGAATTTGCCATCGAAGTATATGACAGAAAGCACTGAATGAACTATGACAAGAAATCCATTTCCATATTAAAGAAATGCTCCTTTATAGAATGTAATTACTTGTGTGGCTTCTCGGGACAGAAGTGAAGTTTTATGAGGTTTTATTTTCAAAGGATTATTATAGCTTTATTGCAAAAGCATTCGAATCATATTTATTTAAAAGAAATTCACCTCTTGTTAATCTAGTGCTGTTACTAAACACATGGCAATATGTTACTTATTTAGTATTGCTCCCATAAGACACAGCTATGGCACAGAGCCATTTTGTGCAGGCTTGGCTTTAACAACTGACATCTAACCAGTTTTCTCTGAGAGCCAATCAGACTCTAATCATTACACACTATAACAGCTCTGAGTGATTATCTTCATTCTATTGTATGTTCCTCTTTTGAAAGAAGTGCCATTCCCAAGGATGAAAATGGAGTTGCCAACAAAATGCCATTTAAGAGGGCACAACAATCTTATTAACATATATCAAATCAGATAGGAATTCAACTGATGTTGGATCTTGATCTGGAAGATTCAAAACGTTTTCTGAGAAGCTATAAATATTAATGGTATTAGTCAAGACTGATTTGTTGTGACTGCAGTTTTGAAATATAAAACCCAATGAGCACTAACCAAATCCCCGATAAATCTTAAATCCAGCCAGGTATCATTGGATTGATACCTCCTACTCTCTTTCAGCCCATGTTGGGGGCTTTAGCTAATGACTGCTTTCATTATCAATCATGGATAAGATAAATGGAGTGTACTTGCATAATGCATAGCTCTCAGTTTTGCATACCAAAGGCTGAGAAAGAGATAATTTTTGGGGCCTGTTTCTACATCAAAATGTGGAGAGCAAATGAAATGAGACTGCAAAAGCAACAGTAAATGGACAACCTCTCACCTGGTATGGGTGGATGGAATATCAAAAATGGTGTTTCTTTTTGTCCCTTCAGAAATCAGTCCATAAACTCAAAATATTCCATTTCCAGTAAGGAAAAGGTTTGCAGAATGGACCTCATGCAACAACTAGAACTGGATTCATTCTGAATTGGTACATAATAAAACTTGCACTCTCGTCTTTTCTCTAACTAGAAAACTACTGCCTGCTGGTAAACATCCGCCATTATGAAGTTACACTATTGGGTCTTAACACAAAAAAAGTGTTCTTTATTATAACACTTTTGCCTTCAAATAATTTCAACAATTACTGAATTATCTATTGACATTTTTGATAAAGTGGTTTAAATAAGCAACTTGTGATAATGGTCTTAGCAGCCTTAGTCGCTCACCTTGGCTACCCAGCTCGGGTTGCTGTGTATTCCCTGCAGCCCGTTCAGACCTCACGGCTCTATCTGTTGTTAAAAACTCAGGATGACATCAAACGGCAATCTTATTTGACTGAACATATGCTAGTCAAGGGAGCCAAAGCCAAGTGCATCTCATTACCGTAACACCATTTGACATGTACAGCACAGCGGGTGGCATGTAATAGGACACCAGGTGAGGCTGGCAGATGTTTGACTGATACCATGCTATATGCTTTCTGACACCTCTGTGCTGCTAAACAAGTCGGGCAGCAGAGCTGTGCAGCAAAGCATGTGTTTTATACTAATGGACTTGGTTTAAAGGGGGTTTCATATACTGTATGAATAATCTACAGCAGTCCAATCAATATTTATGTAAGAGAACAACTCTCCTCAGAAGTTGGAGGGCCAATCATTAAACCTATGTATGCAATTTAATCTGGAGCTGACAAAAGTCATGCAAGAGGAGTGGTAAAGGAAAGAGTGCAAGCAGTTCCCCCGACCTCTGGACGTGAGTTGTATGTTGTGCTATTTCATGATGATCTGCAAACCGTTAAATGAGGACTGTATGAGCCCTCAGTCGGTCCTCCATTTCATGTTTGGAGAATTTCTGATGTCAACACCTGTTAGGATTTGTGCTGTAAAAAGCCCTTCGTGTTTGAATGTATGTTCTGTTTAATTAGTGGCAGCTTTTAGAGCCGCACCGAGCATAATTCTTACGCAATCACGAGAATCAAGTGGGTCTGCAGAGAAAGAGAGAAAAGCACTGCCCCCCCCCATAAACTCAGATGTTGCTGTCAGGTACTGCTCTGTCAGATAGAATGACTAATTGAAACTTCTCATCGCAGCAGTAGGATGGCTCTCCCCCAGGAGGAAGCCAGACTCAAACGTGTTAGATTGTTTTCTCTCCCGTGGGAAAGCGGGAGCATGTTATATGTCACTTCACTGGACTTCAGCTTTCCTGTACAGCTCACTTGCTAACATGCAAGGCCTCCGATGTGTGACATTGTTACAGCGTTAAAACAGAAAATATCCCGCCTTACATTCATCTCCTGCTCATTCAGGTCTGGCTTTAAAAATGTCTTGGAAAGTACACACGATGGAGGCCTTTGATAAATCAGTGTTGCAATGATGCAGCACAATCCAGGCTGCAGAGATATTACAATACAGACTATACTCAAACAAATGGTTTGTGGGTGAGTACAGGCTCGAGGCATAAGGAGTATATGTGCAATATGTCTGGCAAAATCAAACTGTAGCTATGCTGAATGTAACGCAGAGAGGGCTGTAAAGCTAAGGTGACTCACTTCAAATTCCTCTGATAGTCCTCCAGGATACCCTCCTACTTTAATACAGAAACAGAGAAAATGGCGAGCGTTAGAGGACCATTATGCCCTCGTAAGTACAGCATGGTAATGCGTTATTGTGTCAACTGTGAGTTTAATATTCAAGTACAGCCTTTGCAGAGAATGTGGTCGTGGCAGCAGGCAGAAAATAGAACAGGACACAAGACTGAAGCAGCATAACTCAAATCATTTACACCACTCTGCCAATAATGGAGCAGTTTAGAGCCCAGAGGTTTCTGTGGAGAAAATAACGATGCAGAAATACACTGAGTGGTGCACTGCACTCAACCACAAGGGAGGTCAAAGCTGATGGCTAGAAAGAATTCATATTCACAGAGCTATGAGATATGAGCTTTGTGTGCTGCCAAATTGATTTAGCTGTAAAAATTCTTTCCATTTTGTTCCATAAAGATGCTCATACTTTTACAGCTCTAACCCTAACCCTATAGCAGCAGGCCTCAATGATTTGCTTACAATTTACAACCAAGGTCATAATCAAAGCAGGTCTCCCTTTGCATGCTTAATGCTGCTTTGAAGAAGACTGGAATGAAAATCATGCTTTTCACTTCAAAAAGTCTCCAAGTCTCCACTATTCTGATTAGTTTATTGCTTGGGTGGATAGCCTCTGCCCCCCAAGTAAAAACAACAAGTAAATATATATATATATCTCAACCAAAGACTTTTAAATTCATCAGTCTGGTGTCCCACAGAGACCTATCGCCTCTCACACAGCCTCTGAATTTTTAAAGTTTGAAAAAAGCAGCTGAGATATCAACTTTGATAATTAACTGGGATTAAAATCTGTTTGGTCTGTAAATTATATTTGGACAGAAAAGATTTATTTCTGTGAGTCTGTGGTGAGTGCTGGGCCAAAGTGAGTCACCTCGAAAGTTAGTGACAGTCTGTAGATGCACCTCATAAATGACAGCTTGCACTGTAGATCAGGATGACAGAATAGGTTATTGTGGCCATGCCTTCCCTTCAGGACATTGGTGTTTGTGTTTAGAAGCAGTGTTTGCATTCTTTAATCATATCCTGTTTACACATTGGCAGTGGCAATGTCATAAACACCATGTTTATGCATCTGTAGATTCAAATTCAAATCCTTTGCTACATCCAACCTATGTTGTTGATGGACAGGATGTGGTGTTAAAGGTTTTATGATGAACGAGTGTCAAACGCAGGACTTTAACTTACATCCATACAACATAACAACAGACAAATTATCCACTTGAAATAGTCGTCACATGTATTTGCTTATAAAAACTCCCCCCAAAAACACTAAAAAAAACTGCCTATTGATACAGACAAGGAGCAGAATTTGCATGGATTTGGTTACTTGTCCTGAGGAATGAAAGTCCAATATTTATTTTCCTGTAAGCTCCTGCCATACAGCTCCTCAGTTGCTTGATGTTCATTTTTATTCAGTGCTAAAACAGTTGTCCGTCGCGGACATTAAAGGTGACTGCTGGAAGAAAACTTTGTGAGCTTGGAACCAAAACAAAGAGCTACAAAGAGCCTCAGCTTTATAAAAGCTCTATGTGGGTTCAAAAGCACGCGCTTTCATTGCACTTATTTGGTCCAGTGTCTTTAAAACACTATTTTATATATATGAGGAAATGAAAGAAGATGCTATCATACTGAAAGCGTTTGACTGACAGGTGAACTTTAAGTGCAGTGAAGAAAAACCAAAGCAGTGAGTGCTTTCTTTTTCATATTATAGACTAAAAGTTATCTCCTGATTGAATGAGTTCAAGAAGAACGTGGGGAATATTTTCCATGATTCCACATTAAGCTGAAGTTTGTTTTTGGCAATTCTGTCTGCGGAGCTGAAGAAAACTGCCCACTCACCTTCAACGTTACAAATGTGGGTAACATTCTCCCAAGTCCCACGTCTACACTGCAGCCCAAAAGTGTTGTTGGCCAAGCAAAGAGAAGTTTCCACTCCTCTTTAACTGCACCACTGAACCAGAATGCAATCCAATGAGGAAAATCCAGACATTTCCAAATTTATTGTTGAATAAACTGGCAACGTTGAGCACCGCTGACAGACCATTCATCGTGACGGGCCCTGGCCCAGTGGCGTGCACTGGCAGGCTGCTGTGCTTTGATTTCCTGTCCTGGCCGCCATGACAGATGAGCTATGGAGAGGGTGGAGGCAACCTAGCTGCTCACCACCACAATGTTTCACATATCTGCCCACAACATCGCCAACACTCAATGCTGCTTCTTGGGCCCCTCAGGAGTCATGGAGATGGAAGTGATAAAGAGCTAGTATCAGTCACCCATTCATAAAAAAAAAAAAAGATTACAGAGCCTCACACTAGCTGACAACATGATAAAACATCAGAATTATTTTTACGATGCCACTGACTGGTCACAGCAGCCATTTCACAGAAGAAATTTGGCAGAATTTGAAGATTGCACCACATATTAACTGAATTTGAAAGAGGAGTGAGCAGCATACAGAGAGTGTCAAAGCTCAGATCACATCCACAGATTTCAGCTGAGGAAAATCTATTTACTAAGGGCAGTAAAGTTCACAAGAGATTAACTGGGTGATTTTCTACAGTAAAACACTGATTAGATCATTTTCAGTTAAATATTAGTCAATAATTGTTGAGGGGAGAGGGCGCTGCTGTGCCTCCTCCAGTAATATGGAGGAGACGGGTGGCAATAAGAGGCTGGTGACAGGAGCATTCGGGGAGAAAACATTGTAAATTAAAGGCAAAGGGAGCACATTTCAGTGCACAGGCAGTTCATTTTTCACTTCAGTGTCTACTTTTGTTCCTGGCAAGCAGCCAAAGACATTGATGTAGGCACTATCCATCCCCCACAGCGGTAATTATGCTGCTGGCCAACGCTTGATTAAAAGATCTAATCTGCAAACTTAGTGTTCAACATCTCCCAACAAGTTCCAGTGCTTTAAGCCTCTGTGCTTTTGACTGCGCTGGAATCCAAAATGTTTTTTGTCATGGACAGCAGCCAGTGAAAAGGAGGGAAACATCCTTTTGCTTCCTATTCTGTCACCAGAGAAGGTGTAATTGAACTGGGCAACGAGGCATGGTTTTCATGAGAAAACCATGGAATAGATTGATATATCCTTAATCTGAGAGAAATTATACAGAGCCTGAGGCAGAAGTCAGGCCTTTTTTCTGTCTGCACCAGGAAATAAAGCAAAGTGTGTTGTTTTTTTAGGCTCACTTATGACTTCATGAAATTGTGATTAGAGTTTCAACAAATTTTTCAAATTTTAACCAGTCTCCTTTAATAACAACACCACGAAATGTTATGTTAATCTTATTGCACTGTACTTTAAAGTCTGAATGATGTCCAAAAATGTCAGTGTACAATGTGTTCTCTATAGGAACATTATAATAGAACTAACAAATCGGATCCAAAATATATATATTTTTAAACACAAGGAACAACGTGGTCACCATAAACCGATAATGAGCATATAGATATTAAAAGTCTCCGTGGAGCTCTTTTCTTGGATATTATGGGATCCGAGCACTTGACTACAGGATGTGCAGCTGAATTTCAATAAGAATCCCTCAGAGATAATGGCACTGCTGACAAAGTGATAAATAGCTGAAAGTGTCCTTACCCTCTCTGAGCAGATGGGAGTAGATGAGCCAGAGGAGCAGCAGGCAACACAGTGACGCACCTCCACCTGCGGAGAGGGTCTTCACTCCAGACTGCATCCTGCACCTTCAGATGTCTTCTTCTTCTTCTTGTCTGATTTCAGATTATCCAAACTTTAAAACGCTCTTGCAGTTTAGACGCGGAGCAGATCGGGGGGAGAGCGACAAACCCGGTGGCGTCTCCACAGTCTGTCGTCGGCATCCATTTTGAGGTTATAATGGGAGCGGGACCGATAATAATCCCCCTTTGCTTTTCATATTCCCTCGGCGAGCCGCATATCATCCATCCAGGGCTGCTGGGCACAGACACACACACACACACACACACACACACACACACACTGAGGCTACAATGTCACCAGATCTGGCCAAGTTTACGCAGCAGTGATCTCAGACCTGAGATTCACTGGCAGGCTTCTGCGAGAGAGAGAGAAAAAAAATTAAAAATGAAAAATTGAAATAAAAATAAAAGGACAGGAGGAAGAAGAAGAAGTGTGAAGATGAAGAGTGAGCAGCAGCAAGCAGACTCCCGCAGTTTTGATGCCGATGATGCTGGCAGTAAATCCCGACACCTTGTGAACGCAGCTGTCACTTCTCTCTCTCTCTCTCCTGATTATGATAATTATTCTTATCCCCCCCCCCCCTAAAACAACTTCTTTATAGAGTCGTGCTCTGTGCGACTCTCCCGAGAAACGCGCAAGTTAACACGGACGGACGTGGCAGGCACGCAGATCGGGACGGGAAGTTGTCCAAAAACGCATCAGACTCCGGCGCCCCCCCCCCCCCCCCACAAACCCACAAATAAATAAATAAATAAATAAATAAACCAGCTGTGGGCGCAAAATGCGTCATACAGTAGCCACACGTGAAAATATCAGCAGGAGCAGGAAGGACCGCCGCCGGACAACACGCACTCAGAGCGCGCCCCCCCCTCCCCTCCCCCCCCCCGCAGGAGGTGCGGCTAAGTTGAGCCCTCTTGTCACCTGTGTGAGCCTTTGGTGGTGGAGGCTCTGGAAAATTCTCAGCGGTGGTGATGATGGGGAAGGAGAGCTCCCCTCTTCGTAAAGTCAAGCATTTGGGAACAGGAGAGACAGAAACGGGGAGAGAGAGTGGTCACCCGGTGTTATTCCGCCCCGGTCGGCTCCATCTGCATGCAAGCGGACACAAGTGAAGATTTCCCCCCTTCAATCCAATCCAAGGAAGGAAACAGTGCTGATGCTGCTTCTGCTGCTGCTGCTGCTGCTGCTGCTGCTGCTGCTGCTGATGATGATGCCACTGCTGCTCTTCCAGTGTTTGCATCAACTCTCTCTCTCTCTCTCTCTCTCTCTCTCACGCACGGACACACAAACACAGCAGCCCAAATCCCTCCTGGAAGTAGGAAGAAAAAACTTTGAGCTGCAAGGTTGTGAATCCCAAACTGTGGATGATGCTGCTGCTTACGCATTCACGTCAGCCATCAGTAGGGATAAAAAGAAAGCAGCACCAGGCTGCCGTGTTGCTGCTCTCCATGCCCTCTCTCCTGGGTTGGGTTGGGTTGAGGCATTTGTTCCTGGTGTTATAACAGGTGAAGGTGCCTCAGAGCTCTTTACAGCAGTAGTGTGTGTGTGTGTGTGTGTGTGTGTGTGTGAGAGAGCTAAAGCTTTGCAGATGCCAGTCCGTCTTCTGAAAGGGCGCCATTTAAAACTCCCTTGCCACTTGAGATCATTACTATAACTCATCCCCATCCCTTACAGATGCACACACCAGGTTCCATGACCAGCGAATGTGCACTTTATTAGCAGATGGAGAAGTTCTCCCAGCATGCCACTGTGCTATGAGCCTTTCACTGAATGGCTTTTATGATGACGTATCGTCCCGGGCCAAGGCCTGTCACATTATCAGTGTAATGTATGAAAAATGACTCACGCTTCAAAGACTATGTGTTTGCTGAGTATTAAAGGGATACTTTGTCGATTTTCTGCCACACTGGGGCAATATCTTTGAACTTACGGATGTGTTTCTGCATCGCTGTGACCGGCTGAAGCAGTTTACCTTTTGGCTGATTGTGGAAGAGGAACAGGAAACAATTTAGCTGCTCAGTTGAGGCCTGTTTTCTGCCCTCATCTGAAGCTCGGCTCAGCCACTTATCTGAATTAACAGCCATCAGCCTGTCTCAGTGATGTCTCAGCAGGGATTGCAGCATCACAATCATAATCCATCACTGACTGCAAGTGTGATTTTTTATTTAATTTTTATACTGGTTCATTTTGGATGTTAGATATAATATCCATGATATGTCTTTTCAAGTCTCTTTATATGTTATTAATATAATGTGGATGCGGATTAGATGAAGAGCAATGCCACACTCAAGAACGTGCTAATAGAAGGCAAAAGCAAGCAGCTTCCAAATTTGTTTAGTGTAAAGACTGGAAACAGGGGTAAACAACTTCTCTCTGTCCGATTCCAACAAACCCTACCTACTGTACTGCCAGGATTAAGGTTCTCAGGACCCAAACACAGCCGATGAATCACCAGATGCAGCTCAAGGATTTATTCAAACAATAAAACTAAGAGCCACTGGATGGTGTGGCTGTGAATAAAAATCAACAAACAAAATTCAGCAAGGCTAAAAATGAAAAACTATTCAGTGCAGGGAATTAAATAATCCAAACTCCCCCCCAACAAAACCAAAAATTCAGCAAAATTCAGCAACATGAGAAAGATAACTGACTGAATGACAACAAATGACCCTGCAAGGGAAGGACAACTATTAGCATTTACATGACATTTTTTTAAAGGCAAAAAGAGCTGTATACCAGGCAAAGATAGTAGTGGTGAGCACTGTGGGGTATTTAGATCCAGATATAGCCCTCAGAGGTTGGTGGCAACCAAAAATAGAGCTAAAACTGAATGACTCTTGAGCTCGTGTTTTACGTGTTGTCCAAAACATGACTCCTATCGGCCGGATATGAAAATAAGCAAGTACACCATGCCGGAGAAGGTCATAATATGCTAATGCTGTGTTGTTTTCAGGTGCCAAAAGGATTTTTAGAATATTAAACCATATTGCTTTGGTTAAGTGTCACAAATTCATATTTAGCGATTTGTTTGTTCTGGCATTTTGCCCTTGCTATAAATTTTGGCATCTCCTTGAATTGAAGTAAAATAAACACATGAAATTAATCAATCCTGTTATTAGTTATATTTTATATTATATTTATATTAGTTATATTACAATAAATCCAAAATATATGGATCACTGTCTCTGTATTATGGGAATACAGACTTGAGTCAGATGGCTGCTCAGCCTGAGCCTGATTCTGCTTTGGGTTTGTGCCTCATAAAAAGACGTCTTTCCTTGTCGATGTGGCCAAGTGCTTTCTCTAAATAGCCCCTAAATAATTTCACTGCATTGGTTTAGACTTGCTTGCTTCAGAAATTGTCTTGAGATGATTTCTTCTCCAATAATATCAATAAAATTGACCTCACAAGTAGAAATGTTGTCACCATGACTGTTGACTGCTATTAATTCATTCATCTTCTTTTCCATTTCACAGAGGGTGCTGGAACCAATCCCAGGCAAGGGTGGGGCCAGTCTGGACGGGTCACCAGTCCATCACAGGGCCAACAACACACAGAGACAGACAGAGACCAACAACCACTCACACATAATTTAGAGTCACCAGTTAACCCAAACACGATGTCTTTGGATGGTGGGAGGAAACCCACACAGCCACAAGGAGAACATGCAAACTCCACACAGAAAGACCTCTGGGAACTGAACCCGCAAACTTCTTATTGGAAGGCAACAGTACTAACCACTATGCTGCCTTGCTGCCCTGCTGTTAATCACTCAGACTCATTTAACTGAGGTCAGTACTTAAAGCATCAATCAACAACAGTTTTCCAGGCACACTGCCCAGCAAGAGATGTGGGTTTGTTTTGTTTGAGTCAAGACGTGTGGTAACAGAGTAACGTTTGGCATGTTGAGACTCTAGGCATGCCCATATTCATTCATTCATTCATTCATTCATCTTCTACCACTTTATCAATTTCCAGGTCAAGGGGGGTGCTGGAGTCAGTCTCAGCTCACTCTGGGTGAGGCAGGGTCACCCTGGACAGGTGACCAGTCCATCACAGAGCCCAACAACCACTCACACTCAGACCTACAGACAATTTAGAGCCACCAATTAACCCAAACATGACGTCTTTGGAAGGTGGGAGGAAACCCACACAGGCACAGGAAGAACATGCAAACTCCACACAGAAAGGCCCCAGGCCGGGAACCAAACCCACCACCTTCTTATTGTGGGACACTAACCACTGAGCCGATCCGATCATTTACAATTACAACCGTAACATTTTTGTAAGTTAATGTATGGTTACTATGAGTAAAGCTCTCACAGGCACTTCGGGCAGCTAGGTGTCTTCAGGGGTCCTTTGAACAAGGTACAGGCAGTTGTGTTATTCAGTAAACATACAGCCTGCAGTGAGCAGATAAGTTGCTGATGTGCTTGTGTTTCTGTATTTCAGAGGAAAAGGAAAGATTAAAAGAACTTTCTTAAACTCACATAGGCCTGGAAAGCCCTTTTGTGTGTCCAAGTATGCAACACATGTCAGAAGGAAGTGATGTTTATCATCCTCTTTTACACCAAAGTTAGTGGGTACAAGTGGGACTTAACCACAATTAAACCCACTAAAAAGGTCAGACAAGTTTATCGCTCTTTATTCAAAGCAGTACCGTCACCAGAACACAGAGCATGCAGAGGGAAGAGAGTGACCAGGAGCAGCTGAGCCTTCAAATTAGAAACTTTGATCGGTCATCAGTCATTTCCTCAGCACTTCGGCACTTGTGTTTACAGTGTCTGCTCCTGAAGATGTTACAGAAACAAAAAAATTAATGAATAAATTTGCTGGTCTTCTCTAGTGACTGGACAGCAATGTTATATCAGAAGGGCATTTGACTCCGTGGTACACATCTGAAGAGATGAAAGAGACTGAATGACAGACGAAGACGGTCTTCTGCTGACTCTACAAGAGAATCGAAACCAACAAACTGACAGTCAGTAGCCTCAATGGATTTGATGAGGAGGGCTTCCTCACCAGACTTTTCATAAGAAAACAACAAAGAGTCCCAAGAGCCACTGATGACATTATGAATTCGAGCAAAGATTTCAAGAGGCCACTGGCCGCACAATGAATCAGCAGTGCCACACAATGAACCGGCTTAATTAACACTTCAATAATGTTACTTAGCAATGCCTACGCTTTTGATGTCTGATGTGGAAAAGGTCTATTTTGTGTGTGATCTTGCTGCTGTCAGAATTAGGCAGTGTATCTGACAACTATAACACCCTTTATGTACCAAAAAAAAAAAATGGAAATCTTGCAACAAACATTTTGAAGCCAAACTAGATTGAGCACTGCCAAGGAAATTAAAAAAAAAAGGGGGGGGCGTAAAGGTTCACAGGCTGCAGCACTTTGAGCTGGAACATTAAAGGTTGAAGCTTGCTGATCAGTGCAGATTGCAGTGGGAATTCACAGGAGACAACAAGGGACGGAAGAAATTACAAACTGAATGCAGTACAGATCAAATCACAGTAGAAACAGTGTAAAAGTAAAACGATCATCATTATTGGAGCAAGAGAAAAGAATACAACGATAGAGAGAGGAAAAGAAAGACCTTTTTCGATGGACCTCTGAATTTATTGTCTGCATATACACTGAAAATGGACACATTGGCTGCTTTGGTTGTGCAGTGACTGACTGGAGGTCATAGTTGGGGTCAACTCCAAAGCCACAGATTTTAAGAGCCTCAGTTTCGGGTCTCAAGACACTTAACCACAGACACAATGGTTTTAACCTGAGACTCAGACCAGAAAGTCGCATTTCTGACTTTTTTGTCATTGTCATTTTCCAAAAGCTGCTGTTGCACATTGCAGCTTATTTCCTGTTTACAAGATTCCCATAAACAAGTTTTCCTGGAACAGGTGGATCATTTGTTACAGTTAATTGCAACATTTGTCAAATCACCGGGGAAAAGAAAGTAAATTGGGACACGCTGAGCTAAGAACAGTGTAAGCTGGCAATGTAATTCGTTTGCTTATATCAAACTAAGACAGGCTACATCCATGTGGTCATCCAACTCCAGTCATCACTTTCCAACCACCAGCTGCTCTCAGACTTTGCCTACACGCTGCAGAGGAGCACGCGGTGGTTCACACCATCTGTGTAAATGAACCTTTCTTCAGGAACACATTGAGGCAGTCGGCACATATTGCCACAACTGTACGTGCTCCGCATTCATCAGCAGAGTTCAAAACTAAATCCTTTAAAATTGTTGCTTTGGTTTCTGCACCACAATAAATATTCCGCAGAAAGTCTGTCTGGTGACAAACATTGTCTGCCACTGGGCTCGAATAGGAGCTCTGAAAGTGTTGATATCATGCTGGTTTACAGAGGACACAGGCTGTTTTCTGCTTGGATTCACAGCAGTTCCATTTCTAATGTTGGGCCAACTTCAGAGTGAAAAAACTGACCAAAATGTCACAGAGACATCGGCACTCCATTCCTGCTGTATTGTCTCCCTCTCCACTAAGCCTTCTATGTTCACTGATATTCAGAAACTGACATTTTCACCAACGTTGGCAAGAAACAACGCTGCCATGGCACTAACAAACAAAAGCTCCATTTAGTCATATTTTAGCAAAAGTCAACATTTTTTAGGGAAATATTTATCACACAGATAAACGCCTCAATGCCTTGACAGTTTGAACTCCTGTAAATGCATCCACACGTTAGTTTGTTCCTTCCTGGACCATTTCACAGCCAACTGCATCTTTTCATTGGCCTTGTGGGTAATTATTTGCTCTCAGTTAGAGCACAGAGTGAGATTGTTTCTCAAGGAGATTGTCTTTTGCAGTGCCACAGGAATACAGATAAAAAAGCCTCTCAGCTTTGCAAAATGTTGTAAAGTAGCCGAGCCTTCAAGACCTCAACAGTATGAATAAACATGCTTCAATCTGCAGGCGGTCACAGCAACCATCTACTCTGCCTCATGAAATATCTCTCCATGTTCCACATGGATATCTTTTCAGTATTTACAAGCGTAACTCCCTTCTCACTCCCTTCGTTCAGACAATGTGAGCAACATGCCAGTCAGACAGAACACCGACTGAACCCCCTTTTCTGCTCTGCTGGACAGAGAGTCATGTTGACAAGCCACTGCAGTCCTTTTGAGGCACAGCAGACCTTGAAAGAACAACACAAACACTTCAGGTGCATCAGCAGCAAGGCCCCTTGTGCAATTACTGAAGATGTAACGTGCTTTTCATTATGATTCAGACTTGAGGTCTGAATCATAATGAAAAGCACGTTAGATACATGCAGTCATTTTTTTCTTCTTGCCAGCTCCTTCCTATGGATCACCGCTGTGTGACGACATTAACATGTCAGAACATACTTAATGAAACAAACTTAAAGTAAGAATGGTATTTTTTACCTAATTGAAAGTCTGCTTTGCCATCTTACATAGAGAAAGATCAAATATGGAGTCCACATGAGGACGTTTACGTCTCCAGTTTCAGACATGCTTGACTGGTATTCCTTTCAGCACACCATAAAGGCATGATAGTTCTCTACAGATTTGCAAATCATAACATTTGTATGCATTCAAATATTTATTTTTGCATGAATTGTTTGGAAATAGGAATAACGCACACTGACTCATCAATTGCATGCTCTCATTTGATATATCATATCTTTACACAAATACATACTGTAGCTGCTGGGTGACAATTAGTCAAAACTTAACTCATGTGAGACTTGTTTGACAATCACTTTTAAGAGATAGATGCAGAGATGTTGCTTTTGATAGATAGATACATGAAGAACCACATAAAATACAATAGAAAGGCACACCACACGATCAATTCAACACACTGACAACACATTGACAGAGGAACATAAAAACATATGACCTGCACATAAAAAGGGACCGCTGAAGACAGCAACTGACAGACTGTTATAATTCAGTGTCCAGGACGGTAATTGCAGATGTTTGGTTTTTCAGGCCGGTGGGACTTCGTACCCTCTGCCTGACAGCAGTAGCTGCCAGCCCGCTGCGTGGCTTGCCAGAACCTGGGACAAGGTGACCTGCAGGGGCCCCCCTCCCAAGCAAACAGCTCTGAGACTGTCTTCTTCAGATAGTCTATTTAACCCTTTAAAAAGAAGCTGACACAGTATTTATCTGGTGATATAATCATATGACCTGCAGCAAAGGAGACATAAACAGCATCTCTGCACTAATGCAGCCAGAGCGTGTTACGCACAAGGAGCTCAGATTGACTTCATTAATGATTTAAATCTCCCGACACTCGGACAGGATCGATCAGGATTTTATGTCAGTAAATGTTATGTGTTTTTCTAAATGTCCAAACCAGATTAAATTTGTGAGTTTGGACAGATGCGTCTTCCCTCCTGTAAAACTCAAGTGTTCATTTGGACCTGTTTGTCTAAAGAAAAAAGAATCAGAAGGTGTTTTCTGTGGAGAGTTTTTCTGTCACATCAAGTAGCGCTAAAGTATTCAGCGTTGCTGTGCCACAATATTTGTAATCAACATTACTGCACCACGCACTTGTAAACACTTTAAAAAGCAGCCTCTAAAAAAGGAATGTGCCTACATTGTGAACCTGTCTATGTGGGCTCATCTTATTTTAATAAAGCCCCCTTAAACAGCAAGATAAAACACTGTGGCAGGACTTTAGACCAGCTTTTTAATGACCACCCTTCATTTAAACGATTTATAGATCCAGGAGCACACAGAGGAGCCCAGGTGCCAACTGAACATTTTGACAATCTTCGACAGGAGAGGAGCTGATAAACTTTTTACTTCCGGAAGTGAGATGAACGAAAAGGAAGGCTAAAAGGCAGTGCATCAGGATACTTGTGTTCACACAAGTTTTAAAGTAGAGGCGAAGCCCATGAATAAAATCACAGTGTGCGGGTGCAGAGTCCAGGCATTTAACCACAGAGTCTTAAAGTGTGGCTTGCATCCTCTACACCACGTCTTGCCTTGCAGAAAATCTGGAGCAGATCCAGTTTTTCGGACAGCATACTAGACGTCACTCACTGCTCACTCCATGCATTTGCTCAGCACTGATGTCAGGGCCACTGGTCTATAGTCCTTCAGCTCTTTGGCATCTGCCCTCCTGGGAATAGGGATTATTGTGGATTCCTTCATCTGGCTGGGGACGCAGCCAGAATCCAGAGGGTGTTGGAACAGCCTGGTGAGGGCCCCACTTCCCTGAGGGGAGCAGTTCTTCAGACCCCTGCCTCTGAGCCTGTCCGGGCCAGGGACCTTGTGGAGATTGACTGTGTGCAGAATATAAAATCAGCAGCTGTTGATCAGCTGTGAGGATATGGGTGAGGATAAGGTTTGGAAAGAAGGCTGACCCGTGTGGTCTGATCCAACAGACGAGATACTGTTGCTGAAAATGCTGAAGAAGTTAATGTTGGTTCTGATAGAAATGTGTCACAATACACAGTGAATCACTGTGGATGGTCAGGCGTGTGTGCGTCGCTGGCGGAGGCAGTGTGATGCTTTGGCCAATGTTCTGCTGGGAAATGTGTGTTTGTGGCCCGTTTCAGCAGGAACTGTTCAGGAATGGTTTGAAGAGCACAACAAGGAGTTTTAGGTGTTCACGTGGCCTCCAGATCCCCCGGATCTGAATCCAATTGAGCTTCTGTGGTATTTCCTGGACAAAAGTCTGATCCACGGACCTGCTGCTAACATCTTTGGTCAGGGCTGTTTTGACAGCAAAAGTGGGGAACCAACATTATCACCAACGTAAGGCAGGTGGTCATAATGTTACGCCTGATCAGTGTACATTTAGAGAGATTAGAATTACAATGACCATTGAACATTGGCTGGGATTGCACCAGCACCGCCCGCAAACCTTGAGAGAGAGAGAGAGAATTACAATGATGAGGATTTCAATGATACAATTTGAGCATGGATAATTAATGTGACAGATTTCATTTCAACCTGACATGAACTACATTATTACACACCTCAGACTTCAAGGCTGAAGCAGAGGCCATTACAGGATTGGGTTTAACTAGTAATATTGACCTAGCAACTTCATATGAGTTGTAGTGATACTGAAGTCAGATCAATAATGCTAAGTCACTACAAGGGCAGCGACTCCCAGCAGCAGACTGTTGTCGTCGTCGTCGTTGTTTGCATGTGGGATGGAGCCTCTGAGAAGCTTTCAGTTACACTGTGTTGTTCGCTCCCCTCTCAGTTGTAGGGTTCAAAACACTAACTTTGGAAATTCAATATGGTGCCATGCCCCAAGAAATGCAGCCTATTTTCTGGCCTGTCAACTACCAAACTGTTGTCACTGCAGGTCCGATAAAAAACCGAGACCCACCATGTAGATGAGGATATATAGAGGCATTTTTATCCCAAACAAACATAATTCAATTGTTGTTGCATCTTATTGTTCTGCAGGAGCTGTGGCTTCAGAGTGTTTGTTTGGAGTGTTGATTAGGAATGTTTAATGGCCTCTACACATTCAATTATCAGCACCCTGCTCCGTCAGTCGATAGTCATCCTCTCCTTAATGGCCCAGAACTGATTACCAAGGACAGAGAGAGAAACTGGTGAAATGTTATTCATTCAAAGCACTAATTAAATCCTCCTAGGTGGGACTTTCAATCACACTAGAAACTTTTCCAGTATTTTTCTAAGTACCATTTATGGTTATAGTAGGACTAAAAATAACAGAACATGTGGCTGGATTTCTCTGTGGCTTTGCTTTCTAAATGATTCTCTGTGCAGCACCAATGCTGGATGCTGACAAGTCAGACTGTCATGACCTTTGTTTTCTCAGAAACAACTTAGCCATATAATTCTAGCTTACCCCACATAAACAATGTTTACAGTGCCCCCGAAACCTGATTATCAATAGCACAGTTAAAATTGTAGCCCTGTTGAGAAAAAGAGGAGAGCTTTCATTCATTCGTCTACGTTTCTGGCTCATGGGGGGTTCTGGAGCCAATCCCAGCTCACCTGTCCTGTCCATTTGAGGGCCAACACACAGAGACCAACAACCACTCATGGACAATTTAGAGTTAACCCACGGAGGCACAGGGAGAACATGCAAACTCCACACAGGCCAGGGACCTGAACCCATGACCTTGTTATTGTGAGGCAACAGCACTAACCACTGATCCACCGTGCCACCGTGCTGCCAAGGGGAGAGCAGTCCACTTAATATCAATATGATGTCAGTGTCTGCTTGTGTATGTGCTTTTTTTTTTTTTTTTTTTTTTAAACATAGTAATAAATATTAGAGGTAGTTTCACCTTTTTTCTTTTTTAGCCTTCAAGGGTGTGCAGCCCATTTCTCTTTCTTTTCATGCTAAGTGGGCTAAATGAAGTCACTGCCAACAATTTGAAGGACCTTTTCCTGATGGAACACGTTTCTCTATATTCTCGATCAAATGATAGCCTTCACATCCCCTTGCAGCATTTTGTCAGCTCTGAAACAAATGTTAAAAAAACTTTCAAAGGCTGGATTGGAATGCTGTCAACAATCTATTGTTCCTGTACAGGACCTCTTGATGTAAGCCATCCCACCATGGGAGAGGACATGCACATATACGTGTATCACTGATACCACTGATACAGATTTTTGCTTTTATTCCATTAATCGTACAAAACTTGGATGGTGAAAATAAATAGCTGGGGGTCCCCGTGAATCTCCTCAAGGACCTCTGCACTGCACTTTGAGAGCACTGAACTAAAAGATAACGAAGGCCATTAAATTGGACTTGACATAATTCAATAAAATGTTTTTAATTAAAAAAAAAAATCCACACTTTTGCATGCCCATGTTGACATGTGAATAAAATAATTACTGAAATGAAATTTCAAAAAGCTAGAGTAACATCAGCAGCACAGTCAGAATAAGATCTGTGGGATTGGGAATTGCCTTGATTGTACACAAGAGGCAATTACACTAGCCTGTAATGGTGCACTGATTTTCCCTTAATTTCCCCAGACTTTAAGATCGGTTTCTTAAAGACATGTTCACAGAGCCACCTGACCGATCCTGAATCAAAGGGCCACTTCCACTGTGCCACTAAACACTGAGCAGTGATAAAGGGCCTCAGAGCTGGAGTTAAATGTGAATGTGAGGACAGGAAAACCAACACAGGTCTTTCTGTGGATAGTGACATTTCAGATTGTATGTGGCTTAATAATGACCAAATGCATTGTGGGTTAATCCACTAAAGAGATTTTACATTGAAAGTCAACTCTTAACGAAACTGAGAAACTGAACAGCTCGCCAAAGCCCCAGTCTGCGTTCAATACCAACATTTTTCAGCGTTGAGTGCTGATGTTTTTCAAGTTCTAGCTATCTGCGTAACCATTCGAGTTCAGCTTAGGAAGGCCGTGACGATGGGAAATACAGCCCAGGTATACCTGCAGTTAGGCAAAGCCATTACTCATGCCTTATGACCGCTTTGACCTTTACCCCCATGCTCCATGTGCTCCACAGCAGCCATCACAATGACAGCATGACCACTGACAGGTGAAAGCAATGACGGTGATGACTTGATGGTGGGAGGGGAAATATTTATATATGTATATATAATGGGTTTGTTTTAATCGGGAGCAGTGGACATGTGTAAAGATGTGAGCATCTTTGACAAGGGGCAAAGTGTGCCAAAGTGTGTTGACGACTGGGTCAGAGCATTTCCAATACTGCGGCTCTTGTGGGGTGTTTCCAGAGGTCAGCACCTACCAAAAGTAGTCAAAGGAAGGAAAATCAGATCATGGATGGCCAAGGCTCAATGATATATGTGAAGGGCAAAAGGCTGGCCAATACAGACTGACCCAACAGCAGAGCTACTGTAGCTCAAAGCACTCGAGAATTTATTTCAGGGCACCCAGGGTGAGCTTTGTGCACCGACAAGAAGCGCCTTCAGAGGAAATGTGAGCAGCTGAAGTGGAGCACGGGGCAATAAAGACAGTGGCCTGGGCTGATGTGTCCCTCACGTAGAAAGAGAATTCCCTAAAGGCAGCCACCTCTTTCAGCAGGATAATGCTGCCTGCCACACTGCAAAAAAGGTTTAAGGAACACAACCAGTTCAAGGTACTGACTTGGCATCCAATTCCCTCAGATCTCGATCCAGTCCAGAATCTGTGGGATGTGCAGGACCAACAAGGCCAACCCATGAAGGATTTAAAGGACCTGCTGCTAACCTCTTGCTGCCAGATACCACAGCACACCTTCAGACTATTTATGAGTCAATAAGGGAAGATGAAATAAATTCTTTTGTACTAATGTTGCTTCAGCAATAACCTATATAAAGATAACAAAGATGCCTGGTTACTTCAAAAGAACACTTTTGGTGGATCTCCACCAGACGTCACTCTGCAACACAAAGCACCACGGATGTTACAGTACAGGAAATGAACACAATTATGCTGTGTGTTGCCCAACACTGAATACGGTATATTAAAGTCTTCGTGTTACACAAACCCGAGCATCTCTTTCTCAAAAGCTATTTTCAGAAAAAAAAAAAAAACAAACACTTGAGCTGCATCTGATGGTTAGGAAGTGAATTTCATCCACTTTACCTGGAGACGAGCAAGTTAAGTCATCAAGTGTCAGAGCACGTTTCACCCCCTCACTACCAAGCACCATCACAAAACCGATGTAAGCTTAATTTATCATCTTCTCTTTTTTAGGTTTGAACAACAACAAGAAAATAAGATAACAACAACGCATATGATATAATAGAATATTATTGTTTCAATGTAATAGACATAATACAGCAACAGTGGTTGAAATGACTACAATAGTGACAAGTGAGAGAGTAGAAGGGAGGGGAATAAATAAATAAATACATGTGAATAAATTAGATTAATGGTTAAATAAATGAAATAGGGGAAGAGAGGGGGGTTCGATTCAAGCAATTATCAAAGAAGGAGGAAGATGCTGTTGGCGGTGATTCTCCTGGTTCAGTACGTGATTTTCGTTCGGCAGATCTTGTTTATGGTTCAGTGGCTGATATGAATAGATTTTTTTGATTTCCAGTTTAGGAAGATGATTTTCTTGGCGGTAGCTAGAGAGGTGAGTAAAGTTGGGTTGAGGATCTACTTGTGTGACGTCGCCTAACATGAGAACAGGCAGAGTGATGGGGACATACCGCAGGGATTCTGCAGCCCAAGATGGTGGAGAGTTTGGTGGCATGCAAATAGTCATTTTTAAATTTTATATTTTGCTAATAATTTGTGATGTGAAATCTGTGAATGGTTTTATACTGTATTAACTGTCGGTTTGTGTTAGTGGTCGTAGAAAAGATGCTTTTATTTATTAATTCATCTTCTATCGTTTATCCCTTTCCGGGTTGCTGGAGCCAATCCCAGCTCACTTTGGGCGAGAGCGGGGTCACCCTGGACAGGCCGCCAGTCCATCAGGGAGAACATGCAAACTCTGTACAGAAAGGCCCCAGGCTGGGAACTGAACCTTCTTATTGTGGAGCAACAGTGCTAACCACTATACTGCCGTGCTGCCATGAATTCTTAATATTACTACAAATGATGTGTTAAGCCCATCATTAAAAAAAATATATATATAAAAAAAAAAAATCACAGAATCAGCAAAGTGACCTGGTTCATTACACAGTTACTTAAGTTCTGCAAATATTAACACCCAAAAAACCAGACTCAATTTATCTCTGAAAGTTATGTAGCCTCACCTTACTATCTGTAAGTGATTCTGTGACATACACAGCTTGAGCAACTTTATGAGCCAGACTCGTGAAGACGGGGGACTGCTGTTCTTGGATTGTACCAAATGATGTCTCCAGATATAAACATCACCTTCAACATCTTACAAACGGCCTCAATGAGAACACAATCATAGTTTATAGCCACACACACTTCATCCTGCCAACTCAAGTATTCTTCTAAAGTATCGTGTGTGCTGCTGAAGAGCTGTTGTGACAATCAGCAACAGTTGCTGCAGCACATGCTCCACTATCACTGACGCACAACCCCGAAACATTTACTTTACTTATGTCTACAAGGCAGCAGTGAATGCGTCCTCTGCTCGGCTCTTCCGCATAGACACATGCCACTGTGGATATCTATCAAGGCTGCTTTAAATGGGAGCCTACGGGTATCACTGGTTTAATCTTGGTTCCAAACTCTTGAGGCCCCAGGCTGTCTCATGTGTCAGCCCCGCTCTCATCACACAGGGAAAACTAAAACATTGAAAGATACCATCAAAACACTGAAATATGTATAGGTACACCCTGAAACCAGCAAATGGGCAGTATGTGCTGCCCGACTGGGTGACTTGGGTGTGTTGAAATTCAGCACCGTGCAACAGCAGGTTCATTCTGTGTTCCCCGTTGGCCTTCCCCTCCAACAGAAGAGGAAGGAAATATGTTACATGGCTCATTGTCACTGCACGGAAAAGCAACAGGGACAATCAAGAATGCAACAGGTTTGCAAGAAAACACGTCCAGCTGCATCCACGCCCCCACCCGACTCACTGCCTCTCTCACGTTCTGTCCATCTCTCTGCTGCTTTTATGCGTTTCCATGAGAACACTAAGGCAGAGCAGGTAGGTCGGCCTCTGAGTAAGAACAACCGGAATGAACAGAGGGAAAGCTGAGCTGGAAGATTTTTGTTGTCTGCAGCCAAAATCGCATTGAGGGAAGTCAAGGCACACTTTTATTTGTGCACATGTATGGAGATTATTCAGCACATAGTTAGATCAGGACAACCTGACATACACGTAAAAGAATGATAATGCCAAGGCTGGGCTCTGAATGGTGCTAATGTATAATATTACACATTCAATCATCGTTTCCTTTTTTAACAGTCCAATGAAACAACAGTGAATGAAGCCCAGGAGGTTCATGTGGTAAACAGTCTGTATTTGGAAGAGGCAACAGTATCCACAGGAGATTTCAAATCTCTCGGGAATCAGACAACTTTAAAGATTCAGGCTGTTCTGTACATACAAGGTTACACAGGGCTACAGTGATCCCATTTGTGAGAGGCTGAGAGTCTCTCAATGCCATTTAGAGCCTTCTTGGACACCATGACAAAGTGGAGTGGTGCAGTACTATTCATCTTCCAGCTGTGGCCAGGAGCCTCTGACACCCCACTAGACAGAGGGAAATGAAAAGAAGGTGCAGCAGCCACTGGCGCTATACATTATCTGCTGAGAGACTTAGCTTATCCTCCAGCTGTGTGGGCACTGCCTTTGAATGCAAAAAATATGGCTGCAGAATGTAGGGCAGGCAAGAAAAGAAGCTTGCATGGGCTTGTTGTGGCTGCAATAGCTCTCAGTTGGCTTTCTCTTCACAGGATTTAGAAGTCATGATGTCTTTAAGTGGAAGGTTTTTGCACGACTATGAATTTATTAAGTGTCAGATTAAAGTATAAATCTCTTATCACAACTTAGTTTTTTAACCACGAGTCTCTCTTCTTATTGCACATTCACTGGACTCAAGTAATTGTAGATATCTGGTTCAATGGGGCAAGAAATATGAGCAGTCAGGCAACCAGACAAGCAATAAACAAGCAGATTAATCTAAATCTAAAGTAGGTTCAAACTAATGGTAAATTCACTCATATGTCATGAGGAAAGCTACAATATAAGGGTTTAATTTCAGAAGAGCAGCAGGACAAAGGTGAACCATGATCCACGACAGATGTTTGTCAGATGTCAGTTAGGTTTATTTCTTCTTCTGTCTCCTTGCCTAACCTGAGAGATCATTTCCACCTAACTGCATAGTTCATCAGTAAACTGAGTTGTTATGACATCGACTTAGATAAAACAGGTGATGCGTGGCAGAAGGTTCAGAGAGATTCAGTAAATGGACTTTGTGTTGTCCTTATTTAGTCTTCTATTGCTCAAAGTCAAGAAATTTCATGCGCATAAGCCAAAATGACACAAAGCGTAATATGAGGAGGCTGTATTGAGTACAAATGTTGCCATCATAATGCCCGTGTCATTAGGACTCTGCAAATCCCTCAGTATGCTAAAATCACTTTTGTGACACAGAAATTCAATTTTAAATCTCCTCAAGCCAAAGACAAGTCCATATTTCCTTCACATCAGGAGCCGCCAGCAGGTAAGGTCTCACTCTTTCAGACATCCTGTAACAAGCCAAATTTATTGGCTAGACTTAATCATTTATCCACTAAAAGTATGAATTACAAGGAACACTGGTGATGATCTCTCTGATTTTCTACTGCAATTTAAAAGCTATCTATCTATGTAAGAGCCGTTGAAATGACAGGCAGTTATTCAATCTGAGCTGCTGAAATTGCACTTTGAAAGAGATTGACAGAGTAAGACGTGCGCGGAGAGATCTCTCATTGGTCATCTTTTTGATTTGACACAAATTAGATCAAAGCTGCTAAATCCTCTACTGTAGTTTGTTGTGGTCCAATATTGACATCATAAAACAAGGAAGTGAGGGAATCTGCAGTGTGCTGTTCAACAGCTTGCAGCCCTGAATTTTACTGCCTTGGATCTGCTAAATTTAACCTTGTGCTAAAAACAGTCGGGGAAAACTGATTAAAGTACACCTGGAGTTGAAAATGTCAATGTGAGCATAATGTTCAGCAGAAATAAAAGAAATAAATGGAAATTTCAGGACAATGATGACGACATTCTCTGGTTAGTCCACTGCTGAAATGACATTGCTATTAGTTCCATAAGTGTGGAAAACAGAAATTGAAAAGGTGCGAAGTTTGTTTATAACAACAGTGACCTTAGTCTAATACCGTAATACTGCTAAGACTGTAAATAAGATAAACTGAACAATGTTAGACTTGAAATAAGCCACACCAAGGCTGAATTACTTCAACATCAAAATGTAAATTTAGCAAACTACAAAATTAGCATAGTTTACAAAAGTGCTTGTGCAAATATAGCAAAAGCCTTAAAAAGGGATTACAAAGCCAGTAGATTGGTTTTCATTGTTCAGCATGATGATGTAGTGCCTTTTAGACAGCTTTTAGCCAATGCCTGCTTGATTACTTCGTGTGCGTGTCGCAGTTTAACACGTGAAAATGTCCACATGACGATACAGAAAAGCTAGTTATGATCCCCCCCCCCCCCAGGTTTTGGGATGTATTCTAATGCTGTTAAATTTTAGTCATGGTTGCAGCAGCTCCAGGAAAACAAAATAACTAAAACAATTCTGTTCTTCATTATAGGATATTGAGTTGACTATGGAGTTGGAAATTTAAAAAAATAAAAGTATTACAAATTACTCAACCATCCAGTCAAAGATGGCTGAAAAACATCTGTTAGCTTCCCATCCAACGTGACACAGCCACTACTGATATTTCTGTAGACATAAACATACCTGTGTCCTTTATAAGAGGGCTTGCGGATATGTGATGATTTGTTCTTAAAAAAGATTATCCTGAAATAAACACATTTTTCCCAAAAGTTAATTTGTTGGCCACTGCAATCTTTTTGTTTATTTTGAGCCATGGAGTTAAACTGCTGTGTGCCTGCCAGCCCGGCAAACAGCCACAGCAGGACTTTTGTGTCTGCTTGTCAAGCAGTCGGAGGTAAAGTGACTCCATACCATGTTGCTGCAGCTTCCTCTCATGTTGTCTTGCTCTCAGCAGCCTACATTAATGTTTAATGTAGGAACGGTCAATGTCTCTGCCGTTAAAAAAAAAAAAAAAAAAAGAAGAAGGAAAAATGGATTCTAATTTTTGGTGGAAAATTTTATCACCTGACATTTGCCGCTCAAGTTCATCTCACCTCCCTCAAGAGCTCCTGCCCCATTGTTGCTGAAATCACAGGGCTGTCCGCTGAAATGTCGAACAGCTGCCTCCTTTACTTTGCGAAGTGATTATCATGACTCACCCTCTTACAGAAGTGCTAATCTTAGCATCCATTTAGCAAAGAAGTGTTCCACCATTATGACAAGTGACCCCTATTTCTTTTCATGGAAACGACTGCTTCCTGCTCAAATCAGAGAACGGCCAGCAGGCACATAATTCAAATACTGTCCAGAGAAGTGCTGTGCCTGCAAATTACAAAGAAGGGGGCCTTGAACTGTATGAAATATTAAAGCATTAAGACCCAATGAGGAATTTAGCCAAAAGATTTCACCAGTGTCTAGAATCAGATGAAAGAATGAGCGCTGGGTGATGGTGGCTGTGAGAAATGTCTGGCCTTCCTCCTCCATCAGAGGCAATGAAACTCCAGGAAGTGGAATAATCCATTGAAAGTCTTTGAGGCAAGATGCTGCACAGCAGAAATTCTGTCTGCACTGGTAGAGCGGAAAACATTAAGTCTCTCACTTTACAAATTGAGGGCGTACATACATTTAAAGAATAATTACATCCTGAATATGAGTGATTGATTTTCTCCTGACAGTCACATTTGAATTTTTAAAAAGTTTAGGAAAAAAAAATTACAAAAACCACAGAAGTAAAAGTAGATAGAAATGAGAAGGGCAGGAAACAAGGCCACAAATGCTGGAAGAAAGGAGGAGCAAGGGCAGCCAGATTAAAATAAAAACAGACAAAATGAAACGAGGCACAGAAAGCAGCAACGAGTAACGGGAGAGCGAAAACCCAGATCAGGGTAATCAGGCATGAGGCAGTTTTGCAAAATTTACAGCTGTAATTTTGAATCTCACCACCCTGGCATCTGGATGAAGAGGAAGGCACAACAGATTCCCATTTGCCAGAAACAGTCCATGCTTGGTGGGCATTTGTCACTGCTTCCCCTCTGCTTTCCCTCCTTCTTCAGAGTGCGTCTTCATTCTGCGGTGCACAAATGAAACCTGGGTCACGAGACAGGCAGCATATCTCCACCACACCTGAGCAGCCTGCCTTCAAGATGCAATGCTGGGAGGGATCATTTCAGTTGTGGGGAGCAAAAAAAGAAATTGTCAATCAACAGACTTTTGGCAGACAAAAAAATTGATTTCTTGCTTTAAGTCCCATCCAAACAAATGTGCCATGTAGAATTTATTCAAATTAGCAATCTGCACCATCATCATTATTTGAAGGGGCCCTGCAAGTGGCTGGGGTTGCCAGGAATTATAGATATGCACTAATTCAAGCTCCCACGAGAGGTTTCCATGGGCCTGTGACTTACTAGCAGCATCCCTAATGGGAGCACACAGAAAAGAAAGACCATAGTGGTAATTTATTCTTCAATTTCATTCCCCAGAAGGGCCGTGAAGGACCCAAAAGAGATAGCCCACTAGCGTTCATGCGTTTACAAATTCAGCTGGTTAATAAAGCCTCTTAGCTAATGACTTTCAGATGAACTCCATCAAAATGATCCACTCAGTCATTTTGAGTTGCTTAAAGAGGTCTAAAAGGGCCCTGAAGGTCTTCCAGGTCAGACGGGGTGCAGTGAATTCTGCATGCGCCCCAGCTCTCATCAGTCCAAGAATACCTCTAATGGGAGGTGTCCCACTGAGCTGCTTTCAGCCAACTTCACCTGAAAGCCTCGTCAGAAGGTAATGACACCGACTCGGGGTGCTACACCCAAAAGGACAAACTAAGATGCAAAAATCAAGTGTTCAAACAAAGATGTATTCAAGCTATAAACAAATGAGCCAGGCATCCAAGTAACAGGCTAACTAAACTGAGAAAGGGAGCTCAAAAAAAGGACTGGGAGTAAACAAGAAAAGGCTGTTACAAAGAGGAGAGTGAGGAGGATGGTGATGGTCAGCTGAGGAGGAGGGTGGGGGGGCTCGGGTGAGGGGGGTGAGGTGCTTGCAGGGCAGAGGGTGGGAGGATCTGCATTGACAGGGGGAACAAACAAAAACAGTGCAGGAGCAGATGAACCGTAACAGCGAGACGTGATAATCATTTTAAGTGTGCGTTTTCACACACTCTGATACTAGAACACACTGATAAGAGTGCAGGCGACAATATAACACCCCAATATACCATTTACGGATCCTGCAACAGTAGCACAATAACATGAGGTTTTCCACTGCAGATCAGCTGATAACAATCAAAAAACGCGTGAGAGATTTACAAGGTCTACTTTAGCTTGAGCACCATACGTTTCTCAAAAATCCAATGAGGCAGTTCACGTTTCTGTACGTAGAGTTGGACATGCTGACCAGGTCACCGCTTGATGAGGCCAAAACAACTCCATCATCAGCACTAAAGCCAAGATTCAACTCAACAGTCAATAACATGGACGCTTTCCAACCCTCAAATGCAACTTGAGATTCTGTTTACAAATTACCATTTTGATGGAGTGAACCACTCGTCACATCAGTGCCATCATCAAACATGCAGATCTGAAAGTAGAAAAAACTCTTTATTTTCTGCATGAAAATGTATTTTTCAAACGATAAACTATGCATATATAAACTATATAATAATGTTTTAAATAAGGCACATTATTTTCATTTTCCAGTTTGGAACTGCAGTGAACCCATAACAGTCCGAAAAAAGATTTCTGGGATTCATTTTTAAGATTGCCGGTATTCCTTAATTCTTAAGGAACCAAATTTAGGGATTGTGAGGAGGGTAAACTTGTTTGCATTTGATGACTAACCTTATGTCAGCCACTGCTGGACTCTGGTCTGGGCCTGACTGAGGCTAAAACGTGTTTGACTTTCCTTTTCATTTTGATGCGCGTTAATCCATCGGTATCCAAAACCTTGTCAGTATAGAGAGCAAGAGTTTGAATTAACACAAGCATAACAAATACAAAAACATTAATCATTTCGATGGTACACTTCTGCTTCACCTGCAGTGGTAATGGGTTTTTCTGGCGTGAGAGAAGATGTGCTCACAGCCATAGCCCCACTCTCGCTCTTTTTTTTTTTTTTTTTACCTTTTCCGGGTCGCGAGCATGGGGAGAACATAAAAACTCGGCACAGAAAGGCCCCAGGCCGGGAACCGAAGCCACGACCTTCATGTTGTGAGATAACCACCATGCCGCCGTGCTGCCCTGTGGGAATACTGTGCCAAGCCAAATATTTATCACAGTCATTTTACATAATTTAAAATATGTCAGGAGAGGAACTTCAAATAAAAAAAAATAATAATAATGTAAACGTAACCTTACTATCCAGCTGAAGTGCACCACAGTGACATTTGTATATCAAACACATTATTTCATCTATCGGAGTTGACTTGCCAAGCACATCGCTGCAACAGAGGAGAAAAATAAAAATCTGTCAATGTTTATTTTTGCAGCTGCAGGTTTCAAATGAAATTTAAAAAAGGTACGCTGCTTGGGGAAATGTGCCAAAACAGTTTCTCTCTTGTGTCCTACGGTGGCAAGCCCACTATATTCAGGGCACATTTCTGCAGTCCACTGGACACTACCAGAATCACATTAAGCTAATCTGGCCCAGTGTTTGATCGTGGCCAATTGCTTCCAAGACATTTTTCTCTCGTCCTTAATGAATATAACGGCAAGGTAATTTGTAAAGCACAACAACAGTCTACACCGGGATAAAGTGTTCAAGTGTAATGTTTGGGTTTTTTTTTTTAAAGGACAAAAAAGTAGGGGGGCAGGTTTCAGGCTAACGTGATTGAGATTCATTTGAATTATGGCCAAGTGGTGCACTTCACAGCTTTCAAACTCAGAAGAACAGCCTGCAGTTTAATTAGAAAACTCTTGGCTCCGTTGTGAGGGGGGGGAGGATGAAATGTTAGCAGTCACTGAATGAGCAGTCTATATTCAAACCTTTGAAGAAGACAAGGGCCCAGGAGGTTAGCTTCAGGAGGATGATGATAGGTCGAGGAGGGTGAGAGAGCGAGAGATGGTGCGATCGTATGGCAGGAGAAGAGAGTGCTATCCGTTTGGGGACGAGCCTGCAGGTCTTCGTTCATCCAGGCGATTTGCCGTCTAACGTCGAAAGGAAAACTGCACCAGTCTCACGCCAACGCATGTCACAGTTTGGCTTGTAGCTACTCACACCAGCTACATATGTCAGCTCTGCAGTGCATGGATGTATTGCCCTGTGGATAACAAGCCCACCAGTGGCTCTGACACCTCCAGCGAATCTACTGGAGCTGCAGCACTATTGAGTAAATGCCATAATGCTCCCATGATGGCTTCCTATGGAGCGAGTGGGCCACCACTGCCTGCTCGCCTTTGGTTTCGCTGTGTAATGAAATATGTCTCCCTTGATGTATGACTGCAGGAGAAGCCCAAATCGAAAATTGAATCACACTAACTTAATTTGTGGCCAGGGCAATCAAATTACTTGTTTTGGCTGCAGTGCTGACGATGAATTCATCTTTGTGACAAAGCTGTCAAAGTAGTGTAAAGGGGGCAGGGGAGACAAAGTGTATACATTTGTGTATGTACTGCACTGTATGTATCAGCTAATGGGGAGGAAAAGTTAGCTGTATGCAGAACTGAGCTGGTGTGACGATCACCTTCAGCTGTGAATTCCCTGTCACTAAAAAGCCTTTCCTTTCAGGAGTTTCATAATAGCAACAAAAGGTCTAGTCTCACAAACAGACCCAAAAGACCCAAATATGGCCGAGGCAGGGGGGCTTTGAGAGATATCGGCCTCTGTGTCTGCTTTCATCTCAAACCTTTCAAAAATTACATTCTAGGCTGAAGGTGTACATCAAGGGTAGCTACTGCGTGAGGCTGGGAGGCCTAAAAGATAAATGCTAACAAGCTCACAGTTAACGTTGTGGTGTAAGCTTTACCGCGGTCCTCACAGCTCAACAGCGGCACGAGAAAATGGACAGTAAAAAACATTTCACTAGTTAAGTTTCTGATAGTAAGAGTCTATAAAAAAAAAAGAAAAAAAAAAGGTTAAGACAACAAAAACATTCTTAGAAATCTAAATTTTGAGGCAGAGGAAAATATATAGATATATATATATATATCTATATATTTTTTTTTTTTACAATTTTTTCAATATTTCCTTAAGTACAGTGGAGAAATGTTATTTTATGTTTTGAGTGAAGTGCCTACCTCAACAAAAAACAGCGAGGTTCAACAAACTCTCCTCTCCTGGCACTGATATGGTAATAATAGCTATCACATGTGAGACTAACCACAGGCAATGACAACCAAATGCAACCAGATGTAGAAAAACACCATAACCTCAGGCGAAGGTCATAATCATAGCTACTGTGCGCTACTGTATTGCACTTTTAGCAGATCACGCCATGAGCTTCTTCAGCGGCAGGAAGTGTGGTAGGGTCAAACTCAACAGCGGACTCATCCAGAAAAGAAAGCTGATAAGAGGAGACAGAGAGGGTGGGGGCAGCATTTCCGTGTCACTCCTTCTTCCTTCCCCACACTTCACACGTTGTGAAGTCCAACGCCGCGGGGTTAGAATAGTGATGCGCCAAATAAATCCCATAAAAGCAGAAATAACAGTATTTTTACTCAGCGAGGTGAACATGCCAAGCAGAATTAATGAGTTGCAAGATTTGTTCCCTGTTCAACCAATTTCCCCAATTGGGAATAAGTGTGTGATGGGCTACTGCAAATAAAGGCTGTCCATGCATACACGCATACTTCGGATCCATAGACGTTTTAAAAGGATTGATGCAGCACACATAAAAGAACATCTAAAAGAATAAAGAACCCTTTTGTTTTTACCAAGCCAAGGAGAGGAGATAAAAAACGTTTTCAAACTCACTCACAGTGATGGGTAAACATGTTCGTATCCAACCGGCTTCAGCAACTAAAACTCTACACAGTTCCTTTTGCAGATGATTGTTGCCCCTAAAGCTGCTGTGTTAATGCCCCTGGTATGATAGTTTGGGCTCGATCTGATGTCTCCCACTCAGTTTATCTTCCTTTGCTTTGGTGTTAACATTAAATAAATCAGTTGGCTCGTGAGGAAGAGGCGATCACTGAAAAGGGCAATGCCTGTGTGACTGAACTGTGGAAGCACACTGTTGTCGAAATTCATGCTTTTGTGTTTTGTTCTGGTTTTTTTTTTTTTTTTTTTTTTTGGTCTTTGGAAAAAATGCAGACATAATGCTATATGCACTTTTAAAATTTAATATGTTTAATATTTTCCATCACTCGAGGCCATGATTGATGAATTTATGTAAATGTGTAAGCAGATTCATGACTTGGTTGCGTGTTGTTCTTTGTCAATATTCATTGTGGTGGTGTAATAATGACATTTGATTGGTCTGGACTGAAGTCTGCACTACATCATATCTTCATAATGTGAAATGGGCAAAAATGGATGTGGCCTTGACGTTCATTTTGATGGATTGAGTGTGCTAATCATATATAGAAATGAATAGTGATCGATGGATCTCTGTAACAGCAGATAATTAAATACATCGCCTAAAACTTTAATCAAACCTGCGACTACTTTTATTGTGACTGTGTTTGCTGGTAACGTGGTCCGTAGCAGGTTTTAGGTTTTCCCAACGATACTGGCCGCCTGCTGCTTCCAAAACCAATATAATGAAAGCAGCGAGGGTGAACTTAAACAGTATCTTTAATTTGAACGATGAGCTGAAACTCCATAAAGCCAAAGAGAGCTGCAGATACAGACGACATAAATTCATCCCCACATGTGGCCCATTTTGTATTTTCACATCTTTTAAGTGATCTGTAATGAATCAAAAATGAAAATGTCTCATATGGTTGAAATTACTGCACTCACTGACTGGAGTCCGTCCCTTTGTATGAGAGGTTGTTCCTCTGGTTGTAACACCCGACACATCATCATACATTATGAACACTCTCCTCCGGACCATCCCATATCTTATTAACAACTCCAGCATAACAGCTCTCGAATATGCTGGTTTTACTGCCGTACGCAGAAACTGCACCGCTTTTGGCTTTTTAAGGACGGGCGAGAACATCCTAAAAATAGTCTGGGTTTACCCTCGTGTGTTTTGTCGGGCCGTGTGTCCTACTGTGACTCCCTGCTGCCAGCTCACTGTTTTTGCATAGCTAGTGTCACCTTCAATCGCTCTGAGGCGAGAGTGAGCAGATAAGTTTCAGCTCAAGAGGAAGCGATGGGCAGGAAACAAGGTCTGAGAGATGGGCAATATTCAAAGACAGAGAGAGGGGGAGGAGAGGGAGGAGGCTGCAGCAGAGTCAGTGATGAAAGAGGAGAAATTTAGAGCGATGCGGGGAAGACTTTGGAGCTTTAGAAAGAGACAGCTTTTAGGAATGTGAGGGGATGGAGGGAAAGATTGAGTGGGGAAATAAGCTCTAGGGAAAAAGGCGAGAGAGAGAGAGAGAGAGAGAGAGAGAGAGAGAGTAGGCCGCCTGAATGAAAACATCTGGGGAGAGAGAACAGTTGAAACATAGAGTGGGGAAAAAGTGTGTCAAAAGACAGGACTGCTCTTTTGAGAGCTCTCCTCCCGTCCTGGTGGGCCACCGCTCTTCTGGCAGGTCCATCTTTCCCCGGACAAAGACTGCTTGTCACGTTAATGGCCTGGAAGGGAGACCGTGTCACTTTATCACCTCACGAGACACCAACACGGTCGTGGCTTTTTGTCTCCGCTCCATGTCGCCCTCGAAGTGACTAATTGATCCTGGGAGACGGGTTTTTCTGTGTCTCGCAGGCTGATGAACAATGCGAGGAAAAGCCACTGATAAAGCGGAGAGGGGGTGGGGTGGTGTATGCCAGGCTTGGGATAATATAGCCTACTGTCTGCTGCAGTGCTATCTCATTTCCCCACACAAAAGTAACATCACCACTTTGTAAATGAAAGTCAGTCAGGCGAAAGATGCCCCTCACGCTCTGGCAGCCCTTTCTTGAGATAATGGGTGCACGCGCATTATTTCTGTACACATGAGTTTGACTCAAAAAAGGCACCGTGTGGGTAGTAAATGAAATTTATTCAAGTGTGTGTGTCTCACTGCAACGTAGAGAGTGATTGGTGGGCTTATATCAAACTGCTTCACGGTGAGACTCCAGATTTCGACTCAGCCCTGCTGGATTCAAACCCCTACTTGACTGAAGCAGTTGGAGGAATGTTGCATTTACTCGTCTGTCTGTTGGTGTTAAATGCCCCAAGATGCAAGCAATAGTGGTAAGAAAGAAACAGTTGAGTAAACCCAATGGGGGGAAAAAAAAATTGTCTACATAAAAAAAAAAGGGGGGGGGGACTAAGTAAGTTTAGGCCACAGAACACCGGTGGAAATAAGCCAAGAGAACAGAAGCGTGGAAAGCTATCTAAAGGAGGAGAGAACCCGCCCTCGTTCAATAGCTCTGGCCTTGTCAGATATGGTTATGCTTATTGGAGACACAGGGGAGGGGGGTCAGTGCACCAGCATGCCTCAGAACATCATCACGCCGAGCCTACGATAAGAATAGTGCACTGAATCATAGCTTGCAATGCAGTTATGTGTATGGATGATACATGGTGAATGAATTTAAGATAAGGCCAGGGAGCGGGATAGGCTGGACACAACTACAGTTCTCCACAGCACAAAGTGTGTGTGTCGATGCGAAAATCCATTTGTCATGTAAATCACAATTTTCAAGGTTCAAGGATCCTTGGAAGGCTGAATTACACGTAAAAGGGATTTAAGTTTCCTCTTTTTTGCGTCCCCCCTTCATTTGAGATTTGATGGCCTCAGGAGGGAAATAGGCTGAGGGAGACAGGAAGTGTTCAGCTGATAAAAACACCAGAGAACAATGCAGCATGCCGATTACCAGTTAAGCTTTACATCCACGTCAAACACGGCCCTTGTATGTGCTTGAAATATACGAATATTTTTTATATAATAAAAAAAAAATTCCATGTAAATATTTATTATACATCATGACCTAGAAGACAGCAATGAAAAAACCCAGCACCATCAGCTATAAACAGCACACCTGACAGGTACATCTACTCAGGTGGCCCAGCCCCCGGCACTATGAGCAATATAACCACGCGGTGGTTATATTGCTCTTTACCTCATAGTGCCTTATGGGCTATTCAGCAACCATTAACAGGGCACACAGAAAAAGTGCTTTTTGCTCACCCAAGTTCAAAAGGAAGGCCCCTCTCCCTTCTGTCATGGTGGCAAAGCGGTCAATAACTATATCGTAAAACCTCCCATTGGCCTTTAGGTCGTCCACAACAACAGAATCAATACATCTTGGCTAAATGGGCAAGTCTTTATTATCCACATGTGTTCCTCAGAGAGGCTTTGAGACAACATCAGCGTTCTGCTGATGCCCTGCTGGCAGTTTGCAGGCCTCCACCCTCAATAAGAAGCTGAAGCAGCTCAGCTCGGCTGATAGCTTATGAGACAACCTTTTGTTGAGATGGATTCCTCCTGATCAGCCAAACAAACTCACATGCTGGGGAATTTAGCGGACAAGCAGAAAGATGAAACCAATGTGGGATTCAAAACCTTAAAAAGTCTCAGGTGCTCTATATCTGCACATCTCTGAGTCATGGACAGCACTATGCCGTCAATAATCTGGAGGTAAAGATGTCAGAAAGACGGTGTCCTCATCTCCTTCCTGGTGCTGGTTAACTGCCTGCTCCAAGTCCTCCGAGCCGTAACACGCACATTTATGTTGGGTGTGATGTATGTTTATTACTGTGCTGGTGTACACAAGTGTGGCCTAATTCTTCGATTAGAGAAAAACTACAGCCGATCGAGGAGTCTTTACTCCCCACGGTTATAAGGCATGGGGAAATCTTGTTTACGTTGTGATTTCCGTAAAAGTGCAGAGCAAACAGGATATACATTAACAACACAATAGGCAAATACGCGGAATACCATGAAATAGCATAAAACATCTGCAGGTGCACACACAGTAAGCCTGAATAATCAACTGCTGAAGACGTGAACCGTCACAGTCCAAGAAGCCCTCAAAATATCAACAAGACATCCAACTAGGCCACATGAACACAACACAGACATGCCAGTTAAGGTCTTCACTGTTTTGTTTTTTTTTAAGACATCCACCATCTTTGTAGAACATGAAAAGGTGTTGCTGTGAGGCTGGAAATGGACTGAAAGCCCCACAAGCAGAAAGGAGAAGTCAAAAATCGGCCACACTTTGCAACAGTCTCCTCGTTCCATCCCAGCTCTGTCATTGTGCTGTCAAAAGCAACTTGGAGCAATGTGTGCCCCTCACAGATGGCATGCACAGCTCGACACACTTCATACACTTGTAGCCCGGGTGAGAAAATAAGGGGCTAATAAATGTAGTGCCTAATGAAGGCAGAACAATCATATTAAGATGAGAAGTGAAGTGAAAATTAAGGTTGTTTAAATAACACAAAAAATACACACAAGACATTGTTAATAATTAAATAAATAAACACACAGGTCAGTAAAAAAAAAAAAGAGTATATAAATATATTTCATGAATTCATGGGTTTTTATGATATTTCATGATATTTCTGAAGGTCATGTGGTTTTGTTCTGTTGTTTCATTGGTCAAACCTGCGGTGTGTTTAATTCACCTGTGTTGATTGGGGGGAAGGCGGACTGAATGAGCAAACAGTGTGTAGTAGCTAAAGGAGTTCAACATTACCGCACCTGTCTTCATGGACTGTGAGTTTATTGTGTTTGTTTGTGCAACTTTGAGCGAAGCGAAAGGACGACACATCGGACGGGAAACGAGTTGGCCGCCCAGGCCGTTTGGCTTCATGGTCCGCTGAACTGTGAGTCTGCCTGCTGAGGCCTTCTCTGTGGAGTCTGACCTGTCTCATAATGAACAGCACGTGAACAGCACGTGCTTTGTTTCGTCGTTGTATTTTGGACTGAAGTGTAATTTTGAGGCACACTTGTAATATAACTTCACGGAGCGTAGGAATTGTTGAATGTTCACGTACGAAATCTGTACGTTGAATTTTGAGACTGCTCTGATGTCGCAGGTCAACCAACATCACCATTGGCCGATATATTCATCAGCCAATCATATGGCTCCTAACATTTCTCCACACTTAAACCAATCGCATGGAGAGTCTCAGCCTGTCAGTAACATTTATCTGACTATCCCCTTGTCGTAAATCATGCAATGTCACTGAATTAGTCAGAGCGTCCTGCTTAGACAAGTTAAATGTTTGAATGAACATAAACTATGTGACCGTATGTTACATGCCGCCTTTGCAAAACGTGTTGTTTATTGTTGCCATAACAACAACGGTCATCAACAGTTTAAGTGTGGAGAAATGTACTTGTGTTATTAAGTGTTATAGTGCAGACCATTTAGAGCATTTAAGGCATTGTGTTAAAAACTTGTGAGAAGCAAATTAAAGGGCGCATATCTATAAAAGAAAAGAAAAAAATTATAATTTCCCGGTGTTGTGAAGTAAATCTAATTTTGGTTTGGCCCGGAGGTTATTTTTTATTTATTTTACAGGGGTCTAATCTGTGATTTTAACAATTATATTTTTTGTGTATAATTTTAAGGAGTCAATATTCGTATTGCCACAAAATTTAAGCAAATTACATTCATTTTCTTTTCTAAAGATGTCTGGTGTCAGTTAATCAGGTATAACAGGTGTATAGGCCTGGATTAATTTTTATTGTTATTCAGAGGCAGGTGGCTACCGTAACACAAAACGGGCCTAAACAACACCGCACTGTGTGCAGTGTGCAGTGTGGTGCTACACAGTTATGCCATTCTTTGACATGATTATGGCATCAAGATCAGCAAAAACCCACGTGAGGTTTGGCTGCTTGAATGTTGTTAGAGCATTGTGCTAAAACCAAATCTAGCTTACGAGCGTAGCAGTGGATGCACACATTGGGGCAACGTGCGGCCACCTTGCTTCTACTCATGCAGATTGCACCATCGTACATCTGGCAAAAGAGTTGTGTGATTGTAGCTCCTGATAGGATGGTTTATGGTTTTTGAACCAAGAATACATTCAGACAAAGCCTTTTGCATTAACATATCTGATGCTGACAGTCAGTTGGCACTGGTTGGAAACGTCTGATCAGTAGGTGTGTATAGCAATGAAAGGAGACTTGTTTGTCTTTATTAGTCTCATCCTGGATGATGTGAGCTACGCTTTCAATGATGTTATTCTGTATGTTGTTCAACATACCTGAAGACTGCTGACGAGACCAAGTGCTTGCTAAGTTTGCTGTCAAACTCTGCAAATGCATGTGCCACTCAACAAAATTGCCCATTTGCGCTGCCAACACTCTCATCATGTCTGCTTAATGCTTCTCTCTGGCACATAAGGTGCAAGGAGGTAACAGTTAGTCTCATTTAAACATCCCAGTTTCTCTTCACCTGCTCATTGTGCTTTTCACTGCTCATACTTCTTGCAAACACCAGAGCTACATCAAAAAAAAAAAGAAGAAGAAAAAAGTAATTTTTGTTACCCTTCACCCACTCAAGATATGAGTCACAATGTAGGTGTTGATTATTTTTCGGGAATGTAACAAGTCCTTTGAACTCAATAGGCAATCTGGAAAACAGGGACTGTAGAAAGAGCAGCTGACAACAAGGGGAACAACAGACGATGGTGTGGAAAGACCCCGATGTGGAAGTCATGGGCTGGGTATCCATGACAGCAGCCTCCATCACTTGGACCAGTTAATCAAAGTCATCCCACAAAGTTATGAAAAGTCCACGGAGGAAACCACCTGTTGAATCTGCAAGAGCTGGGTTGGAAGAAGACTCACAAGTTTACACTGAAAGACTGAAATTCATCAAAGGTGGATGAAGTGCTTGAAGGATGCAAGACCGGGACTCATCATTGACCTGTGTCTGCTCTTAGAAAGGTCAAGTCGGCAAGTGAAGCCCAACGGCAGGATGCAGCCCACATCCAACAAGCATCAGTACGACAGGGCAGAGGAGTTCAAGCATGACATCTGAAAACCTGGAACACAGCGAGGCAGGAACCTGCTTTGGAGAAGAGCATCTAAGGCCGCAGACCTCAAGTGAAGTCACCAAAGTAAGAATTTTATGGGGCAGAAACGTTTAGAACAAAAGATCCAAGAGAAGAGGAAACAACTACAACTCTCCCAAGTCCTGAAGGCAGCAAGGAATTGAGCACTTTGTCAAACAAAGAAGGACTGAAACAATTGAAGAACTCCTCACTGGAGAAGAGAGTGGGCGTTCATCTCTTGCAAGCAGAACTCAAGGAACAGCTGAGAAGACCGCAAAGAACAGAAAACCTCATAATGTGATGCAAGAGGATGGTAAGGGCAAGACCATCCCTCTATAAGGACCCCTTCAGATCTGGGAAAGGACTCTTTATAAAGGAAAAGAGCCGATCAGCCAAGTTGTCAAAGAGGGAGTTGAAGGGCCATCTAAAAACCAGACACACAGGCATCCAAAGATAAGAGCATGGTGTAATGGACAGGGAAAGTTACCCTCCATGTAATGACCGCTGTTTGAATTGACCTGCGATGTAAATACCTGGCAGTGGCAAAGACCTAACCCTAACCCTTCCCTGAGCTCTTCCTGCTGTATGTTCTGCCACCTCGATAAAGGTACGTGCTGTCCGTTAAACTTTTATGAGCCAACTGTGGCCAACAGCTAAGCTGATAACACCATTTTCCAAAAACATGCTGCGTGTGCCGCCACCAGCGCATTGAGGGTATCCCGGCCACTCAGGTCCCATCATCCCCTGTATAGAGGCCATGCAGAAGTAGCATTGAAACAGCCAAGGCACCTCTTTCAATCCTGTTCCCTGTTTACTGATGTTGTCTCTATACTGTAGATGGATCTGTAGACGCCACTGCTGCTTGGCTGACTTTGGTTTGTTCATCCTGAGTTTGTCTTCATTTGCATATTCATTTATCTGATTGAAATTGTTGCAGCAGGTGTCTCCCCAGATCCGCCAGCGCTGACCCCCTGCTCAATTAGACAAACGTCCTCGTTTCTGTCGCCTCCCTTACATGCACCAGAAGTTTGGTTTTCACAACTAAGGGCGATCGTTTCATGGAATTTATCTTATTTCTATTTTTATATTTGTAAAATAAACTGAATTGAAGGACAAATTGAAAGCTCTACTGGGTGAAAGTCCCAGGGTGACGTTCGGTTACATTCCCTAATAATCTTAGCCAGGCCGAACTCTAACCTGGTTACAGTAGGGAGTAATAAGTAGTGCGAGGTCAAGAAGTTGTCAGAAAGTCAAGGGCAGCTTCAGCTCCTGGACCAGAGTTCTGTACCGGCAGTACAACGTTGCTCCTCATACAGTTCCTGTGGAAACAAAAGAAGGTGGGTTTGAAGAAGTAATCCATCCCAAAAGCAAGGCAAAGGGTAGACGAAGTGAGGATCCCCAAAGAAAAGGACGCCTCCAACATCAACCATTTCCAGCATATCAAGTTCCTGAATGTTAAAGGGAAGATTTTCTTTGAGCGCTGTAGCTCAGATAGGGAGAAAGCTGAAAGTGTGTGGGTGGGGGGGGTTGTGTAAGATAACTGTCTTTGGTTGTTTTGTTTATTTTTTTGCGAATGGAATTTAACATGCACCAGTATATCCATCCATGCAGCTATAAGAGTATATGGAGAACCAAACGAATGTAACAGTTTTGTTACAGTAGACTGACTTGTCAGTGCAGGAGACGCTCAGAAGCAGCTGATGTTGATGCAGCACAAACAATTCTAAGGTCCTGGAAAAGGAACCAACTGTAGGCTTGATTAGGACTGCTGGGACCTAAAAATGGTTCTGGCCTAACCCTAACCCTAACCCTAACCCCTGAGCTTGGCTATTGAACATTTTAGTTCCAGTTTGAAATTGAGCTAAAAATACCACTTTTGGAGTGGTGCTGCAGAGGTCCCCCGTGATTTAAGATTTTAGCAGAAGCAGCAAAGAGCAGCTCAACAGTTACGACCCTGCTTGAGAACATCAGCTTTCCCTCCTTTTCCTCACCGCACGCCTTTCTGTTTCATCCAACTCCTCCCAGCTTCTCCTCCATTCCACTTCCAATCCCATCCCCCTCGCTGCCTCTCTTACACCCTAATCTTTGAGACTTAGAGAAAAAATCAATTTCCACTACCCAGTGGAAGGGCTCAATGTTTCACCACTGTGTCTGATTGATGATGCGCGGACGCCATCTCACACCCCACTGCCTTTTATAGCACCTCAGAGTTGGTCGCCATTCAGCGCATTTTTATGGCAAATAATAACAGGAGATGTAATAGCTCTTCCCCCCGGTGAGTAAATCTAGGCAGGGATACAAGAGGATGGCCCGCCCAGACAGCTGGAGGACAGTCCCATGTCAACAAGTTACTTAGGCTGAATGATTGGGTACGTGGCTGCGAGGGGCTCGGGGCAAATCAACAATCTTGTGAGATCAGGGGCATTGAATCATTTCTTAAGGCGACAGCCAGGGATGGGACCAATTATGGGTTTCGATGGCACGATTATAGCGAGAGAAATAATTAGTTTACTGTCACTACGATTACTATGGATTCTGATGGTGCAATGAGCAATTTGGCATCTGTGCTTCATGTGTTCATTAGTTTTTAACAATATATTTAATAGGAGCGGGACAAAATATTGATGTGGCAGTATATCATTGTTCTTCTTTTGCAATACAAGAATCCATATCCAATCCATATTAATAGTTGTTTAATGAGTTACATTAGTGGCTCCTCAAGGGGGCGCTCTTCACATGAGTGAGGGATATTGGAGTGGAAATTAACTATCCAAAGACGAAGTAGTTTAAAGAAAGTCCAAAGTCTGACACACTTTTGTTTCAGACTGCCTGGTAAGTGAAGTGCAAAGCTGATGTCTGCAGCCGTGAATGCAATGTTCAAGCCAAGTGTCCTTTTCCATCAACAAACAAGCTGGTAAACTTTAAAACGTTCAACTTTTGTATAAAGCAAGCTGGTAAGCAGTTAACTGTGTCTGTCATGCTCTAAAAGTTTAAGCACTGAAATATGTCAAAGTTTGTTGAGCTCCATACGGGTTGATTTTCCACTAAAGCACTAGAATTTGTATTTATTATGTGCCAGTTATGCACATAGTGACACGTTTTTTATTACAGACTGAAACAACGTGTGCTGTTTTCTAACACTTGGCACTTTTGCCGCTATACCTTTTCAGAAGCGTTTTTATATTCGTAGTTAGGCATTTTGCAATACGTCACTGTAGGGTTGGTTAGCAACTTCACTGTTTGTATCGTAACTGAACTGTTCTGTACCTTTAACTGTAAGTATGCCTCTGAATGGTGATCACATAGATGCCAAATTGGATTTGTTGGATCTGCTGTCTGCAACTTTTTTCAGCGATTTTTGCAGATCGGGTGGAAAACCTTTTTAAAATGGAAATACTTACACACTAACAATTTCAAACAGTTTCCAAGTAGCTAGAGGTCGCTCTCTCCGTCTGCCATTGTTCCCGTAGAAGCGTTAGCTTCAATGGCAATTTAACTGGCACGTTCACCAACTTTCACTCAGTTCCACTCCCTTTAAAAAAAAAAAAAAAAAATCTCTATTTTGGGAAGTTTGCCTGAGAGCCTCTCTTTTTCTCCACAAAATCATATTTTATTTATTTATTTTTTTAATTTCAGCATTACTCAGCCTCCACAGTTGAATAATTGTGAATTTTTAAAACGCACTTGTGTAATCGTACCATCCGTGTGGATGACCGAGCGCAGCACCTAAACAGCTCAGCGTCCAGCTGCTCTTCCACACTCAGCGGGCACATTATCAGGTGGGCCGCAGCAGAGCCAAGAGCCGCCATTCCCTCAATCCTGTTTGGACTAATACATACAGCAGAGCGAGCAAATGCTCAAGAAGTTGATATTCGACTGCACATGGATGAGACACAGGATCTAAATGCATACATGAGGGCTGATATTGTTGAGTTACTCCTTCAGAGATCTCACACACGTCCTTAGAAAATGGTGTAATCCGCAGCAGGGAACACTGCAAGAGAGGGCAGAGGATGACGTGCAGACAAGGCAACAGAGGACATAAATACTAAAGCAACAGCTCGACAGCGCCTGCAGAAGGATATCTGTAAATAATAAACTCATACCAGCTTTCCCAAAGGGAAGACGCACAGGCAGCAGAAGCTAAAAAGAAGAGGAGGACACAGCTCACGACAACAGAGAGCTCCTCTGTAGTTCTGAGCTTTTCATTTCAGTAACAATGTTGTGATCGATGCGTTCACCTGCTCTGACTTTAGACTTTAACATGAGATGAGAGAGAAGCACTGAAGAAAAGAACCACATTCCTTCCGCACTTCTAATTTGACAGACCCGGAGCTTGGTTTGAATTTAGTTAAAATCATAAACATTTCATGCGAGTTTGTCTCGAATCTGGGAGAGAGAAAGATGGAGCAGAGCTCAGCCTTCACTGCCACTATGGAAAAATAAAGAGCCAACGTCTTTAAAAAAGTAATGCGAAGAATCAACTCAGCTATATTCCGAGTTTTAAAAGTGAAAAATTTTTACTGAGGAATGACCCACTAGGTCAAATGTCATTTTGTGTTGCAGCCAAACGGTGGAGGGTCAGGCTGGTAGGAGTGTGATGGTATGAACCTTTAATGACATCAGCTCGGTGTAGCTGTGCTAAAGTCTTCTGAGCTTCTTGTTCGACAAATGAATATTAATAAAGCCACGAGTAAAACAGTGATCTGATCATGATCAAGGGACTTCTGAAATGAGACGCTACGAGAACATTTTGCAGTTGTGGTGTTTTTAATATGTCCAGGTTTTTGTGTCGACTGAAATCTGTTGACACGTGGCCTTTTCAAAGAGATTATCTCAGATTGAACTGTGGCTCATATCCAGCTGCTGGCTCCCTGATGTTTACTCAAAAATTAAGTAAAATGAAGAGAGTTGAGCTTTTGTATGCACATGACATCTATACACACACACACACACACACACACACACACACACACACACACACAAGGAAACAAATGTGAGGAAGAACACTGTAATTCAGGTCGATACTCATTGTGAATGGGCAGTTATTGTGTGGGTGTAATATTGTCAGGCAGCTATGTGATTTAATCTGCGTCTTCTGCTGATGTTTACTTCTGCCAATAAATGAAAAAATGTCATCTGTCTCCTCACTGCACAATCCAATACAGAGGAAACACAACAGATAAACATCAAATGGAATAATATCAGCCACAGCTGCTCCTTCGGTAAAACACAAACCAACATTCGAACAATCTTTATTCAGCCGGGGAGGGATTTCGCTGAGCATGCAGCATCTCTGAGCACATTTATCCACTCCTGTGGACTCACACAACTGCAAACGGCCACCCGCACAATGCTGCGATCCACCCCCAACAGCCCAGCTAAGGCAAATAGTGTTGGGGTCACTTTTTGGTCAGACGCTCTAATAACTACATCAAGGACGCAACAATATTATCAGCCTCGCTGTGCTGTCCTTTGACTGCCAAACAACACAGCGGCTGCCGAACATTGTGTTACCGCGGTGTTGAACACAAGGATGACTCAACAGGCCAGGCTTGTGGCTAATGGAGCACCTTACCTCCCCCTGACCTGAATCACATCAGTGGAGGTACATAGAGAAGAGGGGGGGGGGAGTCACTGACCAAAAAGTACAACCAAAAATAAAGAAATCTTACCTTTTCCAGGATTTGCCTCCAAATACATCCAGACCATCACAGAGACCTGTCGGATCCCGCGGCTGCCGCCTGCTGCACTCTGTAGTGGTGACAGTCATATCCCCTGATGAGAGCAGTGACATGTAGCCAAAACCAGTGAGAGATCCCCCGCATCAAATATTTCCATCAGTGCAATGAAAAAAAGCGTTTTTTTCTCATAAGCTGTCATCTTAAAACAGGTCTTAGATGAAACCAAAGCACAGCTACTCCCTGTCGTTATAACTACATAGATACTACGTGCTTCACAGTGCAACCCATTCACGAAACACGAGATCTGCCTCCTATCCCGTCCAATGAAACCTTCACATGTTTAGGTGTAAACGGTGAACTCCAGTTCTGTAGTAACTGGTCAGATCAGCCTTGTGTGATACTTGTCTATACAAGAAAACGGGGAACAGCATGTTCCACAGGGAGCCTTCAAGGTCTCGCTGAAAGTTGCATTTTGAGCATTTGCTGGTTTGCTGTTACACTCGGCCTCATCATTGTCTCAGCTCTCACACTGCCTCCAACACCGTGCTTAAATATTCCAATTGTTTCTATAATTGCACTTGTTAACTCTGCGTGGGTGTTCAGACACCACCACCACTTGAACACTGTCAAAATGTAATATTCAACAATTATGTTTGGAACAATTTTCTACTTTAAATATTACTCCAACAACAAACAGGATCAAAACCAAATGAAACTGTCCACATCTGAAAGTGCAGCTTCTTTCCTCTTAGTGGAGTTCAAGTCCAAAGTCATTCAAGAAGAGGAGGCCTAAAACGAACGAGGACAAGATCTGCCTTTGTTGTAGTCTATTTGTGTCAGTGGAAGCGTGCACTGCTGTCCAGCTTAGTGAATTCTTGAAACTGCCACTAAAAGAATGAATTAAAACAGCAACTTTGCAGGTCGTACAGCTGAACAACAGTTGATCCAGCCAAATGCATCCAAGTGAGGCTTCTGATTCTGGCAACAACTCGCTACAGTTTCATCACGAAACAAACAACCACCTCATACTCTGCAGTTAGTTTCACTGTGTCATTTGAATTTGTAATTATAAATGCGTGGATAATGTGCATTTCAAAGCTGAATCACGCTTTAAGTGAAATCACTCACATGAGCGTACTGTGTGCAATTTGCTGATCAGTGGGTGTAAAATGTTTCAGACAGTTGTTGGTGTCATCACGCAAACAACCCAATGCGCTTTGGAGTGCCCTTCCTTTACCAGCTCCCATTCATATTCACAAATAGCCTACAGTTTCTTCACCGCGTGTCAACAGTTCATTCAGTTTGTGCTGAAAATTTCAATCGCAGTGCAATTTAAATTTGCTGCAAGTCAACAGAAAGCATAAAAATTACATGAACAGAAAAAACCTTCAACATACATTCCTGATGACTCGGCTCAGGGGAACATTAATAGGCAGAGTAAACAAGGCTGGAGCTGGCAGGAAAAATATGTTTGAAGTGTCCTTAGAGAGCAACAGCGCTCAGGCAGGCTAAACTGTTGTCAAGTTCATCGATACTTGCTTTACAGCACAGTGCACAGAGACAGCCAGAGCCCGGGCTGCAGGCTCCCCCTTTAAACTGCTCCAAAGCCTGCAATCGAACTAATCCGGTCAGCCATCGATATCGCCTCTGCCTCCCTCCCCCCTCCTCACAGCTGTTAGCCATGCCGGAGAAGAGGAGGTAAGATGCTCTCGTACCCTCGGGGAGTCAGAAGAGCGTGCTGTTCTGGAGGTTTGCTGCTGATTCCAGCTACTGGGATTCTTTCCAGCTGACCTTCTGCAGGTTTCTCCTGCACTTCAACCCTCCTTCAAACTAGATACACACACTGTGCATTTTTCACAACACCTTAAGTGGAAACCAGTTAGCAGCTGTCAAGCGGAGACCTGCCCTTCGTCTCACATCATGTGTGACCTCAGTTCGCACCAAAATCATTTTATTACTTTTCCTGAAACTTAAAGACGAATGTCCCAAATTTTAACTCATTTCATACATTTTTCTTTGCGATTGAAGTCAAACGCTGAACATTGTTTAATGAATAAATATTTCAGACTGAGATCAACTACATCTGAAATTTATTTCTGACCAACAGAGACAAAAAGTCCTGATGTCACACACTATGTGTGAGCTTAAATCTTAATTTAACAAACATTGCATTAAATCTCCTTTTCGTTCTTGGTCAGCCTGACTGCTCAGCTCTTTCTTCATCCTCCCATCACTTATCTGTTTGGGGGGATGGCTCCCAGCTGACAGTGGCTGAAGGTGGTGCACACTGCGAACAGTCACCACAGGGCTGATCTATAGACACACACACATTCATACCTGTAGGTGATTAAGAATCACCAATTAAACTGACATACATGACTTCTATGTAGTCCAACCAGGGAGGAAGCTGTAGTAAACACCCAACACACCGAGCAGAGAGCAGGAGTGAGCGGAGGAAAGGAGGGAGAGAACTGACCCGTGAGTGTTAAAGAAACAAGCGGATCTGAAAAGCCTGTAAACAACCGCAACATCAGCAACCAGAAATCAGACAATATGCTTACTGCAGCACGCCATTAAAAGTTCCTGTCCACTAAAAGTCTCCGGGGCTTTCAGTGTGAAACGAGGCCGCATTTTATCACCACGTAATGCTGTAACTTTAACATGGCAAACAGGAGCGGCTCAAAATTAGGTTTTACTCTGAAATACAGCTCTGGCCAGGAGGTCTACACATCAAACTGAGGGAGGAGGACATAAACATTGACATTCTAGAGTTGTAAGGAAATAAAAGGCTAAATATTGTGATTCCCAAAGAGAGGCTGTGGGCTGTGAGAGAGGAAATAATAAAAAATAATCCGGCTGAGCTCATCCTGTTGGGTAACCGGCGGGCTGAGTGTGGTCTGTGGTCCATTATTCCCTTTCACTGTATGATAAAGGCAATGCCAGTAAAAATATTCAATAGCTCCCATCAGTTTTTTTTTTTCTTTTCTGATTTGATCATTTTGAAAGAAAAGTGGCTGACATCACTGCACTCTGTGTTTATGACTGGTTAGATGATAACACAGATACAAAGCAGGTTTGGAACATAGACGGTAAAGCTGATATTGTTTAAATAACGAGTAACTCTCCTTGTCTAAATGTAAAGAATTAATCGTGTTACACTTTCAGATATTGACCTTATTGGGAGTGAAGCTTTCCAATTCAGGTCTACTGAACTGAAACTGTCCTGAGTAAAATAAGAACTGGAGAGATGTGTGCACATGATTCACATGTTCTGCTTGAGAAGACTGCTCTTGCAGGCAAAGATGAAAGAGGGGTAGATGGTACGACACCGCATTGTTAACTTATTGTCCTGTGAGTTATTGAAAGCACAGAAAGCGGACAGACACACATTTCTTTGATGGAAAACAGTTGTTTGCTCTCTCAAGGCTGCGCAGTGGATGCTGTATGAAGTGAAGGCGCACAAATATCTCAGGGAGTCTTGTTCTTGATTGAGGGTAAAATACAGCATGATATCGACAGGGAATTTGATACAGCATCAGGAGTAATGCAGGCGTTGCACCAGAGCACGGTGTCTGAAGGTGAGGCTCCCAATTTAGCAGCAGGTCTACGCTCCAACACTCAGCCTCAGGTATTGACTGAATGAATAAGGTGACATCAGAGATACAAACAGATGAAATGAGTCTCCACCGCTGACTGTGTGAACTCAAGCTTCCTCTGAGAGGAGGGGGGGGGGGTGTGAGGCTCCTCAGCCTCTCACAGTACAGGCAGAGCTCCTTTGTGCTATCAAACTGCTAGAAGCCACTGGAAGAGGAAATCCTCCTCAGGATCCCACAGGACGAGTGAGGCCTAGATAAGTGGCAGAAAATAGTCACTGAGACTCCAGTGTGACCAAACTCTTAAGTCTTTTTTTTTTTTTTTTTTAAATCTCCCCACTCAATAAACGTGATCGTAATCTTTCGAGTGCAGTTCAATGCACAACTGTTGGGAGCAAAATTAATGAAGCTGTTTCTACCTGCCGCCTCACAGATCATGGTGAGGAGGAAAACCATCTTTAACTAAAACTGTAGAAGAATAACAGGGCAACGTGGGTGTTGAGCAAGTAGAGCAAACTCGTGGACTTACTGAGTAAATTGACTGCAGAGAAATTTAAGGTCACCAAAATCTTTCACTTCAGAGTGTGTGCATCGTCATCACCATAAACGGCGGATATGGTCATTTTGGAGACAGCGCTTATGAAATCTCTCGGAGCTAGGAGAAGGTAAAGAGGGAGCAAGGAGGTGGAGTGACATCCAGAGGGGAACTCTTGACGAATACAAGCTCAAGAATAGAAAGAACACAAGCAAGCCAGAGAAACAAGCTTGAGGCCCAGTCGGAGAGCACACACCCGTGAACGTGTCGCTCTATCCCGTCATTCCTCACGGCTCACGGTGCCAGGCCTGGATGGCTGATGGAATATGGCCTGCAGCATCCACAGCCTCCAGGCCCTTCACCTCACCTCATTTAAGGACATTGTCTCCCAATGAGTATCATTTGTCAACACTGACTTGGTCCTTGCAGACGCTCATGCTGTTATTCTTTGGCTCTAGCTCTTTTCCACAGTTGGTAAACAGTGAAATCCTTCTCCCAATCAATGCAGCCTATTTAACTTGAGCTATTGACTTGCCGGGCTATTGACTTGCCGGGCTCTCAACAGCCCCCCCCCCCCAAATTAGACAGGTTTTAAAAAAACACAACACACACACACAACAAAAATGGTGACGGAGACTATGAAAAGTCAGTCGCAGTAATGAGCTCTTGGTGGCAGGAGAGAAGAAAGTGACAGCACGGTGGAAGGAAGGAAGCAAGCGAGGAGGAGAAAAAAGCAAAGGAAAACAAAGGCCAGATTGATCGATGCGAACAGATAATCACTGAGTCGCTGTCCCAATGTGTAACGAGTGTGACATTGCAGAGGTGGGCATGGCAGGAAGAGATCAATGGACTGCTTTTTGTTGATCTGTAATCCTTAACTATCTATAAGTAATTAACCTTCAGAGGAGAATGCAGGGACGAAATGAACAGCGAAATAAGAGGAGGAATACTAATGAGCTCCAGTAAAACAGAAGCTACCTTGCTGTGACCTGATAACAGGAAACAAAATTAACACCGGTCTACATTGCTGCTGTGCTATATCTGATTTATTTTTACTGCTCAGGAACATTTGGTGTAAATGACTCCATCTCTCTGTGGTCTAAGCATGAACATAAATGTGGAATAACTGTGGTTAGAAAACAAGCTATTTCATCTCATGCGACAAGTAAATTTTCAAAAACGTGTTTTGATCCATTTCATCCACTGGCAGACTAAGCGGACCCTCTGCCAAAGCTTTTCCTGAGTGGGCATAATTAGGAGTCAGAGTGCCCTCTGTTGGGGAAGTAAAACACCGTCTTATAACAGAAAACCTGCCTGATAACAAAACGATAAGCACATTTTTTTAATCCTCATTTTGTTCCTTTCTCTTTACACCTGGAGCAGATTTGACGCATTCGTAAATACACTGTACTGTCCAATGAATGCACACAGTCACAGTGTTATCTGTACATGGTTTATTGGCACACAAATGCCCACGCAGTATATTATCATGATCTCCAATGAAAATTTTTGTCTCATCTACCTTTAAAGAATATTCAAGTAAGTAAAAGATGTAGTTGAAATTCTCACATTTGTTCATAAAGAAACAAGAGACAGGTGGATTTCTAAGCTTAGCATAAAGTGTCAAGTAAGAAAGATCATAACTTATTACAATATGGCTGCTGTCAAAAGCTTTGAGCAACTGATTATGGTGTTAAAAGCACTGAGAGTCATCTTGAAGCAATGACAACACCAGATCGTTTGATAAAAACAGCTTTCTATGTGCTTTTTCATTAATTATCAACACGTTACTGTAAAATCGTACAATGCTAGAACAGCAAAATAAAACTGAAGGAGAAAAGAAACCATTCTCAGAGACAGTTTTTACAGTGGACAGCTTTTTGAATCAAGTGCCTCTTCTTAGTTAACCTTGGCTGCTGAAGACAGCTCTTCACCAAAATGGACACCTGAAGGCAAAAGAAAAAAGTATTCACTTTAGTCATTGTTTTTGTGATACAAACTGTCAGCATCAGCAGACACCAATACGAGACAGATTCCAAAGTTTTTAGTGCTCAGTGTCAACTACATTCTGCTGAGTCAAGCAATACTGACCATCCGATGTAGCACTGGCACAGGTTCTCATGTGATGTTGCTTGCTTGATAAGGAGGTCTACTTGTACTGGGACATCCAGGGTCTCATCATGAGAGAAGTCCCGACCTGTATTAAAAAAAACAAACAAAAACAAAACAAAAAAACTCTAGACCTTTACAATAAAATTCAATCTTTCAGTTCTTTTGGATTTTAAGAGCTTCACTGTTAAACATTACGCAGGTGGCCTACAGTAAAATATTGAGAATTGCCAAGTATAAATCTAACATCTGAACATTTGGTATATTTCTTTGCAGTACTGCAGAATGAAGGTAATTCATCGGTGGGATCTTTTGTGACATGTGGGTGAAGGATAAGGAATTTCATCTGTTTATATTTACATGGTACCCTGTAAAATGACCTGGTGGAGTTAACACTGAAGCCCTACCATTTCCCTGAGTGATTCCAGAAGCTTCTAAAGTGCTATTTTGAGAACTTCAACATGCAGTTCACCTGCGGAAAATTCACCACCGACTGGCAGACACTGGAGGTAGGTATCGTCACAGGCTGCATGAACGCTGTGATCCTGCTTTCCGAAGCAATGAACCTTCTCGTTAAGTCAGCAGAGAAGTTACACTGGATGCCACACTGTCATGTGGCATCCAGCACGTACCGATTAGATCATTCATGGATGATCTCACACTTTGGGCGAAATCATGAGCTGAGAGGAGGACCTAATGGAACTTCCCGACTGGGCAAGGACAGAATTAAAGTAGAAAAGTCCAGAAGGCTGGTACTGAAGAAGAGGCGGTTTCTGCTCTCTGGGCATTGAAGAGGTGGCAAGAAAGTGGCTGATAGGCAATCTCATCAAGCAGACTGAAACGGCATCCTGGAGGTGCGGTGGCAGAGCCAACAAGCTGAAGGGTGGCCAGCAGGGGCAGATCCAGGATTCTGGAGCCCAAGGTGTTAAATCGACAGATGACAGAGTTACTTGTTTTGTAGTCTGTGTGCTGCAGAACTCACCTGTGAGTTTGTCTCTCACTCTGTTGATAATCTGAATGGCTTTCTTGTTGAGTGCTTCGGGTTGTACCAAGCCATCTCCAACTAAAAAAAAAAAAGACAACACACTGTCATTAATAATGACTAACAACTTAGAAAAAAGAGAGTTTAAGAGCTCTCTTTCTGTTGGAGCTGCAGAAGAATCAAAGTGGACTTGACTGCTGCTGTTCAATGGCTACGCAGCTGCTCCAATCATTCAAGACAGAACAAGTGGCTGAACCATAAAAAACAACTCATGGAAGGACAAACTAAACTGGTAACTCACTGAATGAGTGAATGGATTCAGGCACTGTGGTCCCTGGTTTCTTGTGTGTGCTCTCACCGAGATCTATGCCCTCAAGAGCCTCTGCAGATGACAGCACAAAGTCACAGGTGTAAAAAACCGTTCCTACATTCTGTAGTAAAAAGCAGGAAGCAGTTCTGGCTCCAGTTCACAGACTCACCCACTGACTGCCCAGCAGTGTATGAGTCAGTCCTAGTGCGGGAGCGCTTGTTGCCTTTGGTGTTTGCTGGGGTGAAGAAGGTAAGATGTAAAGTTTACTAATTTATTTCAATCCTTAATAGTAGTTTTAGAAAAAAAATATCACTGAGAACAATGAGTAGTAGTTCAGGGAACTTTATGACAGTTATTTCTTGAAATAATAGCTATTATCTCCAGCATCCAAACACTTCCTTGTCATTTATGCTGACTTGATATAAATTTGCAGCATGCAATTTTGCCAGTTTCACGTCATCCTGTCCCTTACTGTCCATAAGCCTCCAGTTGAGCAGCGGATCATAGACAAAGGCCTCAAGCACAGCCATGACACTGTCCCGGTGCTCCCTCAGCACCTCCATCACCGTGTGGCAGGTGATGCGATAGTTACCATCCAAGCCCGTCACCTAGCAAACAGTCAGACCCAAACCTTACTGATGGGAACAAAGCTTTCACAGCATCAGAAGAAACACATTTATAAAGAGTTCTTGAACTGTGTTGGTGTAAGAAAAGTCTTTCATTCATCTGTGCATGGAGCACAATCCAAAAGTGAGTCAACTTCTGACAAAGCCCTGAACATTTGGAAACTTAAATTGTTAGACTAAGAGCTCAGAGCGTTCAGTTGAAGTCTAGCAGAGTAAAGTTCAAAGACTCTCAGTGTGAAGGAGTTTAAAAAAAAAAAAAGATCCTTTAAGCAAGATCCTTCAAGCTGCTTACAGCAAGCCTACGCACAGCAACACACAGACTTTTTATTATTTGCAGCAGAACAGAGTTCCACAGTTTCCCACCTCCATGGCATTGGTCAACATCCTTGTCAGACGGAATGGGATCTTCTCGGGGAACTTCTCTCTGGTCATGGCCACCTGTTCAAGGTTATAATGAAACTCAGCCTCAACTAACCAACCATCAACTGTGGACAATGTATTTCAATGAAAGCTCATCTCACCTCAAAGCAGTCTCCAAAGTCAATGTGGAGGATCTTGCCACTCAACCGATCTAACATTAAGTTAGATGGGTGCCTGACGAATGGAAACATGGGCATATTCATTGTCATAATCAGATCAATATTCATTTCAAAAATTAGAGCAATGCTCACCTGTCGCCCAGTCCGAGGATGTAGCCCACCATTGACATCACAGCCAGGGAGCGGGTGTAATTGGTCCTCCTATCAAACCACACCTGAACAAGAAATAGCATCTGGATATTGAGAATTTCACTGATTCACAACATTAGAGCAGAGCCTTGTGGAAAACAGCAGACAGGGAGCTTGAAACGCCTATCCAGACACTTGAACATGAAGAATATCAGGTACAAAAATGGATTCAATTCAAAGGTCTGATTGTGATGTCCTGCTAGGTCATTGGTTTAAAAGTAGGACACAGACACCAAAACTTGTTTCTACGGGGAATACAACCGTTTCATTTCTCACACACACGGTGTCGCTTTCAGTAACTGAAAAGTAAGAGACTGGACTGAGAAACTGGAGTAGAGAAAATGAGCTTTCAGAGGTTTTTGTTAACAGTTTCAACTTCATTTTATGAAATAAGAAAAGAAAAAAGAAAAAAAAAAGAAGAAAGAAATCCGCCTGAACATCAGCAAACAAGCTACTTGAAAAATGTTCATTTACAGATCTGTACATTATCTTCTCTGTCACTGAGCACTCTTGACATTTTCCCCCAAGAACACTGAAAGGTGAAATTTGAGCCATCTTGTGCCACCAGAGTAAAGTCGCAGAGCATCTCACCTCAGAGGAGGGACTCTTCAGCCACAAAAGTTTGGCCAGGTCGTCTCCGGCTGTGTTGTTGACTGCGTGCTCAAACACCTCGACCTTCTCCATTAGAGTCAGGTGGTCATAGTCTGGAGCCATCTGAAACACACAGTGACATTCTCTTTCAACCATAGTTGTCGTTGAATGACACTAGTGCACCAGCGAAAGGAGTGAATTTCAGACAGTGATTCCCCCCTCCCCGAGTCTCCACAGCAATAATGTGCCTTTATATATTTATACATGAATTGTACTGTGCTGTAAAAACTTCATCACTTAACTTCCCTGCAGAGTGTGATGTCAGTTCAGGTACCAATATTGCTGCTTTGCAACACACCCAGAAGTGAAAACATCCGTCCGTTTGAGGTGCTCTGATAGTTCATATTTTATTCAATGAATGTTAGATTAATTGATATCGATGAGCTCTTGCTGATTAATTTACTGTACCTTTACCGTACCTAGACACCCATATATCTGCCACTTCCTCATTCTTTATCTAGACCTGGCTTGACTGACTGGTCCACTTTTTTAAAGTCCTGATGTTTCTAGATAACTAAGTGAAAAACTGAGGCCGATATGGAAACAAATAATACAAGTAAAATCCCAAAAGAAGTATGGACCGTGTGAATCTTAGTTGCTTCTCACCCTCAGCATGATGCGATGCTCAATGTTGAGCAAAATCTTTTTCTTCTCTCGGTAATCTCTGATAAGGGCATGCAGGGTGTCACAGTGGGGTACCCAGCCAATGAGACCAGAGTTTGTGGACAGGGGGATCACTGCGTAGCGCTGAATGCTGTTGAATGAAACATTTCATTGTCATGGTCTCAATTATAATCTTTTGAATTTTTGTGCGTGCAGGTCAACATGACTGTGGACCTACCTGAGGTTTTTGCGCAAGGATGCAGGGTCATTGGCCAACAGTGTGTTGACTAAACCAAACAGCTGCATGACTCTTTCATCCTGCCTCAGATCCTCATGGCCTTTCAACAGGAACATGAACTCGTGGCCATTACTACCTGCAGAGGGGGCCACAAACAAAACACTTGATTCTCTCCTCAAAAAGGTTTGTTAAAGAATCATAATATGGTTGGACATGAAAGATGAAACTGCCATTTTCTTTCTCTGCAGCCACTTCATTACTCTCACCTGAAGCTACATCCACTGAAATTGAGCAACAATAAATTACTTCATATGAAAAATATCTTTCATATTTTGTTCCGATAATCCCTGTGGCCATCCTTTGATTTGAAGTGTCCCTCAAAAAAAATGGCAGATATGATGAGTTGTGGTAAAATAACATTTCATGATATGAAAATATGAAAATGAACTTCACTTCCACAGTGAAAAGATTTTGTGAAGTTCAGATTACATTTTATCTGATGATTGTGATGTCATTACATTTCTTTGATCAGCAAACGTGGGTTGGACTGGAAAATGTGCATTTATGTACTTGACGCACTCTGACATCAGCTCAATCCTTTTCATCAGAATTAAGTTCTCAGCATGACAGAGATGAAAATTTACTTTAATGAGGTCCAGATGATGGCATCATTTATCTAATCATTCCACTATTTTACACTGTCCTTAACATCCTCAACAGATCAGAATACAATTATTTTTACCAACACTGTAATTGCCAAAATATTTCATTCCTCTAGTGGAATGAATATAGCTGGATTTCTCTTCTATCACCAGACGACTTCTAATGACAATTCCATTAAACTATGCATTGGATGTCAGTGTGGAGCAGAGCACTAGCACTAAATCAAGTAGCCATTAGTGGGTGACGGGTTCAACTTGAGGTCTTGCTCCAGAAGTTGCTTGACTTTTCAGCAATCATCTTTTATAGAATATGTTGTGTAACACCTATAGAATACTTTAGAAACAGGAATCATGCTGTCCGGAGGAAAAGAGTGAAGCACAGTGAACAATTTGTGATTAATAATATGAGGATATGGCTTCAAGAAAAGGGAACTTTATAGTACTGAGCCAATTATAAAACACATGACAGTTGTATTTCATATCCTGCAGCAAGAGAATGAGGTGTCAGAGTTACTAATTTCTGTATGGAATTGAATACCACTGAATTAGTGTTGGGAGGCAAATCGATCTGGGTTTCAGAGACTTCTGGGACAGATCAAGAACACTTCACTTTTTTGGCCTGAAGATGTTCAAACCCTGACCCTTGCTTTTCTGAGGTGATCAGGTTTCATTTTGGTAAGTTCATCACTTGTTTGGTCGTGGTTAAGATATTCATTGTGTTGTAACAGCCACACAAAGAACTTGGGAATTTCTGGTGATTTCATAATGAAGTTTGGTCTTGGATATGTTTGCTGTTTGGATAAAGTTTTGATTATTTTTGAATTCTCCCTCAAGTGACAGCCCATGCCCACTGAAGGTATGCAAGTAGAATTATTTGTTATCTATTTTCCTATATAAAGGAAATATATATACATACATAATATAAAGGCTCAAAGGTAAGGCCAGTGCAATTTTCTCTGAAACTTACCCATGATTGTGAGCTTGCGTGGGCGCTGCTTAGAGGTGATGACCTGCAGGGAAGGTGCGATGGACTGGATGCGGATGATAGGCTGGTTGGGGTCATAAGTGCCTGGCACAGCCAGCTCAAGGTCCCGGCACATCAGCAGCTTTGGAGACACATATTGTAGCTCTAGGGAGGTCAGCTGCAGGACAGGTTGAGGAGGTGGGGGGATAAAGCACAAGAAGAGACTATTAGTTTTTAGTCTGCTGTGTTTCAAAAACTCCACAGACTAAACAGCTCCTGCCAACTGTGCCTACAGAAATATACAGCCTAAGAGACACTGGCTCATACGCAAGTTACTGTTCTCTCTGGAAAGACTTAATACTCTGGGAAAGGAGCCCAAACACTCACTTTCTATGTATGCATTCTGTGCTTGTCTGTAAGAATCTGTAATTTAACCTGCATAAAAAGGAACTCTGATAGAGTCTCTATCGGTCTTTATGGTTACACGATGAAAGCTGGTGTATGAATTTTTCACAGCCTCAGCGTAGTCTGGCTGTGTTGTTTGGATGGGGTCATTTGTATGTGAATCTTGTGTGGCATAATATATATCTGCACCATCCCAACAGTGATCAAATAAGTGTCCATTTGCTATGTGTAGTGAGACCTGACAGAACAGTTTTGTTGTCATTGTTCAACAGTGTGGTGATGATGATGACAATGATGTGAGAAATTACACTTATCAATCCAATCTCCTTCACTCCAGAAACTGGAAAAAAAAAAATAAAATACTGTTACCTACGTTAATCCATCTGCCATTGATGCTGTGCCAAACTGACTTTGAGATACACACCACGTGTATCTGCACCAACAACCTTAGACAAGCTCATCGTAACTGAAGTAGCTTGTTTAAATTAAAGGAAGAGTCCGTGCCAGAAAATACAACCATTTTTCTAGATTTGTCCCAACATTATTAAACTATTGCTCAAAAAGGTGATATTAAAGCCGGAAAAGTTATCCCATCAGGTTACATCATTCTTCTTAAGACTCCCATCATCCCAGTCACATCACATTCTTGTTTCTTTCAACATAATTGTTGGGATCTTGTTCAATGACCTCATCCAGACAGAGACGAATAAAACAAGTCCCTTTTCATTATCTTCCAATCACTGTGGAATCTTGCTTCTTCTTTTTAAAACCATAAATAACTGAGATACTTTTCAGATTTACCTGACATGAGATCAAAGAACAAGTGAGAACATGAAAGGCCAGATATATCCCATCACATCTGATGAGAGACTGGACTGGACACAGGCGTGCACAATTTGTAGGACATCGGCTCTAATATGCCCAGAGGCCAGAAAAGATCTATCGTCTCTTCAACCACATTTCTTTTATTTGGATCTATGCAGCTGAAATTCACTTATAGAAGCTGAAGTCTTTTCCTCTTTTGGTGAAGCATGCCAATACTTTCCTGAAATTACATAAGTACATACATATACATGTACACACACACACACAATACATCTATATAAAAGTAAATACCACATTAGTACCTGATTGTAGTGGTTATCACATGGTGGTTCACAGAGAGTTAGTTCACTGTTGTGATTCCATAGTGTCACTCACCTGTGGCAGCTGTTTGGAGATGCGCCTGAATACGTGGTAGTAAAGGTCCCAGGCCTGGGTCAGGTCTTTAACATTTCCAGAACGCATGTACTTCCTGCACCAGTCCTGTGCTTCCATCAAGTCCCTGCCATAAGCCTGTGGTAAGACAAACACACTTAGTCCCTGCACAATGACCCCTTCAGTTAAATGAATGTGGTTTCCCATAGCAGGGTGTTCAGATTGATTGCCAAGACAATGTGCACTGCAGGCCAAAAGTTTGAATACACTTTCTTATTCATTTGAATGAGAAGGTGTGTCCAAATTTTTGGCCTGCTGTACATTAATGCTCCAATTTAATTGAGGATTTTAGTTAAGTAATTTAGTTTTGATGATTAAAGACAGTCTGAATAGAAACATCTGATACTGACAGAGATCTAAAGGCTAGAAGACTATGAAATTGTTATCGTCTTCAACGTCTTTTCTTTACTCAAAAAAAAAAAAAAAAAAAAATGTTGAAAGAGGTGAATATTTACCTCTCAACATTTTTTTTTGGAATTTCATTTACATTTTGACTTGCTGTGTGCTATTGATTTTTTTTTTTTTATTAAACTAATCAAAAGAAAAGACAAATGTCAAAGTGAAAGCAGATCCCTACAAACTAATGTAATTCAGACACAGATCCAGAGCAAATTGTATTTTTTGTCAGGAAGTGACTTTCCAGTGAATATCAACATAAACGTATTAAAAAGTTATAGTTTACAAATGCCAAAGCTACAAATTTTAATTTAGCTGGGCCAGGAGACAAACAGTCTTTGTTATGTAGAGTTGTACCAAACAACACTAAATTATAAATTCAACAGTGATCTGATAGGACACACCTGATTAAAAGAGGTCTCTTTGAGGGTCTGTGGTCCTCTCTCCATCATGGCATGCAGAGGCTCCAGCACAGCAAACATACCCTTGACGTTGCGCTCACCAAAGTAAAGACGTGAAGCCTCTTCAAGGCCCTCGTGCCACATCTCATGCCACAAGATGGCCACACGGATAAGCTCCTCACTAACCTGGATGAAAAAAGACAAACAGGAAACATCAAAAATACATTACATATGTAGTTGGATTGATACATTTCATCCAACATTTTCCAAGATGAAGATGAAAATTATTTTATTCAGTAATGGTTGATATATATCTACCATCATGGCCTGCTGAACCAAAGTGTTGCAGTGTTCACACATGTTCTTCAGGATCTTATTGGCAGCATTGTGGCGTGCTGTAGTGGTGGACTTGGAGGCCACAGTCAGTGGGTAGATCAAAGCCTGGAGGTGAACAGAGGAAAGCCAGCAGTTCAGTTAACTGGTGGTTTCTACTTAGTTACAATAAAATGGCGGTCTTGGATCTTTTTTTTGGTGTGTGAAGTAATACTGGAATTCATGTGTGCAGATTTACCTGGGGATGATATCGTCCAATGTCTGTGAGGAGTTGGTGGATGAGGCGCCCCACTAGAGCTCGAGGAGTGTCGATTCGAGCTATGAGCTGCGGGATCACCTGGACAGGAGAAGACAAAAGAATTTACACAACATACCATTATATGAGCTTTGTTTTTGAAAAGTGAACATTATGGAGACACCAGCTTTCCACTTAACCTTGCCTAAATGTTCTTGATTCTAGGGGAAAAGGTCCATCAAACCCAAAGCAAAATCTACTTAAAATGTGCCTGTATGTGTGTGCATATGTTACCTGTAGCCAGGTGTCAATCTGAATGGTCTTGATTCCCTCCACCAGAGCTTCATTCACTTCAGGCCAATGACCATAGTCAAACCAAAGAGTCAGAACCCTGAATAGAAAACAAAAAGTCAAAAGTGTTTCAGTAGCTTTTCTTGCCTGCTTAAGGAGATGAATCAAATAGTCAACCACAAGAGGTCCTCCTATCTCCACTTACCACGTCTGCTGAGTGTCATTTCACTCACCTCAGTGTGTCCTGTAGGTTATTTCCTCTGGATAGGGAAATGGAGCGGAAGAAACCCTGGACAGCAGGAACTGTGTACAAGAGCAGTGTCTTTGAAAGGTCCTGTAAAGGGACAAGAAGACAGGTTTGAATGTAGGACAAAAAGTAGCCATCCATGAAGAGCCATAGAAGAGAACATGCTCAGAATTCATAAGTTTACTAGCAGTGTGGGGAAAAGAAAGACCAATGTTATAATGCCCTCCAAAGAGTATTTTGAATTTATGCTTTTTTTTCCCAGCTATACAAGAAATGAATGCTTAATGATGAAGTATTTTTCAAACATGATATAGGCGACGCAGACAGTGTAGATTGTGAGCATTTAAATTAAATTCCAGTATAATAAAATGGCCCCACCCAAGGTCTGGTGGTGATGGATGTGTGTTTGTCGTGCCCTAAATTTCAAAGAGATGGGATTCCTTGCTTATCCCGATCATATAATTGCCTTTGCTGGGTTAATGTGTTGAATTCATGTGAAGTTGACTCTGTTATCTTTCCCTTCAGCTGTATGATCACCACCTTGCTTTTGAATCAAATGAAGCACATTTCAGTAAGTTACAGTATTTACTGTCAGTTTTAATATTTAACTTGAGGGGTTTTAAATCACAACTAGGGTACTATAAACACAGGTTTATTTCTCAATTCACTTAAAAACATGGACACATCAAAAAATAAAATGCATATCAAATACATTTTTGAAAAACATGTATCTTAAAACAAAGTGCTTTATTTTAGGAGAATCAAATAAAAAGTATAGCTTCAGTTTCCCTTTTTCATCTTTTTTTATAAAGTCAATTTTACATCATAACTGTGTCAAACATTTATAACAGTCTGAGCACGTCTTTAAAATTGGACTACCTTAACACCTCCATCAGTAAATGGTTTCCTGTGTTTCCTGCCACGGTCTCTGAGCATTGAAGACAGATGGGTTTGAAACTCCAGTGGGAGGAATGAACATGATTAATATGTAAATTCTGGATTGAAGGCCTTATTTTCACTGTCAACTTTCTTTTTTTGGCACACAATGTGAAATTATTCCTAATTAATCTTTCTCTTCAATGCATTCATTGGCAGATAATTATTCTTGCCCTATTACTCTCTCCTACTTTCCAACTGTGACTCTGGCGCTCTCTCCTTTTCAGCTTATCTGACCAACCGACTTGTGAATGCACACTTCTCATTGGCTTTGAGCATATATGACTTGAGATGACAAACTAGTACTGTAAAAGCTAGAAACACTTTGCAGGTTAAAGTAGTAATGCTCAGTCAATGCTGAAATTCCCAATAAATAGGCCTGGGTCTGGCCTGGGTCCGGCCTCAGAGCGCTTACCACCACTTGGGGACCCCTGTTGTATATGATATACAGATGTCCACACGAAAATGTTCTGTCTTGTTCGATTTGGGAGTATGGGGGAGAAGTTAATGGTGAATTACCAAATTGTGTGCAGAGGGTTTATTTCTCCTCTGATTCTCACCTCATTGACCTTTTTTTGGCCTGGTGAGGGCACAGGACTGTGGTCAGTGCTGTCCACTTCACTGTCACTATTGCTGGCTTCACTATTGGCACTGGCACCACTAGCATGTCGTAGTTTCTTCTTCTCATCACGTCCTTGGTTCTGGTGTTTGTAGTGCAGCACTGCCTCAAAGTTCATCACTGCCCAGGCATGCCAGGCCTGCCGAAAGAGGGCACAAACTGGATTAGACTGGATTTCTAAGAGTTGGTGACTGGAAATTACTAACATTTGTTCATGATGTAATTTTCCAGTTTACTAAGGGACAGATGTCTCCCAAAGGGGTTTCATTTTTCTAATTCAAACATGTGAGTTTGATGTTTGCTCTGTTATGCAATCAGCTATTTAAGGCTAAAAGCTGAATGGAGCTGTTGGCGATGGGTATGGAGAGGGGAATGTGGGTATAGTGGCTTCATTGTAACCTGCAGCAAAGGCATGGGCAAGAAAAAGCAGTGAAACTCTCACTTCATAGCTTTGATGCATTAGAAATGGCACACAAGCATAGCTTAATAAGCACAATAAATGAACCACGCAGCCTTAAATCAAAACTAACTGACAATTTTACGCCCATTTTATACCCATAAAATTGGTCTAAAGGTTTCCAGGTGACGCATTGGTGCCAGGGCAAGCTCCTGCTGATGCAGCTGGGATTTTACTATGGCCAGAGAGAAGTGAAAGGTTAGGGCTGAAAGGGATGAACTGACCTTGTACCAGTTACGGTCATGCTCTGTGGAATGACTGTAATACTGCAGAACTTTGGGAATGGTGCTCTCATTAATCCCCTGCAGACTAAGTTGCCACTCTCCGAGCTTCAAGAAACATCTACATGGAGGAAAGGGAGAGACAGAGTGAGACAAAACAAGGCATTTTAACCAAGATTATCAGTTATTAGAATTAATCATTTACAATCAAAGCACAATTTCACACACCAACAACCACATGATTTCAGCTACTCTCATTACAGACATCATGGCAGACACTTGCACAAATGTGCTAAGTTAATTTTCGTTTGTTTTTGGTCAAATCAGAAGAGCTGCATGCTGACTTGTCATGAGTGGGCAGTGTAACTGCTAGTTTTCAGGGACATGAGTGAGTGAGTGATAGGCTTTTTTGTTTTCTGCACATGAGCTGTTAGTATGGGTGTGACAGTACACTAAAGTCAGTGAGAAATACACGTACCATTACACCCCTAACTGTTAACCTTCAGAAATTCAGTGAACTCATTACCTTTACCACTTCAACACTGAGACCAACAGAATTCAATGCTCCAATGTCCTCTATTTATAACTTGTAGCCGTTGTTGCCGCTAGGCAAAAATATGACGTGATTTTACTTAAACTTTCACAGGAGAAGTATAAAAAAATAAGCTTATAAGTAAGGACAAGGTTTCCTAATGAGGAGTTGGTGATGTAACTGGGTACACCCGAGGCATGTTCATTAAAAAGCAGTGACATAATCAGTAGAGTTGAAATATCACGACTGAACACAACAGAACCTTGATCTGCTGAAAGGCTGTGAGATCAAATCTGGAGAATTTCAATTATCCACACCTCTTTTCATTTAGGCTGTGTCATCTCCAAAGGGAACCTAGCTCTATCCATCATCCACAGATACACAGACGCTAACTACATGTATTTGGCAGGACCGAGACATATAATTCACATACAACTGCACTAAATAGAGGGAAAGTAGAAAGTAAAAGCAAATCACTGTTGACCCATCCATCAACCTAATATTGTTTTCAAAGCACCTCCAAAAAACTGTCTTTCATCATTACGTAATTTCTGCTGAGCACTTTTCCATGTGAGTGTGCACTTTGGGCTCTCAGGGTCTAAGCCAAACTGTTTCCGTAAGCAGTTAACAGTTTGAGCTTTTGGGGTGGCAGTAGGAGTAGGATGGGCTTTTAGAGACATTGGAACAAACTGTTTATTTAGGCAGGAGCAAGTGAGCAAGTAGAGAAACAGCAAATTTGCGGTGGATTCTTTGGCTTTGGCCATGTGATTGTGTGGATGTGTGCGCCTGACTGAGCAGTTCAGGTGTGCTCCATTCCACACAGCCAACCTGTATTCATGAAAGTGTGTCAGCACGTCTGGAGAGAACCCATCCTGACAGGTGTTTTTGCCAACACGCATTCTTCAGATGGCCAGAGCCACAGTCGAAGACACACATATGAACAAAAAAGCCCCTTCTGCCTGTTTTACCACTTTTGTGTTGGCATGGAGTCATTTTTAAAATTATCTAATCTAAAATTTGAATGTGAGGTTTTTAAAAATCGTTTTGTGTTTAAGATAGTTTGAACAGACTCAATACTGCTGCATGTGTTCACATCGTTAGGAGAGGTAAGAACAGTGGAGCTGAGAATCTGAAGAGGATCACAACTCCAGCTGGGAGAGGAGACACACTTAACGATACCTGTAGGCATGGTGCCATGTTTGGTTAGTGAAACAAGGCATTTAAGAAAGTGCGACCCCTCCATTATATATATATAATTATTATTTTTTTTTTTTTTTGCTTTGATACTCTGCAATATTGAGTGTAAATTGATGAGGGGAACATTTTATTTAAATGACTTTAGCATCAGGCTGCAACATAATAAAAGTGTTGTATCAGTATATTCTGAATGCACTCCCAGTAGCCATTTGGTACAGAACGCCAGAGGTCTGAGGTGGGAAATTCAGAGTATCTGGCCAGCTTTGAAAAAACACCAGAGGATGCCAGTTGACTATTAAAAGGTGCAATGCTCGTGGAAAAGAGGGAGAATGCACTGTACTTGCCCTGTGTTGACGAGATGAGGGCAGAAAGTACATGAAGTTACTTTTTCCTTTCCTCAGCATGTTGGTTTGTCCCCCCACAGTGAGCTCAAACAGGTGTTAAAAGGCAAAGCATATAATAATTCACTGGCAATAGGGAATTTGACTAACTGTGGATGAACTTCAGCTTGCTATCACTGATACCTGTGCATTGAGGAGATTAAATGGGGTACTTTAGGAGTATTAAATGTGCCATTTTAGTACTTACCTTTAATTTTGGTTATGTTGGTATTTCATTTATGCTTAAAGTTAATAGATGCTTTAAATACTGTGGTTGACTAAAGACAGTTGAGCATGCTTTCTGTATGGAGAATTTTTCTCTTGAAATACTCCTGCGAAATATCAGCTGATGACACATTCCACAGTTCTGAATATAATTCTGGCTTACATCTTTGTACTTTTTCATATTTTGCACATTTTATATTTATTTAGTTGTATATATTTTGATTATTTATCCTGTACATATATCTCTTATTTCTCATTCTCACTTCTACCTCGAAAGCACCTTGGAGCTGCACTCAAATCTTGTTGTAATGTATATTACATTGACAATAAAGTTGATTCTGATTCTGAGAATAGGGCTGGGTGATTTGGGGAGAATATTCATTCATTTATCATCGACTGTACTGCTTATCTGTTTCCAGGTCATGGCTGGAGTCAATCCCAGCTCACACCTGCACACCCTGGACAGGTCACAGAGACAGACAGAGACCAACAACCACTCACACCTACGGACAATTTAGAGTCACCAAGTAACCTAACACGTCTTTGAACGGTGGGAGGAAACCAGAGTACCCGGAGGAAACCCATGCAGGCACATGGAGAACATAGATATTGAGATTTGATTTGTCATTTAATTTTATGCTTTTGCAAATGTAGGTGGAGGTAGTATTCCCTCTGATGTGACTCCCAGTTATGACTCTGTCAAATGTCAGATAACTGAGTAATAAAAATGAGGAGAACGCAGTGCCTCCAGACATGGAGAGCACTTTCCAAAGGGTGACCTGATCTACTTCACTGAGACATGGCTCCATGAGGTCAGGTTTGGAGTCTATAAAGTCATGAGAGCAGACTGATAAAATGACATCTTACAAATCCATCAGCAAAGGACAGTGCATCCTATTTGGGCCAGTGATTCTCAAACTTTTCAAGCCCCACCTGCCCCCATTGCCTCAACAAATGCCAATGAAATACTTTGATTCATCCTCAACCGCTTATCTGTTTCCAAGTTGCAAGGTCACCCTGGACAAGTCACCAGTCCATCACAGAGCCAACACACAGAAAAGACAGAGACAAACAACCATTGACACACACACCTACGGACAATTTAGAGTCACCAATTAACAAAAACGTACATGTCTTTGGACGCTGGGAGGAAACTGGAGCACCCAGAGGAAACACACGGAGGCACCGGGAAAACATGCAAACTCCACACAGAAAGGCCCCAGGCCGGGAACCAAACCTGCAACCTTCTTATTGTGGGGCAACAGCGATAACCACTATGCTGCTGTGCCGCCCTTAATAAAATACGACAAGCTTAATATTTTTCACATTTAAGAATGTAACATCAAGTAGCATGATGTTTGATCTTCCCTACATTTAGGCTATTAATGATTTCTTTGTTGTCAATAAAGAAAGGTATTAACAGCGATATGCATGAAAAGGAAAATTTCCTCCAGTTTGTCGTGCCACCTTTCATGTCTCTATTCCCACCAGTGGGGTGCGCCTCTCAACTGCAGTATTTGACACTACATGGGCCACTCGATTCAAATTGCACGAGGGAGTATTTATTTTACTTCAGCATCTTTTAGACCATTTTATCTCTGCGGGACTTTGGACCAATAACCCTAATACTTCATCTAATATCTCTAATTGACTCCCAATTGGCTGTATACACAGCTGGCTGACGCCACTCCTGATTGGAGAAAGAGCTGAAGTGAGAGCACAAACTCTGTTACTTAGTATGACTGTCTTATGAGGTGCAAAGCCTTACTATAGCTCAGGGTCCATCCTGCTGCATAACGTATTTTATATATTGCAACCTTTGAAATTTGGTAATTGCAAATCAAAATGGCAAGTGTGTTTTTCGAAAAACTAGATTAGCCTTCACGACTCACTGTGATAAACAGTCCGGATTTTGCTAAATCTAGCAGGGTCAGATACCTGCTAGATATTGTAGAAATGTAAAGAGATAGACAGTTTTTTTTTCCCAGAAACTGGGAAAAAGCCAGTTTGGATTGGATTGGATTGGATTCCAATTAATAAAATAAAAATGTGGTCTATCATATGAAAACTAATGCTATGAGAAGTCACATTAAGTCAATAGTTCTACACCTCAATGCAACAATTACTTTGGCATGTGCTTTACTAATACATGGCCCAAGATCAAAGCCAATTACACCATTTAAAACTTTACTTTGGTTTTGGGCCCTCACTGAACAAAACTGATAAGGTCTGATAGTCTGAAGACATTTAGTATTCATTATATTCCGACCATAATGTCACATTTCATAGTGAAGCAAAGGTGCTGGCAGTAATATTAACAATAGCTCCATTTTCTTTCATGACAGTGAAACAGCGAGCCAGCAAGCATTTAGCTATCATTAATTTTATCGTTCACATTTGAGCTTTTATTACCGTTACGTTTTTGTCTTCTGTGAAAGTATCATATTAGATGGTAAGCTTCTGCTAACGTTTCTCTAAAGAGAAAAAGGCACACCTGGCCATCAGCTTGTGGACCTCCTGCTTGTGCTGTTGGTCCTCGGCTGCAATGGCATGCTGAGCCTGCTGCTGCATCCCTTGCACAAAATGCTGCATGTGTTGAAAGGCATCGATCTGGAGAGGTACAAAACAAAAACCAACAGCAGTTAAATGTTGATGTCAGTCAAAGAAATATATTTGTCTGTCAGCTTTGTACATGAAATCATTCAGTTAATTTTAAGAATGCAATTTGAGATTATTAGTTTTATGAGAGAATCCTTTCTTTTGACTGATTTGGCATGCATTCCACAGTATGTGAGGGCACAGGACTGTGCGTCCGACACAGTCATCGGCAGTACTGGGGCCCCACAGGAAACTGGCTCTGCTCCTCTTGACCTTTTATACTGCAGACTTCTCCCACAACGCACCCACCTGCTACCAGCAGAAGTTCTCTGAAGACTCTGCTATTGTCATCTTCATCACAAATAGGAACAACAAAGAGTACAGAAAGCTGATGCAGAACTTAGTGGACTGGTGCCAGCAGAAACACCTCCAGATTGACTCTGGGAAAACTGATGTTTTCAAGATTGTAGTGGATTTTGCAGGCGGGCCCAGTACCCCCGAAAACAGGTGAATATCCAGGGAATGGACACTGAGATGGTGACATCTTTCAATTTCCCGGGTCTTCAATTTATTAATAAACTGGACTGGTCAAATAACACACCAGCACTCTACAGGAAAAGTCAGAGCAGACGGAGTTGTCTGCTGGGGCAGCAGCATCTCAGTGGCAGACAAGAAGAAACTTGATAAACTGATCAAGAGGCAGCTCTGTCCTGGGATGATCCCTTGACTCACTGGAGAGGGATGAAGGGGGTGATAGATAAGTTCTCATTTTGATGAATGACTCTCACCCCCTGCAGGACACTTTTACAGAACAGGGGAGCTCATTCAGTGATAGGCTGCTCACACAAAGTGTGTAAAGGAACGCTATTGCAGGTCCTTCCTACCTTCAGTAGTCAGATTTCATTTCCCGTATGAATGATTAATAAAGGAATATCTTATTTTATCACCCTGCAGTCTTCCTTTTAAACATCAAAAGTATTGTAGTGATCTCAACTCATCTACTATGATCTATCCGTTATTTGAACTAGATTCAGAAAATGTGGTTTTCGATGGATGAAATGTATTAAATATAACATTAAATATAACAGTTGTAAAAGAATATTTGAACTTCACCTAAGACTGAGCTACATTTTTAAGCTAATGCATTACAAAGATAGAAGCATTTTAGGATTCACACAAAACCTGGATCATTTGTTTTTAGGGTGCATACAAAGTGACTTTCAACGAACTCTGCCATATGAAATCTCAGCAAACCACTTCTCATTTCACACGTCTCTCTCTTTTATCTGTTTTTAGTCTCGAATCTTTCAACAACGTTCCAAAATGCTATACTATCTACACCATGTAGTTGTTCACTGTGCCGTCTGCGTTTTGGTGCTGTGCTGGTATTGTGCAGTCAGATTTTTCAAAAAAATACAATGCATCATAAGAAGAGCATTGAGAAAGAACAAAGCCACAAGCATTTTGGTCAAGTAGCCATCAGATGTCTTACATGTCAACCTTTGTTAAATAAGTGTGCCAAGCATATTGACAAACATAAAGCAACAAAACAAAAAGTTTAGCAAAAATGCATAGGAATTGAGTAAAATGTAAATAGTACAAATGTTCCACCTGCAAAACAACAGTTTGTTTGCTCCTACCTTGCGGGTACTCTTCCACATGTACTTCATATAAGCGTAGGTTACGTGTGGGTGGGCTGTGGGCAGTGGGTGATCAAGTTGTTTAGAGGGGTCAACACCCAGAAGGAGCACAAGGGTCTTATGGGCAAGTGCCTGAAGGGAAGAGAGCAACAGAGGTGAAAGGGCAAATTAATGGTCAGATGGGTTTACAGTTCCCAAAGAATCCAGAAGGTCAGGGCGAAGGCTATTCCCAAGACAATAAAGGTTGGTTACACATCATTAATATTGCTTTAGGAGTAAGTCGTGAAAGAGTGCATAAGTAAACATTTAGGTTTATTTAAATGCTATATTCTTAAAGACAAAGGGGCAAAAAGTCTCCACCCGACACGGTACGCTGCAAGTCTCGGTGTGGTCATTTTTTCCAACCCCCTCATAATCACAATTCCTGCTGTTTGACTTTGGCCAAGCACACTCCATTTTTCAGGTTACATCACTGCTGGTGATTCTGTCATCCTAACTCTAACCCATGTGTGTGTGCTTAAACACAGTAAGTATGTAAGTAAGTGTAGATATATAGATAAACGTTTCCGTATGACAAAACGTATTTAATCAGCTGAGTTATTCCTTGTGAATTTTATGGGATTATAATAAATTACAGTTTGCATGATCAGGGTTGAACAAGGGGAAACTATGAGGCTTTGGACAAACGTCATGTTCTGGGTAATTTTATATTTTTAAATTGTTTCTTACAGTGTAGCAATACCTGAAGAGGCATTTTAACATTTACTGTAATTTAATGTGTCCAAATTCTCCTTTTAGCCCTTTCAGACTTAGTTTCCCCATTCCAAAGTGTATTAACATTTGAGACTGCCACAAAGACTTACCGAAGGCTGAAATTTTAAGATACCACACATTGCCATCTGCCATCTTTACAGCATTATCCAGATTAAAACATTTATGATTTTAATTTTTTTTTTTTTTTGTCTTTTGTACTATGTACTGACCAGACGTCCACTCTTGCCACAAAGGCTGGCATACTTCAGCCAGGTCCTCATGTCCTCATGGGGGCTGATGACCAGCGATCTGACCATCAGGATCCTCTGCCAGTCCTCCACGATACGTTGACACCCCTGGAAGGGATAACACAAGAGCAGCATGAGACAGATGTGTTAAACAAAGCATTCTTTTGTCGCTTCCTTCAAAGAGAGACATATACCCATTAAACTCCAAAGAACGAAAAGACATGAAAGACTGGTCAAGTTAAAACCCTCAGGGGTGATATAGCGATCAGTGTTCCCTGTGTTTAACATGCCCTCATGTGAATACAGGTTCACATGTCAGAAAAAGAAAGCCGACACACATACATCTGTATAGACCATTAGGCTGACTTTCTATCAGATATTTTTTTTTTTTTTTACATCCAGCTTCATGATCATGATACAACAGAGCTGCTGAGCCAGCCAGTACAAAGAATGTGCTGTACAATCCACTTTATATAATTTGAAGACCTACATAGACCATAATGTAATTGGTGTAAGTTGACTGTAATTGCACTGCTACATGGAGCAGGTGCATTGCAGTGCATTGCAGTGAATAGCAAGGAAAAACAATACATTTGATTCTTTTATGGGAACATGTAGTTAAGGTAAACCTTCCTAAAATGGCAAAACTTTGTTGGGCAAAGAGAATGAAAGTTGAGGCTGGAATTAAATAAAACAGGAGGAGTGGGAGGAGTCAAGATGATGTTGACATTTATTATAGCAGTTTAGTCTGGGTTAACAAAAAGAAATTACTGACAACTTTATGATTAACCACTTTAAGAAGTGAATGACCCCTTTAATTTCAGTGTATGATATTAAACTGCTAAAGTCAGTTATAGTTGGAAAATCCAGGTGTTATTAGTAGCACATTTTTTCTCACCATTTCTCAAAGAGGATGAAGTTGTAGATATCCATTATATAAAACTTATATAGAACACAGCATGCTTGGACCAAAAGTCTAGGAATACTTTTAATTAGCTATACAGTCACAGAGGACAGTAAGGGTGCTCTTTCATACAGCCTTTGCCATACGTCTGCTCCTTTAATGAGAGAAAATAAAAAGGAGAGGGACGTTAACTCCCTGACAGATGTTTTAAGTCAGACTCTAATAAATCATTAAAGAAAGAAGAAACCCGTCAGGTGCTCGGCACCAGCTTTGTTGTTGCCATTATGGTCCCAGTGTATTTGCTCAGGAAGACTCTTGTCGATTCCCCTGTAACCAACCCCCATTTTTTATGAATGGAACAAGTCAAGATGATCTAAAGCACCTTCATTTTACTGCTCAGGCATCTCGCTGCATGTATAATGCTTCCTGTTCAATGCTCAGTTTATGTTATAGAAGCCTTTGAAATGTCGCAAGGGAATTCATCAGTGTAGTTTGACAGCTAGACAATGTCACATTCACAAAAAGTGAGTAGTTGTGATGAGGACAGCAGGTTCTAATGCTGACTAATATGGAACAAAAGAACATACTTGTCATTTTCCTTGAAATTAATATATTGTTACTGATACTTTTTTATTGCAAGTCACAGATTATATAAATAATGGACAGTCACAAATTTTTGAAGGTGAATAATTTGCCTGGAATTATATCTGGCTTGGTCTACTTGTCTTGGTTTTATGGGGAAAAAAGTGTATGTGGTAAATTAAATTTGGTATAATACAGCATCTATAATTTGGAGAGTCAGGAATTGGACACAATATGTAAAAAATATTAATTCATCTGCAAAAATTAGATTTTCCCCTCAAAGTGCGCATAAATGACCAAGGCCTTTCAAACAATTACATTTTGATTCAGCTGTAAAATGTCCAATAAGAAAAAGGAGAACTTGAATGGAATTATCTGCAATCAGCTGGCCCTCAAATTCCAAAACTTTGGCAGGAAGCAAACATTTCTAAACCACCTGTGGATTTGTGGTTCTTCCACTTGTGCGTCTCATTCAACATAAACTCATGTACACTGTACTTTATTTAAGAACCATAACAATAATAATTGCAATAAGTCTAGTCAAACTGAAGGACTTTGGATAGGTTTACATGGAGAGTTGCACAAAACACAAAGGTCTTTTCACACTGGCAAATTGACAAAAAGCTTGATAAAAAGTTTGATTTGTAGCAGTCATAGTTTTTAGAATAGTCAGTCATCACAACCTGGAGAGTATTGATTTACAAATCCACTAACTGGATGTGCCAGCTCTCATTTCTGACCTTCAGTTAATGACAAAAACGATCACACCGTAGGAACCATGACTGAAGATAAGATCCTTTCGAAAGTGAACCTTTTTTCTAATCAATGCAACTAAGGTTGTGAGTGTGCATTTCAAATAGATTCGTTTGGAAAAACTGCAGGAACTTTTGGCTGCAAGTGAAGCACCTTTTATATTTACTTGCGTTCATTTCACACTTGCTCCAAGTAGCATAAATAACACAAGATCTAATTTTCACATCCCCTTTGAAACGATTCATACTTCAACATACAAACCAATGAGATGGTGAAGCCACAAGGTGGTATTACCATTTGTCTTTGACTGTATGAATGGTGCATGACTTGAAGTGTTTCCCATTAGTAACAGTAGCTTTCCCAACATCTGCTTTACATTCTACTTGCATTTGCGGTGCGTGTGCGCCTCCATACATCATGTGCTGTGGTTACCTGAAGTCGCTCCCACCATGTTTCCCTGATGATGTCCCTCCTCTCTGGCACCAGCTTGTACTGGATCACCTCCTCTAGCTCTGAGAGCATCTGGCAAGACACCATAGCCTAGGAAAGAAATGCACAGACACAAATTCATATCTCCACATTCACTATTATGTCATAGTTTACATTGCACAGATTGAGCTGTAGTCCCTTCTGTACTTCGTAAAAGATTCATTCAGGCTTTTAAATTGTAGATGAATTCAACAAGCCATTGGACCTTCTTCTTTTGTCAGAAAACTTTGGTCATCATCATTTGATGGTTTTGCTTCACATCTGACATTTGAAACAGCCAGCAAACTCTAGATGCGGGCAGAAGTGTGTTTTACTGTCAGTCTTCATGGTGACCACTGGAGCATTTTTTGCTCTAATGACTCTTCATGATTAATCTCTGTGAATCACTGGAACACTCCTGTTTTAAAGATTTAACTACCGATTGGAAATCTTTCTTGAGTAATTCAATGTAAATAGACCATAAAAAAGGAGCAGAGACCAATGGAGACACTAAAAATATTTATGATTTCGACTTTTAAAGAGGGTAGAGGAGAGCAATTTTTATAAATCATTTATTTATTATTTTTGCTGTAGCATAATCTTTGTGAATAAATGGAAATGATGAATAATATGAGGAATGAAACGATGGACTAAATATTTTGACTGACTCAAACAGAAACTTACCCCATATGCTCGACTATAGCTCTCTCCAGCCATGGCAGTCAGCTCAGCATCCAGGAGGTCTCTTGCTTTGTCAATACACTGCATTAAAAAAACATCTTAAATTTTAATAAAATCTGTGGCTGTATGATTTATCATGAATACAGCAATGATGATTAAACCACATGGTTCCTTCTCTAACCAAAACTCCTGAGAGGCCGCTTGACCTTCTGCCCACCCAAGAATAAGACCACAAAATATCCTATTCATTGAATTTGCATAATTTATATTTGCAGTAGCATTATTTCAGACGAGTATTGGTGTTTTTTATGCAGATTGCTCTCCTGATCCTGTTGCAGCTGTGGCTTACATGTGCCATACACACACAAACACACAGGCAGACAGACAGATAGAGGCGAGAGGGATGGAAAGTCCGATGACAGTAACCACTAAATCTGTAAGTAATGTTACCAAAAACAACATGGAGAGGAGTTGACCCCAAAGCAACCAGACCAAAATATCAAAGTTTTTCAAACATGTTGTACCCCTGGCCTTTACAGCACTAACTACTTTTCATTTCAGGCACTCTAATTTCACTTGTTCACATGTAATTTTACAATTTACTTATTCTATTCTATAAATTTTGTGTATTTATTTATCATATTGCATTGTTAATCCTGTTTTTTTTTGTTTTTCTTTTAACTACATCACACTCGCACTACATCGACAGCACCCTTAACCAGTAAACCCAGAAGAATCACTGTTTGCCAATCATCTTTTTATATGTTTGCCTCAAAGTGCCGCTGTTGATTACCTCTTAAATTTTCTGAAAAACATCAATATTGCTAGCAGTGGATTAACCCATTAGTAGAACTAAGATTTAGAGCAAACAAAAGCAGCAATTATATTTCTTCAACAATGTAAGGACAGCATGACCCTAAAATGACCACCATGACAGAATATCCCACTCTAAAAACATCTTGCATTGGGACCAGCTGAGATTGAACAAAAACACTTTGTACTAATGACCAAACGCCTGTTATTGCCTGCTGCTCACACCCTTTTGCTGCCAACAGTGACATACTGGTGTAATGACAACTAGGAGCCATGCTTGTGCAGCAAAATGGTCTGATGCTCTACTGAGTGCCAAGCATTTTATGACAAGGGATAAATTAACTGTTGAGGGCATTCGTGCAAAAGTTATGTAACTATGGTTGTGGATGTCAAATCAATTTTTTAACTTATCTAAACTGCAAAGTAATGAAGCAGAATTCAAAGTAAGGACTGTTTGTCCCTGTTTTGTTGTCATGCATTCCTGCAATGATCATGTGCTGAATTCTGAAGCAACTGTCAGAGCACCATACATCATAAATTAGCCTTGTTTTTAGGTGCATTACTGTATATCACTGGCTCATTTTTAAAACCCCAACTCTGTCAACCTTTCCTGCCAGGACAGCACTTTTTTTTTTTTTAATAATACTGAATATGCGTCATCATCAGTGAGAACTCCAAGGGGTGGAAAAACTGTAATAGAGACAGAGCAGATCCATTGCATTAAAAGAGGATACTGAAACAATACTACAAGTGCTGTGACAGAGTGTCTGATGATTTCTTGGTCTTCTGCAGACAGTGTTTTAGGGAACTGTTATTAGTGGGAGGGTGAGAAGAGGGAGGATGGCTGAGGAAGTTCTCTGAGGCCAGAACACACAGCTGTTTCAGACCCACTCCTACCAATTATTTTTTTCGTTGGGAGGGAGAGGAGGAATGGCGTGCCAAAGCACTTCTTCAGGCATGCACAACAACAGGAGGGTGGTGAGGATAAGGTGACAATGAGGCTGCTTCTTTACAGCCTCCACTCAGTTATGGTCCTGTTTACTCCTGAATTACTGTGCTGGGGCCTCATTGGAAATCTGCAGTCCAGACGACTCCTGATAAATGTACCGTCTAGCTTCTGGCACCACAAACAAACCATGACTTAATCTCCCATTCTCAAAAGGTACACTTGTGTAGGTCTAAGTGATATTACTTTATCATTACAGTGAGGTATGCAGGCCTCAGTGTGCATGGCTAGGGTTAGGGCCAAAGGAACCATTCAAGGAAACTTAAAACAAATCACAAACATGACCGAAGTCAGAGGGAGGGGCCGCGTTTGTAAAAACCTTAAGAGACACTCTGGAGTACTAGATACATCATGCACTGTGGCAGAGTAAACTGCTTTACTGCGGGGGGGGGGGGGGGGGGGGGGGGTACTGCTATATCCACACATCAGTGCTGAGACAGACCAGACAGATTTGTCAAGGAAAGAAACCTTAAACCGTTCACGCACATGCACACTGAGGCACACGTCTGGTCGTTGGGGGTATGCAGGGAGGAGAGCAAGAGCCCTATGGAACCAAAAGAACCCAAATTCGAGGATTACCAAACACATCTGGAACACTAGACTGAGCTCATATTGACATTTAAGATTTCACCCTCATGCCATCTGCTTTTAATTTCTCTCCATTCATTGAAAGTGACCTCATTGTCAGCAAGAGTTAAAAGTCTGACTTCCCTATTCAGCTGTCCTAGAGGACACACCTGGCCTCAATCTCCAAATTAGAGGGGGTAAGGAGGCTTGGAGGGGGGCAAAAAGGGCAAGTCTCTAAGGCATTGTTGTGAAAAGGGGAACTTCTGGGATGAGTCCAGGGAAATTAGAGGAGCAGGTGTTTACTGGTGTCAGAGTGAGAGCTTGTGTTTGTAAAATGTACTGGCATTCCCTGCTGAACTAATCCTTTTCCAAAGAGCATGATCTCATCAATGATCCATAATCATCAAATGAGGAAGAGACCACCTCCAAGAGACCTTGTTGACAGGCAGATAGAAGGACAATGGACTTCTACTTTGTTTGTGGCTAAAGACTGGGAAGATTTACAATTGAGGTTATATAACATTTCCACACTGAAGAGCAAACACACTGTTGAAAAAGAAAACTGGTATATTCTATTTCTTTAAATAAACTGCCTGTAAAAATGGGGGGAATTTGATCCTGACTGGAATGGCTGTAAAGCCATTTTTATGTTTCTTTACAGCGTTAGTTTCCAGTGATTTTATCTTTTCATACCTTGCTGTAAAGACTGATTGAAATTTCAGGAGCTGTGAGGCCAGGCTAATTCCCATGTGGCATGTCTTTATGACATATTTTCAAAAAAAAAAAAGAAAAAAGAAAAGAACTTTTGTGCATTGAATGGGACAGAAGGTTCTCCACTGAGAGTAGTTATAACCTACCTGCTGAGCCAATGAGAAGAGGTCCTGATGCAGGGCTAGCACTGCTCTATAAAAGGCCCCATCATGTGTATCTCTTGGGATCATACATGTGTACTCCTCCATGCTGTCCCAGTGCCCTGAAGAAACAGAGATATGGTAAAGGCACAAGGGCAGGCTAAGAAAGCTTGTAATAATGAGTGGAACATTTAGTTTAATGTGTCTTGTGCTGAAAATATACTGGATAAGTAGCAAAACTTGTGTTTTCACACCAGCCGCATGCCTGCTTCCTGTCTGTTACATCGATGTGCAATCGTGCACATTACATTTGCAGAGTATTTGAGTTCTGGATATATATATGCTGATTTGGTACCATCTCCTGGTTTGCAATTGAGTTTCAAAAGCCTAAGCCACAGAACATGACCCTCTAAGGTCACTTCTCCAGTGTGGTCCCTGTTTTTCGTAAACAATTGCACACTACAATAAGTCTTTGTTATGACTGGATGACATTCCCATCTGGTTATGAGTGACTTGGCAAAAACTGTGGTTGTTTTCATTGCTGCTCTGTTTGATTGCACTGTTGTACTGATTCACACAGGGCAAAGGCAACTTCATGATTTTGCACAGATTTTTAGTATAGCACATTCAATTTTAATTGAAAGTCATTAATTTGTCCCACAGCAGGGAAATTGCAATTAATGTCTATAATTAGCATATTCTCTTTTTGTTCTGTTTTCATGATGATGATTATGAATTGTTCAGTATTTGAGTGGTTACCTAGACCCCAGGCGGCAGCAGCAGCCATACGAGCCATTTTGGCTTGGGTTTCCTCGCTCACCAGTGTCCACTCCTCACAGCACTGCTGGTGCAACTGCCCCCTGAAAAACAGATGGTCAAAAAGCACAACCGGATTTGTTTAGTAAGGTGTTTAGAGCTTTGACTTCTGTTAAGTCCCAGGGTATATTCATAAAAAATGTCTTGTTCCATATTAAGAAACTCAGATTCCTTTTCAATCAGGTAACACTCACCTTGCCCTTACACCACAATCACTTTAAATCTGTTTCATTTGTTTGTTTTGTTACCTTTTTCTTAAAATTTTATTTTATTTAGATTTTTTTGGGTTTGTCCCCAGTCAGCCAGCTCCCTTCCCATGGTCTGGGGGCGGCTGAGTGAGGCTTTCCCCCCCTTCCTAAAACTAATTGATTGAACAAAAAAAGATAAATTCATAATTCTTTACCCAAACAAACCAACCTCCTCCCATTGGGCCTGGGGGTTGTTTATGATGGGTGAAAGCAGGAGGCGACCCCAATCAACTGGCTCCCTCCCCAGGGTCTGGGGGCGGTTGAGTGAGGTGTTACCCCTGCCTTTAACACATACTAAAGAATCACAAAAACCTGACAAAGATAAACTTAATTTAATGTTTCAATGTTAATTTTATTTTTCAATTGTTGAGTCCAATCCCCTCGATGATCTCACTTCTGTACATTTCCCTACTCCAGCTGTTTTCAAGCCATCTCCCATTTTTTGCCCTTCAACACACTCACTTATGTTACGCAGCTGGTAGAATCATACAAAACAATGCATACACGCACGTGCACACATATTTACACTGCCCTTCAACACCTTCAACATATAATGTGAAAATAAATGTGAAGAACTACTAGTTCTTGCTTGTCTCTGTTTTGAAAGACGATTACTGTCTATAATATTTACATTAACTACTAACAAGCCACTTGAGCTTGACAGTAATGTGTAAGAAGTATTTTGCCAACCTTGAATTATGTTTTTTAATTCCATCTGAAAATCCTCAGTTAATCAGTGCATCACATGATATCTTTGAGCTAGGTGAATAGTGTTGGCATTTTACAGCTAAATAAGGATGATTCTTACAGGAAATTTAAAAAATATATATTTTTTTTAGAACTTCATGCATGAAACTCACTGAAACTTTACTTTCTGATGTCCCAGCATGATTTTACAACAATGGTAATTTAAGCGTTATGTAAAAAGAACTGCACTGCTTTTACAACTTGTCTGAGGTGATGCTAATATTCTGATCTTTGTTTTCAACAGATATAGTAACACTCCTTCAGTCCACGTCTGAATGATAATGCATACAAGCCAAGACACAAAATCTCTCATCCTGTGCCAAAGATCAACCAAAGAACTTGATTATATTACATCTGCCATAATTTATTCTTAATCTCTCATCATTGTATCATCCCACAACAGTCTGTTACTATCAAGTATCCCAGCAAAAAGATGTATGTTCCTGTTGGAGTCATGTTCCCCTAATCAAGACTAATTCCTCATTTACAAAAATCAGTGCTGCATTGTCGAGGAGCTCAAACCCACAGCATATGTTTTACAGGCAGGATGCTGGAGCAAACATTGATGAGAGAGAGGAAAGCAGGTTTGGAAAAAAGCCCTTGCAAGCTGCCAGGCTATTGAATAACATAAAAAAAGAAGCACTAAAAGCTCCAGTTCACTGGGCGTACAAGAGTCTGGGGCAGACAAACGCAAAGTCCAGAGGAAGGAAGAACATCAGGTATTTGATGACTCAGCAGACAATCTTTCACATCTCTGGAATTTCAATTGAAAAGTTGTTAAACTCAATCCTGTGCTTTAAAGATTTATTTTGCAATGTGATGAGGTTTTCAAGGTACACTACCCAGCACCAGCCCTCTCACAGGTATTTTCACTTGTGTCTGATTATCTCTCTCCTCGGGACTATGTCCCCGTTTGCCAATTGTGCTCAACTGACATCTCCATCACTCCCTTTTGGTACCCCTTCAAAAAAGGACAGAATCCACATGCTTGTAAAAGTAGTAATGATGTGTGCAGATATTTTGATGTATCATTGCTGAAAATGTGGAGGTGAAATTAATTCCAATAACAATTCCTCAAATCCATCAAGCCTTCAGTGACAATATCTCAGCTGTAGAATAAGCTTATTCGGATGGAATAGCTTTGGTGAAAGCCCTAATTCCAAGTATCTGTAAAGGAAAATCACACTAACATACTTGCATCGTACTATAAAGACACAGCCAGTGCTGTACACTTGGAAAAGCCAACCTGGTATTTCACAGTAATATTTTAGTTATTTTATAAAAATCTACTGTTTTCCAAGAACATCACAACTTTTTGCATTTGAATATACTTCTTATGTATTAGTATGCATGCACCTTGGAAGCTGTTATTTTAGAATATACGTTTTATATTATTTGCTATTCGTGACAAAACTTTTTTTAGAACCATAAGTAATGCATTGTTGCATCACTTACAGTGAAATATCAGTACATACAAGCGATGCAATCTGATAAAGGCCTTTATGAGACAGGCCTCCTTTGCAGAAAGGGCTGTATGCGTGAGTTTGTGCGACAAAAAGCAGCATTGGAAAAATATAACTGCTCCGCTTTTTAGCAGCTTGATATGGGACTTAACAGATGCAAGAGATCAAATCTTCAAATTATAAATAAACCAGTACAATCCCAATGTAAAATTGAGTGTATCTAAACACAAATTTTCCATGTGCTAACTGCCAAAGTGGAAAATAGTCATTACTTGAAACTAAACTATCAAGTGTTTACCTTCACAAGAGTTTACTTATTCAGCCCTACTTCACAGAGCCAGTTTAACTCTGCACTCTGCATTTCTGAACTGCAGTTTAGCCATCTCTCTCAGCAGTTTTGAATTAGCACATAGAGAACCAGTTCTATGCTCGTACAATTTTACAGAAAACAAAGTCCACTTAACAGTCATATAATTTCCAACTATTACCCCATCCCCAAGACAAAAGACACAAACCTCTCCATCAGAATCATATTCATAGAAAATTATATAATTATCATTATTTTTTAGGTGTTTTGGGCTTCTTGTTATTTTCTTTTTCCGCCAAAAGTGCTCTTTGAAGGGGACTGACTGTTACAGAGTTTAGCCTTGAGGTTTCATTGGCGTAGCAGCTCCTCTCACTTACATTTCCCAGTAAAATTATAACTCAGAGAAACAGTTTCCTCCCATGCTGCTCTCGCATCAAAGACCTAATGTCAAGACTCATTAGAAAGAGTCTGCACTTGCACATTGAACAGATAAGATGTGGGAAATGGAAAAAGTTGCAGTAAGACAAACTGAAACACTCTCTAAGTCAAGCCAAAGTTAAAAACCAAAGAAACCAGTGTGTGCTCACTATTTTGGCACTTCAGTGGATCTCATTAAAATAAGAAGCCCAGGGCACTGTGTGTTAGTATTAAAATAAATGTATGCTAAATTTAATACAGTCACCTTATATTGAAAATACTGGCTCTATTTTCAGTGTTTATATATGAAACTATGTATCAATAACTTTGAGACTAGAAAGCAGAGACACTGGTTTGAATAAGTTGGTCTGGTCCTACTGTATTCATAACAGCAATAAGTAATAGCATACCATTCTCCCAGGGCTTCTAAGCAGCGCATCCTGCCCAAGATGAGCTCTGGATCCTCTTTGTTCAAGTCTATCTTCTTGTCATATGACACCAGGGCATCTTCCCACTCATGCAGCTTCTCATACCAGGTGGCTTGGATTTCCTGAAGGAAAAAAGAGAGGAACATCAGATATATAGATGTAAGACTTTTTAGAACTACACAATGTGCCATGTGCTATTTTAACAAATTAAATTGAAGTAAAAATAAAAGAATTGCATTTATCCATTTGTGTTCAGAACGTGTGTGTACATATATCTATTTGTTACAACCGTTTCTTAAGTTCAGACATTTAGCAGACAACGAGACCTTGCATCCACCTACAGTAAAGCTTTCCAAATGCTCACGTCATAAACAGGGTTCCTGGAAGTGCACAGTGCAACCCTTTTCACTTTTACCATGGTTTTACAGAGCAACATAAATGCACTTCAAAGGTAAAAGGAATCCTAATGACTGGGAAACACAAGTGAATGCTTTCTATTAGGAAACATGGGATACCTAATCTTTACATTAGGTATTTCGACTCCACCTTGGCTCTTGGATTTGGATTTTGTGACAGCTGTGGATTGTGGATCCTATGAATTTCCATGTTTTACATTTTTACACTACACAGCAGAATCTCACTTTCACTTTCTTTTCCATTTGGCTGCATAGTGTATTTTATTTGTATGGAATTTAAATCAATAGTATTAATTAGCATTGTTTCCCAGTATGTCTCGTGTGTTCCTTAATATGTTGTTCTTATATGTTTATTTTCAATGCTAGATGTTGATCTAACTATATAACTTGAAACTTGTCGTTTTTATTTTTCTAACAATAATAAATTCAACATCATGTTCACTTAAAGTTGGTATAGAATGGTTATGGTGGAACACCTTCAGGTTGTAGCTAAACAATATATGTAACCAGAGCCTGTCCTTAGATTGTATTTGTTTTTTAAAGAGAGTGAGACAAATCAGAAGAGAAAATGCTCTCGCCCTCCTATGTAATTGCTATGGAAAATTAAAGTGAGGTGCATTGAATGTCTGCTGTTAAACAGTAATTCAATATCTACAGAGAAGTTAATATCAGACAGGCAGAGCTGTCCATATAAACAGCATTGGCGCCTGCCATATAGACATGACATGACTTTCAAATCCACACAAAGCAATCCAAAATAGTTTTTATAGATCTATAGACTACAGATTAGAGGGTGACATAAAAGGTGTGCAAATCTGTAATAAAATCCAAATCCTCTCAATTAGACGACAAAGTCCATAATTCTGCTCCCTGTCCTTGGCTACTGAACAGCCTAACAGATGGTTTTCCACGTGCTGCGCATTAAGAACAGGGTGTTCTAGGGGTATGTGTCTCAAATGACACCCATCCTCATGTTAAGCTGTTTGTATTGAGGATAAGATACCATGGGGAAAAGTATATGCAGACCCAAAAAAAAAAAAAAAAAACACGTGTAAAAAGGTCTCAGTTAATGTGCTCTAACGCAAAAAACACTGTTGGAAAATGAGTGTGAAGACTTATAAATTCAATGTGGCAAACATGTTTTAGTTCCAGACAGTTACAACTGCAGCCATTCATTAATTTTCTACTGGGCCTTGTCAAGTTAGCACAATATTACACACATACTCAAGTTATTCTACTCACTTGAATGTATTAAACTGATCATCGAAAGATCATCGAATGATGCTGAACAGGGTTTGAGCCAAGTTTAACATTTCTGATCAACTTTTGCTTTATTGCTTTTTTGACAAAAGCCCAAAGCAGTGGCACATCATCTGTGCCAGTGTGGTCATGTGACTGAATGAAAAGAGGAGGCGTTTCTTTCTCCCAGGGTGAGATGCAATCATTAAGATCTTTCTTTTTTGATTAGAAGGGAAAAAAAAAAAAAAAACTCAAAACAAAATGGACTCACCAGCTCGCCAAAATGTTTCATGGCATACTCCAGCACCCCAGAGGCAGCTTCTGGCTGCTGTAGTTTATTGTTGATGCTGCAGGACAGGACGATAAGAGAGACAAACAAAATCTATAAGATTACATTTTAGATGCTTGGTGTGTTTTTATGAGAGCAATGTGCAGCTGTAGGTATGAATGTAATTAAAAGATTGGCAAAACGTTTAAGATAAACTACACAGGAGGTCCAGCTGTAAAGGCATGAACAATGGCTACCATAGTGTTCAGCCAAACATCCGAAATTTTCACATGAAATAACAAAGTAACAAAGAACTCTGCTATATTTAAACTGGTGGTAAACTGTATAGGAGTTAAAAATAATAAATAATAATAATATATAAAATAATAATATAATTAAAATAAAATATAGTAGCTTTAGAACGTATTCCCACTTTGGACACCATACAGTGACATAGACTTCGTCATAAATGGATGAAGATGCAGGTTTTTTAGTCGTTACTATACAGCAAATTATGAAAAAAGGACTTCACTAACAGGTTCATGCTCTTCCTCCAGATCTTACTCATTGTTTTTGCTGCCAACAAACCGGTAGGAATTTGTGGTATAGAGTCATGTCGAAAGAACTAACTTCAAAATGGGAATGGCTATCTAAATTCTATTTATTCTTTGTATATTAAATGGTCTTAGGCTTAAAGACTAAAAGAAGATGTTAAGATATTTTGCTAAAATTTCACCCTTACCTAAAACTAACATTTCACAGGCATTGCAGCAAGTACAGCCTTCATCTCTCTCCCTTGAGAGATCACATTATTTTTGTTCTCTCTACAGGAGTCCACATAGATGACTTTGACAAACCGGTAGGAATTGGTGGTATAGAGTCAGAGTTGTGACATCTTATCAGCTTCCTGAGCATAAATAGAATATTACTTGCCCACACCAAGCCAAAGTCCGAAAATGGGGCACTTTGGTGCTTTTCTTTGGTGCTAGGTGGCAAGTGCGTTCATTTGTGCATCTCTATTCCTTCTAAAGATATATTCTCCAGAAAAGTAATCACCCAATGCTCCGAGGTATTCATACCATTCAGCGAGGTACTCATACCATTCAGCGAGGTACTCATACCATTCAGCCACACTGCCACCACATCTGGAAACACTCACATGAACCACGATTCTATTATAATTCCCCCACTGCAAAACCCGTGTGCAGCCACGGGAAAATCATCCGTAAAATATAGTGTTTGAAGAGTACTGGTATGCAGTGGAGCTTCTGAGGACAGCGGGAAAAAAGGAATGGAGTATACTTGAGGACATTTGTCAGAGACTTGGTTTGGCCCAGCGTAGAGGCCAGGAAATGTGATGAAATAACACAGCATGTGGTCATGCCAAATCTTAGCAGGTTGCTGCTGTAGACCTGCCTGGTGACAGGCAGAATAACAAATAATCACAACAGGAGCCATCTTGTACGTAGTTGGGCCTACATAACTGCAACTGCAAGTAACTCAATGACCTTTCTGTTTTCAGAGACTCAATGATTTTGGCTGTTTTCATTTTTTTCAACACAAATAAAATCCAGACTTAAAATTTGACTTGAGTCATTTTGCATTTCTGCAATAAGGTGGTTTTAAGAAAGACTTTTTGGCAATGTGCATATGCAGCAATACCCTTTTCTCTCCTGATACCACGTGGTGATACCATGGCGTATTTAAGATAGCATAATTTTTGCACACACGCGCAAAACACGTACTGTTTTAAGATAATGAGTGAACATACAGATTTGAATCTGATTTTGGCCAATAATAACCCTGCAGATGTTCTAAAGTGCTCTGAAATTGAAACTGGTGTTACAAAAGCATTGTCCACAATGGATATACTGTAAGACTTAGAGACCTGAGGGAAATGAAAGGAGACAGAGTGAGACTGCAATGCAACATGTGCTATTTTTGGTAAGGAAGAATTTATCTGTCCTGATAGAGTGCCCTGCACTTTTCTATCAACAGATTACATAATTATTGCTCAGTTTTCAACATACACAGCTACCATCAATTAATCAGACTGATAATGATGATATCAGGTAAGTTTTGTATAGTTTTTATAGATACTGAAAAAGATCGCAAATTATTGCTTGCAATTAAATAAAATCATTTTCAAATACAAAATGAAGAAAATTGCAAAGCACTCATGTCCCAACACACAGGCTGACAAGGTATGTTAAAGCCACCCAGATGTGGTTTTATCTGAGGAGACGAATCGGAATAAGGGCCTTCTCTCCTGTGGACCCTGGAGATTTCATTGTCCCTCAGTTGAATCCATCTGGCTGCCAGTTCCAAGCACACATAGTCTAAACATATCCAGATGACAAGGCTCACATAACTTTCCCCACAAGTAAAATCTCCATCAAACTATTAGCAAGCAGAAAACGTCTTCAGAATATTGTCAAGTAAGTATCACTTCCTAACTGCAACATTCCTGTGATTCGGATGGAGAAGTCAGCGAAAAGAACTTGAGCTTAGGTTTTTATCAACTGTGTAACTGCCGTGGTTTATTAGATTTTTCCATGAAATTTAGCTGATGTGCTGTGTGTCCTCATTGAGATTTCTTTGTCATTTCATTCCAAACCAATAACAACATGCGGTTGTTTTCCACCAGCGCTAAGAAGGGTAGATTCTCGACATCGCATAAAATTAAGGAAACTAAATAGCTGCAGAGAAAAATTAAATGAAATATTTTACACAACAAATCCAGACCCTACACTGACATTAGCCACATCTTTGGCCAAATACAGAAAGAGGAGTTTTGTCTTTCTGATTTCTTTATGACTAAGAATTTTTATTGCTTCTTGTATTACAAAAGCAGAGCACTGAGATTGAAATATCTATCGGAGGCATAATTTCATCAGAGATGCTGACTGAAACTTTCAGCTGGGGCCTAGGTTCAGGCGTGCTGCTAAATTCAAGACAGAAGCGAACAAATCATTTCACTCACATTGCTCAAGAGTGTATCTAAAATCACTTATCGCATCGCAAAGTCTAAAGCCACGAGGCTGCATTTGATTTTGATTAATCAAAACCATTCAGGCATGATTACCGTGGGCCAGAAAGTAACATAAGAGAGTAAATGTGTATATTTTCTGTTTGAATGTTAAACTCACAAATCCCCATGAAAGGAAACCACCCTCTACTACAGTAAAATCATGTCCACTCCTAATTTTAACTCTTATAAAACAGCTTGGATGAGGAGAAGCTAACAGAACGAGGGAGGAAAAATGTCTGACTTTTCTATATTACCTAACCTACCTTGATTAAGAAGATATATCCTTTGCCTTTTATTATTCATTGGCCTTTTTTCTGCCAAGTGTTGCCTCCACTTCCTCGTGTCGAAAGAACTAACTTCAAAATGGGAATGGCTATCAAAATTTTATTTCTTCTTTGTAAATTAAATAGTTTTAGGCTTAAAGACTAAAAGAAGATGCAAATATTTTTTGCTAAATTTTCACTCTTAACTAAAACTACAAGTACAGCGTTCATTTCTCTCCAGTTCCACAGTTTCTAGCAGCCCAGATACTTTGACATTGTTGCTCTCCACCACAGAATGGTCAGAAACACTGGCATTACAAAAGTAATAATTGTAAACTTTAATTTTACACTCCGAAGCAAAATATTCAGAAAACTCTAAAACAGTTCTCCACTGTGATACCTAATATATATTGTCCTTGGATGATCACAAAATTTTAAAACTGTCCAATTCAACAACAGATCATAACATACAGACTTGAAATGGCCACAAAGGGAATTAACTCGTCACTTTACCAGAGAAAAAAAGCTGCCAGTATAAATGATAAAATAATACAGTTGACAGCTTGTTTTGATTGAATGTTACTGAAGGTGTCTATTTGGATCTTGTCAATGTGATTAAATCTTTATGTGTTACAACCCAAAACTGCAACCACTTAGCTAGTCCATTAAAGTCAAAGATATTTCCCACCACTCTGCCTTTCATTTGCAGAACTACGTGCACAGTGGAAAAATGACAAAGGCTCTCTGACGCTTCTCTGGGCTACATGCTGCAGGAACTGTTCATTTGTGGGGCAGCCAAAATGCAATCAACAACATTTGTAGACAGAGGGAACCCAACCATTTACCACCTTGTAGGCGTTCTTTCCATTGTGCAAGCTTCGTCTTCACAAAGTACAGATGAGAAATGGGTGAAGTCAGAACTTTGATGACAACAATCACTACCCTGTTTCAATCTACCACTGTCTCTGAGAAAAACATTATCTATAGCAAAAGGGCATTAGAAGGCCATTTTAAGAAGGCAAAAGAAAATTAATAAGATTAGCTCATGTTAAAAATGTGCCAAGTCCATAGGAGGTCAAGGTCTTATGCAGAGCCTATAATAAAAATATATATATAATAATTTATGAAACTAATTTTATTTGTGTGATGAGTGCATCTTAAAAACACACACACCCCTTTGGAAGTCCTGAACTGAAGAAAAGAAAAAAAAAAAAAAAAAGAACAACGGCAATTTTCTCCGAGAGATAAATCAAACCCTAACGTGACCCTAACCCAAATCCTACAATTGTAACATATAAACACAGCCTCAAAAACCTTAAGGTTCACCAGCAGGTTGTCATTTACAAGTATCATATCTTGGCCTAAAGACACAGTAGCATGTCTCAGCATCAGATCAGGGATGAAGACATACAAAGTCAGTCACTATGTGTAGCTACCTTTGTGCTTTGGAATTGAGCACTATGAATAGGATGGGTGAGGGGTGGGGGCATCTGAAGTGTACATCGATCTATAAAACGTACATCTGCTCCACAACTTTACATAACAATTTTCTCTTTCTATTTTCTGGAGCTGGAGAAACCATTATACCCTTGTTTACACCACACGATCACCACACTGGGAGACCAGTGCTAAATCTGTCTCCTGGGTTCCTCGCCTTCAGGTCAAATGGCCAACAGAACAAAGTGTCTCAAAAGGACAATCCCCCCAAAAAGAAAAGCCTGAACATTACCTCATTGGAATGCTGTTGTTGCTATGTGGACAAAGGGATCCATATACAAAGTTTATGGATGTTTCTGAGAACTACATATTGAGTCCATTTACAGTGAAATTATCCAATAAGTATTTCCAATGGCAGATGCCAGTTCTTTATTACATTTATTTAGTTCTGCTGATGCAATTTCTGTTTTTCACAAAAAACAAATAATGGGTGCAGTTGCCTAATGGCTAAATAGTCATATATTTGTTTTATGTACAGTTAAGGGTAGCATTTTGTCATTCAAATTAATTAAAGGAACCGTTTTCAATTTGTTGAGTTAGACATGAAAGCTCCATTACATTTCTTCTTTCAGGGTAAAATCTACTTTAATGCTAGGCATCACCTAAAACCTCTCAGTATATACTGATAAAGCTGTACTCTGTTTTCTGTCCTGTGAGACAACGGCTTTTGCATCTCATTGTCACGAAATGTCTCTCTGAAGCAGTGCCACATAGCCAACTCTTGTTTACACAAAGCAGGAAGAAGTCTACTGAAGGGATCGTGGCTAATCCATCTACTTTTTTGTTCTAGTACTCTTTGTCCCAACTACCGGTTTGTGGGGTGGTGAGCAGACGGCCGATGCCTGGCCTGCATTTGCTGTACAACAACAGACACCACCTGGTAGCCATCACCAGCTAAAGCCATCAGACCGCTTGATGCTCTGCCAGGGCATGAAGTGTGCCACTTTGCTGGAGCGGGAAGATGCCCTGGTGAATACTGTCTCCTTTATTATGGAAAATATGGAACAGTTTATTTTTGTTCTTATACGTGGATAGATTTAACGGAGTTGAAGATCATTATTCTGGTTGTCATTTTGAAATTAAAATTCATGGTAAATTGTTTGCCTTAGATACCTTAATTTAGAGTAATGGCCATCTATGTAGAAATGCCATATAAAGCATGTCATTTGTATGCATTTCTACTTTCAAACGGGTATTAATTAATCCAAAATTTAGATAAATAATTTAAGGAAATTATTTCTTACATTAAAAAATTTGTTTTATTCTACTTTCGATTAAACCAGAATATTCTGACAATGAATCAAATTGAGCCCACTGTTACTGGAAAGAACAATAAGCTTCTTTTTTCTCTCCGTCTCTCTTTCGGCTTTTTCATTACTTGGAGTCGCCACAGCAAGTCAGTTACGTGACTTGCATGATCGATTAGGCCAGTGTTTTGCCCTTCCTGTCGCAACCCTCACCAAGATAGAAAAAAGAAAAGAAAGTTTATTTTTAGCGTTGATTTTTTTTTTTTTTTCTTCTGAACCAAGGACACAATGATTCTAGCAATACTGAATGCAGACGTCCCAAAAAATAATTCCTTTAAAATAAACTGAGCCAATATGTCATTTTGTACAATTTAAACTGAGGATCTTCTGTGCTGACACGGCAGACAGGTGGAATAGGTTACTGTTAATGAAGATTATGTAATTTTAAGTTTTGAGATACAAGCTCTGGAATCCACTGGCTCCTGCTTTCACCTCCTGCCTTTCCTGTAATTTAACCCGTGAGTACTCTGCTGACAGCTTGGCCCCAATGGTTACTTTTTGATTACAAAATATTTTTCCAGCACATTTACGGACACAAAAGCAGTCTGTGAGCATAATCTGACCCAAAACACTCTATTTAGTCAGCTTGTACTTATCAAATATGGATGACTGCTACAATTAGCACAGCAGGGTGACCAACTTGACTTAAAGGGCAAAGGAAAAAATCTTTTCAATGAAACACATGGGCTTCCCGAGGAAGTCATATAAAGAAGGGGGCTTTGGTTAAAGCCGACTGAATACCTCTAATGTTAAAAGGAGCCATGCGTTCTTCACACTGAGCCTGGTGAGAGATGGTTAGAGGGTAAATTGTGTTTTAAGAAGCCGTTTCAAAGGGAAAAACAGTGTGCTGCTAAACGTATAAAACAGCATCCAGCTGGACTTTTGTGTACTACACTGAATGACAGAGTCCAGGACCAAAGGAAAGTGATGCCGCTGGGATGCATTGCTGGAGAGTGAGCTATGACTCACAGAGCAGTTAGGGCAATGAGAGAATCCAGGAAGGCAAATTACCCAGATTTTTCCAAAAGACACTGACGCACATCAATGACTTGAGGTGAAGAGTTGCGGGGAGGTCAACAGACACTAAAAACTATCAAACATCACGTAAATGAATTTTGAAACACCTGACAATTGTTGAAATACTATTTGTGATGGGGCGACAATGAAAAGCATAAAAATAGAGCAAACCCTGAAATGTTTTCCAACAACAACAAAGAAAAAACTGTAAACTTTCTGCTGCCTCTATGTTGGCAGAAAAGCCGGAAATGTGTGCTACAGTAACTCATAATGTAACTACACTATATTTAAAATATTGTAGCAAAGATTCTATCCAGAACCAATTAACTTTAAATAGTTTCTCTGTGGCAGATATCATCTAAAATATGAACATAAACAATATAATTAATATTGTGCCAATCCATTACTTTGTGCTAAGTTTTTGCAGATTGACTTGATTGATGATGATGATGATGATGATTATTCATTATCAGAAATCAGAAATTATTTTATTGCTATGTATGTGTAAAAATAATAGGAATTTGACAAGGAATTTGTTTCTATTTTGTATGAGGGAAAAACAAAAGAAATAAAAAAGAAAAAAGAAAAAAAATATATAAATATATAAATATGTATACAAATGTACATTGAAATTAGAAATATTTGTAGTGGAATATAGTACAATGTATTATTATTTAGACAAATCAGGTAAACTGAGAGCAAACTGTCTAATCAGACTATAGAATTTCTTGGTAATTAAAACATCTCAACAAACCACAAATGAAAGCAGCCCATTATCTTTCAGTTATGTTTGTACAAATGTCTTATTATTCCCATATGCATCTGACAAATCAAAGAAATACAGGAAACTAAAAGCACATGTCAACATTCAACAACAACTGAAAAGCCCATGCAAGGAATAGAGAGGAAATTGCAAAGCAGTGACTGGTTGTAAAAACTGGCCAGCAACATTGAGTGGGCAAAATGTCTGGGAAATAGAACAGCCATACACATCCAAATATTTTTGTTTCAACACAATGATACATCAAAGAACACTGATTTGTAATTATGTAATGTTTTGGAATGAAAGAAAGGAATACTCTTTGTTTGTGATTGATGACACTGACCAAACTGATCTTAACTGTTTCCTTATACACATGACCAATTGAGAAAAAGTGAAGGAGACTTGCCAAACATTTGGCAGAAGGGACACATGTAGCCTGAGGTTTTGTGAAAAAGAAGGCCTCATTGATGACATTTGCTTATTAAATAAGCTGGTAAACAAGGTTAAAGGTGTCAAGTGTTATTTTGGTGACAAATTTGTCATTTTCCTTTCAACCCTTTTTGCCACGTTGTTGCCAGCTTTGGGGTCTCATATAGTTGTTTTAAAAAGTCAATATATCCATGCTGCTGCACTGCACAGTTGTTGGTTGTGTGAGTATTTTTCACACACACACAGACACACACACAGACACACACACACACACAGACACATAGACATTCCTTTTCATTTGAATTAAACTTTTGAAGGGTAGCATAAATACGGAGTAAAGTTCAGATGCTACCACATGAGTCATATTGCAAATAGTGTTTAAAGCGGTACTTTGGTGTGATGTTTGTAAAGTTGGAATTGCTATGACTAAGTGTAGTCAAAGCAAAAAATGTGGAGCACATCAGCCATGCGCAAGATGCACACAGAGGAACATTGTTCTACGGCACTGTAAGTGACCTTCAACCTTAGAGTGTCCTTAGAAAGTACATTTTTGAACAGTTTATTGAATGTAACAAATGCCACCATGCCTCAGTTAGAACTTTTACGCCCAATTGCCCCAGGTTCCTGTATTTATGGACTACTTTGGCTTCATCATTGCAGTCACATTATTCTGTTCTGTTCTGTACATACCAAAGTATTTGCCATGCGCAATTCTCACTCTCAACCGAGTAACATTATACCACTTTAACATGTGTGACAACAGAGTACAAAAACCTTTACGTGTGTGGACTCTACATTCAGACCCTCTTAATGTAAACTTTGTTTTGGTTCAATTTTATCTTCAAGGTTTCTCTATGCTCTATTGTGCTGTCAGTGTTCTCCCAAAATGTGAAGCAGAAACACTGAAGGGAAACATACCTGCTTAAACATCTGCCAAAAAGGAGCATCAATGGCACATTTAACCCATAATTAAGAGTACTTAGTGACTTCAAACAGTTCGTGGCATGTAAAGACCAAATGTACTTAAGAAATGGTTTGCCTCACAGAGGAAGATCTGTTATTAAAAGGGGAATTGTGAACAGAGGCACGGAAATGAGACACAAATGCCAGGAAAGTAAAAATATCTTTAAGTGTATTTCTGTATAACTGAAGGTCTAAGATGAAAGCAATTAAAGCATTTTGTGATTCCAGTAAAACATACTGCAAGAGAAACAAGTTCAGACAGTAGTCTTTATTTTGTTTCCACAGTTCCTCATGTTGCTCTTCCAGGCAAAGACGAAAAAAGAACAACAAAAAAACAAGACTGCCCAGAAACCTTTATCATTAAACCATGGAAGGAGAAACGTGGGGGAAAACGTCTCTGGAACTAGTGAAAGTAAAATTACAGGAGAGGTAGAGGAGGGGGCAAAGGGAGGAGGAGAGATGGGAAAGGTCCCCCACCCAGAAGGTTTGAGAGGGTCAGCATGGTGACTGGTGTGTACCGGGAGAGAGGGGGAGGACCTACATGCAATATATTTAAGATGCTCAGTCAGAGGAGGGCTTCACTGAAGAATCAGGACAGAGCCCGTGTTAGCCATTGGTCAACAGAGAGCTCCAACTCAAGTGGTCAGCCAAAGATTGTGTTCATGTAATATTTTTAGCCAAGATATTCAACAGGGACTAACTACTTTTATATACCAACAGCAAACAAAAGCGAACAAAAAAAAAGAAAAACCAAAAAAAACAAACAATAATGGCAAAACTAAACTTGCGTGTAGTGATTCTGGGGTTCACACTACTCCTGTTAGCAGAGACATGGGCCCAGAATCCTAAGAAGAGACTGGCACCTGCAAAGCCTCCAAAGGCTCAGTGCTGTGACGAGGTGCGCTCTCTCAAGGTTCAGGTAGCCAATCTGACCAGTCTCCTCGAGGAGGTGACCCGCAAGCAGGAGACAGACTTGATGAATGTTGTGAGGCAAATAATGGACCTGGACAAGCAGAACCGGCAACAGGAAGCACGGGTCACAGAGGCAGAGAGCAAATACTCTGAGATCAACAACCGTGTGGAGATCATGCAGCTACAAACCCTTCAGTCTGCTACTCAGACTTCATCAGGTGAGCATTAACACTTTATCACAATGATTAATAGACTATGAATTGATTCCATAATGTATCAAGTTTGTTCAACTGAATTTATCTGCCTGCAATTTAAATTAACAAAAGAGTCCTGGTGACCTTCTCTTTACCTTCTCTCACCTGTAGAGCTGCTGCGGTTAGATTCATGAGCATTAAAATCATTTCTATACATGGACACAGATTTTACACTTTACTTAACTTTAAATTTAAGTTTAGTTAAGCAATCTTTTCAAGCTTTCTCAATTTAGTATTGAAGTGATTTTGTAAAGGTTCTTTTATTTAGAACTGATACACCCAACTACAAGCTGAGAGAAGTCTTGCTTCACTAGAATTCCAACACCTACATTTTACAAAAGTCAAATATTTTTCACAGACAAAGCTACCTATTTAAGATATAAAAGCTATAATCAGCATATCCAATTATTTCTGGGTCTCAAGAGAACTAAGGTGAACTATGGTGAATTGGCTGAGAGGTAGATTAGAGTGGGCATACTTATTTTACCTGCCCAGCAACAGTCAAAAGCAATAATTGAATAATTGAAGCTCTGGCAGCGGATGGGCAGGGCTGTCAATAAAAGGTTTCATCAAAGCCATATCATCTCTGCCATTCTACTCAACTTTAATGCACCACTAATCAGCACTGACTGCTGCAGAGAGGTAATACAGGCATGACGTAGTTTATTATTTCACTACTGCAACTGTGTAATCTAACAGGGCCACATTCATGTCACTGGCAGAAGGAACAGAGAACCTTTTCAAAGTTTGAATAAACTGGAGACGGGAGAACAGAAGAGGAACGGGTGCAGAGATTAGAAGTGGATGATTTCCAACTTTTTTTTATTTATTTTTTTTTTTTTGTGCCTTGGGCTTATTGCTCCACAGTAATCTCATAGCATTATTAATGGAATAGCCATAGCATAACAGGATAAAAGTAGGGAAATGGCAAAAAATCTGAGCAATGCTCACGCGGTTTTGATCTAATTTGCTGTTGAGGCAGGAGAGGGAAAAATCATTTTTTTCAGCTGCCCAATCACTCAAAAATCAGAAAAGCTGTTAGAATTTATGACACTCAGGTTATGAGAGCAGCTCTTAAAACTGCATATGGTTTTAGCATAACTTGTGTTCTCTTTTCCAGATGCTATATATGACTGTGCCTCACTCTATAGCAAGAACTACAAGATCTCTGGCGAGTACAAACTGCCTAAAGATGAATTTCTTGGTACACCTGAGCTGAGCGTAAGTTCCACTTGAATTGTATGTACACTGGGTCCTCTTGGTGTACTTCTAGGTAGAATATGATTAACTCTCCCTGCACTGTATTAAATGATGGTAAATGCTTTCAGGTCTTCTGTGATATGGATACAAATGGAGGTGGTTGGACTGTTATCCAAAGGCGCAAGGTTGGCCTGATATCATTCAACCGTGACTGGAAGCAGTACAAAAGTGGATTTGGATCCATCCGTGGGGACTTCTGGCTGGGCAATGACAACATCTTCCGCCTCACAAGGCAGCCCAGTGTGCTCAGGATTGAGATGGAGGTAACAGTATTCATGTAGGCTTGGTCTGAAACTCTAAAGAGCAAGAATAAGTAAGCCATGAGTAAACTATTCCATAGCCAAAGCACTGCCGAAATTTATTTCTATGGGTAATCTTGCTATGAAACATAGCAAAAATATTCATAACTCAAGCTGACTTTTAGAGTTGTTAGGCCGCCCATGAGAGTTAATATTCTCAGGTTCTACAACTGTCCCTCTAATAAGTATATTCATTTTCCTATGCAGGACTGGGAGGGAGAGACACGGTACGCTGAATATGGCTTTTTTACTGTGAGTAATGAGCTCAACAGCTACAAGCTCCTCCTCGCCAACTACAGTGGGAATGCTGGCAACTCCCTGCGCTATCACAACAACACCAACTTCAGCACCAACAACAAGGACAATGACAAATGTGTGGATGATTGTGCGTCTCTACGCAAAGGTAAATAAATAGACCAAACCAAGTGACAATCCCTGTAGTAATTTACAGGCAATAATAGAAATAGGAATTTCCTGCCAACTAAGAATAAATCTAATTATTTCCCCATTGCCTCCTTCCAGGTGGATACTGGTACAACTGCTGTACTGACTCAAACTTGAATGGTGTTTTTTACCGCTACGGTCAGCACACAAAGAATGCAGATGGGATCACTTGGTATGGCTGGCATGGGCCCACCTACTCTCTCAAGAAAGTGGAGATGAAGGTCCGACCTGTCAGTTACCAGCCATAAGTGCTTGATTTGTGTGTCCTGGATTCAAAAGCATGAATGCTAAAAGATTTCACTAATACCTGTTCAACCAAGGAATGAAAAGAATGAAAAGATTTTTTTGAAAAGGTCAGGTTCAGATTCAGTCAGATGAATGTTTCACGTTTCTGCCGTGCTTGATTGTAAATTGTAGTTCATTCTCTGTATTTATCATTAAAATATTTAATTTTTCCAAAGCTTTGATAGATGCTCTTTACCACTGTCCCTTATGGGTAACTACATTTTGATTCAGATAAAACAAGTTAAAACAAGCGGGAATCACTTTAGACTGGTCTGGTTTAGGCTGAATATCAATAAGGATTGGTAAATAGAAGGTAAAATAGAGGATTTCTGTGAGTTACAGAATTGGACCAAGCGCAAAAGGTATTTCCTATGATTTATGCAGTATTTCATTGTAAAACTTTAACCATTGATGATGGCAATTTGTATAATGTGTACAGGTCTGTAATTATGTTATTTTATGTGATAGAAAATAAACATATTTTTGAAAAGAAATAGTATGAATTCATGTGTCTAATTGCTCATTATTATTATTATTATTAGCTCCCTTGGCTGTACAACAAAGTTGTGAGAAACTCAATGAGAATCTTAAAGAAAGTGGATGTCCTGCATCCATTCATTTCCAATAAAGGCTACAAATTTGCCACGAGGCACTGACCTCTGACTCTCGGGTTGTCTCTTTACAGCCTGGCCAAAGCTCCCTGGAACGCTAAACCAAATTCAGAAATGAGGACCACACACACAGACTCCATTCTGCAACCAAGTTGAATGCCTCCAGGTTTACTACTTTGAAACAATAGCGCCATTTTGCTTTGAACCAACAGAATTCCTGAGAGCATTCAAATACCTATGACAGGGAGTGTTGCCTTTACGGGCTCAGTTGTAGGCGTAGACGGACATATTTGCCTTTTACAAATATGACGAGTTAGTCAGAGAGACTCAAGAGAAATGGAAAAAGGACGTAAATGCTATCTACAACCCTACTGCTGACATAAACTTTATGTAACCACAGAGACAGTACTCATAAGCAAAACATCTCCCTTAGGAAACATAACAAACATTACTTAACGATGGGTTTTTTTGTTTTTCTTTTAGGAATATTGAGCTTTAGGGCAATATTGCATGAACCTCAAGTAACTCAAAAAGTTCCTAATTGGCTCTCAATGAAAAGTTCCTTTTGGTAGATTGCATGGTTTAAATGATTTTGGGACAATTTTGGGGATTTATTGGGATTTTGGGAAAAAGAATGATAAAGAATATGACATATGCTCACAGTTGCTACAGACTACAGGAAAAAAAGAGTAAGCAACAATATAAACGTGGGGTGGTGAAAATGCTGTTTTACGGACAGGCTGGTTCAAACTTCTATGGTGCCCCATCTTCAGGCTCTCAAGACTATTCTCTGAAGATGAACTACTTCAGATGGTGGACAGATTTGATGTGTTCCTGCTGTTAGTCGGCTCCTCTCCGGCACATTAAGAAGCAAACTGAAACCTGACATTCATCTGATCTTTGATAGCTGGACCTCTTCTACACTTCTGAATTAGTCTCTGCTCTCTCATAGACTATTTCATCTGCTTTATTGTGACTTCTGGAAACTTATTCAGTGACACTTGTATTATTGTCAGGGGTTCACATTTAGCAACTAACGTTTAGCTCATTGGCGCCAAGTGTGCTACTGATGGTGATTACATGACGTGCAGATACAGCCTGTTGTGTTCTGCTCTTTTTGCACAGCTTAAATTAAATGAACTGCAAAACCACATAGCCGTTGTTGAAACAAATACAATTGCAATATATATTGATATTGAATTATTGTCCAGCTTCATTGTAATTACTTCTTCTTCAACATATAAACCTATGTCTATAAATACCAAATAGAATACATTATATTTTATGAGGTGTTCCCACCTGTTATTTTTCCCATGCCTGGGAAAACCACACTTCTGATGCCGTCATAACAAGTCTAACATCTTAACCACAAAGTACCACTACGGGGAATGTTGGAGTGCATTACATTAAATACATTTTTCTGCTTTTATGTCCACCCCACTAAATAATACACAAATTCCATTCAAGCAGTTCAGTGGAAAAAATAAAACGATTCCACACGAACATAATATGAAATTTTGCAAAACATTCCTCTATAAACCTTAAAATGCCAAAGTTTATTTAAATACTATTTCCAACCATTGTGAGAATCTGTCTATATGTTTACCATGACCACATGATCTAGATGCTACATTGTCCAGTTACCCTTTACTGGTGATGCTACTATCAAATTCCAAGTTACACAGTGTTCATCTTTTGTTGGGACTTGAGTGAACACAAACACCATGACTAATCAGGTACTAAGATATCAGTGATGATACTTCCTTTTCAACAAATTTTTTAGAAGATATGAACACCTTTTTTTTTTTTTTTCTAATATAGCCACAACTCAGCAGAGCCAGGTATACATTGTGCTTTTTTTCCACAACGTCTAGATCTTTTATGGGAAATCCTAGAGAGGTGAGAACCAGATGGGGATATTGAAAACACCAGAGTGTGGGCTCCCATCATTCATCATCATCAAGGCTCCTGAGAAATTGAAAACAGGCCCCTGAGAAACACAAGCCCAGACACTCTTAGATGAAAAGGAGGCAAGCTTCCAATTAAATGCCTGGAAAACAGATTTCTCCGTGCCATGCCAAAAACACAGAAATCACGAAGAATGAGAATAGGGCATGGAAAAGATGACAGAAGATATCAAAGGGTTATGTGACATGAGGATTTGCATAAGATCATTTCCTTGTGTATTTTTGAGATTAAGAATTAAAACTGAAAAGGTAATTTAATATTTGTCTAAAGCATTTACCTTCAATGTGATTAATTAGAGAGCTACCTGTCAAACCAACTTTTTATGAGGATGAATATGCAGCATTGGGAAGAAAAAAAAAAAAGAAGCAATTATTTACCTCTCGATGGCACCGAATTATGCCATGACCTCAGAGTTTGAGAGATTATTTGTGGTCCATTTACACAATTGAACGATAAGTTAGGTGAACCACTGAGATCTTGCCAAATTATGTGACAAAAGCGTTCAAACAAAAGAGCTCAATGATTCACAGTCTGCAAAGACTCTGCTGACTTGTCTTTCAAATAAAGCTTTCTGTTTCTGTGGTTTTGAAAACCTCCTACCTGATAAGAGACTCCAGGATGAGAGGAGAAGGACCTTTCTGAAACTCCAGCTCTTTGTAATGCAGAGCTTTGGCATAGGCACGACACTTCGCAGCCCTCTCGCCAAGCAGCACAATACCATTATCGTCTCTCAGAGGCAAAGGGCCCTGGAAAGGGAAATAGGATTGTCAAAAGCATCCATACTAAAACAAGTATCGATACTAAATTCCCATTCCACCCCGAATAAGCTGATAAGCCTGTGTATACAGCACTACAAAATGGTGGTGACAAAATCAAGTAGCACGTCAAACTTGAAGCATCTAAAGCGCCGACTCCATGGTCTTTACGAGGAATAACAAGTAAAGCCCATTTCAAAACCATGTATCTATTAAATCATTATTCGCCATTAGTTCTAGCTAGAAGTCTTTAGCCAAAAGCTAAAGGCCAACATAAGTGATAAAACAACGTTATTAGACATGCCCTTCTATAACGTTAATAGATAACTTCATTTTAAAGTCTGCATTCATATTTTAGCCTCCTGACATCACTAAAATTAAAGAACCAAAGTTTTTTTTTCCAAAACTGAATCAACAGTTATCCTCCATCTGCGACTGGTACAATCAACAGACCCTCTTCTGCTAATGCTTCACACGAACACTTTAACATAAACTACAGCTCTGCTTTTGCAGAAAGAGGACTAAAGTAGCATTTAAGTGTTTCTATTAATGCACCTTAACAATTCATTGCTCTCCACTGGTTCAGAGTAGGACAAGATGTGTTTCTCCTGCAGCCTCACATCAGGGGTTCTCTGCAATAAGCCATTATCACTATGACCCAACAATGACGCTCTCTGTCCTGAACATAACAATATCACCACTTATTACCACAACATATGTGGTCAACCAGTAAAGAAGAGAAAAATGCTAACTTTAAAGGCTTTCTCTGTGTCTCTCAACACCTGTTCTCTTACATTACTGTTTTGATTTTTATCAAATTGATAGTCTCAAGAACATTTTCTGATCATCTGCTAATTATCTTTTGCAACATTTGATGTATTCTAGTTTGGGTAAACTTCAAATACGGCTTTCATTTTAACAATGCCTTTGTATTCAAGTGCACTGAGAACCACAGACTGTCGCCATTGCAGTTGCTTATGCCGCAGTGCAGATATTCCCACTGTACCAAATGAAGACATTGATGGCAACGCTTGCCAAATTTCTGCTGTCCTTGAATCGATTAAATTACTGATTAACTGTGTAGATTCTGTTCATAAACTTCACTTTACTTGCAGATATATATATTTGAAACACTAAATACTCCTTGTTTTTAATACACAACTTAGTGAGAAGGCGCATTGATGACAATGGCATATTAACCAAGATACCATAAAAACATCTAAGGTTTGAGGCCTCCTCGTAGGTTTGCTGGAAACACATTTAAATAGTCCAATTTCAAATTTCATCAAAAGAGTTGATATACTGCCCATTTTGTTCATAGAAGGGGTTAGACAGCTTTTATAAACAGCAAAAAAAGTTTAAGTCATGGCAGATTTTTCGGTTGTCTGAGTAACATCCCAATAACCTTTGTAGATTCAAAGATGAGGAAGGTTAAAATACAATTTAAGATAGGGGCCTGTAAGGTCTTGGCCTAATAAATATACCATGTGCAAACTATTGACTGCTAACCTTGTCACTGTGTTCCATGAACTCTGCCAGGTTGAGTAGAGTTTGCGTGACCTCAGCAATGTCCTGCGAAGTGAGAGCTAATTCAATGCTGCGAATAAGCTCATCCTGCTGGTCCTCACTCAGCTCGGACCAACAGGACAGGAAGGCCGCATTGAACAGATCCCTGCGGGCAAAACAAACAGAATATCCACATTTAAAGGAAGAGCCATATTACGTGTGAACTCATTATCGAATTTGGATTTCTGTTAGAAGCAAGAAATGCATCAGTAGTGAGATAATTATATAGCTTGTAAAAAGTATGAATTTACAACCAAACACAAAGTCGTTTTATTACATTTTTGTACTAACAATCTGCTTCACATTTGCATTTTCATCGTCACATCTGGAAAGATGCAGCTCTGACAACAAGTGTTGAATTGCCAGTCACTGAGCGGCTCTGCACTGACCAGCACCACATCAACAAATCTGTTTCACTGCTTTGATTAACGGGTAGCAGTTAAAATCCTTCAAATTCTGTTATGTCTCTTTCCCTTTTATATTTCAAATTTTATTTTAATTGTATAAAATCTTTGCAAACTACATCCAATAACCCATAAACACAAGGTGAAAATGTGTTCAATAAATTGTTGCTTATTTGAAAAAGTGAAAATTGTCCATCACAAAAGCAATTCAGATCCTAAACTCAATACTTTGCTGAATTCTCCTATGGCAGCAATGCCCCCTTCATTCTTACAAGAACATGAATATCCTCTTGATCTCAGAGAGATCGAATGGAAAAAAAATCTTCTAACTCCCATTTTGAGGTAACAGATGCTGTTTGAATTCAGTTTGTGATTTCGATTGTTTCAGTCAAAGACTGTAAGAGACCTCCTGTTGTGCTGAAAGTTGAAGGTCAGCCTGTTGCAGATCTCATGTATCCTCAGATGAGCAGGTTTTTAAGGGCCTCTCTGTATTTTGTTTCGTTTATCTTTCCCTCAATTCCAACATGTCTCTTTTTCCCGGCCACTGAGAAGCAGGTCATAGCACCATGTGGATAACTGTAAGGCGATGAGCAGTGCCTGGTTATCGCCAGATAGACTTTCATTTTTTGCGTCATCAGCCCATATAATCTTTCTCATTCACTCAGAGTATTTTTAAAGGCTGCTTGGCAATCTTGGGGTCTCAACCAGTAGGTTAGAATTGGTGGCTCCAGAAGAGTGGTTCCTTAAACACCTGTTGCCTTAAGCTTATTGAGACCACCGAAAGCTTTAGATATGATTTTGTACCTTTGTACCATGAATTATTGTGTAGTCCCACAGTGCCATAATATTTATTTCCAGCTACTTTAGTAAATGACAGATTTCAGTTTAGATTTTTTAATAAATTTGTAACTTCCTAAAAATGTGTCTTCATCTGTGCAAAAATTGAAATATAATTAATCTACTGCAGCCACTGTATGTGAATATTTTTTTCTTCTCTGGTCTATCTTGAATGTGGAGAATTAAACACATAAGACAAAAAGAAAAAAATAATAGGAAAAAGTGCACTCAGAAAGCACTGCAAAAGAAAGTTGTACCTGGCGAGAGGAATGTAAGTCTGAGCCAGTGACCAGCATGATCGCAAGGCCGGAGAAGACGACTCTTTGAGCAAGACGACACTCAGCCGCCTCAGCCACTCCAGCCAGTCGTCTTTGGACACCTTCCTGGCAGCACCCCAAGCCTGCAAAGAAACTGAAGTCATTCATTTCAGAAGTCAATGGGAACTACGTGGGAGCAGCAAAGTGTCTCTAGACTTTTTGAATCTCACAGATGATGTGTGTGTGGGATAATGTGGCTGAGTTGAACCCATAAAAATTTTCGTACTGTTCATCAGGTGCAGCAAAGTATGGCTCAAAAATGGCTCTGCATTCATTGTGTTCCACTGCTCATTGGTTTCAGTTTTTCCTTTATTTTGACAGTTTCCTAGTCTGAATGTCATTACCAAAAGTAAACAATGGGCTTGTACACACGACTGAAGATCCTAAGCGTTCCCAGTATGATTCAGTAATGCTATTAAGAGTGAAATTATCTCTCCTGACCTTCTGAAGGGCTGTAGTGCTGACATGAAGTTTCTTCATAGGCCCCGCCTCCACTGGCCCACTGACCAGAGCATCTTGGTTACCACGAAGCTGCCGATGTAGGAAAATAAGTGGATCCTCTTCCTCCTCTGCTAGAGTATAGCCCTATCATGATGACAAACACACACAGACCACACACAGTCTTGTTGAGTTGTGTATCAAAACATGCCTTGTGAATGTATTAATGCATTTCCTCCCTGGGGATGACTGTCGATATACACACCAGGCTAATGTCTTGCTTATGGTGGACTGCAAACAGAACAATTGCTGTTTATTTATCATAACTGAATTTATTGCTTAACAATGTGCAGTCAAGATTGAGTCAAAGATTAATAAACAAATACTCATGAATTCAGAAGACATGTTGGAAATGTACAAAATATTGAAGAGGACAGACCTTGACAATGCGGCATATGAGTATGTCATAACGCTGGTGGTTGATCCTGTGTTTCAGCATCACTTTGTTCACCATGGGGATGAAGATCTGGTACTGGAATTAGGAAGGAAGGGAGGCAGAATAAATAAAAGACTGTATGTGGGCTTTTTGTGGTTTAATCTTGCTACCTCTTTCTCCCTCATCATGAGCCAAATTACTAGGTATACTGCACTTGTATCTGACCACCATGAGCCTTAGATCAAAGGCTTCCCTCTGTGTATTTGTTGCCAGACGTGGTTGCACGTGGACCCGTGGCTGATGAGGTTAGGGTTGAAAACCATAGGATACTTTGGGGATAAGGGAGGGGAATGCTCAGGAAGAAAGGAAAAGGTAAATGTGACCTCATCCACTCTCGTAAACACTACCCCCCACCATCAAATGGCCAATGACATCAACAGTCTGGGAGGAAGTAATAAAAACTGGGGGAAGGGGGTTACCGAAATGCTAGTCTTGTGAAGCCAGCAGTAGGGAGGCTGGAAGTAGTCTACTGAATAATAGCTACATCTAAAATGAGGCCCAGCGACAGCTATACTTACTTTTTTGCCCAACTGGAACACAAGCGAGGACAGGGTGTCCATAGAGGTGGAGCGCAGCTCGGGCGTGCTGTCAAGTGTCCGAACAATCGGGTGGATAATGCGTGAAGCATAGTCTGTGAAGTCCAGGGACTCTGTCAGCCGGTCAAGTGTTTCCAAGGCAACCCTGAGCCACACAGTGGAAAAACAGATGAGAAGCAGAAAATGCTCAGTTTCACTTATATTAGTAAGACACGAAGACAAAGAGGCATGTACAAGGCTGAAAGACATTTAAAAATCCATATGTGAAAGCTTGAATTAAGTACATGAGCGCACGGACGCCCATGTGTGGTACTGACTTGCGTGCCTGCAGGGGCACATCAGGGGCATCAAACAACTTGACAATAGGGGGCAGCAGCAAGTGGAGGTAGTCATCTAGGTTGGCACCAAACAGTTGGATGGCATTAAGCAGCTGCGAAATAAAGCAAAGAAAATCTCAGTCCCTCATACCAGAACACTTGACAAGAACAGGACATTTTCTGAGCAAAATGGCTTCCTTGAGGAATCCTCAAAGAAAAGCTGGATAGTGTTTTATTTTAGCATAGTTGGCTTGATTGCTAACTATTGAGGAAATTCTTGCATTACTATGAATGAATCCATTTCTAACCAAATAAATGACTTGAAACCATGGTGTGGGCATCCATTTCAAACTGAGCTCTCATGGCATGCTCTCAATAAGATTGTTTTAAGGCGCACTTTGTAGGTAATGTAACTAGCATAAGACTCATGGGAGTACTTGCCAAGTTTTATTTTTTTATGTATCAACAACTCATACATCTTCTTGCTTCAATTTCAAATGGGGTCGTGACATGAAAAACATTTTACCTAGTTGTCCTCTGTACAGAGTGACTTTTCATCGTTGATACAAATAGGGTGAAAGAAACCATTATTTTGTGTGTATACATACGCATGTATACATATACATATACATATACACATATATACACACACACACACACACACTAAATGTGACTCTGGCACAGATGATATAAAGCTGTCCTGGTGCAACTGTATTAAATTTCAGTGCTGTTTCCATCTAGCCAGCCAGCTATCCTCAACACATCTTAAAGAAAAACCTATCTGTGTGGTTGTTTTTTGGAAGGTTTTTGTCAATAGGTCTGATGTTCAAGCCATTTTATGCTGAGCATGTGTGGACAGCATAAGTGGATACATGGTGGTCTTAAACAGATGGCGTACGTCGCAGCCAACAAACCCAGCCCAGGCCTCATCACACAACATGACTGCTTCTGCTCTTTCCCCACACCTCCAGCCCCACATCTAAATTGCATACGGCTAGACAGCAGGAAGCCGAGGTGGAGGTGTACGAGTCTGTGTGCTGTGGGGGATCAGTGGGCAGAAAAAACTCCATCAAATGATGAAAGTATGTTTTTCTTTTCTTCTGCTTTGGACTAGAAAGTAACCTGATTCCCAGGTCCCCCATTTCATGAACCCCATCCTATATTAAGATTACACTGCAGAACCAGTTATAGAGTATCCACACTTGGCAGCTGGGTTATCTAACAATGCAGACCCTTGGGTAAATCTGCTCCAAAGGAGAGAGCCTTAGATTACTATGCTCCTTATGATTCTACATTTGTGGTCTTTACACAGACCATGATTTAGGGTTTGAAGGAAAACCTGACAACCACTGGCAGGAGCTGTTGAAACAGGAGCGTGTGTTAGTTACAGGTCCATTCTGGCTTTAAACTGCTGTATTACAAGTGAAACGCCTTAGTCCTGAATAGTCTTGATGGATATTGTAGGAAACCACAAATAGAAAACAGTGCCATAATAAGTCAAGTGTGGGCCGAGCTCCCGTGCTTCCTGAAGGAGTGTGGAGTGATGGGAATACTTCTTAAACACTCACTCTTCTTGGCAGTGGTAGTGAGTTATATCCTCAAATAACAACTCAAATCTGACATATGATCCCATTAGTGCAGTTTCTCCACCAGTCTTATGTCACATTTTCTCCATTTATCGGTACAGCTGTCAAATGTTAAAGTGAGCAGAGTGGTAACTCTGACTTGGAATCTGTTATGAAACACATTGCCTGGGCTTAAGTTGTAATGTCACATGCATATTATTGCTTGATTGCTATTAATAATTATCAGCTAAAGTTCAACTCTGTTCTTTTAGACCTACCAATATTTCTGTGGACTATATTGTTCAATATTTTCTTAACAACTCAACAACTGCAGAAACCAACTACAAGCACATATTAATGTGTAAATAAAGTTTACTCTTTTCTATTTATATATATCCTAAAGTGAAAATTGAATTTCATTTGTAATTACATTTTGTTTAGTTGGTGCAACTAAAAGCAGACCAACAAAAATATATAATATATAGAAACATAATAAATGTTGGCTGGAGCCCAGAAGCCTTGGTTTATTGTTGTAGAAATAACATGCTTAAGCATACCTAGTATAGCAGTCCAAAAATACAACATTTTACTGCTTCTAAGTCATTGTTTTAATCCTGTACTACTCACTACGCCACAATGTCTGCATCTTTGAGGCCCAACATGTGCAAAGTGTATTAGAAATTGCTCTGTTTATTATGTTATATATCCCTGTTAGCAGTCACCATCATTCCATTCTTTACTGGTTTAATCGGTGAATAGCTGGAGGGTTGTTATCACAAACGGCTAATTAGTGAAACTAAATTACGTCATGTGTAAGAGTGTATCATGCCTCCTCTCATCTACCTGCACCTCATACAGGGACACACTCATTAAAACTTAAAATCTGCAGTATTTCTTGTGGTCAAACTGAACATTATTATATCAACTCATTTACTTTCTCACTGTGAACCAATCAGGGATTTTCTTTTACCCTTTCATTCAAGTTCATTCTCAGGACTCAAAACTCTTCTGCAACCTGTTGTGTGCTCATGTGTGCCTGGGACAAACTTAAAAAGGCCTTGACTCTTTCTATGCAATATTGGGCTGCTGGCACTATTTTGACTTCGGTAAAAAAAACAAGTTTCCATTCTTGTTTGTAAGATATACAAATGGGTAGGCTATAGAGTTACGGCTATAATTAATCATATTCAGACAGGAATGAGTAGTCAAATTATATAGCGACAATACTTTGGAAATGACTACATTGTGAATGCATTAATAAAAGTTCACACTCTCTGATGGTGAGTCTTTATAGGCACCAAGCCACAGTGAGCTGTTTTGCCTCTTTTTCTTTCAAGTATCTTCAAATGACTCAGTTTAATAATTTAGTTTCTGCTGCTGATCTGCACTCCACTTAGTAAGCATTCTTGTCAGCATGAACCTTTTTCCAAGCAATATTTTATTTACCTGTTGTGTCTCCACTTAGAGCCAAAGAGCGCTGGGTTTGAGATGTTCCAGCTCCGTGACCACAATTGTCTCTGTAACCCCTCAATGGTTGTGCATTTGTTTTTATTTTTCAGTTATTTTTGTGTTTATATTTCTTTCTTTTTCCCTGATTTATTGCTTAAGTTTTCCTACTGCAATAACTCAATTTAAACTCAGTTCACTGAAATGCATTATTATTTGTAACTTCATATGCATGTTAATTCTCTGATTATGTAAATATGATATACATTCTAAAACTTTTATTTTTCTATTCTATACTTGTATTATACAAATTCAAATAGCCTATTTTATTTCTAAACAAACATTTGGGACAATATAAAAAATAATAAAGGTTCTTGATTAGTTGTTTTATTTTGTCTAACAAAGGGCTTGGAAATCACTGTGAGAGGGCAGCTGAACCCTTCAAGAGCTTCAACTAAAAGCTGTTCAAAGTTCATCGAATCATACCAGTGCTAAATAAGCCTAGTGTGAGTAATTTCAAACCCAAATCCAAAACACTTTTTTTGTCCCCAAGGCACACTTTGTAAGGTAAAGTTCCAATATTGTTTTCTGAACAACTTCACTCACCTTGATGGTAACACTGCGCCCAGTGCTGTTGTCATGCATGAAGACACGCAGCATGTGTGGGATAAGCTGAGGCAGATAAAGCTTGAATTCTCCACCTAGTGCCACCACAATCTGTTCGATCAGAAGGATGATGGTGTTCTGCATGGGGTTGTTTGGTGTCCAGTACTCCTACAGCACAGAAGAAAGTTATCTATTTATTGATTAAACCAACATCATATGGAGTAGTTCTTCTAATACTGATCAACATTGAACCTCTGTGGTGGCTTTGCCTTACTCAAAAGTGGATTACAATACCATAAACAGGTTATCCACCCTCTACAATCTTGCTGAACAGCAATTGAATTATATTTTCATGTCAGTCTATGCAGAGAATTACAAATCACCCTTTCTCAACGTGGAGCCTGATCTAAAGATGTAATGACTTGATGCTAAGCTAATAGAAAGATTGGCCCATCTGTGTAACCCAATTTCTGTATATAAACCCTTACCATTTGTTAAAGAGAAAATCAAAAGTACTTAGCTTAAAGCACTACCTCATCGCTCTTGCCCTGATATAGAGCCTTGAGTTTCTGCTGGTGTTACGAATTAGGTCAAAATATGTTTTCATCAATGAGGTGGCTGTGACAGAGACGTTTGGACAGATTTCCCTTTGGAAGTACAGAGAGTTACCGTGCCAGAGGCAGAGAGAGAAAGAGAGCAGTATAAGCCTAGATAGTGAGGAATGGAGACAATTTCCTGTCAACTGGGACTGACATCACGTCTGTGTGGCTCATGACACCGTTTTTGAAAATTTAGGCATGGCTAGTGTGTACATTGGCGATAATAGCAGTTGGAGTTAAGATGGAGGACTGGAAGTCACGCAATATGTCAATCAGTCAATGGGCCTCAGCTGTGAGATCTGGCGAAGGTGTTTTGTCAGTGACCAGAGGTCCCAAGCAGCCCCCAACTTCCTGCTTTCCCTGCCTGTGGCAGCTGACTCGAGTGCAAGTGAGTGTACATCCTGAATAGCTATTCCAGCCCTCTCATCTGGATACGGGAACTGAGCTGGAACAAAACTGAATAGATCCTTTGTTTCACTTGCCATTTATTAACTCAGAGGGACTTGAGGCGCATTGGTCCAGCTCTTTCTATTTACTTTTCTTCAGGAGGACTTACGGCCATTGCAAAAGTGACAGTAAGCTGTGTTATTTCAATACTGACACAGGGACAGAAAATATAACAGTATGTATCTTGCTATATCTCAGTGTGATGAACAAGTTTATTTGTCCAAGTGCAGGGACTATAGCTTCAGCAGCATTTTCACATTATGTGATAAGACTGAATTCCAGAGTTATCACTGTTTTTTTTTTTTGTTTTGTTTTTTCAAGATATGGTTTTCTCTTTTTCACTGTCACAAAGAATCTTAGTGTTGACACTAAATTATAACATCACACATGATGTGTGTTTCTGTGTGAAATTAAGACTTTCATCCAGGATCTTGATCAAATTACTCCTAATGAGGAAAGTAGACAGCACAACTGTGTGCAATTACAAGTCTGCAGCTGTTTGCCGGAGTCACGAGAATGTAAGAGGGTGAGGACTCTCAGTGTTAAGGGATGGGGTGAGGTTGTTGAAACAGTTACTCACTCTGATGAGGGTGAAGATGTCATCCATGTAGGGGCGGATATGGATCTTCACAAAGCACACGACCATTCCCATCTGCTGGAACAGGAACTTGACGACAAGAGGACAGACAGCAAGGAGCGTAAGAGAGCTGCTTTTTGAATATTTATATATAAAACATAAATCAACAGAGAGACTTTTCCCCTCTTATTCTGCAGTGCAAGCTACCTCTCGGATACTGGCGTCACAGACCCGGATGACATTAAGGAAAGTGGGCATGACCTGGGGAAGGAACTGGACACACTTGAGGCCAAGAGATTTAAAGATGAAGGTGACAGCCTGGACCACCATAGTATGGTGGTTAGAAAGTGAGGGGTCTCTCAGGATGCGCATCAAAGTAACAATTGCCACAGCAGGGTAGAACTCATCCAGGGGCAGGTTGCCCATGTTAACTAGCATCTCGCTGGTGCTGTAGTCCGCTGGAAGAGAGGGAGAGAGGGATAGAACAAACAGGTTCACTTTGGCTTTTGCTCTTAACAGCACCTACAATGTCTCTAACTCTTGATGAATAAATTATTTCATGGTATGAATAAACCAATGAAAAGGCCACTGGTACTTCCAATTAAGTTCTCTCTGCTTTGTTCTCTGAGGGATCCTTCATGGGGGTGGCACAAGAGCTCAAGTGCTTCAAAGTAAGACAACAGAGCTCATCCCATTTCACTCTGTTGTTCAAATATATGGTGTCAAAACCTAAATGAACCCTTTGAAATTAGGCCTTTCAAGTGTAAATTTTTCAAACATGGTCAGCTCTCTATTTTAGTTACAATAACAAACTATTTACCGCAAATATTCAAAGTGTTTAAAAAAAACAACAACAAAAAAAACAAAAAAACAGACAAACCTCTCGGCTAATTATTTGAAAAAATGTGAATAAAATCTAACTTGAGAAGTTAAAGTGAGCCATTGGCATTTAGAGTTCTCTACTTGCACAACAGAACCCGCCCTCCCCTCCTTGCCATGACCGCCTCCTCTCCATATTAAATTAAAAAAAAAAAAAAAAAGGCTTCTGACTATGGCTATAATTTTGACAACAACAATAGGCTGTTAAAAAAAAAAAAATAAATAAATGTTGGCATGTCAGTTCTGGCACCAAACCCCATTATAGCTCTAACCAACAAATCAAATCAGAATATTATTTTTCCTTATTTTAAGAAAATGGCACTTTCATTGTAGTCATTGATGACTCTTCTCTGTATGTTAGGTCTTATTTAATTCCCAAGAACAATGCTGGAAAAATAACTTAAGTTTGTCAGTGTAAACATTGCAGTGCAGGATCATTATCAAATGAGGTAGATATGCAGCACAAAATCTAAATGAATTTTGAACTGCTTATATTTTTAAAGAGATACCCTTTTATGTAGTTTTTACTTATTTATTGCTAGTATAGCACAGATTTCAAATATGACTGGGTGATTCGGGGAAATATCTTGTTTAGATTTTTCTGACAGATATTTTAATTTAATTAATAAGATAGATGCTAGGGATCATTTTGTGCTTTTCCAAGTGCTAGTGGAGATTTTCTGTATTTCCTCATGACGTGGCTCCCAGTTATTACTCTGTCAAACATATCTCTGAGTAATAAAGTTGACAAGTCCACAGCACGTCTCAGACATGAGGAGAATTTTCGCAAGAGTAAGTTGATCTGCTTTTCTGAGACATGGCTCCATGTGGACAGCTAGACATCTGGTTTGGTGACTATTCAGTCATAAGGGCAGACTATGATAAAAGGATAACTCACAAATCCATCAGTTGAGGACTGTTAGTTCTATTAGACACTACATGGGCCACATGTTAGTATCTTTCAGACCACTTTATCTTGATAAAATCACCTGTTGGTGACCCCACTCAAATGAGATTCTTCAGGCTGAGCAACATGGGGGTTTTGTGTTTGTGTTTTTTTGTTTTTTTTTCCAGACAGATGCACAGGTATAACATTTCTACAAACACTACTCAAAGACTGTGTGAAATCATGGATGTGGGGTATCTGATTGGTCAATTTGGAAAAAGTGTGTAAGAACGGCTTTTCTAACTGCCAGATAATCCATGTCTGAAGTCCAAAATGTCGATAAAATTATGATTTGTGCACAGCCCTAATAATGAAACAGTTCGACAAAGACATTCAATGGTCCCCATATTGTTGTATCCTAGATTTCTTTGAGTTAGACATACAGACAGAGCACATCACCATTATTCTGCAAATACTTGCAAACTTACAAACTTTGGTACAGAAATTAGTGTTTCAGCTATATGCATTTCAGAGCAGCGGTCCACCACTTAAAATGAATCCCACCACCCCTTGAATCATTTTTTTTTTGTTGTTCATGCTAATGCATCAGAACATCTGTGCCCCTGCACAGCATACCAGAGAGTGAGAGTATAGACTGGCAGTGGGGGAAGGGGGATAATTGTGTTAATTACTCGCAAGAACGAAAGCTTGAAAGTGACAGCATCACCAGCATACCTGGTCAGAGAGAGACCAAGTTTGTAGTAATTGGGAAAAAAAGGGGCAAGAAATCAAAATAAAAAGATGTAGATTTTATTAGCTGAAGATGACTTTCAATAGATTTTACTAGTTAATTAATGGCATTCGCCAAATATTGATGGCCAACCAACATTATGAAATGTAGCTTATGGTAATTGGGCCTGGTGCATCTACACACCATGATCTATCACCGCTGACTGCATTTTCAGATGAACCTGTTAACATTTTTCTCTAAGAAAAAAGCAACTGAGGTTGAGGATAATACTAGTCAGGTAACAGTTGGGTCGGAAGGAGGGTTTTTATGGTAAGTTTGTGTATTTTAAAAAGCATGTTAGATAGTTTTGTAACAATACACACTCACAGTTGGCAGGGGTTGGCAGGGGTTTAATGGCCCAATGATTTAGCATTTCAGTGTTTCTGCAGTGCTGAGCATGCAGGAGGTTGAAAATGACAGCAGGTGAAAAATATCACTGTCATTAATAAATTAAATGATTTAAACATTTATTTTATTTTATTGTTCACACCTTTCAGATGTGAACCAATCAGATGTGTTGTATTTTCTTAATGTTTCGTTTTCCATTTTTACAAAAACATAGGATTGTTATTTTGTTCTAAGAAAAGAATCCTGGCGGAAACATTGATCATCTACTTATTAGAATTTCCCATTGCTGTGAACTTGACACAACTATACCTGTGTAAATGTGAAGCCAACTGGCTACAGTTCAAATCAATTACTTTGGAATACATTTAAATTTTAGGCATTAAGTAAAGAAGTGCTGCATCGTTTACTACAGCATCGTGTGACTTGCACATAATACCACCGACAACAACAATAATAATAATAATAATGGTAATGAAGTTCAAGGAAATAAAATACTCTGGCATCAGCAGATATCCAAACGCAGGTATCAGAATCAGATTGGAACTGAAAAGAAGTGGGTCAGGGCATCTCTATTGCTGAAGCTGAAGCCTATCTCAGTCAGCTCAATGACATGGTACAGAGAGGAAGCTGAAATAGAGGGGTTTGATTAAAAAAACAAAACAAAACTGGGGTTATGCAATTAAAAAGTTTAAGCTGAGACAATACATTGCTAAGCCACAGCTCTGCCTTGACCAACTAAATATATGGAAGCTCACAGTCCTCACAAAAATCTGAACAGCAGAAAAAGCTGGGAAGATGTTTGGTGTTAAATAATTGTTAAAGCTCACAATATAGAAATCAATCCAGCCCTCTTGGACTGATTACATCTTCTTAAGAGTACTTTGGGCAACAAACCCACACTAACAAGCCTCATTCATTTCGTTTTAAAATCTAGTTTTGGGTCTGACCACTTGATAAAGTCTGATTTTGCTGCCATCTACAATATAACTCTACCTTCACCTTAGAATCACTTAAGCACTGGAGAAGGTAAGGTGCTGCATGACACTTAGATTGAGAGCATGATTTGTTCTGTCTTATTAAAATAAGCAACAGTAGTGGTTGCTTACATTTATAATCTATTTCACTTTTAAAGAGACAAAACAAATAGGGTCAGTCTGCGCAGTTATCATTGCAAAGCTACTGAGTTTTAAAAGGCATCTGAGAGTACAGACGTCTGGTATCCAGAATTTCACTTGCCTTCGGCAGGAGTACAGTTTCAGCTGCTCCAGCTGTCTCCAGTCCAGTCTGTGGACTGGAGACATGCAGATTGGCAAAGGGCTTATAGGTAAAACACAGTGGCTTTTCTGCTGGATATTTCATTCCAGACCTCACCAAGTCCAGATTAATGATGATGATAGATGGCTACACATCTGCATCTTTACAAGCCACAAACAGGCAGTGCAGCCAAGTGAGGGAGCAGTACTGTAGTAAATTCAGTGTTCAGCTGTGTTGGAGAAAACTGAAACATTGCCCCGCCACATTACCAGCTGTAATTATGGCATATTACTAAGAAGGAATAGACAATATTTCTTCCATTTTATGACCCTAGCGTTTCTGTGTTGACAGGACTGGTCTTTTCTGAAATCAGGTGAGGAGATGAGCGTAGCCAATGACCTCCCACGTAACAAAGTACATGCTGTCAATGATGCTAGTGCTCCAGACGCTGACCCTGGCAAATCTGCCAACAGTTATATAGTCTCCAATCCTGGAATCCTGGTCACAGTCCGTTTAGTCGGACAACAGACCGGTAAAACTATTAGCTTATTGTCCAGGGTCACATACTTAGACGTGACTGGATCAGACCAGAGGAGACCTACATTCTTCAGAGACAATTCACATGACTGAAGGCAGATTACCATTTCTATTGTCATGGTTTAAAGTGTTCACACTTTCCAGAGGATGACAGCCTTTGTAGCAGAAACACATTGTACTACGTGTTACAGTTGACATATCATTTCCACCCATGGTAAGGCATGTACAAACCTTCTGAATTGCCAAGTTTTCTAAAGTTTCTCTCAGTTAGATGGATGGATTTGAATGTTTTTAGTGGTTATTGGACAACATGTGTTCGTTCCCAAAAAATCATTTATCTTAAGACTGCTACCACATCTTATGGATACCCATCAAAAACCAAATTTACATTATTCCAATGTTTGAATCTTTTGACCTGTCCTGGAGCGAGTTAAAAATTAATGCATCAAAAGGACCAGAGGAAACCAATACGACCTGCATGCACAACCTGGAATGAAAGTAATTACAATATTTGCATATAAATGCATCATTCCAAAGAGATGCCGCCAACATTCCAAGCTTTGTGCTGATAATTTGAGACATCAAAAACATTGACCAAACTGATTTTAATACAGTACAATTACATCACCTAATTTCCATAGCAACCAAAGAAGTTTCACCCAGAAAATAAACACATTAAAAACAACGAACGGCCTGCGGCTAATCATATCATGTGCTCAACTGTATTTGAATTATAAGGACTTTATCAGATATTCTCCAAAATAAAAACTGAGATGTGAATAATTAAAAGTCAAGTCAGATAAGCCAGATTCAGGCTGTCTATATTCAATGCCACTGAATTAAATATTTACACTACAGTTTCACTGATGGTGAAGGTGATGATTTCTAAAGGTCCGATAAAAACTAAATGATGAATCCAAAAGGGTGAATGTTCCAACAAATTACAAACCCAAAGCCATAGTTTCTGTCTTTTCAAACTGCAGTACATACAGAGTGCATACTTGGTACATAATGAGTAAAAAAGAAAAACCAGAAAAACTAACTAACTGAGGGGATTCTGTGCATACAACCAGGGAAGATTACACCTTAGGCTGGGAGATTTGGGGAAAATATCTGTGATTTCTTTGACAGATATTCCAGTTTGATTTGATTTGTACTTATGCAAGTGTTGGAGGAGGTTTGTTCTATTTCCTCGTGATGTGGCTTTCAGCTATTACTCTGTCAAACGTCAGATCACTGAGTAATAAAGCTAAGATTGCAACGCGTCTCAGACCTGAGGAGAACTTTCGAAAGAGTAACCTGATCAGCTTTACTGAGACACAGCTCCACGGGGACAGCAGGACATCTGGTTTGATGGCTGTACAGTCATAAGGGGAGACAGCGATAAAATGACATCTCCCAAATCCATCTGTGGAGGACTGTTCATCCAATTAAGACACTATATGGGTCACTCAATTCAAAGTGCACAAAAGACTATGAGCTATCGTCTATATCTTTCAGACTGTTTTATGTCCCGTAGGAGTTTGGAGAAATCACCATTATATGGCTGCATGGATCGCATCACAATGTCCAGGGTTCGACTCTGACCCACAGACAGAAGCTGCATGTCCCTCTCCCTCTCTCTTCCTGCTTCCGGCTTCCACTTTCAATGGCACCACAATAAAAGGTATGAAAAAGCACCCCTCCACCCCCCCAAAAAACTGTGCCATCAGATGCATCCGCTCACCTCCATAATGGCCTTTGGAAGGTGAGTAGCGCTGAAAGAGCTACTGTAAGACAGCTTTCTTGTTATCCTTAGTGAAAACATCTTTTCTCCAAAAAAAGTTAGTCTTGTAACTTTTACCACTTAGCACCCCAACATCCCCCATAAGAGTCACATAGCCGTTGCACTGAAAATTTGATTCAGCTATAACTTAAATAAAAAAAATTTGGATAATCAGTGGTTTGAGACTTTTGGTGAGAAAGTATTTTCACAAATGAAAAATAAAAAGCTTTTTGTTTTCTTGTTTTTTTCCACAAATTAATTAGCAATAGTTAAGACAAGCTTACCCGAGTCCTGACTGGACTTCGACTCAGAGAGACTGACAGCAGAGGCATCTCGTGACTGGTCGATCATCCCAATGTTCACCTTGTGTTTGTATGGGTCTAGTGCTCCAAGAAGACCAAGAACACGGATAGCCTGTTGGAGATACATGTACACACAGTTAGTAATCTCAATCAGACTTGCGCTTGACTTTGATGTCATGATTAGTGTATTCAAAAGATCACTGTCAAAGCACTGAAAAAACTAAACCATGTTATTTGGCAATCTTTTTTTGAAATAGATGGTACATACATGGTTTTTCACTGTTTAATTACACATCTGAAACTCAGTTACAACCGTATATTCATCTCCTTATTGGCTAAGTAAGAATTATCTACATCACAATTAAAAATGAAATCAGCAACAAATGTGTGTGATCCTGAGTAATGACAAGAATTATAAGCAAGTGATGTAAATCCAGACTCAGTAAGCAAAGTGCAGAGCCATCTTTGAGGAAAACAGGTGGCAGGTATTTGATACTTGATTGAGTGGGATGTTCATTGAGAACTTCAGGATGAGCTTATGGCACTACTTGGAGCTATGGCAGTAAATAGTAAACCTTCACACCCTATTGGATTAATTAGCCCATCAGGATATCAGATTAGTTAGTTAGTGGAGACAGTGCAAGTTGCCAGTGCCATTATCCTGTGCCATACACCACACCGATAAGTCACTCTCTTAGTCTTACATAAGGTAATAGGCGAGAGAACAAATTTTCATTTCTAACACTGCTTATGACTTTCCACATTACTATGTGTGGGTAAATATGGAAAGTGTGCATAGCCTCATATTGTTTGTGTTATTATAATTAACTGGTCAAAAGTCAGTAGATCAATGCCAAGATAGAGGCAATCATGCATACCTCTCTCCTGATCCCCTGGTTTTGTTCCGTTTTGAGGAAGTTGAGTAGCACCTCAAGAAGGGAAGGGTATTTGCGGTAAGGCTCCACCACATAACCTGTACTTGCCACCTGCTGGCCCAGTGTCCACAGCGCCACCTGATGGAAATACAGGAACAGATTTTCTTTAAGACTGAACTTTTACTCATATTTCTATTTTACATTCTGGTGATAAAATATATTCATGAAAGGGGAAAAACATTACTAAGTACTTTTGATTTTGTCATATTCTTGTGGTTCACTTTCTAAATCAAAAATGACAATCATTGATCCAATTTGCCTGGCCAGCACCTTAATACTACTTTTCAGTCCCTTATTCAGCCACTGTAATCCAGTGATGTTTCCTATTGTTCATTCAGGAACACACAGTGCTGTTTGAAAAGGAAATAGCAGAAGCACAATGCTTTCATAATGCTATGACAGACTTATAACATTTCCATAAATATCATCCTGGTGTGTTTACTTAAGTACATGTGTATTTACTGTGCCAAATAAACAAATATTCCTCAGAATTTTAATATTTCTGGGAGATGGGGGAGAAAAAAAAAATTGAACCAGACAAAGCTGGTATTCATTTTCTTCACATACCTGCCGCTTGGCCAATGAGGAGGAGTCCTGCAGCATGTCCATGATGATTGGAAAAAGTTCATCCATCCACTTCCTCATTTCCAGGCCACTCACCTGGCAGAACAGGCACAGAACTAATCAAAAGTCTGGAAATTTCAAAATGGTCCAAATTTCCTGTCAATAGGATTTCCTAAAATACCAAATGCTTTATGCACATTTTTATATGAATATGAAAATGAATATGAGGACATGACTCAACAGCTCATGTGTGTAATTTTAATGTTATTGAAGCATTTATGAGTTATTCTAAAGGCACTTTTTTATTTGGTTGTGAACATCTGCATTCAGTCAGTCAATTCTTCTGTATGTCCCTGAGTCAGATATGTCAGGGTTGAGGAATGTTCTGGGTTTTTTTTTTTTTTTTTTTTAATCAAAAAGTTCCCGAAATCTTTTTTTTTTTTTCCTCTCTACAGAAAAGGGCTCTCTGCTTATATAGATCTTTCAATATGAAGATGACAAGTTAAGATAATGCCATCCCATACCAGTCCCTCAGATGTGAAAATTCACATGTTACAGCAGTGGTTGACTTTGCAATCGATGTCTTTCATCTATATTTCCTACATTTTCCTGCATCGTTTCGTGCTGGTTTGAGAACAGCGGGGTATCTGCCTCTTCCTGCACCGTTGGTGCTCGGTCTACCTGAGCATCTCCTGCACTGTCTCTGAACTGTAAGGACTGCCTGCCTTTAACTGTGCTTTGCTGATGTCTCTTTATGGACCATTGTACCACCTAGACAGGGTGGAGGAAGGCACACATCCATGGGTAGATTTCTAAGCATAGATTCATAACATGAACATAACATGAACTCCGGTTGAATACAAAATAACACAATAATGGGCACAGGGTAAGTGATTCCCAGATTTACTGAGTCTCAATGAGCAGTAGCTGTAAAATTAATTTGAAGTCATACTGTCCTCACAAAATACAATGTAAAGTCTTACCTGGGCCAACTCGCCAATTGTTGCAAGGACACTAATAACCACTCCTGGGTTTGGGTCTGGGTCTTTCAGTTTCAGGATAAGAGCCTGTAAAAGCAAAAAGGTAAAAGGCGTCCCATAAGCCACTGCTTCAATGCCCCTCAGGTTTCACAGACAGAAATTGTGTGTTAGAAGAGCTAATGTGTAATGAACTTCAGCTTGTAGCAGTTCAAGCTAAGTATATACTGAGGCCGCATTTAGTGGTGTATGGATACATGTACAAATTTATACATCTTCACAACAAAGAACTAACAGAGTTATACCTTGAGGATGGGCTCCATGTAAGGCCGTATGAGGCGAGGGGCATTAGAGACCAGATGGCCAAGCATACGAGCACTCTGCTCTTTGTTCCTGCCAACACCACTGTGCTCCAACTCTGTTAAGATCTGAAATGAAATTCAACACAGAGGTAAGCAAAACACACCCAAGACTCTGAATGGGGAATAAACCTTAGGCTGGTGAATTCATAGTGTACATAATGGTGTTATGGATCTGTGTCTATATCATAATGGCCTTAAAACCATCTTTAAAGAAGACACATTAGTCTTTACATATGGCTTCTTTGGGTTTTTAAATGAGCGTTATACCATGGCCTATTCTGCCCTCTGTAGGTATCTCACTGAAACAACAGGCAGGAATTTAACATACATTTCAAAATATTGTATTTCTCTCATTATCTTAGGTATAGGTATATGATAACCGTACTGGAAACAAAGTTCATTCATTAATAAGATAAAAAAAAAAAGAAAAAAAAAAGTACATACTACTTATAATTATTTTTATAAAGTCTTTCAATGAAAAAACACAAAAGAACCATAGACACACACACACATGCTCTATTTCACATCATTATTATAATAATTTGATTTGAAATGGCTCAGATGACGTGTTTAAACCAAGGAAGGTATGTTACCATTTCTATATAAAACCTGAATGCACAGATTGGAACCTTTAACTGATCATTAAAACATTCTTTTGAAAGGACATGTGTAAGATGATTTCAACATTTTTGGTTGAACGATCAACATCAAGCTCAGATGTTCAATTATTCATTTATGAATTTATTTTATTATTATTTTTTTGACTGTCCCACCTGGATGAGCATCTTGCGTAGGAAGGGCATTACAAAGGCAGGGTTCATGCTGCTTAGGCGTCCGATTGTGCAGATAGCCAGCTCTCTGATCTCAAACACCTCATCATTGAGTGCAACAAATAACGCCTGCAAATTCTCAGCCTGGGCGAGGTGTGCATCAAAACGCTCATCAAGAGATGCCAACACACAGTATCGAATATCTGGGTCTGCATGAAACAGGGACAAGAAAAATACATTAATCAACACATCATAAACAGAAAGAAAGCAATACTCAACAAATGCACACGGTAATACTACTAATTTTCTGCTGCATTGTACTAACTCTTCATTCTTTATCAGCATCAACTGATTTTCACTCATATAAAAATATACGGTTGTAACTGAGTTTCAGATGTGTAATTAAACAGTGAAAAACCATGTATGTACCATCTATTTCAAAAAAAGCCAAATAACATGGTTTATTTTTTTTCAGTGCTTTGACAGTGATCTTTTGAATACACTAATCATCACATCAAAGATTTTCATTCAGACTGACCAGATCTGTTCTCTACTTTTTTCATGCATTACCTGGGTCAGTGATTCCAACAACTAGCAGCTTGCTCAGAACATCTGCGACAACCTGCACAGCTGTCTGGCTGACAACATGCCCATTGATCAAGTGAATGGAAGGGGTCAGAAGGCGTGAGCAGGTACGAGCTGCCTCCATCCTGATTTCCTTGTGTTCACTATTCAGGAAGTGATCGGCACAGTGGCGAACAAATTGAGTGAGGGAGTGTCCTGGTTAAAGACAAAAAGAGACTCAGTATTTCATGGTAAGCTACATTTTGGACAGCTTGAGTTTCTCAGGAAAGTTTGTCATTTTGTCATTGCAAACATAATACATGCAGTGAGCCCCTGCTGTGAACAGAGAGACTGTCACATTGGTTCACTCAATATTTGGCTTTTTAGAGCTATAATCCTCTATAAAAATATAGCTTAATGATTTTTTACCAGAAATAAGCAAATTTTGTGAAAACAGAAAGACAAGAAACTAAAACAAGTATACAGTTTACGCCTGGCTTTTATATTTATTATTTGTATTATTTATAGTGGTATGCTGTACAAAGTCCTCTGAGTAGTGCAGATATAAGCTGTTGACACAACCGCTCCACTGCATTCTTTACCATGATTTATGTCTAAAATTTAAAAAATGTTTTTACTTTCTTTTTAACTGAATTTGCAGTGAGCAAGCAAAAACACATTAACTCCCTCAGTTATTTCTCTATGATTTTCTGGAATATTACCAGCCAGACTTGAGAAGTGGTACATTTTACTCTGCTAATGGAATCTTATTTTTGATACAAATTCAACTGAGTTTGCTGCATTAAAACAAAACAAAATTAGAACCAACGTTTTGTAGAAATGGTGCATTTTTCAAGGTTTTCTAGGTTCTTACCCTCAAATTCAAAGCTTCCTAGTGTGCGCAAGGCCAGTGTGATGCTGCCAACATCGCTTGCCTCAGGGATGTTTGTGAGGCTCGGTGAGGCCAGCTGGTGAGCCAGGCCTTTGGGCATGCCAGGATGACGCAATGGCTTGTGCATCAAAACCAGGGAGAGCATCTTCAGAAGACCGTCCTGAATGTCCTTTTTCAACTGGGGGATTTGACGGCTCAGATCATAGAGCACTGCTGTCAGTGCAGGACTAGATGGATAAGAAAGGTGGTCAAACAGGTGAATGTAATCATTAATGCAATCTTTACAGGAAGACAAGGAAGTGACGCACGGTCACTGAATGCAAATATGAATGGTTAAATAAAGGCTAAATAAAATGTCTAAAAATAATTTACATTTTGGATTTAAAATTTGCCACGTTTAAAAAAAAAAAATCAATGTTTGTTGAATTATTTAACATTGTAGCAATATTTGTTTTGTCCTACCTAAGGCCCACAGCCAACATAGGCTCCAACAGCTCCTTGATGTCTGGCTGGATGCTGGGGCCCATGGCTCTGGAAAGCATGCTGATACACGTGAACACGGTGGCATCTACTTGCATGGTTTTCTGCCTCCTGCACATAGAGAACACGGCAAGGTGTCATATGTCACCTTTTATCATTTCATAAAGTCAACATATATTAATATAATATCAAAATCATTTTTAAACAGATCCCCAGAAGAGCAGATACTACTTGAAAGATAAATATTAGATGCGTTTTTTTTTGTTTTTTTTTAATCCACAGTTAGTTACATTTGCCGTAGGGAAATTAAGGAGGATCAAACTTAACAAAAACTACAAAAGTAGACAGATTATTAAAATATGTCAAGCACAATGGTTAGGTTTAAGTTTGGGGATTAGAGTTAGGCTCTAGGCACAAGTCAACAAAAGCAGTGTAGTAAAACAAGGGTTGTGTCCAAAGTCAGTTCCTCATTCACTTGCCAATTCCTCTCCAAGTAACAGTGAGCAGTAAATCACTGTAAAATCTAATACATTTTAACAGACAACTATAAATACAGAAGTGTAATATATCAAAAGTCTAATACTTTATATAGACATACCAAAACAGTAAGCAAAGTATTACACAGCATCTAAACACTGACACAAACAGTGAGACAATGTTGTGTTTTCTGTTACTGACTTGTGCGCAAAATCCTTAGGCGGCAGGGCAGCCTTGATGATCTCAAGGATCTTGGAGAGGTATGGCTGAATTTCTGCTCTGACAGCCACTACCAGCAATCCCAGAGCCTGAAAAGCTGCTGTCCTCTCTTTCTCTTTCTTCAAACAGCCCAGTAGGTAGCCCATAGTGTCTGACAGGTACTGGTCTGCATGGTGGATGGAGCAATCACAAAGTCAATGATTAAGCACAGACGTAAGGCTCTGTGTAGGCTGCAACAGCTGACTGGAAGAACATACAAGAATGAAGCCCACTGGCATCAGGAGAGACAATCGTGATCTCTTCACATTTCTTGCCTCTAAGCAGTGGGTATATTGATGGGAGGAATGCGTAGCTCCTGTTAAATGCATCAATATTGGATTCAAACGGATGTTGGAGGATATTCAAACGTGAGTTAGTCCGACCTGTAAAGGTATGTGGTTGGAAGGCAGCCAGACGTGGAAGCAGGTTTAGGATGGTCATCTGGATCAGAGGGTTTTTACTGGTCTTGTATTTCAGCACCCACCGACACACCTGGCAAAAGAACATAATAAAAGTTTGTGTTTTCTATTCTGGACTTGCGTTGTTCACAAGCGTTACATACTTCAAATGTCTTCACAAGCCCACTGTGGGGGCATTACTGTCACAGAAACTCACGCACACTGCCTCAATTAGTTTTAATATTTATCAATTTACAATGTTGAACCTTCAGGATCATGGTAATTAGTTCAATCTGAACAAAACACGCCAATACTTTGTCAAGAAGACTAATTCTAGTGAAAAAGACCAGTTTTGTGTGTCAGTCCGTGTTTGGCTAAAGAACGTATCTTAACTTTTATCACCTTCATGGAACATTGGGGAGATGAATCTTGTGAAAAGAGAAAGAAAATTCACTTGTAAAAATTCAAACATATTTTTTGTGGGCAATCTAATCTCAATTTAGCAGTTCATATAGGCATCCATAAGCAAAACAAAAAAAACAGTAAGCTCATCAGTAGGTACGTAGCAGCCCTGATCTATAATCTACCTGGTCAAATCGTTCCTCCATCAGCTCACGACAGTATCGGCTCTCCACCAGGGAGCTCTTGGCAGGTGCCGGCACAGCTCCAAAGCTGAGAAAGCCCTGAGGTGTACTGTAGCCCAACAAGCCCAGGAGGGCATTTGACGGCTGAGGCTGGACCGACTGGAAACTAGTGAAGGGTGTGATGTGGCGGGGCTTGGTTCCAAATCCCAACAACTCTTTGCAGTACTTATCGTGGACTAACTGCTGCTGCGTAATTTCCTCCATTTCCTCACGCATGCGCTGTCATGAAAATAGGTTAATGAGGAGTGCTTTGATTTCAGATGGGTGGAATGCATCCTAAGTGAAATAGAAACTCACTTCTCCTTCCATACTGCTGATGCGAACCAGCTCATTGAGGATTAGAAGAGCACCATGAACCCTGTCATCACGATTCATTCCTTTTTCTTTAGCCAATGTCTCATCAAAGCCTTTTTCTGCCTCCTCGAAGGTTTGCTGTAATAGAAAACACAAACACTCATGACTATATGTTCATGGGTTTTCCCTGAGAAAGAGTCTTTCTTCAAAAATGTGATTGAAATGCCATACTTTGTACCACTGTGGTTTCTGCATTTCTTTGGTCTCCCTCTGTGTGGTGAGGATTAGACAGGCCCGCAGGGCAGATACAGCCCCTTCTCGGATGGCCTGCTTGGGATCCCATACTGCGTAAAAGATGTTATCAAAGAAGGGCTGCACTTGCTGAAAAAAGAAGGTGGGTGCACTGACAGCCAGCTCCCTCAACACCAACACCTGAAATGGGCGGGAAAATGTTCTGTTTATTGCCTCTCTAGGTTTACTTCTTTACAGTGTAAATACAAAACTTTACATGCTATTGGAAAAGAGGCAGTTATATCGTGGATTTAAAGTTCAACCCTCAAAATTCATAAATTGTGTAACTGAAAATCTAATTTGTGTGCACTGCTGCACCTTTGAAATATTGTCTTTGACATTGTCTTGAATTTTTTATTCCAAGCCTGACTCCCTATCACAGCTATCACCTCGGCCTAATAAAAATTATCTGTCTTAAGACTGTTTCTATCAAGCTGTAACATTTTTATGGTCTGAGTGTAAATAAATGTATTTGCTGTGAATTGGACAAATCTCACGTGTTACCCTTAATGAAGGAAATTATGGGCTGTAAAGATTTTTCAAACTTTCTGTCAAGCAGTTTTATCAAGGAAACAGACCATGAAATGTAATGTTTCTCATATTAAATCATTTTTACTGCCATCATGATAACAGCTACATAAGCATGAATGTATTAACATTCACTTCATGTTCTTCCTATGAGTTTGACCGATTTCATCAATGAAATCTACTCTACTCATTGGCACCTAACAACTAACATCAGGTTTTTATGCCGGGTGGCCTTCATGCCACAACCCTCCCCATTTTTTCAGGCTCAACGGCTTTGCCTTGTGGCTGAAGTTTGAACCCGGGGCCTCTGCATGCAGAGAATGGATTCTACCACTGAGCTACGTCACCAAGCTAGTTTTCACTATCATAGAATCTTTTACAATGTTTACAGATATGTCTCACAAGCGCGTTATGCACATTACACAAGTGAGGAAGGGGGCACAAATTTTCTCAATAAATAGACCTGCATAAAATCTATGCACTGTCTGCCTGCATTTGGAGGGGGGAATAGCAGGGACCAACAGTTGTAGAGAAGGTAACATGACATATATTTTATCTTTTTTTTTTTTTTACACAGGCAGGGTTATATCGCACTAGTTCCACTCACCGGTGACTCCAATTAACTAAACTAAAATAAAATTGCCTTAATTATCTAAACCATGACTACATAACAGAACAATATTACATTGCATTGGAACAGCCCTGAGTTAAATTGTCACCACCAAGACGCTGTGGTATTTAAACAACAAACACAGTTCCAGCTGCCAGCTATTCACTTACTGCGGCATGGCGTCTTCCTTCATTTCTGTCTGCTCCAAGCCACTCCAAGGCCCTTTTCACCTCAAACTCCACATATTCTGCAGTAAAGGTGTCCCCAGCCATAGACAAGTGGCCCATAGCTTTAGAGGCCATCTCCATCACCACAGGGTCGCTGGAGGGGAGCAGGTTGCGGAGGTAGTTTGCAAAACGGCTGATCCTGGTGGCATTGCCTCCCTCAACTCCAATCAGACTCACTGAAAGAAATTAATTAAGTTATGTACCATCTTAGATATATTGCATACAATATAAACAAGGGAAGGTTAAGTAAGCAACGTAGGGACAAAAGTAAACTAAATGAGCTTGATTGTGGATACAACTTACCAATGGCAAGAATGCCTCCTTTCTTCTCGTTTACATCAGAACTGGATACCAGTTCAAATATGTGATGGTTTAACTCATCATAGAATGTAGTGGCTTCATCTTGGCTTAACTGTGGAAGGCACACAACCAGTGTCACCAAAACAAACATACTGGGAGGTCTCAATAAGTAAACACAGATTCTCTAAAGTATTCTGAGGAGACACAATTATGTGCGTTTCCAACGACAAAGAAATGTTGCCCTGTGATCACAGCAGCTTTACACTGAACATCTCGTGGCAGCATCACTCATTTAGTATGATTCAGTGGAAATGCAATGACGTCCTCATGATTTTTTTCTACTTTTGTTTGTTTGTTTGTGTTGGAGGTACCTCTCTCAGCTCTGTGGTCACATAGTGCTGCAGGTCTTTGGCAGATTTCGCCCTGGTGTCTTCATTTCGACTCTTCAGCCCACTGACAAACTGCTGTAGCACAGTGGCTGTGCCTGACATGATCACCATCTGGATGGCCTTTTTCTGAAACAGATCGTGGAGGCAGATATTCTTCAGCTCTATCCTTCTCGGTTATTGAAACAAAGGCAGCAAATAAAGCACCATCAAATATAAACACCTTGCTTTGAACGAGATAATATCAGCCGGTTTGTTAACACATCCGGACAACGTTGTTGACGGTGCAGCTAGCTAACGTGTCTCGAGTTAGCTAACGGTAGTGTCAACCTTGATACCTAGCAGCATAACTACACACACAAAAAAACATGCCACAAAGCATGACAACAAAGATGGCATTCTTCACGATACTACCTCAATTAATGACATGAGCAGGTGGTGGAGGTGAGCTGCAGACTGATTCTGAGCCTCCTAAGTGCATCACGACGGTTTTGTTCAGCAAAGGTTAGCTGCTGCTAGCTAACGTTAAAGTATCCCGTAAAAAAACCTGCAGCAAAAGAGTAATATCCGATTTGGACCACTTACGTGTTTATATCAATATCCCGGCTACTTAGTTGTTCTTCCGCTCTTGCAGAACACCTCTCATTGTCAGGATATGTGTTCAGTGCAGGTCTCTGGTTAGCTTGCTGGGGAATCTGTTGAGCTGGGCTGACTCCAGCAGGGCAAGCACAGGAAACTTGACGCTCCTCCGAGCTGCGCAGCGTAAACGCAGCATTGTTGTTTTGCGGGTTTGAAGAGTCTCACCCTGGTAGTTGTTTTGACAGGGAAATGATAAAATTATATTTGCATAGGAAACTGAAAAGGAGCATTTATTTACTTCCATGATTCGGATAAACAAGCAACAATTTGAGGGTGTATTTGTGGAAAAAGGCTCAGTTAGAACAGACAAAAGGAAAGTATAACATCCGATTCATTCATTCATTCATCCTGGACATGTCACCAGCCCATCGCAGGGCCAACAGACACTAAAAATAAGTTGGTTCGTTGGTGCTTTAGTCACAAAAAGTGTCTTATTTGATCTGCTGGATCTGTTTGATTCAGACACAGAGGCCAACTCTGAGACCTCAGCTGGTCCTGTAGTCTTTATAATTCGTTAACTGGTTACCCTATAATGGTCCGTAGGTCTGAGTATGAGTGAGAGTGGTTGTTAGTCTGTCTGTCTGTCTCTGTGTGTTGGCCCTGTGATGGACTGTTGACCTTGCCCAATGTGAGCAACCCCCGCGACTTGGAAACGGATAAGCGGCTGAAGATGAATGAATGAAAAAAGATAAAGCAACACAGTTGGTATACTTGAAACATCGCCTCACATACTCTGGCTGTTCATTTAGCAAATCTGTTTTATCAAATGTTTTTGTTTTGAGACTTGCTTATTAAGAACAAAGTACTTGTACATTTTCGTTAATGAAATATCATGTTACATTTGTCAATGTAAATTTTTTTCATGCCTTGTTAATGCCTATAGCCCTGTCAGGGCGAAAGGCAACATTTTTCAGAGTAAAATCCATGTATTTTTGTTTTGGAAAATGGATTTGGTATTATCAGGCATCAATATTGTTTTGCACTTTCACACTTTCACACACAAAATAAACTGCTTGCATGTTTAAAATGTTAAAACTCTCTGGCTGTCTTAACTGTCCTCAGATCAGTCAAACAACGCTTATATACAGTTATGCTGCACAACCACCAAGCTCAGTTTATCTACAGACCACCACTGATCATCAGCATCCACTTCGCTGTTCATTACTAAATGAATGCTGGACAAATTGAGTCTGTAATTCAATTTATGTTTATAAGAACAATTGCCTCGTTATTTTTCCTGCTGCAGTTAGTTTTGGGGTCAGGTCCAAAATCCCAGTCCCATCACTGTTGGATTGACGGTTGCAGCAAACGGATATTAGATTGTTGGCAGCAGAGACACACTTTAGAGACTTCAGACTCGACTCGGACTCGTGAACAATCTTGATGTTTTCTTTTTCTGGCGTCTTGACATTGAAGAAACCTTGAAACGTCAGACGAGCTTAATGTCACTACTTCCTCCTTGTCACGGTAATAGCCATTTTAGCGATCGGGTGCGCGCCTCAGATGACGTTAACTGCGGCGACCGGTGTGTCAACCAATTTTGTTCCCCCCAAGTTCCTGGTCCCCTTTACGCTGATTTACTGCTGAGTCGTGCGTAGTTGCTAAGTTACCGTGCGTACTTAAAGAGGAAACGCAAATAGAAACACAGCTGGGTGTACGGAATGCGAAATGGAACAAGCCAATGTGTATGTTACTGGTATGTTATTTATTATATAAAGAAATACATTGAGAATGCATTTGTTCGGCCATTCTTTGTCAATCTTTGTGTAAATGGATGCCAGCTAGCATAGCTGCGCGAGAGTAGCCTACGTTAAGTAAACCTCACTGCCGGATCACTTACACTAGTTAGTCGCTTAGATATGGACTGCTAGCTAACTGGTTAGCTAACTGGTTAGCATGCTTGCCTGACGAACTGATGACATTATTTTTGACGTATAACGTTACTATTGCTTCCCGTTCATTTGAAAACGGGCAGAGCGCCTGGGAATGACACATTTCTGCTCCTCGGAAACACCCACCGGATAGTGTCCGTATGTTTCATAATTCACGAACTCGTTGAACACAAGTTTACCATTTTAAGAACATACACTCACATGACAAACGCTCATCCTGGCCTCCCGAATGTATCAAATTTGCGCCCTTTCGGAAACTGGGTTGGGAATTAGTTTATGTCCTGGGTTAGTTCCAAGTAAGGGCATGATTTATACGGAAGCCAATGATCCATTCACTGAACACTTAAAATATTTTTTCCCTGAAAGCCTACACATGATCTGCTATCTCTTGCACGACATGCCCATAAAATAGGCTATAGGTCTAATGTCCATTAGCCTAGCTTGTATTAAAGCCCGACACAAACGTTAAAACGTTAGCATTAGAACTGGCCAGTTAGCTTACGTTACTGTATAGAAAATTTCTCAACCCTTTATTTTCTTATTCTTCTTTCTTTTCCTTTCTGATCACTGGACTGATGCTGACTGGACATTTTCCTACCGAACTTCAGACAACAGGCTAGCATAGCAACAGTAACCAAGGGGGCGGGGCTTAGCGAAGGATCGGTGGCCAAACTATTTGTTGTGGGGGGGGTTACAATTAGGAAGAAAACAAATTAATATACTGAAATATTACATGATCTTTCACTAAAATAGTTAATATAGTATAGACTTGTTTGCTTTACTGGTCTAGTCTGTGGACGCATCCTGTCTCCGGTCTGGTCTCGGTCCGTTCCTGGAGGGGTGCCGTCACCCGTCTGGTGTGGTTCGGCCTAGGTCCTGGGGGGGCGCCGTATCTGCATTAGCCCAGTCCATTACTCGCAACCAACTAACTCGTAGACACGTTCAGGTGCCCACACCGGGAATGGACCTGTACATACACACACATTACATACATTTACATTAATATTCAGCATTACATACATGTAGGGTTACAGTGAGTCATACAATCATCATTACATTTACATCATGTATACATATTAACATTGTCATCACAAACCCCGGGGTTACATTACACATTACATCTAGATCTACATCTACATCTACTTACATCTAGATCTACATCTACATCACCATCCCTAGCCGGGAATCGAACCCCTCCCACCTAGGTGCGGGGCGGCAGCGTTACCGCTGCGCCACAGCGCTGCTCGAGTTGCAGCAAACATTTGCGCTACTTCACCATTTCACATTTACGTCACCTGACCTAACCGTGATGACGTGTCAACCAGAGTGGGCTGCGATTGGCTCCAGCATCCCACGTGACCTCTTCTTCCAAACTCCGAGTCCACGCCTGTTGACTTGTTTTTAATTTTTTATGAGTAAATAAATACCATGCCTTGTTGCTGAATTTTTCTTGTGTATATGCTACAGTGTAACTGGTTGATCGATCACTGATAATTATGTAGACCTGTAGTCTATTTTATGGGCATGTCGTGCAAGAGATAACAGGTAATGTGTAGGCTTTCAGGGAAAAAATGTTTTAAGTGTTCAGTGAATGGATCATTAGCTTCCGTATAAATCATGCCCTTACTTGGAACTAACCCAGGACATAAACTAATTCCCAGTTTCCCAAAGGGCGCAAAGTTGATACATTCGGGAGGCCAGGATGAGCGTTTGTCATGTGAGTGTATGTTCTAAGCAATAGTAACGTTATACGTCAAAAATAAATCAGTTCGTCAGGCGAGCTTGCTAACCAGTTAGCTAACCAGTTAGCTAACCAGTTAGCTAGCAGTCCATATCTAAGCGACTAACTAGTATAAGTGATCCGGCAGTGAGGTTTACTTAACGTAGGCTACTCTCGCACAGCTATGCTAGCTGGCATCCATTTACACAAAGATTGACAAAGAATGGCCGAACAAATGCATTCTCAATGTATTTCTTTATATAATAAATAACATACCAGTAACCTACACATTGGCTTGTCCCATTTCGCTTTCCGTACACCCAGCTGTGTTTCTATTTGTGTTTCTTCTTTAAGTACGCACGGTAACTTAGCAACTACGCACGACTCAGCAGTAAATCAGCGTAAAGGGGAACAGGAACTTGGGGGGGAACCAAATTGGTTGACACACCGGCACACCTGAAGCTGCTTCTGTAACGTTACACTTTGTAAAAAAAAAAAAAAAAAAAACTTTTAAAAAGTTGAGATCAACAAAAGAAACAGACTGCAACTGAAAACTCACCCGGATCGGTAACTTACGTAATTAGCGCTTACGGACGGTTAGCAAACATGATTAGCTTAGCATCAGCTATTTAACGTCAACTTAGTTTGTTACTCCCTTTGTAACTGGGTATTTGAAAATATGAGTGAGTGTTAGTTTGCTTGTCACACTTGTTTGGATTGAGTGGCGTTGACATGACGTAAGACGTGGACGGGTAACGTTACAATGTGGGCTTACAGGCAGGTTACAGGTTTGTTGTTGACCACGTAACGTTAATGTTACAGGTTTATCAGGTTACCAGTACACTGGATGATAGATGATATAACGGTCATTACAACCAGAAGAGACATGAGACTTATTTTTTTTAGAGGAACTTGACTTGGACTTGCAAAAAAGAAAGACTTGTGAACATCTCTGATATATATAAATGTAGGAGGTCCATAATGAAGACTGACTCGCCAGCTGGACAAATAGCACCAGAACTCCAGAGGCCAGAGGTTTTGTAGTCATATTAATGTAAGGATTACTTCATGATACCTACATCATCTTGTAGCCCTTTCTGAAAAATTCATCATCACGTTTAAATAGTAAAATATTGCCAGCTTTTAACATTGTACATTTATTGATGAATTACTACATACAAGTTGAGGCTATCTAGTAAGACAATTCCAGTTTCACAGCGATAGCAGGAGGAAAAGTTCAGCAGCTTAGTTCTGCCCCGTAGCTACTTTGCCCTTATGTTGCTTTTCAACTCTGTGACATATCGCTTAAAACAACCGAAGAGTCCCTTTTTCTCTGCTAAAACTTTGGGAAATAAAAGTTTTGGGGCTTTTTTATAACATAAATGAAAAAAGTGAGATGAGATCCAAGAAGTTGAGACAAGAGGAGATGATTTCTGTGAAGGTTCATATTCAGTATATAATCATAAATCTGTAGATGTGATGGAGAAAGCTCAGTTACTATGAATATAATATACGATGAAAGTCAAAAGCTTTATGTAAAACAAAATCCTGTTTGTATGGTTTATGGTTTCATCCATTTTGGGATGTAATTAGATGCTCATTCTAAAGAATAGAGTTTACTTCTCAGTGTGCAATAGAAATGGAAAGATGCAGCAGGACCATGCAAACAATTAAACAACAACCAAAAAAAAATCCATGACTTTCGATGACTAGTTTGTGATATATGCACTTCTATGTGTGTGTGTCCTGATTTGTTTTTGGTTTTTTTTTTTTGTGTAAATTTCAGCCTCAGGGGGGAGACATAGTCCATGTAAATAATGTGCATTCATCACTGAGCTGAGCAATGTCTGAAAGTGAAATCCCCACTCGTATTTTTCTGTAGTTGTAAATTGGACCTTAAATGAATAATAAGTATGATCTTGTTTTACATCCCTACCTTAATTACAATGAGACAAACTCACTTCACTCATTATTTTAATCAGCAACATTTACCTGCCTTGTTGCTGCCAGCTTGGGTTCTCCGAACCAAAAGCAGTCCCTTAGAAGTCCCCCAGAGACTCATTGGAAGAAGGGGAGCAGTTAATTACAAGATGGGTTGAAATGGAGATTATAATGAAGAGTGTATCAGTAACTTCAGCTGGTGTTAACACTTTTTGGAAGTACTTGGTCATAACCTCTTCATCATCCAACACAAAGACAGATCTCAGCAGACATGGTACCAGCTTTTGACTTTTCTCTCAACCACAACCTCTGAACAACAATAAGCAATGATATTAGAGTTTAAATATGTATACTTAGCCATGCTTACGGCATTTCCAGTCATCTGAAAAGCCGGGAAACAGTGAAGATGTGAACGACTTCCAGACAAAATAATCCAGATAAATAAATTGCCTTAACCTTTTACGATAAAAACAAGAGCTTCTTCCCTGAAACATTCTGTCTTTCTCCTTTCTGTTTTTGAGCAACCGTTCAAGTGTCATCTTGAGTATTGTGTGAAGCTTTTTATTATTCAAGAGGCATAAGCTAATTATGATTGTTATACAAGGTTGAACATAATGGCAAATGTCATGAATGTATGAAATGGGTAATTAGGCAATTAACATGAAGAATTACATAAAATTAATTATGAGCCTTTAGTTAAGTTGATATACCAATCAGTGTATGTCACTGTTTAATGTGTACAAATGTGCATGTTAAGTTAAGATGTTAAGATGGTGCCTGTGTGCATGTATGTGGGAGGGATGGAAAGAAGGTGTAAAAAAGACTTTGCATCCATAGAGGGAGTTTTAGGTGACACAGGGAGTCAGGTCAGATCCTTCTGTTGCACCAAAGGGCCCCTCTCCAGATAACAAGCATGGCCAAGCCCGACATACAGCACTGATGAGGTGGCAAGTCACTCAGTCTACAGCACTTAACTTTCTTCTTAACATGTGCTTTCACTGGGGAGTTTGGGTATGAGAGTGTCAAAGAGAGACAGGGGCAAAGGGTCTTGAGGGAGATGAAACACACAGTCAATTGACTTCTTTACACTCACACAAAAACCACTCCAGCATCACAAATGTATGCACAGTCACTGCCACCAGGGTTCAACAAGCAGCTGCCTTTCTCTGCTAAGTGACAGACACAGTGTTGGGTGCGTTTTCATCAGTCCAAGGCTTTGAATTCTCTGCTATTACTGGTGGTTATTTTCTATCTTATCTCCTCATTCAGCTGTGCTCTTAAATATTACCTCTGGAATGGAGACTGTCCTTCCACCTTGAAATGAAGAAGGAGAGAGTGGGGAGGTTGAAAAAGGTGAGCTCACTACTGCACTTACTGCAGCACACACCTGATTTATCACCACTATCCACCCATCTGCTAATCTTTCCCACCTTCTGTCGTGCACAGTTATGTGTGACATTCATATTCTCTCTCTTTCCCCATTTTAGTCCCCCGCAGGTTCTCTGGGAATTGAGTTGAGCAGAAGGAAGGATTTGGTATGAGTCAGATTCTTGGGCAAAGATTCATGAGGTAACATCTGGTTATGGATGCTTGGGGCGATGCTCATCCTCCTGTTAAAGTGTTCAGTTCAGTATGGAGGATCTATTAATTTGGAAATGAAAGCAGAAGTTGATGAAGGTAGTCTAAACATTTTGGGTTTGATATTATTTTAATATTCCACTATAGAAAGGACTTAAAATCATATATCATATTGTTTAATCAGAGTGAAATGAATATACTCTAGATGGAGCGATATTAGCCCACATATCTGGATTCCATCTTAACTATGAATTAGAAGGAAAATGTTGGCCCAACAACAAAACAACTGCAACATCTGGCACTTGTATATTTTGAATCCTTATTCCTGTGTTCCTGTCTTTTCATTTAGTTCTTAAAGCCAATCCAAAAAAATGAACATTTCCAGAGACAATGGTTATAGCCACCACATGGAAACCAATACCATCTTGGCTCACTAAGGTGAAAGATGGAGGAAGCAGTCCTGGAATGAGGCATGTAGTTTGTTATGTAAGAATAACAGGATGACTACATTTCCCTCCATTCTGCAGTCACTGCATGAATCCAGTGCCCACCAAGAATAAAAGCCCGCCCAGAAGATGAGGCTTCCTTTTAAGGGATTGTTAAACTAGCGGCAGATAGTCTGGCAATAACGGTTCCATAGCTTCACTAGAGACAGTCCCTGATTTGTGAACACATAAGATTTGCACTGATCAGTCGATTATCAACCATCTTGAATATCCTTGTCACGGACACAGTTAGGTCAAAATTCAACATTGGCAGCAGTATTTCATGATCGCAAGCATGTGTCTGGATGGAGTCAGCACAGTTGGTTAGATGAAAAAGTTCAAAGTGTCCCAGAGACAATGGAGCCCACAATTAGCTAATGCAACCAAACAGCCCTTTTGGGTCAAACAAAGTCTGCAGAGGAGGGAAACCTGATGATGTTGCACTTTTTTTGTGTGACATTGCATAGTTCTTCTTCTGGCACTCTGCTCAGCTCGCTGAGTAGGAAGGCCACAGACCGGCACATGCACACCCACAGAGTAGACGTATTGATCAAGTTTCATTCAACTGATGAGACTCATCGATCAGGCCCTGGTGCTAATCCGTGGATCATGGGGCAGAGGAAGCCTCAGGGCAGCATATGTTAATGACACTGACCATGTTCATGTACATCAAACAGCTCTTACTCAGGGAGCATCATAGTGAACACTGCTGCTGTTTCTACATACCTTCTAATGCTATTTTCCTTTGTGATCGTTTTTTCAAGAGATCCAATTAGTTAAATTTAGAAAATGACAAAACGGTGTCATTACACGACCAGCAACAGAAGTACACCACAGTTGCAGAATATATATTCAGCACAACAGTAGCGGCTAAATCACTTGGAGTCAGACAGGCTCTGATGGTTCTATTCATCTGCAGTGGCGTGGTCACAGGCGTACGCAGTGTACTCATTTCCTAATGGACTCTGGTGAGCGCCTGCCAAAGAGCAAGCAGGGATTGAATGAATGGTATCCATTAGACAAAATGGCTGTCGGTAAATTGTGGCCACTCTGCATAAATGAGCCGGAGCTGGGCAGGAGTAGAGGCAGATGGATGGAGAGGTCTTCTAACCAACCAGGAGTAATGGAAGCTGGCTTGCCATCATTTACTGCAGCCGTGCTGCCAATATGGCAAACACTTTACAGCTGGGTATGAATTTGATGATTTGCAGAAAACTCAAACTGGCATATTGTATCCAGTAACATCAATTTGGAGATTTTTTGTGATTTAATGGACGAACAAAATTCCATATGACTTTGACACTGACCTGTGTGTTTGTGTGGAAACATTACAAACTAACTAAACTGTATTGGAGGCAATTTAGTCACCATGTGTGACATGAGGAATTGAGGGACCTTCATCTGGGTCCCAATCTATAATGGAGGTGACACAGTCTGCATGGCGTTCCTCAATGACACTTCTTTATCTTGTCTCCACTCAGTCTTATCTGCAGCAATCCATTGAGATAAGGCAGATACTAATGATGGTGGAGAACCTCAAGGACCTTCAGGCTGGCTTTTTTTTTTTTAAATAGGAAATTAATAACTGGAAAGCCATTCCAAACTTTGCTGTAAGAGAAAAGGAAAACGTCTGCCTAAATCCACCGCAGCATATCCAGAGGTGAGTATTTATACTTAAATTCTGCACACTTCAGGTTTCAAAGTGCAGAACTTCAGAATAAAACCCATACGGAGTAGGGAAAAAAGAATTTGGAGAGGCTCCAAGAGGCATTGAACTATCTGACATTCCAGCTAAATGCACAGGCATAAAACCAGGTGTGAAACCACCTCTCCTGTTTAGACTTGACGCGGCAAAGCAAAGGGCCATCTGGCAAACTGTAAGGCAGCTAGCTAAACACAGTCTGTTCACTGCAGCTCTTCTACCTCTGCTGTTTAACTTGGAAAAGTGGTTCTGCAGTCAGTGGAATTTGCTGTACTACAGAAAACAACAAGTTTGTCTGTTAGAACGGCGAGAGATGTTCGTTATTTTCAGTTCTTGAGACTTTACCGAATCAAAACTCACTTAACAATCAATGCACATGATACATCCTGAACAGCAGGATTATCTGCAATCCGTAATTCAGAAGAGAGCATGGAAAGCCTATAACCAACAAATATAAATGTTGGAAATGATGCACTTTGTGGGAAGCCATTCAAAGACACACTCCAGCATGTCTAATATAGATCCAAATTGCAGAGACCTAAAATTGGGAAAAAGCTATTTTGTTATGCAAATGCAGTGAGCTTCTACAGGTGTTTTATGCAGTGAAGTTGAGCAAGGACCTACAGAAACAGTCTCTTAGACGCATTAGCAAATCTAAACTCCCTTGCCTTAGGTCTCATTTCAAGAATAATAAAGAGAAAAGTAAAACTATCTGAGTTGGGTGCTACCAGAGGATTTGTATGAAATCAGACAATGTCCTGAGGAAGTGCAATTTCTTGGCGTGCATTGAAGTCTCTGCTTCCTTTGTATGAAACTTTCACACACAAACTGTATGTGTGATGCCTGATGGTAAATATGGTGTGAGTTCAGTGCTTGAGCATGCTTTAGTGTCAGACCCACTTTCTGATCATTGATGTTCAGACTATATTCTACAACATTCAAACATTACTGACACTAAAACACAGTCACTGAATATTAGAAGTCTATTTGTTGAACAGGTTTGTCACTGTTGCATAATATTTACATAAAATCAGCATCATTATTTTCTTAGCTGTTAGCTGTTTGCCTCACTTTCTGTCTTTCTCTTATGTCATATGGTACTTCAACACTTCACACTTGTTAGCACACATCTTTGTGTTATTTCACTGTATATATGGTTCACTGTAACATCCTGGAGCCTGCAGGGGTCCTGGCTTCAGAACCCCTTCATTTATTTGTTTGATTGGCGGGTGGGGGGAGGAAAAATATGGCACAGACCTACTGAAATACAAATATTCTTATTTCTGTTGAGTGAATCAAACACAACTTTCCCTTTAAAACTGATAATAGACTTGATATTCCTTGCATGAAAAATAACTAACACCTTGGATTTCTCCAATCAGCTGGAGTCCTAATACTTATTGTAACCATTCCCAATTACATTGTCTTCTTTCGAACAACAAAAGGAGTTTGAAACTTCCAGAAAAAAAATGACCAACAAAAGCTTTTTCTTTTTTTTTTTCATACATAGAAATTTTACTTTTCTATCAGATGTATTTTTTGGATATTTTTTGGACTACTTTTTTGAATCCAAACAAGTATTATCAGCACCAGTGTTTTGGAAGCTAAAGATAGAAATGACTGAGATGGGTCAAGTTGGCAGTCAGGCTATCACAAGGTGAAAACATGACTGGTCATACAGGGACAGTTGTAACAAAGCGTTACACACAGTAACTGATAAATATTCAACACAGTTCTCTCATGTCAGTTCTTGTTCATTATTATATAAAAAAATAAGGACAATGTTATATAAATGAAACCATTATCAATAAGTCTATGTATTAGGTCTCCATAAACTGGATTGCTTAAGTTAATGATAATCAGTTGCATGCTAACAGTCAGTGGAAACACATTTATTTAAAGCATTAATATCACAAAGTGGAAGACAGACGGTGGAGTCCCACCTCCTTTGCTATAGAGGGCTTCATAATCATGAAACAGATGCCAAACCATTTGGGAATAGCCAAAGTGACAAAAATGATTAATAATCGTTTTCATTTGGAGTGCTTGATATTAATTACGTATATTGTAGACATGTTACAACCATCCCTGGCGTTAGTTATGACTGTCCCTGTACACTGAGACGGCCATAACAGCGGAGTGGCAGTTTTTAAATCAGTTTTACAACCTGTACGAATTTCATAAAACCACTGAAATAACATAGTGAATTGGCTGTTCCAGTGTAAACAGTTTTTGATTTATTGGAAAAATAACAAAAAGTGTAACAGCTGTCCCTGGTGTCCCCTACTTGTTGGCCGAGGCAATCTAAAATGGTTTTATAACCTTCCAACTTTGAACACAAGCAGGCATGATACAAAATGTGTTAACAATGGGTTGTTGGCTTTGTTTAGTGCTGTGTGGTCAGGAATCAACCTGGTCCAGGCTGCAACATGAAAGTCATCAGTGGATCAAATATTTGGCATTGTTGTAATATCAGTCACATAGATATTTATATTCTGGCAAACAACTACGACATCTAGAGACACCACTGTAATGGCGTTCCTTTCATAAGATAAGCTCATCAGCAAATGAACACATCCTCCCCCCAGGGGCTGTTGTGCTGGGAGACAGCAGAGAGAGGGTGATGGCTGGAAACTGGACACCGAGTCTGTGATCTGAGACAGATAGATGCCAAGCAGACGAAGCTTGCTCCTCAGTTCTCATGCTGATACCAGATAAAGCGGACTGGGCCTTGGAAAAGCAAGCGCTACACCAGCCTCCTTTGATAACTGTGGAATGTCTCTGTGTGTCTTTGCTGTGTTACGTCCTGCGCAATACTACGAGGAGCAAGTCTGCACAATATCTGTGAGAGCTGCATAAAGCATGGCACAGTGAACAGAGGAAATGACCAGACAATATTAGCAACAAGGGGAGACAGAACTGCCAAGATGTTGAGACCTGCATTATTTATGTGGCGTGTAAGGTATCACATGACTCACACACAAAGACTGAGAGAGGTTGGATTGGTTTTCGATACTGCGCTGCACTGTGATTGACCGATTGTCCGCGATGCAGTGATACGCAGAGACGCAGCAATACAGCAGCCTCTCAGTGAATTGCAGCCACAGCGCCTCTGCATACAATTTGGCTGCTAATGTTGCATCTCAGGTTACACCTCTTTCTTCCCAGTGACGCAGGGCTGAATAGAGAGACAAAGTTTTTCCAGCTGCTATGGCTTCCGCCGTGTAAACCATCATCATAAGTATAAGTTATCAAAATAGATCATAATAAATGGCCAAGTCTGTCAACTGTGAAAACTACGTCTTGAGCACTGTGGGTTTTCAAAGGCCAAGACCGGTTTCACACTGTTGAGAGACACTTCTTCATGCAGACAGTTGACATTTTGACCTCCGTCTTGTCTTTCAAAGGATCATTTAAAATAGACTAAGTAGTTTTGCTCAGACTGTGAAAAGCTAACGCAAAAAGACTTTAGAGTCATCAAAGGCTCATAGAGTTTCTCCTCCTGTGTTTTTGAAAAGGCAGGGTGTAAAGTTAGAATGTGTGATAAGAGAAAGACATCCAAGCAAAGTCAACACAACTCTCTTCAGTAGCGTACACCTTCTCCATGTCAGCCAGCAAATCCCCCTCTGAGGGTGTAGGTTGATGTCTTTCCTCCCCAGCTCCTCTTTATCTCCAGCTGTAACTGCATCTGCCTACACTTCCATTCACAAAAGAGCATATGAAATGCCCGCTTTCACATGCATACTTTTTGAAGCTTGTTTACCTCCGAGGGCTTTTGTGTTAAAATATATGGAGGAGGAGGGCTGTCATGAGATAAACGGAAGAGGGGAGCTGTGATTGTTCATATCCGCTCGTAAGTTTCACATTAGGAGAGAAAAAATGTTCAAATAACTGTGCTGTGTACACAGAGGAGAACGACGCCTAATCTAAAGCTGCACTCAATGCTTTTCACTGACTTAACAAGGTTAGATATAGCATAATGCACAAAGATTTGTACATTTTTTAAAGACGTAAAATTGTTAAATGGAGTCAGGAAACTATGCTCATATGCACCTCCTGTGTTAACCTTATTGGCTGCTGAGGTAGAGCAGAATACACTGTAATAATGTAACAGCAGTGAATATAGTTTAATGTAAAACCCACAACAGGGTGCTGTTCCCACCTACGAGTGCTCAGTCTTCCTCACAAACTTATTACCTGAACACTCAGTAGTTGTTGCTGAATTCTGGCATCATTACGATGTTATTACATAGAAAATATTCTGTGTCCATCGGTGGGATCTTTGAAGCCTTCTGTTCTATCTGAACCACACGTGTCAGAGTTTAAAAGTGGAAAGCCTTTCAACGCAGAGCTGTATTGGTTTGGTGAGTGAAATCCCACTGAAATTCTTACTTACTTAATCCATAATGCTGAATAGAAAAAAGAAAAGCGTTTGATTTGTACAGAAAGGAACTGCAGAGATCCTGCCTGACTTCAACATACAGCTTCAACAAAAATAATTTAAAATGCAACAAAACCCAGTGGAAACGTTTTTTGCAGCTGTACCATCTGGATCAAATTTGTTATTGTATGTATAAAATAGAGCTTATTTAAATATAAAAGCCAATGAAAATGTGCTTTTCAGCCACAAAGTCGGTCTGCCATTTGCTTTCAGCAGAGCAGTTCCAAATGATGCCGGTTATATATTTGGAGTAATTTGTGTTTGATATTTGTAACATGTGCTTTCTCTTGTAACCGACGCATCTGTAGGAATCTGAGCCGCGCCTCACCTGTATTAAAAAGATGAAAAGCGCTGACACACTGTATCATTTTAATTCAAAGGACAGTTTTGTGTTTGGGCTAACTCAGCTGTCAGAGCTGGGGCATATGTGAACAAATTTCTGTAAATATCCTCTCTAGCAACTGTGCATAACCAAACCTGTCATTTTCCCAGGAATAGAAGGGTAGTTAAAATTACAGCTTTTGAAGGGTGGAAATTTACCCACTGTCTGTTCTTAAATAGGAGCTCTAACAAAATAGCCATATGGTAACATTTAGTAATTTGAATATGGAAGTCTTTATTTTTTGATTTGTTTGTTTTTATGAGGGGAAAGGTTTAATGATATATGAAATGATACGGGTTCAGCATCCGCTTTCTCATTTGTAGAATTCAGTTTTACGCATGTCTAAATGCTGAGGTGTTTTGTTTTGTTTTTTATGAATAGACACAGTCATAGTCCCACAGCCTTTAGTTTCCAGATCTTTGTGTCCAGAACACAACAGATGAATCTGTGGATCAGAGTGTGTTGCTGTTCGAGACAGGAACAGCTCACAGATCCAACTAAAGTCTTAGTTGTCCGTAATCGGGAATTGAAGTCCAAATTCTGAAATATTGGTATCTTGGATAATGCTACTTTTGGTCCTTGAAAAATTAGAAATTACTTTTTTTTCCGGTTTTGCGGCAGTGAAACAAGCTGTAAGGCAAATATCATGACCTATGAGTTGCTATGGCCAAATCCTTTAAATCCAGCACAGCTCTGAGGAGGGAAAAAAAACTTAGGAGGGTATCAGTATCTACTGAGAAAATACATGTTTACTTCGTTACAAAGCAACACAAGAAACCACAATGCAAATTCTTCCAAGGTTGGGAGAAGTTGGAGGACATGTCTGTCCTGTGCTGTGCTTCATCCTGCCTGGCAGATCTGACAGAAAAAAGCGGGATCAAAGGAGATGCTTTAACATCACCAGAAATTGATAGCGGAGAAGGCAGGATGAGAAGTGGGGCAACATGCCTGGACTACAAATGTGTTAGTCTGTTCAGTGGGACACATGAGGTCTGCAGGTTTGGGGATGACCAGCAGCAAAGACACTGTGTGTCCGACTGGGGGCGGCGTAGGACAGACAGCTTAACAGCCCCCCCCCCCCCCCCACCCCTTCAATTGTGGGATCAGCAATTCAGATTGCATGCAAATCCAGCAGCGTCACCGTGATTGTGTGTGTGTGTGTGTGTGTGTGTGTGACACAGAGAGAGAGAGAGAGAGAGAGAGAGAGAGAGAGAGGGGAAAAAGAGGGGGAGGGAGCGGTGCGGTTGCATTCCTGGAGAGAGAGCTCCCTGCCCCTTTCTCCTCCTTCCGCTCTTCCCTACTGGTCTCCCGGTCGGCGGCGGCAGAGAGGGATTTTTAACCCGGGCTGCAGATGCAGGGAGCGGGGGGCCGCTAGTCCGCACGGGAAGTTGAGGCTCGCTGCAAAAAACAAAACACAAAAAAAAAAAAAAAAGGAAAGAAAGAAAAAGAAAAAAAAATAAGACAAATAAACGAAAGTTTGGCATTTGTTGTTGTGTAGAATTTAATAGTAGGAAAGTTCACTTCTTCCTTTGGCTCGTGCGGTGCTCATGGGCTCCCACCGGACGGTCCGGGGCGGCCGGGCAGCGCTGCTCCTGGCCGGGCTGCTCGCGGCCGTGTGGCACCGCTGCGCCGCAAGTTGCCCGGAGAAAGACTTGGAGGACCGGGAGGAGGAGGCCAACATCGTCCTGACCGGCACCGTGGACGAAATCATTAACGTGGACCCGGTGCACAACACCTACTCCTGCAAGGTAAGGTGGATTTACTTTTTTCTTTTTTTCTGGGAAACGCACAAGTGTGAGGAGCGCACTGCGTGGTGTGTGTGTGTGTGTGTGTGTGTGTGTGTGGGGAGGGCACCTGCTCCTGGACCAGGCAGAGCAGGAGTCCCATCCGGACTTCATCCCCCTCCACCCCCTCCTCATTTGGGTCTCTGATGGAAGCCATTACCGCCGAGTTTAGTTTCATCCAACTCTCTCACCAAAGTCGACTCCAAAACATTTTGCGAACTCATCCATCCACAAGCATTTGGCAGCGACTCATTTTGCTTTCAGATAGAAATAGATGTTTTTTTGTTTTTGTTTTTTTACTTCCCAATTACACAGCTACATGGGGAGGCCTGACCGACCATGTAATCATCCCAAACATGTTGCAGCAGGAGACCTGGGCCCTCGGTGGACCCTGGCCTGTAACTCTCACTTGATCCTGGACATGAAATGTGAAAACATGCAACTTATCATTTGCCAGTGGCTACACACAAAAAAAAAAAAAAAAAAGACAAAAAAAAGAAGTTGTTCTGACTCTTGATTTGACTGCTTAAGTGCTGGCAAATTAGACCTCTTGCATCCCACATCAGGAGTTAGTGATTTGGGACTAATGATGATGAGAATAAAGTCCAAAGTATGAATTAGGATCCCAAAAATACTTATTTCAGTGTTTTTAAGGTCATTGTTATAATATTGGGGAAGACGATTGAAACGTTGAAACTCACATCGACGAGTGCTGAAATGTGTGTCCGAAGCAAAAGTGAAGTTATGCATCATGCATTAGTAGCTAACAGTCATAGTCATTGGGCAAGATAGACACCTAACTGTTAATTATCAGACTCTGTGTGTGTCACAGGAAAAGTGTGTCTCCGGCTGACAGACACCATAATGGAACATGACAGAAAAGGAGAAGAAAACATCCACGGTTTCAAAAATAAGCAAATTCTCCTTCAGGAAGCAGTCTTCCTCTGTCCTCATTCCATGGCCATTCAGTAAGGAACTAACTTTGGCCTAATCATGGACTTGTGGTAGACCTGTTAATCTGTCAGAATAAACAAGTTGTGTTTGGGCAGCTCCCTCGCTGCTCTTTTCCTCAGCACTCAGGGGCTTCCCGTCTCCCCGTGAATGAACGGAGTAGATTAGAGGCACATGGCTCTCGTTCTGGAAGCAGAAACCACCACCGAGTGCTGAAAATGAGACAGGACAGCTAATACGGAGCGGAAGGGGCGAGCTTCCTCATGACTGTGCAGAAATCAGCCTCACTGATTTTCCTGTGGTGTCGTGTCTTTGGTTTCTGGTGGGCAAAATCTGCATCTCGGTCAGATACATGAAATGTATTAAAGTATCACCCATAGTGTCAGTGTCAGTGGATATTTCAGGTATAACTCACATTCTAGATGAACCCTGAAAAAGATTTCCTGAAGCCGGAGATAAGATTATCTGGGCATTTCTAAGAGCACTCTTGAGTGCACTTGTGAAAGAAAATATGACAAAACACTATAAGGTGATTTGCGACATTGTTGTTTGTCCACAGGTGAGGGTGTGGCGCTACTTGAAAGGAAAGTCCAGTGTTAACCGTGAAATTCTCCTGGATGGTGGCAACAAGGTAATGATCGGTGGCTTTGGAAACCCCGGCATCTGCGATAACCAGGTAGCCACAGGCGACACTCGCATATTCTTTCTCAACCCTGCTCCGGAGGCCATGGGACCAGAACACAAGAATGAACTTATGCTCAACTCAAGTTTGATGAGGATTACCCTGCGCAACCTGGAGGATGTGGAGCACTGTGTGGAAGGTAAGCAGCAAGTTGGAGTGGAGCAGTTTGTTCTGCGTGGGCTAGAATACACAGTACGTTTTGTCGGATTGATAAACTTTTATCTGCGCTAATAGGCCTTATCATTGATATTTGTGAAGCAATTTCCCGCTATCTGCTTAAATGTGGTTTGTTGCCTGTGAGAAATTCATCAGATTCATGTTGCGGTTTGAAGACAGAGTAATTGTAAATCACTTGAAATGGCATGGAATTCATAAACGTGGCTGCTGAAATTACATAGCCTCGGGCCCACAGTGTTGAAGTTTCCCAGAACTGCATGAAACAAGGACACCTGAGTCATTTCAGTAGCTTTGTTGCCATGGCGAGGCTCCAGCCTTTCCCAGCAAAGCCTCGAGGTGGATGATGAACACCTGAAGGACGGGGTTGAGTGGTGAAGTGATGATTACCTGACCTTTGCACCCTGTAGTTGGGCAGGGCCACTTTATTAAGTCAGGGGTGAAACTTCTCAACACTTATGACACGAATAGTTCCCATTCTTTCTGTATTCACAGTCCACCCCCCCATTTTTATTTCAACGTAAGGGAATCACAAAATGATTCTTGAACAACATAGAGAGCACTAGCTGAAATGGGAAATGGATAGGTCAAACTTGCCCTGACATGAAAAAGCTTGATCCATCGTCAAGCAGTTCTTAATTCTGTTTATTTGTGTGCTAAAACTTCAGCATTAAAAGAGTTCTGTGATTGGCTGACCTACAATGAAGGCCTTTGTAAAGCTGCTGTACAATCAAAACACACTTATCCCGAATGAAACACTTCTCGAACAGAAGAGAGGAATGTTAACATAGCTGAACTTTCACAATTAATGGCAATATCCAGATAAACGCGGTCGATTGCGTCCGTGTGTTGCGTGGCAACCGTTTTGCAAAATGTCGGTGAAGAACTTCACTGTTTGACGGAAGAATCATTTGATTTATTTGTTTCCAATATTTTGCTGTGTGTGCTCATCGCTGTATTGCTATTTTATGAAACATTAGTAGGCGTATGTTTTCTTTTACAGCCACTTTGCGTCGTGCCTAATAATGCCTCTCAGCTGTTCTAAAATCAGTGTAAACCACGGCCAAGGGGGGCTTGTTGGATTATTTTATTCCTCCGAGTCCTTTTGTGGTTGAAGAGTAATTTGTCAGGCTCTTATGAGATGGACCATACAACTGTGACTAATAAATCTCAGGATCTACCATGACAGTGAGAGTGTAGCCGCCTGAGCCCCCGTGCCACTGAGCCGTATGCACGCTGCTGTTTAACAATGTTGGCAGCTGCTCAAAGTTTGAGTCTCACTCTTAGATTGGATGGGTGCACCGGGGAAAATGAATCAGAGCCCCAGTCACCTTGCTGAGGGCTTTCTGGGGAAATCATTATTTCAGAGTTGCAGGGTGTATGCTCTGGGTGCTTTCTCCTGAACATTTCTGGGTGGCAGGACTTTTCCTTTGGACGGAGCTTGTTTGCAGTGTTAAGTTGCATTTGGCACACTCATAAAACTTCTTCTGTTTATCTGTCTAGGCACGAAACAGTGCACTGCTAACCTTTTCATTCAGCCCCCTTTTCTTCTTTTGGGATTCCTGTTGTGAGAAGGGGAGTTTCTTGGCTCTGAAAAACTGTCTAGAATGTGCCCTTTTTGTTTCGGGGCTTTGTGTTTGAAGAGGGTTTAGTTCACAAAAACCTGATTTTCTCATATCGTCTTTCAGTCGAAGGAATAACTGTGAGGAAATTCTTCAAGAAGTCATCAGGCAAGAGTTAGACAGAAATCTTGTTTAACCACGTGTGAAATGATCGAGCATTTCTCTGCAGCGGCTGCACAGCTTCTTATACACTAATCATCTAAAGCACAATATCCAGGGACAATTGTCAGGTGCAGATCCTACTGCGAAACCTCCATTTGGTTTTCAGGGGGGTAAAATTGGCTTCAATAATTAGCTGGCATACCTCCATCCGGAGAAGAATGAGCTTTGAGGCTTGTCCCAATGCTGGGATTTAATTAAGAGAGTCAAGTTAGATCCCATCCGCTCCATGCAACCGCTACCCCCGACGACTGTGGGATGTCAGTGCAGCGGGACAAGACTCTACCTGCCGCAGTGCTCATTGTATCCTCCTCTGCTTACTCCTCATTCTTGACATTTTCGATATCTAGGATAGACTCAGGAATGCCTGGCAGAGGGCTGGATGGGGAGGTGCATTGTCTGCGGTGGAAGAAAAAAGGCTTTGTGTGAGCTTCTTGCTGCTGAGAGTTTTGAGGGAGACGCAGACATGAAGGGAAACAAGATGAGTGATGTAGAATGAAGGGGAATCGGGATTTTTTTTTTTTTTTTTTAGTCTATGTGAGGATGTGGACTCTAAGCAATGTTGTTTTTTTTAGCGTGGCCTATTTGTTAAGTGTTGGGATCAGGGCTTGGTGAGGAGAGATTACTGCAGGCATTATGTTTCACACTCTCTCTACCCCGTGCTCTTCGGACTGGGCGGTGTCACTTCAGGGCCACTCGGTCCATGCATGCGATCACTTGGCTACAGGCTTTCATCTGCCACAGCGCAGCCCTTCCTAGAGCGGTGTTTACACAATCTCAGTAAACACTTGCAGTGCTGACCAGCTCTTAAAATACTCCTTGCCATATTTATTATGACAAAGAAACAAAGAACGAGAGAGCTTACCGGCACCCTCACAGCCATTTGAGGGGTTGAAATAAAGGGCCGAAACAAGCAAAGAAGTGTGACTCTTAAACTCAAAATGTGCCACATTTACATTGTTGAATTTGCATCTCGTCAGGGCAGATAAGCAGAGAGCCTTTGAAACCAAACGTCTTTATTTGGTCCTCCAGTTACCAGTGTCAGAAAAGTATTACTATTGTGCTGTGCAGAGACTGAGCCGATAATATTTTGGACATAATCAAATAGAGTCAACTGCTGTGGAACTGCAAATTAACTTCTAATTTAGAAGAATGTCAAGGCACAACAGAAGGTGTTTTATAAATTTGGAGGATAAAAATAACTGTGTGCAGCGTTTGTTGCCACTTTCATTTCCTTTTATCTTTTACTTTGTTGATGACAAAAGAGAGAGGAATCAGAGGTGTTGGGGGTTTGTCAGAGAGCAAGGCCATCTTTATTGATAAGTGTTGAGTATACAGCAAGATCTTATCTGCCTTGCTCTGTTTATCATCTGCTTTTGTTTCAGGACTTGATGACTTGAAGCCAAAATGTTTCCCTCAAGGTTCTGACAAAGAGCAGCAACAAAGGGCTGATTCTTCCTTCTGTCTTGTCTCTTCCTCTTTTTTTCCTGGCTCCCGTTGAAAAAAAAAAAAAGTCTCTTTTTAGAGGAGTAGAGATGAACCAGTCAGAAGTCAGTGCACAGTCATGCACCAGCTGCATCAAAGATCATTTCTTTGTCCCTTCATGCTGCATCTATTTTAATGCGTAATTCAGAGTGCAGCCAGTGTACTTCGCTGGTTGGACAATCACAAGTCATTGTGGGATGTTAATGAGCAGCGTTTCACTGCTCAACATACCAATGGCTCTGTATGACGTGTGTGTACAGCAGTCCACAGGCTCGATGGTAATGGGGCTAACCAGGCCTGCAGAGAACATGATGGGGGTCCAGATTTGCCAGCAGGTTGTCTTGCTTAATGATGGGGCGAGCAAGAATGTTTCTTGGGGTGGGTGTGATGTGGGATGACTGTTTGAGCCCGCCCCCACCCACCAAGTGCTCCTTCAGTGAATGAGTTTTGGCCGCATGGAAAACTTTGAGTCTTTTCCCACTGTTTGTGTAAGGAGGAGGCCTGGAATTAAGAGGAATTCCTAACCTGTACAAGCTCCTACCTGGCTGCCTCCCCCCTTCTGCGACCTTCTTGATATGTGAGGAGATAATGATAGAATGATAAGGGTAAAACGGAGAGTGGTGAAGACTTGGTTTTTGGCCATCTCATGCCAGTCATACACAGAGCAGCTGACTCAGAACAATACAAAAAAAAAAAAAAAAAAATATATATATATATATATATATATACATATATATACACACACACACACACATATAGGGATCATTTCACAGCTGCATGAAATGAGTGACGTTGACGATGCATCGAGACATTCGTGTGATGTTGAGTTTATGTTAATATGCGAGTCCAGACTTGGATTGGTACAGAGATCAACATAGAAACATCTCAGATGTAAAACTTTGCATAGATTGTTTGTTTTCTCTGAAGGTTCATTGGAATAGTTTCTTCTGAGTTCAGGTGAGACAGACTTCATATTGGGTCTGGCTCCGCTATAAAACCTTCTGGGGATTCCTGTATCTTAAATTTGCTGCCTTATAATTTTCGAAATTTACCACCACCTGCTTATTTTTTGATCTTACCAAGAAACTGTCGAGGCAGATTGGAGCATCGCTGCAGAACATGGAAACATGACAACCAACTGTATGTTTGACTTTGCCACATATGAGGGTAATTCCAAATGAGCTTATTTCACTGTGGCTGTGGAAATGTGTGAGAACGCTACGCAGGCGCTCCGAGGTGACTGGACTACAGCGCAGCAGTCCATGCCTGCACAAGCAGCCTTTTGTCTTCAAGGAGTCATGGCAAGTCAAGAAGACTGACTTTGAGAATAGTTGTTTTTTTTTTCCAGACCCTTGAATGAATTTGGATATAATGTTAAAGTCAGAGTTATTTTGCCTGGTGCAGAGCTTTTCCACAAAGGTGCGTCCACGGCTTATGCCAAGTGTGAACAGAATCAGACAAACAAGCTAGATGGAAAGCTTTGATGAAACAGGCAACAAAGGCTTGAAGGGAGAAACAAGACCAATGGAGCCGCTTGCCAGCTAGCCGGGAATCTCCAGAGTTATTGCGCATTTTAGATTTTAATTAAAAATGCGAGAGCGGAGAACCTGCTTGGCATACCAATAAAGAACTCCCAAAATGAAAAAGCCATGAAAGATGGAAGAGAGCAAAGGAGGAACAGACAACTTAACCACAGTCTGTTTACCTTGATTTCTATCCCAGCCTGAACCGGGAGTGTATCACTCTTGCGCTGATAAGAATCATTGATGGTATTGATAATTCGTCAAGACACCTACGTGTAGTGACATGCCTGTCACTTTAATCTGATGTTAGCATACACAAACACACTGTGTAACTCATATATCAAACTCGCATGCCAACTATAAATTCATTGTAATGATTTATTCCTTTATACCGCAATGCACCAATGAGTGGCTTTATTCATTACCTTGATTTGTAGAACACAGAAATACAACCAAATGCAGGACGTTGAACGTTGCTGTTCTTCCAAGCTCACTTCCTTAAGAGTAAAAGCGATTTAGAAGCTCTTGATCCTTTTTATTTGTGTGTTCATGCAGAGCATTGTCACAGGCCGGAGCCCGTCTGTCTCGAACGACCTTGTGCGAGAACCCTGAACACTCTGCCTTCTTTTACACTGGAATGAGTTTCATCTAACCTAGTGACTAATTTGAAGCTAAAGTTGTCAGTCTTTGACATGCAACAACTGATTCCAATAGATGTAGGACGCTGGTGTCAAAGTTTCCAGTTAAGCTTTTCTTGAGTTTTGGAACAGGAAAGTGGAGCTGACCTGGGACGCTCCAGGGAGGGACTCGGGTGTACAGTGACCTGGAAACCTCGCTCTTCTATCTCAGACATAAAGAACTCAGAGCAGCACTCTGTGTGAGATCTGGGCTCCCTCTGAGGAGCTGGATCACTGACGAAATTCTTGCTCCAAGTCTGCATTTCTGAAGCAGGGCAGCTGCTGTGGCAAGTGCAGCTACTTATTGTCAAGATGCCAAAAACATCAGGTTTAGAGAAAGGGGTTTGGTGGGACACCAGGGGGGCAGCAGAAGCCCTGATGTGATTCGTATTTAGGTCAGGTCTGCTCACTCCGGAGCAGCTCTGATCAGGAAACACAAGGCAAGAATTTTTTTCGCTGTGTGATTTATCTATTTCTTTCTTTCACTGTACGAAACATTTAAGCAGAATTAGCTTGGCAGAGCAGAACTCTGTCTCTTGGTGGAATAAAACAGGAAGAGCTTGGTTTAGGGGTTAATTATGTACTCTTACCTTCTGGAAGCGCACCGACTCATTGCTCATAAACCAAACCTTGGTCGCTGTTGTCTCACTGTCAGTGAGGCTAATTATGAAATGCTGCTGTCCTTGTTTCCAGGATGACATGAATGAAGCTCCTCTGTGAAGAGCCCTGATTGTGGAATCAGGAAACTAGAACCTGTCTGTTCAGCCATAAGAGCCGTAAGCATGGTTAAGATTTGCACTAATGTTGAAGGAGACGGCCTGGCTGAGTCAGTCAGTGTCAGTTGATCTTGTAGTTTTACAGAGTTAGGTTCTGGACTTTGTGCTGGGTTAGATGTAGGCTTAATGATGTCAAACTTCACAGCGATAGAACTGCTATTTTTGGTCTGAAATCTGCGCGTGCTTAATTTAACGTTACAATGCTGCTTATGCAGGAAGGAGAGGAGACTTGACAGCTGGGGGTCTCATGTTCTCAAACATATCATGGGGTGTCCTTTTTTGTGCTGTTTAGCTTCTCAGACAATAACCCAGTCTACGTTACTTCCTTCCCTCCTCCTCGGCCATCTCTCTGTCAATGTGTTGCCGTGTTCAGCTCCACTCTGATGATGACCCGCATGTGTGTCTGTCCTCACATGTGGCAGGCGGTGTTGATATATGACTGATCCATCCCAGTGTGTCACTACTCCTACCTTAATTCTCCCAGTGTTGCGATGCCCCACCTGTTTCCCTGCCCCTGGCCTCACACTTCTATTTTCTCACAGTCGTCATTCTCCGCCTCCCAGCGCTCCCATCTCGTGGTACCTCCACCTGTAATTAGACTGGAATCCCATGCCCTGTAAAGCTGTCATGGGATTAACAAGTAGGTGCAGTCGGCTGCAGACCTGTCACCAACCTCTGACCTTATTCCACATTCCTCTCTCAGTGTCTTGCGGAACTTCCTCAGGAAATAATTCATAGGTGAATTATTTCAAGTCAGTTTACTAGAATTTGCCAAATGTGTCGGATGCTCTTTCAAATAAAGTTGCAATGAATTAAAAATGTTCCTTTAAGGTGTTCAGACATTACTTATCTAATCCTACTAATGAATGAGCAGATATGTGTATTGATAAGGAGCTGCTACAGGGATTGAATCAGGAAGAGGGCTCAGTAGTTTAAGTTATTCTGATATGAGATATTCTGAATGTGTCTTCTGACAAACCCCATAAGATGACAGCTTCCCCGAGAGATAAAACCTCACAGGAATGCCCCCCCCCACCCACACTCCACTCTCTGCCTGCCCTCCAGGCTGACAGATTTCTCTGGCTTGAGGGACGGGCACTTCAGTGCCCCTGTCACTTTAGCCAAAAATGGCAAGGATACAATGACTTTTGGAGACAAACGCAGATGTCTGTCTGAAGATGTCTCACTAGCTAAACACACACAAATACATACCCACAAATAGGCCTCACCACATCTTCATCAGGCTGACACATAAACACAGCGAAGTATGCTCTGCTCCGGCTTTGCATTTTATTGCTTTCAACAATAAACAGACTCCGGAGTAACGCGCCGCTGAAATCCCATCTTTGCTCGCAGTAATTTGAGCAAACAGAAGTACTTGGCGGTTGTGGTAGAAGTTCTACATTACCACATTAACCACTTCTTTGTTTAAAAAAAAATAAAACAAAAAACAAAAGCAAATTGCTAGGTGCAGAGTAACATAAACAACACGAGTACAGTCGAGAAGCATGCTTCCTGTTTCACCACAATCATTTCAGAACGGTTTATCTGACATCAAATGTGCCACTTGACCTTTTAACAAACAAGACACTGATTATTATTATTTTTTTTTTTTTTCCAGCTCATTTAACAACTGATATGATACGATGTGAATGCTGCATGAGCTCATTGCAATTAGTGGGGCTGAATCTTAAAGCCTATGAAAATTGTGTGATTGACCTTATCAGGAAGCACAGGGAACTTGAGGCTTGTTAGTCAGATGCTCAGAAACAAACGATAAATGTGAATCATGATTGCATAATTTACGCCTAGACAGACATTGAAATTCAATGTGTTGTCACAAAACTACAACAGACTGAGCAGCATGAGATAAATACTCAGCAATGAAGAACCCAGCCAGTCCTTAAATTCAGATATATAGCATTTAGGTCTTCTGGGGGTTTGTCTTTTTAGTACTAGTAGCCCATTTTATTCTATAGTGGAGGTATCTCAACTGTCATAAGGAAAAGTTTGTGTTTTATACTGTAAGTGTTTCTGCTATTGGCTCTGTTGTTACATTGTGCTCCCACCCCCCTCAAAGAGGGCGCAGACATGCAGCGAGTGCCATGAGGCAGCTTCCAGCATTTTCCAGCAGAAGCATGGTGCCTGGGAGAGGCTTTGCCTCAGGGAGTATTTTCTATCACAGACTGTGAGCCGTTGCCAGAGGTATGCCCGGATCAACCTCTCCCAGTTGCACCTTATTGTCACTCTGAAGCCACATGCACGGTATTAACCAAACACTGTGGCCTCATACCGGAGAATGTTTCCATTTCGAAATGCCCCCCGAAATCCTCTGTGACCATTCGAACCACAGCGACAGTTCCAATATTAAAAAGGCTCCAGCTCTCAGAAAAATGTTTTCAGCCTGAAGAGGCAAGCCTCTGGATGAGAACCTGAAGTAAACATGTTTTACACGGCTCTTGATGGATTAGAGAACTTGGATGGCTGTAGCTGCTGAATGTCAAAGATTTGGGTTTTCACTATCTTCGCTATCACTAACTTCTTAGGATGGGTTGTCAGAAGCAGAGCACGCTATATAAATCAGACAACACTTTTTATTTCTACCTGTTTGCTAATTCAATGCAGTGTGTCTTTAAAAATGATAAAACTATAGAAAAAATATTAGCTTTGTCAAGTTCAAAGAGTTTTGCTAAAAGTAAAGCACATAACGTGCTGGGAGAAGCTGAAGGTGGTCCATCAAAGACTTTGTGTCTTGTTAGGCTCAGGCCACGAGAACAATTGAGGTTTGAGGACGTTTTGATGAAATTCAATGGTTTTGAAAAAGTCAACATATTTAAATTTTGTGGAACACCCTCTCATTTTATTGGCCTAGAACTTCCTGAGTATGCAAAAGTCCAAGTCAAGTGGATTGCCTTGATCTTGCCAAGAGTTTGAGCCCTTGTTGCTTTTACAATACAAAAGGTTGCCCCTGCAGCAGGGCTTCTTCAAGGCAGACTGGATGGAGTCAGCAGCATTTCTTCCGAATGAGTAAATGAGCAGCTTCTAATGCCATCATTGGCTAAGTAACAATGGCTTACACTTCCAAATAGCTTCCTTAAGGACAGCTTGGTGGAGAGTTTCAAGGTTTATTTTTATAGCACCTTTAAACAACAAGACAATATGAAGTAGACGTGAAGGAGGCACAAGGCGAAATGACATGAAGAATGACACAGAAGCGGATAATGCTGAGAAAATAAGATTCGTTTCCGGCAGAGATTTTAAGTCACCAGTCAGAGTATATAGGTTGTTATTTATGACTGTGACTACAATTTGACCTCGGTGAGTTCATCACTGCAGTGTTATTCATTAAACACAGGCCATGTTTCAGCATGTAAGCTAAAAGTATTCAGTAACTGAAATGCCATGTGTCTTGTTGACTGCCTGCAATTTTTCTGAGATGAATAAAGAGAATGTTTCAAGGTGTAAAGTTAAGGCAAATCTATCTTTTGTGTTGGTTCAGACTTTTATTGATTATGGATTTGATGTATTTGTGGTGTGCAGAGTTTTTCCAGAGGTCAGTGCTACAGCAGTAGTTTTATCTCCCCGAGAAATGTGTCTCGTTTAGGGAAGACGAGAACTCAGTCATCTCCTCCCTCATACACAATCACAGTTGATCTTTATGAAACCTCGGTTACAAAACTCTCACTGGAATTCCCCCAGGTCCCTTTTCACCTGCTGATTTCCAAGGCCACATTCTGGTCCAGGCAGGAGGCAGGCTGGTGCAGGGCTTTCTAGCCTCCAGGCATCCCATTCTTGTCAAACAAGGAAAGAGTGAAAGGCAACAGCTCAGCCTCCAGAAAGCCTTCACCTGAGGCCAAAGAGAGTGTGACTGGGTCCGGGTTGAAGGGTGGAATTGGGGCCAGATTGGGGTCACCAGCCAAAGGAATCCCTGGCACACTCCAGAGTGCAGATCACGCAGAAAACCACAGCCTTTCCCCATCAGCAGCATTTAGCTATGATGCATTTCCTCCATATTATTTAGTATACATCAAACCAACTTTCCAACCTTGTTTGCGTTTGAAACTTTCGAATTGAAATGAAAGCATATTTTTGGGTTTGCCCACGACTGCCTGGGCTTAACAAGTCTTCTGTACTGAAATTAGGATGTGTGTGTGTCCGTGTGTGATTATGTGCTCTTCCTCCAAAGGACATCTACCCCCTTCCTCTTCTTTTCACTGCTGCGGCTCTAAAGTGGTGCATTTGCTGTTCCCACTCAAGCCAGATCTCTCTGAGTGGGCTGTGTGGTTTTTTGGGTTTTTTTGCGTGTCTGTGTGTATGTGAGTCACTCTTAAACACACTGTTGTTCACCATCTATGTCTCCCTCCCTGTCTTTCAGTATGGCTCTCTCTTCAGTCTCCGCTCAGTCAGTGCTGATTGAACTTGCTGGTTACGATGCTCGCAGAATCTTGATCAGCTCCAATTTGCATCTAGACAATGGCAGGAATTGAAAGGCGATTTCTCTCTTTTTCCTCTCTTTTCCCCTTCTTGAACCTTCTATTCCATCTTTTTGTCCATCCCTCTGCTTCTGTGTCTTTGCCAACAGCCCCCACCCATCCCCTTCATTGTGTTTTTCAGAGGATGGGTGTCTTGGGAGATTGGAAATAAAGCATAGAGCGGGAGCCTCCTCGATAGTAGACTAAACTAAACGCTTCTGGACTTCATCTGTGCCTAGGACACAGCCCTCTTGATAATGAACTCACACGCTCCTTAGTGCACACACACACACAGACACACGGCGCCGGCAACCTTCGGCTGAGCTGTCTGCCTCAAATTTCTTAACGGCATTGTGCATATATGACACGACACCGCACAGTAATGTCAATTAGCATAAGCTTCATTTGGCATCAATGCTCTGTGTCATATTCACACATTGCTATTCAAACACTGATCCTCTTTGACAGAATTCCCCCTTGAAAATAACAGGCACTCTGTGCACAAGCATAAAGCATCTCAGATATGACTAAGTGCCGCAAACTAAAACCAACTCAGCATAATAATTGCTGTTTAGACTAATTGTATGTAAGCAGACAGCTAGATTTAGAGGCCTGTCAGAAAACAGTTATGCTGAAAAATATCCATGACAGGGGAAAAATATAATGTGACATCCTGTGTGAGGCCTGATGCGTTACTCGTCAACAAATTCAGGTTATTTTGTAGCAACAAACAGCATATGGAAGTGAAATATATTCAGATTTACGTACTTTCTTCCGTAGTGCTCCCACTTTGCTGACTGGATTGAGGGTTGATCTTGCTTTTGACTCTGAGTAAGGGAAGAGACTGATATCTTACAGCAAGGGCAGTAGGACGGATGGCAAGATGCTGCTGGAAGAGATGGAAGGGAAACTTCAAACATGGCTGGGTGATCAATAATAGTCCAAGATTGTTAGAGTTATGATGACTGTCCTGGCTGGAAGTTGTGTCTTGTACCTTCAAGCAACTTGTGATGTTTCCACTCACCGCTAACCTTTGTACAAATGGTGTATTCTGTTTACCAATTTAGCCAAAACCAATCATAATTTTTTGCCCAGTTCATTGACCAGTTACGATTGAACTTTAAAGATTGGATATCTAAATGTTAAATCAGGGATACTCACTTTTTTTTCCCCACAACAACCACATTGACAGAAAAAAGTCAAGGGGAGACGCACTTTTACAACAATATCCAAAGTCGCCCACACAGACAAGCATTTCTACCTTTAAATTTTTGCTGCTGACAAACTGAAGCAGTAAACTGGGCTGCTTTTCCTCTCTGAGTCGCTGCCAGTTGGATAACTTTCACTGAATTTTGGATGCGCCGTTTTGAAATGGCGCTCCAAGTTGCCTTGTTTGAAACAGGCGTGGGTTGTTTGCATATGAAGCAAGGAGGGTTCGTGCCATGAAGAACAAATAAGAATTCATCTGACCATTTCTCTTGAAATTCCCTGTGCTAATCTTGTATGCCTCGTACCTTTTGCTTTTTTACTCTGAACACCTGCTGTTTGCCTGCTCGTCCCCGCTCCGACATCTTCATGTTGATTTTTGTTTGCTGCTTCACGCTGTGTCTCTGTCTGTCTGGTTTTGCCTTTTTTTTATTAGAAATTGATCCATTTTATGCCTTGTTCATGTTATGCTGGCTGGCTGAGCTATAATGACCTCCAAGTGTGCACCGCAGTCAAGTAAGCTGGTGTTATAAACAATGCTGGGTTGCCAGGTTTGACAGTTGCCCTCCTTTTGGAAGCAACATTGATTGAGGTGAAAAGAAAAATATAATGCTTATGTTTGTGTGTTTGTAGTGTCTTTTGTATATTTATGTGGCCCATTTTTGAAGTGGTGGTGTTATAAGCTGGTATGTGACCCATCTTTACCACTTCATGCAATGAGTAATCCTGCTCGTTCACTAACTGGCTGGACAGCCAGACAGTTTAGGATGTTACTTGACTGAGGACATGAGTTTTGCTGGAGCGAGGGTCTAGGTAGCAGGGATATCACACTGTTGGCTGACCGCTGGTTAAACCACAGCATCACCATCACACTTGGAAAAGAAATGCAACGTTGACTTCTGCTGTTGAGTGATTGGGAAGGTGATGTAGTGACACCAGGTTCTATGGATCCCTATACGTCCGGAGCAGAGCTTAAACTGACACGATGCCCAGAAGTAACAGAGCCAATTACAGCTGACGCCCAAAAGAAATGTTTAATGAAGCACAGACGGATATAGAACTAGTGGAACCATTAGAATAACAATTTGGGTTTGTCATTTGTTTTACTTGGATGGAGAATGACTCTTTTTAGCATTCGTGTTTGGCCTGAGAACTAAAGTGATTTCTCACATAGCACAGAAAATGACCACAGCTGCTGGAAGATTTTTTCAGTCATTCATATTCATCAACTGCTCTTGCACATACTGTGCTCAGTTTTTGCTTTGGGGGAGTTATGAGCTCCCTGATTGCTCTTAATTAACAAATGAACGAGTAGTAGATGTTTTGGAGAGCAAGAAATAACGGAACAGTCTTACTGTTCTCGAAACAATGCCATGTGCCGTAACAAATAAGAGAGGCGTTCGTCAAGTCAACAGAGGCTAAAGAGGACTTGGGCCTGGAGACTGACAGTGGGTGGATTGCCTGCAGTCAGTCAGAGACGTTGTGTTTTGGATTTGCTCGCTTTAGCCCAGCCATTACCACTGAAATGAGAGCCGCCATGCAAATCACTCGGTTGGTTTGACGTGAAGCACTGACAGTCCTGATAAAGGCTGTCGCTTCATCACCTCCTTTCTCTGGATAACCGGTAGTGAAGTTTATTAAAAAGTCCCTTTCCCAAGAGTGCCTTTTTTCCATTTTAGCTTTAATAATGTATATGTGCACAGGGTGAAGGCACTGAAATGTGTTCATGTGTCTGGTGTGTTTTCTGTATAATGTGTGCACTATTGTATTGTTGTGTGCGCTTGCGTATACATGAATGAATAAAGAGGCGCACCGGGGCAGAGGATGAAACCATCAGGGAGCAGAGAAGATGGCTTTTTAATTTCACTCCTCTCCGCCTCTGGTTGGCTGAATTAACAGGAATTGAAATGTGAAGAGAAGAAAGTTTTTTCATTACCAGCAAACTTCAAAACTAAACTATTATCAGACTTAGTCATTTATTCAGCAAGGGACGGGAGCTTGAGTGTTTGTGACTGGGGGCAGTTTTTGGATCTGGTGGGGCAGCGTTGAGCAAAGATTGCAGAAGACACACTCGAACACTCACTAGAAAGAGATTGTCAGATATCATCCTGAGGCCATCACCACAGCTTCTCCTTTTTAAACCAGTGTGGACAAAGGCTTGTAGGCTGGCCTTTTGTGGCATGTGGAAGGCGGGGATGGTTGGGGGGTGGGGGGGTTGCCTTTGTTGTCTGCGGCGTGTCTTTTTGAACCACCTGCCTCCAACATGGGCGATTATCAAAGCTCTTTAGATTGAGCTCAGAGGGCACACCGACCTGTCCTTTGACTTTGACTATCATGCACTGTCTGGGCACAGGTAAGAACGGCAGATTTTTGAGGGTTGGAAGCATTGTTGAAAGGATTGAGCCCATAATCAAGTTGGAGTGGAAGCAGCTATCTCAAGTTCATAGCAGAAAGCTGTTGGGAGGAGAAAGGATTATGGAGAGGGGACGTGGGGTCTGTAAAGACCCAGGGTATTGTTGCAGCCTGCGGGTGGGGGGATGTTGCAGAGGTATAGCTGTTGTCTTTTTTCCCAACATCTGGATACAATCTTTAAGTTTGTGGTGAAAACTAAATTCAAGGAGGGCACTTCTTTTGTCTTTCTATCTGCAGGAGAGTGAAGAGTGTTTAGGCTCTTACTTGACACACACAGCACATAGACACTTTGTGATATTTATGAGGGACCTTCAAGTTGTTCCGTCTTTTAGAAACCATGACCATAACCTTCTTAATGGCATTACCTTGGTGGAAACAAACTGCCATTTTATTATAATTTTATATTTTTTTTTTATGTTCTTTGCTTGTGGTGAATTTTTCATGCTTCTTCCACCAATCGAATGTCACTTTGAAAGTGAACTGCTCTGTTTGCACCTTTGGTTTTCTGTTGATTTTTAACTTTGTAGTTGTTGTGCTGAACTTAACATGCTAACGTAACCACCCACATCAGTGCTGGTGGGTGTCATTCACAAACAAACACACACATGCACCCACCCAAGCACACTTCATCCTACCCATTCCGGGTTAGCGAGACAGCTTCTCATGTCAGGAGATTATTCACGGGGATTTTGTTCTAAATGAGGTGAAATTATTGCTTTCACTGAACCAAGTCTTTCAGAAGTCACTGCCAGGACTCTAGCTGCTCCCTTTTTTTGTTTTGCCTCCCTTTGTTGGCTGGCATGGCAAGGTAACCTGACCCCGGATGTGACAGGCACTCAACTCAAAGAAAAAGCCATTTTAACAGTTGACTTTAAGTTTCAAAGAGCTTTTTTTTTTTTTTTTTTTTAAACAGGAAGGACCAAATGAAGCAGTCAGGGACTCTGTGTGTGATCTTTCTGCTGCTCTTCTATTTTGTTTGTCTTGTTTAAATACTTTGTTCTTAAACGAAGGTCCCAAATTAATCAACACTGAAAATTTCCGTTTCCTACCACTGAATTATCTATAATCGGATCTTTAATTCCACCTTCTCCTTTTAAGGAGGCGGTAGAATAGTGGCACATGGCCAAGGGGTGTTAGTCTAAACAGGGTTTGACATTTCCCAGTTAGCACAACTTAGCACTGACTTCCCACATTCTTCGCCCAGTCCTCAGAGGAAGGGATTGCATGTTGCTGTTGCACAGTTGCGGGTATTTGTTCTGGCCAGTTTCTAGTTTTCTCTGCCTCGCTGTGGGCCTCTGAGTGTGTGGGAGCCCTTCTGTGGTCATTCAGCAGTGCTGTAAATACCTGCATGCACAAACACTGTTGCCACTTTGATGTCTGGACTGCAAATTTATTGAACATTTGAAGTCAAGTGAGACGAGATTGCATATGTGTGTGTGTGCACAATGCTCTTTGTGCATATACAGCATGTCACTGGGAAGTGCACACAAACTCAGCTCCTGCTCCTGTCTTTTCAGGCCCTCTTCCTCCTCCATTCATTAGGTTGCCTGCTGGCCTCCAAGTCACCTGCAAACGTTATTAACATACTCGACGCGATGACTGTCACCCTCCTCCAGAAGGCAGAGACGGATATTTGCACAGGATAATTATCAGTTTCCACACACATTCACAGTTCTTCAGATCACTTTGGCCGAAGTGCCGCCAAAAGCAAACAGCACAGTTCATTTTTCCATTGCAGATCTCTCCACTTGCTCCATGCCTTTCCTACTTGGGAGCGCCTTGTTCTGCTCTGCTGCTTGGAAAGGACTGAAGCTAAAAGGGGCACTCATGATAGCAGATGAGTGTTTGGAGTCCTCCTTTGACCTCGGGGGGAAGGGGGTGTGGCAGCTGTAGTTGGGGGTCTTCTCCTGCTGTTTGGCCTGCCCTTTTGTCTCCCTAATGACCTGGCTGCGTAAAGTTAGCTGCTCTATTCAGAAGGCATTAAGGGTCATTTTACCTGATGATGGCCATTTCCCCCATCACTAGCCTGGGGGAAGGGAGGTGTTTGAGAAAGTTCCCGTGGACTGGTGCCTTTTGGAGCACAGTGTTAACCATAATCCCAACTATATTTCATTTTTTAAAAATGATGTAGAATGAGTAATAGATTTTAATTCATCTGTTGTTTGGTCTTTGGTAAAATCAACAGTTCTGCTCATGTGATTTTGTGGCACTTTATCCATCCTTTGACAGACTTCTCTTTCTACTTACCCCCTTCCCTTCACATGAAGGTCAGGGGTTTGGGGTTTAGTTGCACATTAATCCTGAAGTTGATAGGGATTCACTTGCCGCTTGCTTGAAGACATTTCAGCATGGCTTAAACCTGGAACCGTGCACCGTGCTTGTGTTTATTAAGCAAATGCTTAAAATGCAACAGCAGTAGATTTTTAACATGGAGAGTTGAACATCAGTCTACCTTTTAATGGTCTCACAAATGCACTGAAAGCATTTGTTGTGCCAGAGAACCGAATAGTGTCCTTATCCATCATGTTTAATCAAGTTCCAGGGACATTTATGAGACAAAGGGACAGGGAGAGAAACCCTGAGCTTTCAAAATCCTGGCAGCCAAGAAAGACGTCACATCTCTTTCAGCAGGGCACACAGACATATTGATCCATTTTCTATAAAATCCCTCACATTCTTTTAACTATCTGTACTCACACAATTATAGTGTAACCAAACTTCTTGTACATATCAGTTAAATCTGTCCCCAAGTTTGGCTTGGCTATTGGGTGAAAATAGTTTTTCTAGTTTCTGGGTAAAAACAAGTACAACAAGCACAGTAATACAAGAGTTTTAAGGGGAAGGCATCTTGAGGTGTTCTTGTTTCAGACTTCATCATTGAAATGTTTTGTACAAAACCTCTTAAAGGCATCAATCCCCTAACTGGGTTATTCACAGTAATCAGTTCATCGTGACATCCGTGTGGACTTCACAGAGCGAAGGTTAAGGCGCTATGGGCCTTCTCATTAACATTCAGCTGCCAGCCTGTGTTTAACTATTCTAGTACCTGCTTGGTTGCTAAGGAATGACACTTCGGTAATGAAATGTCCATTGCTGACGGGGACACTTGATTGTGCTGAAGCTGAGAGAGTGGGGCCAAGTGAGAGGGGAATAGGAACTAGAGAGAGTGAAAGACAGGGAGAGCTGAGAGAGGACCCAAGTGAACATTACACATGGTGTAAACCTGAGGGAGAATAAATGACAGTCCTGCTGCTGTTGCCGGTACACATCCATTACCTGAGGAACGGTCTGATGAGAGTATTCTTTCTGCTAGTCCTAACTCTGAGGAATGTATTAGAGGGGCATGTTGGAGGGGTCCAAATCGATGAAACAGATCTCACAATACTTTTCTGTAAAGTCTCTGCAAGTCCAAACTTTAAATTAGATGTGTGCCTGGTGGTAATCAGCATTAATAAGGCGGCGTTGATAATTTTGACTGAGATCTCGGAAGACGTTGCCACCGCTCAGGGAAAGTCTGCTTGGGCACAAACCAGGAGCAGTTAGAGGATTGCTGAGGTCCCAGTTTTTAGCAGTCACTTTCATTTTACTTGTAGCATAACTGAACTAGTGATTGCCAAACAGAAAGGAAAAGAGCCAATCTGTGGAAAAGGAACATTTCCTAACACTTAGCTTTACATAAATACAATTTGTAAGCTGAATTTCAACTCCTTCCTCTTTTCACTCTCTACTCATAAGTTGCTTCGTCTCTTTCCCTCACACAAAGCCCCACCCACTGCTCAACCTCTGTACGAGGATCACCTGAGTATGAAAGGTGGCAGACGCTCATTGTTCTGCACCACTTTGACTTCATTACCGCCAGCTCTCCCACAGTCAATAACCTTTGCTCTTACCTGCAGATTCCTGTCACATTCATTCCAGCATTGTCCTCCCCTCAATGTGATGCATCATCTACACTCATGCTTCAAAAGTTGGCCAGACATAACAAGACAGACTCTACATGGCCATTTATTATTAACAGCTACAGTGGAAGCTGTGACCTGACAGGCAGGTTGCTATCTTTGATTGTATTCTTGCAATAAGTAACCGCTCAAGTTAACAATGAAACCTGAGGAGGCCATTTAGTCAAGTATTTTTGCCTCTGTTGACTTTTGGACATTTCTTAAATTCCTTCCTCCATTCATGTTTTGTGTGTATGTTGTCACGTGTCAGTGCACCGCTGGCCTTTAACGTCCATCAGTGCGGTGAATACTGCTCTCAGATGAAATGAGCTCTTCGTCCTGACACCGCCTGATGTTTTTTGTAATTATTTAAGTGTTACAGCACCACTGATATGGAATTGGAGCACATTAGAGCTCAGCTCCGCCTCCTCGGGTCCACAACACACTCTCCACGTCCCAGCTCAATCTCCCCAAGTGTCAAATAATCATATACCACTTTTATTATTTTTTGTCTCCTGATAAACATAATGACATATGAGACGGTGGATAATTCACAAGATTACAAGGAGAAGTGAATTATACACCCATCAATGTTACCTGGAGTAATGAGACACGTCAGACACGTCATAATGCATGAATCACATTCTAATACAGCAGCCACAGAGCAAGGAGAAAAAAAAAAAAAAAACTCTGGTCAAATGTTGGCCCCTCCTTGTTTACAGTCAGACTTCATACAGTTTTTGGATATTCAGCAGGTTTATTGACTACGTTGTCTGTTAAAAGGGCTTAGCTATCTGTGTCACTGGTAAGTAGGTGAGCAGAGGTTAAACTGGGCTGAACTGCACTGGCTCAGCTCCCCGTCATTCCAAATGCCATTTTAATCACTGGAAATTAGAATCAAACAAATGTTTAAGTGCGTGTGATTCCTGTCCTCACCTTACATTTTGTTGTTTTCTTTCTTCCCTAAGTGTTTCTGCAGCTACTGTACTATTGACTATTGTCCTCTTTGACTCTCTGGGACTATGTAGCCAATGCGTAAGTTCATTCTCCCAGCTTCAAACACCAGGGTGAAATTGTTTGAAGCTTGATGCTCACTTAATTGCTCCAACGTGGAGGCCTTGACACAAACCTGAGCAGCAGAGGGGAGGAAGAGTGGAGAGGAGGAAGTGAGTGGGAAATAAGGGATGCTATTCAGCCGAGATATTTCAGACATTGAGGGACAGTTCTTCAAGCAGGGATATCTGGCAGAAAGATAAAAAACTCTGTTGCTCACCACAATAGAAAAAAACCCTACACCAGGCTGAATGGGAGGAATGAATGTGTTGTACAGGCAAACATACAGGATGAATTGCCAGTCAGTCTTGTGCCAACAACAGATGATGAAGCAGCATGATAAGGACATTGTGTGGACGTACCAAATCAATCAGGATTCTCCGATCTCTGCACAGCGACATGGTGCCATTCAGTGTAAGATTTTCACTGAAATAGTCACATAAAGTAAAGGGAATTTATTCCACGCTTATTCTGCAAATTTTGTGAACAATGAAAAAGGAACCTTTCTGAGAACAGGTCATTCCATTGCCACACACTCTCTGGACTCCCACCCAGGATCTCTACATCCTCCTTGAACCTGGTCTCTCTCACAATCTCCATTCTTTTGGGGTTTGACATTAGGTCCTAGTCGTGAAACAGAAACAGTGGCGTAACTGTTCCGTCCTGCACATCGCTTTTGCGGGTCATGCTGAAGAAATGGGCCTGCCCAAATTGTTGCCACAAAGAATCCCAGGGCTTCAGCCCAAACCATGAAAAAACAACCCTGACCGAAAGTAACCTGTGTGGACAGGCTAGTCCATGTAGTTTTGCAGCGCTTCTCTCTGGAGTGAAAACAATGACAGCTTGTCAGCTTGTTCGATCCCTGGAGTGGCCATGCGGCTGTGAGTAAATCACTCTTCATGTGGCATTTGTTTTTCAAAGCATACTTTTCTTTGCACATGACATTTGATGATTATTCACAGCGGATTAAGTCCTGCTACTTTGTTATGGGGAAGAACTTTCCTAAAGGTCACTTCTGCATTTGAAGATGCACTAAGTTTACATACCCTGGAAGAATTTGTGAAATAGCTGCAATTTGTGAGGAAAATATTATTGATAATGCGGAATTCTTTTCTTTGATCCATGGTTAATGGTCAGGTTTCTGTTCTTTTCAATTTGTAATGACAGGCTGAATCACCGAAATGACTCAAACTCAAAACGTTACATACCCTTGAAGTTTTGACCTGACAATATCCACACAAGTTGACACGCACGGGCTGAAATGGACTATTTGTTTGTAATTAGTGTCTGTGCATAAAATGTCAGTGAGTTTCAGGGCTCTTGACAGACTCCTGCATCCATTAATCCAGTGCTGCTTTGACTCTGATGGATTCTGAGTCATGGGGAAAGTAAAGGACCTACGAGACAAGGTCGTTGCACTGTATAAAACTGAAAAATTATTAAAGAAAAAGGTTTCCAAAGAGAAAAATGCTGTTGCACCAGGACAAGGTCAGGGAGAGCAACAAAAATTTCAGCAACAACTACCAGACAAAAAATATTCAGGATACAAAGAAAAACAAGCAACTAATACTTTCAATTGACATACAGAAATTTGCTGCAGACAGCTGTTACTGTTTCAAGATGTACAATAAGGAGGCACTTAACGTGGTTGAGTTGCAAATAAAGCTATTACTGTGCTAATACCACAAACCAGTCTGCTTACAATATACCAAGCAGCACCTAGAAACCTCAAAACCTCTGGAAGAAAGTGATGAGACCAAAATTGAACCCTCTGGTCACAACCACAAACACTTTGTTTGGAAATGCATCAACAAGACCTGAGTGCACCATCCTTATTGTGAAGCAGGGAGGTGGAGCTCTGATGTTCTGTTTTTTGTTCTTTAACGCTAACCCCAGCCCGAAAACTGTGCATGGAACGGCTGCAGCAGAGAACAGTGATGTTTCTGGAGTGGTCATCAGACTCCTGACCTCAGTATCATTGAGCCACTTTGGGGAGATCTCAAACGCACAGCTCATGCAAGACAGCCTAAGAATATACAGGACCTGGAGGTTTTTTGCTAAGCAAAATAAACAGCTTTACCGTGTGAGGAAACAAAGTGCCTCGTTCACAACTTCTACAAACTACAAGCTGTCATCGATGCCAAAGGGGGCAGTACATGGTATTAAAAACAAGGGTATGGAAGCCTTTGATAGGTTCATCTCAGTATTTTCTTTATTGTTATATTCATTTCCCACTTATTGTTTTATTTAATGGCGCTGCTCTTTTCAGATGCCCGGTCATTTAAGTTGAAGTGAAACATGTCTTGCCTGATGATGCCTGTTTCCTTCAAAGAATGGTACACATTTTCCAAATTTTAACAAGGTATGCAAACTTACCAGCACAACTGTAAACAGCAAATGGAGAATAACTGTGTTAACGCTTGATCAGTCTCCACACTGTGTGTGTGTGTGAATCATGCACTTAACCCTTTAATGGCAGTAGTTTTAAGCTCACTTCCTTCTCAGCATGTTGTGCTCCCTGTGCAGCACTTGAAATGAGAACTTGCCGTGATTGAAGGTCGGAAACGCATGTGTGGTGACTCAGTGTTTGCGTACTTGGCTTTGTCAGTTGGCGGTGATAAATATGGAGTTGGAGAAGGAGAGAGAGAGAAGGAGAGAGGTGAACAACCTGTTCACTAAAGCAGCACACTAATGATTTACAGAGCTTTGAGAAATGCACTCAATGGAGTAAGTGAGCCAAGATAAGGAACAGATGGTGATTCATGGCCACGCCGTTTGTTTCAGTTTGTGTATGTCCATGTTCAACAGAACCATAATTAAACAATCAGGAGTTCAATCTGTCATTAGGGCTGCAGAACTCCACAGATTTCTTGGTTAGTCTTACCTATTTATGGTGATCTTTCTATTTTCAGTACCTGACTTTCCATTCTACGGGCACCATGAATTCTGATGTATGAGGGATTTTAAGCATTAAGGTTGAAGGGATGGCTACAATATGACATGATGACGCAGACTTTATTGTCCACAAGGGAAATAGATTTCATGCAGGTCACTAGACACGCAAGATGGTACATATAAATTTGTTCTCCCACTTAAATAGATTGCAGAGAAAGTCATTAACACGGACAAAAAAGAACGCAGGGTGGTTTGTGGGAAAAAAAAAAACAAAAAAACAAAGAGAATCTGTTGAAAAGTTGCCCGAGATGCCACAAAGATATACTCTGATTATAAGCATAAATAGAACAGAATTCAGTGCATCCACATCACATGTCAAGGGTAGAGGAACAGCTTGATCAGAAATCCCCGGCAATAATAAACCGCTTGACTAACACACACTGACATTCTCATATTCCCAACCTAATGGGAAAACAGCAAGCTTGTGCTAGTTTTGTCTCCCAAAAGCACTTTGGGAGTTGTAGGGAATCGAACTCACAGTCTAGAACAGCGCTGAGGAGATAGATAGATAATAACTTGAGAACTATTGTGAAATGAATACCTAGTGCTGAAATACATCTCAGTGTACAGTGAAAAATAACTTTTGGAAGGAATGCCCTGGAACAGATCCCAACTTCTAACCCCCGCAGGTTAACAGGGTAATATCCCACTTTGTGAGATAGCGCCCAAATCTAATATTCTCCATAACCTCTTATGCTTTGCAGCCCACTGGACTCTGAGGCAGACACATGAGCCTTTGACATCTGGTTATCATTTCCCAACATTTTAAATGAGATATCTGCGTGCGCTTCTGGGCTCACTGTCAATGTAACTGGATTGCTTGACTCGCAGTGGGCAGAGAATCTTCCTGACTTTCCCAGGACTCAGACAACAATCCCAGCGCTACCGCGGCACAGTAATGAGCTGCTGCAGGGCTCAGGTTGAATCATGGGGGTTAAAGCCCAAAGTCAAAGCATCTACCACCCCCGCCAGCCTGGACCTTAGCCCAGACAGTAGGGCAGACTTCTGTCCAGTAAGCCCCCAGGCTACAAACACAAACTATTCCGTGGAATAAAAGACAAGACTAAACTTTGATTTCCCACAGATGGGGTCACATTTTTTTGGTGAAAACAAGGCACCTGATTGTCTCAGATTAGTCATCCCAGTTATGCAGGATTTCTCTTCAGTTCTTTGCAGGGCCAGAGGGAGCTGTGCAATAGTATTCACTTGGACCGCACTTTCATTGCGCTCTTCAGTTTTATTGCTCTCTGGTACATTTCTTATAGCGAGATAATGTAAGAATAGAGTTTTCATCACTTTGCAGATATTATCTCTGGTTGAGGGAAGCTAGAGTATTAAGATAGAGGCTACAAAAAGATAGTGAGGGTGAGACTTTACTTTTTATTCTTTTTCTAAAGGCTTAACATTGCAGAGCTTTGTGAAATACAACAAGAAATATCCACTCTCAGGCAGTGCCAGATCCTACTTTATTGTGTTCAATACTTTCCCGAAGTTTGTTTGTGATAAAGATTTCTGTTTACTTTTCTTGTGTGTTGTTTCCCCTCAAACTCCTCCATCCACTGCTTACTCCAGTTAGTGATTTACCTCATTTGCCAAAATGGCTTTCAGCATCCTCCTGGGAATCTGTTACTATTTGCTTCATTCAGCTGTGGAAAGATTAATTATGGTTACAAATGCAAGAACATGATTAGATGAGGATAAATTGTTGTGATGATGATGCCGATGACAATACCAGCGACAATGATGAGGAACACTTATGCAAATCTTTGCTCTGATAGCTTGCCATCAATGCTTATGTTGAACATTTTCCTTTCACTGTACTCCCTTGTCACCAAGATGTGTGTGATACGACGTTTTCACGTTGTTTAGTTATTTGGAGTAAAGTCTTCTCTTTTTCTGCTTTCACAAAGTCATGACTGCTCTTCAGGAGTATTCAAGTCATTCCCACCTGTGATTCATCTCACGTATTTTATTAACAGCCCCCTTATATAATAAGCTCTATAAGTAGCATTCGCTTCTTTGGTGGTAATCGTTGATCACTTTGGCTCTTCATAAAATGAAACCTCATTTTGTTTTTGCAAATTAAATACATCCCACAAAGCTTGACAGCAATCATGGCATCATAAAGACTGCTGAAGCTCTCCACATTAGCAGGAGAATTAATTACGTGTTAAGTTTATTGTGAAGTTTGAGTCGTCCATTATAGCCCCGCTCCCAGTTTTAGCTTTCTCATCCAGATTAACTCGACGTCCCCTGCAGCCAGCCTTTCACAGAGGCCTTTGGGTAACTATGGTAATTACCATGGGAACAACCCTGCCAAGCTTTATTAACCCCTGGCCTCTCAGGATCTTGTTCTTGACAGCTGGCACATAGTGGCTCCTTCTCACCAAATCTTTTCCAGTGACCCAGGAAGTGCTCCCCTTTTCCCCTTGGAAGTGGCCCACAAGTTTGTAGAAGGTTTGGCACCCCTCCAGTGGACATCCCAAACAATTTCTCCCTGGCTCCTCAGCTTGTCATGGGGCTGATGGTTTTTATAGCTGCTTGCTTGAACAGAAAGGGAAGCCAAGCGGAAGAAGTCTGTGATGGCGGAAGGCAAGAGCCACCTGGCTGCGCTGGATTAGAGCACTGCTGCACCTCAGCTGGTGTCGATATAAATAGCTCTACTAATAACACTGCAAACCAGAGCCAAGTGTAGGCTGGCATTTATTAAACTTAACAAGAAGCAGCTTCTTAAAACATATGGTCCCAATTGACAGAGCCCTCAGAGCTCAGAGAGGAAATTATTCCCAGTTTCTGAAAGTGCTCTGGAGGCACCTGTCAGTTTGTTAGTTTTTCATCTGAACTGCCTTTATTAAATTTGGCTGAATGGCTGTGGAGGCAGACAGCTGTCTACATTGCATTTCAATTTGTTTACTTTCTCTGCAGATCTTTGCACAGCCTTATGTTTCTAATCATTGGATGGATAATGCACATGTATAAAATCATTCAATGCCCATGAGTCACAGCACTGCCAGCAAGCATGAGCCTCTGAGATATGTGCTCAACCAAGGAGATTATGTAACTGTAACTGTAAAGCTTTTTTGTAATTATTTATGTAATTATTGCAATTTTTTTTTTTGTTGTTAATTTGTTGTTAGGTCTGGAATAGAGGATTTTTTAAATCCTCTACCAGAAACTTTTCAATAAATTTCAACAAAAATAAATTATTGAATTGGTTTCAAGCCAATTTAATCTGTTGAGTGAAAATATAGTAGTTTACTAATTTCAAGCGCCATCTCTGGGGCGGGTCACACCAGGATCTGGATAGAAAATCTATTATTTTAATGGGAACAATAGATAGGCAGAGTAAATCTAGGCACATTTTTCTTTTTATCTTTGACACAAACATTATCAGTTACAGTGTAATTTTTTAATGATTGTTTTAGTTGTTTAGGGTCACTTGGTACTGGCTGCACAAAACCACTGAATAAAAAAAATATTTTATTTTTTATTATGAGAGATTATTTTGACACATATCAAGGAGTGGTGGTGAACTCACCCCCCCTCCGACCCGCTACTTAGTATAATGCTAACAACAACAACAACAACAACAACAATGATATTAATCACCACCACCATCATCATTGTAGCTTGTCCTAACACATCACCAGTGTATTTGACCACTTGTTAAGTTCAATATTTCTTTGAACTTACTGACTTGACGTGCACCTCCCAAAAAATGTAAGCACGCGTAAAAGCGACGCAGACGGACAGGGCTGTGATTGGTTTGCTTGGGAGCAACGCGTTTCCGGTTCCGTATATCCGGGATTGTTCTTCTTCTTTTACAATTAAGATGTTGTAAGGATACTTTTTTTCGACATCCAACAACTCCAGCGAGATTCTCTCTCTCTCTTTCTTTCTATCGTTCACTGTGACCGGAAATGTTGGAAGCTAACGAAATGATGGATTAAAGACGAGGAGAGGAGCGCAGCCTCCTGCCGCCCTGGTGGTGAACTGCACCGCTCACGACAAGTTGATTTAACTGGACTTGAGTCAGCGAACCAAACCATCCGAGTCCGAGCCGATTCAGACGAATCATCTGATTCTAGGACTGCTTCCAGTGAGTCCGCCGACTCGCCTTGTGTGCCGAGCAGCAGCCAGGCAGAGGACTCAGAGGATCCGGGTCGATGGGGACCTCGGATGAGAGATTCGTGGATCGGGACGAAGATCCGATTCCTTAACCCGGGTAGTCCAGGAGCCGAACAGCTCTGACGTCAAGACGCTCGTCTCGGTCACGTGATACGGTACAACAAACGTTCAGCCCACGAGCCAGCAAAAATTAGTTTAAAATCTTTGGAGAGCTTCTTTGGACAGGGGAAAAGGCTGAAGAGAGAGAAAAGAGTCTACGGTTTCCAAGAAAAAGAAAAAGCTTCATTTAAAAGACAGAATCAGGAGTCCTATTTATCGCTACAGGTGTTTCTCCCGCACCGAGCACGAGCTAACGAGGAGAGCCATTTGTGAACAAACCAGGTGAATCATTCTGTCTGTGATAGAAGAAGATCACCTGCTGGAGACTCTGATGGTGCTCTGGGTTAAACTCTAGGCAGAATATCCTGAGATTGCCGAAAAAGAAAAACAAACAAACAACAAAACGAAACACTGAGTATCCTACTTGGATTTCCAACATCTGTGTGAAGGTTCAATTCCCAGTGGGGGCACCTGAACATGTCGAGGCTAATTGGTTAATTGGTGACAAATAATGGACTGGGCTACAGCTAGATATGGCCCCCCCCAGCTCCGAGACCGGACCAGACCAGGCTACACCTCTCCAGAAACTGGACCCCCAGAGACTAGACCAGGTCGGACCAGACCAGAGACCGGACCCCCAAAAATTACACTGAGGTAAACAACAGATATTCAAAAACTGTACTTAAGTACAGACGACACACATACACGGGATTCTTGTCTCCCAATACCCAAAGATGGAACTGGCTTGTGGAAGAGAAAGATGCTCAGGGCTCCCACAAAGTCAGGGTTAAAAAAAAAACCATGCATGTAATGAATAGCAATGAAAAAAAAATTTCTATTTTGCTCTGTCTTTTGCCTACCATACGCTTTATCAGCGTCATACATTAAGTGTAATGTTGAGTTGTATTTTTATACACTGTGCTGGTATGTGAAAATATTGTTTGGAGAGTTTGGAGACTGCTGGTACAGATGACTTTTCTAGTATTTTGTAAAAAATGTGCCGCTTAAATCAACAGCAGTTACTTCGTGTTAAGCCCAATAGTTAGACCTGAAAAACTGTAAAATTTCCATAAGTTTTATGTCTTACTTTATATGGCAGTGTTTGACATGTTTTACGAGTTGGCAGATCTTTGATAGTTGGAGGAACTCTATCCTGGAGGCACGTTATTTATCTTGTCTGGTAAAGGTTTGTTTTCCATCTTGTGTTTCATTGTGAAAGTATGTTGATCTTTCTGTGATGTTCACTTCCAAGTGTAACTTTGCTGGGAATTTATTGTTGCGATGTGACTCAGTCTTGGTATGCGTTATCTCCCGGTGGCGTCTTGTGCTTGCTGTGGCTGGAATCAAACAACTCAGAAGTCAAAAAGGCAGATAAGAGACGACAGTGTCCGTGGTGCCGCTGAAGCAGATATCTTTGTGCTTAATCCTCTTGGACCATTTTCCTCAGTCCATACAGAAGTCTTAGCTGCCTAATGATTGTGCGTGTTTCCTTTTGTCAGGCCTGCTTGCTTTTATGTTGCCCTTTATCAGAAGTGTCTCTGTAAAAGGTTTTCGAAACATTTTGACCTCGGTTGATTTCCAAGATCCAAGATCTTCTCTTTTTGCCATTATTAATTTCCCTTACTGCTGTTTTTATATTATGCTAATCTAGTCTAATTAATTGGAAGCTGGTAGTTAATTAAACATACTGCAAAGAACATAATGTAGAGTCTGTTTCTGGACCTGAAATCACGTGCCTCGCTGGAATCAAACCCAGTGCAGGTGTAATGTTTGAAATCATTGTAAAGTTATGGTTTACGGTGCATTGCTGTGTAATTATAAGAGTGCTGCTTTTCCCTTGACTGCTCATTAAAAAAACCCTAATTGGCAGAGATAATGCTAATGATTTTAGAAATTAGCTCTAATTTGGGCATCTGGGAGGTGCTATTTCACAGTGTAAATGAGTGAGCTTAAACTGAAGACTGATTAATGCTGCTCAGCTGTTGCTCCAGGTTCTATCTTCTTTATTCTTTATTCTCCACCTTCTTCAGTGCAATAAAGCTTAAATTTCAGTTTGATTAGCAAAAGAAAGACACAGAAAATTTATTTTTTGGTGGGGCTGAAAAGAGGATGTTTCCCCTCACTACAGTGGGGAAGTAAGCACTCCACTCCTCAAGGGAATCTTCAAGTTACATCTCAACAAAGTTTAAACCTCCTAAGAGTGTAATGAAAGTTTGTCTTTCAGTGTAGTTTGTCAGGCCCCAAGCTAGCATTGCCCGATGATGCCAATAGACAAGATTTTTTACTCTACCATCTCCCTCCAAGAGGCATTCAGACATAGTCAGTTATGTGCAACAGCTTGAATCACCAGTAAATAACAACATTTTCATCAATATTTTATTCAAATTTATGCAGGCCACAACACTAATTCCTGACAGATTCATCAAGCTGTTCGGTTCGTTAAAATGATCTTCAGAGAAGTAGTCCCCTCACACTGTAGAGCCATAACCTGAGCTGACAGATTCATCACGAGTTTGATTATTAAGACAAAAGTGTTCAAAGCATGACTTGATTCAAAAACTTTTGAACATAATCCCCCTCCTTTGAATACCTAATTAGAAAAAAATCTGTCTGCATCCTTATGCATGGTGTCTGTGGGAGGCCATTATAATCATTCCTGTCAACTGTAATTGCACCTGAGAGTTCATTGCCTCAAAACAGCGATCAGGTAATGGCACATTAACTGGTGTTGGCGATGTGTCCAGAGGCATGTGAGTATGTGTGAAAGAATTTTTCTTGAGCTCATCTAAACTTTGCATTACCTACAAACAGTGCCGAGATCCCTACAGACATTGAGCTAGTGCAGAGCTATTATCAGCAGTGATGGCAGGCAGAACAGAGACTATTCATTAGCTTTAAGTAACTGTGGCCATATTCTGTCCTTTGGACCGCTGTTGCAAAGCACCTTAGTAACCATGTGAACAATACCAGCGCTGGTCATGGCCACAGTGTGTGTGGTCCTGTCCCAGTCGTAAAAACGGGCAAGACAAAGCACTTTAGGAGTGCAGACTTCGGCTTGAGCAGGTCAAGCTGTTTCCTAAGGTGAACCCGCTTGTTTGTTGAGAAACAAGCCAGAGGAATGCAGTCACAGTGGCCACGAAAGTGTTTTGTGTGACATGGACTTGGACAGGATGTGTGTATAGTAAGCCTTGTTACTGTCTCATTGACATGTGAGACGTGTTTGACCTTTGGCCCTTGCCAAGCCAGAGGCCACCCTCCCCCCCCCGCCTCCATTTCAGTGCTGTTAGATGTCAATGGCCAATCCTGTGAAAATTCAATAATATCGCTTTTCTGGAGCAAAAGTTCAATTAACGGGCAAATTGTGATAGTAGGTCTTTCAGTGAGGGTTCTTTTGTTTTCCTTTAACTCTGTGAGGGAGACTTTCATGTCAAGAGGTAAACAGATTGCAGCAATCCAGTGGAGGATTTTCTCCAGCTCTCATGGAGATCAATGCAGCCTCATCGTTTAGGCTGCTCAGTCGATGGTTCCCCGGGCTTCTCTGTAACTAAGGCGTTCTTGCATTAGTTTCAGCTCCTCGGTCATGAGAGCCTGACTTGATGTGAGCCTTCTTTTCTATTCAGAAAAAAGAATGGTCCCATCAGCTATGCTCCGGGAGACGACTTCATCTTTCTGCTGGTAATTAGATCACAGCTACCGCTCACTGAGGAGCCGAGAAAAGCGCACTGAATCAACAACAAATGAACAGATGAATCAATGCCACTGTATCTCCAATTGTATAGCTGGGGGTGGGGGTCCTTTGCAAGGACAAAATAATGGTTTTATGGAAATTCTGTGGTAACTTAAGCAGTTAAGGCAGACAACTGCTTCAGAATGGTCTTTTGGGAGACCCTTGCTGTCAGAAGTTGTAAAATATGCAATGAAAATGTTAAATTTCTGTGAGACATTGATATGCAGGATGTTGTCTGTGTGGCTTGATACCCTGGGAATGGGAAAACAGGAACGTGGATGGGTAGCCATGCAAACTTTCCCATTTTCACCCAGTCACACAGTGTTCTTGCAATTAATCTTTCGCAAATCCAAGTAACTGTTCAAACATGTGACAGCCAAGTTGTCAATGGTTGGAGGACTGTACCAAGGTCACAATCCAAGCAGGTGTCTGCAGCCCCATGCAGCTTTTCCACCCGCTTGTCATTTTTGTGCCAGTGTGCATGCCTTTTCTGTACAATGCTGGCCTTATTTAACAAAATACCTGTGTCAGGGTGCCTTTGCACACCGAGTTCCTTCGCAACAATGGGATCCTTTCTCACTCCACTCCTCCCTTCTTCAGTCTGTTTTCTCGCTGAGAGCCCGGCGGGCATGCTTTTCAGTCGACGTATTTGGAAAGGCCTCTCAGCTTTGCTGTGAATCATTACGATACAGTGTCCTCTGTTGCCATGGAAATACAAAACCAGTGCTACCACTAACCTGAGAGGTGTCATCCTAAGAAGTGCCATAATGTAATATAAGTGCACACATTGTTGATTGAAACGCTGTTATTTTATTTTATAAACTCTAGGAACTCATTTAATGGAGCTTCCTGGCACTGCTACACACAATCCTGCGCTCACACAAGTAAGCACATAATCACCACTGACATACAGGACTTCAAATCCGCCCAATTGATCTGTCAGATATTTCAGCAGGTCGACAGGGATGTTCATGCTGCTGAAACAAGTTCACTCTTGTTTCCTCAGTTTGGTCTTTTGTTGTTTCTGTGTAAACTCAGAGTGTTTTCACAGTGTGAAGTTCTTCCCTACAGGCTAAAAACTCCACCGTAGAAACTAGTTTGTATCAGTGATGAACTATAATGACAAACATGTTCTCTCACGAGTGCAGGAATTTAAACCAAAGGGGTTGCAGTTTCCTATTTAATCAGTTTGAATTGGATATTTTCTTTAAGTTTCGTTTGATTTGAGATGACATGGTCATATTAGCAGCCTGGATTGGGCAACAGCTAGATATTTAAATTAACTTGTCACTTCTTTTGGAGCTGTGCAGGGCTAAGTTCACAGCAATGCACAGAAACAATGATATAAGTATCAGCTGTCGGAATAAGAAAGATGTGTCGAGCTTTTGAGATTTTTCAGCCATCTAAGGAGAGAAGAACAATATTAGGCACAGCTTAAGGCTAATGTCAGACGAGCCCCCTGATCTGACCCCAATGTCAACTATACCTCTGTTTGACGAGGAAAGCCTTTGTTTGATGAACACGCTTATCTCATTGACTTTCCAAAGGGCTCAGTACTGCTCTGATGAGACTCTCTTTGCTGTGTGTATTGGGGTGGGAGTTGTATTCTGAATAATGGTGTGTGTGTGTGTGTGTGTGTGTGTGTGTGTGTGTGTGTGTGTGTGTGTGTGTGTGTGTGTGTGTGTGTGTGTGTGTGTGTGTGTGTGTGTGTGTGTGTGTGTGTGTGTGTGTGTGTGTGAGTGAGAGAGAGACTCGGTGACAAAAGTGTACCAAACTTGGCATAATTTGGGTTGTCATGTGACTTCTAGTTCATTCAACATAACAATGCGCTCTGGTAATGTTTCATGCTGAACATTAAAGGGACATAACTGTTGATCTTAGTGTTTTAAATGGTTTTCCAGATCTCCAGTCTTTTCTCAACAAACCATCACTAGCAGGCTGGATAAAAAATCTGTCCCAGCTGCTAGATTGCTTTTATCTGAGCATTTAGACAAATTTCTCACACACTCACACTGACACACACACAAATACACACACTGAAAGTATTGCCAAATGGAGGAAGGCATGGAAAAAGAGGGAGAGACTCAAGATCACAGGGCCATGCAAGTGCTCACTGCCAAAGGTCAAAGGTGGCTGCCTTGTTAGGGAGGACGGGGAGGCTCGGGGCCTCATCAGGTAGTCTCTGAGGCCGACACTCTGTGAGAACCAACAGGTCAGACACACACATGCAATAATAAGCAGGATTAACTTACAACTACTGAAGCAGGCACATAAAAGAAAAGACACAGTTCCCATCAGTTTGCAAAAGATGAAGAAAAATGTTGTGCTGTGACTACTGTCTTGTTATTAATGTTAGTATTCACTTAATTTGTGTTCAACAGCACATGTAGCTGACGTTTTGGATTGAACTACTCTTTTCACTATTTTCATCCTGTCAGTTCCAAATAGTTGTGTGCACTCAGGCTGTGTAGCATTTGATGGGTTTTGTTACTTTGTTATCATTCCTTTGTTTTGAAAAGCCGAAAACAACAAAGAGAAGGATTTCATTTTTAAATTTAGTTGCTTTTTAGCTAATTTTTTTCTTGTAACTTGTACTATGATTTTGACATCACACAGTTTGCACATGGTGCATAATAACTAATCTAAATAAATTCTAAAATGGACCACTCTTGGCATGCATGTCATTTTTTTGTGTATTTTTCCTACTTTTGTGTCATGTGTTTGACGTGTCTGTGGAGCAAAGCGCTTTATGTGTTTTTACTGTCATGCATCAGAACACAAGGCAGCTTTATCTTGAAAAAACTCTTCAGTTTGCCAGTGTGCGGCAGAGGCAAGTTGAATCATAGCTGTCACACCTAACCAGTGAAATGGCAGTGAAATGAAAAGCTGAATTCTGCAGTTACATCTGTGAGATCTTGACATTTCACTCCTGTTAGGATTAATACTGCCTACTGGCTGACACTCGTAAATATGTCAAAGCAGATTTTGGAAAAAGCTCAGTGTCAGGCAGTTTTTGTCAACAGTTTTTGTCGGCTCCATTTAATGGCTCCTCTGACATACACACATAGACAACAGAATGGATTAGTTAGACACTGTACATAAAATGTACCATGGAAGCAGACAACATGGTGCAGGATTTCCCCTCTCATTGGTTTTTATTGCCTGTCATTGCCAGTCATTTGTCAGAGCATGTATGCGAGATGCAGGAAAGTGAAACTTGTTGCTTGCTAAGTTTTCTATTTTCCATGCCAAGTCCACATCATAGTTGGTGGGAACTGTAATCGCAGCATTTCACTGACTTGTTTTACACTGATATAAAAATTTTTTCAACCCGGGGAATTTATGTTTAGTTGGAATGAGGGCTGTAGGCACATGCTTCTGTATTTATTTCACCATCCCTGAAGCTGCTGCTACAGACTCCACACAAGTATTTAACTGGGATGAAACTGTGGGCCATTTTGGCTTAATGCGTCGATCTTGTTTTTGAGGTGTGAAATTGTGACAAACACTATCTCAACTAATTCATATATTAAGGAAACTGAGCTGCTTTAGCATGCCATATTGTCTCTGTTCCACTTGGGCTAAATGAAATGAATAATGCTGTTTCTGACACACTCTTACTGTAAACTTGTCTGGTGTGCAATGTAGGCTAAGCTGTGCTGTAGTCTATTGTTTGGGGTTGAAAGGCATGTGCTGTTGAAGGAGAAGGGCTGTGTATCCTGTTTCTCTCACAGTTCTTGGCAGTGGCATCTGTCTTTATTTATATTTAACACACACACATGCATATTTTTAATTCCTTACTGTACGATTTAGCTCCGGTTCGGGGTTGAGTTCCTTAAAGCGTGACTCAGCTCGGCTCAATGTCTGCAGACAAGCTTTCAACTCATCTTTTTCTCATTTTTTTCTGTGTCATTAATAAGAGCATCGTGAGTGATGATTGAATGTTTTGCCTCAGAAGAGCTGACACGTTTTCTTCCAGTGCCTCTGAAAAGCTTAAGCTTTTACGTAGCACAACCTCCCTTCTGCAACACAAATATGTCTGTGATCTGTAATGATAACATATCAGAGCACTGACCCCAAAACATCAAAAGGTTTAACACCTGCTACACGAGCAGCTTGGCCTGCTCTGAAGTGATCCAGAGCTGATTGCATTCATTCATAACTCCATAGTAAAGCAAACAAAATGCTCTTTCACAATGGAGAGAAGAGAAAAAAAAGTGTGTGTGTGTGTGTGTGTGTGTGTGTGTGTCCGTCCAAATAAATGGAACCCATCCCTCTCAGTAATACTGATCCACCTACTGTCTTTTCATTTCTCTCAGCACATGTATCTTCTGAGCGTGTCAAGTACAGGTCAATTTATTTTGGGCAGCCAGTAAATCCAAATCCCCTACAGTGAAACCTAAGGACTAAACGTAGGATCACTCAGGATGACTGCAAAATTGAATATGGCATGACCTTCCTTTGCAATTAAATCCTGTGAATAAGAGTATTCACATTGTAAATATGATGTAGGGCTGAGCTAATATGGTTTAAAATTAAATGCACACATTTTTTTTTTTACACCAAACTTGAGCTATGATTTAGAAATTAAATTGGAAATTATGCAAAACAAGTGTTGCCTTTTATTGTTGTCCCCTGCTGGGACCTGGAAAAAAAAAAAGTCCTGTGATGTTAAAGTGCCAAAATGTGCAAAAGTTCTTATTTAGCATTTTTGTGCAAATCATGATTGAGTCTCACATCATTTCTGTCTAAATGGAGTAGCCGTACAAACCCATCTGTGCATCACAGCACATGTGACTCTCATCGAAGACATAACGACAGGCCCCTCTGAACTATGGGAGCCCAGGAAGAGCATCAGTGGTGGAAGAAAAAAATCCATATTCATTCACAACAATTTATCCTAAACTACAAATCTGAATTAATCGCTGAGTTATTGACCAGATTTTTGTGAATAATGCAAGCGGTAGATAGACCTCTTTTAAAGTTTCTAACCAAGAATCACACCAACCTCATGATGGTGACCTGTTGCCTTGTCAGTGTACTGCACAAATCTGCTGTGAATGAAAATAACTCCAGGCAATGAATTTGTCTAACAACAATGATGTTTATATGCTGCCAGTATGAAAATAGCTGGCATATTTTTTGGACTTAATTAAAGAATTTACAGGACGACCTGATGAATGTCTTTGTTGCTCAGTTTGCAATAAGAACGATTGGCAGGTCCTCCTGGGACCCCCTGTTGTCAGCCTGATTCAATTACAGGGCAGCTAGAAAAACCCCTAACAATTATTAGGATTTTTGACTTCCTGAATTTGAAAGTTAACACTTGGCATGCACTTTTCACTCTCCCCTTCTTGTAGTCTAGATCCTGAACCCCTTTCGAAATGCAATAAAAACACAATTCCACCTTACCACAGGCCTTTTGGAAATCTATTTAATTCTCAGAAACTGCACATGAACCCCACCAGACAAGTGTAGACCCCTGGGGAATCAAATCACTCAGAAGGACACCCCCAAAGAACTTTATCTCTCTTTTAGGTCACTTTCCTTCATTTGCTCAGAATCCCGCTGTTTCAACAACGTCACGCTCCTCCTTAGTCTTTGCACAGATGTCAGGCGGTGAATTGAAGTCTACACACCTCCGTAAAGCGGCACACAGTATTTATTGCTCTGACCCAATAAGTGAAGGGTCAGCGAGAGGGCTAGCAGGTTGGATGGATGGAGTTGGGAGGGTTGGAGGAAGAGTTGACAGAAGTGTCAGCAAGGGTCATCCGTCTAGTGATTCGCAATGGGGGAGGAAGACCAAACAGCTGGAACACATGGCTGCCTGTCAGCAGCCCACAGACCAAGGCCTGCTCCTCCTCCCCTACAGGCCTGTTCATTTATCTAGCGTTTTCTCAGTTTGCAGAGAGCAGAGGGCCAGCTGGCCTTGATGAGAATAAAGCAAATGCAACTTGGACTTTTTTTTTTTTTTTTCTTCAGACTGAACCTGTCAGGCTGGAGATTGTCCTTATGGGTGAAACAGTGATTTCCTATTGGTTTGGAAAAACATTAACTTACATTCAGTCATATGTCAAAAATAAGAACTTATTGTGAACCAAAGCCCACAGCCAAAGTTCTTCTCTGAAGAGGTGGAAGTACATTTTTGTTGCTGTAATTGAATGCACCTCAAAGCCTAAGCTCCATGCCACCAGAGGACCAATCCCTTGTATCCCGTTGAGATCAAAAGTGTTTGAGTTTTTTAAGGAAGCATATACTGTGTGTCAGCTGTCCTGTAAAGGATCTTTGATTCACCCCCTTCCCGAGCCAAGCACCCAGCTTTAAAGCAAAATCTAATGAAATTGTTACGTTGGATCCTGCATTCTTATTGCATTAAGTGCAATCAATAAATCCTTTTTGTACACAAGCGACCTCTCTCTCCCTGAATCTCAATAAGGCTGAGTGCTCTTTGTGTAATGAAGATTGCTTGGGAACTTGATTACTCTCAGCACCATCGAAGGGGCTGTTCTTGGCAATGCCCCCCCCCCCCCCTACACACACTGCATGGGCCATTACTTGACTTTTTATGTGTGTGTACACCGTAAAAATGGTGATGCTATATAATTTCAGCTCGTGTGTGTGTTGAGTCAAACTACATCTCGACTGCAACAGATGCTGCGTCTTTTTCATTTGAAGCCACCTCATTCACAGTGTTACTGTGACTCAGAGCCACTTAGAGTGTCAGTAATTGAGGTAAACATACATTCTTTTACAGCTAAGCTGTTAAAAGTCAGGCTGTGTTAGTGTAAAGGCTTCTTTTTAGAAATCTTTCCATATGAAATGTGTTTTCAGCATACTGCACTCCACTTCAGAAACATCCAAGAGCTGTATATTTGAAATCTAACCTCATGGTGTTAAAATTCAACTGGAAGGGTTAGGGGTTTTTTTTTTTTTTTTTTGTTTGTTTTTAAAGGCCACGTGTTTATGGCTCTTGTCACTTTCTTTTTCAGCTTCAACTCTTTTTACCTTTTGTCGATAGATAGGGATGAATATCCCTCCTGGTGGAATAATAGAGTGGCAACGCAGAAACAACAGCAGTCTTATTTTGTCTAGAGCTCCTTCTCCACTGGAGGCTATCTCTTCATCAAGGCACCAAGCTGGGTGATAAACTAAGAGCCTCACTTACAGGCTTAGTCAGAAGTCTAGGTTTTTCCACAAGGGAGATGGGACAACAATTTTTTTTTTTTTTTTTTTTTTTTACTGTGCTCAGGGTAACGTTTTCACTGCAATCTCGATCACGGATGACAGCTTGTCTTGTGAAGTGTGCAATTTCTCATAGAGTCCCAGCTTAGTCAGCACTGATAAATCATGCAGCATAAGCTGTAGGTTCCAGGATAAGCTCAAAAGATTACTTGCGATATACTGTAATTTAAAAATATATCCCTCGATAGGGCAAAGCTAGAGGTAATAAGTGAATTTTGGTCTGACATTAATAAGACAATGATTTCTCCAAACATGGCTGCATTACTTTGCACCTCCTTATTTGGCTTGTGGTCTGTTCTCATTCACATTCTGTGTCAGCAAACTGGCCTCTGCAGTGCCCTGAATCCCTTTTAGAAATCCGAATGATAAACCAAGTTGACCACTGTGTGTAATGCCAAGTGGAACCCTGTTGGCAAACTGGTCCTTAGTCTGAAAATATTATAGGATGGATTTTAGGATGAATGGTTACCAAAGAGATGGAGTTTCTCTGTGCTGTTGTTAATTCTTATACTGTCCAGTGGGTGTTATAGAGGAATACATGTCTTCTTTAACAGCATTTCGACTTTGTTGACTGTGAACTGCCATCTGACTGATTCATCACAATAAGCAACAATAGTCTCCCAGAAGTGATTTAAAGTGATGGATTATAGAGTCAGTTTCATGATGAAATACACCCATTAAAATGTAATAATAGCAACAATTTTGCTAAATGATGAACTAAGATAGTCAATAGAGGTATAAAAGAAAGGACTAACTACTTACCGGACAATATGAAATTAAGACAACATATGGACCTGGTTTTGTTAATCTTAATAAACAGTGCTGCAGTGCAACCTGTCCCTGGTCTGCACTAAATTTCATTTAGTTTGTTTTTTTAGTCACATCTCACAGTGCCTTTGAAGGACAATGCCTATTTATGCCAATGTATATGACTTTGGAGACATCGAGCAAATCCAACAACATTATCTAAAACCAGCTCTGTGGTGAAGGAAAATCAATGCTTACTTTGTAGCAACTTTCAAGTCAGAAGGCCTGGTGTGTAATCTTGTTGTGATCAGGAGAGGCTTCTGCTTGTGGTACCAGCCAGACTGCAAGTATAGATCTTAGCCTTGAAATATGAAGAAGATGAATGACTTCTGCCATTATGTGTCTTGACTCAGAGTGCTTCGCAGTGGTAGTAAGACAGAAGACCATTCCCCTGCCAGACAAAGTGGCCATTATGGCAGTAGTTTGTTTTGGAACCCCCATAAAGTCTGTATGTACATCTGTCTAGACTTCACTTCATCAGCGCAGCGAGCGCACACTCTTCAAATGTACTGATGGATGGCTTAAAGCTTAGCAAACAATGTTTAATGTTTTCTTTCTCTTTCATGTGCTGCCTTCTCTTGTGTCCCGCCAACGCCCAACCAGGTAAGACCTCTCCCTTTGCTTTAATCTCTCTCTCATAATGACCATGGTCTTTTAACCAGACCACATTTGCTAATCCCTCACCCCCTCACCCCCTCACCCGCCTCACTGTATTTTATCAGACCACCTGGCCTGTAGGAAATCACGTATTGTTTCCATACATTTTTGACCTACAAACATGTTTTTTTCTTTGCCCTACTTATCTCACTGACCCTTACCATGTAGTCGTGAACATCTGTGAGTTTGACATGATTTTGCATGTAGAATGAGTGAAATTCTAATATTTTAGGTGTAGAAATGGAGGGATTGGTTTAATCATTTATGGCACTGCAAGATAAAAAAAAATTGTCACGTGAGAGTTTATTGTCTCGTTCACCGCTTCAGCAGCGCTTGGCTCAACAGTGGGAGTAATTTGTTCAATCAGGGCTCTGTGTTGTTTAAGTGAATGGAGAAGGAAATTGAGGAGAAGAGGAATGAAGGGCTCCATCCAGTTAAATTGGGGGACATTACAGCAAATAAAGCCCATTTCAGCAGATCCCATCAGCTCAACTGTCTGCCCTTTCTACTGAACTCATTCTGTATGGAGAGCACTGATCTCAAGCACACTGGCTTACTGAATGGGCCATCAAAAGCAGCAGGTATTACTGTAATGGAACCTAGTCCAATGCTGATGAGGATGACGTGATGAAGAACAGCAGCAGAAAGAACAGGAGCTTTTCAGCGGTTTAGTGTTTTTTCGAGGGAAGTCCCCAGAAGGACGTCTTTTGTCATATATATTAAAAGGACGCTTCAGTCAAAACAAGGCTGCTTAGTCTGTCATTAAAGCTCCCAGATGATGGAGTTGTCCTTTCATGTGTTCTCCACTCAGGGCCCTTCCCTTCCTGTCAAAGCATATCCCAGCCAACCCCCTCCCCCCTTTCGCCTTACTAGCTCCACCAAGGTGGCTTTAGAAAACTGAATTACTGGCTTGAGCAGTTGGAACTGCTGCAACATTTATAAATGTTCACCTTTGACTTTGTGTATATTTAGACAGAACGTCAATGTCAGAGGCAACATAAAGTGTAGCTATAGCAGGAAATAATGGAGCTCCATCGTGGTCCGTATTAACTGAAAACCTGAGCTCACTTTGAACTGTTCCTCCCTAACACCACTACATGTCTTTAATTGAGGAGCCATGCTGCCGTACTTAGCATTAGCATTGAAGTACTGTGCAGTGCGCTGTATAATTACAGAGAAACAATGGAGACTTTGTCCATTGTAATAGGATTTTAATGCCTCCTCTTTGTGTCTCGGAGACGATTCCTGCTGTGTAAATTCCAGAGCGGCCTTGTGAATTGAACAAAATTTGACAATTTTTAACAACCGACACACCTGAACACCTAACAAGTACAAAAAATTTGTTGAACCAACAAGAAGCTTTTACGTTGTGTTTTATGTAAGCTTTGCTTTGTCAAGGCAGAAGTGACTGTGTTTGCAGTAGCACACCAAGCTCTTCTGCCTGCTTTGTGTGGGATTTCTTGTGGCCACTACAATAGCCACATCACACTACTCTGAGTGAGACAAAACACCTGTCAGTAGTGGTCACGCCTCATCACGGTTCATGTTAAAGCAGGAGGCCCTCTTGTCACTTGCATCTTTTACGTCATACTATCTTTTGGTGAGGAGGAAGCTCTTTAATGTGCCCCCTTCAGCCACCCAAAACAAATACAAATTTTCTAGTCTCAAATCTGCTTCAGGCAGCACGATGACATAGTGGTTAGCGCCGCTGCTCCAGAAAGAAGAAGGCTGCAGGCTTCAGTTGCCGGCCTTGGGCCTTACTTTGCAGAGTTTGCGTGTTCTCCCCTTGCCTGTGTGGGTTTCTTCCGGTAAGTCTGGTTTCCTCCCACTGTCCAAAAACATCATGTTTGGGTTAAATGGTGACTAAATTGAGTGTGAGTGGTTGTTGGTCTCTGTCTGTCTCTGCGTGTTGGCCCTGTGATGGATTGGCGACCTGTCCAGGGTGACCCCACCATCGCCCAGAGTGAGCTGAGATTGGCTCCAGCACTCATCACGACCCGGAAATGGATGAGCGGTTGAAGATGAATAAATGAATGCAAATTGGTGTAAATTGCTGAGCTCTTAGTTTTCCTGTTGGCACTTATTTGTGTGGCCATGTTAGAATGTTAGTAATAATCCGATCAACACTTTGAGGGTGGATGGTCATGCTTGCAATGACACAGCTAGCAGGGTCTTAGACAAAAACGAGTAGCTGTGTGTGTGTGTGCGTGTGTGCGTGTGCGCGTGTGCGCGTGCGCGTGTGTGTGTGTGTGTGTGTGTGTGTGTGTGGAGACTGGAATGTAGATTTCATATCCTCCCAGATAATAAGATTAAGGACGTGCCATCCGACTAAGGTATTCTAGCTATATTTTTTCCAGCCACAGACCTCTGCTACCCCAGCAGAGCTAGCTGGAGTAGACCAGGTCTACATCTGCACCCACTCTTTGCTCTTTGTTTATTTTACAGGTTATAAAAGCTGTAATCATCCTATAATTACAAGGTTATTAACTAAAATGCTGCTAAATGGATACACAATGTGTACTGTCACAGAACATTGCCTTGCATTTCCTATGCTTAGTATGTAGGTATGCAATCTAGAATCTTTAATCTCTGGTTCTAGGAAATAAGTAATAAACCCTGGCACTTAATAAAAGTGCTCCGAAGGATACAGAAAAACTTATATATGCACTTATTTGCGCTGGGACTACATACAGTTTTAATAACAATTTTTTCTACTTGGTCTACTTACCAAATCAAAAGCAAAGAATACACATAGGAAACACATCTTTGTATCGTCTTTATGTTTGTGGTCGTTTTGTCTCCTTGCAGTTCTTTTGTTTCTCTTTGGGGATTCATTTCATTCAAGTTGTGTCTCCTTTAGCTCTTTTGTTACATACATCCTCTTCTCTGCAGGTAACGCAGATTTTAATTGCAAAATCTTGCTACAACTGAGGAAATGTCAGGAATTTCCAGCTTCTTCTTAGATCTTTTTCACCCGTTTCCTTTTTACTGCTGTGTGTCACCCTCATCTGCGCAACAGTTCAGTAGATGATCTGCCTAAACAAAACTTAGACTATACTTATTATTGCCTGCAATATTACAGGCCACCACCTCTGCTTTCCTTGCTAACTAGTGCTTTCTAACATGTACAATCATGAGAATCATTCGTCGCTCTGAGAGAACGGCTTTTGGGTGTCATTGAATTCGTCCCATGCCAGTGGCGTGACTGTCTGTCTGTTTGTGTCCATGCATGTGTGTAAAATACTGCATGCCTCTGTACCAGTGCAGTATGGGGATCCCACACAGCGACAGGCACTGGGATCCCCGCCTATTGTCTGGTATGTGTGTGGGACTCTAAGAGATTGTGTGTGTGCAACCTGAGCCCCTCCACGTGACAGCTCTAGTCCCATCCTGCCTATTCACCCATGATGACTGGCCCTCCTTGGATACTCCCACACACACACATTCACCACACAGTCAACCTCACACACTCTCCTTAGTGTGGCTGACTTCCGACATGGGACTTCTCTGGCATTTTCCCAGAGCCTCTTCCTCGGTTCACAGCTAAATGAGAAAACGATGTACTGCAGAGACTTCAAAGCCTTCCAACTGTGTGTGTGTGTGTGTGTGTGTATGTGTGTGTGTGTGTGTGTGTGTGTGTGTGTGTGTGTGTGTGTGTGTCTCAGGGGAGAGTAGGGGGAATGAATGGCACACCTAAGCAAAGAGTGGAAATGTCAGGTTGGTGCAGCACTGCAAGGCAGCGGCCTGCAGAAGAGAGCTGAGGCAAGTTTTTACATGTCTGAAGCTGATCCTGTGACAACCTGCACCTACATTCCTCTCTCTCCCCACCTCCCCCTCCCTCTCTTTCTCTCTCTCTCTGTTTTTTTTTTTGTTTTTCTAATGGAAGTTATGGAGGTTGAAACTATTTTTCAGATAGGATTGGATTGAGTGAATCTTAGGGGAAGATTCATCTGATGTGTGGAGCTGATGTATTTGTGTGTGCCTAACTGCACTTGACAGAAAAACTGGGCTCATAATGTCATTTTAATGATGGTGTAATTGTCTAATAATGTGCAGCCATTAATAATAATTTGCCTAATGGGCATAGCTCCACAGCTAATCGCTTAAACATGGATCTGGATTTCTGCCTTTCCGTTGCTTCACAACCTCTCCTTCGCTCCCTCTCACATCACTTATAACTCTGGCTTTAAATTAAGAACTTTTGTTAGTGAGAACAAGAAAATGTTTCCAATGCAAAGCAACATTGCACAACAAAATGTGTGTGATTCCAAAAGACTGCTTTATGGGGGATGATTCAAGGATACATAATTAATACTGATGCATACCTGAATTTCATTGCTGTTTCCTGCCTGTAGTGCGGCTTATGTATCTAGGTCCGCTACTTGGCAGCCTGATGTGCACCTCTCCAGACATGTAGCCACACATCACAGGGACACAGACCACAACCACTGTTTGCTTGGTAACATGTGTTGTGTACATCTCTCAGGGGGCTGAACAAGCACAGAAAACTCACCCTGCTCCTGCTTCAGCCACTTCAATTTCCATACACACCATCTCCTGTGAAAGGAGAAATGTTTTCTGGCTCCAACATAATCGGTAGCTCAGTTTTCATTGCCATTGTTTTATGCACAAGGCTATGTTGTAGGTTCTGCTTAGATCTATAAACCCGCCTTAAGGCTGTATTTGTGTTTTGATTCAGTCAAGGAATTTCTCCTCTGATCCAGTATGAGTCAGACTATAACAAGGCGAGGGGCCCCGTCTGGACCGGTTATGCTCTCCCCAACACCCCCATTCATTACGTAACAGTGAGTAGCAGCATTACTCACATTATGTGAGCATTATGAAGTCTTTATCTTCAGCAGAAGAAGCAGACACAAGTTTGCAACATTATGTTGCTGTTGAAAGTTCTCTTACAATGTGCTAACTTTTAGAAGAAGAATAGAAGAATGTCTTTATTGTCATTGCACAAGTACAATGGAATTGGATGTAGTCCATAAGGTGCTGGTTTAAAAACAATTTGAATATATAATTCTAAAAAAAACACAAAAAATGACTGTTCATGTGGGCTTTTAGTGCCCTATAGTGTCTGCTCTGGCTTTTGGCCATGCTAGCAAAACTAATTGTGAGTTAACACCTGGAAACTGCAAAGCAGGTGGATGGAAACATACCCAAAGTGGATTAACTGAAACATTTCTTGAAGAATACATCTTCTTAGTCAACACTTCCATCTGTCTCTTCTTCCGTGAGTAACCCCTTCAGTTGTGCTCACTTACTTAATGTAGTGGTGTGTTATCCTGGGAGGAGATGCAGTTGTTGAGCCCCTCCGTGGTTTTTGCTGGCCCAAACTGAGGGAGAGCTGTTTCCATTCTGATCATGCACACCTGTGTGTATATATGCTGTGTACTCAACTGGCTCAATTATAATGCTCAAGTGTTGGCAGCACGGCGGCGTAGTGGTTAGAGCTGTTGCCCCACAACAAGAAGGTCGTGGCTTTGGGTTAGGGTTAACCCTGGCTTGGGGCCTTTCTGTGCGGAGCTTGCATGTTCTCCTCGTGTCTGCGTGTGTCTCCTCTGGGTGCTATGTGTGGATACAAATAAAGTCTGAATAAATCTGCATTTATTGTGTTTATAATGATTTCCAATTGTGACGTTAATGGCAGTGAATTTTAAATCTAACACTGCACAAAAAAATAATTATTCATCAATCCATGTTGGTGCTAATCATTGACATATCCCAGGCTGTGATATCTCTCAAAGAATAATTCAGTTTTGATCAAGTGTATAAAAAGTTTATATTTTTTTTTATTATGCATTATCTTAAGTATTCAATATTTAGTGTTTTTTTTATTAAGATTGAAGTTGAAAGTGTAAGAAATGTTGAATGTGTGATAATTTCATAGCAGTTTTGGAAAGTCGACATTTTTGTACATTCATGACTTAAAATGGTAGTAAATCTGTGCACAGTCTGTTACTGAGCTATTAGAAAAACCTGGACTTGAATTCCAAAATTTTTCAACAAAAAAGCTCTCTTGCCATATGCAGTGACAGCCAAGAATCTGTACAGATAAAGAAGAAGTGAAATTTAAATCATGCAAATGTCCGCTTTGTGTTAATATAACGTTACTCCTTAGCAAATGATTACTCTTGTCTTGACTCCTTTTCCTGTCCAGCTCTGACTCTCACCAGCACTGCTCTATTCCTTTTCTTGACGCTGTGTACTACTTTCAGAGCTGACAAATTGAACGCATCTTGTCAGTCACATAAATTATTATATTTTAACTGCCTGTAATTGATTATCCGTGCTATTTCACCCGCCCACATGACTCTCGTGTTGTCAAGTATTCACTCATTTTACAAGACATCTCTTCAAAGCCAGAAATATTCACACTACACTGATGGGATGCAACACTCATTTAGGAGAAACGACACATGCTTGGGTGAAAAATAGAAAATATTTATCTTTTTGAATAGCCATGAAACGGCACCCAAGACACAGGAAAGAATATCCAGAAGGAAACCTCAGGAAACTTGCGGCTCTTTTTTCTTCGCTGGCTGGCTTTAGCATCGACTTCAGGTGCACTGTCACTGGTACGACACAGCCAAATTGGTAAAACCACGATTGCAATTAAATATACCTCCGTCCCAGTTTCTTGTCAGAAAATCAAAATTTTCATGAGGTCAGAGTTTTTAGAGCTGGGGGGCGGCAGGAGGTTTGCTGGAGGTGGCTGCCTCGTAGTTTCATGTGCAAGAATTATGAAATATTCTCAAGATTTAAATCATTCTGTCAGCATTTATGCACCTTTTTCAGAGTCTCTGGGTAAGATGTCACCCCCTGCTGACCTGTAACAAGCGATGACCTCTAACCTACCTTGGGGAGCTTCAAGAAATATGAAAACAACATCCCAAGAATCTCATATTAATTGTACCCCGTATGTTTCAACATAGTGTAGCTCCTTCGCCTGCTGTGTGCTCTTCTCTGAAGTTTTGTTCTGTTGGCAGATGATGAATGGTAATTCCAATGGGTTAACCAGATGGCTGCAGCGGAGCCGTTCTGCTCTGAATTCCAAGGCTCGCCTTTCTTAACGTTGCCTCCTCTCTCTGTGTTTTGTGTCTGTGCCTCAATCAGAAGATGTGACTGTAACAGAAAACCTGAGCATCCTGCTCACAGCATCTCCGCACGAAACAGCTGCCACGGGTACAGTAGTGTTGGTGTATGTCTTCTGTATTGTGGCTAGTCTGCGGGGGAAAAAAAAAACTTCCTCATGAAAAAGGAGACAGGCATGGAGTTGAGTTTTAGTTTGTGTGTGTTTTGGGAGTTCTTTCTCTGTTTTCCTCATTCACAGTTTACGTCATTAGAGTTTGCTGTTATGTGGAAACTCGCAGCCCAACGATACATATGGACCTTGTCATGCCAGCCAAGCTGTGTGTGTGTCTGTGTGTGTCTGTGGAGAGCAGAATCTCTTGTTGCCCCTGTGGGAACATAGGTGGCTATTGTGCTCGGGCGCTGGGCAGATGGATGAGAGCTGCTGACGTTAAAAACTGGAAAGAAGCCCAAAAATACTGGGGCAACAGGGCACACTGGTCCGTGTGTGTGTCTGTGTGTTAGTTCTTCAGAGTAACACCGTCACTCATGTGCACACAAACACACACACACACACGCTGGCCATCCTCCCTGTTGTTAGTAATTGAATTACACTGTCACACAACACCACACAATCTGTGCGGAGCAGATTTTGCAGCCGAACTCTCATTCTCCTTGCACAGTAAGCAGAGTGGGGGATCATGGGAAATGCAGCCAGTCGTGTAACTCTACTAGTGTGCCGATGAAGGCTACAGCTGTGTTTTTATTTTTAGAAGCTCTGTAAGGTATAGATGCTACCTCACAAAGGAAGTCACATAAGTCAGGACTGTTCTGTTGATGGCTACAGCACATCACTCTTTGAGGATTGGGAGCAATCAGAGAAATTATCGTTAGTGCAAATGCAGACGTAACTCAGAATACAAGTGTGCTCAGGGGGACACAACTCTGTGTGGTCTGTCTGCAGGCCTGTAAAGAACTGCAGCCAGAGACCAGCTGGATTTGTATTGTATTGCCAACATAGGCTTTCACAGATTTATCTGTTGCTCCAGTGTTGCTGTTATTTTAATCCCTCAGAGTTGTTGAAGGAAGGTTGTTGGAGACAGGAGACATTATGATTATAATGATTATGGGTGAACACCTCCGCCTGAGTCTCAATGGGCTGTCTCTCATAAGAGAAATTCATAACAGAAACAGCACTCATCAGGAAAAATACAATTATTTGACACCAGAAGATGATTTTAGCTGTTGTTTGGATGGCAAATGACCAGATGTCTAATGTAAGCTCCAACCAAAGTTATTTTCGGTCAAGGTTTTGTGTAGGTCAGAAGAAACCACATTCACAACATTTTTGGATTATTTCTGTAGTAGCATGTAGTGTACAGCAATTCTGGTCTCGTCTATCTCACAAGCTGTCACAAACTGGTCAAGTTGATAGGGAAAGGTACATTAAAATATGATAGATGTTTTCTGTAAATGTTGTTCAAACAATTTTTTTTTTTATACCTGTGGCTAGAATTGTAACTGATCAACTAATTAAAACACCACCCTTCTCTGGTTCTTATCCAGTTTAGGATAATTGCATTATCTCAAATAAATATCGTTGGCCTTTGAGCTGTCAGATAAACTATTACCTGAACGCTTTTTTTCCCTTCAAAATTTTTTCAAAAAAATCTTTTTCATTTAGAAAAAAAAAAACTGTTGATGAGTCTAACTAGTAGTAGTAACTAGTAGTGAGTCGGTTTAGTGTAATCAAAGCTATAGACAGTGCACTTTATAGTGCACCCTTACACTGTGAGTCATACAGCAACAACCTTAATAATTATGTAACTATCAAGCAAAAAATGGTTTAGTCTGTTTTACGTGCATGTATGTCTTTGATTTAAACTATTGATTGGACAAAAAAATCTTTTTAAGAGGTCAGCTTGCGGACTGGCGTTCCTCAAAGTACACAATCAATGAATGACAACATGTAATTTATGCCAGAACAGCAAATAAGCATTAGTTGCCCTGTATTGAATAACGGCTATACCATAAAGGATGCTGGAAGATGACCAGGAGCGCATGAATCTCAGACCCATTACTGTAGCAGCATGCAGTTATCTCACAGAGCACAATCTCTCACAAACGAAACAAGATTAGATAGTGCTTACCTGCACATCTACTCCATGACAGTCAAGCGATGCATCCGAGCGCACAAACACACACGCACACACACACGCACACACACACGCACACACACGCACACACACACACACACATACAGAGCAGAGAGAGAGCCATAAAAACCACATACATACATACATACATACATACATACACATCCTCCTCTGTCTAACCCCGGGCACTCTTTTTTCCAACACCACATCAGAGCCATAGTATAGAAGGAAACATGTTGATTACAGCGTTTAATTAGTGGTTCATGGCGTGACTGTTGTATGATGGTATTAAATCCAGCCATAGCCAATTAGACTAATTATACACCTCTCTCCTGGTCCATAATACCAGGCTGGTCGTGTGTGCTAATAGAGTTATGCGGTTTAAAGTCCTAAAACCCAGAGGAGAGATGGCCTTACTTTTTTTTTTTTTTTTTAAGCTCACAAGCCTTCAAATGCTTGCTGCCAATTTTGTCTAAAAAAATCCACTGGGCAAACTTAAAATATGTTTAGAAGGGTCTAGACATATAGAGTCTAGAAGAAACGCTGATAATTCAGCATCAAAATCCTTTCCTTTACTCATAAAGACCTGGCTACAATTACAGTGGCGTATGCTCATCACAAGACCCACAGAAAATTTTGTCCATTATATGAGGTGGTCCACCTGAGTGAATGGCATGGCAGATGATGCAGTGGCCAGTTTAGAGCTTTCACCGCCATCTTGCATAATAGTCTACTATTTGCACTAATGTTCAGTTGAAGAGACAATGAAAGTTAGCACTAGTTTATGTCACCAACAAAAACAAAATGATGTAAAATCAGTCAACAACAAAGGTAAACATAAAGCATCCTCTCCTGCAATCTCCACTTTGCCTGCTGGCACTTAACATTGTTTAATGGCATGCCATTACATTACACAGAAGATCATCAAGTTACAGTCAGAAATTGTGAATCTGTCATGTGTTTCATTAATTTAGCTTGTGTCACGTCCTCTGTTAACGATTATACTTTTATACTATTGTTCCTATGTAATGCTTGCACGTTTCTTCGTTGTCGATTATCTGGTCCGTGCAAGGACTTGTCTGCCGGTGAAGTCATGCTGCAAGTACTCTGTGCGCTGCAGATTCCTGCTTGTGGGAGTTTGGAATTCCAACAGCTGGTTTGGATAGATGGATGAAGAGTGTTGATGGAAAATTAAAACAAATCAGTCATCTCAAAGCCAATGTGCTCATCAGCTGCTGAAGGATAGAAATTCCTTTTACCTTCTCAGATAGGACTTTTTCTTTTTTTTTTTTTTTTAATTCTCCTGATTTCCAAAACCTCCTCTGCCTTTTATGTTAGATGAATTAGCTGAAATGGTGAAATAAGTATTATGAGGATAATGGGAAAGATTTTTTGGCTTTTTTGGTTGGTGCCTTCTATCTTACAGTATGACCTTCTCCTCGAAGGAGCAGAGAAGAGTTGATGTTCAGTATGTGGACACTGACCTGAATTTGTTTTTGGTTTAAATTGGAAATTTAACGGCCGACTGGGGACCTTTTGGGTGGGCCAAGTACCAAGATATTTCTTGAAAACATCCATCAGTCCCGAAAGCTGAAAACAATTGGCTCCTTCGCAGTTTACGTAATTCCCCCACCAAATTAAAGGACTTTGAAAGTGCTGCGTGAGTTAAAGGTAAAGCTGTTAGTTCTCTTCTTCTTGTGTAGTAATTTAAAATTAGGTAGAAACTTTGAGAGTGAGGAGGGAAAGTGAAGGCATAGATGAGTTCCCTGCATTGGTATGCAGTGCAGGGTGGATCAGGAGCTTACCTTAGCCAGCCAACGCTCACAGGAAGGTTTCTCATCAGCTCTCATTGTCAGCCAGAACACTTAAGAAGATTGCATCCTCGCTGACCTGAAATGTGTGGGAGGTTGAGATGAAAGGATGCAGAGAAAAAGAGAAGGAGAGGACCTAAAAAGTCAGGCATGAGGGAAAAGAAAGGAAATAAAGGACATAAGTTTTTCCATCTGTCCCATATCAGTTATGTCGAATTAACCCTTTGAGTCCCTTGTAATGGAAATCTTGAAAAACTGTAATCAGAACAGAATTGGCATCTGACGTGTGCAGGGATCCTTGTCCAGTTTGCAGCAATGAACACCATCCTCTGTAGACTGCTTAATGAAGTCTCTTTCATTTTGGGCAGGAAGAGAGCTGGATGCACTTCATTAACCTCTGTGCCACTTACAGCACACAAATGTGCGTGCACATGCATACACACACACACACACACAAGCAAAAGAGAAAGAGACACGGGCTGCATTGAGGGCGGAGGTACCTAAAGCACATGCCAGGCGGATGAAGATGGATGGCAGCCTTTTCCCTCTGTGCTTTATCTTGGCCCACACAAGACAAAAACAGAAGCTTTGTCCACATCTCACTCAGTTTTTCTATCAGAGAATGGAGAGACTATGTCCAGTGACTAAAGATCCTGACATTTATGGATATTAATGACATGTTGTTTAGGCGTCAGACAGGACCGCAGTGCTTTTATTGAAAGTATAACAATACAGGCTATTAAACTGCTTTACAATTCATAAAATGTCCACCTTAAGTCCTGTTCACGTTTCATCTTCTGAGGATCTTTTTGGTTTAGGGAAACTACTCAACTGCAGTTTCACATTTCAGGAGAATAAGTGTCAGTGTGTTGAAATAAGAGACATTACTCATGAGGGTCAAGTACAGTCTAAAAACGGTGATAATTGGTCCTGGTAAAGGAAGTCCACTGACTTGATGAAGTTGATGAACTCATCTCTCTGTGATGGATGTTTTTAGCCGTGTGATAAAAACCTAGAACCTTTTCAAAAATCTGAAGTCCTTGCATTCATGGTATGTCATGTTTCCCCAACGGTCAAAAGCGCTGGAGCTTTTTGTGTCTACTCGTAACAAATAGTTAAGAAGTTGTCAGGATCATCAAAAATGTAGCTGCAATTGGTGATAGTTATGCATGAATAAAAAACAATTAAATAAACTATGTTGGGAAGAGTTGCCTGCTGCTCAGGGCAGCATGTTAAGTGGGTGAAATGCCTGTTTAACTGCATTCTCACTGAAGAATGCCACCATCATTTTATATTATCAACGCCTGTGGCTTGTCTTGATGCGCAGTTTGCTTTGGTTAAAAAAAAAAAAAAAAATCCTAACTGGACCGTCAGAGGACATTTTAAATGCCACAGGTAGCTCCCTCATTAACCACTACAATGATCTGGCAGTCATCTTTGCTAGCGGGGGGATATGGATTAAAATATAATGTCCCTCATCTGCCGAGTGCCTGCTCCCATCAGGAGCCGGGGATGTTTCGCTCTGTCCTCTGCACGTCCTCTGCCTGGAGGTTAATCACTTTAGTCTGCATTCATCATCAGTTCAGATGGCTTGTCTTGTGCCAGGATTGGATGACGTGTTTGACTGAGTGGACTGAATGTTCTGGTCTCCTGTTTATGTGTTTCTGATAAGACCCCTGTATGGCATGGATCATGGGATAGTTGATGGCCCTTGTCTTCCCCTTGCTTCCCCCCTCACTCTCATCCTTGCTGTCTAACTCCAGGAATCTCTTGCTCTGCTGATGTATCATCTACCTAGTTAACTGGCCAAATGAAAAGCCATTTACTCTTAACAGTTGTCGCTTTAGGAGCCATTAACTCTATTTCGCTAAAAGGGGGGAAAGGCTGTCTTTCTGACAGGAATAGGTGAAGGATGGGACACCATGTACTAAAGCTGGCCGGGAAGAGGGTTCAGTGATGTCACTGGCAGCACCATGAAGCATGGGTGGGCTCAGTGTTTTATCGATGGCTCCAGTACTTTTCATTTCTCTGTGCCTTTTTGACTTTGACCAGACATTAATTCCCTGGGAGGCCCATTGGAAGCTTCATCCATGCCAAGCCTGCGTTTATTAGTGGATTCGTGATCCTGATCAATTTGATGAGTGCATCTGGGAGTCCGTTTTTATATAACAGACCTGACAAGTCTAATAAGAGATGGCACTTTTTTTTTGGAGTGGTGATGTTGTGTCCCAGGAAAGCCTGATTTCATTTCTGAATTTGTTGTGGTAGTTGGCTTTTTGGTGCATTGTGCAGTGCCTCATCAGGGGCTAAGGCCATGCCTGTTCTAAAGGAAATAAATGTCTTAGAAGCAGGTTAATAACATTAAATTAGCCCAGTCCACCAGTTTTCCATAATCACTCATGACACAAAAGTAATTTGATGAAGGCAAATGACAGGACCAACTGGTACACAACAAAAATGTTTCCCTAGTTGTTAAAGGTCACTATCCAATTGCTTCAGTTTGACTAGGATAACCCAACACTTCTTTTTTTTTTTAGGGCCGGGCAACTAGGGGAGCATACCTAATTGTGAATTTTCTGACAAATATTGTGATTTGGTTTGTGATGTGATTTTAATTTTGTGCTTTTGCAAGTGCTGTAGGAGGTTTATTTGTATTTTGTCTGGTGTGGGTCCCAGCTATTACTCCCAAATGTAAGATCATTGAGTTATAAAGTTTATGAGATCACTGTGCGTCTTAATCCTGAGGAGGATTTTCATAATAGTAACCTGAGTTGCTTTATTGAGACATGGCTCCATGGGGACAGCATGGGTTTGATGGACATACAGTGACAAGGGTAGACTGCAATGATTCAACATCTCACAAATCCATCTGTAGAAGACTACTCATCCTTCAATTAAAGTGCATGAAAGGTTTAAAAAGAGAGACTATAAGCTGCTTTCGGTATCATGCAAGCCACTTTATCTCTCACAGGAGTTTGGACAATTCACCATAATACTACATGGCTGAATAAAATGAAAACTGACAGCTTCAATGCTGCACTTCCTTGATTGCCAGATCAACCTGTCCTCATGCCGGTGACGTGAATACTAGACAGCTGTCAGCTTATCCCCAAACTTGGCTTTTACTTGGCCACTTCTGATGTAGCACAGAGAAGCACTCACTTCATTGTTCAGTGTGAATGTCTTTATAAGGAGAAAAGGTTTGTGCTTGGGGTCTGACTCATTGCATAAATATTTTCTACCTTGCAGACTTTTTTGATTTGCTAATCGCAACATCTGTTTTGGTTAAAATACAAATGATCTTTCAGCCCTTTTTCCATTGTCCTCTGATTAAAAAGCAAGAAAAACTAAAAACACAATTGGAGAGTAATAATCTAATGCAAAACAAATTAAACAATTTTGTCCAGTACCATACTAAAAAAATGCATTCATGAATATCTTGTTTTCATGCTATTAAAGATTTTGTCGACTCTTCGAAGGCATTCCCTGTTTGCCACCGACAGCTGTAGGGCAGATGGGGGCACTCCTCCTTTCTTGCCATGGCCATATCCTGTGTCTCCGGGATGCTGGGGGCCGGGGGGGGTTTGCGGTGAATGTAGTCTCCATGCATCCCGGGGAGGGGTGGGGGACACCTGCCCTTCCGGGGTTTGGGGGAGGCTGGCGGTGCCCTTCCTCGGCTGCCCGGTGTTGTTTGCCAGATTCCTGCCAGATTCCTTGGGCCCCCCCCCCACCCCACCTGTGGGTTCCCTGAGCTGCCACACTTGCAGCCTTCAGACTGGGGACCGGGCCCTCACTTGCCTGCCTCCTAAATAGCACTTGCATCACGCTTTACCAACCACGCACAGTTTCCACTATGCTTCTTCTCATAGCCACAGTTAGGTACACAACATACACCCTACACAAGATTTTAATGCACCACACCTTGTGTGACAGAACAGGGCACGCTCAGGGGGCACTCTGTAGGGTGTGCTGCAGTCCTTTCCCCCAATCTTAATGCATCACACCACAGGGTCACGGTGCAGGGCAATGCTTCCTTGATGGGGATTGAAGACACAAAGGAAAAGGGACCCTTTCACTTGTCATTAGTCATGGCATGGCTCGGGGGGGCCTGGTCCTCTGCGGTTGGGTGGCGCAGGGGGCCGGCAGCCTGGGGGCCCTATGGCGGAGGATTTGGTTGGGTATCCGAGTTCTTCCATGTCCTCTGGACTCTTAATCCTGAGTTAGGTGACAGGAAAAGCACAGGATCCTTAACTCCACCAGTTCCTACCAGGAGCACCTGCTTTCCTTCCCCTGTCCATCCTTCCACATCTTCTTTGTCCTTTGTTCCGCCTTATAGTCACTGAGGTGTAGTGCTGCCCTGTAGTGCTGTGGTATGCACAGCACATTTGAGGTGATATGGTGTAAACGTTTGATAAGCAGCACGCATGTGGCAGCTATCAGCCTCACACTTCCCCACAATGTCATCAGCTGCCGGGTTTCGTGATATTTGACCACAGAGGAGGCGCTCCCTCACTTTGCAGAAGTTCTCACCTTCGATATGTTGCATGGAGACGTCACACTGTAAGACTTGGGAAGTGGGAGGAAGGGTTCGCAGCCTCCTTGGCAAAATGAGGATACATTTTTTAACATGACACTGAATTTGTGCTGTTTTTTTTTTGTGAGTCTTTGAGGCAAACGATTCCATCCTCTCAGATAAATCCCTGTTAGGAATCTCATCAAATCTCCCAGTCTGCACTTTAACTTGAGGAGCCCTGATTGGATAATAAGGGTCAGTAAGGCTCAATATGCAAGAAAGTCTAACCTTATTCTACAGTTTACTTTCATAACAGCAGCATCTTTTAATCCAGCCTGTCTATCTGGATGTCTGCTATGAGATATTTAATCTTTTCCCTCTCACTAAAGTAATCGATGTTGGCCCAGGCATACAGATTTGCACAGCGTGAAATTGCGCTATTGTGAAAGATTCAACTTGCATTCCTCTCTCCTCTAATATATAATCATGGTGCCACTATGCTCCATATGCAAATGACTCAATATGAAATTTAAGTAGTTGCCACGAGATCAAGTTTTCTGTGTGGACACAGTCAAACACTCCTAATCCATATCTCCTTTAGGGAAGTTTAAATACTTGGCACACTCATCAAACTCACTTCCACCACTATTTATCTAATAAATAAACAGATGAAAACACAAAGAAGTAGAATGAAGATAGACAGAGATGGTGGATCTCTGTTCGGCCACAGCAACACAAGCTTAATTTCCTGTCAGCTGAAGTAGATCAACCACAGTGAAGGAAGCTTTTTCCTCCTGGCAAACAGTTGTTTGACAAAGTCCACCAAGACCACATAAACTGGGACGACATGAGGGATGTGTTCCATGAGGTAAACAAGAACCAAAGGGATCCTTGGTCTCTTTTTTTCTTCTCCCCCTCCGGCCCATTTCTCAGCCACTATTTATTCAAGTGTTGGCTAAGGGGTTGTATACACCTCACAGCTGGAAACTGATAGGACTCTTTACAACCCAGCGTCCTTCGTGTGAGAAAATGCATTTGTTGGTCCAAGTCCTTTTGAGGCCCTGTTGGAAAAAGACTGCCCCCCCCACCACCGATATGTCCACTACTAATTTAAAACTGGAGGACTGTCTGAGTCTGAGATAGTTGACTTTATGACATTTTATTTGTTTTTAGGCGACGCACATTGACTATTACAATCACAGACTGCCTGCCTGTAAATCAGAGGGAGGCATTTAAAAGTGATAAGTAGATCTGTGGAGGGCAGATGACACATTTTTCTTCATGTCTGTAAAATCCTTCCTTTTATCAGCGGAAGTCTTTATGAGAGGGAACAGTATTTAGAGATATTGCATATGTGATGCAGCCTGTGGCCTTTTTAAAGCTCAATGATGAAACCAAAACTCCCTTCCTTTGTATCTCTACATGTAGCTTTACAATACCAACACGCTGTCTCTGTGTGTGTGTGTGTGTGTGTGTGTGTGTGTGCGTGTGCGTGCGTGCGTGCGTGCGTGCGTGCGTGCATATATATTTCCAAGACTCCTGTTGATGGTTATGATTCCCTCTCAAACATTTGTTTTTATCATCATGTCCTAAAGATGGAATGTGATGAAATTATGTTTTCCTGTCCAAATTTACTGACGATTGTGGTCTTAGCTCACTTCTGTTAGAATACCACCAAATATTGGTCACAGGAGAAATGCAGAAGACTCAGTGTTTCCTGAATTTCCCAACGTGGTTAATTCAAATTTTACAGCTAAATGAAAAAAAAAAAAAACCCAAAAAAACAAAAAACAGTGATCAGAGTGAACTTTGTGTGCACACTCATGCTTACCAAATCTGGTACCAGGCACTAAAAATGAGCGGCCACGCACAACCACCCTCATTCTTATGACTCCACATACATGTGTTTATGCGTTAAAGGAAATCCTGTGACTGAAACCCCCCCCACCCTTTTCCCCTCTCTCCCACCTCCTTTCTCCCAAACATGAATTACTTAGAACCAACACTCACTGAACTAAATGAGCCCCCTCTCTCTCTCTCTCACACTTAATCACATTAGCCTAAGTGATATGGGAACGGCGGGCCAGCCACACACTCCTGCTTTCTCTTGCCGTCTTTCAACCCAAATAAATAGCCAGTTCTTCAGAGCTTTAAGTTGTCTCAAACTCCATCTTTGGATAAAAGACCATTTGCTCCCCTGAAAAATCTGTAGTGGAATAATGAGGATCAAGACAAGGAGAGCAGAGGAAGCAGAATGAGAGAAGGGCAGGGGGGTGGAACAGAGGAGATCTGACGCTTGGCTAATACCCTCTGCAATAAAAAAAAAAAACCCTATAAAGGCACCTTTTTGTCAGGGCGTGAGGTTATTGTGCGGAATTACTTGTGGACTGTTATTATTAGGTGGTTGAATAAGTTTTAATGAAGCTGGGTAAATAGCCGGTGCTTTAATCAGCTAGAAAAAGTAAAGGCATGCTTCACAATAAAGGATTGTCATGATACTGAAACTTTCAGTTCTAGTACAAGACTATGCACACAATCGATAATTCTTTTATGTTTTAAAAAGATGTTTTAAAAACATTGAAGATTACACACCTGACAAACTGCAACCTCTGTCTGATAGGTTTCAGCCTTTGTGACATCAAAAAAGTCTAAAACTTCTGAAAGCAACATGACCAAGGATGTACAGCAGTTTTGAGTCAACAGTTTAATCAGTCAAATAAATGAAACATTTATTGTAAGGTTAATTTTAAATGTATTTCATGGAAAATGGGCTCATCTTACACCTTAGCAACTTTTGTTACTTCTGCTCTGTGTTTTTGTTCACTGCCATTTGATTTGGCTTAGTCTTCCAGTATTGGTGTATTAGTTTTAGTTACCCTAGGCTACCTGATAAAAATCCTGAAATCCACCAGCTGAGTAGGATTAAGTAGTCAAGATAACAAAATTTAATTTGATAACAACATGCATCCCTGAATTTGGTCAATGGTGACACAAAACGTTGACAGTTTTTTTTTTTTTTTTTTAATCCTGCCCCACACCATGTTTTATGGATGAGCCTTTCTCATATGTGTTGTCAAAACGCCTCACCCTCAGGCCTATGTGAGTGTGTGTCTGTGTGTTTGATAAAGGAAAAAAAAGACACAAGATTTATGATGTATCTCTGTGTTGATCGTCTGTTCAGTTTGGGTATTATTCACACCATTGTCATACTTTGGTGCTGCTGGGCTTTGGGCTTTTAATAGAATATTCATAACTTTGGTCTCCATTAACGACAGACATTTTGACAGCTTTCATCAGCTTTTCATAGTCTTTAGCATTTTTGTATCTCAGCATTGTTAAAAGTACATGGAAGATGTAAGGGCTTGTACTGTACACGTCAAAACCTTTTGGGGGAAGATTACCCAAGTTTTACCTGCATGTTTTCGCTCATGACACTGGTTAGTTCATTTGAAAAGCCTCCATTTGTCGTGTGTGATAATCTCTGCAGCTCCTCCCCTTTCATTTACATCATGCTTCTCATCCATCTCTCTCACCTCCAGCCTTCTGCTTTACTTGAGAAAAAATCTTGTCTGCCTGTTTTTGTTAACACTATCTCGTCTTTCTTTCCTTTTTTGGCCCGCTGAAGCTCACAAATATATCATCGCAGGTAAGCATGTACTTTTGTAAAAATGCTCCAAATGCTTCTTGAGTCTGCTTGCGTCTGTTTAATTTGTCTTGATTAACATTGTGGAAATGAGGAGTGAACTTCCTGCTACATAGTTGGTTAAAGGGTTTATCTGTCAGGATCAAATAATATTTGAGGCGCTCTCATGGAAGCCTAATTAAAATGAGAGTTGATTCACTGAGGTTGAAAATCAGTGTGGCTTACATATTCAGAAACACACACACATCATTTAAGTACACTCCCAGGAGGCCTGCATGTATTTAGGACCTATGTCATTAAGAGAAGAAGTCAAGACCTGGTGTGTATTTCTGATTTAATTGTAATAATTACACTGTGTAGACACGGTGTACACCTCCATCAAGATAAGTCATTTCACTCCTTTTTTGTGTTTAATAGTTGTCCATGCACTGACAGAGTTAAGGGCAGAGGTCTCTCATTACATACACTGCAAGTATGCAATTTGTTGGACTGCAATGGTAACTTTGTAAGAGCTTTACCAGTGTTAAGATAACAAATTATAACTATGACAAAAGGGTATCAATTTTTAGGAGTTTCTACGCTGGTTTTCTCAATTATTTTTAAATTTGAAATGTGATGTTTAAAAAAAATGTGATTATAAAATAAAAGCCTAACAAAACAGACGTAGAAAGGCCAAGCACGGTAAAAATCATGACATTATTTTATGGCGGAATTGTTTCTTTAACAGAATCAGTTTGTTCATTGGTGCCAGTTAACCTGCTATAAAACTGCAGCCTGCAGCATTTCTGCATCATTGAGTCTTATTGTGCATGTGTGTAACAATTACTTACATGAGGTATCAACTCTCAGGTGAGACTTTAGACTCTAGTCAGGGGTAAAGGTGATGGTGAGGTCAAAGGTCAATTGCATTGGCGTCGCAACAGTCTGTGTCTTGCTCAGCGCAGCTGGTCTACCAGGGGACCTCATTAAATGGTCCATATGCCAATTATCCTTCCTGAAAAAAGTCACTGCAAACAAGCATCTGCTAGACGAGATTGAAACCAGCAGCATCGCTACATACACTTGTTACTTATATTTAAATCTACAAACAACCACTTACCAAACTATTAATGTGATACTATTGAGAGCCAGAAAGAATATGAAAATTTTTAGCAATCAGGTTGAGTTTTATTCAGGCAAGAGGTATAAACAGCATGAAGTTTGATTAACTTCCAATAAGCTCTGAGAAGGGCGTTAACTTGATTTGTTGAGAGGTGGGTTATGTAATAATGGAGTCAATATGGAGGAAGTGGAGACCAGGGAAGGTTATAAGTGTACAGGCATGGTTGTAAAATGTGTAAAATATCCAATATTCTAAATGAAAACGATTATAAATAATTTTTGTCACTGTGGCTATTCCCAAATGGTTTGACTGGTTTAACGCCTGACATGAAGGAACTGAATATAGTGAATATTTATCAGTTACTGTCGCTCTCGTTTCATATGACAGACTTCTTGTGCAGCGCAGTCACAAGAAAGTCCTGTGAAGACTAAAGGTAGAGTAATGTTAGGCAGGCTGCGAGGCCAAAGTCTTGAGGGCCCGCAAGGCAGACGCTTGACTCAGGAGTGTTCAAAACCAAACAGGAATTTTGATAGCAAAAATATAATCCAAAAGGTAAAATCAAAATCACTGCACAGGGCAGGGGCAAGAGATAGTAACAAACAAAAAACCACTGCAAAGCAGAGAGAAACAGAGATCAGCAATTCTGAAAGTAACAACGGAAAACCACTGCAGAGCCCACCAGTTCAAAGGATAACAAACCAAAAACCACTGCGAGGCAACGAGCAGACGGGTAAATACCAAAAGAAAATCAGGGCAGGAGGACGACGCAACAATCATGATGGGGGTATATATACACACAGGGAGGTGAGCAGATGAGGCACAGGCACAGGGCATGAGGAAAACGAGGAGGTGTGCTGGAAAAGAGAACAAAAACAATGTAAAACAATGTTTTATGTGGATAATATTGATCATGACTGTTTCTCAAATGAAAGAATGAGAGAAAGAACTAGAAATGACTGCCTGGCTCATCGAAGGGTGTAAAGCCTTAGCCTTGTTGTTGTATATTAATGTATTTCCATTCTGTAGCAATGTCTAAGTTAGGTGTTGTGACTTAGTTGCTAAAAGCTTTTTTTGTTGCACAAAAGTTGAAAACAATTTATTAATGGATTTGATGAAGGAATCATGGGGCTTATGGTTAGCACTGTCGCCTTTCTTTGCAGAGTTTGCATGCCCTTTCCGTGCCTGCGTGAGTTTCCTCTAGATTGTCTGTAGGTCTGAGTGTGAGTGGTTGTTGGTCTCTCTCTCTGTGTGTTGGCCCTGTGATGGACTGCTGACCTGTCCAGGTTGAGCCCGCACCTTGACTCAGCACCTCCTGCGACCCGGAAATGTAAAAGCGGTAGAAGATGAATGCTGCTTATGCCAATAAAATCTTGAAAAAGATCCCAATTCACTTAAGCTCTGATGGATCCATTTACTGTGCATTAGTGTGGCAAGACATATTCATTTTTCATACCGTGTGCATTTCACAGTTTACTGTACATGTTGTTAGAATGTAAGTTTTTCTAACTGCTATGCTGCTGCGTTTGATGGCACTCGAACAGCACATTTTACTGTAAATTGCATCGGTTTAATCACTAATGGATATAATCTGCACACTAGCATTTCCCTCAAGCAGCTCTATTCAACAAGGAACAGGTAGTTTTTCAAAAGCAACGCACCGATGAGCAGTGCATGCCATTGGTGAGGGCAACTATTGTTGGCTCAGCAATGAGTCAACCAAATACCAGTTTTCCTCCACCGCTGAACACAGGTCCGTTGTTCCTCACGTCCGCTCCAGTGATCTCCTTTTTTCCTCAGCCAGAACTCCATTATCAGCCCTTTAGTGTGACTTCCAAATGTGAGAGGATGCAATTATCTGCTGTCTGGTTTAGGAGGTCAGTCTGTGCAGTAATCAGAATCAGACGGTTACGGCCTGTAGCTTCCAGCTCTTTAGCCTACCATTCTTCAGAGGATAGCTGTCATTCATATTGACTGATAAGATGCATGGTGGATATTATCCACCATACTGGTGGATAAGTGGCTGCTAGACAGAAATTCTTCACCTCTGCAGAGCTTATCCAAGTATTTCCCACTGGACTTGTGGCAAATGCACGCTTTTCGACTGACAGTTGATAATCAAAGGAAGAGAAACTGACCTGCTGGGGAATGCATTTAATCTTTGTGTCCTTTCAATCGAGCTGCAAGTTTTCCGACCCTTTGTCTCACTTATGGCTGGAGTTTAACCCAATGGGGCTTGACAATAAACAACCATGTGATTTAGAGGGATGGAGAAATTCCACTTAAGTAATGAAATATGTTTTTGTGAATAGATTAACATAGAGACTCCCAGCTGTAACCTTCGTGTAGCGACTGTTTTCTGTGAGGTTGCGTATTTAATGATCACGTGAGGAGATAAAACATGCAGCTACACAACGCAATGTTAGTTTAGATTACAATGTAATTGTTGATTTTATCTATTTGTCTATTATCTATCTATCTATCTATATCTATACTGCTTATCTGTTGCGTGGGCGCCATATTATCACATGTCCAATATATAATGGACATACAGAGATTATTTGGACTGTGGGAGGAGTAGCCTTAGGCACAGGGAAAACATGCAAAGTCCATACAGCAGGGAATCGACCTCAGAACCTTCTTGCAAGGAGGTAACAGAGCTAACCACCACACATTGCCACCCGTGTTGATTTCATGTGTTGTAATGATAGGGCAAGCACTGAAAGGAAAGTCTGCAATATACTGAACGTTAAGTTCATGCACTGAGCAGTGCACCGAGGTGAGGTACTATTGTTTTCCTGCACGTTGCTTCTTCTTATTCCTCTTCCATCCCACAGTTTTGAGAAAACTCAGACAAATTATAAATCAAAACATGTAACTCGGTCAGGATCAGTGTGCCATGATTTTTTTTTTTTTTTTTTTTCACATATTACACATTTTTGGCGGCGTAAATGTGAGTGGGAGGACGTGAAAAAACTGGTGAATTTTGAAGCTTTTTCAAACCTCGACTACTTCATACTTTCAGCTGCAGACTCCATTCTGACTTTAAAATAATGAAAAAGATCTCTTCTATTAATCTATGTGTTCATCTTTTTAACACCTTTTACCCTTTTTTTTTAAATAAGTGATAAGTGAAACTCAGTTTTTATACATTTTTGTCAAAATCTTTGCATCCAATGTGTCTGTTTGTGCAGGGTTAGGGTTAGGGTTAGTGTTCAGGTCAGTGTGGTTATTTCATAGGCTGCAGTGAGAAGTTGAGATGAAAATATTTTAAACATCATCTTCACTGGCTCACAATTTAGAATTTGAGCTACACGCACTATTTCGCACAAAATTCTTGTCCCGCTTCAGACAATGCGTCCACTTTAACAGATAGACGCTCAGAATTTGATCGGTGAGCCTCTCAAGGACAGTTTCACCATCCATGTCTTCCATTCACTTTCTCAGGAGACAGCTGAATTGTCTCTGTTTTTTTTTCCATCACATTTCAGCCTCTTGACACACCAAACACCAGGCTCTGTTTCAGAACTTCTGGTGGGGATGACGGTCTGGTCATTTCTCAGATAGGAGTCACCATTTTGTCATAAAGAGCCCTAGTTTCAGATCTTGGCTTGTTTTTGTCTCTCTGCCTCTGCTCAGTGGCCGTTGACATGGCAATCTCAGAGCTCACCATGGCAACCAAGAGCATCAGGATAGAGCCGCAGGTGGAGCAATGACTTAAAGACAGACTTCTCTGATATGAGATCAGTTTATTAACTATCCAACACACACGCACACACATCCGTAGCACCAAAAATTTCTGTGAGGAAATTTTCTAGTTTAGTTCGTTCTTAAGCACTTTTTTTATTTTGTGACTCAAGTTCTGACTATCCGTTATTCTCCACACAAGCTGCTGCTCCTTAAGTTATCATGGACCATTCATCACAGCCTTGTCATATCCTGTTCACTCCTCTCCCTTCCTCTTTGTTGGAGGTCAGACTGAACTCCCCAGTTCTGGGTTCCAGGACTCCCACCAGGAGTCAGGCTCCTGGTGGGAGTCCTCATCTGTGAATCCAGCGGAAAGGCTCCCTGATGTCAGGGTCACTTTGACCCTCTCTGTCAACTAGGCCTTCCACAGATAAGAGGTTAACAAGCTAAGATATGCTCACTGACATGCTATGATAGATTCCAGGAGGATTCTGCTGGATTTTGTCTTTCAGCCCTTTAAACACACTCACTTTTTGACATTCGTAGTTTCCTCACGCCTTCTATCTTACAGTCAGCTGCTGGTTTGAGCATTTATCAGCGAGTTCTGAAAATTAACTTCTGTATGCTTTATTGTTATGAATGATCAGTTTGTAAACTTTCAGGCTTGTTTTGTATTGTCATTTTATGAAACGAAATAAGGAGACTGTCTGAATAACTCTTCCTTGGTGCTTCATTTCAAGATATTTGTGAGTTGAGATTTGGCTGCCAAATACTTTGCATTCTTCAGAACCCGCATGGTGTCTGGTGCTCAGACCCATTTGGCAGTGTTGTAGTTTAATCAATTAAATCTTACATCTCTGCAGATATTATTACTTCTAATAATTTAACTTGGTCCTGTGGGCTGTATGCTTTTTAGTTAAAATATATCCATTTTAAGGTATCTGTGCCTGAGACGTTTATATATTGGTTCTTGCACGCTGATATGCAAATCCATTAGTTTCTAAAGAGTGCATGACTGTTTACTTCCATAAGCATATGTGTCCCTAAGATTGCTTATTTTCAGCTACATCAGTGTGTCCCCCAGTGTTTATTCCCTGCTACCCCCCCCCCCCTCCAAAAAAGCCAATATTCTTAGAAGCAGAAAGCTCAGCATGGTGAAGCAAAGCAAGACCAACAACTCATATTCTTCAAGCACAGTAAAAGCTGGTGATGTTGCAATTTACAAAGGATTTGTTGCCATTGCAGAAAATGATCATGTTTTGGTAACAGTCATTTCAATAAATTGTGTAACGTAACACAATTATTGGCACTTTCATAAGTTCATTGTTGTGAGACCATGCAAATCATCCAACTGTTCAGGGAGTAAATTTATGACTGAAATTTCATATATAGATTTTAAGGTTTATGTGAAATGTGCCAGTCCACATGAGAAAATTCTAGAAAGTGGAGAAGCTAACAAACAGCATAAACAGCATTACTGTTTTTGTAAAATGACAAATTGCTTTTCCCATCTATAGTTTCTATGTTTTCAACAAATGTTGAATAATTAGTATGCCCGCCCTCCTGTTTTCTGTTGACAAAAATTTATTCACATTATTTATTTATTTTTTTAAATAGAAAACAATGAAATACTTTTACATTTCTGTGACAGGCTGGTGACAGCAGAAATAATAACTAAATTAAACATCTCGTGTAGATATTCATCATTTCAGGGAATGTTTTTTGACTGATCTTTTTTTTTTACTTTTTTAACTGATGAGTATTTCAAAGTTTGAATTCCGGATTTCCAATTTTGATTTGCTGTGACTAAACTATTGTTGCCCAGAGGCGTGCTTATTGAGTTGCACATATTCTTTTTGGCAACTTGAGAAACCAGTGGGAGTCTTTGTACTTGGCTGTTATCGCTGTCATGTTCTTTTCCTTATAGGGAGTGAAAGTTTCTGTGGCATTCTCACACACACGCACACACACACCCCCCAAAACGCTCTTTCTCTCTGCAGACCTGATCAGGGCCTGTCCCCTTTGCTTCACATCACCCACTCCTGCTGAAGCAAGATATAGACAGTACCTCATCTCTGTTTACTGTCCTGTCCTCTCCCAGGATTCCTGACACAGATGCAAGCTCTTATCTTCAAGGCTCCATCCAATTTTGTGTCATGGCCAGGCTCATTAGTCCCACATATTCCTGCGTTGTCTCTTATCGCCTCTGTCTGATTTCTGCCTTGACCTGCTGTAAATGCTGTAAACACTGCTGTAAATCACCACAAAGCATTGCAAACTACACCGCTCTCTAAAAAAGTAGCTGCTTCAAGTATTCAAAGATGTGAAGTTGAAATGTGTAAAATACTTGCTCCTCTGACAGTTTTATTATTTTCCTGTCAGTGCAGCACTTCGCTTACGCCAAACAACTGCAAAAAAAGTCCTGTAAGACAAATTTTCTCTTTGACACCTTCATAACTAATTTCCCTAACAGTAACTAGTGCATGTCTTATACTGCAAATATGCCAAATCTAGGCACCGCAAGAAAACATACATTATATTGATTTCCATATATTTAAAAAAATAGTTTTATTTATCCCAGATAAATATATTTTCATGAATTATGTAAATTTAGTGTGCATATCAACCCAGAATATATGGTCTTAAAATATATTATGATATTGACGGTTAAACTCTGACAGAACTAATTTATAGCACATACAAAAAAACTCAACAGTTCGACTGAGTTAATGAACTTCAGTAAGTATCTCATCTTTTTATTTACTACTTCATCACTCGTGTGGAATGAGATGGAGCTCTTTTGGGTGACTATCAACCTCCATCTCTATCTGTAGGGTGCAAAGATCTGTTGCCAATATTCCTAGCACTGCAGAACATAGTTACTCTGGCATCTGCTGCCATCTCATGGTTGCATGCTGCACAGTGGAAAGCAAACACCGACTATTATGTCAACATTTCTGCATCTTACCTGTGAAAGCAGGCAGTACAGTAATCAGGAAAAATGACAGACCAGGAAAACAGGGTGAGATGTGTCATGTTTGGGGCAGCCTGCTGTTCATTTGCAGTTAGGATAATGTAAAGGGAATAGGTTTTCACCTCTTCTGCTGTTGATCACCTCAAAAGTCCACAGGTAGCTGGTTAACTCAGCCTTTTATCGGTTCAGTTCTTACCATACAATCACATGAACCATGTTTTGGTTTTTGTCCTGGGTGTTCTCACCTCGTCTCTTTTCATCCATCACTGAACAAAAGGAGAACTGCAGCTCTAACCCGAGAAGAATCCATAGGTCACTACACAGGATTTAGGAGGGTTTAGAGAACTGAAGAATACTGACCTTTGATTAGACAGCCCAGACCCAAGCCCTTCTGACAAGTGTAATGAGAAAATCTCCGCCTGATTTGATTGGCTTCTCTGGAGTGACAATGACGATCACTTTGTGACTTTAACGCCACTGAACATATGAGAAACAATTCAAGACGTGCGGGTGTTTACCCTTAAGTTGCTTTGGTGTTTTCTCAGTACTGGGTCAGAAGTAGAGGAAATTGCATCGATAGTCTTCAGACCTGCAGAGTCAGCTTGCTAGGATGAGTTGGTACACTAGGGGATGCTAATGCTCCAACACTGAGCATAGGGAGGCGGCTCCCCCGGCTGATCAGCTTCCTCTCAGTCCATATGTCTGGAGAGTCAAACCTTGGGCTCAGACCACATGGCACTCTCCTTTTCATCCTCCTCTCTCATGTCACACTGACCTGGGCTTCACATAGATGGAGGCCAGTACATACTTTTCACATTAAAAACAGCTGCATCTAAGGCAGAATGGGCCATCACAGAGGTATTTTAGTCTAATTATGTGTTTTTATGGTGCATCTGATCTGTAGAACGATAAACAGAGCCGAGAGAGGTTAGAATAGGGAATCAGAGGGGGAGGCTCTGAAATGGATTTGAAATATTATGAGATCAGCATATACTACCCCCACCCCATGTGATCATCAAAAGGAAGAAAACGAGGGAACATATGAAAGTAAAGCTGTGGTTCATACATATTCATACCTAATTTATCATTTAGGCTGCTCTTGCATCAACACTTCACTCAGTCATTCTTAAGTGAGTAGCCAGAGCAAAGTTTCCTTCGATGCCGAGGTGTGCTGCTGGGGCTATTGTGTTGCCAAGGGCAGTGCCTCCTTTGTAACCCAGCAGGTCATGGAGGGTTAGAATATCTAGGTTATGGAAATATAATATCATTCACTCATGATTGCTTCTACTGTATACGCAGACTGTTGTAGTGGAAGGATAAGAGGGTGTGTGTGTGTGTGTGTGTGTGTGTGTGTGTGTGTGTGTGTGTGTGTGTGCGCGCTTGGGGGCATGCTAAGTAGGTAATGGCAGATATGAGGGGGCCCCATCTGGTGTGTGTGTTTGTGAAGCCTCCCCACACCCAACCTTGTCCATCTTGAGATTAAGCGGCCAATGCTGACCCAGTATTCTTACTGCCCCTCTCCCACCCCAGCTCTATCACCTCCATTTCCTCTGCAGGACAGATGGCCTCATGGGACACTGGGTGAAGTCTCCATTAGCGTGTCTGCCTGTTGCAAGGGTGTGGTGTTGCAGCCATAGACCTACACTAAAGATGACTTTGGGATTAAAAGTAGTCTATCTCAGCTATGATATAGGGGGCTAAAAATGTTGGGGGGGTTCAGTGGACGTAGTTAAAAATTAATCGCCTCATTTAAAAGCTTTGAATACACTGTGTTGCCCATCGACAAAGTGAATTACACTTGGTCTAATACTGAAATGTTTAAGTATAAATTGACAGTATTCTGCAGATAGTATAATGTGTCAAAATCACACATGGATATTTTGTTTGGATTTGGCCTCCCATGCCTGCCAGCATAATCTGAAATAGTTTCAGATTTTTCCTTTTTTTTTCCATTAGGGGAATAACCCAGATCCTCCATATACGACTTCCCTGTCCCCCCCTCCTCATTAATCCACCCTGCAGCTCCTTCAGCTCCCCCATCGCTGTCCCTGACTCACCCTGGATCCACTTTATTGTCCTCAATATATCCATCCATCCAGCCATCCATCCATACACAGAGCTTCTCCTGAGGCACTGACCCACTGGGGGCTTTGTTTGAATCCAGGCCACACCCAATGGTGAACACCCAGTTTGTCCCGTTTGTCATTCTGAGCAGAGCTGGAGGCCTCACTCTGCTGCCAAACGTCCACACAACACCCTCACCATTGAGCACCAAACATGGTCCACTGCTCTGTGCTAACTAGGGATGTAATGGATCTTCTTTGACAGCCAAACAATAAGATATGGCTACATTCAAAACTTAAGTAAGAAAAGAAGTTGCCCCAAGTCGCAGACTATGTGCATGCCTCCATGTGTGATGCTTATAATCACCCCAGCAGCACATAGCGAGCGCTCCTTTCCCTTTTTCAGCACCAATTACCGGCAGTGACAGTGATGAATTTTGATTTTGGCATGTTGTCGCCTCATGCTGGGCTTGTTTGCAACAGAACAGGGGAAATAACAATGCAGCATATGGGGCTTTATGGTCGAACTACAAGCATCCAAAATACTTTTACATTAATGGAAAGCATGCCCCATCAAGTAGGGTGTGGGAGCCACCAACTAAAAGCCATTAACAGCCAGACTTCCAATGAATCCTTAATGACTGCAAGTTGAAAATAATGCATCTAGAACTGTACCAGAATTTGAAAAGATTGTTGATCTTACTAAAAAAAAAATTGGCAAATGGTGCCCTTTGGCTTTCACTCTGTTTTCAAAATGGAACACTAGCTGTCTGAGAGGCAACTGTGTGTTGTTTGAATAATTACTCCAGATATTCAGCCATCCTTGGGGGTCATTTGAAAACATCTCATGAAATTTTAGGTTCTTAATTTTCATTTCCTCAAGTGCCTCCCCCCATTATCACTGAAATTAAGCTGTAATCCATTGTATGATAAACTTAATAAATCAATTTGGGGATTTATTTAGCAATGTACCTTATTTATGAGGTGATTGTGCCCTAAGGCAAGCCCCATTTCTCATTTCAAAAAAGATTATGGTTCCCTAATTGATAAGAAAAACAGACCATTATAGGAATTCTCTCCTAAAGCTTGCAAGCAGAATTTTTATTTGATTTTTTTTTTTTTTTAAGTTGTGTAACACTAATCCATTTCCCTGTCTCTTGTAGTCTGTGTAACAGGGCGATGTTGTTATCAGACCCATTAAATTATGATGTACTTCCAGGTAAATAATTATATTAATCTTAAAGAGGAAATGATGATCCTTGGCTTTTGGATTGGGCCTATTAAAGTTTCATTATTTGGATCCACTATTGTGATGGAACTGGGGAAAATGGGAGGGCTGGAAGAGATATGGAGGCATTGAAATCCAGTGGTGAGGCAGAGGCAGGATCTGCTGCTTGCAAAACAAAGGAAAGGGGCATAAAGGTAGCATAAAGGTAGGTTGGCCTAATTGGCACTTTTGGCCTTATTGTCACATACTTGCTTAATTGGTGCGCAGAGAGGTGAGGGTCCCGTTCTTGTGTGTGCAGTGGTGGGGGGCTGACAAAGTGCATTTTTCTGAGAATCAGAGAGACGAAGAATCAGTTCATCAGCATAAAGCATTAAACATTTACGCTGACCTACAAACGCTCAGAGACCTCCCTTCAGTCACTCCAATCACTCCATTTTCACAGTCTCTGCTCTCACTCTGCAGCCCTCCTCGCCTTCACATATACACATGCTCAGGATGCATCAGCATGAGTTTCTTCAGTTGATAATGAGGACTGGGTTTGGGAAAACTAGATAGATTTATGGTTTGGAGGCGTTATGGAGGAGGGTGGGTTTTGACAAGCATTTTAGACAAGTAGCACACCTGATGCTCTTTGTGCTCCCTTTGTTGAATCAACCAGTTCACCTGTGAACAATGGTGATAAATTCTATGGCCTGCTGTAATATTGGCAAAGAAAACAGTATTTTTTACTTAGCGTATCACATTTTCTCCTCTTTGCCAGCAGCTAGAATTTTGGAATCCCTTTGTGCATGTCAGGGGTAGTAATTAAGAATATTTAGAGAAGCTTTTTCTGGGGGGGGGGGTTAAATGAAGGTCCAAATGCACTATCCAAGACTTCTGCCTACCAACTAGAATAATTTCAGCTAAAGATCCATTAATAGGAATATAAAGTTAAGACCCCTCTGTCTCATTTTGTTATATGATGAACAGATTGACTGTATTTATTTATTTTTTTATTGTCATGAATATATCAGCAGATGCACTCAAACATCTTAAAACAGACCTTGACAAGTTTTAGCTCTTTACGTCATGATTTAATGCAAGATTCACTCTCTGGGGATGCAGCAGCTGTAGCTTTTACTCATGCAGCTCTGTGGTTTTTAGGGAAATAAATGGGAGAGATGGTGACTGTTTATCATGATCGACTGCAGATGTCTTTTTGTGGCCAGTGCTTTCTGCTGTGGAAATAGTTTGGGCAGTGATAAGGGAAGAAAAATAAAAAAAGAGTAAAAAGGGGAAATGAGAATATATCTGGGTCGGTCTCTCTTGTTCTTCTTCTTTCTCGGTCTATTGGTGGTCTGTAATAGACCTGATCGAAATGGATTTCCAGGTGAAATATTTCGTGTTCTCACAGTCTCTGGGAGACAATAATCTTCCTCCCCACTTCCTGGAAAAGCCTGTGGGACTCTCAAGCTCCTTTGCTGCAAGTCTTTCAAGAAGGACTACTTTAATTGTCCATTTCAATATGCTGGACTGTTTCCATGACTTTTTTCGCCTCAAGCCTTCCTACTCTGTTGTGTACCATCTCTCTATTATGCAACTGATTTCCTGATCAATAAAAGATGGAGAGTAATGTGAGGAAAGAGCAAAGCTAGAATCACCAGAGGAAAAGAACGATATTAAAGGGCAAGAGAGCCCAAACCATTTCTCTTTCCTTACATGGCCGACAGTCTCAAGCCTTCCACCTACAAATCATCCCCTTGTTAATCCCCTTTCAAGTTATATCCCCCTTGGGTGAATGCCAACATGATTTTTATGAGGTTCAGAAGGAAAACCACCAAAAGAAAAAGCTCTTCCCTGTGAACATGGCTTTATCATTGGGATCTGCCTCTTTTTCCCCCTTGTTCTTAATCAGTCCTTTGGGGTCATTCACCACGTCTCTTCTTTGTGGGGGCAAAGCTGAAGCTAAAAGGCTACAGTGTGCTTTATTGACAACTGAGAGGGCCTGTCTATGAGTCAACATCACTGACCTGGGGATATGGGACCAAGCTAAGATAAATGCTGCTGTTTGGATGATCAAGCTCACTCCTTGTTATGTCTTACATTGTCAGCTGCTTGGGCTTTGAAGCCAGGTCTTGCTTTTAGCAGACATCTGGGCTATCCAGGCTCTGTTATATTAGTTAAATAACTTAAATACATTCCAATGTATTATTCACATTCATTAAACAAGTTATACATGACAGATTTTCCAAAGCTATTCAACTGGTATCTTCCTTTGAACTTAAGGAAAATACAAAAGAATTTATCATCATATAGTTGATGCCCTGACAATTAATGTCTGAGTTGCTTGTACATGCTGGATGCATCATGGATCCAATCAACAGCATCCAGTCATTTCAGGGTGCTTTTCACTGCAATTTGTAGTGTAGTTTCCTTGTGCTTTCCTGGCACCTAAACCATACTTCATTGTTAAAATGCCGTCTCTGACAACTAAGTATTGTGAAAGAGAAAGCAAATCAATGCCGAAGAAAAAAGTCAACACAAGACTACTAAATATTATGCTGGATAACTGGACTGGACTGGCTTCCTGTCTTATGTGAGTAATTTTAATGTGCTGCTTGGTAATTCTTCACCAGAAGAAACGCAGATGACAATTTTTCGTATTTGTGTACCAACAGTGGTTATACATTTACTGACAAAATGTGATACGACGGTGTGAAAACACTCTATTGCTGTAAAGTGCTGTAGAAAGCAACTGTCTAGGTAATGCATTTTTTCCTTGTGCTTTGCTAGTCAGTCAGAGCCGGAGCTCCTCCAGCTGTCTTGCTTGCGGGGCCTGATTCAGAGGTCTAAGCCAGTGAACTCAATGAGCAGGCTGTCTCACCTCAGTATGAGGATCTCCCCCTGGGGGGCTCCCACACCAGAGACCCCACCCTACCAATTTCAGCTATGGAGGAACCCGACACCAACTGTATAAGACCTGCCAGCACAGCGTGCAACACACTCAATGTTAAACACACACGCACATATCAACACACCACTCTCCTTGGCAGACAGCGGGGTCTTGAGGGTTATGCTGCTCAATTTCTCTCCTTCTATTCCCTCTCTGTTCCTTGCTCTATCGTAGCAGGAGCTGCTCGCACCTTTCCCACCAGCCATTACCCTCCTGCTGTCTCTCCCTTACTTCAGCCTTTCCACTCTTCACTACCACACCGGCTCCCCTGAGTTTTCTCCTCTCAGTCTGTTCATTCACCCTTTCCAAACTCTGAGCATCTAATGCTTTTTTTTTTTTTTTTACTTACAGCACCTGAATCTTTTTAGCATCACTGTCTCTTTCATCTCACACCTTTCTCCCCTTTGCTATCTTCAAAACTCACACTTCTTAACCCTTGTTGGTGTATTCCATCAGCCTGGCCTGCTCTAACCTCCTCCCAATCTCTCCCTCCGTCTACCATTCTGCTCTTTCAACTCTGCACTAATTTGCCTTCTGCTCTTCTGTGCTTGGCCCCGACTCCAGCTCTTTTCCCCCAGAGATGTGATTGCCTGCAGAGTGTGAGCAAGAGAGAGATGGTCTGTGTGGAGAAGTTTGATTGTCTGCCCTTGTGTGTGATAAAAATGCACACACACTCACAAAAAAAGAGTTTTTTTTGTGTGTGTGTGTGGCTGTACCTTCAACCCTCCTCTCTGCCTCTAATAAAGCAGATTGCATTCGGATGTATGTGCCAGAGAATTTTGATAGATAAGCCAGAGGTTTAACCCCTCATTCCCAACTACACATGCACACACAACACACACTTTCCCCCACTGTCTTCCTCAGGGCGACTCACCAGCTAGCAAATCATTTATCACAAAGTAATGGCTCTGATGATCTCTCATTCCCTCTCCCATCTACCCATACATGGAGGAGACAGGGAGGGAGAGAGTGTACATTGTCAGGGTGTATGCACATTTTGAAAAACATTGAGCTGTTTAAAGGGCACAATTCTCAACCGAAAAACATTGAGACAAAATCTCAAGTTCAGGCTTTGCCATGAGCAATTTATCCAAATCCAAATACAACAAAGGGGTAGACAAACTCCAGATAAAATTATTAGCTGCTTGATAAAAATATTATTTAAGCTAAGTGTGAAAATTCTTGAGCTTGACCGTTGTGCTGAACGATTAATTCCAAATGCTGCGCATAGCAAATCACAAAATGTTGAAATGTAGAAAATACTTAATGCAGCAAGCTGGACTCAACTCCTCTGTGCTCCTCAATCAGAAGTGGCCTCAGCTAACTGTGCATATGCCCAATTGGGAGGAGATGACAGCTCACACGTATTCACGTCACATAAAGTGATCCAAAAGACCTCAACGGCAGCTCATAGTCCCCCTGCACACCTTTCCGTGCACTTTGAATTGAGTGGCCCCTCTTGTGTCTCATACAATGCACAGTCCTGCACAGATGAATCTGTTGGATGTTGTTTTATTCAGGGCTTGAATTACACAGTAGCTTTCAGGACCCCATTTTCCGGTGCAGTGAAGCTTTCACTGACCCGCTAGCGGTGCTGGGCTAGTTGTAGCTGCTCCACAGCACCACTACTGGTTGTGCAAGGCTTGTTTGTTTTATCCACGCAGTGATGGGGAGTTCAGGTGATTGTGGAAATGCCGGAATTTAAGGGCAGCCCCGCTGTGCACACCGTCTCGTGGTTTGATTTGAGCGGCCCACGTAGTTTGTAATAGAAGGCAAATTCAGTGGGTCTGAGAGGTCACTGTATGTCAGTTTGCCCTTTTGACTGTATGTCCACCAAACCTCTGCTGCCCTCATGGAGCCATGTCTCCGCAGATCAGGTTAATCTTTGAAAAACCCTGTCCATGTCTGAGATGTGTTGTGACCTCATCACCTTTATTACTTGGTGATCTGACATTTGACAGAGTAGTAACTGGGAGGTACATCCAGAGGAAATACAGCAAACCTCCTCCAGCACTTGAAAATTAATAACAACAAAAGAAAAAGATTTATTTATATGTAATAAATGCTGCACACAAATAATTTTGTTGTATAATAGTAGTGTTTTAACCATGCAATAAATGCTTTAAGCCAGAAGTGTTGACCCATTATGACAAAATATGCCATACCGTGGGAACTAAAATGGCAGCAAATGCAAGGATTGACCCAAATGCAAGAAACCTCCAGCTGCACTTGAAATAGCACAAAATTAAAGCACAATCAAATTGCAATGTCTGTCAGAAAAATCGTTAAATGATATTTTCCCCAAATTGCCCAGCTCTAGTTGACAGAACAATCTTAGCTCAAGTACCACTTTCTAACTTTTTCCAAAGTGTGTTTGAAATTTCCATACTGTGCAATTACTCAGATGGAGTGAATGCTTACAGTTTAGTGTGTTTATAGTGAACATCTACCCCTAAAATATTACAGTTTTAGTTTTATATTGGCCTCATTTTTCTATATTGTCTATTTTCACAGGAGTTGCTAATTCATTATGTGCTTGGTCACGCAATGACAGTAAAGTCCTATTTTAAAGATTTTTAACCACATCTCTAATGGTTAGCTAACAACTTTTTTTAAGTTACTGCTGTATCTCAGAGAAGGTATTTCCTTTTACACACTTACATGTGCACCCTGCGCATACACAATACTCTGTAGTATGTGAATTCCAACAGGGTGGTCTAGTCTCAAGTGATATACTGCTGCTGGGCGCTCACCATCATTGTTCTAAACCGCATTATTTTCTGCCTCTTTTCCTTTCAGTATTGTCAGAAGTCTGCGGTTCTCTCTGTCGTGTAATCAAGACAGTGACTGTTGAGGCTGAGACATTTCCTGTATGTTTATCACCATGTTGAAGGGTCCGGGCACTGACAGTGCACTTCATTTTGCTGTGTTTGTGAACACAGTTGTGTATTCAAAATAGCAAGTGTAAGTGTGGAAGTGTGGGTGAAATGTGCTCAAAAACCAATAAGTGAAATGATGAATACGTTCAGGTTGCTTCTTCTAGCTGGATTAGTTTATAGGCATTTTGGGCAAATCTTCTTTGACATTTCTCCTGTGTTTGCTATAAGTTTGAAGCAGCAGCCAGCAGATTGTGTGGTTTAGCATAAAGACGAAACAGGGAAGTAGGCAACCAGGCTCAGTCCAAAGTAAAAAACAAACAAATCTGCCTACCAGTAGCCGTATTACTCAACAGCACTTTATGTTTCTTTCCTAGTCATATTGAAGGCAAACAAAACTCTAAAAAACTGCACAACGAAAAATGGCTTAGTAACTTCCTGGTTTTCCACTTGCTGCCCAATGCCATTACAATGCAAAATAAAGTGTGTTCCCTAGAAGTCTTCCTCAGTACAACATGTTCTTCTTCTTCTTTTTTTTAATGATTCCAGAGGAAAATAAACCAAATGGCAGTGTATGCTTTAGGGCTGGTTACTGTGTAAATGGCAGACTGGATCAGGATAGAGTACAACTCAGATCCACTCCTCCCCAACGACACCTTCTCCTGCAAATTTGATTTTTTTCTGGTTTCATAGAACCGGTGGTCAAAATACAAAATTCTAAATATGGCCTCTAGGCTTCAGCATGGCAGTTTCAACAATTGGTGGACACTTGGTGCAGAAATTGTACCATCTACTTTCAGATATAATCCCCCCAATTGTTGAACTATTTTTCCCCACTATTCCTTTTGAATAACTGATGTCCTGTAGATTATTCTGAGGAGGATCCTGAGAGCCACAGGAATGAATGTTGCTTTGTTAAAACAGCCAATACCAGGAAAAGGACATCACACCACAGAAATAAGCTGCCAAAATGGAAAAGTTAAAAGAGATAAAATTCAAGGATTACCACTGGAATGAAATCTTAGCAGTCTCTCAAACAGCACTGGGCAGGTGCTACATATGAAAACAGGGTTGGATGGTGTTACATGCTTTTTTCTCTCAGATCCGTCTGATAAGATGCTTCACAGACGAGCCTGATGGGTAAAATTCTAAAGCACTTTGGGCTTTCTGACATTTTTGGGCTACCTGTATGTTGTATTTGCACAATGCCTCTTCAGGATCTCATGAAATGGACACATTTGGACTATCTGAATTCAGAGCAATGATGTTCCTCAGTATCAATCTAAATTAGTCTTTTTTACCTCTGTTTTTCTAGCCGTTGTATTTCTCATGGGGGGTTCAGTCCAGAGAAGCACAGCTACTTTAGTTGCTCAAATTTTTACATTCAGAAACTAGTGGGAAAATGGTGTGTTTATAGTTTATTGGAACTCGATTCTGAAAAAAAATTATATTTAACTTGTTGAAACTCGCCTGGATCTGCATAGCTGCTTTCCTGCTCCGATATAATGCATCAGTGGCTTCTATAAGAAGGTGCTGTGGCTTCAGTGGTGTTCCACTGTTCAGAATGATGGCATCGATCTCATGACAGCCAACCAACTAATGAGCGCTGGGTTCATTTGTTGCTGTAGAAAGACAAGACATACGATCTGGCTGCGAGTCACAAGGGTCACATGGATTTAATCAAGAGGTATTTGGAGGTGAGGGATTATCGGGGGAAACCTGAGAGGAGGATTGGGGCTCAGGGTACACGTAGGGACAAAAAAAGACTCGAAGACTACCACTCTGCTCTGGATGCAGATGGTGTTTTTCCTGGCCCATGCTATGCCAGCGTAGAAATTGGCAGTATGTTATCATTCAGGAAATGTAGTGGCATGCAGAGAGATGAAAGGAAGACGTAAAACCGACAGAATGCAAATGGCTGCTAGGTGTTGGAATGAAAATGAAATGAATGGCAGATGAGGTGTTTCTACTCGCCTATAGAAAGACAGAAGTGACCCAGATTGTCTAAAGCACTGCTGTAAATTGCTGCGAGAGAAGCCTTGTCTTGTTTCTCACCCTATCCCTGCGCTCTTTTCTCACCTCGCTGTATCTGAGTCTCTTTTTTTCCCCTCCCTCTTCCCCTGTCAATCTTTTTCCACTCTCTTTCATCCCTCCCACACATTCGTCACTGGAACGGATTTCAAAATGAAATCTCAAAAATCAACATTTTTCCAACCGTTGGTGAGGCATTTTCTGTATACGAGGTGTTACCGTAGTAACGGGGCAATACCTCCCCCCCACTGTCTTGCACGGCTCTTGTCGTATGAATTTGGCATGACATGAGACCTGGGGCATCATATCATATCTGCTGTTTTGACTGATGAAAGTGGGATAACTTTTGGTGCAAAGGGATAAGTCTGTTTTCTGAAGCTGGAAAGTGATGGAGTGTCTGGCATCGAGGCTGCTACATGCACAGCATGATGATGATGATTGAAAAGTGACAGCCAAGCACAGCATATATGTGTCTTAAGCCTCGCTGTAACACTTTAGTGTTTTCCCTTGTGTAATTCTAATCGAGCCTTGTGTTTACATTTTCTGAAGCTGAGGACTTTAGTCATCTCAGGGACGAAAGCTGCTATGCTTTGACCCTGTGGCCAGACATCGCTGTTTTCCTTGCAAGATTAATATGCACCTCAGGACGCTGCGAGTGCCGAACAGCTTCTAAATGTCTCTTTCCGTCCGTCGGCATGATTTTTGCTGCCGTTGTTCCTCTTCATTTACCTCGTTTATCGGTTTGTTATTCAGATGAATAATGGATGAGCTGGTTGCCTCAGTGACATGCCAAGCTCATCACTGTCGTGCGGTTGCTCGTGATAACCACGTCCAGCCGTGCCCTCCCACCCTCCAGCCCCCTCTCTCCCTGTCTCCACCCCCGCCACTTCTGGTTGACAGACGAGTTGACACATTGGCACATAGCTCTCTTGCCCTGATTGAGTCTTTGCTGTTCCGTGCAAGCTGATGAAAATGAAGCGCAAAGGCCATGGTAGAAGGACATACTTCCCATCCATCCAGTCATTCTCTCATGCAGATTAGAACTATTCAAGGACACGGGGGGGGAAGCAAGTAGATAATTCTTGTTTAGGATATCTCCTTGCTCTTTGTGTGTTGATGAGCTAGCATACAAAAGGATTTTTACATTAGTGGGTATCTGTAATTTTCCGGTATGTCAGGATTTGAGTGTCAACCAAAACTCAACCTTCACATTGCAAAGCCTGCTAGAAAATTCATAGATAACTTTTTTTTTTTTTGTCCTCATAATAAAGCACAGCTGTTTTCAGTCAGACTATGACGATGACGACTTGAATTTTACGCTTTTTTTTTTTTTTTTTTTTTTTTTTTTTTTTTTTAAATTTCTGAAATGGGCCTCGCTTTTGGAGGATACACCAAACATCCCCCTCTGTCAAAGCCACCCAGAAGCTCAAATTGAGCACACTCACTGTGGAAGATTGAGGCTTTTCTGCTGTGACCCAGAATCAGTAAGGATGATATTTTATTGATCCCTGTGGAGACAATCTCTTGTCTCTCGAATGATGGAGGTCAGAGGTTACGAGAAGCTGGATGTCTTGGAAGTCTTGCAGACAGGATGTTTGTCAGAGCAGCAGTGAGCTACTCATTGTATTGGGGCAGTGAGGTAAATTACTTCTTAGCAGAGAAGAGTTAAAAGGGAGGTCATGAAATTGAAGTGAGCCCTCTTAGAGCGACTGTTGCAGAAATCCTCTCGCAGCTACTTGCCAGAGCTTTTTCCTGACGTTAAACGTTTTTTGTAAATTTTGATAAGTTTCTAACCTCTTGTTCTGAAATTTCTTCCAAATTTTTTAGCAGCACATTTATTTTACCTCTGTGTGTAATAAGGAGCCTCAGAGCACTGGTTAGACAGAAAAGACATAGCTAAAGACTTGTAGTCAACAGGGAGCCGGTGTCAATCGACTGGGTGACGGGATAGAGGAAGATGCCTTACGAGGTGCCCTTTGCCCTCTTTGATCAGCAATAGACCTTTTTCCTGGCTCGAGTTTCCTTCTAACTGCAAACAACCTTTGACAACGCTGACTTTGCAGACCCCTGAGCTCAGGGTGCCAAGCATCCAACAGCAGGAGAATCCAGTTTACTTTTCTGCATCAGCAGAATAACAATAACAGAGGTGCTGTTTGTAATGGCTGGCTTGTCTCTAAATTGCACCTTGTGCTTTTATTTAAATGGGAACTGCAAAATGTTCAGTCTCTCTGCCATGCTGAATTTTGGTAGTGATACAAAAATCTCACTTTCTTTTTCTAAATCATGCTTTGAGAAATGTGAATGTATTTTTTTTCTAAAAGAGATCTTTTCATTTACCAAAATATGGCAATTTATATTCCGTTTGAATTTTCACTGACATCAATAGCTAGATGGACTATTTGATACCTCCCAAGAAGCATTTGCACTTTAACATGGGACACAGCTGTTTTTCCTTTTCCATCTGACAGTGAAGATTACTTTTTGTGAAACTTGAAGAGCCACAATACTTCCTGAAAGCAGGTGCAGTTGTTTTTTGTGTGTAAGCCTAACCATATCTTAGCTTTAGCGTTTTCTCATTATAAACCTCTGATGTGTAACAGTTCTGAAATGCCCTTGCAAATGTTGAAGAGAAAAATGCTTCAATGTCTAGAGGTCAAGGAAAAACACATTAAATGTATCTGTCTTTTAATTTCCTGATTAGCCAGCCCAGCTGTCTGGCTCTCTTCACTGCCATACACTTGAAAATCTGTTCGCAGATTTGTCAACAACTGATGTTTTGATCTAAGTGGAAATGCTTTCTGTTATATGATCACTGCGCACGTCCTACATTAATCAATCTTTCATTCACTCCTGTTTGTTAATAGCCAGTGCATCTTGCATGCGCTTACATCTGTACTTTATTTGCTCTTTGCCTATCAGAATACAAACCTCCGAACCCAGGATTTTATTACCTACTGCTAAGCGGGTCATTCATTTTCCTGACCATGATTGCAGCCAGAAAATGTGTGTTACGTCATTGTGGCACCATATATTCTAGGCTTCTCCTTCCAGCACACAGTCTTTTCTGACTGTGCTCTTATCAAAAGGATTTAGAATTATTTACTTGGAGAAAAAGAAAAAAGGGAATAGCACAGAAGCTGTTTTGTTTGAGAGAATAACTTGAGTACATGCCATCTGATTAGGCATATAAATAATTTATAGCTGTTTCATTTATGGGCTGCATCTCAACAAGGGGTTTTGCTTAGCCAATTAATATTCCCTCTTTGCCCTCCATCTCAGAAGATCCAGCCCAATGTGCTGCCAATGTTAGCTATTAGGAGGAAAAAAAAAAGTGTAACGGAAGGCGAGTGAGTTCATTACTGGAAATCCAAATGAAAGGGTTTAAGTGTCACTGCCAGCTTTGATGCCAGGAAGTCATACCATTTAAAATTGGCTTGTGGATGGTATGTGCATATATGTTGAGCTGACATGCTATCTTTAAACAAAGAAAAGGCAGCAGTAATTATCTTTTCAGTGAAGGCAAGACTATTGATCTAGAACACAAAGGACTCACTCCACAGTATATAAATCTTTCGATGGAGCTGGAATCTAAAGTAGAAGATTCCTGGTTTAAGTAATGACAATGTTCACATTAGGCATGGTGCTCATTAAATAAGTCAAACCTTTTTATTTGCAATGAATAAGTTAGTTTAAGGGCAGCACGGCAGCATAGTGGTTGTCACTGTTGGTCTGCAACAAAAAGGCTTTCTGTGTGGAATTTGCATGTTCTCCCTGTGCCTGTGTGGGTTTCCTCCCACCATCCAAAGACGACATGTTTGGGCTAACCGCTGACTCTAAACTGTCTGTAGGGTTTGAGTGGTTGTCGGTCTGTCTGTGTCTGTGTGGTGGCCCTGAGATGGAGTGGCGACCCAGCCCTTGCCCAGTGTGAGCTGGGATTGGCTCCACCCCCCTGACCTGGAAGCGAATAAGAGGTAGAAGATGAATGAATGAATGAATGAAATTAGTTTCAATACAAGTTTCTCAGCTTTCTTTGTTTCGGCATCATTCTTCAGGAGTAGACAGCAGAATCTCTTCATGGCCTTAGCACTGGACGTAGTTGAAATAGGTCTCCCAGATTTCTTTGACTTTAGTGTTAACTTACTGAATACTGATGATCGAGGCTTTCACACAGTTTTAGTTTTCTCTACTTCAATTATGTTTCTCTACATCTGTGTGGGACTCATTTCAACATTTTTGATTGCCACATGTACAATATCAGAGCTTCGGTACTGATATGGCCCTTATTGCCCATCTCAGACTGTAGATGAGTGCTCAGGCGGCCATAGTCAGAGAGGCTATCATCTTTGTGCTTCAGCGAGCCCCTTCCTTACCAAGACAAAGCAGGCAGCACTGTGAGAATCATGTTCTTTGAATTCTCTACTGCCTTTAACCCAATTCAGCCTGCCTTCCTGACAGGAGCCCTTAAGAATACCCAGGTAAACGCTTGAAAGATGGACCTTTGAAGGACCATGGCCTGTGCAGCTGCAGGGTCTATGAAAGGGTTGTCAAAAGTTAAACTACACGGCAGGGACATTTCTACTAGACCCTATAAACTATATAAAACTTTGTGTCTTACAGTCTATCAAAGTTTTCAGATGACTCTGCATCACGATTTGGGTGCAGGCCTGGTGCATCAGTCTGTGGTGTGGTGCGGGAACAACCCCCTATTCCAGATTATGGCCCAGAAAAGGAGGTAGAGACGGAAAATGCAACGCAGGTTGTCAGTCTTTCAGGAAGGGATGAAGGAGACTGTGCCTCTTAGGGAAGTTTAGGTCCTTTCATGTTTGCCGCAAGATGTTGCATATCTTTTGCCAGCGTTGTTACTACACTGCCAGTGAAATATTCTCTGCTGGAGCTGAGGCATCAGAGCCAGTGACACCAAACAAACTGAACAAACTGATCAGGAAGGCTGGCTCTGGTCTGGTGACATTTCTGTGGCCATGGATGTTAGCAGGAGAGGGGGATGCTGCACAATGGAGAAAGAATAAGCACTTTTAAAAGTTGGTTGGCAACGGCAAAACCATAAAGTGGACACAAAGAGACATAAATTCACATCAAAACTAAAGATTTCCAATATTAGCATTAACAGCTGTCAGCTTTTACATGTTCAACGCTCTGCCCTGTAGATGTAGCACTGCTCATAGGATGTACTGTAACCTGCATGCACATTGGCTATTTAAGAAGAAAAAGAGATGGAAAAAAATCATTAATTGCATAATTAGCATTATTTCCTTATTTTTGATTGCAAAATAAAATGCGTAAGATAAAGAATCCGAACAACTGCTGCCAACTTTCCATACCTGACACTTTGTGCACAGCGCTGCAATACAAACATGCTACCGATATCCTCAGCATCAAGTTTATCTGTCCTCTGTCCACACTGATCTGAGGCAAGCTACTGTTGTGAATCAGCCACATTGGAAGGACAGCTCCCAGTTTATAATGACTGGTCATCACAACTCTCCTGCCGGTCTCCCCCGCTTGATGGGGCCAGTGTGACTTGGCCAGTTCCCGGTGACAGATGGCTGACTTGGCCAGAGACTGACATCTGTATCATCCTTCGGCTTCATCAACCCTACCTTCCCTGTGTAAAGGCTGTCAGAGCCAGCCGCTCCTCTTCTGGTTCCCTTTTCCTTGTCTTCCCATGCCATTGCCAGAATTGGCTCCATATGCCAGCCACATGGAGAAGTGTCACTCTCCACTAACTCTGCTCAAAGCGGCCAAAGTTGCCAGGTTTCTCTCTGTCTGCTCTTCCAACCTTTTCCTCCTCTGTCACTCTGATTTTTCAACAATTTCATTCTCTTCCTCTCATTATTTCTCTTGCTGTCTGAATCCTTAGAATTAGAATGTGTCTATTAAGGGAAAATTGTTGGTGTTGAAGACCTGAATAAACAGGGCAAGGCAACAGAGGCCAGGGAAGGATATTACATCCTGTAAAACATTATTGTTGTGGGTGTTTATGCGCAGTAGGGTCTGCCAAGAAAATCAGAGCTTGCTAATAACACGTTGCTCCTTCCTGTACAAGTTTGCTGCACAGTGGAAAAGGAAAAGGAGGAGGGGGAATGGGCAGAACATTAGACCTCAGGCCATGGTTGGTATCTTCGAGAACTCAATGAGCCCCGAGGAGAGCCAAACCACCCTCTCCAAATGAGAGAGGACCACATGTCCAGCAGTGGACAGGTCATGGCAGTGTTGGATGTCATTGTAGGAAGAGGCTAATGTTGTCAGAGTATGGACTGGCGGCTTAATGACCTTCGACTCGTCTGTAGAGGACAAAACAGCGTCAGCTAGAGGACTAGTCTGGAGTGTAAACTAATATCATCAATGGTCTTTCTGTAAGTGATTACTAGATGAATGCAAGAGCCATAGTTTTGAGGACATGCGCAGAATTTCTCAGCTTTCAGAGTTGCAGTGTGCCCAAGTCGACACCAAATTCCGGGCGATGTGTCACATTGTGAGTCATCTTGTGTGGAGCCCACCCAGTGTGGGAACGTGTCCATGCTCACGTTAACCCTACACAATCATCATCAGTTGAGTCAGTGTTTTCGTGGTATCAGAATTTTTACACAACACCAACTTAAGTAACTAAATATTCAGTACTAGTAATATATGTTGGTGCAAAGCAATGATTTGTCACACATTAACAGATTTTTCACAGGCCTATAAAAAGTGCAATATTTAATTAAGTATAGGCATCTATTTACTGAATGGGAGTTGTATGAAGACACAGTGGACTGAATTGAGATTTTTAATTCATAGTCCAAGAATAGGGGCCATTTTAGTTCTCCAGTTAGCTAATAAGGAAATAACTAAATCAAGTAAAACATAATAAAATAGAACTTTTTTCTGCACTGGCACAATGGTTTATGTGAATGATATCCTGCAGCCTTCACAGACCTCTGTGCCACTTAGTGAAGTAATGTGTTAAGCTATAATCAGACAGGGAAATTGAGTTTAAGCGGTCTTGTATTGTATTGTTATCCTATGTTGGCTGTACATGAATGCAAATTCACATTTCTATAGTCCTACAGTGAAAGTCTGCTCCTCCTCATAGTCTCTATCACTCTGGACAGCCGGTGTTCCTTACCTCCATCATTGAAAGGAGAATGTCTTGTGGAAGAATGGTGTTCTCATTCGAGCTTTGCAGACAGCTTTGCAGACTTTGGGAACTCGGGCGGTGCAGCTGTTTTGTGATGCTTGTGGCGACCCCAACACCTGACTAAGAGATTTAATGCTTATTTATTTTCTTTTCAATCAACTCCCATCTGTAGCTTCCCTCTGGAGGTGATTGTTTCGAGCTTGCATACTTGAATAACTTTAACTATTATACTTTACATGCAATAACATTTTCGTCTATATATTGTATCATTTGGCTGTCATGATAAGACTTGTCTGAGAAGCATTTTGTTTGGTTATTCTAGTCACACACAGCTGTGAGAGGCACTGGCCACAAACATTGGGAATCTGTGAGATGGTTCATCCCAACAAACATAGCGATGCTAATACAGCGATACAGTTGACCTTCCCGGCAGCATCTCTGCACACCGTCGTATACATAAAGTCCATCATCGCCCTGTGATGTTTATCTGAGAAAGCTCAGTGTGGAATGAGATAAATTTCTAAAAAAAAAGTATCACCCCACTGGTCTTACTTAGTGCAATAGAGCCATATCTATATGCACCAGAAGATAACAGTAGTCAGTTGGTCTTGATAAAGTTTTGAAATGCCACTGGCTGAAAAAACTTCTGTCTGATCCATCACTACAGCCGATCTTTCATCTGTACATACACATGCACTGAAACAAAATAAAGCGCAAAATGACAAATAATACAGTAAATTATCTTGGAAATGAGGCTTCGCATGAATAGTCAAGTGGGCCAGTAGAAAGGCTTTATTGCAGGCAATTACCAAATCTGTTATAAATTTTAACAGACTATTCTTTTCATCATCGCCATTAAAACCCCTCATTTACAATGGACAGCAGGGAAGGGTGGTCTCTAATGCCATTAGCGAAGGCAACAGCTTTGAATTTGATAGCTTTGAAAAATGGACAGTCCCACTCTAATGGGGTGTTGGTATAGTCATTAACACAGATTTTTTTTTTTTTCCCTCGGATACCCTAATGTATAAAACTCTTACAGTTTTTGGCTGACTATTTGATAAAAAAGAATCCGTTGCAGAGCTCATTCTTGTTTCATGACCCAGGACAGGTCTGTTTGGGGCTACAGCATACTAGATACTAAACATATAATGCCATCGAAATAAGTGACCTTCTTTTAATTGGTTCTGAACCAGAAAATGCAGCACAGTTAAAATGTTCAGTGCAGTTCTGGTAGATTTTAATGTGGAAAATACACGGGCATCCACCTCACGCTCCTTGTGTCAAAGGGTGTAGGCTGTAAATTGATTAAAAATGCTTTATATAAATGCTGACCATTTATCACTGCAAAGATACAAAACTGACCCTCAACTTAGTGGTTACATAGCTTGATTGCAGCTTGCATACGAAATGTATAAAGATGATGCAAAAAGTGAGCAAAATTCTTTTTTTGCCCGAGGTTGATTTTCTTTAAAGTCTCAATTGTAAAACCTTTTTTACTCAGTATTCTCTTTTTTCCATTTAGCGGAGACATTTTCCCTCAGCAAAGGTACCAACTGTTTTCTCTTAGATCAAATAGAACAATGCTGTCCAGCCAGAAGACTGGGATGTCCACAGGGATGTACTGGCACGAGGGGAGACACACACGGAGGCGCGCACTGAATAGATTGAAGCGTAGTTGTCATTTGGTTATTGAACTCGACAAATTTCTCACAGTCTGCATAAAGAAAAACACACACATGTACGCATGCACACACAGCTTTTACCCCTGCCAGACCATTAAACAATAAAGCAGTTCCTTAGGCTCCTAAATGGGAATTGCCATTTCAAAGGCTTCAGAGAGAGAGAGATGTTAACCTTGTGTGATACTTGTGGCATTAAAAATGGATCAAAGCAGCTGAGCTTTGATGTCGACAGAAAATTTTATTTGGGTCGTGGCAGCGCAGCAGAGTGGTGGGCTGAATCCCCATCGCCCTCTGTTGGAAGAGTTTGGCATCTCAGTCATGGTCACAGCCTATGAAGTTTTGCTTCTCTGTAGCCTCTGAAGTTCCCACCGGTTGAGACAAACACAACGGTGATAAAGACGCAGTTATGGATTAAAAAGTTATGAAAGGGGGACAAAAGAGAAGCACCAAATAAGACAGCAGTTTCCTTTCCTTTTCCTTTTCTTTTTAGTCGGCCCATTTTTCAAGTTTTGTAATGCAGTGTGGGAGCTGATGAGGACTGTCTGGGGTGTTGCATCTGAAAGGAGCAATCAAGGAAGAGGCACCTCTGGGTGGGTGGTGTGCTGGTGATGGGAGGGGGGTGAACTTTTGACCCTCAGCAGCCGGCTTGAAAACTGGGCACCCTGCATGTCACCGTCTACCCCCCACCCCCCGTCTAGAAATGAACATTCAGTCCAAAGAGATAAATGACTTTGGGGTAAAGAAACATCACCTCTACTTGTGTGTGCGAGCGTTAGATTGTACTATTATGTGCTGAAGTTGTGTAAGCTGGAAAAAAAAAAATGTATTTTTTTCTGCTCTACGTGTATGTGCTACTTTCTCTCAGATAGAAAAGCCAGTTTGTGCATTCGTTGTAATTCCTCCGTGGATGTAGCCGGTGTGCGCCACCATCAGTTGCAAATGTGTGCGCACTTCCACATAAAACATGGAGCGATGGAGTCGGGGGGTGAATAGCGGAGATGGAGACGCAGATAAAGAGAGTGAAAAAAATACATAAATAATTGATGATAGATAGTGCCTTGCATCTGCTGCCTGCTGCCATTGAGATTGTTCAAAGTAGATATTGATGCAGGGTCTTACTAAAACTCAGTGTAACCACCCCTCTATTCTGACCTCATTATCTCATTATAACAGCAGTAATGTCTTGCTTTTAAAAAGAGAGTAAAATTACATGCTATAAAATAAAGAAATTGAAGTGCTTCTGTCTCAAATCGTCTGGCAGATCTGAATATTTATTTTTTGCCAGATTATTTAGCACAGGGAAAAACATAATCTCAATGCGACTGTTAATTATCTAAATATTGGATTGTTAGTGTGGAATGCATATGGAGTTTTATTTCTGCACATATCAATCAAACATGCAAGCTAAGCTAGGCTTTTTGAAAAAAAAAAAAAAAAAAAAAACCTCTACATGATTGACTTCAATGTGCTGAAGTTTTGCTCTTCTCCTTCCTCCCCATGCTTACTTTCTCTGTCTGCCTCATTAAAATCTTGTGGAAGAGACTTTCTTTTGATTCATCTATAAACAAATGGACTAGTTGGTTGACATCTCCCAAGACTGTGGCCTTCTTTTGTTTTGCTGCTGCACCCCCCCCCACACACACCAACCCCTCCCTTCAGTTCTGACAGGACTCAAGTACTACTCCCTAATGCCTTTATTCCTATTCTTTTTTTCTGTTCCCTCATCCAACTCCAACCCCTCCTCCCTTCTGCTTTTGTCAAAGACGGCTGCTCTCTCTCTCTCTCTCTCTCTCTCTCTCTCTCTCTCTCTCTCTCTCTCTCAATATCTCTCTCACTCTCTCATTATGCGCTCATCCATTCTGCTGGCTGAGAGCTGAGAGAGGAGTGCTTAGAAGGACAGCGTTTGGGAGCCCAGCACAACACACTGCTGATTTTTTTTTTCTTTTTTTTCCCTCCCGTCCTGTTCCCCCAAGAAAAATCAGAAAGGTGGACCGAAGTGTCAGGAGCAGCTTTTCCTTCTGCCAACACCGCTCCTCCCTCTCATTTACCCCCCACCCCGTTTCTATTGCTGTGTCTGTTTGCTGACTTCTCTCACTGACACACTCCTCCCTGCTTCAGCTGGCTGACTGAGTGCGCTGACACTGGGACAACTACCTGCTGCCTGGGGATTAAGCTCGCTATGAATACTCGGAGCCTAATTTGTTGTTTTGGCTGTCAGTGAATGTTGGGTCCCCACCGAGGCAGAAGCCGGGGCGTGAATCATTGTGACCAGGACGCACGGAGCACCTCTTGACTAAAGACGACCGGGCGACAATGAAGAAGGGACTAGATGCTTGAGGACGCGTGTAATAGGGGGATGACATACCGAGAGAATTAAGGACAGGACTGCACAAGTTCTTCACAGAAAGACAAGGTGAAATCAACCCGAGTATTAAGAGGATCAGGGTCGAATAACCTTCTTTCGCACTCATTATCTGGTTGGGATTCCCTGCCACGGTGCTGACATGAAGGAAGAAAGCCCAATAAATCTTTGCCTCGAGCTTCTCGGTTGATTTCTGATCGCACACAGGTTTTTCTCCTTTTTCTTTCTACAAGTTTATTCATTCAGACTGGCTCTGTGTTTTGCTGCTCATCCACAGCTGCGTGGGGGAGGCATCTCCGCACTGATGGCTCAAGTGGGGGGATTATGATTGTTCCCCTCTCCCAACTTTTACCCCCTCTTTTTCACTTCCACTGCCTGGTTTTCAGCCACAGGGACACGGCAGCGTGGGGGGCAATTGCTTACCCACTTCAAGAGACTGGGTAGAAATAAAGATCATTGAACCGAGGAGGTGTGGCAGGCAAGAAGGAGAGAAGGGGAGAAAAACAAACCATTCCCGCGATCCTGGGAGCATATGGTTTAGTCAGAGGCAGCCGGTTGCTTTCCAGCCACCCGGCTGATCACGCAACAGAAGATTTGAATTACATCGGTGTCAGGTTTTGGTGGCTCCATCGTATATCTCCTCACCCTGACACAAGCTCCCAGACCTCTTTCAGATACAAAGAAGCAGTTGTGTTGATTTAGACTAGTGCCAGGCAAGTCATTGCACAGGAAAGCAGCAAACTATTGTTGCCCCAACAGGCGCTATCCACGGGGAAGCTTTAAAAAAGAGGAAAAAAAATAATGCTCAGCCATCAGCTCTTAGAGAAATACCTGTGACATGTGTTTTGACAAAGAAGGAATTGGGAGTACTCTAGAAACCAAGACTCCGTCCACGTCCACCTAATTTCCCGCTAGGATCACTGGGAAGAAAGGAGAGGATTCCATTTGTGGATTTACTGTCCTGTAGAAGTTTTCCGTGTGGATATTTACCAGTTCAAAACGCCCATATCCTAATGCCCAAAATACAAGCTTAGGTCCATCTCACACATACATCTGCCAAAAGCGCTTTAACACACATTTGCCGAAACATTACAGCCACCCACTAAAATCCACACACATATTTTAACTGTAAGTATAAACTACTTCACAAACACTTAAGACACACACACATGCACTCACGCTGAAAGCCCATTAGTTTGTCTTTTTCCCAGCGGGCAAAGTAGAATGAAGGTTGCATGGACAGGTGTGGGGCTGTAGGAGTTCAAGGTCCCCGGTCCTTGCTGTTCTCTTTCCCCAAATGGATGTTATCTGTAAAAATGTGTTACTTGGAAATAGCTGAAAGCTTGCTGCTGCAGTTCTCTGACAGAAACAGCCACCGTGTCCCCACCACGGTGCACTGCTGGAACCACAGCTGAAACGCCGACCATCACGGATCTTTTTTGTTTTCTTTCCCTTTTTATTTTTTCATCTTCATCCTCTGGCCCTATACCACCGCCATCATTTTTTCCAACGGGTCTTTGGGCACCCCTCGTCGCCCTCCTCGTCCCATCATCTCCTCCGCCCTGGAGGGGAGGGGGTCGCTGGAGTGGAGCATGAGCGGGTGCCACTATACTTCTCCGCCGCCGCCTGAGCGGGACCACAGGTATCAGCACAAGGTGTCCTTGGTGGTGCGCTACTTCATGATTCCCTGCAACATCTGCCTGATCCTCCTGGCCACATCAACACTGGGCTTCGCTGTGCTCCTGTTCCTTAACAACTGTACGTTGGCGCCGATGAAACACACACCATAACTGTACCCTGTTCTACTACTACTCCACTGTCTTTTCATGTGTGCGTCACAGTTTCACCCCCCACTCCCCAAAACGCTGGGCATAATGCCGCTGAGCTAATTCCTTTAGTGATTCAGTTAACCCATACTGGTACAGTTGCAAATTCTGATGCTCAGTTCCATCTTTGTGGCTGAAATAGTCACCAGTGACAGGTTTTTTTTTTTTTTTTTTTTTTTTAAACATCACACAGGTTACGTTATTCCTCTTCACCTTGTATTTACCAACTTGTGTAGACACTGACTCTCCTGCAGTGTTTACTCTCTGTCGTAGACTTGCCCTTGTCTATTTCTCAGTTCTCTTTGCCAGTTTAGACTGACAGAGGTGAAGTTTCTCTCAACTAACCAAAATAGCCTGTTCGACTTGTGCCGCAGAGTTCACTTGCAAATTTGAAAGAGTAAGGCTAAATCAGAACTGTCTCTACAGACGTTTTCATGCTTCCAAATTCAGGCTGCTGTAGTTTCGATCAACACGCTAAGGGGGGAGACTGGGCCATGGCTGATCTTCCATGTCAGCCCTCTCTTAGACTGTTATCAGCTTTTTGACTTGTCGGAGGTATAGTCCCTGTAGCCTAGGGGAAGCCAAAAACCCTTCTATTTGTCCAATTTTCAGTCGCTGGTCTAGCATTGTGTCTTTCTGCCTATTTGTTGGTCTTTCATTCTCATCTCAACCGGTGGATGCAGGTGGGATGACGGGGAGGATGGCTAATTTGTAACCAACCATTTGTTTCTCCTAGACAGATTATATTAAATTTAATAGAAACACAGGCCAATCTTCACCTTTCAGACAACTGAGAGAAAAGAAACGTTCCTAGGTAAAATTGATCAGGTAAAATTGATTCTGTTATTCTGCCAACAGCCTCCACCATGTGGCTGCGAGGACAGCTGGATTCAATAGCAATATTGCAAGGAGCGGTGATGTGTGCACGTGTGTTTCTTGTGGGAGGAGGGGTGTGAGAGGAGTCGTGGAGCTTCACATTTGCAATTTTTGCTGTCACCATACGGGGTGAAGCTTATCCACACTTGTATGCACACACAGACACGCAGACAGAATTTGTTGCCCACCCCATGAAACCCTTACACCTGCCATTGCAGCCCACACACACACAACTCGCTTTATCATTCAATACAGCTACGTGTCAACCCCCACCAAAGGGGGAAGGTAATGCCTACAAAGACGTGCATGCACGCGCTTCTTAGTGCACATGACTAAATGTCACAGTCAGACACTTATTGATTTGCTGAAGATATAGGATGAATGATGGCTATGCTGTGACATACTCATCGGCACGGGAACCCTTGCCGGCTTTTACAGGTACAAAGGGAGATGGGAAGCGCTGATATGTTTATGTGAAGACCTTATCTATTCCTTTCATTATGGAAATGTGAAGAAATTGTTTGGCTTCGCCTTTCCGTGTCTCAGCTCACTTTGTATGCCACCTTCCACACTCTTTCTTCGTCTATGGGTGACAGTTCGTCTCTGTCTGTTTACGTTTGTCTGCATGTGTAAAACATGCTCACATAAAAGAAAGGAATGACTTGTCTGTTTTTGTGTCCACGTGTGTCTCCTCACACTTTCAGCACCTTCTCTATAGCCACCTCACACCAATTTTTGTTGATTTTGTTTTTTTATGATTTCTTGAATCACCCACCGCCCCTTGCACCCGATCCCATCACCCACCCCCAACTTCCACCTAATTTTTTATCTCTTACTCTCACCCTATTTCACACACACACACACACACACACACTCCCCTTGAGGCCAGCTGTTGACAAGCAATTTTAAGTGAAGCTGAATTTAAAACTCAGCTGTGTCTCAGGATGCCAACGGGTATCGCATAAGTCCTGAGAAAGGCTTCAGCACAGTGGTTGACGGGGTTCCGCAAAAATGTGTTAGCTGGGTAATTTATGTGATGTGTTTTATCTTCCTCATTATCCCTTACACTGACGTTGGCGAGATGGCTGGGTGGCTGCACATCCTTTCCCAATGTGTGTGTTGGTGTATTTGTTAGCTGCAGGGAGCTTCGACAACTCATCGGGGTTCTGCTTAGTGAGTCAGACACCAGCACTGACTGCAAGTTCACAGATGGTGGTTTGGTTGGGTTTGTGCTCAGTACTCCAGTTCTTCAGTAAACTGTGACCAGTATGTATCTATATGATGCTATTGCCGTGTTTGTGTGAGGCTGTCCGTTTGGTGGCGTTGACAGGAAATACACAAACACTGACCCAATCACCTGATTGGGATTTTTTTTTGTGTGGAAAACAGAAACAGTCACCACAAAATATGATTCATTCTGAATGTGTTTTCTCTTCATTTGTCTTCATGTTGATTATAGCTTTGAATCCTTAACTGCCATATGTCCATGATGTTTGTTTACTTCGTAATTAACAAGCCAACCAGTATTCTGTTCGGTGCTGAAATTAGCAGTTTTTAAATTGATTAACCAATCAACAGGAAATTAATCTAGCAGCGTCTGAATAGGAAATGTGTTTTCTGGTTCCAGTGCCTGGCATTTGAGAATTTGTTGCTTTTCTCGACTTAAATTTATAATTATTTGCAAGCTTGTTTGCCTGACAATATGAGCAATTTGAAGAAACCGTTAGGTTCTGGGAAACTGCCTCATCCCAATTTTTGACATTTTCTTAGCCTACACAATAAATATTATTAAAAAACTGAGAGTGCCTGCAGTACTAATTCTTTTTTCACATGTTTTTAACCTGCTGCGGAACAATGTAAACTTGATATTGCTTCCTCCACATCCATTACATTCATTTGCACTGGCTTGTTATTTTTGTCCAGATTTTTTTCCAAACTGCATGGACTCATGTTGCATGATATTTCGCTCCACCCTCAGTCATTTGACACCGCAGGTCTTGTTTTGCCCTTATGTCATCATCTACTGGGGGTTCAGCTAGAGAGCAGTATGATCTATTAAGGGAAAAAGAGTTGTGATTTATTCGGCATATGGTTGCCGGGGGGTCAAGGGAAGGGACTGAGTATTTTTCTCTCCGCTGTGCTGGATGTCGTCACTTTTGTGATATTTATAATCCTATCTCACCCTCTTTTCAAAACCAAAACAAAACACCTTCTTGCCTCTCATGCGCTCTCACCTCTTCTAAAGTCTCACGGTGTGGTTTGGAATGAGGAGACCCAAGAAATAATGAACAACACAACAATGATGAGACTGCTATATCTGAAATGTAGCCGTGTCGATTAGCTCAGCTGGTTTCCTTTGGGGCCTAGTCACTGCATTAGAATGTGTCAGACAGAAAAGCCAGACCTGTAGACAGAAAGCCTATCTCAATTACTTGGCCCCTTACCCCTGGGAAGACTCGGAATCTCCCCAAAAACTAAAAAACTAATTCTCTCTCTCTTTTTTTTTTTATCTCTTTCAGACAAACCTCCTCACTTCACACCGGCCCAGCCTCCTGATGGTAAGTCCTCTGGGGTTTTTGTCTGTTATCCTTCCTTGATCAACGGTATTTAGTGGGGTGCCTGCAAATAATGACCTTATATAGCCACAGCTGACTTTGAAGCAGGCTGTCCATGGCCAACCGTCTCCTGTTTTTTTTTTTTTTTTATATATATATATGATGTTGGTAAGGCAGGCACGTGGCCAGGACCGCTCAGGGCTTTGATGTTAGAAGGATCTTTTGATGACTTGATTTGATCTGGTCTGCACGGTCAGTGGGACTGATGTCGAATATCTGTTACTGCAGCAGTATTCACCTCCTTCTGATCGGGTCTAATAGGATAAAATCCCCCTGTCCTTGAGTGATCTACATTACTTTAGACCAATGGCAGTTCAGAGATCAGAAGCCCCGCCGTCACCTCACATTGTCAAATTGTTGCAATGTGCGCTGCGTTGTTTCACTTTTTTTCTGGTCCAACAACATTAGCTGTTAATTTAAAAAAGTAACACTTTATTTCCAAAATGGTGGATCTCCGCAAGCTGTAATTGGAGGCAAACAGCTGGCTTTCAAGCTGCTATCATGAGTATTTATTAGAGGCAGCACAGCAAGACAGGGTTTGTTTACTGTTGTATTTTTTTTACTGCACTGACAGAAAGCCAGAGATGGACTCCGACTAGTTTCTAAAGGTGTTGTCAATGCTGCTTGTTCGCCAGCTACAAAACCAGAGGTTTGCTGGGAGAAAGCACCAGGAAAAAATGTTTCTAATGATCCTGACCGGGCAGCTGATGCCAAAGGACAAAAGGCCACAGTATGGGCTTGCTGACTCTGTTTCTGATAATTGCGCATCGGTCATGAAAGCTTCGAAACAAAATGTGTCAAATTAGAAGTGTGCTTATTATGAATGTGATTGTCGGGTAGTGTCTGTCAGTGTGAAATGGCTATGGCATTTGGCCTTAGCAGATAATTGTGCTTGATTGGAATGTTTCTCTACTTGGCATCGGCTCAGCACCTGAGGAGTGTTTGAGATGAGTGCAACTTTCCCTTGTTTGTGCCTCATAACGAAAACCTTGAAGATTCAATTGCAGCTGTCACGGTTTACGGCGGCTATTTGTTATTGTTTTAATGACAGGTGAAATTGACTTGACAAATCATTATTTCTCATGGAGTGGTCTCTATTTGTCTGTTTTTTGAAGCAAATGCTGCCATAAAATTTGCCTCTTCATCAGGGAAATGAAAAACAATTGCAGGCAGTGAGGCACCCCATTTCTGTCCTCTGTTGATTTTTTTTTTTTTTTTTTTCCTCCTCCTACAATAGAAATAACGCCCTGCCTATCGATTGAGCTACTCATTTCCCTTGTATTACCGTTTTTGCTGTCTGAGGGGCACAGTTTGTTTCTGCACAAGTCGACCGTTTAAAAGCTGCTGCTAGCCCTTAATTACATTTCCAATAGTTCAGTAGGCTTTCCATCATCAGCCTATGCTGTTTTTATATGCCAAGCAAAACAAAAAGCAAAGCCTCCAATCAGCGAGGGCAATTCTGCCCTGTAGGACGCGGTTTCTCTGGGTCATTCAACACTGTAGAGATTAGTGAGACAATTAGAGTTGGCCCAAATACAACAGTCGGCCACTTGTCGGAGATGTATGGTTTTAGTAGTGGTGGAGGGGCAATTTAGAAGATGTTGTAGACCAGCGAGGGGCTGATGCAGCGCTGCCATTAGTCAAATCTGCTCCAAAGAGAGTAGGACTTTCTCTACTGAACTTGTCCTCAGTGCCAAGGACGCTTAGCTCCCCAGTACTTAATTACAGGAAATCACAGACAAGATACCAAGGAGTCTGCATTTCTAAACAGCCTGGCTTGTTTTCTGAACTGCTGCTGATGAAACATCCCTATTAGCATGAGGAGGTTCTGCACAAAGTAAAGGAATTTGTTCTGCAAATTAAAGTGAGCAAATCATGGGTCTTGGGGAAAAAAATCCAGGTTCGGCACAACATAAACAAAGCCCTCAGATGATATTTATGGTGTGCACCACCCGCAAATAGCGAACAAATCCTCCCCAAAGAATGACCTATAATCACCAGTCAAAAAAAGTGACAAAAGTCACAAAGTGGCCTTTAATTAGGCTCTTTCTTTGAAAGCTCAAAGCTGCAGTTGCTTTGCTCAGGCCACACTCATTATTGCCTGTTGTCTCCTGATAATAACACAGTTGTTGCGTATTTGGCCAAAGCTAGAAAGCTCAGAGAATTTACAGCTTGAAAGATTAGTATTGGACTTTAGAAGAGGGGAGGACAACGAGAAATGCGTGATGAATGGGGCTCTTGGAACCCCAGTTCCCACATCCAGTGGAAACTGTTTAAAGACAAAGGAAGAAGGCAGTACTAATACCAGATACAATCTCTTTAATTTAATTACATTTTTATTTTAAAAGCAGCGTTTGAAATATAGGTATTAAACTTGCTATTTATGTCCAAACTAAAAGACAAAAAGAAAAATAATGAAACATTAAGTTTTGTCTTAATGTCTTCAGGCTGTGATGAAAATCAGGAATAGATGATTCCCTTAGGGTGTCATCCTATTACAACCTTACAGGAGAAAACAGTGGGCCAGACAAGATCCAAAACAGGGCAGTGAATGAAACAGAAGAGTAATGGAAGCCTCAGACAGTCCAGAGGTCTCCTGTGACTGTAGCTGTCTCTAGCACAACCATCTTGGCATGGGCCCATCAGCTGCTCAGCCTTCAATTTTGCCTTTGTCACTAACAGTATTCCTCAGAGGATGCTCCTCAATGCCAAGACAAAATAAACTCCTGAGCTGATATGTGATTTGGTCTAAGATGGTGGGACACCTCAAAAAAAGTGCTTTGAGAACGTTACCACTTCTCAAAAAAAATGATATAACATTAAGTCAACTCTTGAAGAATACAGTTACTCACAGCTCCAAACCCATTACCCCTTCAGCTTGGGGGGGCACAAACACACACACACACACACACACACACACACACACACACACACACTGCTTGGGTAATTTATTCTGCCAAGGCCTTTTCCCGTGTTCTTGACAGTAAGCCTTACTCTGAGAGAGGCAGAATTAATTATGACTCCTCGGACTATCTTAATTAAATCTTTTCACATCATAGATTCCACACAACAGAGGCAAAATATCTACCTCATCTTTTAGCCTGGGTGGGGGGTGCTGCATGAGAATGTCTCACATCAAGATATCAAAGGTGCACTGTAAAGTTGCCTCTCCAGGATTACAATTTCACAGAGGAGTTGTCATGTCCGGCTTTTAACAGAGAGCAGCTTGTTATCCCCACTATTGTGGAGGCTGGTGGTGGGGCAGGCAGCAGCCTTGATTTTATCTACAAAAAGTTTGTTGCCCTTTTAAAGTACACAGTGCTTTCAAATTGGAAAGCTGAACTCTGTATAGTCACCTTGGTGAGGGGGGGTGGTAGCCTGTCTGTGGATTCAGCAGATGCTTTTGTACAGAAGTCAGTAGGTAGATTTTTTTTTTTTTTTTTTTTTTTTTTTTTTCATAAAACCAAGGTCAAAAGTAAAAGAATTAGCAAAGCCTCATCAACCTCCTGCATCTCACCATACGTCCGAGACAACATTCCTGCTCAGACTCGTCTAATCTCACCACAGCTCACCCAGTATCGATCTGCCAAGATAGGTTTGAAGCAGTAGTCCAAAGAGACAAAAACAAAAATATTAACCAGATAGGAGCGACCTGAGTGGGCTGGAGCTGTAAAGTGCAGCACTATTTGCTTTTGATTCCCGATGGCACAGAGCAATTGTGTGCACAGTTAGTGAAGCAGCTTTACTTTGAGTTGTCCCCGCTTTGGGAGCAACACCCCAGTGACTATGAGTCAGGTCATATCAGGGCCTCGTGAGGACCAGCAGCTCTTTACTGTGGACACTGAGATTTCTATGGCTGCAGTCGGTATTCCATCATCCCCATCCCATCCATCCCCCTGATAGCCATGTTGATTTTATTTATTTATTTATTTCTTTTTAAGCATTAAGCCTCTCTGTTATATAGAAATTATACAGAGGCGTTATCCTTGATGTGCAGCCACTTATCTATCATAGCTTCAGTCAGCCTTCAAATGTCCACTTGCTTAAATGTTAAAAGATCAGCATGCACATTGGTACATTTTCATTGTGCGCTTTTTTACACAGCTTTTGACTTTTATTTCACTGATGGATATACAATAGTACCTCAACATGATCAAAGCTTCCTTGGTGGCTGCTCTTGGGATGGTAACGTTTTATTTTGCCATTTTAGTTGTAGAATAAAATCATCAAAACTTTCAGCAACTAATTTTCCTCTCCAGAGCAAGGAGGAAAAAAAAAAAAAACAAGCAAAAAAAAAAAGAAAAGAAAAACCCAAATAAATAGAAAATGAAATAAATGTTCTGTGTGCCGAATCTGGGAAAGAAAAACGAGGGAATGAGCTTATCAGGATAAACAACCCCCACAATAATATGAATCTGAGGGAGCTTATTAACAGTTTCGAGGTGCTGATCGAAGCCCTTATCTCTCAGCATGACAGAGTGGAAGGATGGTTGAAAGCGCACCCCTTCTCAGCAATTTGTCTTATATTGGACATAATTAACATGCAGATTGGCCTAATGTTGCTTTAAATAAGCTCTCAATGTTCTTCACATGTTGATGGTGATGATATCCTCTCAGCACCACGGAGAGACTGTTTACTTCATTCCTTCTCATTAACACAGCAGCAAGTGATTTTAAAACAGGGACTCAGTTGTCATTCCACTTTAAGTTGTAATGGGCAGGCTCTAATTTAAGTGTTGGATGGCGATGTCAAAAAATAACCGCACTAGGAAACCAGTGTGCCAAATTTCACTGTCAGGTTATTAATTAGAGGAAAATAAGTAGCTCGCCGTGTCAGTGTGTTGCAAAACAATATTGTGCTGTGTTATCCTTCAATTAGCTGAGTCCTGCATCACAGTCGGTGTTTTCCTTATTAAGAAGAAGCCGAAGTTAATGGAGCATTTTGTTCTGTGCTGACAAATATCTTTACTGTTCATACTGATTCTGTACATGTCTCAGTTTGCTGCAGAAGGTTTCTGTGAGCGTCAGGCATCTGCAGTTCAGTGCTCTCTTGCCCTTCTATCAAACACACTCTCACACACTCACACACGCACACAAACACACACACATATGTGCACACAGTCACTCTCTCTTGAACATTTCACCCTTTGCTTCTTGTTTTTCTTCACTCAGCCAGAAAAATTGTTTACAGATTGTAAGTTGAACCTCAGGATGTGAACATGGAAACAAGTACATCCATTCACCACACACACACACACACACACACACACACACACACACACACCTGATTTGGACTTAAGATTTTCTGTGTATGTCATTTGGAGCCTCACACAGGGTTTGGGGTTAATAGGTTAGGGTTAGGTTACATCATCAACCTGACTCCACAACACACACACCCCTAATAAAGGTTTGATGTTTGATTATATTACTATGCTTGTTATCCATACCCCTGCATTCATATGAGGTTGCCATGGCAACCAGATGTGCTGGCGTGCATGATGTGTGCTTGTGGAACAATCCAATAAAGTCACAGTAGTAGAGCTCCACACTCCCATCCTGGTAAAACATTTTATTCTATTCATATGTATGGTTGCTCCATCTGCCACCTCCCGTTGTCAAGCGCACGTGCACGTGCACACGCACGCAGTTGCTCTCCTGGAACTGATGTGTGTGTGTTGAATATATGTATGCTGCTTCACTGGGTACAATTACAACACGCTGACACATGGTGCAGAAGCATGTCAGGGACACCGTTTACAGCCCACTAGTTTCTGTGTTTTTTCTACACTATAGATACACACACACCATTCAGAAAGGCAGATTTTATCAAGTCATGCTTTGGCTTGTGTGTGTGTCTGTGTGCAGCATGCTGATCGCCACCCTGTCACTGAGCTTTAATAAGATTTATGATCACAGAAAGTGAGACAGAGGGCAAGAACCTATTGAGACAACAAGGGAAACAAAGAGAAAAAAGGTCTAAATCACTATGATTTGAATGTTGCTGCTGAGCCTTTTCCCTCAGTGTGAACATACTCTCTGGTAATGCAGATAATATACTGTATATATTACATATTGTTGCCTAGGGAGTGAAGGGAGACAATATATTCTCTGCTTCTGTCTGACATAGTGCAAGCCCGGGACATGGTGGTGAGTAAAGTTTATCTACTGTCAGAGTGTAAAATAGCATTTATGCATGTTCCTAGGGCATTTCTACAGCTTCCAAGTTCTACAACTGCTGATATTGCCCTCCAGTGGTCAGAGGTTGTTCATGTGCATAAGGGAAATGTACTGATTTCTTACTGTCTCATGGGGCTGAAGCACACACACAGTCTTAGATATGCACTTCACTTTGCAAATGTTATTCTACATATATGCCTCATTTATGAATTAGACCCCTGAGCCATTTTTCCATGATAGTTCTTCACACTCTGCCAATTCAGGGACCTGTTTCTTGGTCTGAATACAAAGTGTCATTTAAATCATGTACAAGGTTATGTCTGTGGAAATGAATGGATATATATTGTAAGACGGCAATGAAATGTGAAGTGTCACATTTCATGATAATCTCTTGTGCACATAGAAAAAAACATGAAACACCACTTGAAGCAAAAACCGTAAATGGCATAATTATAAGCCGTGGATGAGCTGTCGATTTCACTATCTTTTTATTCTTTTGTTTTCTTGTCACAGACCTTCTTGTTTTTCACCTACAAAACAAGAGAACTTGAGTTCATCTGACCATCAGCTGGGCTGCTTGAAATTCGCAGCTTGAGCCCCAAAGGACTCTGCGTGCTGTATCATCTGTTAATCCCAATAGTCCACCGTGGAAGATGTTTAGATGAAGCTGGCTGTTTAGACACTGCTTGTGTTGACGTAAAATGTGTTCCCCTCATGTCCAGTTTCCGTGCTTGTATGTGGATTAAGTTGTAGCCATACATTTTGGCTGAACCGAGCAGATGAGAAAATGTACTGTAGCACAGACTCCTGTGATGACAGGTTATGTGATGTGGAAAATCAGTCAGCATTCAGGTTATGGAGATTGAGCCATTCAGTGTCAAAACTAAGATTCAGCACTCAGGCAGAGAACATATTTGGTCTGTTCCTCTGCCTGTTTGAGCTCCTGTTTGAGCTCCTGTTTGTCTTTGTGTCTTGTCTACCTGCCTACCTGCCTGTCTGCTCGTCTCAAAGTTACATGATGAATTTTGTGGACTGAGGTCCAAATGACAATGAGGACTTTCTTTCCCTCCAGGGCTGGCGCTGTATTGTTTTTCACTTCTTTTTCTTTTACTCATTATATTACATCAGCCTTTGCTTTCTTTGCCACACACCGCACTGTGTGTTTATGAGAAAGAATAAATGAAAAGTGTGTTTAGTATTCGGACAGCCTCGCATTTATGCCTGTTGGTGGATTTCCATAATGAGAGAAGCAGGGAGGGAGGAAAAGAAGGAGAGAAGCGGAAATAGAATAAAGAATTTAGGTGAATATGAACAATTTAGCTGTTTTGTGTGTGTGTTTTCTGGCTTCAACAGATGAACAATCCTGGTCAAAGTTATCAGTACCACCTGAATTTTGATCATGTGTTTCAGAATTTCTTTTAAAAAAATGATTAACACGTGTATAAGAGTTATATTTGAATAAAATGTCCAAGGTTACTGAACAGTGGACAGAACAAAACTAACACTAATAATTGTGAAATAATATTGAGGACACAATTTTCGGCGCCCTTTCTTTCATTTGGAGACAGAATTTTTGGCAGCAGTGACATGTGTAAATGTTTCTGCCAGCAGCTTTTCCTACCTGTCTGCAGCTGTTTTTCTGCCACACCTCCAGTGCTGTGCGTTTAAGGTCCTCGTTTGCATGTGACCTTTTTGCAATGGTAGATTTCCCCAAGGTTTTCCAATGGTATCACGATTCAGGTCTCATAGCCGAGCGCTTTTAACCAGTCCAATTTTCCCATTTTAACCAGACTAGATGTGAGCTTTTGCTTGCAGCCCTGCTGAAAGACCAAAGACCTTTGCCTCAAGCTTAGTTCTCGGAAACTGGGTAGCACATTTTGTTCTAAAATACTTTGATAATCTTCCCATTTCAACCAAAGCAAAAGCAGCAATATGATAGTATTATTTTCTTTCCTTACTGGCTCCAGTGTATTGCCTATACAGAAACTGATGCACTATGGCATCACCTGTTTGGAACACAAAACTACACCTACTTCTGGCTTAAATGTTTAAGTTTTTGGTCTTTGCTTTTTGTGCCTTTCTGTTGTCCGCGGTGTTCCCCTTGGTCTCTACCCATGGAGCCTTACTTTTTCAATGTAGGATGTTGTGCGGGCTGAATCCGCCACTCCAGATGTGGTGTGTCTCTGGTGTGTGGTGCACCAACCTTTATACACTCCTGGCTGAGTTTCTTAGCACCACAAACTGGAAGCATTTTAACAGTTTTTGAGATTGCAGACTGCTGAAATAGGGGTTTTATCATCTTTGACTGCTGCCTTGTAGCTTTTGGAATGGCATTTGTTTGTTTTTAAAAGGAAATTCCTGCGTGCTTTTTTTTTACCTCTTCATATGACAATGTGTTAAACAGTCATTGCCAAAAATATTGGGACCCTCACGCTTATGTCACAAATTCTCCCTGAAATTCATGCAGTTGCAAATAGTTAGGTATTCACACGTTTATTTTTATCATTTGCTTTAAAATAACACAGAGCCTCATGTTCCACACGAAGCTGTGAAATGTACAAATTTATTGGCACCTTTGGGAGCACGTCCTTCTGAAAGGAAAACTGAAAATAATCTCTTCTTGTAATCTTGAATTTGTTTCTCACAGCACTCTGCTGGAGTTTTGGTCCACTCTTCTTTTGCAAACTGCTCCTGTCTTTCAGATCTGAAGGGTGTTTTGTTCCAGCTGTTGTTTTGAGATCTATCCACAGCTGTTCTGGGGGATTCAGGTCTGGACTCCTAGCTGGCCATTTCAGGACCTTCCAGTGTTTTGTCTTCAACCATTTCCATCAAACGTTGTCAGTAAAAACCCTCTCAACCTCTGCCCAATACCCACTTCTGCCTTATCAATTTCAAAACAAGTACCTGAAACTCCTCAACAATAAAAGTCTCATCAGTGACAACAAACTGGACCTAGTCTGCCTCACTGAAACCTGGAAAAAACCATTCATACTCGGACAAGCCATGCACTGTGACCTTTGCATGTGAACTGCCATAAAACGGAAATCATCATCTTTAGCCCGAAATCCCTCCCCCCGTCCTCCCATAACTTCTCACTCTACACTGATGGTCATTCAGTCGCTCCATGATCATGGACCCTACCCTCTTTTTCAAGTCGCAGATCACCCACATCACTAAAACATCTTTCTTCCACCTTTGTCACATTGCACGCCTCCGCCCCACCCTTTCCTCCTCAGCCGCTGAAACACTCATCCACGCCTTCACCAGCTCCAGACTAGACTGCTGCAGCAGCATCCTTCGTGGCCTTCTACTGTCCTACAATAACTGCAATATGTTCAGAACTCAGCTGCCCAGTTGCTCTCCCGCTCCCTCTCCAGAGAACACATCACTCCCATCCTCCGTCACCTTCACTGGCTCCCCATACAGCAACACAGCAAGGCAGCAACTTCAAGATCCTCCTCATCACCTACGAAGCTTTGAACAATCTCGCCCCCTCCTACCTCACTAAGTCCTCCAGGGTCTCTTGCAATGATTCATTCACATGATGATGGATACTGCGAGCTGACACAGTGGTATCATTTGTCTGCAGGTCAGATTAAATTAGTTTAAAAATTGATTGATGTTATGTGTCTACCACTTGAGTAGTCCTTTGTTCAAGTCTTCCAGTTTTCTTCTTGCGTCCACATCCAGGGGGGTAAGTTACAGTGCTGTGGCCTTTAAACTTCTTGACGACATTATTCACAGTGGACACCAGAACGTCAAAATGGGCTTGTCCATATTTTTATTTTTATTTTTATTTTTAGATATGTTTATCGACAAAGCCTCAGACAACTCTTCTTTCTCTTCTCCGTGCTCAGTGTGGTACACACAGACACGCAACAAAAAGCTTGACTGAACTTTTCTCCCTTCTATGTGATTTCTATATTGCCAGCAGCTGTTACTTGCCACAGGTAAGTTTATTGGTCCATCACATGCTGGATGCTGAATTTTTCTGTGGAATGAGGTCAGATTAGTTTTTCTCAGGTTTTTGTTTTTTTTTTACTTGTAGGCATACAACACATGAATAGCAAAGCATTTGTAATTGCAGTGATTGCAGTGATTTTCTGGGAGAAGTTGTGCATTAATTGACAGAAGTGTCAGTTTGCTGTTTATATCAGTGTTTCTCAAACTTTTGCAAACCAAGGACCACTTAGACAGCAGAAAACCAAAAAAATAAAAAAGGTAATTCTGTGCATTTTAGAATAAAAGTCTCTCAGGCACTCCTCTCTTGCTTCAATTTCAACAATCTCATGTTAATACATCTCTTGTGAGGCTTGAACTTTATGTGCACTAAGAAATGGCCAGGGGAGGCCTTTAAAGAAGGAAATTAGTTTTAAAGACAAAACTCTACGAGAATTTACTAACTTCAACATTTTTGTTGCGATTCAGCTTTTAAAACCTACCCGGTAAATCTGTTTTAAACCTGTGTGACTGCAGAAACACCCGCATTAACATAGCTACAGTCTCAGTGTTTCATGGCTCCGTCTTACTTGATATACGGGTTGCATGTCAAATAACTGAAAAGCATTCAGATTCACTCAGTTGTATACCCGCACACCTGCCCTTAACACATGTTGCACACATGTGGCAATTCATTGAGCGTGAGCTCATTTCTCTTGCTCTTTTTTTCTTTTTACACACAAGGAAACAAAGCACCCAGTGTGAGCCCCCTCCACATGTGAGGTGTATTAGCCGTGACATTTCCCAAAGCTGTCAGACAGCTCTCATCTCCCACAGATGTCTCCTGTCACTACGCTCCAAAACGTCATTCTGTGGTAACAAGTCAGCTATTATACAAAAAAAAAAAACAAACCAAGCACTTCCCTGCGTCTTGACACAACTTTCATTTTAGCTTTGCATTTTTTTTTTATTTTTTTTTTTTATAATTTTCCTAAATTAAAGAACACATCACTCCACCTCCACATCATTCAAATTCAGGGACAGGACCATGAATGTTGGTACTTGAGATTCTTGCTTTTTAGATCACGCCTGATTGGCTGAATCAGCTGTTTAATCAGCTGTGATATTGTGAAAAGTAACATTTGGCTTTTTTTCCCCCCCTCTTCTTAATCCCTGTGCTCTGTTGCTCATCTCCTTATTATGCTCCCACTAAAAAAAACACCACACAAACATATTCCACACACACATCGACTAAACTATAAACCCAGGCCGTGCACTACGGCCCTACAGCAGCTGTGGAAGAACGAACCCCCTAGAGATGTGGCTCATGGATTCAGGGGTGGTCTGGAAGTGTGTAGGCGGAAGGAAGCCATAGTTACATGGACATTTATATGCAAAACCGTAAATTCCAACCTGGCCCCACAGGGTCATGAGATGATTTCAGAGCAGCAAATATGAATATATATATATACACACAGTATATTGAAAACTCATTTCATTAGTAGTAGAAAGATGTGGTTTTCGATGAATGATTAAGGATAAAAATATGACGGCAACAATTTTTATAAAAATACAGATTAACACAAAAATGAAACAAAAAAAAGAGGAGAGAAGGGGAAAAATTAGGAAAGACAATAAGAAGGGAGGGAGAGAATTCGAAGAAAGGACAGAGAAAATTTCGAGCTTCCTGAAAATATGATGTCATCAATGTTCAGAAATGAATTTGAACAGGGAGTCGTCTTCTATTTATCTCCTCCTTCCTCCCCTTTCCCTCTCTCCAAGAAATTCCCTGCACTCTGCCCCAGTGCAGAGGGATTGTCAGCCTGGGGGAAGGACTTAACACTTTAACTACGTGTGTGTCTGTGAGAGAGCGTGTGTGTGGTTGTGTGTGTATCTGTGTGTTTCTGTGTCTGCGCTTGCTCTTCACATGCAGGTTTTATTTAACTCAGGTAAGTCCATTTGGTGCATCTCATTGTGCCCCACTCATGAAAATCTTCAGAGTGGTACCACACACATTGTTCCATCAGGAGCTCAGATTTTAATGAAAACTGGCCGCCCAGTGAACACTCCCCATTGTCAATCGTCAGTCGGAGTATGTGACGAAGCATGTGGTCACTGTCTTCATGCCCTCAAGGGGTCGGGCTTAATTAAGAGATTCAAAGTCATGGAACAGGCATTAGTCCTGTGAGAGGCAATACATTTCCTCTTCTTCAAAATGAGACTTTTATGTGTGAGCAGATTCATAGAAAGGAAAAAAAAGGGTGCAATTACCTCAGTGCCATGCTGGGTTCATCTGATGCCATGCTACGATTCAATCATTTCCCCCACCCCACTGACTAGTTCCATTATAGCTGAGAGGAGCAGGGATTGGTTTGGGTGATGATGTGAAGCTCCCTATTTTTGTCTTTCAATCAGATACTGGACTTTTTCACTATTCCTCTTCTCCTCATCTTTCCTGTCTGGAGTGGCTCAGAACCACGGCCGTTAGAAATGGCAGCCACGTTCAGCGCTCCTGTTCGACAGCTGCACAGGTCCAGAGCTCCTACAGAGAGACAGGGCAGGGGCAGATGGCAGCATGCACACACACATGCACAGAAAACACACTTTCTGTTCCTGGGGCAGTGTTAGATTGGTCATAGTAGTCCCCCTGCGAAAGATGAGATATGGTGTTAGAGATAGGAGGCAGCTAGCTTCAGGGACTGTGCACATGGGCACGTACACATGGTCACATATGAACACACACACACACACACACACACATCATTGTTATGCACCAGCACACCCTCTAGCTGATGCAGGTAAACAAAAAGGGATTGTTGTTTGCCAGAGGACGGACTATAAAGCCAACATAAGTAGGCGACGACATCTTGTGTTTTTTCTGCTGCTCAGTAGATTTTTAATGCAAATTCAAAACAGCTTTGTGCATATGGAGCGCACACCAATATTTGAATTATGTTCATCCGGGCCCGTTCACTAAGTGGATCTTCATCCCTCAGTGAGGGACCTGATCCCCAGCCAGAGGGCTGCTGGTGCAGCGGTCAAGGGGCCCGCAGGGGGGGCAGGCTTGGCAGGGAATCTGGCAGGCCCCCCCACCTGCACCCCGTCTCCGCCCCTGGATGCACAGAGACCCCGCCCACCGCCGGCACACACGCACAGCAGAAAACCAGGGAGTGCTGCTGAAGAGTTGAGGCCAGAGCCCACCCACATGGGCCAGGTGGCCCCCAAGCGGGGCCCTCAGGCCGGAAGGAGGAGGGAGCAGCAGTGGACAGAAGAGGAGAAGCTGGATAGCCCGCTGGCTCACACCAATGACGCCCGCAGGATGACCCAGGAGGAGCTGGCAAGTTAAATTTGCTGTGCATATTTAACTTTCTTTGATGCAGTTTTGAGAAACATTTTTAATTTTCCAGCAGTCACATTCCACATCATTTTCTTATAAATTCATCTCTGCATTGCTGCCCTTGTCTGAAGTCCATTGATGTGACACCATGAATTATATTGTATTTTACATGTAGCTTGCCAGGAAGAAACAGACCAAACGGGTTGATTTTCATCAACTACAACATGAAACCCCAGCAGTTATCGTTGTATGGTAGAAAAGACAATGAATAGAGTGCATAGAAATAAAAGGAAAACCCATCAGTGCCACCCACGTGCAGCGATCTCTGTTAATTAGCATATAAAGACACAGAACAGTTACACGAAAGAGTGAAAGAAACATTAATATTTAAACAGCATAATGTATGTACTATATTTTTGTCATATAAAAACATCTTTTAGATTGTGTTTTTTTTATTTAAACAATAGGCTCTCAGTGTATTTGCATTCTGATTGCTCCTTTTTGGGTTATTATATAATTTGTAGAACAACCATCTATAGCAAGATTTATATTTGCATACATACACTCAAAGGATTCACAAAAAGGATGTGAGCGTACACGGAGGACAGCATGTCATTATGAGTTGGGTGTTTGGTTGGAAGATGACACAGTTGATTATATTGTCATTTTAGTTTTTCTATATTAATACAATATGACACAATTTATTCTCTCAGCTGAATGCGTTTTAATATTCGTCTCCTGTTGCAAAGCAGTGCTCTGTGTGTTATCCAAAGTCATGTGTTGCTTTGAATGGCTCTTGTGGAGCGTTGGTGCAGTTGCTTTCATTACCAGTAACCAAATAAGCTAGTATTGATGAATCTACTGTGTACTGATCAGGTTTTATGTGTCCAGGATTCAGACCCAGCACATGAGCCTGAAGGAATAATAAGAAGTGACCATGTTCTTTGGTGCCCATTGCCACCTACAAGAAAAGCAAACAACAAAAAGAAAAGACTTGTTAGTCTGTCAGTCAGTCATTCACAGCATGGATGGATGAATGACAAAGAATGAGAAAAAATAATAACAGAATGTAAAGTAGTTCAGCGTTCTGCATAAATGATTTTATTTTGCAGCCAGTTGCCTCCAGTTACATTAAGCTCATTCAGAGCTGAATTAAAATTAGCTGTAGAGCAACTCAAATTTCATCCTAATTAGCACTTAATTGTTAGAGGATAGGGGTGTCTAAACTTTTTCCAATTTATTTATAGTGTGACAATTTCTATTGTATTTAATGTGTGACAATCAGATTGCCTAATCTATACACACATGCACCCAAGGTAACCCCCACTTAAAAAAAAATCCCAGTTCAACCCCTTTACACCGAGCGTGCAGCCGGTGGCACATTCACAACACCGCACTTCAACCGTGCCTGTTGTATCGGAGAAAGTCCCATCAGCTCGGTTTCAGAAAGCTGAGAAGTTGCGCTTCACTGCTGGAAGCACAGTAGGTGAATCCTTTCCTTCGTTGTTAACCGTTAATACATTCTTTCAACATACTGTAAGTTTTCTGGAAAAATGGGCAAGACCATCTATGCACAGGACACTTTCTGGCCCATATATGGTTAAACCAAGAAAAAAGCCCAGGTGGACAGGAAGAATCTTCGGTGTTTTAAGAGTTAACCACTCGTGCTGATTGATGCATAGAAAGTCATCTAGAGTGGCTAAGCTTGTAAACACGCACTTTATTGCGTTTTCGTCCTTCATCTCGCATCCAAACGGCTCTTTCAGCCTCTAAAAGTCAGACTTTTGGAAATGCTGCCAGACACAAATAAAAGAACACAGCTGAGTTTGTCCCTGAAAGCAGCTGTGGTCACTCAGAACGACACCTTCTGAAATAGAAATATTAACTAATACAGCTTTTACAGCCGTGTCTTTTAATGTGTCAGGATATAAAACAATTGGGGGAGCTTGGCTGGAACACTTTGGACATTATTTGAAGTTAATTGGTATGAAGGTTTGCAGCAGGCCCATGTTACATAAATTCTGTCTTCTTAATGATCGCGACCATTTCTATCACTGAACACATTATGCTAATGGACAGAGTCAAGGCCTGCTCTGTCAAAGAGCCGCTGCTGCTTTTAGAGGGCGTGTTCAGGTTCATCAAGTTTTAATGAGTGAGGAAAAGAAATCAGCGAAGACATTCATTGCACTTCATCCCGGCACATTCTTCTGAATTATGTGTGCAAAGGTACAGCGGGTGTCAGTTGGTGGAATTTTAGCAGCTCACTCTTTATGTATAGGAAAAAGCATTCAATCTAGATGAAACGCAGTTTATATTACACATAATGAATAGCAGGAGCTCAACCAAACCTTGTGATTCAACCTCTTTAGTCTCCTCTTCTGTGTTTTGATTAGATATATTTATTTATTTTTTTGTATTTATCATGACACTTTGAGAAGATAAAGCTGTGCAATCACCCAAAAAAAAAAAAGAAAGCCACACATACAAATGTTTTCATTTGTTCCTGCAAGACGTGTGAGTGTTTTATATTTTTTTTTGTTGAAAAGGGCTGTGAATAAAGAATGTTATATGTCTTATATTGGTTGAGGTTGCTTGGCTGACCCAAACAGGATGGCCAGAGATTGGTTAGCATGAGAAAATAACAGTGCTTCAGTATATTTTTAGATTTGGAAGGATGAATTTGGGCCATTGTGGCAGCAGAGAAGACAGCGTAGATGAGACGTAAATCAAGATCAAGAAAGCTGATGAGAAATTAACAGGCGGTACTCTCAGTCACAGTCTGGGCTGATTGACATGTTTAAATTCATAGCATGTTAGCTGGTGACAGTGGACAAAAAGAGAAGATTCAGAACAAATTGCTGTTTCTACCAGATAAAAGCTGATACGCTGTCTAATGTCAAATTAAAAGCCCAAACCATTTTTTAGATTTTTCTTACTAGAAAATATTTAAACTTCCCAGGAAGTCATGCAGATAGAATGAATGAGTTTTACACGGAGTGTAACATATCTTTGCCTTTTATTTTCTCTCTTTTTAAAATTTTTTCTCTTCACCTGAACGAATTAAATAAGTCAGGTTTTTTTAATTGTTGCATTCTAGAGCTTTTCTCAACAATACCAATCAGTTGTTGAATCTTTGACAAAAACAATTATTAAGGGATCACAAAAAGAAAACTGCAACTCTTTTTTTTGTGCCATTTTCTTTCTGGGACTTAAACGTTTTCACATTTCATCTTGATGTGTCAGAAATCGTTTAGCACATAACACTGCCAGTAAGACGGCTAAAATCCACACTTGATGACATTATGAATCAGCTCCTTCACAAAAGAGCAAACTGTAAAGGCATTGAGCTCCAGAAAGATGGACCTTTAAGTTAAAGGATGAACTTATGCTGCAGTATCTACTGCCTCTATTAGGCCTACCTTCTTTTCCTTCTTACTTAAAAATCCAAAATGGATAGAAATGTTAATCCTGAATGGTGGAGCCTCTTTATTTTAATTCTGTCCCACAATGGAATTTATTTGGCTACATGATGAATTTTGTCAACTATTTATATGTATATGATTCATAAATGCATTGATTTTCTGCATTTATATAAGTAACTGATGGAAGATGTTCTTTAAAAAAAAAAAGATATGTTGTGGGCTCTGTAATGTGTCCAGATCCTTGAACACTGCTGATAGAGGTAACATATGCAACACAGACATGATGTGAAGATGATTCATTATACATGCAGTGTTGAAATGTTCCTCCTTCAGGACTTTCCTCTTTGACAGCAATAATGCAGTTGCATCCTAATTTGGCTGAGAAGGAGAGCAGAGTTCATGTCAGTCAGCGCGGCTGTATCTCTGAGCTCTGTGAAGGCAGCAGCATTATGCCCTGCTGCCATACAGCCACACTTTTACCCAGTTTTGCTTCCCAAGTATGCAAACGTTTGTTGGCATAGGTGGGAGGTAGAGCCATAACTCAGGCGGGGGTACCTCACTGTGCAGTGGCTTGTACTTGCAAACCTTATCTTAAAGAGATATATTGCACTCTTTAAAGTACGTATAGCATGAACTGCACCAGGGCGGCTCCAATCAGAGGCAGTATCAGTGAGCAGAATCGAAAGAGAGGATCGTGATTCTGTTGCTCCCCCTGCCATGATGAAAACATGGAGCACACAGACTGAGCATCTGGATGCACAGTTTGAGCGTGTGCCGAGTGGTCTGAAGCAAAAGATGAAAGACTTTTTGTTGTATCCTGAGTATCTTTAATTCTTCGGTGGAAGAAAAGATTCCTAATTAAAGCTCTTTGTAATGCAACGTCACCTTCACTATTTGTACAAAAAAAAAATGTCTTTTGGTACTATCTGCAATTTTTATTTAAATTCTGCAGTTATAAGTAACCCTGCATAGAGTACAATGGGGGGCCAAATGTGTATTGTAGTGAATTAGCACCTTCAAGAAATCACAGCATTCTCCAATACAGAGGAAAAATTGACAGAACTTGACAAATAGAACTGTTTACTTTCAGTTATACTCACAGTAGGGCTGGATGATGTAACCAAATTTTTTTATCACAACATATTTCTTAATTTCACTCGATACAAAGTAATTCCAGCATGGATATGAACATTACAGAAGTCAGAAAAACTGCCAGGACTACCCACAAGAAATATTTGTACAGTACCTGTGAACTTTTTAAAATGAGTTTGGTAACTCTGAGACCTTCACATACAAAACTAATATTTTAGATATAGATATAATACAAGTAAATCAGTGTTCACCTTTTATTTGTATTCTGCCTTCATATACAAACAGACAGATGACAAATCTCGGTCGGCCTTTGTCAATATTAATATCTTCAACTGCAAAATAGGTTGACTATCTTATTCTTGTGAAAATAGATTGTAACAAAGATGGTGCAGCCTCAGTAGAATATGAATATGAAAAGCGGGGTGACTGAATAAAAAAGAAAAAGAAAAAAGTGAGCTTCAATTTAGGTCTTCCTCTGTCCTTCACTTAATGCCCATCTCACCTCTGTGGAGTTCAGGTTAATGTGGGTGTGCATGTGCGTGCCTAGTGTGTCTGTGTGTGTCAGGTGTGAGTCCTGCTTCCAGCGCTCATGTCCAATGTTTCAGAGTCCATCCTTGACTCCTGATCTGGTGCTTGGGGGAAATGGGGAATGTTGATCTGACTATTTTTAGACAAAGTGAAGGGAAATCTATCAATTATTGAAGCCTCCCGCTCTTCCTCTCTTTGCGTGTGTGTGTGTGTGTGTGTGTGAGTGAGCAGGCAGGAGAAGTTCTGAATAAGGAGAGAATAGGTGTAAGATTAATCCTGAAGGACTGGAGTGTCAAAGAGATGACGTGAAGGGGAAAATAGAGGAGTGACAGATTGATATCCAGGTGAATTGAGTGTGTGTGTGTGTGTGTGTGTGGGGGGGGGGGGGGGGGTGCATTGCCGGTTCTTGGAGATTTTGGAGCCAGTTTGGGTCCAGTTTGAGCGATGAAGTGATTCATCCTTCATTTGCCTGTGTCATTTTCATCCCTGCAATGATGTGACAAAATATCCGCAACACTCATACATTTTTCACCATGTTTAGCAAAAGACTTGGTTTTAACGCAGCTCGCTATTGCTTCCGCTGTTTGTACACAGATTGTATACACTCAGAGATGTGCTGAGAAAGTTTGTTTTTAAATTATGCAGTCTTTGTATTTGCTAATAGGTGAACGGAGAGGCAAGTCAACCATGTCCCTTCCAATTGGCAGGCTCTCTCATGCCTCTCACAAGCCTGAAGCCTGTGAGCGTATTTGTGCTGAGGCTGTAATTTACACACTCAGATTAGATTGCGAAGTTATTTTGTCACACTTAAACTGCACCAGTTTACAGAGTGACGTGGCCGCATCCTTTTTTCTCCACTCTAATAGTTCATGTCTTGTCTTGTCTCAGCCACTAACTGACACTCATTTGGTTGTCACCAGGTGTTTGCTTCCGTTACAGTATAATTGTACCAAAAAAAAAAAAAAAAAAAAAACCCAGCCCACTTCTGTAATCGTCATTACCAATGCAGAATTGGGAGCCTTTTTGCACCTGTGAAGTTTTTCAAGTATCAATTCACATCGATGGGATTGCATGTTCAGTGTGTGACCTGATTTCTGAATGGGACGTCAAGAGTGCTCAACTTATTTAAGTATTGAACTTGCAAAGTTGGAGGACAAAAGAAAGATCAGTGCTGCAGAGGACTTTTCATCCTTTTTAAGTATCAATCTCAGAAAAACGCTGCGGCCATTTCTCATAATGCTAAAGAATCTTTAACTAAACCTTGCCTAATTAATACTTTTCTTCTGTCTTCAGTCTATAATTTAATTGTTATCTTGCGGTTCACATTCCAATTAATGCAAAAATGGCCAAAAAATATTTAAACCTTAGTGATAAGTTGACACTTAAGCCTCAAAAGTTTGGATTTGGACTCACTGAATATTGTGGAACTTTTTGTGGCTAATAAATTAACCTGACGTGAAATCAGTGGAGCCCCACTTTCAGAACACAAATTACAGCTACACTGTGGTGAAATACCATCTTTTGTGGCCATTCATCATCTGAATATGGCAGCCGCACTACATAAATGCTGTCTGAATACTTTCATGATGTCAAATTCATTGTCAGGGAGTCGGTTAAACTGAAATTATACCCACAGCAGGTTGGTCTGCCAAAAATTAGCCAAACACCTTGAACAAGAAAATGCTGTTGTCTTTGTCATTTACTTTTTATTTATGTTTATTTTTACGAGCAGTTTCCCCTGAAAATGGTCAGATTTAGCCAGCTGTTGTTCCACTGTGATTACGTTGTGCAAAATAATACAAAATTAATTTGGTGAAATGGAAGCTGCTCATGTTCCGCATATGAATGAAACACAGTGAAACTTGAGTGAGCTGTGTCTTTTTGTCTGAGAGACATAGGTTCTGGGCCCTGCCCTGTCATGGATTGGTCTCATTTTAGTAAAGGAGTGCATTGCTGGGACGTGTGTTCCTGACCACCCTGGTAGTTATTAAATGCTATTCAGTGCAAGACAGGTGGATATTAGAAAACAGAGGGACAAAAATGTGTGAGGTGTGTCTCTGCTTCTATTCAGTGAGAAGCTTTCTGTACATTCTGACTGATGAGGTGGGATTGAAATGTAATCAACAGGGTGGCTATAATAATGACTCTTTTATTAAAGCTGTCTGTGTTGTGCCCACTTGAATGTTTTTTCCAGGAAAAAAATCAATTCACTATCTGCACCAATCAGCGCCTTTTATTAGAACCCTTTCTCCATGCGCGCACATGCACGCACACATACATGTGCACGTATTAAGCATAGGTCAAAGGCCAGAGGCCCACCCTGTGTCACCTCCCATTATTTTCGGCCCAATTTTCCATGATGTAAATGGGCCCACGTGGAGCTGAATACTTATGGGGAAGGTTGAACCATGAATATGGACAAGTCCTTGCTGTTAAACAAAAGCTTGTGCACAACCATACTCACACACCGACTGTCGGGCCGTCCACATCCCCATCAAAACCAGCTGGAGATCATCTGCAGAGAGGTGACGGACATCGAACAACCTGACCCCACCGCAGCCTCATGTAAAATTCATGATGACCTTTCCACTAGCCCCTTTTCTACATCCATCTCCACCAAGCACACACAACTGTCATCGGACCGGCCCGGTCTGAGGAGCCCCGGTTAGCTCAGGCAGGTGCATTTACTCTTGCTCCTTTTTAGTCCAGGCATCAGTCAGCTGTGCACACATCAGCGTGGCAGTTCATACAGCAAACTATCCAAATGGTGAAAATACTTCTGCCTTAAATCGAATGCAAGCTTAATCAAAAAGAAACACCAGAGCAGATGGATGAATTGTTGGAAAAACATGTTTGCGTTAAGTACCACACATCATGGAAAAGTGCAGCGTGTAAAACATACAAAACTTCAGGTTATGATGTATTTTTAACAAAATAGCCCACAGATGAGCATTACATTGACTTTTTGCTAGAAAATAGCCATTTTTCTATGAATGGGTAAACTACATATTAGGGCTGGGAGATTTGAGGAAAATGTCTAATTGCGGTTCTTCTGACAGACATGGTAATTGCAAACTGTCCAGGGTGAACCTTGCTCTCGCAAGAAAACGTCAGCAGGGAATAACTCCAGCACCACGGATAAGTGTTATAGATAATGAGATGAGATGAGACAATGCAATTTGCTTTTGTACTTTTTCATGGAGTTAGAGTTTTGTTGTATTTCCTATTTATGTGGCTTCCAGTTATTACTAATGAAGTTGATGAGATTGTAGTGCACCTCAGACATCAGAGGAGCACAGAGGAGCACCCACTCCATTGCTTCGTATGGCTCCTTTATGAGGAGGGAAGCCATGCTCTTTCTCGAGGTCTCGAAGAATTTTCTACATCGCAGCCCTGAAATCGTGGTTTTGATTAACGTTGAATTAATTGTTCTGCCCTAAAAGCTATTGTTCTTACCTTTGTACGGCAGATTTTTATTGACTCCAGTAAAGATGGTGGTATGAGGCGGATAAATTTGCTTAGCAAAAGCATAAAAGAAAATTTCTTGTTGAAAGAATGGTTTAAAAGCCTTGAAGTGAATAAATTTATTGGATCATGCCAGAGGATCTCGAGCAGTGAAGAGTTAAGCATATAGCATTTAATTAGCATAGCATATAATTCTTAATGTATTGGTGAACTGTTTTGTAATTGCTGTTTTTATCACAGACACCATGCATATTTAATTAGTTTAAACCCCAGAGAATATTTCAGCATCAAATGCATTACCGTGAGTCTGCTTTGGACACTATTATTTGCACGTTGGCACTAACACATGTTCTGTGGGGCAATTCTTTTTATGAAATGACAGGGATATTACAATGGAAATTGTCAGTAGATGTAAAAAGAATGAAATGTTTTCAGTTTGGTCTTGCTGTTAATCATTCATTCATCTTCAACTGCTTATCAGTTTCCGGGTGGCGGGGGGTGCTGGAGCCAATCCCGGGTCACTCTGGGTGAGGGCGGGGTCACCCTGGACAGGTCAGCAGTCCATCACAGGGCCAACACACAGAGAGAGACAGACAGAGACCAACATCCAATCACACACACACACACACTCGGACCTACGGACAATTTAGAGTCACCAGTTAACCCAAACATGATGTCTTTGGACAGTGGGAGGAAACTGACAGACACGGGGAGAATATGCAGAAACAGAAAGGCCCCAGGCCGGGAACCGAAACCATGACCTTCTTATTGTGGTGCAACAACATTAACCACTGTGCTCCTTTTTGCTGTTATGTACTTAAAAATGTCATAATTTCCTGCTAATAGTTTGAATGTTGGATTCTCCAACCAGAAGTCGCGCACACATGCACTCACACTCCAGCCGACTTCTTTGTATCTCCTGCTTTCGTATATAAAAATGAGAATGCTGCATGCTTAATGGGCAACAAGACCCTTGGGTCCCTCACTCACTGTGTTTCTGTTTTTTCCAAACGAAAGCAGTTGTTCCTTTTCATATCTTTACTACACAGATACCTAAAAATTCGCAGTGGAAAAAATACATACCTAGCACCACTTATCATATGAATAGCCTCGCTTTTCACATAAGTGATTCATGTTAATGCAGTTTGGCACTCGATGAAATGGAAAGAGAATCTGATGCAATCTAAATTTCAAGGTTGCTTGCCTCAAATGGTCTGGCTTCCTCTCCAGTGACAAACTGTCCCACATTTACCTAGTTTAGCAGCAACAAACCCACATACTGCTGTCACCGTATGCTGCCTTCAAGCGCTTTCAGAAATATCATAATTATGTGTTCAGCACAAGATTATCGAAGCCCAAGAAAATGGCTAATATGACTCATAAACCAGGAATTTCCTACAATACCCTGACTGCTCAGATATGATTTTTACAGTGACAGGGCTTTTCAAAAATATATTTATATCTGTGATGTATTTAATGACACTTACAAGCATTCTTAGACATTTAATCAACTGAAGGGAGAGAAATTACAGAAAACATTACATGCCTCATACATTTTGCTCTTTTTCTGCGACAGCTTTCAGTAGCTATAGACACCAAGTCAAAAAAGACTTTTGTAGCGGGGTCCATTTTGCTTTTACTTTCAAAAGAGCTTGAATGGGTGACAAGTTGTATTTACAGTTAGTGAACTTGGAAGAAGGAGCTTATGAAGACAGCTTAAAGGCCGTGTGAGAAACTCGCAGCCAATCGCTGTAGAAAACCACTACATATGAAAAAGAAAACAAAAAGCTGGCAAGGAGGAACGTATGCTGTAAGGTTTCTTCCTGAGCCAAGGACAGCTCCTATGAAAAACCAAAATGAAAGTTTGGAGAAAGGATAATGCTCTCTAAGTTTCACCTGGAGCCTGGAAGGGCCTTGCATAGTTTTTCCTGTAATTGTTCCTCTGCGGCTCAGAAATGAAGAAGCACCATATTGGTCCCAAGGTTTATTTTGCATGTGATCACTCTCACTGTGGCTGCGCTCGTGATATAATTCCACCTGTCTCGCTTTCCAAACTTGTGTGCAGCCCACCTAACTGGAGCTGAACTAATTCATTCTGACATGATCCCCATTGATGTGTTGTCAGGATGCGGCATCCTAATCGGCCTCAGACATATGTCATTCAGGCTAAGGATCATTAGTGTGCCCTCCAAACATATCATGCACTTGCGTCGGTGATGATTCAGAAATGAATACCTTCCCCCATGTTCTCTCTTCCCACTCTGTTCCCAAAGGTAGAAAGGAAAGGCAAGCTGCAGGAACTACCGTGGAGATCCAGCGCAAGACTGTGGAGACAAAGAGACGCATTTATCTGCTTTTCCATATGTGCTGAACATTGGGAGATGTCAAATAGCTTGAGCCAAAAAAATCCTTTAATAGACAAAAAATGCATGCCATATGTTTTAAAAGGGATCTCATTTATAGGCAGTGGGATTGTCGCCACACATTAAAAGTGTATTTTAATTATATTGGTTGGCGTCCGGTGGGATAGATAAGCTTCAGAGTGAAAAAGGGACAAAACGGCGAGGGAGAGAAACCACTGTCTGTGAATGAGCCATGTTTTGTTCACACAGCTCTATCTGCATTCTGATAGACTTAATAACAAAGAGGGAGAGGCATACGGCTGTAACAGGCTGAAATTAAAAGCTGCTTTCAGAAAGAGGTTAGTTGGAATGTTTGACTGTTTCCTCGCTGATGCAATCCCTTTCGAGGTCAGTGATAAACATCACTGAATTCGGCCCTGAGCAGGTAGCACACAGCTGCAGGTGCTCACTTGTTGTTGCTCACTCATTCGTGCTCTTGTTTATGTATCCTAGACAGGATGGTTGGGCAGGAGGTTTTTACTAGGTTACGCTGCCTGAACAGACCATTAAGACCTAAACAGATGCGAGCGGCATGTGTGTGCCATATTGGTCCACATGCAGCTTTGTGGGCCCAAAAATATGTACATGCACGCCAAACTGTCCTCAGAACGCATTGTCTCAGTACAGAATGGGCTCTCGCATTGACTCACGCAGAAAAATTCACAGCAGTCAAGGCTCCACTGGACATGGAAGCGAACGCTGGCTTCCTGCTTTCCATCTCACCAGAGCACAGCAGTGGTGTTCCACTGTGTCGTCTGCATGAGCGTATTATACACAAATCTCTCACTCAGAAACTGGTCTAGTGAAATTGTGTTTGTGGAAAGGGGGAAAAAAAAAAGCGTTAAAAGAAAACCACGAGCCCTGATAGCATTTTAAAATCCCCTGCCTTATCCGTATCAGACGAATCCAGCTGACACAGGTTATATATATATATATATATATATATATATATATATATATATATATATATATATATATATATATATATATATATATATGGCTCTCATGGAGTTTGGTTTGCTCACTTAGATCACCAAAAAAAAAAAAGAAAAATAGTTTCCACTGTGTAAAAACAGGGTTAGTTGACAAGTGACATGACCCTTCTTCCAAAAAAAAAAAAAAAAAAAAAAAAAAAAAATATAGGAATAGAGATTCACAAATAAAAATAGAAGATGCTCTGTTGGTCAGCTTTCGAGCTGAAACTCAGTTTCAGTGTGCTTTTACCTTTTTTGATTCGGTATGAACATTGCGGAAACATATTCTTTTGTTATCCCTAATTTTCTCTCCCTACTGGAGACATTCAAATTTGATGAAAAGTATTCCTGCTTCATAGCTTCCTCTCATCCAATTTCTAATTAGCAATCTTGAAACGCTATTGTTAGCAGTATTTGCTGTTAATCATTTCGTGTTTACCTTTTAGTCATTTCACTAACAATGTATGACTGAATATAACCACAGCTGTTCTTATCAACAATGTGTTGTAGTTGAGATTGAATAATATCATCTACCAGCTTGGTTTTAATGTTTTGCTTTGACATTTGAACATGTTCAACATCTTATTCATCAATATGGGAGAGTGTCAGTGCAGTAACTTCAACCATATCCAGCCATCAGTAACGGATTCGAAACAACACTGACTGTTCCAGTATGTGTCTGTTATATGGACGTGTGGATGAATTTGTACGGTGATTTCACAACACTTTACCACCTTGTGTGTTGGGCCCTGTCAGATGCTTTTAGAGTAAGCTCACTGTAAACTGTAGACCACCAAAATTACAAACAGAATACACACACACACACACACACATGGATCAGTCACCTCTCTCTCTCTCCTGTCTCTGGAAACTATTGGCTTAGGAAGGGGAACGTGGTGGCAGCCATTAATTATGTTGTGTGCTAACCGCCAAGTCTCAAGGATGTGGTTTTGTGCATATGTGTGTGTGTGTGTGTGTCTCTGCATGTGCTCACAAGCGTTTACCTGTTTACAGCTTATGCAGAAATGTCTCACACAGTCACACACTTTCACACAGACGCTCAAATCCACTGGCTATTGGTCTGTGAGAGAGCCAGTTGCCATCTGTTAGCTGATGATGAGTAGGCCTCCCACACACACTCACACACATCAAACTCACACATTCGAGGCAGCTACCTCACACCACTGCTGAGCCAGAGAAAGGAGGTAAATTAAGTAAATGTGGGAGGGAGTGAACAAAACAATTGTCTCTGTATTGGAAGTGAAGATGGAGGTGTTTTTGTAACACACACGAGGAGTCTGATTCCGTTGAGTAACAGGAGAATCGCGCTCACACCTATAGCGACAGTGCAACTGTGAACTAGCACATTGTTGCACAGATGCTTGTATATATTTGTTCACATGCGGTGTATAACTTATGATTTCCAAATAGACCAAAACCTTCATGTCAACACTGTTTGTAGTTAAATCCTGCAATAGTGGGCAGACTGTCACACGGGTGTTGATTTCTCCCAGAACGCCACTAATTACTGGTGTTAGTGACTTGTAAAGCTCCTCTGAGGCCACAGTGAGCAAAAAGAGATGTGCTTCACTGTTTATTTTGACTGCAAAAACAACTTATTTTGTATGGAGAAAAAAAAGGATCTAATACTAGAGTTGATTTTATGTGTCAAAACGTTGATGGATTTGGAGAAGACTCAATAAGTTAGCAGTCCAAAATACAAAAGTATTGGATCTACAGTGCCATGAAAGAGAAGCGCAAGAAAGCTTTATTTGGAGGAGCTGGAACTCCAAGATGTCAGGCATGTCTGCTTTTCCAGTTTATTGTTCCTAATACATTATGTCACATGGCTAATCTGTCAGAACTGAATTATTGTTTTGTTTATTAAATTTAAAGAAATGCGACTGTGCAAATTCAAATAACTTCTTATCAGAGTTGAACCGGGGTAATTCTATGTAAATTGAGATGAAATGAATTTCACTCTCTCTGATTTATATTTGTTGGTTTCTCATGGTGTGACTCACGTTGCACGTTGTATGTATGCTATATGAACGATAGGTGCAATGCCAATGGTGATACCACACACACGGCACGCCAGGTTGCAGCACAACAAAGTTCCACTGGTGTGTGATTGTATTTCTTGAAACAGACTACCTCCCACCTTGAGCCAGGTGACACATGTTCACAGTTCAGAGGGTGAAACCACTGAACCGCTTCCAGCTCCAGGCTGTGGTTCGAGAATTAACCTCATCATGTAGTTGTCAAATTACTGTGGTTGTGATTCAGAGTTAACCTTGTACCATGTGGATTTAACAGCATGACTGCACATGTCGGCACTCAGACCTTTTGGATTTGTCTCCCTGATTATATTAAATCCAAATAAATTGAATTGATATGTTTGTACGGATAGATGTATTTGATGGTTCATGAAGCTTGCTGGGACTGTCTTGTGCAACCAGAAACCTAATGTCCTAATGTCTCAGCAAGCATCTGCTCTGCCGAAATGTCCTTGAAGCAGACACAGAATCCTGCTGTCCAGTCGTTTGGCTTGGCCTCTGATGTCCCAGAGGAGGCGCAAACCAGAAGAAAAGACATCAATCAATATAAAGCTACACAGACACTAACAGGCTGCTTCAAGAGCAGGCACTGGATTAATTGCATTACTATGTGAAGCAAGGAAAAGGACAGCCATCATATCCATCACATGCACACATGGACTGAATAGACGGACAGGAAATTGGTGTCACGGAGGCTGTTTGTTGCACTGCCGATTGGAAATTCCTCATCTTTTTTTCTTGCCTGCAACCTTCCTTGTCACTATCTTACTTTTTTCACCCTTTGTCAAGCGCACACACATCCCCACCCCCCTGCTTAAATAGTAGCAGTGAATTTATCACCTTCATGTATGTTGCGGATAGCAAAAGCACTCCTCCATCTGTAGAGAAACAAATCTGTCTTCTTGTTTTCTTGAATCAGCCCGCCCAGAGTTCCTGAATACATATTTATATGTGTAGAGGAGGGGCAGGATATTTAAATATGCACGTTATTATGGAAGAAATACACATCGCATTGGAAGTGGAATGTGCTGTAATTTAGTAAGCCCATCCACAGACATGCTGAGCCACCCTCAGACACAGGGCAGTGCAGCGTAACAGTTGTACCAACCATCTTATTTGGCCTCGATGGCATTGTGAGCAATCTTCTGGATTCTTCATGAGGATTGAGTTGAAGCAGCAATCTTTTCACAATGAGGATTTAGTTCTGTAAAAGAGAGTGAGTCATGTTTTCGGATTTGATTGTCATCAAATTTTAGAAAGATGCATCAAGCCTGAATTAAATTTATTAGAGAGAGATATATAAAAAGTTAACCTTCTGTACATATGTTTTGAAGAAGAATGGGATCATTCAAACACCAAAACACTTTAGTGTTTTGGAAAAGAAACTCGCTGTATTGGCTTCATTTTTCAGATGAAGGCTTCTATATATAATAACTTTGCAAATCTGTAATGAAAATCTGATGATTGTGATTTTAGAACTATCATGAAAAGAATTTCAATTGCAGCAATTAGTGGTGTTATGACTCAATGATTTATCGATGTATCAAATTAAATTCCTGGGATCCAACTAAACTGATGTTAGATGAAGTTATCATGGGGGACAGACGTTGATCTAAAATCTATTTCAAAACTAGATCATTAAAAGTATTACTTACTGTATATTGCGCCAATTGTGGTTGTAATTTGAACTCTATTTATAGTAAATAGATATTAAACATTACTTTTCACTGTCGCTGTGTGTGAATGCCATTGGGATAATGTCATTGGGAGAGATTTTCAAGTCACTTGTGGAAAGGCACTTTGCAAAAAAGGAGATGCAAGGGAAACTTGGATTCTCTGAATCTCTTACAATTATTTATGTTAAAGTGCGACTGAGTAATATAATTATTACATAAATAGAAGACAGCCAGTCATTGCTTACATGCTGCTTCTCAAATGAGTCCACAAATTAGTTTTTCACGGTTTTCTAAACTTAATTTCCACTAATAGTATTAAACAGATTAAGTTGCCTATTAATTAATTCATCACTGGGCACCACCATCCAACGACATCATGTTTAGGTTAATTGGTGACTCTAAATTGTCTGTAGGTCTGAGTGTGTGTGTGAGTGGTTGTTGGTCTCTGTCTGTCTCTGTGTGTTGGCCCTGTGATGGACTGCTGACCTGTCCAAGATGAACCGTGCCCTCACACAGAGTGAGCTGGGAATGGCTCCAGCACCACCCATGACCAGGAAACTGATAAGCAGTTGAAGATGAATGAATGAAGAATTCCTGACTGATTTCCTTTCAGGAAAAAATTCACCTCACCTGTACTGTCACCGTATGGATTTTATAATTGCAATGGTTGAATTTTTAGGGTAAATTGATTTCCAGTAATTGAATTATATTGGATTGTTCTAGATGAGCCAAATGTTGTTCTTGAAACATATCACAATCATGGAAAAAGATACCGTGGGCTGTCTACTCCAGGTTGGGAATGCGTCTTTGCTCCAAATGAAGGAGTTTAAGTACCTCGAGGTGTTGTTCACGAGTGGGGGGACTTTGGAATGGGAGATGGGCCGGAGAATCTGAGCAGTGGGAGCGGTACTGCAGTCGCTGTGGTGCACTGCTGTAACGAAAAGAGAGCTGAGCCGGAAAGCGAAGCTCTTGATCTTCAGATCAATCTTAGTTCCTAGCCTCACCTATGGTCATGAGAACTGGATCATGACCGAAAGAACGAGATCGCGGGTACAAGCGGCTGAAATGAGTTTCCCCAGAAGGGTGGCCAGCTTCTCCCTTAGAGATAGGGTGAGGAGCTCGGTCATCCGAGAGGGGCTCAGAGTAGGGCCGCTGCTCTTTTGCATTGAGAGGAGCCAGTTGAGGTGGTTTGGGCATCTGGCAAGGATGCCTCCTTGGTGCCTCCCTTGGGAGGTTTTCCAGGCAAGGCCAGCTGGGAGGAGGCCCCGGGGCAGACCAAGGACCAGGTGGAGAGATTATATCTCCACTCTGGCCTGGCAACGCCTCGGGATCCCCCAGTCAGAGCTGGTCTATGTGGCCAGGGAAAGGAAAGTCTGGGGCTCCCTGCTGAAGTTGCTGGATAAGTGGATGAGGATGGATGGAAAATGATACCTATTGCATCATAAAAATGTATTGGTACACCCCTAGCAGAGAAGTGTGAAATATTTGCAACAGTGTAAGAAATTCTACATATCAGTTTGTGATACCTAAAATATAAGGTATGGTTAAACAACCAATATCATTCCTTTTTAAACAAAGACAATATGGTCGGCACTCTGTCAAATTCTGGAAGCAAAAGCCAGCCTGCCAGCTTGCTAAGTATTTTGCAAACTTCCTGCTGGATTGTATTTGTGTGTGTGTGTGTGTGTGTGTGTGCTGCTTTAGACCTCATTTTACTGGCACACACAAACAGGCATATATGCTGGTTCACACGGTTGTGTGTGCAGAAGTATGTAGATGCAGCCACTTGTGTGTTCATGTGCACAGCTGTTGCATAGTGAGGACAGCGGTGCGGGTCAGGATGGGATAAGTGTTCCAAACAGAGGAAATGAAGACAAATGAACACTGAGGTGCTTAACACTTTTCCAGGTCCATATTAGTTATCCCCCCCCAACCTTTCCATGAGAAAATATTACAAAGCCACGCAGAAAGACTCCCAGTACAGTAATGAAAAGCATAAAAGCATGGCACTTTTTGGGCTACTTTCATGTCACTGGCAATTAATTCCACAGCAGCGGCTGGCGGAGGCCCGTGGTGCTATATTACTAATGCTATAGCCAACAGTGCATGGACGCTGAATATAAATTTGAATCTACGTCAGGCACTTTATTCCTCTCTCTCTCTCGCCTTCACATTTAGCCATTCACTACTATTGAGTGTGTGTGCAAATGTTTTGTGAGCCTATTGCCTCCAAGCTAACTCAGAGGAAAAGTTCACGTTGATGGATAGGCAGCCATCACTGCACTTTGATTTTCTGAGAATAACACAATCATATGCTACATTCACCTTTCAGGGCTATTAACAGAGAGAAGGTGTGGGAATGTGTGTGTGTGCGTGTGTGTGTGTGTGTGTGTGTATGCAGAACAGCAGCACTGACAGCGTTTGAAATGATCCGGGGTGCGCTGAATTACAGATGGCCTTCCCATCAGCTCTATCTACTTCTTTACTCTCTCTTTGGACTGTGCACAAGTAACAAGCCAACTGAAGAGGGACCCCTCTTTCTTTTTGCGGCCCTCATGGTTGACTGGGAGGCAGTGAAAGTGAAAAATGGAGGTTTGAGGAAAAAGATAATGAAGTGATTTGTGGCTCTATCGATCCTTTGGTCAGGGTTATTGATCAGAGAAAGGGGAGGGATGGGAGAAAGAGGAGTTTGTGGAAAAGCAGGAGGAACGGTGACTGATGTAGTGCAATGTCTGGGCAGGAAGGCAGCTAGAAAGGGGCAACTCCCACAAATGGTTTCTGAGCCCCTCAGGGTTCATTATGATTTAGTCCAAAACCAGGGCATCCACAACCCAGGCACTTCCCTTGAGTAGCCACTTTCATCAACTCCTCATCATGTGGAGAAGCCCCGCGCTCGATATTTCCTGGAGGAGCTTTTTAGCCAGGCACATCAATATTAATCTATAAACTTTGGGGGAAGATAATGCCCTTTATCTCCTGGACCTCAAATCCACTTCTAAATGTAGACATCAGGAAGAATCCTGTGCTCCATTTTCACTTTTCCCATATGGTGGCACTAATTCAAAAAGGCAGCAAAAGGGTAGTTGGCTCTATTTCCTGCTTTGAACATAAATCAGTATGCCTTTGCCTCCAAAATTGGTGATTTCTTATTCAACTATCTTGAATTCTCTCCTGTGACAATGGGAATGAGTCTGTGGGCACCTTGTTTTGATTAGGCATTGCGATGAGGAGCATATGGAGGAGGCCATCTCCCCTTTATTCAGTGCAGACCAGCTCAGCACTTGAGGGCCGCCGCTTCCTGGCTTGCCTTCCAAGCTCTCCCCAGGTTGTCTCTGAGTTTCATCCTTTTGCCATCTGCCATCAACTTGGGCTGCCTCCAGGAATCCAAGAAAAAAAGCAGAGCACCCTCTCCTCTCCATAGTCAGAGCCAGCATGGAAGCCTAATTTCCTCCCCAGCTCGCAACGTATGTAGGACACTGCCAGTTGCCTTAACCCATTGCATGAAGAGCAACCATTATCATTGAATTATCACGTGATAGCAGGAGGAATGAATTAACAGTTCAAAAAAGTGATGAGAAGAGGTCACATGTTCAAACCATCAAAGGCCAAGCTTTTTTAATGAGCAGTTGGCAACTAATTTAAGCTTCTATTTTCAAGTGAAAGGAACAAGTTCTTGCAGTAGTGCTTGTGTATGTAAGCTGCATGTTTTTGAAACTGTGATGGATTTAACTTAAGTCACTAAAGACCAGATCATTCCTGTCAATTCGAAGTGGAGAACACAATTCCCTCCTGATTACCAGTGCAGGTGTTTGAGGAAATTAAGTAACTAGGCATGCAAGCTGTATTTGGCATTTTAGAGCTGTTTTGAATATCATTTTCAACTACCATTCTTCCCCATAACACATGAATCAAGAACAAAGATTTAAGCTCGGATAGCTGCTCCAATGCTGCACTCATTGTTTGGAGGTCACGGGGTGTGAGCATCCACAGCTTGTTATTGAAAACAGTTCAAAGTATTTTTTAAGTGTGCTTCTCGCCCTTTGAATTTGTGTTTGCATGAAACAAGTTCAGGAAACCTTTGGGGTTTAGAGAAATATAATTTGCCAGAGAGTTGCATGCTGGGTAAGAGCAAACAACCCACTAAGGTACTGTTGCTAAGCAAGCTGAAGAAACAATACCCCCCCCAAAGAAAGCAGTTTAAAGGGCACACACACTTGACAGTGTACCTGTTCACTGAAATGTGTGTCTCACTAATGTAAGACCGCCTTTAACTCAAAGCGAAGCTGGCAGTACGCCTAAAACAAATCCTGCTTTAAAATTAATTTAATCAGCTGGAGAACAATCAACTGTCAACTCTAAAGAGCATGTTGCTCAGAAAGAGAGAGACTGAACACCAAAGCAATAGTACATCAATTATTATGAAGGCAAATGTTTAAAATGATATTAATAATAATATGGTATTGATTTCGCCTAGGTCTCTGTCAAAACATTTCAGTAGAGTGAATTTTAAAAATGTTCTGATGAATGGCCACACTATCCTAAGCCCTAAGTTTTCTCCACCATATAAGAAAGTTTCTTCCCAAGAGTTGACGGGCGCTGCATGACAAGAGATTTCTGAAGGCCGTTGCTAGCTGCTTAGCATGCTACCTTCAGTAAAATATAATAGGTGATAGAGACAAGAATTAACATTGGTGTTGCTCTGCCCCTCTGGATACAACTCATGGTGAGCAAAGAAATGATGTTCGATTATCCCGTCAATATGTTTGTTCAACAGCTGTTAATGCTAATGTTGGCTCCTTTAAGCCTTAGATGCGCTGACATACATTTTCCTTGATCAGCTTTGTTCATAGCTGTGGAGTTGTTATGAGAGCAGTTATGATGCCTAACACCCCGGAACAGCTGACTTAATGCATGACGAGGAAGCACGAATAGCTCTCCTTTCAACCAAATAAATCGCACCTCTATGCAATTTAGTCGAACCTGTTATGAAGTGCTGGCTGTGAGGACGGCCCCACGGTTTGTCGAAGGAAACCTCTCATAATTGTATAGCATGAAACCAGGTGCGGCATTCCTCTGCTAGATGAGACGGTTGTTTTCAGATGCTCGATGAAGAAACAAAAGGCCTAGATTTCTCTTTACGGCAGCTGCATCCTGGGAAAAAGCAAGTTCTCAGTGGTGTGATTCTCTAAACCTTTAAAAACTTGCTAACCCTGACCTAAGCCAAGGTTGACAACCTCTGCCATAAGCTGCTGTCTCTCTCCTAATTGGCTGCGTTGACACCGACTGGTTCAGTGAAAAGCTGCCACTGCGCGAGTTTTTTCTTTCTCTCTATGAAACGAGGTGTGTGTGGTGCAAATGAACAGAATAAAGTGCCACCGAATGCTGTGGTAGGAATAATGCAGGCGGCACAGTCTCTCTGCTGCTACCCCCCCCTCACCCCCCCATAGGCAGAGATCTTTAAACATAGTGAGAGAAAACATAATGCATGTATTAAATGTGATGATTATGGTTAGAGATGGAGTGAGTGAGTAGAAGACAGGCCGGAAGAACATGAGATGACATTCGCGCCATGCTGTGATCCCCATGTGTGTTTGCGCGCATGATTATGTGCATCAGCATGTGCATTTCTTAGTGTCCCTTTTCTGCTTGTCTATGTGGATGTTGTTCTTTGTGAGAAAGCAAATCATCCCTCACACTCCCACACAATTCCTACTTGCAATTAGTGAGCATGAAAATACCACTGTGTGTGTGTTTGGAGAAAGAAAACCAAGTCTTTATAGACAAAGAGTCCATCACGGGTCTCAGGGAGGTGACAGTGAGCTCAGACAACGAGCTCAGAGACATGAACAAAAGACGGCTTCTCTGCACATAATAGTGGCTTAGCTGAGTAATTGAATTCAGGAGAGCGCAGGCAGCCTTGCCAGTTTTCTTCATGTATATTGCACACCGGCCGTAATCTGTTCACGGGGACCTTCTCTGACGGCTTTCTGCTGAGTTTGTGGAGGAGATATGAGGTGACAGAATAGGGCTCTGTCACCAGCGTCTCCATTATTGATAAGATCGGGCGGGGTGAAGCTTTGAGAGGGAGCTGGGAAAAACAGCAACACTGTGAAGCTAAAATATATAATTGTACCAGCACACATTTTGGTTTTATTCCTCATGTGACTTGTTAAGCAGGCCAACTCCAACATTAATTTTCCTTTTAAGTCCTCTTAGCAAAACTCTATTAGGACCAGCAGTGGCACAGTTACTGTTAGATGGAGCAATATTAAGCAAGATTGGAGGATCTATTTCTCTTTGTCCCCTCTTGTGATTGAAGGAGCCATGATTATTCCTCACAAACAATCCTGAGACTAAACTTCATCCTCTTAACAGAGGTGTACATTTTTCCCTTTTTCTCATTTCCCCCCAAACTGGGTGCACACTGAAAGTTTAAAACTTGGGTAAATTGACATCGGGGGAAAAAATAAAAATAAAAAAATAAAATGCAGCCAGGTGCACCGGGAAGGAGAGGCTGAATACTTTATTAGTTGGGTAAATAGATTGTGAGCAGCCAGAGTGAGGACAGGCTTCCATAATGGCAGATCACATCAATGTTTCTCATCTCCTTTCAAAGCACCGCAGGAAAACAAACTCCCTCAGCAAAGGTTTACATCCTCTGAAATGTACTAAGTGTTCAGTGCTGCAGAAATGAAACTCACATTTTTACATGTCAGACCAGACTTGCAATGTGGAACAGACAGCAGCCACGCTGAGAGAGCTCAAGGTGTGAGGGAATGAACCGCTGGCAAAGAAAGGAATTATTTAGGAATCCAAGTTGTATATTTTGGGGGGGGTTGGTTACTTTTCTTGGCCATTAAAATGAATATTCTTACCTGTATCCATTCACCCATGCCTTGGCCATGGGAAAATTGCGCTGTCTCTGCTCTTCCATTGCAATGCGTTTCATTATTCAAAATAATCGCCAAAATTACCCAGCGCTGCCTAATCACCACAACCACTGCATCCACAGCTGTGCCTTCTCTTCCACCTCAGTCCAAATGCAACCACTCAGGGCAGGAAGTCTCAAAACAGACACAGGTGGAAAAAAACAGAAAGACAAACTTTTAATTGGATACATAAAAGCTGTGTTTGTGCCTGCGTTGGCCTTTTGTACAGAGGAAAAACAGAGCTGAAGGTGCACGATTCTACTTGTTTCCCGTGAATATTCATTGTTATTCTTAGTGCCCTCAGAGGTCAAGCTAAAGCTGGCTCTCATCACACAATACAGTCCACATTTAGCTTTCTAACTGTCAAGAGAGGACTTTTGTGCATTGAGCGCCTTTATCTCTTCATTCTAATGACATTTTTCTTTCCCCTTTACTCCCTGTCTACTTCCCTTCTCATGTCCCTGCTGATCAAGACAAATAACCAAGTATAATTCCTCATATACCCGTCATGTATTTTTCTCCCACAACAAGCATTATTAGGCAGCTGTTCTAAGCTTTCTGGATCCATCATATTTCAGATATTTCAGATTCAGATTTGTAAAGATGCAACACCAGATCTGTTCTGAGAACATTTTATGAATAAAAGATAAGGTAAAGAAAAGGTAATTGTTCTAGAAATGTGACCTCTAGCAATTTTTTCGATGCTCATTCATTAATTAATTCCTTCATCTTCAATCGCGTATTTTTTTCTGGGTCGTTGGGGGTGCGGGAGCCAATCCCAGCTCACATCGCAGATTTTTTCGGTCATTGGTTAAAAAACAAAATATTTCAGTCCTTACGTTGTTCTGCAAAGCTCTCAGGTTTTTGGATATTACACTTTTGAATTTAAAGTGAACTAAAACTAATCATAATGCTTTTATTGTTTTTATTGGTCTTTGCTGATCCTATAGTTGGTGTAGGAGAACAGTGCGTTCTTGGCTAAATGAAGTAAAAAAATGGACAGGTCAATAGGTTGCAATAGTATAATTATGAACACATACTGCTGTCCATCTCTAATACAGAGTTAGAAAGCTGCAGGCCAAAGGCTTCCACCACACTGTACCACACCGTACACAGCCCTGGGGTTGGTTTTAAAAGGCTTTGCTCATTACATGAACACAAAGGAAAACCGCTCCAGGGTTTGAATAACTTCTCTAAAGTCAAGCTGGTGTGAAAAATGCATTTGTTCTATGGTTGTTCTAAGAGTAAAAACGAATTGTAAAAATGTTAAAAGATTTGACGGAAGGACAGATGATGACCACTGTCTCACCTGAAGGGTAGCTAAGTAAGTTAATAAGTTGAACTAAATGCCAATGAGGTTAAAACAGTATTTTTTTTTTTTTTTAACTTGATTTTGACATGGACACAAAAATGTGAAGACATTTGGTCAGGTTATGTTTAGAGTTGAGTAGAAAGTCTTTATGACATCCCCGAGGAGCGATGTGGTTTGTAGCAGCAGTCAGCACGCTCACTTGATGGTGAGAGCTGCTCGTGGCTGTTGTGTAAAGCTAAAGCTATCGGCAAATGAAATGAAGCTGAACTTGCCCTCCCAAAAAAGCGTACCCATGTGTGTTCTCTGTTGCTATTGCACGGTTTGCTTAGTTATGCTTTATGCCAGCGGGACTTCATTAAAGTTAAAAAAGTAACCACAGTGAAGGTGAGCCAGAAATAGCAAAAACAAAAACCCCAGAGGAGCTGCAACAATAGCAGCTGAGCAGTAAAGTCAGTCGGGAGACTATCAGGATCTACAGTGTGTTTAATTATATTTAAATGTAGCTCTCCTTCAGCAAGCTGAGCCGCCGTGTATTTAAAATACAACCTGTTGTTTTTGATGCAGGGATGAAAATTAGGACAGTTAACGCAATTGACTACACCACACTGTTTTTGAAGCCAATCAAAGACAGGCACAATAGGTGTTTGTCTGGATCTTCCTTTTTCCTAATTTTCAGAAGAAGCTTTCACTCACTGCATTGACCGAGGCCCACGTGTAGAAACTGTGAGGGATTTTAAAGGTAGTTATTTTCCCTTTTCCTCTCTTATTTCTCTTTAGCCTTTCCTCACCTCTTCCTCTTTCGGTTATATAGCATTTTGTCCAGAAAGAATCGCCCCCCTCTCCCCTTCCTCCTCCTTCCTCAAACTTTATTTCTTGCTCTCCGGAAACCCGTGCAGATCTGGTCCGGCCATCCGAGCCGCCACTGGTAAATAAGTTCATCCTGTGTGTTAGCCAGGTCAGGAACAAGGCGCTTATCTATATGAGCGATGTTGCATTCAGGAATGAGAAGGGAGAGGGAAATTGATTGCCCCCTTTATGTGAGGGAATGAGAAAATACAGTAGCAACCTAAACAAATGCACACAGACACACAAAAGCGCACTTACATACTCAAAACCCCTCCATCTTCCAGCAGGGAACTAGAGCTAAAGGCACAGGGAAAATAAACGAATAGCTCCTTCCAGTTTGTTTTCATCAATTTGTACATTCTGCTGTTGCCCTGATAAGGACAAGTGCGACTCGAAAAAGCAGGACAGGAGAAAAGTTGTTTTCTTCTGAAAATCCTTTGAAAGCGTCTCAATTTTTTTCACTCCTTCGCCCCTTTTTCTTTTCATTTAACTGCTTTAAAGGAGCGATTTTCTTATATCGAGCTGGTAAGGTGTTGTCTTCCTTTGTGAGCAGACTTATTTTGTTTTATTTTTTATTTCACACTGGGCCTTGTAAGATTGCGACTGTATTGGGCCCCTGAGGATTCCTAAGCAGAGATCAATGGAAGCCTTGAAGGTGTGCTTTCTCCCCTCAGATATTTTACAAGCTATAACTGCTGGCCACTGTTGTGCTTCTGTCTTCATTTATTTTCTTGCAATGAGATAGCACATCACTTCTGGACTCTCTTCTGAAAATAATTATATTGTTGTTGCAAAAGGAAGGCAACTTCCCTCTAACTGTTAATTAATGCTGTTCTCCACACCTACGCAGCACAGCGCGTATACAGCCTTAGTGCTGCATATAACTATAGTGAGACAATTATTATTATTATTTTATTTTATTATTATTATTTTTTTTTTACAAAATTAGATTCACGCCCCAAAGCACTGAGCATAGAGAAGAAGATGGAGTGATTCATGCAGTTGGTGTGAATGAAAACAAAACAAAACGAACAAAGGAAAAAATAACTACGTTTGATATGGGGTCCTGGAGAGGCAGCACTTTTGTGTCTGCACACATAAACATTGTACACCTCTGATCATGAGCAAAAACTTCATCAGCAACCTGACGAGAAAGGCTGCTCCGCGCCGAGTGCATCACCAGCTGTTGCCATAGCAACCCGTCTCCACACCGCTGTGGTCTTCTGGCACAGCTACAGGGATAGAGGTGGTGAAGCCCTCTTATATAGAGAGTGTAGAGGACTGTTAAAAGGCGGTATTACTTAGCCTAAGTTAGAAAGAAAGGCTCCCTTTATTAGGAAGGCAGTGGAAGATGTCCCCCAGGAGTGCTGGAGCTTAATGAATTTAGACTCATTCAACATTAATGCGACGTCGCTTCAATGCCACCGAGTGGTATCTCCTCTCCATCAACTTCTGTTTCCTGATTTCCTGACAGTCAATAGGTCATTAGTCAGTGGCGAAGCCCCCATTTGCAGATTTAATCTCGTCGCGAAACAACTGACTTCACTTAAACAGGCTATTCAACACATTTGCCATTTGTGCATCATTGCCCTTGCCATCTCGGTAATTCTCCCGCTTTTCTTGTCACCCATGTTTAGTTCAGGCCTGTTAATTATTCATGCAAACCTTCCGTTTTTTCTTCCCTCTTTGCTTCCATTCAGCCCTTGAATTCCCCCCTTTTTCACTCCCGCTGAAGCGTACAGGGCAGCTGTAAAATAATTGAAAAACCTGACAGGTATCTCCCCCCAGCTGAAGAAAATAGTGTTCCACCCTCAAAGTAGCCATTCTAAATTTGTCAGTCCAATTCTATCAAGCCTTATTGGGCCTGAATGCGTTCATGCTTGCCACGACAGTCCATTTTTCCCCTTTTCACTTTGTTTGAGGTAAATGCAACAAGGCAGCAAAACAATGAAAGTGACAGAGCATCTCACCACAAACACACTGTGGGGATGTTTTCTCCACAGAGGAGAAACAATCTCAAAGGAAAAGCAGCTACTGCTATTTGGGCATAATCTATGCCTTAATGCTCAAGACTAGTGCAAACTACCACACAGATAATGAGTGATATAATGACTTTTTTTTTTTGTTTGTTTTCATCCACCATGAAATACTACTTTTAAAAGGCACAAAGCACCACTGTCCTAACTATGTTGAGTTTACGTGGTCTGTGGTATTGTGGAAAGAGCTAAACATTTTGTACATCTTGTACTTTTGATTCACCAAGATGATCTAAAATGCGACTTTTTTCTTTTTTCTTTTTTTTTTTACAACAAAGACTGACTTATGAAGCATAACAACTGGTAAGAGAATCGGTGGAAATAACCACAGGAGAACCATGACAGGCTTTCTTTCAACTCATAAAGCGTGAAGTTTTGGGTTTCACCATGCTTTTAATCACAACAGTGCTATCTGTTGCCTTTCATAACGTGCTGATGCATTGAGAGTCTTTAAGATCCCAACACCATGCCACATTTAATGGATGAGCTGTCTAAACATGGGACAGTCTGTTACCTGGACAACAGTCTGTTGCCTTGACAAGCAGAAAACCTGGGCTTGCTGTCTTTTCCCCCCAATGTGATTTTGTTCAGACTCCAAAAGTATGGACGTGAAGCTTTTAAGGCTGCAGGGCTGGTTAACTTGCACAAGTAAATGGAGCAAAACACACACGACACTTGGAAAGACAACCATAGGTACTGCAATGTTTACATTCATATACGAAGTTACCCAAACCTGGATGGTGCCTGTTCATATTTATATACAGAAGAAAATACCTTTTCTTCCTCTTGCGAATTCACATGTAACACATCTGTCAGGTAAAAGAAATGTCGACGATGATTTTTAATTAATATGTTTTTGTTTGCTTGATATCAGGGGTCGGATGATGTTATTGGTTTCAACCTAAATTTGCAGATCAGACATCAGACACCTTGCCAATATCTGCCACTGCAGGCCGCAGTCTCCTTAAAGAAAATGTCTGACCTTGATGCCTTGTGGATGGCGTCATGTGCATCTTCCTGCAGCAGGAGAAAGGAAGCTATAAAATCTGTGCGCTGGAAATTTTAGTAGCTGCTGATATTTTTGCAGTTGTTGTCGTTTTGTTTGGAGACAGCAGCACAGTGGCATAGTGGTTAGAGATGGTACTTAGTGGGCCTTTCTTTGCAGAGTTTGCATATTCTCCCCGTGTCTGCGTGGGTTTACTCCCACCGTCCAAAGACATCATGTTTGGGTTAACTGGTGAATATAAATTGTCCGCAGGTCTGAGTGTGAGTGGTTGTTGGTCTCTGTCTGTCTCTGTGTGTTGGCCCTGTGATGGACCGGGATTGAGATTGACTCCAGCAGCCCTGTGAAACAGATAGATGAGTGAGTGAGTGAGTGTTTGCACAGTGCAGACTGAGCCAGGGCTTGAGATGATAATGTTAAACATGGATAATGGGCTCCTGTACTCAGTTCATTTTGAGTTTCTGCAGCAGTCTGTTAAGCACATATAGCATACTACTTCAGTCATGTTTATGACCAAAGAGTACACTTTAATTTCCTTAATGTTAAAACAGTGTTCAGTGGTATGATGCACTTTTCACGTGTTCCCTGTGTACAGGTGTTATGTTTTCTTTGACTATGTTCACACAGCAGGCCCAAGAGGCCAGAATCTGATTTTTGTTGTTGTTTTTTTTAATGTTTTCTTTTCAAAGCAAATTTGGGCCATTTTTAAAATCAGATACAGACAATTTGAAATGCGACTGAACAGCCATGAGAACCGACTTTTATGCACACTAGAGTAGCAATTATCAGAATTGTGCACAAGTTGGAGTCACAAAACAGAAACAAAAATGGCAGACAGCCGCGACAGAGGTATCCAGTGGAGGAATAGTGAAGTTTTAGATGATATCAGGATTTGGGGTCTGCCTGCTTCCACTGCACAATCACATAAAAATGAAAGTGTGGACACATATGTTACTCACAACCTCTTCTTGTTTACAATGAGCAGAGTGCTGAGTGTGACATCTTTTAGTTCTCCTGCTGTTCATGCGGGTCACACCAGGGCCATGGCCTGTTCACACTGGAGGCCAAATTTTAAAAGATAATGTTAACAGCTGCATAAAAAGACTGAACCTGGAAAGAAAAGAAATCCACATCGAGCACTTAATGCTTGCAGCATGAATGTAGTCTTTGTGATTTTGTGAAAAATGCCAAATTCTCCCTGGTTGGGGTATTTCTGTGGTGAAATGATGAAGAGTCAAGTCATTTGAAAATAGGATTTCTTTTAATATATACATATAAAAACAGTTGTTATAAATAAATTATTTTTGACATAAATTAAGTTAAATCACTTGTTTTATTCCACATAAGCAATACTTACTTAATTATAAGCTTTGTGTTTCATACCTGCATTTGCCTTGTGGTCAAGAGAAAAATATTAGTATCAGTATCAGTTTTCAGCCAAATTAGTTGTAAAATATTGGCATGTTGCAAGAAATCCCATATCATGGACATGGAAGCGTCTGTTCATTTCTATAGCATACAACAATAGCAAGTTGAAAAAGACCATAGACTTTGCGAAGGTTTTCTATCGGAATGTAATCTATCTTCAGGACACAGCCACAGGATCCCCTCTGCATCCGCATTCCCACACACCACCCGTCAATCAAACTCAATCATGTATATCACTGCCAGAATTTTCTGGAGATCAAGTTTGTGTTCATGGTGTACTGCTGTTTTCAGCGCTGGTTAAAATTATATTTCCATTCATATTAAGCACCAAGGGCTTCTATCCTTTCTAAAGAAATCTGAAGTGAAGGTGCCTTTTTTTCTCAGGTAGCAGGAGGATTTTCCCAGAAAAGAACTAGTTCATCCAATATGCAGTTTGTAAGCTCAGTCCACTTGATACCTTTACTTCAAGGTGCCCTAAGCTCCGGTGTCAGTCTTTTGTCAGTCCGTTAAGCTCCAGGCGAGAATGACATTTTCTTATAGGAAAACATTGCAGAGGAGATGTGGTTACAAACCCCCGTAGGCACTCATTCAAGCTTCCTTTCCCTTTTTCGCTGCCCAGCTGGTGCGTCAGTTTTTACACAAGTTATTTTCTTGAAAATATTATTTGATTCATGACCTCATTGGAATATGCCATGTCTGGATATATTGGACAGAAAACACAACTGATACTTTTCACTGCAACCTCTCTCTGTTGTGTTTTTCTTTCCCTCCTGCTATACTATTAGACATATACCCTTTCTCTTGTACACATTTGACAGAGTTCGATTGAATTTCACCTTTTATCACTCCACTCTCAAGGCTTTGCCTCAGACCCACCGACTGACACTCGTATCCACTCACCCGCAGAAACACACACATGTAGACACACACAAAGAGTGGATGGTGTGAAGTGGCAGAGCAGTGGGCCAGTTATGACAAGGCCTTCATACCACCACCTGGTCGCGCTCGTGTGTGTGCACCTGTGAGACATCTAATGCCTACACCTAACCCTCACACTGTCAGGAATACAGATGCATTTATGGATGTGTGTGGAAAAAAGAGTAAGCGTGTTTTTGTGTGTGTGTGCCCGTATGTGCATGTGTACACACTCTTTTTTTTTTTCCCCCCGTGGTACAAAAGAGAGCAAGCTCAGGTAGCTGTCAGGCGCTCCCCCACAGGGAACAGTGGGCAAGTCAAAAACAGCCTCCTCGCCTGTCAGTCCACACACACACACACTGTGCTTCAGTGTGAGGAAGGAGATGGAATGAGATGCCTTGGGCAGATGCTGGACCAGTTGTCTATGCTGCACACTGAGAGTTCCTGTATGGCCGGCCGTGCGTGCGTGCGTGCGTGTGTGTGTGTGTGTGTGTGTGTGTGTGTGTGTGTGTGTGCGTGTGCGTGTGTGTGCGTGTGTGTGTGTGTGTGTTTTTATCGGACTGTCCGTCAGTCTATCCAGTCCCACAAAAGCCACCTGCCAGCGACTGAACATGCTGCATTGCATTAAGTTCTGGTCTGGGTGCCAGCGATAAGAAATAGTGCATGCGTGCAAGTGTGTGTGTGTGTGTGTGTGTGTGAGGGTGTGACATGTATATCCTCAGCAGTGACACTGACTGTTTGCCTCTCCATCCAAGATGGCTGTTTTAAGAGCGATCTTCTATCTTCATGTGCTTTCATCTGTCAATTTCCAATCGCATTAGCTACCTGCGAGAGCCCTGAGCTCCCAGACTCCAATGCCACTGTCCCACTGAAGGATGTCCAAGCAACCAGCTGCTCAACAGCCCAGAAAGGGGCCACAGAGCCATGGCAGCTGTTATTGCCACAATTCAGGCCAATTACTTAGCTGATGTTGTGTACACCTACAGAAAAACCTTTTTCGCTTTGTGCATTCAGCAGCTTCTGACAAAGTTAACAGTTTGCTGACTCTACTTGATCAAAGCCGAGGACTCTGTGGGAAGTTGAGGATGAAAGTCTTTGGAGTTATGTTTGCTTGACATGTATAAAACCTTAAAATGTATGGCTGACCTTGGTTAGTCTTTGTGTTGCTGTCCTTTCAAGTTTCCTATGATGGCCAATCACTGAGGTTTCGCAGGCTTGTTAAAAGGTCAAAATGAACTGTCAAGGCTGTGTGTATCCTCTGGCTGCCTGCGTGCTGATTTAGATATTGTTGCTGACTGAGCTTTTCCAAATTGTGCGAAAGGCTCAGCACAGTCGGTGACACACACCCTGCTCTGCATGGGTGGACAGATTCTTCCTGGATGAATTGAGAGCATCTGTGTGCTTTACACCAGGATCGCATTTAGTAGATAATTTTATTTGTGTTGCTGAACTTAATAGAATTCTCTATGAGGACCATATTGAGATTAATTTGTCTGATGTTGAAACATACACGCTTCCTTAGAATTCTACTCATGGCAACTTTTCTAAAGGGAAGTGAAGGGAAAAAATTATTTAGTTTGAGTTTGTGCCTTCGCTACCAGTCAAAAGTTTGGACACGCTTTCTCACTCAAATGATGAGGAGAGTGTGTCCAAACTTTTGACTGCCAGTGTTTATTAGTTTATGTCAGATGAATGCAGAGATATTACACTCAGGTTTCCTAATATCTGTTCTTTCTATCTTTCAGGTTGCAGGGCAATGCTGTGTGGCTTTGGCGCCGTATGTGAGCGCAACCCGACTGACCCATCCGTAGCCGAGTGCGTTTGCAAGAAGGTGGACTGTCCATCCTTGGTGGCGCCAGTATGTGGCTCAGATTCATCCACCTACTCCAATGAGTGCGAGCTGGAGAGGGTCCAGTGCAACACCCAGCGACGCATCAAGGTGCTGCGTAAGGGTCCCTGCTGTAAGTACACCTCGCAGGTGCCGGCCAAAAAGTTCTATTTTGCCAGCTCAGCTCTTTTTGAGTGCATGGAAAATATTAATTGAGATTATTTCAACAGCTTTCAGTGCAAAGTAACTCATTTTCAGAAATCCCCTGAGTGGTTAACTGATGTGACTTTTCTGCCTCATCTTGTTTGAAGATTTTAAGTGCATGAGAGTGAGTTACTCATGAAACTGGAGGAAAGAAAATCTCTTTAGATTTTGGCATTTTAGTCCCTTATATGCTTTTCTTGTGAAACAGCGACTGAAGACAACAGCGATTCGGCTGTTGATCTGTTGCACAATGTTAACAGGATCTCAGCACCCCAGAGCTTCCAAAAACTATATATTCCACATTTTTTTCCCTTCTTAGTATTACCATTAGTGCTGTAAATAAGGAATCTGCACATTTTGAGAGTTGGTGCTTTTGATCCAGAAAAGAGCAATCGCACCAAAAAGCACCCAGACACTGAGATCTACACTCCTTTATACTGCTATGAGAATTGAATTACAATAAGTACAGTAGATACAGTGCTCAAAGCATTGTGTGCCAGTGCGTCTTTTTTTGCAAATGGTGAACACAAACAGTACTTGGAATGTTTTGATGTTCAGGATAGAAAACTGGCAGCCAAAAACAAAAGTGTGAGTATCCGAGTGATGTTAAAATGCTTGTTATTTTAAAGTAAATGCATTCTATCACACCCTGTCCTAATACAACCTCCTTATCTTCATATTAAAACATGTCCCCATTATGTGGAATACATTGACTTTCTAATATGGCCATACGCCCAGTGCTTAAGCATCACCTGCCTCGTCACAAAAAAATGTGCCGCTCGCTGCTGCTGCTGCTCGCATTGGTCGCCATCCAGTGTGTATTTTATCCCTTAGCCCCCAGTGGGTGCCTATATACATGCTGTACACCTCATTGTTTCTCTTTAGCAAAGCCTATCAAGATCCAGGACTCTGAGTGGAGCAGCAGACTCCTGCCAAAGCTGTAACACTGCAGCAGCCTCAGTGTATTGTCGGCGTTGTGCTGGCTGCCAGTGTGGACCCACTGTTCATTCCAGGGGTCTGATTACACTGCTGGCTTGGATCTGGCACTAATAACAAACTTGGTGACTACTCGCCAATTGCAGAGAGGGAATAGAGAGAGATCGACAAGACTGGAGGAACAGAGAGGAGGAGCATCTGGAGAGGGACAGAAAGAATCATGTTGTAGGAGAGGAACAGGCATGGAAGTACATGCGAGTGAATGATGGACCTGAATGCAGGACTAGTGGCAAACACAGAGAGAGAGAAAGCTGTAATGATAGTTTGTGGAGGGTTAAGGCCAGGAGAAGAACTATAATTACCACCAGCAGCAACAGCAGGCAATAGAATATAAAAGTCAGAAAAATAATAATGATGATACTAATGATAGCATGGTTGATAATAAATAACACCACCAGGACAGACTTTCTCTCTTGTCACATTACATCTGGATTTGCAATTTTTGGGAACACACAGTTCCTGGGAGAATATTTTAGATTCTAAAGTGTTTTATTGTGTTTTGGATATTTAAAAAGTTGAATGAAAAAAGAAAGTGTGAAAAAGAAAAGAGAGCAAAATCATTATTAAACTAACTTCTGGCGAGCCAGTTTTCTTGCAAAAACTCAGAATATTTTTCAGTTTTTGTATTTTTACTGAAACATTTTCATTGACATGCTTTAATGATCAGAGACAATCACCACTTCAATGAGGACTAGTCAAGTCCAACGCGGGCTGAATCTTAAAATGTTGTACACACATTGCTTTTGTGTTTGTTTGATTTTTCTGGGGAGGCCTCAGACTCTGAATCCTTTGATCACAAGAATTTTGAGGCGAAAGTGAGAAAAACCCAAATCATCAAATTATGCAGTCATGTGGATTGTGAGATAATGTTGTAATTTCCCATCATCAAATGTCACACTCAATCTTATTTGTGCAAAAATGATAACTACTATGAAAGAGATGGAAAGCCTAATTCACAATCGACTGTGCAGAGCAGGCTGCTATTAGAACAACTCCTCCTGAGGAAATACAGACTCAACCCCAGCACCAAGGGTACTAATGAGAGAGCCAAAAGACTTTTTCTTCAATGGAAATTAAATTCTTACATGACAAGTGAACATTTTTGCAAAGTACTGAATCCATAAATTAGCTTTCCATTAACCGCGTCATCTCTTGTTCTATGACTGTTTGCATTGTGTTTTGTGCGTGACTCAATACCAGTTATGATCGCCACTTTTTTTTTTTTCAAGCTGTTACTTTTATTGCAACAGCACAATTGAAAACTCCTACATGTGACAAAAAAAAAAACTTTGTCTATCGACTGCATTTGAAAGGAGCAGTGAATGAATCGACAGAGACAGATTTATAGCAGGTTCAGCCAAGTTGTAAACCGGAGTGTTACATTCGTCGAAAGAGGTGTCTGTGCGGATATTTGTGTTTGTGTTCCAAGTGCAAACAACACTGTATACTGTAAAGTAGGTGGGGGTGTAGAGGTATAGGCGTGGATGTCTGTCTCACAGGGAGCAAGAGTGAAAGAGAGAAGAGGTAGCTGGGAGGTTATTAGGGTTCCTTATTCTGTCTGTGCCGTCAGTAAATTTGTCTGGTTCGAAGGGCGTCGACAGGTCACTCTGGCTGAGATTATGGAGTTGTCAGCGCTGATTGAGGAAGAGGGGAGGTAAAGGCGAGAAGGATGAGATGTGGGAGACAGCACGCAAGGAGGCGTGAGATCTGATAGAAAGAGAGAGCTTTTAACTTCAGGAATCGTGTGGGCGGCTGGATTGGTGCTTTTGTACGAAGCAAGTCGTTTGACTCATTCAATTTGAATGGCGGGTTTTTCTTTGGGGTAAGTGAATTGGCTACCGTCTTGAGAAGCTGTCATGTCCAATTCAAATCAACTCAGGAGTCTTATCTGGCGTGCAGAAGTGAAGCTCGGAGGTTTTCTTCTTGTGCGATTTTCCCCCTTTTTTAGGGGACTGGACTGGACTGGACATCCCGACAGGAGGGGGATCACCAGCCAACAGGTCTCTGACTGCTGGTGGATGCTGTACTACTGCTACGTTTCCCAATACGTAGGAGTGCTCTAAACAGTACATCATCTCTCCCAACATTGAGGGAATTGACCAGTGCTGTGAACAGTGTGGGTGATGTTAAAAAACTCTGTGGTAGATTGGCATTTCTTCTGCTCTTTTTTATATGCTGCAGGTGGACTACATACTGGCATTCGCCTGTATTCTGTAATTTTCACTTTAAGCCATTGTGCCTACTTCATTCACCAGAATATGCACACGGCCTCACATTGTCCGTGTCAGTGAGAAATGTGTGTTTAATGGAACCTTCCATCTTAGTTTCCTAGTTTTAGTCACTGTTTTTGTTGGTATTTATCTCATTGCATTTATCAAATGAACAGGCCCATGTTGAAATAAATGAATACAGGAGGACGCGTTGGCCATTACATGATCAGATATGTTTTTAATAAATCCCCTAAGATATGTGGATGACATATCAGGAAGATCAGAAACAGTTGAGTTGTGGCACAAACCTTCTGTTGTAAACATTTGTAGGTTACAGACCATCTTCTTGAAACAACTTTTTCTTCCTGTCCTTGTCGTAGTTGTGCAAATCGAGTTTTCCTGTGCAGTGAGGGATTTATACCAAGATATGTGTCATAGCAATGTGACAATGATCTCATTCTCCTCCTCCCCTCCTGGAAGGTACTCAGGTATTCCTGCTCATCTGAGTGCACAGTTCAGTTTGACTCAGTTTGCTTCAACAGAGGTAAAATCCCCCGCACTGAACTGGCTATTACAACATTTGCCAGTGTAACGGTGTAATTTCCCTCCTCAGGGATGGACAAAATGGCCCACATGCCATTGAAGACATTGGCACTTAGCTGCCCTCAGTGCTTCTCTCTGATATTCACATTACCTGGCCCTGAATGACTCAGACCAGCTCCAGGCCAGCTTCTTTATTATCTTCCTTTTGTTCTAGGTGGATGATTTGGGATTGGTGGGGTTACGTTTCTGGCGGTCAGGCGGTCAAGCGGGCAGGCAATGTGAATCTAATGGCCTCAGATATTATCGAAATTAAAAGGAGATGCTGTGTTTAAATTGGCTCAGGAGGGGAGTCTGATAACAAAACACGGCAAGAGGTGAAGAAGAGAGAATACAGAGGCAGAATCTGAGAGAGAAACCGCCAGCAGAAAGACTTTCTGGCTCAGAGAGACCAGAGGCATTTGGGCCTGTGTGTATGCATTTTGTGTGTGTGTGTGTGTGTGTGTGTGTGTGTGTGTGTGTGTGTGTGTGTGTGTGTGTGTGTGTGTGTATATATTACTGCATGTATGGGCATGCACACTCCACAGTTGACCAGGGAGCATGCACTGTGTTGCCTCTCCTAATATTGAACTTGGAGCAGAGTGGTAAATGCACTCCCTTTCCCAGAGAGAGCTACAGAAGTGCTGCAAAACTCATCTTGTGTGGCCACTCTAGTGGAACATGGAATTTTTATTCTTTTTTTCTTTTTTTCTTTATTCTTTTTCTTCATACAGGAGCGCAACAAGTAAAGCAGAAAAAAAGTGGAATGTGCATGTGGGTGAGGTGAGGTGACTTGGGTTTTGAGACAGTGATCAATGGACATTGATTTTTATGTGTGCGTGCGTGTGTGTGTGTGTGTGTGTATGCGCAAACGCGCGTCCCGGTGTGTTCCTGAGAGTTGGCCATAATCACAGCCGGCTGCCTTCCGCTCTCCACTCTCTCTCTCTTCTCTCTTTAGAGAGGCCGTTATCTCTCCAGTGCCGGCACACTCATCTGTCCTCACAGTGAAAGGAGAAAGGCATCAGTACTCCACACCTGCTCCTCTGTCTGCTCTAACATACTGAAGGCAGTCAGACTCAATAGTAGAAGGATGTGAACCTGCCCATCTTCAACACAGAGTGTGGAGTACAACCTCAGGCACTTTGCTGTAATACATAAAGGAATCTATCAGCGCTATTCAGTGATTTTTTTTTTTTTTTTATTAATTTATTTATTTTTTATACAGTAAACCTGTCTTGACTAATTTGCATTTGCAAATAAGTTTTGTAGCAAATATAATGGCACCCAGATTACATTATGTATCAACTTAATGAGAAAATATTACAATAAACAAATCTCTTCACTGTATTTAGATATGGTGCCCTTCAGCCTCCTGGCAACTATAACACATTTCACATTTTATGGTTATGTCTTGGAAACTCAAAGCGCTTTTGCTTTTTAAATTTGTGGTCTTGGTTAAATAACCATTCATACTTCTTATTGGTGATGAGCCGATGTATGTATGGGTGCATTCCCAGCTGCTGCTGTCTATCTCAACAAAAATGACCAAAACATCAGCCACTGACATCAGGATCTTATTTAACGGGGGGTCTACAGGGGTTATACATCCATATCAACGTTGGGGTCAGGCAACGATCTTTACCCTAACCTCAGCTAACCTCAGCTAACCTCAGCAGTGACACAAACAAACAAAGACACAAACTTTGGTAAATACGGCTTGATCACAATTCCTCCTCAAATCTGGCTCTGTGGCAACACTCAGACATGAGAGGATCTTTCTGGAGCAAACCTGAGAGCGAGTGTCTAAACTTGCAATTTTCTCTTCCTCTTCTTCTCCTTCTCGCTCATGTTTTTGATCTGTTTTGTTCCCCTGGTGACATGCCCACTTGCCCCACCGATGACAATGGAGTGGTGGTAATAACAGTAGATGGTGGCGATGACTGCTCCGTGAAGGAGGACGACTCATCTTTAGCTTGCTCTGCTTTTCTCATTTTATTCCTTCTGGCCTTCTTTTCCTTTTGTCATGCTCTATCTGCCCTTGTGATGTTATAGGGATGTTTTGGACTTTTTATTTTACCTTTATCACCTCTCTTGGTGTTGCCCATCCCATCCTTTCCTTCGTTTATCCCATACACTATTCTTGTCTCTCTATTTCCTGTCCCCTGTGCCCTCTCCTCATGTTTCAGTCTTCTATTTATTACTTTTATTTTTTCACCTCTTCTTCATTTGCTTGCCTTAAAGCTCAGCCTTGCTCTTCCCTTTTCTCAACAGCTTTTTATTTTTTCTCACTGTTCTTTCCTCCATTTGTCTCTATCAGACCAATCTCTTCCTGTTCCTTGCTGCCATTCTCATCAATAAAAACACACATGCACACAGATGCTGAACAACTAGTGTACACACACACACACACACACACACACACACTGGGCAAGAGGTCATTGGAAATAACTTGGTTTCTGTGCTTCCATTCCCCCGGGGCATTGACTCTTACTTGATATTCATAACCATAACATGCCGAGCCTGATGGACTGACTGCGTGTGTGTTTGTGTTTGTAATGATACTGTATTTATGCCCATATGCATATACCTGCATACAGTACCCATGTGGTGTACTTAGTGAAATATACACACACTGCAGGCAGTTTGCAAACAGATAGAGAAATATGCATTCTTGTTATCATCCTTCAAACACACACAAGTGTGCGCATAGACACAAATGCATACACACCCGCAAATAGAAAGACAATGGGTTTCGCTGGATTCCCCTATCCATCTTTACTTGCTGGTGCACTCATCTGCAACAACTGATACTTGTAAGACAAATCCTGTCTGCTTCATCTCTTTCTCTCCCCAGCATTCACCTCTCTGGGCAAAACACAGATTATGTACACACCAACAGACACGCATGCACGTTCATATCCACACACACACACACACACACCTTTTTAGTGCGAGACAAGAAGTTGTACTTTGAGACTTTTTAATGTTTTTATGCATTTGGCTTCTCCTGAATAATACATCATTATTTGTTATTTTCCCAGTGTATACTTCAGGAGAGATGGAAAAAAGTGAAAACAATGAAACACAGAGCCATTTTGAAAATATGAGGATAACCACCAGCTCTGCAGACAATAGTGGATATTTTATTGGATTTCATGGATGACCGCTGAAAACTGTCTTGAACCAAAGTTGTGCAGGTTTTCTGTTTTTCAGTTTTGCATGTATAAGTACAGAACGCTGTACATAAAATATAAAATATAGCCTGTACAGTATGAAACATAGTTAGGGACAGTTAGCTGTAACAGCGGGTCATTTATCTAGTTCATGCTGAGTTACTCTGTTTTAATTATGTTAGTGTTCACTCATGCATACAGAAATGAATTATACCTACGTGTGTGTGTATGGATATGCACACATAGAAACATCAACATCTTTATGTGCGCATGCATACCTGCCTGCTGTGCTACTTATATATAAGGGACATGCACTGACTGCATTCACTCCCAAGAGTAATTCTGTGTTCTCATTGCAGCAGTAGGGGACAATTTAGATTTCCTGACCTGCAGTGGGAGACTGACTGTAAAATCCTCCATGGCTGAGTTCAAATGAGCGCACAGATGTTATAGAGTTTGAGAATGTACTCGTGTGTTCCCGAACTTGCATTGTCTGGCAGCCAAAACGAGGTAGTGTAGTGGATATTGATTGAGGTCATCAGGACCCAGAGTCCTGCTGGTGTTCATGTTAGCGATCTAATGAGACACACTGTGTACTGCAGGGCTGGAATGTGAATGTTTACTGAGTGGGAGGAGGAAGCCATTGGCCTCAGGGACAGGACTGAGCGATGCTCGAGGAAAAAAAGTAAAGGAAAGTCTTTTTATACTTGTGAGAAGGATTTTTGAGTCTCAATCTGTTTCTGAAAACATATCTATTTACTTTACAGTGCATTATTTTTGCTAAAGCGTCTTCTTCATCCATCCATCTTCTACCGCTTTTCTGTTGGAGTCAGTCCCAGCTCACACTGGGCGAGGGCGGGGTTCACCGGTCCATCAGAGACACACAAAGACCAACAACCACTCACACCGGCTACAGACAATTTAGAGTCACCAGTTAACCTAAACCCACACAGGCACGGGGGGAACATCCACACAGAAAGGCCCCAGGCCGGGAACCAAACCCACGACCTTCGGATTGTGGGGCAACACTGCCAACCACAATGCCCGCTGTGCTGCCCTAGTCCCTTCTTATTTTAGAAAATATTTTGTTCCCAGTTTTGCTTTAATCCCCTTCAACTGCACATTGAATGCAAACTTCAGACGATATAACCTCTGGCCAGCAGTTGCCGCAAGTAATAACAGAATTAATGCACGTTTACTTTTTCTTTTTAAGTCAATTGATTTATTTGCCAGTAAGGCAAAGTGAGAACAGTGGGTGACCTTGTTGAGGATTTAGAGGTGCTCACTGTGACTGCTCTTTCTTGTTCCTGCCTTTCTGACCTCATAAAATTACCATGTCATTCTCTCCAGAAACTTTTTTTTTTTTTTTTTTTTGAATATATAATGACTGTTTGTCACAAATAAAATGTATGCCCTGCTTAAAAAAAGCCAGTCTATGCTTTTGTGATTTGAGCTGCTTTATTTTAGTGGTTCGTTAGCAGCTGTAAAACATCTATAATGCAAGTTAACCTCGAGAGTAATTTATAATATTTTATCTTAACATATATATATAATATGAGACAAAAGGACAAATATCTATGGTAGCATTTATAATTACATGTTACTCTAAAATGTATCCTCAGGCTTGAAACCATAAAATGTTCCTATTGTTACACATCTGTGAGTTTAGCATCAAACTCTATTCATCAAGCAGTAGTGCTGCTCAAAGGGAGGATTCTAACTTTGTGTATATCAACATGACAAGAGCCAAACTTCTTTCAAGTGACAACAGCTACCACCCTCTCCTGGCAAAAAACAGGTCTACGCTTAAAATTCTGAGCTCCTCCAGGAAAAAATTAAGAGACAATAACGTATTATTTTTATTCTTTTATGTCAACTCCCAAATTTTGTTGTGGCTGTTCTTTTCTGAACCCTTCACAGAATTCTTCAAAATTAACACAATCTACAAAATTTGTCAGTGGAAGAAGTGTATAATCCCAGATGTCATGACTGCTTCCTGGCTGCTCCTGATCATTCGTTTTGAGAAACCCAAATTCTTGGAACAAAACATTTCCATACACAGTGAGATGCACTCAGGAAATAACATTTTCCAAACCCATTTTTTGGTTGTAGTGGGACATATTAATTTTTAAACACATGCTCTCTGTGGTGTGATTTGACACAAGATCTTGTTTACAGTGTAATAACACAAGTGACACTTTTCAAGAGCCTATTTTTTTGTCTATTGTTCGCTGTGATTACATTAACTTCACTTTAAACCTTTTGAAGCGTTTGTTTTCTTACTCCTAGATTGAATAATAGAAACACACAAATATCACTCACACAACAAAGATGAGACAAAATCCAAGTTATTTTCTTCTATTATTTAAAATAAATAAATGCCAGTACATTTCTCTCCTGCAGCTTCTCACTTCATTCATTCATCTTCTACTGCTTATCCATGTCCGTGTCACGGGGGGGTGCTGGAGCCAATCCCAGCTCACTCTGGGTGAGGGCGGGGTCACCCTGGACAGGTCAGCAGTCCATCACAGGGCCAACACACAGAGACAGACAACCACTCACACTCAGACCTACAGACAATTTAGAGTCATCAGTTAACCCAAACATGATGTCTTTGGATGGTGGGAGAAAACCCACACAGACACAGAGAGAACATGCAAATTGCACAGAATGGCTCTGAACCTGCAACCTTCTTATTAACCACTATGCTGCCGTGCTGCCTCCCTTAAATGATTAATTATTCATTACCAATAAACAGTAATAGTATTCATGTCAAACAGGGTCGGTCCTACACTACTTGAAGAGGGCTTGATTAGAAGGATTTATCTGATTGGAAGTGTGTTTGTCTCTGTGTGTGTGTGTGTGTGTGTGTGTGTGTGTGTGCCTGCATGGGAGAGAAAGAGAGACAAAATTGGAAGATAACAAATAACACTCCGATCTTCTTTACACCAGTTTTAAATTCTAATCCTCTGGATATTTGTAATGTTTTTTAATGAAGTCTCAATATTTGGTGCTAAGCACTCATTACTAAAGAATTTCTGCATTTGCTTGCAAAGATAGTTTGTTCACAATGAACTTTTTTTTTTTTTAATGTTGATGAGGTTTGTTGTTGATGAAGTTGTCAGTTTCCAACTAAATCACTTGGAAATATAAAAATCATGACTTATCGCACTGGCTCCTGTTCATTTTGGTTTCAGGCCTCATACAGCCAAGGTGCTGGTGTTGAAGTTGTGTGCCATACACACAAGTTTGTGTATGTTTGAGGTGCTGTTACGTACGGCGACTGACTTTTTAGCATATCACAACAACACATCGAGTCCAAGCGGCCATCCCTCATTAGTGAGAGTTGATGGCAAAGGCCAAGTATGATTATCCAGCGTTTCAGTGCATGTCCATTCTTTTTTAGCTTCCCACCACCAGCAGCTGCTGAAAATATTTTCATTTCGCTGAGACTGTTTATCACTTTGTTTTTTTTACGCATTGCATTTATTACATTTATCTGGTTTTCAAACTATCGGGTACAGTAAAGTAATTTCTTTTCTTGCCCTCAGTGAAGTTTTTGTGGTAAAAACATTTCATCAGCGAACCATAGCTGTGGTATAATGCTTGTTCTAATGTAAATCTGCTAACTGGGTCTAATGAGTTTCCCTGCATTTAATTAAGGGATGCCTGGCGTGGAACTCGACAATAAAAAACAGCATATGGAAAATGCATTTTTTTAATTTATTTTTTTTTTATGATGTCAGATCCTGGTCTTAAAAAGGCAAACAAACAAGCAGTTAATAGCATCTTCTGCTGCACTCCCCGACGTATTTTGGCACAAAACGTTTTCTGTTGCCTTCAGAGCTCCCTTAATCCAAGCAACCCAGCTCTCGGTAAGCACTGGCAGCTCTTCAATAGGTATTACTGACTTCATCTCATGGGCCATTAAGGTGACAAGAAAGCCCTGAGGTTAAAGAGGCCGTCCGTCAGTTACCGTTGTCTCGCCCCTCTTAGCCTTTATCTCTTTTAGCTCACTCATATAGATTACAGGTCTGAAATTGAGAGACATATCGCACTCTAATCACCTGGGTGACCATCCACAGAGTCCTTGAGCACAACACTAAGGGTGTTGTATTATTGTATTATGTTATGTATTTTATTTAGCAAAGCCATATTCAACTTTTTTTCCCCCCTTTCCAGTGACTCAAACGATCAAATAATTGTCTTTAAGATGAAAGGACCGACACTTACAGTGAGAAAAGGCAAAGAAAGTGATCTGCTTTCTGCTTTTTACAACCTGCAACTTCACTTTCTGTTTCACTCTAAAGCACTTCAATTCATTTTTTAGAAAAAGTGACTGTGTTGTACCTGCTCAGCTTTAAAGTTAGTGAATTGCATGTGAGCATAATGGTGCATTTAGTTCGCAAGATATTTTTCTCAAAAACATTCGTTTAAACTCAAATGCAAGGGAAGCGTTGGTTACTCTGTGCCTCCTTTTTAAGCAAACCAGCACAGTCAAATTTACCAAGTTGGAACATGAAAATTTCAAAATGTTGTCTTAAACTGAAGGCTTGAAGGGATTTTTGTGAAACTGTGTCCTGTCACTGTAAAGATCTGTATATCTCTGCCTGTGTTTGTCATAAATGCCACATCCGGATGAATTATTCCCAAACTACCTTTTTTCTGTCACTTAGCAGAATAGATGTGCTATATGTAGTCATTTCAGCAACATACCTTTGCATTAGTGCATCTTTCAAGCATGAAATATCTGCCATATCTGAAAATGACAGTTACAAGTCAAAAATTTGACTATTTTGGAATCATAAGGTCTCAAAGGAAAGCATCATTTCAGTATACGTTCAATCTGTCATTACATTTTTCTTTTTTGCCAACCTTTTTTTTTTCTTGGGTTAGACGCTGTTAAAGTCTTCCAAAATGAAAATCTGTCGAACCAACTTACTCTCACACAGGAGTACTTTGCTGTGAGTGTGGCCAGTGGACTGGCGTACGATGAGGGCTTTTGTGGTTCCATTTCTTTCTCAAGGGTAAAACTGCAAAGCATGTAAAAGAGAGCAACAGATGCAGTTCTGTGGAGCTTTTTGAAGAACTATATCAAACACAAAGAATAATCTTCCAGCAATTGGCCCCACAGTAGAGAAAGTGAAGAGAGAGTGTGTGTGTGTGTGTGTGTAGCGTGTTGGAAAGTTGTGTAGGACTGTTAATCCTTTGGCCTTCCCTCAATCCCCGCCACCTGTGCATCATCACTTGGTCTGGATATCTGGCTTCACATTCTCATCCATATTGAGTCCTTCGATCCCCGTTTTTATTGATCTTGTCCGTTAACCTTGTTTATTCTCCCGCCGTTGCTTTTTCCTTGCTCTTATTCTAAACCCCTCTCTTATCGCACTTCTGCACACTATTCCATACCACTGCGCTCCTCCTCTGGCTCTCCTTGTTCCTTTTTTAATCTTTTTTGCAGACGCTTGCCCATTTGCCCATTTATTTTACAATTTCCCATCAAATTTGGATGTACACCAAAATGACAAGGTAAAGACCTTACATTCGATAACAAAAACAGAGTGATATTGGACATGGCATGTTTTCTTGTATAACCAATGTATTTTGTATTGGCAGTGAATTGCTGATGAGAAGAAGTAGTATCTCTGGAGGAACAGTTAAAAAGGGAAATAGCTCTAGTTGCATTGTTCCTTCACTGTAAATGTCTGAAAACACTCTCTCTGCTACAGCTTGCTCTGGCTGTGTCTTTAACTCAATCCCCTCACTGCTGTTTTCCAGTTTCAGTCACATTAGCTCGCTCTCTCTCTCATCTTACTCCTGCTAGAACAAACCCCGCCAAGTTCCCCACACTTCGCATCATTGCATTTGATTAGCTAACTCCCATCTCCCTCCCTTATCACTACCAGCACAACAGGAAGCACCACACGCTCACACACACACACACACACACAGATACACATTTATATACATCACAAATTCACTTGCAAATGTATCTGAACTTTATGGCTGCCTGGAAGGGTGCACTGGAATATATGAACGCACACAAAATCCTCACATATCTCGGTTGCTGCTGTTCCGAGGCGGCAGGGCATCAGGTAAAGGCAGGATGACGCTGAGAGCTCCCGGTCCCTAATGAAGCATTAAACTACAGCTCCCCACCTGTGTGGCTGTCTGCTTACCTCGGGGGGCAGGGGAAGATGAGAGGTGAGAGGATCACCATAAATCCCCCCAAACCCACCAAAAGCCACCAAGATAGTGCCAAAGTTACCTCTTTGTGTGATGTCAAATAAATCCTCAATCAAAGCGACCTGGCGTAGCTAAACCGGCGTTATTACTGCAGGAGTTCTACCCCGAAAGAACACAACTTTAAAGTCTTCATAAATGTCCAAAATAAACTTTGTTTTACTGAAAATGCACTGTGATGGGTTTTTGAATAGTTGATGAGTTTAGAATTTTTCGCAAAAGTCATATCTTAATTAATTTCAAATGAAGTTGGGTCATTAGTTTTAAATCCACTGAGCTCTAAATGAGCAGAACAGAATGAATTTTGTAAATGTGCTTGCTGGTCTTTTTTGCTAATTTCTTTGCCTCAATGGGTAACATAGCTGTGAGTTACGATAGATGTTAGAGGTAACTAGTTTGCCTGTCTGTGTGCAGCATCTCTTTGGGTCAGTGAGCTCATTCTTCAGTCTTCACAGAGAAATTCTGTTCTCTTCCATTACTTCTCCTGCAGATACTTCTTATATCCTTCCTCTCTCTGCACATTCATCCATCATGCATTTGTGTCTGTTTCTATCCACCTTGCCTTAACTTTATATGTAATCAAACTGCATAGTCTGAGCTTCAGTCTGAACACATCTTAACAGAAAGACCTGGCCATCAGCAGTGTTTACTACTCTGCAGCTACAGCAAAGACTGATTTCAGTCACAGTGTGATTGAAAGCAACGTAAAAGTGTGACTTGCAAAGGTATTATTGGGCTGCACAATGTTTTGGTTTTCGAAAAATATGTGTTCTTGCCCTGGTTAGAAATTGTAAAAACTGTCGTCAAAGGGCTTGTCATTGAATAGCTATCTATACTCAGCATATTTTGAAAAAAAGTACTACTCGTTGTTTGGCATGTTGGATGGGTTGTCCTGTTTTGCCCAAATATGGGGAAATGGTCGAGAACAGCATGAGGGCAGAGTAAAACTACAGGGTGTATATGAGGATTATATTCTAATGTCATTCAATGAGAGAAAGGCACCGTTTGATATACCGCAGAAACACTTTAAGTATTTACAATGTAGAAGTTTTATTATGGCACCTTTAAACAGTTCAGTGCAGCAACCTCCATTCTCCATCTTAGACACACGTTACAAAAAACTGTTTTGGTAAAAGACTGGTTTCCCCGTTTTATAACATGTTGGTTGAAAATCATAAAGAAAACTCTGATAGGAAGAGACAGGAGTGGATACAAGACTGAATGGAGTAAAATATCTTTAAAAACACACACTTAAGCCTTCAACACTCGACTGAGAATAATACAATTTAATTGGATGATGTGAACAACGTACCTCTGTAACAATCACCTGGGTACATTAAATCACTGTTTATGGAAATATGAAGAGATTGCAAAATTTTGGAGCTCAGTGTTAAAATATATCTATCTCTCAGATCACAACTTCCCCTGTACCTTTATGCCCCAAGTTATGTATTTTAGGCATTTATCCAGATGACTGTACTTTATCTTGGAAGGAAAGAAAAATGGTTGACCTTTGTTTAGTACAGGCCAAACGTTGTATTGCATTATTTTGGAAGAATGTTGGTTGCCCCTCTTTTAACCACTGGTTAAATAACTTGACATCAAGTTTGGCTCTTGAGAAACTGACCGATACTGTTAGAAAGAGGGCCTCTGAATTTTACAACATTTGGAAGATATTTCTGGAACTGTTGAGTAGAGATATGGAGGAGGCAGTGGGAGAGTGAGATAATGAGAAATATTTTATTTGTTGTTAGGAATGTACGCTGTAACCTACATTAAGAAGAGTATTATTTTTATTTTTTTATTTATTTATTCATTTTTTCTATTTAATATTAATTGCATAGTAATTTGTTGAATAATTAGTGCAGTTTAACTTTTCTTTTCTAATTTCATTTATTTTTTTTTGCGAGCTACATTTATTTAATTGTTCATTTATTTATTTTTATTTATTTATTTATTATTATTTTTATTTTTTTCATTTTCATTACTGCCATATGCTTATGATAGTTAAATTGTTGGATGCTGTTGTATTAACACAAAAAGCCAATAAATACATGTTTAAAAAGAAAAGTGTGACTTGCAGAGGTATTCACGCATGTCAAGGTGTGTGCTCAGGAATCGAGATACATGTATTCACAACTTGGCTTGTGAGCAGTGCAGTCAAAGTTGCCTTCCCTTTGATTCAAATGAGGCGAACCACCATTAGTAGATATTCCATGAGGTTTTCCGTGTAAATGCTGCATGCCTGTGATTAGGGGAGTTAGAGCAATCGTTCAGTGAAAAGAAGCAATCAAATCCCAGGCCAGCTGTGATGGACTGACAAGAAAAAGTCCAAAATGCTGGAAACATTTGCTAGATTTTAGAAAATGCACTATTTCAAACGTATGTAAATCAATATTAAGTCTCCACTGAAAGTATTTTTCACCATGTATTGAAATCCACAGAGGAGCCACAGGCTTTGTGATGTTCCCTGCTTCCACTGTCATAACGTCATCTCTGTTTGTGCTGAAATGCCATCGCTTCAGTGTCAGTTGGTATCTTTATCTTTCTGTCTATATGTATCCTTATCCGTCTTTTTTTGCTCATTATCCCGATAGTTGAAACTTCACTGAGCTTTACTCCAGCGGGAGATACTGATCTAATTGGCAGCGCAGATCATTCTAATTTAGGAAAGCCAGTTCTGCTGACTTGTACAGCTTCTTGCATTCATATTCTTGTGCCACTTTTCACGTGATAATAATGTATATAAGCAAGAACTGCTTGAAGTCTGCTGCTGTGAGTGTTTTTTCCCCTTCTGTTCCCTTCTTTTTTCTTTTTTCTTTTTTTTTATGCACGCTTGTTAAACCGATCACATTCGCCCAGGCAATTTGCCTGCTTGTCTGAGTCTGAGAAGGGAGGTTTATCTGCACTAACACCCCATCGAGACTGCGCTTCGTATCCAAATCGGACCCTGTTAGTATTCAAATCGAGAGCCCCCACCTACACTTCCTATTCTACCTGGCTCTCCTGCCCCTGACTGTCCTCCCCCACCCCACCCCTGTCTGTCAACGCGCAAGCTTCGCTCAGAGGAAAGGAAGGCTGGGTACACACAGAGAGAGAGAGAGAGAGAGCCCAGGCTATTATTTAATGAGATCAAGAAGTGTGAGGAGGATGCTGTTTACTGTCACAAAGCAAACAGGGGGCCTATATCTGCAGGCGGGGTGGATCACTAGGCCTCTCCCTCATCTTCCTACTCTGCTTGAGTAGCTGCGACTGCCGCCTCCACTTTAACAACCGCCATTTTACAGAAACTGTAAGTGCTCTGAAGAGGTGGCAGGACATATACCTTCTCCTTCCTCCACTTCCCACAGCAGGCGGATCAAAACGCTGTCACTGTGGCTTTATGGTTATTTCTATGGTAGTGTATGCTCCATAACAAGGAGAGCACAGACTGTTTTAGATGTGTACATTCTGGCGTGACTGTAACTTGTGTGTAATTTGCTGCCACTGTGACCTTTCACATGCTCTGGGAGAGACAACAAGGTTGTTACTACTCCAGCGCTAGTTCCCACAGGTCATCAGTGTCTCATTGTTCATATGATTAGACACAAATTAGAGGCCAAGTGTCGCAATTGCTGTCTGGCACATGTTGGCTGCCATTAAGTGGCTCACAATGACTTCTAATTAATCTCCATCAGATTCCTTTAGTTTGGGCTGAACTTTTAGTATGTTTATTTGAACTCAGTTTTAAGGTGTCTTTTGTCATTAATAAGGTCCACAGTCAGTTTCAAATCTCCGGCTGCAGTGCAGTGCAAATAGAAAAAGGGGTGAAAAAAGTCTTCTTAAATAAGTCAAATGCACCAAACCTCAAAAGGACTTGACAGGAGTAAGTGGGAAAAAAAAGTGGGGGGAAACATGCCATGAAGAGGAAGGAAGGGGGAAGGCGTATGCTTTGATCAAGAGTACTCCTCGTAGCACTCCTGTCTCCTTACACATCCATAATATATTTCTGCATACATTGAAGTCTGGTATTGGCAAGGAAGGCAGTGCCATACCATCCTAAAGGCAGGAAGAAAAAGAAAAACCAGCAACGAATACACTGAAATGATACATTAATCATGTTCTTCTAAGTAGAAGGGGTGAACGAACAAACTAAACAAATTGCACAGTGAAGAATTTGAAATCTCACATATGTATTCTCTTTAAATTAAATTCATTGATGTTGGTTGTAACAAAAGAAGGAGTATTATCAAATGTGGGCGAATATCTATTCTAGCAGCGGCAGCTAAGGAAATGAGAGAGCCGCCAATGTGTAGCTTCTTTCTCATGAGAGACCATGTTTGTCCATGACAGTCATAAATATGTATCATGCTGCATGACGGAGATTTAATCTAATCATTTCCCTTTTGTTGAGCATATGAAACCCAAGAAAATCTCCAGTCAGTAGTGAACTCGGACGAAATTAAAAGTTGCACCCTCTCCTATCACCAGACAGGTAGCATGATGTTTAATTAGGATGGAAACAAAAAACCTCAGGGGGGGTAGTACCTCGTTCCTCATTCTCCCCTCCTCCCCTCTCTGTCGCTCTCTCAGTCTCGTTTGTGGATAAGTAAATATTCAGACGGCTGCTTTTCAGCCATGGCGATTAAGGCATGCTCAAGCATCGTGAAAGAGAATGTGGTATGAATGTAAAGCTCCTGATTCAATTCGCTTGGCTCTGCGAAATGAAACACAACCTGTTTGTATGAGCTGACAGCTGTGACAGTGTGCCCTTACCCAACGGTGTCAAACTCTTCCTCAAACCCAGCTTCCAGAAGTGCGCTGACAGCCTCTTAAGTAACACGGCCTGTCATACATGTGGCACTCCAGTGTGCAGCCACAGTGAGCGTCCTCAAGTACGGCTTGTTGACAGGTGTGCTCTTTTTGTTGTGAGAATTCTGTTTTTTGACTAATAGATGCTTTTGTCCCCCGCAGCTCTGAAGGACCCTTGTGCCGATGTGACCTGCAGCTACGGCAGCACCTGTGTCCAGTCGTCAGATGGCTTGTCGGCTAAATGCATGTGCCCCCTGGGCTGCGAGGGCAAGCCCAAGGAGACAGTGTGTGGCAGTGATGGAAAAGACTACCGCAACGAGTGTGAGCTCCACCAGCACGCCTGCAAGAACCAGAAGAACATCCGTGTGCAATACCAAGGGAACTGTGGTACGATATCTCTCTCACATAGTCTTTAAATTATTTGTAATCAGTGATCAATTTATTTAGTCTTATCACGAAGTGTTCATTAATATCGTAAAAGTGCCTCATGTACCTTGAGAAGGGTCAAAACTTCCAGGCGATACTATTTTCAAATTTGCCTGTTATTAAATTTGCAATGATAAAAGCCGTTAAACTCCATATTTGATAGTAGCAAATTATTTTTCACTTTTGCTTGATAAATGACTTCAATAATAAATAGACCGTGAGAAAAAAAACTTTACTTTTTTCTGCCCTTCCACCTCTCACTTTTATTGCATCTCCTTCACATACCCTCTTATTTTCCCAACACTTAAGCTTATCCTCATTTTTCTTCCGATATGCTGTACGAGGGGCCTCCTGTGGTGTGAGTTGTTTTCTTTGAGTGGCTCTTGCTGTCATTGGCCAAGCGTTTTTGCTCATCCTCGTTATTGTTCGCCAATGTTTTTTTGGAAAGCAAAGCCAGAGGGAAGGAAAGAACAGTAGACACTCACGCTGTCTCTCAGCAGCTAGGGCCTCCAAGAGACGTCTCCTGGTAGTGGGCAGAGAGAGATGAATGTGCACATCTCCTGGTAGTGGGCTGGCTGTATAAATCCAGCCTGAGTCAGCTAGAGTGACCCAAGTTGCCCCATCCTGCCTGGGGAGAGCTGAAGCTCAAGGGACCAGTCCATCGTGATGGGCCTCTAAATCTTTCTGCAGCCATTTAATCTAAAAAGCCAGGGCAAGCTTAGTTTGTGGCCCTAGCCGGACAAAATGCAGCTGATTTATCAGCATGCCTAGTTTTGCCAGCAAACAGGCCATTCGTTTTGTAATTACCCATCTTGCTCAGCTAGACGAAAGCATAGATCCTATTCTTTCCAGGTAATGGAAGGTAATGGTCTGTATTCCAGATCATAGTCTGGCTGGCAGGCTAGACAGAAAGTTATTCATTGACGCGCCATGCATTATGATAAAACCACTGTTTGGTTGCTAGTTTCTGCAAGCTTTTGTGCTGTGCTGATAGAGAACAGCCCGAGGCCCAGCCAGCCAGAGCAGGCCGCTCCACCTCCCAACCCCCTGCAGTCACACTGTCCCCGGCAATGTTACTCCGTACGTCTGCCAGAAGTCTTTGGAAACCATTTCACTCGTCACTCCCTCGTTTTCATTTTCCTTCTCTTCCTTTCTGCTCCTTTCCCGATGATAGGGTGTTTCGTTCTTGGTGTGAGTGACTTGTCGGCAGTTTGGCAGTGATTTAAAATGTCCCGGCACTACATAAATCCTTCGCCTTGCCACATGCTGAAAGCATGGCACGTAGGATAAAGCCCCGGCTCCTGTTTCAATGAGCAACGCCCCCATCCTGAACATCATCTCACAAACCAATTCCATTATGATTGCAGACCGATAGGGCCAAGTGTGCCAGACCGATGCTCCCCTAGAAAGGAGGGAGGTGCCAGGATCAAAGCGACATTCTTTTCATCCATTTCCTTGTCTCCTTTTCATATCCAAGGTCCCACTCTGAGCTGCTCTCAGTGGCTAGGCTGCAGATAATATCTTTGAAGCAGCGATGATAAAGGATGATGCCTCATTGTTTCCTCTCCCAATTCCTTAGTGACTTCTCTCACTCTCTCCAAATTTACTCAACTAATATTGCCAATCAAACAAAGCATTAAGGGAATCAAACTTTACTGAGGTTGTTATTTGTTCTAAGAAATGTGTAATTAAACGCGTATAGGTCACTTATATTTTCACACTAGAACTTTACCTTGAACTGAATTCAACAATTAACAAGATTTGAAGCTATGAAACAAGGATACATCGTGTCCTTTTACGTGTTCATTCGTCTTTTTTTCTTTTGCCAAATGTTTTTCAGCGTCTCAAAAGATGGGCAGTTTTTGATTAAAACTTTCTTGTTCATTTCCCCAAGGTGTAATTAGCCTAAACATTTTCCAGCTCAAATTCCATTGCATGCAGTGTGTAAATGTGTACACGGCACTTATTCCTGAATGCCTGTCCCTCTGCAGACCCGTGTAAAGACAGCGAGAACAGCCTGAACACAATGTGCCGAGTGGAGACTCTCAGCCGCAACACCCTGCTCTTCAGCCTGCCGGAGTCGTGCTCGCCAGAGAATGAGCCGCTGTGTGCCAGCGATGGCCAGACCTATCGCAGCGAGTGTGCCATGACAGCAAGGGGTATACAGAGAGGCATCAAGCTCAGGAAGGTCCATGCAGGAAGATGCAGGAGACTGGGTAAGGAAGGAAACATGTACTAGTTTAGGTAATAGTTGTTGAGCCATTTGGTGAAATAAACCATGGGATCCAATGAAGTACTTTGGTATGCAGATCCAAAAAAATTGTCTTTGACCTTGCACACAAATAAGTCACACGCACATTAGACAAGATAAGATTTAACCTCTTCCAATACACTAACAAGTTCACTGACTCCTCGTGCTGTGAGTTCATCGTACAAAGTGTCAAATACCCAACAGATAGCGGTCAAAAAATGATCATGCAGAGTCTGCATCACGTTGTCATCTACACACACATTCTGATATTCCACCTAAACTCCACTCCGTTCTGTAGCTGTGACTGTGTATCTGTATTCCACTCCACGGTGCAGGGATAAATGACTCTAAGGTTTCAGGATCTGTACTGTATCCATGCTAGCAGCAGCCTCTTCTGGGCCGATAAGAGCCTCCAGGGCTGTTATCTGTGCTATTAAAACATGGGGGTTTAAGCCTTAGTCAACAAAGAGCTGTCAGCTTTTACCGTATGTCTGATGGCCATCGGAGGAAATCCAATTTTTTTCTGCTGTGTTGTTGGCAAGGCTCACAAAGCCACTGCTGTGTGTAGGGTTATGGCAATAATATGCTGAGACCCTCGTCCATGTTACCAAGACCTTTGACAAGAGTAGATCACTGCTAGACGGCCTTGAATACAGTCAACAAGGAAGGTTGATGGACACTTCTGTGACGCACCCCTAGTTCTGATGTCCAGTTTGCTTGACAGGCTGATGGAGGAGTGTAAAGGTTTCAAATCCCAGTCCAAGTCGCACCGTGAGTTTGTGGTTGCACGGCGGTGTGCGTGTGAGGAAGAAGTAGATGAAAGTTTTCTCCTTTCTCCTGCTCCCGCCGCCTTCTCCGCCCTGCCTTTTTTACAAATGAAAGAATAATTCAATTTGCAACAGAAATCCATGAAATCATATCCCTAAGCAAATTACAAATTGGTAACTAATGGAAATGGCTATTTCGACTTGTAACCATGACATCCCACATCCTTGCACCCTTCTCACTCAGATAGAGCACTGATGTAATTAAGTGTTGCATGACAGGCTTTTAAAGAAACGAGAAAAAGGAATTGAATTGCTGTACAAATTTGATCCACTGATCAGGACTGAAATAAATTCGAAGCTTGGCGAGTGCCTCCAGAACAGAGGCCTGTTTCAAATTGGATTTTCTTACTTCCCTGGCAAATTTGCCGTTTCACATTACGACTATTTCTTTCTTTTTTCTTAATTTCCGCAGTAGTACTTCTGCTTAGTGAGTCAAAATGTAATGAATATAATAGTTTAGACTTAAACTTGACCTTAAAACTAAATTCTTCACTGTGAGTTCCTTAATTTTATAAAAGTAATTGGGGAACTTTTATTATTAAAGTTAGATGGCAAAAACTGATTTCCAGTCACCAAAGAACATGCATTAACAGCAACCACGGGGTTAGTAAGTATCACTTCGCTCAGTGCATTCCCAGGCTTAATTGTTTTGTGTTTGATTTTTTTTGTTTTTTTTCATGGCTAATATATACAACTTATAAAAGTTAGGGGAGGTATAAAACATTATCCAGTCCAGAGTAAATGTTTCTCTCACAATGTTAAATTTCTCCTATAGCATCAGCGAAAAAAAAAAAAAGTCCACCATCAACCAATGTTACTTTTTTCAAAATTAAGGAAACAAATTAACAGCTTCCAATGATGTACTGATGAAATAATGGGCCCATATCAGCAGAAACTGACACTCTTTAGTTGAAGCTTCAGGTATGTCCACAAAGGCTCTCAACCTTTACTGCAGAAATATAATAACTACCTGGACATCAGTCCACTCTAACATGTAATTGCTGTTTCGATGGAAACCAGTTATTTTCTCCATGCTGGACCAGCACTGTCACGCCACAAGAAGGACAATTTCTTAAGCTTTACTTAAGCTGAGTCTGTGTTGGCAGTTGGAAAACAGCTCAAAAGAATCCAGCGTTTATAAAAATGGATGGCAAGGAATCTGAAGAATCTGAATCAGAGATAGATGCAGAAGGTTCCATACTCTATCTGAATGGCTTTTCAAGCCTTAAGTCTTAACATGGGTCAGGTTGATTTTGAATAGATTATCAGGAGGTACAGATGAAGTGCAGACTCTGAATCCATTTATTTCTCCCTTCAGAGGAATGCAAGGAGGAGTGCCTCTTCAACGCCGTGTGTCTGGTGGAGCAGCTGAGTGCCCGCTGCTCCTGCGAACCAATTGAGTGCGACGGCACCTACAAGCCCTTGTGTGGCAAGGATGGCCACACCTACACCAACGACTGCATGCGACGCAAGGCAGAGTGTCTGAGCAAGACCCACATCCCCGTCAAGCACCCAGGGCCCTGTGGTGAGTGAAGGTGGAGGACTGGGAAAGAGGGACAAAGGCTCCTTTGGGGCTCATTATGAACTAATGTTGCTTCTTTTCAAACCCTCTTTCCTCCTGTCCTTTGGTCTTCTCCTTTGTCTATCTGTGTAAATGCAGATTAATATGTCTTTTCCTCGGTAGGCTAACTGTATGTATGTGTGCACTTTACTGAAATGTGTGTGAAATGGCTCAGGAATGCTCTCTGAAGGGGTGGGGGGGTTTGGCATAAGTCAAACTGACAGGACATATGTGCCTTCCTTTAAAAAAAACACCATTGCCTTCATTTCTCCACTCATTCACCTCCCATTCATCTCCTCATCTTTGTCATACTTCATCCCTCAATCTGAAACACACATCCACGGTGAAACCTCACCTTCATGTTTCATTCATCCGCTGTCCGACTTCCACTGCTTCACTAGTCCTCCACTTTGGTGGCTTCTGTCATTTTTCTGCCTCCCCCTGCCTTTGTCTCTTTGTCTTATGTGTTGCTTTTTCCTGTATATAAAAAGCTATTCTTTCTTGTTTCAGTGCATCAGTCAGTCTGTCTGTCTATCTTTGTCCATGTGGTCGTCTTCCTGGCTGTCTGGCTGCAGGTGGAAAGTAGGGTCACCCACTGGGCGACCTCATCAGGCGGACTCTGAGGGGTGAAGCCCTTTCCCTTGCTCCATGTGGACCTAACAGGAGGGGTCTTGTACTGTTGCCTTTTTCCTCTCAGTCCTTGTTTGTCTCTGTCATTAATGTTTCTTTTCCCTCTGTTTACCCATCATGTAAAGATCCACGAGGTTGGAGAAGTCTTCTTTAGTCCCTATTCTCTCTGTTTTGTTTCCTGTCTCCTCCTGCACCTAACTGCCTAAGCACTGCTTACCTCTGATTCCATTCTCTCTGCATACAGTATTGCATGCCAGCACCGAGCCTCACTTATCAAAAGACTAACCTCAGTCTCCATCATCAAGAGTGCCTCATAAAGCTTGCATCTGCTTGATGTATGCAGAAACAAGAGTTTTTTTGTTCTTGTTTTTGGGTTGTTGTTTTTTTTGTTTTTTTTTTGGGAAGCTGCTCTGGAGTTTCAGTTTGCCTGAGTATTCTCAGATCCATTTGAAACCCACATATCCATTCCTTTCAGGTTTATATTTTTAAATGGAAAATAACTCAAGGAAAAGAACTCTGCTTAAGAAGATCTTAACCCACCTGACCTTACCGGGAAAGTAGAAAAAACCGAAGCCTTAAAATGAGCAAAAGACATGACAAGTTGATTCACAGAGTAAACAAACGTAAGCTTTTTACTTTCGCATGTGCTATTTCTTACCTGCTGCTTTCTCCACAAGCTGAAAGTTCCTGAAAGACACTAAGCTCAAATTCACCAGCATGACGTGCATCATAGTTATTTGTAGGTTTTTCTATTCCTACATAGCAGCAGAGGACGTATTTTAACCTCTTGTCTTGTAAATGGAATGGCCAAACTCACCACTAACTGCTCCTGGCAAGTAACTACAATCGTCTTCAGAGAGAAGTTAGAGGGGGCTTCTTTAACAGCAACTGCTTATGTTGATGTAACCCAATTGGAAAATCTTTTTCCATTTGATGGTTCTGTCTAAACTCTGGCCTTTTGAGATCAAATCAACCAAGAGAGTACAAAACTGAAAGCTCTCTCCACTCCCTGGAAATTATGAAGTATTATGCAGGATGTAGTTTCCATCCAATACCGTTACTCAAAGCATGGAGGGACTCATTTATATAGTAAGGCAGAAAGTGTCGGGATCATCCAGCACTCCAAAGCTCATACATACGTACAGACCAGAGTCTGTGGCCACACCCAACAAATACAAAAAACACCAATGAGCTGTTTTAGCTCTTTCAGTGAAGCCTAGTCTTACCATACTCACATCCACATTTTTGGTTAAAATGGAAAATAAAATAATAAAACATTGTCATCAAACATAATCTACAGTTTTGCAGAGGTAAGATGTCTGCTGCCTGAATCTATCATTAATCACTGGGATCTAATAAAAGAAGAATGAAGAGGGATACGATTCAATGAGAGAATTGTAAGCCTGTGAGCTTAGTGAATTTTATGAACCTAGAAGCAAACCCTAAGCTTGGTTCACACTTTTGAAAATGGGAAAACAGCTGGCAGGATTTGAAATGACTGATCAATGTGTGATTTATTTTTTTATCTGTTCTTTAATGCATAACGTACACAGTTTCTTGAGCCTTTCTGATAACCTTTGGAGGGAATGTTTCACACCTTCTCTTGAGTTACTCTCCTGAGCTGGAAGCATTTTTCCCCTTTTACCTGTCATTCATCCAAAAAGCCAGCATGCGTGTCAGAGCCGGAGTTGTCTGCCCATGCCGGTACGTGTCCCATCTCCTCAATCAGCAGATCCACAAAGGCAACACGTTGTGTCTTTTTTCTGTCTGCATTATCGCTATTACTGTCGCCGGGTGATAGAACCGGGGAGATCCGTTCATCCTTGAGGGACGGCGGTGGAGCTGAATACCAAAGTTATCTGCCGTCGTCAGCATCAAGGTGCACCAGCGCTTATTAGCATTAATTAGCCGGCCATGCCGAAATTGAATAGTGGAAATGGCAGGGTGAGCTCTGAACGTGCTACTTTTTTTCTGGCAAATCATTTCCCAGTCCCCTCTTCCTCGTACATTTAGTTATTTTACTGTCTCTCTGTCTCTCTCTTCATCCTTCCTCCCGTCCCTTGCACATTGCAGCTGTCAGTGATGGGTTATATGTTTCTTTAATGTATTTTAATTGACATTTGGATATTTTTCAAAACAGAAACGGCAACGCTGCCCCCACCCCCTGATTTGGTTTTAATTAAACATCAAAAGAGGCAAGTATAGGTGCCCACTGAGACTGCTGGTTTAGTCAGACAGATGACATTCGTGCACTGAGTTGTGTATATGTATTTGTGTGTGTTTACACATTAGAGCTATCTGTCTTTCTTTGTCCCTCCTGTTCATTTGAAGTTTTCATTCCTGCCAGTGTGTTAAGTCAGAAATAAGGCAGAGGTTCTCTCTGTACAGGCAAAGCCGAAGACTTAAGAGATAACCCTGACAGACACCCAGGGGATGCCTGCACTCCTGCACATCTGCCTCGTCGCTTTTGTGTGCGTGTGCACGCATGTGTGTCGCATCAATAGCCCCCAGTGGTCACGCCACAGGATCTCACAGTCACACACAGTATACAGTGGGAGACACACTCTGCCATTGTGCTCTGTTGTGGTCTGACATTGACTAACCTTGGTCAAAAGACAACAGCACAATGACCACCTGTGTCATAGTGGTACACAAACACACACACACAAACAGCAACTGGAGGCATAAAAAGTTTCATATGTCTGGAAGGGAAGCAACTTTGATATAATAAATTATCATTACTTGATAAATAATGATTTTTTTTTCCCCCCCATTGGCTGAGTAGTGTGCGCTCCTGGGTGATCGATCTGCCTGCCAGCTGTCAAACAGATAAAATTCCCCCGTAAAATTCCCTGTCGTAAATCTCTTTTCGCCTGGCTGCCCCTGTCGGTACTCACCCTCACAAAGAATCGTCACGTGAAGAACCCCTACATCTATAATGTCCTGACTGCTGTCCGCCTCGGAAAACAATTTGATTGATATCTAAAGCTCTTCAGTTTAGAGATGCAGACGCCACGTGGAATTTGACTCATTAACTTCCGTCTAGAAGGAGACGCAAATCTCTAAGATGTCAGAAGACACGTGACTTCCCGAGAAGTGAATCAAAATCCGGCAGATGGGAAAGACAGCGAACAGGTCTGCAGTGTTGGACTGTGAGATTAATGCTGCCAAATACCAGCAATCAAACTAAACAATGAAACGTGCTTTCAGAGTGGACTATTGTTGCGGAAATGTGGTAATTAAGTAGTATTTTTTAGATTAAGTAAAATGGTAATTATCATAAGTATAATTAGAGAAACAAGCGCTGCTGGTACATTCGCACCCCTAATAATTTCAAAGGCTTTCATTCTCGCAGTTGTATCTCACTGGGTCAGTTTTTACGAAATCATAAATTTCACAGTACACTGAGTTGTCTGGTTTTAGCCCATAAAAATACTGATGACAAAAGACGACTGAAAGATGCCATCATGTATAAAGTGAGAAGGTCAGATTCTATAAATTAATATAATTATAAATTAATTCTATATATATATATGGTGTCGCTCATATTTTTTTCTTCACAGTACCATAAACATGGAATTCATAAGAATTCATGACAAAGCACTTCAAAAAATGCCTCACTTTCAATATTTTTTTTAATTTTTAAGAATAACACACTCACTATTTGATCACTTGCAAAACAGTCAGCCAATCAGAAGACAGGGTCAGGGGCCTCTCCTCTCACCAACCACAGAGAAGATATTACGCTAACTACTATTTATCAGGGTTTTTGGCACTTGAAACTCTATCTCCTAACGAATATCAACACCTGAAATAAAATTTGTTTCTCGAAAGCTAAGAAAGTAAATAACTTAGGAGACCTTTTACAGTTTATCCTCGGCAGAGGCAAAAGGATTTGGGATGCCTTTATAATGGACTGTTGGTTTATTTTGATACAGTTAAAGTGTGACATGTCTATGAATTTGGCAGGAAATTTATGAGGGGTTGGCTAGATCTCTACAACCTTTTCACAATTATAGATCAGAATTTCACCAGCTTCTCAACTCCGGTCACACTTTACTGTAGTATATCATTTGCTTTTGCTCAAATTCAGTCCCTGCAGCTTTGTGGAAAGATATTTGCAGCTGCTATCTGAGTATTATTATGTTGAAATTCATTGTTCACTCGCTGCTTAGAGTTGCTGTTGCTTGTGTGTAATGAAGAGTAGCGTTCACAGTAAACTAAAGCTGCAAAAAACTTTTCAGTGAGGGTGGAGATGTGAAAGCTGACCAAAATAAACAAACAAACAAAAAAAAAAAAAAAACAAGATAACATCTTATAATTTTAGTTCACTTTCAATTTTTTTCCAATAATAGAGAGCAAGACTGTCAAATTAATTGCATTTACAATAAAAACGCAAACTTCCTTTTTTTTAGCTGTGATGGATTGGCAACCTGTCCAGAGTGTACCCCGCCCTCACCCAGTATCAGCTGGGATTGGCTCCAGCAACCCCGACGACCCAGAAACGGATAAGCGGTCGAAGATGAGTGAATAAATGAAACAACTTCCTTTTTTAGTCTTGGCAGAGGTTTTATCACAGCTTACTTTCTGACCAGACATCATATACCACAGCTTCTTTTATATCAAGCTGTTTTACTGCACATTCAGTCATACTTTGAATCAATGAAAGTGACTGCAGCAGTGTGAAGTGGTTCTCCATAACTCCCTGGAGCCTGTTGATGTGCTGGTCTCATGTCTAGCATTAAAAGAATAAGAAGTAGAGAGAAGTTTCTAAATTGGTAGTTTGGCTGTTCATAAAATAGAAGTATGAGCAGCAGTGTGACTTTTGAGAGTACAGAGGAGGATAATTCTGTAAAATCCCCAAACAGACAGTCTATGAGGGACACACTGGCAGATGAAGAAGTGGAGAACAAATGAAAGAGTTAGTTTGGTGGACACAAATTCTTTATCCACAACTATTTTGCCATTTCGCGTGCACGCAGCAGAATATTTGCGTGTGAGCGCATGACTGCGAGCCCAGAAAAAGACTCGTGTAAGTTGTTACTTATGATGTGTCACCTGTCGCCCCTGGAGGTTAACACAGAATCACTCAGTGGCTGAGACATTGTCAATGACAAAGAGTTCTGCAAAGCAGGAAAAGGGAAATCAGTCACCTTAGGTGTCAAGAATGTACGGAATATTTTATCATCTGCATGTTTATTTGATGAGCATCTCCTCCTGCGTGCCGACACGCAGCTGTGGTGATTGGACTCACAATCAGTCGCAGAGTCTGAGCATGTAAGTCAGAGCTGAGATCACCCGTGCTGTATTTTCCTAATCAAGTTTATTAGAAGGTGTGCTGTTGGAGCCAGACTGACAGCAGCCAGGGATTGTCAGTCCACTGACTGTGGCCCGCAGGCTGTCATTGTGGAGAAATTGCAGAGAGATGAAGGGGTCAACAGGGTGTCAGAAGTGACTGGAGGCACTGAGGTGTTACCATGCCGCTGGGCTCTGATCAACCACGCACTTTTTCCAATTTAGACATTTTTCGTTTCATTTTCATTTTTCTCCAAGCCCTCCTTCATGCTGTAGCGCCTTACTTTAGCGGAGATGCAATAAACATTGAGCTTCAGTGCTCTGTTCTTACTTGTGTTTTCTTTTGTGTACATCAGCCTGAGAAAACAAAACAAACCAAAGAAGAAGAAGAAAAAAAAAGCTGTCTCTTCCTGAAAACTGACGCGTCCTGATGATAAAACCAGCTGCTTCTATTAGGCAAACAGTGCTTAAATGGCACCTCACCTTTGATAGATACGTTTCACATCTTCCCCCTCTCACTGTGCTGTTGTAGGTTGCCCCCATTTTGAAGAGCAGCACGTTCTTAGTTCTAAATTCACAAAGAGGCATCGACTTACCTCCTGCCTGTGATAAGTATTCAGTAGTAGACAGACACAGCCCGTGGGTATGCCTTTTGCTCTAGCTAATATAGCTTTTTCTCTGCACCTCCCTTTCCCTCGACTAATATGATACATAAATGTTTTTAATGCGAGAGCAGCAAAGGGAGTCAGATCAAAGCCCCCCAGCTGAAGGAACACAGAAGGCGGGGCTTGCTGTAAGTTGGCTTTGCCCCAATGGAGTCCTGTTTTGTGATGGGTTGCAGTCATAGGTGATTCTCCCTGCCAGTTGGCCACTGCGAGCGTCACCTGGATTACACTGATTCACTGCCCTGCATAATACAGGGAGCGATTTGGAATTGCACATGGACCTGAGGGGAAAAGTCCAATTAGCATATGTATGAGCTGAGTGGAGATGAGGAAGCTCGAGCCAAAATAATCTCCCGGCATTTCACTGTCATGTTACAGGGGGGTTAACCGTGGGCCCGCCTCCTTTCTGCAGCAACCACGCAGTGACAGCTCTTGCCGGAGTTTTCTTTGCCGCAATGGCAACCTAACGCTGGGGTTGTTATGCTTCAGAAGTTGCAGCAGGGCACCTCTTGCCACTTTGCCCGTTAAATAACACCAGTAAGCCCGCAGTAATGATGCTTCAGGCAGACAGGTAAGCAGATATTCCAACATCAGAGGAATGTATCCTCTCGAGAATCCAACGAGGCCGGCCCCGGCCTCTGCAGGGCTGAGTTGACACAGCATGGCCTCACCTGAAGTAATTCCCTCCTGAGTCGTGAATCAGGGTGTGCCATTAAAATACCACACTAATTAAAGCAGAAAAGATGCACAGCAGCTGGCAGGAGAGACTGAGCTGACACCCGGAATGTAAAAGGTGGGAAAAAAATAGGGCTGAGTGCAGAATGCTTGATAAGAAAGGATTATATATGTATTCATTTATTTATTTCCCCTGACTTTTCCCCACTGCCGCCGCACAGACCGCTGCCTGCGACTGCCCAGCCGCTAAAACAAGTCCCTTGGCACACGTGTTTGGGAACGCAGATGAGCTAATGCTCGTGTAAATAGCCCACTTTAAATGTAGGAACGTTGGCTTATTCTGGACCTGCCTGACAGAAACACTGATACAAGCGTGAAGAGATAAGTGTTTGGGAGAAGACCAGGAAGAGGACGAGAGCTGGAACAGGCTTGTGAAAGCCATCCCACCAGCTTTAGTTATGACAAGCTGCCATTTCAAAGTTTCTCCCTGCATCCAAGAGAGAGTGAAAAAACAGCTCCAGTTTTTAACTGTGTCGCAAGATTTTTACACTTGGGGAGTTTTGTCTGCTCTTCTTTCTTCTTTTTTTTTTTGTCTTGCACCCTCTCCAGTTATTAAATCAGGCAGAAATTTTTTGCCCCCCAGAGGTAGAGGATGATAAAAAATTAGTTTTGGAGGGGAATTCTTTCATCTTTTTTATGTGTGTGAAACAAAGAGAGTGGGAGACAAAGGCGTTATCAGAGGCTGCAGCTGTGTTTTAGGAGCCTGTCCTTGGGAAGTGGGCTGGTGAACTTTTATAGAGGCCAAGGTTGTACAGTTAAGCTCCAATCACAAGCTTATGACATGCACTAACTCTCAGACACACAACACAGAGTGTTGAAAAGGGATCAAGGGGAATCGATTGTTTTTGATGCCATACCAAATTAAGCAGCATTGAACAGCTTACATAGTTCTGTGGCACCTCCAAGCGCTTCTAAAACTGCCGCTTGGCATCGAAACGGCGAAATCAAGAGCATGCCACCTTTTAACAGTCACTTTTTCGTAAACTGTGTGTATTTGCTCCAGAACCAGAAAGATTTGTTGACAGTGTGTTCTCGAATTTATAAGAGAAACATAGGAAAGTAGTGGACAACCTTGCTTTTAATAACTATATTGTTCAGATTGGTTTTGTTTTTGTGACACTGAACCTTAAGCTACTTCCCCTTTCCATCATCTTAAACACACCAAAAGGGACTAATTGCTTTGGTCTGTCAGTCAGTTTGTAATAATTTACCTCAGCATTTGTGCTTTGAAAAGAGGTGCCACTGAGTGCTTCTGAGTTGACATATGAATCACAGGGCCCCACTCAAGCTCAGTCGGCCCCCTGCTAAGTCATCTAATACCATAATGGTCGCAATAATGATGGAGCCATGGGTGGCGCATTACGTGGGACAGGTTCCATGACAGCATCCCCCCCACCCCTCTTGTGGTGGAGACTACAAGAAAAGAAGTTTCGGTGGATATTGGGTGTAAAATGCAACTCTTTCAATTTTCACCAGCACTCAGAAATTATTTGATGGCTCCGTTGACTTTTTCCTTCAATCTGGTCATTCATGCGTGAAGCTTTCAAAATGAAAATCACAGTGAAGCCAGGCTATCGTCTCACTTTTTCTGGATACCAGATTGTGCCCCATCGTAGTCATCCTGCTTTAAGACCTCCATTTTTCACATATGCAGTAGCTCCCTTTTAATTTCTTCAAAATATTTTCATTGACATATTCGCAACAATAAATTCAGGGTGTCAGGTTATCAAATTAGTTTTTGTTTTTTGTTTTTTCATTTTGCCACTCTTCTGATCAAGTCAGGTCATATCAGCCCAGCCGGAGCCACAGTACAGAATTATAGCTGCAAGAATTGAGCTCTCGTTTTAATGAAGTCATTCTGGAGCTATTGCGTGAGAAGGACAGACTCACGCAGACACCTCTCTGTGATGTTCACATTTCATATCTGCCCCTGCCCAGAAGCTTGCCATTTTTGAATTATTAAGCAGAGGGCTCTCTCATCTCTTCGACTGTTCCTTTTTTTCCTCTCTCTCTTTCTCCATTCTCTGCGTTTCCTTTCCCTCTTGTTCCCTCTCACCATCTCTCCCTTCATGCTCTTCTTTTTCTCAGTCCTCCATGTCAGTTCAACCAGCTTTAGCGTTGGCAGAAGCTGGCTTTCACTAAGATGCAAATGGCAGCCTTTGAAGGAGCACACTGGGAACGTCAATTAATCCAGGCATTTGCTTGCCTGAAAAAAAGCAAGGCTGTGCAACCATTGTTAGTAGACTGTTTCATCTTTACTGTGCTACAGGGCCATGTTTTTATCTTCTGCCCGCATGCCACTGGATTCAGCGGGCTCTTCAAAGAATCGGGATATATCAGGATAGGCACAAAGGCCAGGAAATGACATAGGAAAGCTCAGGAAGCAGAGGTGACACAGGACTAGAGCTGCATTGCATATTCCATCATGTCCCTTCTCCTTCCTAAAGCCTCTCTAACATGAAACCTGCAGTTCTATGTAGCTATACTCTTAACTTACATCCCTGTCACCTATGCCCTTTCCAGCCCCAGACCTTTCTCCAACCTCGACTTCATATTCCTCCGACTCCTCAGCTAAGTATGACCCTGTAACTCTGCTCTCTGTTTTTTGGGTGGTCCGTCTTCAGATATGAACATGCCGAGCCCATGCTTGGATAAGGTGTGCGATCATGGGGCAGTGTGCGTTGTCAAGAACAACGAGCCGGTGTGCGAGTGCCCAGAGGCCTGCCCGCAAATGTCCGACCCGGTGTGCGGATCCGACGGCCACAGCTACGGCAGCCCCTGTGAGATGCGAGCGATGGGTTGCGCCCTTCAGAAAGCCATCCACATCCAGCACAAAGGACCATGCGGTGAGTAGCTGCACAGCCACAAGCCACAGAATATTGTATATCAACATGGTGGCATCCCATTCATGAATTACCAGTCAGCATCATGTTCATGCATTATAGAGTCACATTACAGTGCAGTCATGAAATCGCTCTGAAACTGTGAATCATAGCTCGCAGGTAGCAAAAGATGAAAACCTTGTAAAAAATAACTGAGTTCATATTAATTAATACTGCTACACTACCTCAGGAAAAAAATTATAATCCACAGACATTAACAGTTAATATAGAGAGCGTGGAGCATTGCAAACCCCTAGGGCTTAACATTTTTAATCCAGCAAACGCAAAACAATGCTTTATACACCTTTAGGCATCTTAGAGATTTGCTGATCTCTTGTTGGTGACACGCCGTCCCTTCCCTCATACTCTTCTTCGGCTTCCTCTACACAAACACCAAGACAGCCAATTACTTGATGTGACCTTTAAATGAAGGTGCGCTTGTCTCCACGAGAAAGAGAGCCCAGAGCTCTTCTTCTCTGTAATTGGCTAGGAGTCACTTGGCTTTGTCTTGCGGTGTTGGAGTGTCAGCTAGTTATTAGTACACCAGCGACAGCGCAGCTTCAAGTGGTAAAAATACGACCAGATCCACTGTGCAGGCATACAGCCACGCAGACTGATTTTCACAGCTTGGTAAACCTGCTTAGTGAATACTCATGCTACCTTAATGCCACTTTGCAAGGCCAATTTTCCTATAAAGTCAAATTGGCAGATGAGCATACTTCCTTTTCCATAATCAAGCTTTTTCTGTATACACAGACACTGGGCAGAAGTATCACATTTATTGGCCTCTTGGCCCAGCTTACAGTCACTATTCACTTGGTTTTTATGGCAATAAATTTCTATCTGGATATTTTCAACACTGTGAAAATTAAAGTGAATTGGCTTCTGCAGTACTGCATTTGTACATGAGCCGAGCAGTTAGCTAAATGATCGATACAAGGGAATTAGTCTCACATTTCTGGTATGAAATTGTGCTCCAAAGTGTGCAGCGTTGATTGTTTTGTAAAATGAAAAGTGGTACGAGATTCCTTTTGTGCAGAGTAGACGGTAGGTGTTGTTTGAGAGGTCCTGTGCCGACTCTTTTCCCTCTCTGCCTACCTGTGTATTGCATCTGTCATCTTTCCCTCCCTGTCTTCTCTAAATTGAAATCCAGCGAGTAAGGATGTATGCCGACAGGAAATGGAGCGAGAGCGTGTTTAGTCGGCGGGCAGGCAGGCAGGCAGGCGGACTCGATTTGGTGCACCCGCACTGCAGGTAGATGGCAGGTCTTTCGGCGCAGGGTCCTCCTGTAGTAATGAATAGTCTTTATTTTAAAAAGTGAGAGGCAGAGCGAGCTGGCAGAGTGGAGGGCCCCTGTCTGTAATCCAGCACTATGGATGGTTCCTGGCTCCCAGAGGAACAGGCCTGCGTCAGCGCAATGGTGCCATAAAAATGCTGAGGCATTGGCTTGCCAGGCGCGAGCCAGCTGAGGAATGATGGCGATGATAATGTGGGTTATTTCTGGGCTGTTTGCACAGCTTTACTGGACTTAATTCAGCACCATAACAACTGACTGACTTAAGCTGTTATCTCACCTAATTATCACAGGCCATTCCCACCACTAATATACTATACATGTTTATAGAGCAAAAAGGAGAGGAGAGAAGAACATATGCTGGCTTCAGGTGGTGCTGGAAGTGCCGGAATTAGAAATTGAGGGCATCAGCAGTGGAAGAAAATTATTGCATCCTTGAATGGCGCAGTTGTAAATCCAGCTTATTACTTTCTTTCTTTTTTTCCCCATTAAGACACTAATTATCCGCCACATGTTCATGACCACTCCATATATCTTTGTGTCCTTACCAAGTAGCCATCAAAAAGAAGTATTGTTATTATTTTTGTTTCCCATTTTATTATTTCCATTGAAATGCGCAAGAATGTGTAAGCTATCAGATTTATGGATTTAAGACTGGAAACCAGAGGCTTAGAGGAGGCAGGTGAGGGCAGCCATAGTTTAAGCAGTGGGAGAGGTGCCAAAATAGTGAAAATAACTGCATGTGTGCTTAACTGTGAGTGTTTGTGTGTGTGGCTTACTCCTGCCTCTTATGGGCCATGGCTATAATTTCATTTCCTTCCCTCTGGGCTGGAGAAATAGTGGTTATCTATATGGCTCAGGTGCAACCCAGTAGCGATATGAGTGACATATTTTATTAATATCCTGAAACCCCCCCCCTCTTTCCTGTGCTTGAATGGTGGGCAACCTCATAAGGTGGACCGGGAGAGGTGCTTTGAGCTAATAGACCCCCCAGCTGGATATCAGACGCCTCGCAAAAAGGGACCATTCATACAGCTTTACCTGAACAGATGAGAGCAGCGTCAGTGGAATCATTTGACAAAGGGAAATAACAAATTTTCCCTTTTTGTCCCACAGGTGTTGGAGATGATATACACAGCTGAGTAAGAAATATAGGTCACCTCAGAGGTATGAGAGTGGTCAGAGAAAGAGTGCAGAGGAATAAAGGAGTGTTGAAAGCAATAAATGTAGGGAGGCAAGGAGAGAGGGGTAACTAAGATGAAGAGGAACAGAGAAAGTGGGAGGTAGAGTTAATAGTGTATTGCCCAGACAGGCATCAACAGGGGAGTTGTTATCATCCAGGCATGTTCACAAAGCTTCAAAACTCAAACCAGCCCACTACTTTCTACTTAATCCTGAGGTAATACTCAAACCCAGACCCCCTCAGCCACAACTCAAAGTTTCCCGATGAGGATATCCGCAAAAAGCTGTAAAGCTAGAGGGCTTAAAGGTTGTTGTTTTTTTTTTCCCCATTTCCCTCCACAATGACTCAATCCTTCTTGCTTACGAGGTCGCTTTTTATCTCTTCTTCTACCAACCTGCTCCATCCTTCATGCCCATATCTAAAACTACAAGTAGAGCTAGCAAAGACAACTGGAGATATCTCAGTGCAAGATCCAGCCTCAGTGGCAGAAGGGAAGTGAAGGGGACCGTGCGGGACAGTAGGAGGTCGTCAGCAAAATAAAAGTTTTATTCTAATGGTAAGATGGAGTGACTTAGCAGGAAATGTAGAAAGACAAGAGGTTGAGGCTTCACATTAATAATTTCCATCTTTGTGTTATCTCGCCATACACAGAACATTACCCAAACACGTGAAGCAGCGACCGACAACACTGAATAATTATATCTGATAAATGAATGGCTGACGTTCATGTTTTCATGACTTATGAAATATTCATGGTTAATGGAAGCTGCTTATGTGACACAATCTACTATCCACTCCTAAGCTGCTAATATTCATTCATTAGAATATGTAAATTCAAGAACCCAGTAGTTGTTTAGTAAACCAGTATATAGTAATTCCTTTTCAATCTTCAAGAGGTTTGAAAATATAGATTTGCCCAAGTAGTAAAATGGTGTACCCCAACAACAGCATAAATGTAGCGCACAGGATTGCCAGACTCATGTCAGCCTTGTGATAAATGTTTACGCAAATATCATCCCGGTCTCCAATGATTTGGGCTCCAGTGCTGGCTCAACGCAAGCCCAAATGTTGTTACATGTTGCTGATCCTCTGCCCACCTGCACTGGCAGAAAACACCCGATCTGGCAGCCACTTATGAGGTCACATTTAGTCTCAGCTTTGAGCTGCATTTGGCCTGAATCGAGATTATTACCTGGGTTGTTTTTGTTTTCAATTTTTTGTTCTCTCTTCAAGTTAGTTTTTTGAATATAGTCAGTACTATATTTTACTAGACCTGGCATGAGAAGCCCTTAAAATGTCTTATATTTGAGTGAACTGAGATATTCCAGGCGCTACAGTCACTAACTTTTTTATTTTTTTTTTTTTTTACATTTTGACTCTGTGACAAATTGACTAGCCTGTCCCTGAGAGTCTGGACGTTTACATCATTGTGAACTTGTCTGCCCCTCAGAGAGGGGAGCACATGGAAACTCGAGATTAGCGGAGACAGATTTTAAAAAATATATCGAGATGACAGAGAGCAGACATCTTAATTTCACGAGTAATGGCAATAATTCTCCCTCTTCTCGTGGCTTTGAACTGAGGCGCCCCCACTTTCCCTGGCTGTTTGCGATGCATGTTGGATGGAGGATCAGGCAGTGTGGAGAGCCAGCTGCAAGGAGCAAGAGCTGATAAAGAGGCAAGGCTGCTGTGAGGACACAAGGACTGATAAAGGACAACACTCATCACCGACATTTCCCAAATGATAGCTGAGGGACCACAGCAATGCACATTTGAAGACACTTTTGTTGCATACCAATTTTACTTTGCTAGCATTTCTTCATGGAACCAGCTTTGTACACAGAGGACATGTCTGGAAAATAGTTCCATTATTATCTAACTTTTCCTATTTCTGAATAGAAGTAGCCAAATCATAAATAATTATGATATAACTAATAATTATGATAGTAGCCAAAACTGAGTGGTACTGCATGCATTTTTTTTTTTTTTTAATTTTATTTATTTACTATACAAATTATTGCTACTGCAGGCAATGTTGTGTATGTTAAGTTCCACGTATTGCTATGTTTAGTTCACAGTGATGGCTGTTAAACCAAGTCGTGAGTGGATGGTGGATAGCTGAATGAAACTAGAAACTCCAAGAGAGCAATAAACAAATGAATGATGCCAGAGGTTGCAGAGGCCAGTCTCTCCTCTCTTAATTACTGCTAAATCAGCGCTGGTTATTAGACTGCCACTAATCAAATGTGATCGTGAGCTGTGCTAATGCAATCCTCCCAGTGTAATTGCTGTCAGAGGAAGATGTGCATCTACTGCTCTGTCTCTCTACCAGGCCTTGTGTCTTCTCGTTTGTTTTGCTGCCCAGCAACCCCACATGAGACATTTGTCAGTCCCGTCATCATTTCTGATCCCGCCTTGATATTCCTTCCTGATATTCCCCCTGATATTCCAGCAGGGAAATGTTGTCTCTACGTAGACGCAGGTAAGATGATACAAGCAAAGCACTCTCCAAACCTTTAGTGCAATCTTTTGGTGAGGCAATGGAGATCTGTCAGGTTCAATATCCTTCTGTGGAAAAGCACAGTTTTAATATAGATAAATATGACTAACCTTACACAGGAAAGTGGAACTTTTTTCACTCAATTCTGACAATTTTCCGAGAGCCTGGTGCTCAGAACCATCATTAAAAGATAAAGCTGGCACCATACGTCCTCAAAGGATGGTGGTAGCCAGGTGAGGAGCAGTACCTGCTGTCACTAGATACAGCAATTGGCATTCAGGTCAAAGAGCTAAATTCTTGTCTCATCAGAACAGCAAATCTTTCTGCTTCATGCTTGAAGTGTCATTTGGCAAACTCCAGCCAGAATGTGGCTTTTTCTCAGGAGTAGTTTCAGGTCTGACCACTCCCCCATAAAGCCCTGATTGATTGAGTGCTGCAAAGATGTTCGTCCTTCCATCTCTTTCCCTCCAACTTCTTCTGTTTTTGCAGGGATTTTCAGAGGCACATTGTGTTCACTTATTCAGATTCAGCTTTAGAAAACGTGGTTTTGCGGTGTTTCTAAATATCCTCAGTGACGTGTCCTTTTTACAGTCCTGGGAACATCCAGGACTATACAATCTTTCTTGACCCCCCTTTACACTGATGAGACACTCGGTAGGGAAACTTTGCATCTCTGCACTTGTATCTGTGCTGCTACATGATCATGTGGCACTACACAGCTTCCAAGAGCAAGAGAAGGAAAAAACAAATGCAACAGTTTTATACTATTTGCTATTTTAACATTTCATAGTTTCATGGCCATTGTCTATATAACACAAAAAACTCTGAGGACAACTGAGTCAGTATGAGATTAATGTGTGAGAAAAATAGCACATTGGCACCTTTATATTATATGTTGTTCATTATGATTTTATGTGAATATGTCCAGTTAAAGTAAAAATGAAACTGCAAAGTGCACGATGTGCAGTCAGACAAAAACTCCAGGTCAACGGCAGATATTTCCATCCACGAGGCTGCCACACAAGCAAAATATAAATATTGTGAAAGTAGGTATTCAAATGTGTGATAATCATAGCAGAGTAGCCACCAAAGTTGTGTAAAAATGCCTGAAACCTTCCTCCTTATCTCCATCTAGATGAGGCCTGTTCCAACTGCTCTTTCGGGGCAATCTGTGACGCCCAGAGTGGACAGTGTGTGTGTGCATCCGAGTGTGTGGAGTCCCACCAGCCTGTGTGTGGCAGTGATGGCACCACGTACAACAGTGAGTGTGAGCTACATGTGCGGGCCTGCAAAGAACAGATGGACCTCCGTGTGGTCAGCCAAGGAGAGTGCAGTAAGTATTGTGTGTGTTGGTATATTATGTGAACTCATGCTTACATTTCATATTTAACGGTCAACATTAAATACACAATTTAAAATATTTGTGCTGTAAGTGTGAATCAATGTGAAGTCAAGTTTAGACAATGATATAGGAAGCGTTTTCTCCAGCTTTGAGTTAGATCCTTGAATAAAATCAAATGTTAAATGTAAATTGTCCACTAGTAAATGTAAGCAGAGCTCATCAAGAAACTGGTAGACAAAATCATATTCAAATAAACTTGTCAGAAATACAATTACGGGATGCTCAACTGGGGAATTGCTAAGGCCGCATGTATTTATATAAGTTGGCACGAATGAACGAAGGAAAGAAAAAGAGAATTGCATTTCAATATCTTTCCCACAGATGCATTTTTAAATTCCACTGTAGATAAAATCCATCAAAACAATTAATTTTTTTGTTGTTGTTGTTGCACTGACTGGTCCCCCTGTTGTATGTCTAATACAGAAACATGTGGCAGCACTATCTGTGCCTGGGGTGCCCGGTGCATCCAGAATAAGTGCGAGTGCCCACAGTGCTTAGATGAGACCTTCTCCCCAGTGTGCGGCAGCGACGGCACTACCTACAACAACAAGTGTGAAGTCCGCCTGTCCTCCTGCATGCAGAAGAGGAGAATTGATGTGGCAAAGCCCGGCAGCTGTGATGAAGGTAGGAAATGGACTTTGAAATGGTGTAATTATATTAACCAATCGTCCATTGCAATGGTGCAATTATCTTTATCAACTGACCTGCAATACGGTATTCAGTCATCTGTGGATTTTCATAATGGCTGCATATGCCACCAGCAGCCTTCCAACGGCCCGACACAGCACAAGATGAAGTGAAACCCACACTGCCGCCGCCATAAAAAGCCTGTTACAGGAATAGAAATTACTTCTGGGTGATTACGTTCAGGTCAGCTGTACATTTTAGAAACGATAATCTTCATGCTTTGGCTGTCATGTTTGTTTGTTTATCAGTGCATCTCTTGCTCCATTTCTTTAGCCACAGTAAATTCTTAATAGTGGTCACGTTCTTTATTCACCTTGACAACTCAAACACAGCAAGCTTATAAAAAAAAAAAAAAAAAACCCTCCCTGCCTTTTCATCTTCTTATCAACTGTAGCTCTTTAGTTTTTTCCCCAACATCCCTGCTGTTTCAACAAATTAAAATTTTTGAATTGGTCCTACTTTGGTATGTTTTCATTTGCCCCTAAGCCTCTGTCATTGAAACTGAGCTCTTCCAGGGCAAATAAATCAAAAGATTTCACTTATTCAAATTCTCTTTACAGTGCCACGTAAAGCATGCAGCTTCAATTTTCTGAGCTTTTTACATTTACGTTCAATTATTTAGACATTAGGCCATTTTATCTGAAGTGGCTTACATGTGAGGCAGTGCAGGGAAAGCTCTCAGTGTAAGTTAGAAGTACTACATGGCAAAGTGCAATGAGATGAGGTAATGATGTGAACACTAAGATTCCAAATACAGATGAAATTGCATGTGTAGTCAAACCAAACATGCAAAATGTTAATGTGCATTTTGTGGCTGATCTACTAAGAATGGTTGTGTAATGAACAACATGTGTAAACATTGTAGAGGCGACACCATTTGAATGAGTGTGTTTATGTGTGTGAATGGCTTCTGCCGTGTATACTTCTTTTTCAGTTACAGCAGCCGTATGTGCACAATGCTGGGCAGATTAACTGCATTTTCTCCTCCCTGTATTTTGTGCGTATTAAGGCAAAGGTGCTAAATCGACAGCGCCGGCTATTTTGCTCGTTTTAAAAGCTGCAGCTCCTTAATGCGCACCCATCGTTTCCTGGTGATATCAAGCTTGCACGTGTCTACACTTGCAAACTGTTAGTTAGTCGGGCCCTTAGTGTGGATAAGGCATGTTAGAGAGAGGAAGGAGGTGCTCGAGAGATTAAAAGTAGTCTGCTTGAAAATACCGACAGGTAGTGTTTCTCTTCACTGACATGGAGAATCACAAAGCAGAAGTTAATATGGAATGTAAGTGAATTTCAAGAGAATCTCAGCAGACTGATGTGTTTCTCATATAGCTTCTACAGAATTTAGCTGTTTAGTGTTTTCACTTGTATTATAATGGGCACTGCAGTCATAACTATTAAATACCAGTCTTGATTTCAGAATTTACACTGTACGTTTTATCAAGCACCTCCATTCAATTATGCTTAAATGTCGATGGCACTAAAATTTGAGTGTCTCTAATTTTTATGCCTGTATGGTCATATTCCTCCACCTTAGGAAGAGATTAGATCTGATTCACTGTGTAAATCATGTCTTGATCTGCACTGACAGACGAAGTCATGTTATCACAGGCCCTCAATCGGCCCATATTGAGAATGCCTCCGGAGGGGGCAACATGCTTGCCTATGGATGTCATGCAGATGGCAATGATGCTGTTCCCCTTTGACTGCTGGGTCATCGCAGCGAACGTAGTCATCCTTCGACAAGGTGTGAAGGAGAGCAGATTGCACCTGCCAGCAGGAGCAAACGGCTGAGGAGAGAAAGCAGGGGGGTTCAATGGAGGACTGAGCAAAAGACATGAGAGGAAGCCACATCCATTTTGATTGCTGTAGCCGGGGGTGTTTCCTTCTCTTCATGTTTCTTTTTCTCTGTTTCTGTCTGCCATTGTCTATCACATTGGCCCAAGGCCTTTGAGCCGAATGGCACTGCCAAAGCTTCTTGTGCTCAATTTAGCATCGTGACCTTTTTTGTATGTGGAGCATGAAGAAATGTTAAACTATATGCCTGCGATGCAGACTTAGTGTCACTACACACACATTCATCCACACACTCTATCATTATTGTCTACTCTTTGTCTGGAAGAAAGCAAAAACTACCCACCCAAGGGCATTTCTTCGCTGGTGGTGCTCGATAGATTACTATTTTCTATTTTGTTGTCTCCTTCATATGCGCTCTGTACGTCCTTTTTTTTCCCATGAATTGCTCATTTTGATTCAGAGAAAACCATCAGGTGCATCTTTTCTTTTCTTTTTTTTTTTTTTTTTTTGTAGCCGCTGTCTGCCGTTCCACCCACTCGTGTTTCTCTCCATTTTGCCCTTTTCCCCAACAAAATTGTGCCTCTGAACAAATGGTGCGCTGATGCTTTCACAGATAGGGGTGAAGATGAGATTGTCTCAAATCAATAAATTTCACATTAGGCACGTCCACTAGTGCTGTCTTGATCTGCAGGCTACTTCCCTTGTCTTTTCAGCCCCCTTGAAGCGGAACTAGATCTTCCACAGGAAGTCTGGTGTGATTGTAAAAAGATCCAAACCAAATTGCTGTTTTCCCCTTTGAAACGTCTGTGTTGGGCCGTGTGAAACCTTTCGTAAGCTTTAAGCTATATTCCATAAAAAGGATTTGTATGGGTGGTAGGTTTTGGCAAAATTAAGGTGTATATATTCTCTCATACAGCATCCTGTCTGGAAATGTGAGACTAGAGACTGTCTTTATAGTAGACAGCACCAAACCTCTACATAACTGCCGCATACCTCATATTGTAAAGTAAGCCGGGAGAGGAAGTGAACGTGTGATTTATTCGCTTACGAAGACCTGACTTAAAAACCATCCTCATTAGTCTTGTTGTGGGTGAGGGGGGGGGGGGGCAGAGCATAAAAATGGAAGTTGTTTCCTCCCACCTTTTATTTAACAGTAATGAAAAATGACAGTGTTCCCACTGTTGCCCATACAGGGAAATTTGTCACCTGTTTAATTTCACACTCAGGTAGGCCTGGCCTCAGCTCCTTTTCTAGACACTGACAAAGTGGTAACTGAGAGCAGTGTATCACCTACAGGGGCCCAGGCACCTTTTTTTAATTGAATAATACATTTAATAAACAAGATTATGAGAGCAGGATCATACAGTTATCCACAGTCCACTCCCTGCACCATAGATCGCACAGATCAGATCAAACACATGAAAGAGTGTGGGGAAAAAAGCTACATGGGTGGCTGGCTCGGTCAAGAGCTCACTGGAGTGAAATCAGTGGATTTTTCCTTCATGGTCCATCCATCACATATATTGTAACCTTCTGCTCAGGCAACAAAACTTTCTTCCCTGCCAAGCACTCCCCCATCACTTCTCTCCACCAGGCGTGATGTTCCATCCTTACCTTATGGGAACTTAATTTGGATAAACTCGCTGTCACATCCATGAGGAGCAGGTCAAACGAGGGACTGATAGATTGAAACCGATAGGAGAGTAAACAAAGTCAATTTTCACCACAGCGCATCCTTCAGCAAACACGGTTGCCGTTCTCGATCTTTGCTATGTTGTACGTGCCACAGTCGAGGAGGATTTATTTCAAATGATAAATCTCCGCGGTGGGTTAGGGACACACACACACATCTGTCCAGCTTTCACAATAGTAACTTCTCCATCATTCTTTTGTCATTTCCTCTGTCAAATCCTAATGCATTTTTTCGTCCCTCTGTCTTTCATGGATATTATCCCTATGCGATTCATCCCCTCTCTCCTCAGCGCCAGTAAATTCTGTCTTCTTAATGGAAGTCTCTTGGCTAAATTGAGTCGGGATACTGACATGATTGAGTAAAAAGGAACGGATGGGCAGAGCAGAGAGAATAGCTGATGCAGCCATCTTAGCTGTGGATGTATTAATTGAAAGGTTCATTGGCAGTGTGGGTGGCGGGCACATCAAAGAGCAGCAGCTAATTAGGACCCCTCTTCGTCCTTCGCTTTTATTTATTCCATTTTAATATCTTGACTCTTTTATTTATTTATCACTTCTCTCTGTGTGAGGACCTGAGTGGCATATGAATCGGCTACTCCAGGCGTTTTCTTTTTTTATTGCCTCCTGCTGAGCTGGCGTATGGTACACAGGTGGCCAGCTGCCAGTTCCTCAGCTCTCATTATTTCTCTGTGCGCTGTTCTTGAGTCAGGTGACTCCTTTTTTTTTTTTAAGGTAGGCACCAGAGGCCAGATACCTGAGAGAATGTCACACAGTATTACAACATTGCAAGAGCAAATCAAAGTGAAAGCAATCATTTGGGAGGCTTTTTAAGGACTTTTAAAGGAGTTGCTCTGCTGAGCTTAAAATGGCTACCACTTTGAACCAGCAGAGCGAGTCCTGATGTTTGTGGGGGACTTTAGCCGAAGCTCCAGCTCCATTGTTGAATCCACAGCTAATATAGTGAAGCTCCTTGACTGTATTGACCGTTGAAAACTGTCACAGCCCATTTTAGATGACCCATCTCAAAGAACCCGGCTGAGCTTCAGCCTCCACTGCCCCCTCTCCTGCACTGTGACCTGCTCCATAATCTGCTTTAGAAGATGGGCTATGCTAAGTGGCACTTCCATCACCACGACATCGATTTCACCATTAGAGGTTGTGCATCAATACAGAGAGTTGAATGAGCCTTGAAAGTAGACAGGAAGAGAAAGAAACACCTTGATTATCTGAAGAGTTGGGGGGTTTTATATCTCTCAGTCGAGCTAAGAGCTTTTAGTTGGTTTGCAGTCCTTTTTTGAATAACGAATGTGTTACAAATGAACTTTCTTCCAGCTCCTTGTGTGCCTTTCTCTGTCCTTCTGACAAAATCGCCATCTTTCATCCCGACTGCTTCCATTTCTTGCTTTCACAGACATTCGCCTTATCTCCCTCAGGAGTTCCACTGTAGAGGAACTTTGCAGCTTCCAAATCAGCATCTCCCACTTTACTTTGCCTCCACTCTCAAACTTCACCTGATTTTTTTTTTTTTTTTTTTTTTTTTTTTTTAAATAAATAAATGAAGTCCTGCTTTCTCCCCTTGTGCTCCAGGTCAAAAATCGCTAGTTTTTTTTTGAAAGCACAAATCCTGCGACATTACAGCCTTTTACCAGAAAAATAATGTCTATTGAGAAAAATGCACTTGTGAAACAAATAAGAAGCCATCCAGGGTAGCAGTTAAAGATTTGCAGGGACAACTTTCTTTAACGTCTCACGAGATAATTGCATTTTTTCAGAACACTCTGCAATTAGGTTTGCTCTCATAGCAGGAAGCAGGCACCTATATAAGGTTGACAGCAATTCTGTCGGAGTTAATAATTCCCTCCCTTTTTGTCTCCTATCTAATTGAAATGAAAAGGATGCCTCACCGTTAGTGCTGAGATGTTGTGTTTAATTTATTTAGAGAATCTCTTGTCCTCACTATGGTGGGTCATTATCTTGTTCTATCAGCATTGCTCTTTTTCGCTCTCCCTAGAGCCAGCCTGAGCGAAATGTAAATTGCCTCAACTTTTTGATGCTACTAATGTGATGCAAATATAGGCTTAACCTAAAGAGAAATGAAACTAGGACATGGTTTTCATCTGAATCACTGATTCAGACCAGACATCTCCCTGGTTTGTGATTCTGTGTGTTTATGCTGTGTATCACGCAGAATGTGGCTCAGGAGGATCAGGCTCAGGTGTGGACAGCTGTGAACAGGACCGCTGTCGCACATTTGGTGGCTCGTGGGATGAGGATGCGGAGGAGGACCGCTGCATCTGCGACTTCACCTGCCAAAGTGTGCCTCACAATCCGGTACGGCTGCCTTTAAAACCCACTCCAGCCACTTACATGGTTTAGTCCCTAAATCGCAATAAATTCACAGAGCAACAGGTCAGTCAAAGTGGAAAACACAGACATCAGGCACACACTGCTGCCGAAGTATTCTTGGGAACAGCTGTGTCTCCACAGCTCTGACACAAGCGCAAATCAGTGTATATTGTAAGACTCATATTGTTCTATCAGCAAAGAAAGAAAATCTAATTCTTTAAAGACATTTTCAGACTTATTCATACTATTAAAGTATCATCTATCTATTTAAATTGTCAAAGTCCATAAAGTGCAGTTGAGAGGACAAAAAAAAAAAAAGTGTACTTTGATTTAATGGAATCCGTTTCCAGAAAGAACTACAGAGCAGTCTTTTGTTAAACCATTGCATGCTAAACGTTTTTTATTCCCTCGTAGGTCTGCGGCTCAGATGGCAGAAACTACAGCAATGAGTGTGAGCTGAAGAAGGCCAGATGTGAGAAGCAAGAGCACCTGTTGATTCAGAATCAGGGTCCCTGTGCAGGTTGGTAGAGAGTGAATGTTGCTGCAAAGCCGAGAAGCCTCACCCACTCAGTGTCATCAGCATCCCATTTCTCCACTCATTTCACCCATTAATGAGGAGTAACAGTCCGCGGTTGGACTGTAATGAAATGAAGGAGGTCATGTCTAAACATCGTAGATGTGTGCAATTTGATGAGGATTTAATTCACAAGGCTTGTTTGTATGTAGAAAGTGACCGGTCCTCTGAGGCTGGCTGCTGCGCAGTAATCTCTCTCACAGGCCCAAGTAATGCGAACATAAAACCAGCTTGAATCAGTGTTTCATCATTTATTCTCTGTGCTGCCCCTCTGTTGCCTTTATTCACTTTGCTTATATGCCTTTTGGGATTCCTGTAGGTGAGGAACGGGAATATGGAGTGATGCATCTGTTATATAACTGCACAGGCTACATATATTTCTGTTCATGCATTTAATGTAAGTGAGCACACGTGCAGCTTATGGCTTCTTGCTAATTGGTTGCATGAGTGTTGGAAGCTAATTCCTGTCTTGCAGAGAGCCAACCACGTTTCACTTCCTCGTTCTACCAAATAATATTTAAAAAAGAAAGCCTCACTGGGGTTTAGGGACATCTCCACTGACACATCATACTATGTCGCACAATTTGTAGACTCACTCACTACAGGGCTTTGTGTGTTTATTACTGTCATTTCCACGAATGTACATAGACCAAGCTGATAGCAATAATGATACATTTTTTCCTGCCCCCAATTTCTTCCAATTTATACCATTAAATTGTGCTCACAAGATTCTTAGTCCTAAGGGTTTCTCTTTACCCCACTTACTTTAATATAAAAGCCCTCTTTCTCCCTGTGCGTGAATGAACAGCATTTATCAGCCAGCATAGTTGCCAGATCGGTGGTTAAGTAGCAAAAGATAGTTCTTCCTCTCCATGGCAGTTTTAAATGAAGAGCTTTTACTCCGATGCTGGCTCAGGTCTTGAGAGCAGAGCAAAAGGCACTTAAGGGATTTTATGTGATCATTCCAGCCTGTTTGATTCCCCATGGGTCAAAACGAGGAGGATGAAGGAAGTTGAAGAGAGTAAGAAAGAGGGTGCTGCCAGTGTTTTCACACACTTTCCTGCAGATTCTTCTCCTTCCTAAGCTGGCCTCCTTGGGCACTGACTGTCACACTTCTCTGCCATCCATGGATAATCAATTCTTTTTTGAAGAGATCTCCACGGGTACGGGAGCTCAGTGCTCTCCTCTCCTACTGGGGGCGGGGGGGAACTCAAATCTTTCACTGCCTTCCACATTGGCTATGTAAGGAGAAACTTCATATGACCTCAACTCCAGAAATGTATCAAAGCATGCAACCGTTTGTGGAATTATGGGTAGTTTGCACACACCCCACAAACAGGAAGCGACAAGGTCCCGTGTCATTTGCTATCTCTCCTCCATTTCCAGCTGTATCATGCAATAAGGCCAGAAAAAAATCTTAAAAAAAAAGAAAAGCAATGATTTTTTTTTTTCCCAGCTTTTTTACATATGATGCCAACAGTGTAATCTGTTGCGTAGATGTTTCTAAAGTTTCCATTCATGGGACTTCCTTCCTCCTCCCATCATCAAGAGCAGCCTGCAAACTCAAATCTGGGTCAGGGATTTCAGTAGAAAAAAAAAATACTGGCTTTCTAGACAGGCAAAAACACGTAGATGTGCCGTTGCAGGGTTATGAAGGACTGACTGCGTTCGCGGCAGGACCTTGACAACGTGAGCGTAATATTACATGTCACAATGAACTGCACTGTGCCAGACAATAGCCACTGGAGTGTAAAAAATCCTTGAAGGGTAGAAGAACATATGAAATTAAAAGTTGTCCTGGTCCTAATATGCTCAGTACAGACAGCTTAATGGAAGGCTGGAAAGTGGCAAGTTAAATGAAGTGTGTCCAAAGCCCATCTCTGGAGTGGAAAAGCACTGGAAAAAAGAGTGAGCCGAGTCATCACCATTAGGCTGAAACTCATATCCACACCAGTAACAGTGTGATTTATAGCCCCCGTATCTCCGGCCTCCAAACTCCAAATGAGCAACACAAGAAACACAAGAAAAAGAGATTGGGAGGGAAATAGGGAGAGACAGAGAAGAAAGGAAAGGAAAGGTTTGAGCTTTCTATCTCTGCAACTTTTCTCAATTAGAGAAAAAAAACTCTCCTTTTCCCCCTCTCCCCTCTTCCCTCTCATTCTTTTGGGGAAGCGCCAGGTTTTGGGAACCAAAAATTTGTTTGCATTTTGTTGAATGCAGTTGCACATTCAGAGCTGTCACACTGGTATGAAGGCTGGCGCCTCAGTAGACAAAGGAGCTCTCCACACACACAGCACAGAAAGAACTGCTTGGCATATTCCTTCACATTATGCAGTTGGCTCTTTTTTTTTTTTTTTTTTTTTTTTTTCATGGGAGGTTGTAGGGTGGCAGCACGATTGTGTAATATTAGACAAGAACAAATGAAGAGAACATGCCTCCTAGTAGGTGGTAAATGTCAGCTCCACACATTCACCAGCAGTGCCATTGTTTGTTTTCACTGGAGGTAATAGCATCATTTCCCCCTGATTTTGAGCTATTGTGGAGAAAGTAGAAAATAGAATTGTTATCTTGAAGCCGGCTGCCAGCCTCTACACCTCTGCCCCTCAAGCCAATCTCATCGTTGGCAAAAAAAAAAAAAAAAGTTACATGTTGTTGTGAGATTGTGTTGTCTAAATCCCACTCAAATGTTGGTGTTCTTCTTTCTCTCCTTCATACCTTGTTCCCCTCCCTTTTCTTTTTCTCCTACCTCATCAGTAGGAACATCCCTGCCTGAGCTGACAGCACCCCAGCACTGCAGTCTGTCAGTGTATGGCTGCTGTTCCGACAACACAACGGCCGCCTTAGGAGTGGAGCAGGCTGGATGTCCCAGTGAGTCTTCATTAAAAAAAAAAAAAGAAAAAACACATATGATCGTATCAGGCTGCATCAGCATTGTCAGCATCGGCTTATTGTCCTTGACTGCAGTCAGACTTCCAAAGTTGCAGAGCGGGAAATGTTTCACCTAATCCAAGGAATAATTATGATAATGTTGCACTGTATCAACAAAAAAAAATCTCCTCATCTGATCTTGACAAACGATAGCAGACAGATGGAGCAGAAAACGCTGCTCCAGGATACAGTATGTGTGGAAGGAAAGAGGGATAGACAGGAAGGCGAACTCAAACCTAAACACAATTAATCCACCATGGCCAACATTTGAGCTGAGTTTACAGTCTCTCTCATGCAAGAGGTATTCAGCCATTCTAGGTTATAAATGAACTGTGTCTATCAAATACAGAGAAACATGAAGTGGGTGATGCTCTGTTCTCCTCAGGTACCTGTCAGTGTAACAGCTACGGTTCCTACAAGGGAACATGCGACCCAGCCACCGGCCAGTGCTCCTGTAAGCCAGGTGTTGGAGGACAGAAGTGCGACCGCTGCGAGCCGGGCTTCTGGAACTTCCGCGGCATCGTAACAGAGAACATGAGTGGCTGCACGCGTAAGCGATCACTTCTTTTTATCGATGCATACTGACCGGAGTACTACAGCAGACGACAGCAGAGGTGGTCATACGTTACGTTATCTGGTCATGCAGAGAGTTTTAGTTTTATCTGGTTTTTGAGACATCACATATCACACCTTTGCTTCAGTGAGATTTCCAAATACAAAAATACGGGGACATTACTTACATGCTGTTGATCATATGAGGTGGAGGTATGTTCATCAGAGCTACTCATCAACAAAGACAGGAAAAACTCTTCTCAAAGTTAAAAAAAAAAAAAAAAGCAATACAGTAGTGGAACTGGTTTTTGAAATTTAATATTGCTATTAATCAGAATTTTAAAACTGACTTGTTGACACAGAGGTTTTGAAATCTGGATAATTAAAACCAGTGGAAAACACTCTAAATCATGCTTTTGAGCCAACACAAGTATTTACGTGTAAGTGCAATATTCATGAAGTTGTACACAGTAATAAGTAGGTTACCTACCAGTTTTTGTTTTTGTGCATATATGTGTGTGGTCTTTTAATCACATCTAAACTGCATTGAAAGAACTTTATTCATTTGTATTCAAGCGACGACTGGGATCAGGGCTTGACCAAGTTGTACCCTGCCAATGAGGTATCATAGGAAATATGCTTCCAAAGCTGCAGAGCATTTCCAGTCAACAGCAGGAAGTCTGCAGGTGCATCACCTGTGGCCTGACCTCAGCGGGGCTTACACGCTGCAAACAGACCAATACCAGGTTCAACAGGAGAGGGAAGAAAAACACACACATCACTGATTCAGGGAATCTGATGGGGTTGTCCTTCCCTCAGGTTGTTTTCATGAGTTTCTGCTATACACTCCTCCTACTCCTCCCTCAACAGCCCCTGAGGCTGGATGAACTATTGCCAACCTTTGACAATAATGTAGCTGATGCAGGGTTCAGGGGCCAAGGTTGGCTCTAACACGCTATGTGCACTATATAAACTAAGCTATTCTAAGCCCTCGTCCCGGCACTTTACTGAATTGATACCTTTTTCTCATCAATCTCTCTACCCCGCCCCCTGCCCTTCCCTCTCTGGCAGCTTGTAACTGTGATGCCACAGGCTCGGTCCGGGATGACTGTGAGCAGATGTCAGGTCTGTGTTCTTGCAAGACGGGAGTGAAGGGCATGAAGTGCAACATGTGTCCAGATGGAAGCAGGATGGGCATGAATGGCTGTGACAAAGGTAATAAGATAGAGTAACAAGCTAACAGGTACAGTTTCAGCACAAGTGTTTCAATGCACTCATTTTCATTTTCATTTTCATTTTCATTTCAGTGTTTTAAAATGCTTTTCTGCCATTGTTGTATCAGATCCATTTGGTTTATTGAAAAGGACGGCTACAAGGCAGTTAATCGATGGTGATTAGGAAAATACTCAAGTGGACAAATGATTTGTGCTTGACATATCACTCCACTGACATTTTAGTTCCCCTCCATCATGCTCCATTCATTTGAATGCATATGTTTACACTCCTGCATAGGGACTATTGATTAGATTTAGATTAATAATAGAAACAGCTCTTGAGGCTGCGCAAGCTAAGAAGCCAGTTGAAGGAAAGTTTAGTTCCTGCTGTGGGGGCCTGCAGCTCCTTGATTAAGATGCACCATCAGATATCGACTGGAAGTCAAACACTTAATGAAGCCAGCAGTCCCAACACAGTGGTGGGGCAATTTGCCACACACCCTGCCAGATGAAAAGACAAGATACTGAGAGGTGGTAGCACATGAAAGCAGAAGCCAAGGGGTGAAGGGGTACCGCAAGCTTTTGTGATGTTGCAACAAAGTAAAGACCCCGCACTCACAATTGGCCAGTTGATGCTGGGCTCCCCTGCAGAAGCTCCTGCTGCGACAGCTTCCAAGGCTTCAAACGCTCCTTTGGAGAGTTTCAGGAAGGCTCTGTGGAAAAAATACCCTGAGTGCACACCTTTACATAACTGAAACATCTGTCTGTCCTGGAGTTTCAGGAAAATATGGTCTGTGAAACAATGAATAAGACACACAGTGTGAGATACAAGGATTTCGACAATTTTATGATTACATTACCGCTGATGCAGAGTGCTATTTCTGAGGGTTTGTCAGCTTGTGCTGGTTTTGAAATAGAAGCATTTTTGTGCATGCTAAACCAACTAACCAGGTGACACAAAGAGGGGGTCACATCTTTCACTGGATAGAAGTCCCCGTAAGAATGTTCTCATACAAGAAAGTGGACTAAGCGTATAATCATTAATATAGTATATGACATGGTTGCAGGAAATTTTCAGTTTGATTACATTTATTTCATCATGCTTTGGAAATGTTGAGAAAGTAATTTAACAACAGTTTAAAAGACCAAACCCATGGTAACTTAAATAAAAGTACAAGCAGGAGTTCTGTAACTGTGAAACATTTATTATGCATGCCAGTTTAACTTGTAATTTAACTCCACATTGTAACACAACTGCAACAACCAGAATTCATAAAGCTGCCATTCTCCATTTCTTTAAATAACATGATGTTTGAACTCCAGAGAAAGCGTAACAACAACAACAACCCGTGTCTTCCACAGGTCCCGAGGCTCCGACTTCGTGTGAAGAATTAGTGTGCAACTTTGGAGCTTCTTGCATCGAGCTAAACGGCCAGGCCCACTGCGAGTGCCCTTCACCCGACTGCGATGAGAAGAACAAGACCAAGGTGGGAACGGCTCGCACCTAAGAAATAAGAAGCACTTAATCCACAAGTTATAAATAGAAAGCTGTTGCTTCAGTGGCCTACAGGGAACTAGCATTTGTTCCCCTCTCTCCATCTCTGTCACTGTGGAGCAGGTGTGCGGTTCAGATGGGGTGACTTACGCCGACCAGTGCCAGCTGAGGACCATAGCCTGCAGGCAGGACAAGGACATCACGGTGGAACACTTCGGACAGTGCACAGGTGAGCCCCAGTGATGCCGGCAAGCATCATACGCCATGCGGATGGCTGTTGTAAGGCCCAGATCAGAAGATAATGAGCAGTATCGCTGTCTCCTGCTGTTCCTCCTCCTATCCGTCTTTCTGTCTCTGTCTCAGACAACAGCCACAGCTACGTCAACACATATTTAGTTTGAAATCCCTCTACAAAACATTACCTGCACATCACAGCAGTTTCACTGATTCGATGAGATTAGATGCATTCAAGATTGTCTTTTCAAAGGAGTCTATATTCGTCATATGTTGTAATCTCTTCTTGGAATTTCGGTTTTCATTGTTTCGAAAACTGCAGCTTCTGAAGCTCCATGATTGTAGTTTACTAATAGGAAATATTTGGTTCATTTCACAGTGCTTAGAGTGCAGGGAAAATAAGGCCCTGTCTCCTTGTCATGGACATGGTGAGGAGAAAAACATGTATTACAACAGAGAGAAATTAGAATAAAGCAAATTTTGAATTCCAACGGGTTGAGCACTTTGACTGGAGTTTGAGCTGTACAATCCTCGATGAAAGCACTGATGGCAATGACTTCCTCTTAGGGCTCTCTGCCCTCTGCTGGGATTAAGCACCATTTTGACACACACACACAAACACACATAACACACGCACTGATGGGAAATGCATCATCCCCTTTGCGACTTTATGGTACCAGGAACACCTTGCCGCTTTCAGTGTAATGGCAGATGTGCGTGTACATGGAGTAAAAGGTACAGTGCTCGCCTCATTGGTCCAGAGGGTGATGGATGTTGTTTGGATCCGCGTAATTGGCGCTCGGACGTGTGCCAAGGGCATGGCTTTCATGTACAGTGAAGTTGTTGAGTTGGCTGCCAGCTTGTGTCACAACAGGCTTCTACGGATGCTGCGGGCAAGTGTAGGGAGGAGAGAAGTGCCAGCTGTGCGGGTCTGGCCATGAGCCGCAGCCAGGTGTCTGGCATTTTTGGGTGCAAAAATGTTCATTCACCTCATCACTCAGCCAGCGTAGATCAAGTAACCAAATATGGTGTGACAAAAAAGCAGAGTCCTCTTCATCCAACCTCCCTCAGGTTCTCTTTGTCAAACCCAAACTAGGTCACAACCATAGGAGGCAAGGCTGTTGGCATTGTCTCTTTTGAACTGCAGTTGCAGGTACACAGATTTAAAAAAAAAAAAAAAATACCAATAGGCTCAGCAAGAGATCAACAAGGCTTTGATAAGGCCCTGAACATCTGGTAATTACAAATTCAGAGCCGTGGGTTACCAGCTAGAAGAGCCAAAATCCAGTCTGGTTTCACATTCCTCTGTTGCCTGGCAATGAAATTGTGGGGTTGCGTGTAATCCCCTCGCCTCGCATTGCTGTGCAGAAAAGGCAAGAGGATGCCTCTCAGCGGACTCTTTCTCTAGCAAACTCTCTGGGGGGAGGGACAGGCAAAGGCACTTGGGCTCAACGACAGCCATGGAGGATTTTTTAATTTCTTTTCCCGGACGCAGTCGCACCGCGGGTAGCTGCTCCACCACTGCTGTCAGCTGGGGGTTAGATGCCGAGCTCATTTCACATGTGGCTGGGTGCGAATTAGCATTTGCTCTGCCTCCACCCCTCGCTACGCTGCAGCCCAGCCTCGCCCTTCCTCCCGCTGCTCCCATGCAGTGCTTCCAGACGCCGGGGCCCTGGCAATGTGACATCCTAAAGCTCACCAAGCTGCTCTGTGTTTGATGAGAGCGTTATGCCAAGGGCTTATATAAATGAGTGAATATTGATCTTTTCTTAACATCATTGATCCACTGCAACTTTTTTATTATACCGCAGAGCGTGACTTCTGCTGCATAGTCTCCCACTAATTGGCAGGCAGAGAAAAGAAAATCAGAATCCTGCAGTTAGCGCTGCCTTAAAATTTTTCTGCCAGTGACAGAGAAGTTGCAGCTAACTGTGATGTTACCCATCTGTGTCTGAAGGCTCCAAGCTAACAATCTCACAGCCTCACTCAGAGCAACAGGGGGAGTTTTACTGCCTTCTTTGCTCAAGATATTCGAGAAATACGGGGGGGGGGTTACTCCACCAAGCACAGGGAGGACATTTGGGCCAGTGAACAAATTCTAGCAACCGGGGAAAATGGCCACTGAGTTGGCAATGACCCACCTCTCCCATATGGTGTTATCACCTGTAGGTTTGCAGCAAATTGGCAACAAGAGCCAGCATATGACATCCGCCTGCGTGTTAGTCAGGGTTCTGTTGACTTCACAATTTCTGCTCCATGTCCTGTGATTTTATCTCACGATTCATTCCTTCATTCATTTTACCTTGCATAATTACTTCACGGCTTCCTTTGTTAACCTGCTCTTTCATCCTGGTTCCATCCCTTTCTGCGGGCAGTATGTTTCTATCATTTTCTCTATCTTGGCTCTATAGTTCCTTTGTCTCTCTCGCCTCTTCTCCTGTATCCATATTGCCCCTCCTTCTTGCCAAGCGAAGCCGACACCACAAACAATCTTAATGACTACCTTTCAACTATAACTACACGGCTGAGGCAGGATGAGATGACTTTTTTTCCCCCGCACCCTGTGACACAGCTGTCCATTGCTCCACTGAGAGGAAAAAAGCAGAAACACAGGCAAATGGACTGTTAAACCTGATTAAAAGAAGCATCAGCTGAGCTGACTGTGCTGGTGCTGATGCTTTTTGCTCTTTCAGATGTGGATGTGTGTGTGTGTGCTTTTCTTCCCTTATCCCATGTCACAGTAGCTCGCCGCTCGAGATATGCACACACATTAGGCACTTCCCAGGGAGCCAGCTGACGCTAAGTTTGGTACCTGACTGACAGGTGTAGCCAAGAGGAAAGGCAAGGCATGACGCTATTCTTGGCGATAGCATCGTTGCTCTATGCACGCACCTCCAAATCGCTTTCTCAACAAATATCTGCTGATCTTTAAGCTGACACCCTGGGAGTCTCCTGCGTTTGCTGCTGCCTCAATAGGTATCACATTTCACACCTCTGTGAATAATTGCGGATCAAATGAGCGATTAGCAGTGTAATTAAGTCCTACGCATATTGTTAGATGAATCCTAATGAGTCGAACAACTATGGTATAGGTTTTTTTTTTTATCTTTTCATTTTACCCACATCTTAATACAAATCTATGCTCATGGGACATATAAGTAATAGAGGAGGAACGACAATACTGTCATGCCTGTGTGCCTCCGCTGAATCTGAAGGACTCACTTAGGTAGCAACTCCCTGCCAGCTCACTCCTCCCACACAGGAGTGTTTGTCCTATTTATCGTTCTTTTATCACAGACAGTTTGTCCTTTTGCACCAGAGCTTTTTGCATTGGTGATGATGGTCTCTGCAGAGAGCCTGCTCTCTTTTCTCCTCATTTGTGATATAGTTTCTCTTTGGCTGTGTGTGTGTGCATGTTTATATTTGTTGACAGAGGAGTGTTTGTGGTGGCGTTGATGGATGCTCATGCACTCTGAGCTGCAGTCTGCCGTCTTTGAAGTCAAAGTTAAAGCCGGCTTTTTTTGCCCCATTTCTATCAATCATTCATCACCAGAGGCGCTGGCTGGTGGTGATTAAAGCTCCACTACTGAAGGGCACCATTTGAATATGGATATATAATTCATAGGAGATGGCACAGCATGCACACAACACACTTACATGAATAGTGCACAAACAAATACATGCCATATGTGTTCACACACGAACACAAATCCCTACGAGCGATGCGCTGGCACCAACTGGAATGTTTTAACCCTACTGTATCTTAGCAACATAACTCATCTGCAGCTGGTACAGACTCCATTGCATGTAACTTGGAAAGCAGTAAGTCATCTGTCGGCACATCCCATATTCACTTTGTAGATGAAGCACTTTAATTACTTGTGGTTTGTCCACTAACCCAGATAAGTGGTAGAAGATGAATGAATGAATGAAAATGTGAATTTATAATGACACTGTTGTGCATCGGGGAGATGGATTGGAAGATTTAAAGTCATTTAGTATCATTAAGTGCAGAGGTACAGTTTTTTCATCAAGTTGTAGTGATCATTAAGTAGTTATGCTTTAATCTGCCTTTGTTTGATTTTTTTTATTTTTTTTTTTGCGAGATTGTAATGTAGTTAGGTGACACAAAATCAAACATTTCCATCTTTGCTCAGTCATTCATCCATTCCTTGCTTCCTCCCCTTCCCTCCACCAGAAACCATCTCCGAGCTGGCAGAGCGACCAACCCCCAACCCCATCACCACCACCTCAAGCGCTGCCGCCTCCATCACCACCGCCGCCCCTTTCCACCCAAACATGGTATGGGCCATCCTGCCTCCAAGGACCGCAGAGACAGAGACCACTGAGGCGCCCCCAGCCACCACCCACTTTTCCACCTTCACCCACAACCGTACGCAAGCGAACCACCACCAGAACATCCACACCCAGCCGCAGCCTCCACAGTCAACCACTGCTGCCACCACCACATCCTCCAACTCCCACAGCAGCGGCCCCGTGCCCTCCGCTGCAGTGACCTCATTTGAGGGCTCAGGCAGCGGGGACACAAGCGGGGATGACCAGACTGAAGAAGAGGAGGAGCTGGAGGAGGAAATGGGTAGCGGCATCCCAACGGAGGCCAGTGGGGCAGAGGAGCCCACCGGTAAATCCCTGCTCTTTCAATGCATTACCCACGTTGCTTTTAGTGTTTCTGGAATGGGCTTTTTGTAAAAAGGGGCTCAACAATCATGCCATTGCTAAAAATCTGAATAACATCAGCACAGGCTGACAGAAGTATTGTCAACATAATCCTGACTGTAACGGCCACAGGAAAGGAATGTCAAAGCCTGGCAGGCAAATCTTTGTAAACATGCTGTTAGTGTCATTTCAGTTTCCAGAAGATGTATATCTCAATTTCAGACAGAGAGGAACGTATTTGCATGGTTCACCACTGCTGCATCACCCAAGCTGTTTTCTCTCATACCACCAGCGTGCTTGGTCTAAACAGCTAGCAAAAACAGAAAAAAAGAAACTCTGTAAAATACACTTGTGGCAGACCAGATGAAAATGTTGGCCCACATCTGGGATTCTCTGTAGCCTGACTCAACATGCCAATGCAACTGAGAGGTTGAGGTGCAATTGTGTGTGGAGGCTGCCTTAAATCTTCCTTGATTTGCCTTCCTGACTGTAACAGCCAGCTGTGATGTCTTGACATCCTCTTAGGCAATGACAGATGACGGAGATGTTTCAATCACAACTTTCTTTTCCTGATGTTGTTCTCCATTCATCCATCCATCCACCTTGCCAGCATGCCATAACGCAATAGGACTGATGGAACAGCATGGCCCCCAATGGGCTCTTCCTCAATTCTTCCTCCTTCCCTCTAAATCGTTCTCCCTGAGTCTTAGATTTATTCTCCTGTCAGTGGCTGACCAGATTGCTCGGTGACGCGAGGAGCATGTAGCTTGCCTTCCAACAAGAGCCAGTGTCTTGTGGCTGTGGGTGTATAAGTGTGTTGACGTATGTGTGCGTGTGTGTGTGTGAATTAATGTGTACCCAAGTGTTCTGAATGTTTTGGTCTTTTTGTTTTTTTGTTTTTTTTTTACAGCCTGCACACCTTTTGATGTAGTGCGAGCTGGTGACGAAATTTCACAGTGCAGATTTCAACATAGACAACATTGGACTGCATAATTTGCGTGTCCTTGTAATTGTGTGTCTGTGAGGCATGCTCACACATTTCATACTCGTGGGGTCTGATGGAGTACATAAGTACAGATGAGCAATACATCACAGTGATTTGTCAGTTTTAGGATTAATCCTTAGCTTTAGGCTTCAGGTTAGAAACAGGTTTAGGTTAGTTAGGATGACAATTACACGTCCCCACAAAGAGATCTGCGCATCAAAAATGTGCTTTTACTTTTATCTGTCTCTCCTCATGTTTGGCCAAGTTTGACCAATTCAGAGTGCACATAAATATATAAATATGAGCTGGCCAGATTTGTGCTTTTGTATCCTCTGAGGTGCTCTGAGATCTGCACTCATCTTTGGCTGTGTGTGTGTGTGTGTGTGTGTTTGTGTGATTGTGTATTTATTTGACAGCTTTCATGGCTCTCACTGGAGTCATGCAGCATCCCCTTGGCTGCTGTGTACTGCCCTCTCTCCACCAGCAGCACTCTCCTCTTCAGCTCAGCATCTGTAAATCTGCAGACCACACACCAACAAATGCCCTATAAACCTGCCCCCACCTCGTCTACCCTCCTCTCACGTCCTATGACCGCAAGTCCTTGAGCAGAATGTCCTTGCCTCTGCCGTCTTTACAACTTGTTTAGCCGCTCGCTGTTTGCCTCAGCGATTATTTCTAATCTCTCTGTGGCCATAAACTGCACCGCTTCAACTGAGACAAGCCCTCCTCCAGCACCATCATTAGAGAGGATGGAGGTGTGCTGCTGTTGTGCATTATCATTCTTCAGAGAGCGAAAGGCTAACCTTTGATGTCCCAAGATACCCAGATATACAGTGTCCGGTACACCAAGTTGTTTTGGTTTTTTTTTCCTCTCTCTTGGGATGCATTGGGAGTAACAGTCACCCAATCAGCAGTCAACAGGTGGAGATCAATCATCCCTTCTCACATTTACAATGCTCTATATGTGACACGACTGCCAACCTGGCCCATTCTGTGCTCTCTGGGGTTCCAGGTGTAAAATCAATCCCCATGAAAATGGAAGGTAATTGCCCCAGACAGATGCCTATAGTAATGTCAAGAGATTGAAAACACACAACCATCTCTGAGAACGAGAGCAAAGTTTAGAAGAAACAAAGGAAATTCTAGGCTTTAAGCTAAGGAACGCCACCTGTCCTGTCGTGTCCTGTGATTTATAAAAACTGCTCCCCTCTGGGCTCCTGAGATAAGCTGCCTTGAATCAATTCATTTTCTGAAGCTTTGTGAATTATTAGGCTGCCCTCTATATCTCCCGCAGGTCCCACAATGGCAAGCACCACTGTGCCCACAGCCGAGGACAGATCATCCTGTGACAACACAGAGTTCGGCTGTTGTCCTGATGGCAAGACACCATCCAGCACTCCAGAGGGTGCCAACTGCCCCTGTAAGTCAAAATAAAAATTCAGAAAACACTTTCTCACCCCTCTGATCACCTGGATATGACTCTGTTGTTCGTCCTCTGTCTCCTGTCTGTTGGCACGGCGTGATAAGATATAATAAGAGAGCTGAACTCCTGACATCTGTTTTGGACCAGCTGTTAGCTGTTGCACTTGCTTCTCTGACTCAATGCACTCTTATGAGCTTAAATCTCTTTTTGAAAGACGTGTGTTTCTGGGCTTTAGTATCAGACCGTTCAGATGAAGTGAGTGAATATCGACTAGACAAGGCAAAGCAACTTTATTTGTGCAGCATCATTCATTAATACAGCAATTCAGGGTGCTTTACAGAGTTAAAACAAAAGATTTGTAAAATTAAAAACATGACCTAAAATAACAAAAATGAAAACCAAATAAAATAGGACAGTAAAATCAATTTTAAACTAGTTAGCAAGCATTCCTATTTTCCTCCTACTTGATGGCAGCATAAACTGACACTGCCAAGTAAAGAAATTGTTTACCACTTTTTAATTCTTACTGAGTGAGATTGGAATTGGTTTTTATTGGGTGTGGATCAGGAGCCAAGAGGCAAGTAGCCAATTAGCTTAACAGCTTCCACCAGTTCTCCAGTATTTATGCAAAGCTAACCTTTTCGTCTCCTAGTTCCAGATCCGTACTTGTAGTGCATTGGTATGTCAGCATAATTAATTTCATTCTTGGAATGGTAACAAACTTTTGATGGTTTGGTCAATTGTGCAAATTGACATATTGCATATACTTTTTTTTCTTCTTCTTTTTTTTTTTTTGCACACATTTTATTTACAATATTGTATTAGCCTATAACCATTACCTGGTGTCTATTTAGATTTGACATAATCAGTTACCAGCAAGTTTGCTTAAATTCTCAGTAAATGGCAATGCAATTTTGTAGCTTCTATGGTAATCCCAGAGTCCAACAACAACGCATGAATGCAGCTTCACAAATTGGGAGCATGTGAATGCAATAGTAAATAATGAGAAAAGTATCAATCTGCTCAATTATTTTTAGCCGTTATCTCTGCTCCATGAGAAAGATCTTCTCTGTTTTACAATCCCATGAGTATGCTAAAGCCTGCTGAAACCAGAGATTATGGCCTACGTATAAAGAAATACACTTTCACATATAACAATTACCGTGTGTGTGAAGAGGAGCGGACACGTGACTAGTATGAAGGTGTAAATTGTGTTTTCTTATGTTTGTGCAAACAAAATGTTTTTGTTTTCGGGTGCCGCACAGAATACTCATCTGTTTCTCATCTTATCTCGCTTCAATTTTAAACAAAATTTATAACCTTAACACCTTTATAGATTGAGAAACAACTCGATGTACTTTTATTTTGAATGTGTGCTTGGAGACATGTCAGGTTAGAATATAGAATATTCTTACCTGACACGTCAGATGGTTTGCTACCCTGAACCATCTGGGAAGGCTTTGTTCAGAAATGTTTGGAAGAGGGCAGACGCTTTCAAAAAATACTTGGCAGGTAATTAGATGAACCATCTGTCTGTCGTATGAAGTAGAAGGAAGCCGTCGAAGAGGAAACACAACACAACAACAAATCACAGTTGAGAGCTAGTTAGCATGTCGGTGGACGTTATTTGACGTCTTATTTAGGGAAAATTTATGCATAAGAAGAGGCACCGTGGCGAATGCACCTAAAATAAAGCACAGCTGCCAGTAATTCTGCCTTCGGATGGTGCTGATAGGTTCTAACCTCTGTGTCTGCTGAGATGGATCCCTGCCTGCGATAAATCCAGCTGCCATGTAAGGTTGCTGATATCGTGTCATCAGCCTTTGACAATCAGATGAACAGGTGCTATCTTTTTTATCTGCAGCAGTGCTTTCATGTAATGCTTCCCTCTCCAGAATTTGATATGACACAAGACTCAGCATCAAATTTTTAGGCCTATCACACTATAAAAAACCATCTGCGTGCCTATCGGTTCCTTTTCTTTCCTTCCTCACCTTCTTTCTCCTTTGAATCTCCCACATCTTCTTTTAGTCATCTTTTCTCTTTATCAGTCAGTGTTCAGTATCTCCCTCTTGAGCTATAGCTCAGACTTTTCTCTCCACCAGCCCAGTCTTGCATCAGTTCATTTCTCTCTCTGGAGTAGAGTTGGGAAACTACCACAGGCCAACAAGCACTGGTGTACCAATCTGTGCCTTCTGCCAGACTTGGTTCAAAAAGATAAAAGGGCTTCTTTTCCTCCTGTGAACCTCTATCTCTCTACCCCCCATGGGGGTTCTATCTGTCTCTCATGGAGGCTACAGGTCATGACTTGTAAGAGCTAAAGTTACAAAATAGTGCGCAGAGTTGGAGTTCTGACATAAAGTTCCCGTGGCCTCCCAGTAAAGCAGACTATTTCACTGCGGCACAGCCTGCACTGGAATGCTTCGTCTAATGAAGTTGGATTTGATGGGATACAACACCAAATACAGGCAATCGTAGAAGCAACAGCGGTAACAAATCTACTAAAGCCTTTAAATATCTCAGCCAGCAATGTTGCCACATCAGCAATCAATAGTTCATTCAGCTCATGTGTTACCAATTAAAGCACCATAGGTGGATTAATTGTGGTCCTTTAGCCCATCGTTTGCACGTTAGTTGTGACATGTTCTTCATGCTAAAATATCCACCAGCTGCCATCGCTTTGTTCTTATTCCATTTTTTGGCACAGGACACCTGCCTGTCTTAAAACAAAAACCAAGATTTTAGATTTAGCGGTTGAAAGTGGAGCTTACTATAAAACATGTATGTCATCACTCACATCTTCTCTGAGAACTCTGTGGCCAGCGCACCTCTTTCCTTAGCGTAATGCGCTCTTAAAAAAATCACATAATGCCCTCCATATGTTACATTTAAACAGAGCAGCAGAATTCGTAGGGCATCAGAGATAATGACCATCGAGTGCTCGTGTGAAAGTTAAGCTCCAGCTACTGTAAACTCTTTGTGCCCAGGGAAATCTAACTAATCCATTATGTTTTACAGTTCACTAGAAACTGATAGCTCTCATCTCAAATAGCTCTGTCCCTGGTTTTATCACTCTCTTTCTCTCCCTCTATCTTTCTCTCTCTCTCTTTACGTCCGTCACGGCAGTGGGCTGGAAAATCACCCTCTCTGATGTTTGTCTTCTTTGCAGATTAAAAGTGAGATCTCTCGCTGTCCCCTTTTCTTTCTTTCTTCCCCCTTCATCTTATCGACCAAACCTCGGCCATTTGCCTCTATTTTATGGCCGCCGTCACATCTGAATCAATGTGTGCAGCCTGTGAAAGTACTGTAGAGACGAGAGGGGACAGCGGGGAATGCGAGCAGGGCAGACCTGTGTCTGGTGTAACTATTGTCCTTTTCATGCAATCTTAACCAAGCTGTGTCAGTCACCGGTCTGGTTGCATTAAGGAGACAATTACGGCTATCTTTCACGATAATCATACAAGTGCTCTTCCCATTCTCCCTGGCATTGTTCAGGCAGGGGCAGCCATGATTGATTTGGGCAATTTGTTCTGCTGATTACAAGTGCCGTGGAAACCCGGCATCAGTGCCCTGCACGCTCTGCTCTGTTCTCCAACCTCCCCAGCCCCACCCACCACCACCACACACACACACACACACACACACACATAAATCCCTTCACTTTCAGAATTTATTTCAACCTCTTTCCTCTCTGGCAGCAGTAAGAAGAAACTGTATAAAGAGTTGATAAATGTTGGACAACATAACCCCCAAGGTTGTACAGGGAGGCTTTTTCTTTGCTGAAGGAGGCACTTTTGAGAGTGACTGTAGGCTGTTTCCGCTTTACTGTGTGTGTTGTTTTTCTCCTTGTATTTGTGTGTCCGTCTAACTTGTTGTCTTTTTACCTAGCCCTCCATGCCTCGGCCAGCTTTTGGGACAAGTCTCGGTCTGGTAAAACTGGCCCAGTATTCCACCGTTCTCTCTGTCCTTCTGCTTGGTTGTTTCTTCCTTCTTTCTTTTCCTCATATCACTCCATCTCTTCCACCACCACAACCTCCACAACTTTCACCAATAAACCCTAATAAAGGGTTAGCCTACAGCGCTTTTTAACACCCCCCCCACAACACAATCAGCTCTACACTCACTAACCACCATCTGTAAAACGCACACAAACACAGAATCCATCACTAACCCAAACCGGGCACTACCTCAGAATGGGCAGCGTGTGAAGGCAGTGGGAAGTGAGTGATAAAGGAAGGTTCGACCTGTGGTCTTTTCTGTATCACACGCTCTTGTCTCGCTTTCTCTCTTTTCAGCCACCATGAGGTTCAGTGGTTTCCTGCACTTGGACCAGGTTGAGGGCCAAGAGATTTTCTACACTCCTGAGATGGAGGACCCCAAGTCGGAGTTGTTTGGAGAAACAGCCCGCAGCATAGAGAGCGCTGTAAGTGCCGTAACAGCAAGTGGTGTTTGCCGTGCACAAGCTGGGGCCGATGATAATTCAACACTAAACTTGCTATAACACATAACCTGTCCACAATAACTCTGGCTTTTAATGCATCCTGAACGCATCAGCAGCAAAAACACCTTTAATATCCTCATGGGTGTTGCTGTCACTGCTATTATATTTTAGGTCTGCCTACTGCTACTGCTCCCATGAAGATTACCATGATCTCCTTTTGGCCTCTTTCAGCTCTTCATTTTGAGTTTCAGCCCTGCAGATTTAGTTCGGCAAATGTCGACCTGATTGCCATAATTTCGATCAGATTATAAAATGTGTATACAGGAAATATCTGGCTAGCATATTCACAATAAGCTTTCTTATGTTTTGATAAAATGATGTATGTTGTTTTTTTTCAGCTGGCACTGGTTTCCTCACAGGTCCAAAAAGCTTTTTCAATACTGAATTTGTACCCACAGCGGCCATTGTGCAGTTGTAATTGCATTGCCTCACTGCAAATTTTTTTGCCTTCCCTAAACTGTTATTTTTAAGAGCAGAAAAGCTTCTGAAACATCATTCAAAGAATCACAAGACACAAAACTAGCAAAACTAATGAAATTATTCAGGCTCCTCCAGGAATGTTTCTATGCAGGCTTTTAAACCCCGAAGCTACTGAATATTCTGCTGCGCCGGGCTGGAGTGACTTTTCTATAGACATCTGATAGAAAAATAACATCATAAAAGAGCTAGATACCAGCTGGGAGAGCCTTATAAAATATCATATATCAGTGGAGACAATATAGCCTGACTGATACTTGATTTTTAATAAAGGTTGAATGTAGGCATCTGTTACATCGGATGATCTCTAGAAAAGGATCTAAGGATTAAATACCAGCTTCTCACTCTTGAAGGTAGATCAGAAGAAAGTAAGACTCTGCAAAGGGCCATGTTCCACCATGGTGGTTCAATGGTTATTTATATTCTTTATGATTCAGTAATCTTTCCTCACTTGCATGAATTGCATAAGAATTCTTCACATTTGCTGCTGATTAATTAAGAATTTAAACATCATTTTTATTTAAATTTAATTATCTAAATCCAATATTTAGAATAAATAAGTGTAGATGTTAAGTGAGGCTTCCAGAAGAAAACTAACTTTAAAAAAATAATTACTTACTAGAAACTAATAACTCCTTGCAAAGACTAATTAACCAGTTGGTTGTTAAACATTTAAAAGTAACAGAAAGCACGATCTTATGAGATTAGTTAAAGTTAGATATTTGAAAAATCAACTCTTTTGAATAAATTCTGGATCTCATCAGTTTGGATGGTCACGAAGACGTGGTATTAGCAAGCTGAGTCCCAGGGAGGCAGAGAGCCTTTGCAGTGATCACAGTCACTCTCCTCTGTCCCTTTTCTATGTTGAGTCCAGATCTTTTGAACAAATGTCGCCGTTACCAAGCCGCGCCTCACTCTGATGAAATGTGGGCCTGTGCATGTGTGTCTGTATACACAGTACACATTTGCCAGCTGTTGAATCTGTATCTCTATCTCCATAATCTGCTATCTCACAGCGGTTTTTGTGTGCGAGTGTATGTGTGTTCACTTGTTAGCGCTGGTAGCCTGTCTCTGAAGCATGATGTGCCACTTGACGGCAACTACCCCCATTCAGCTTATGTGCACACATGGACACACAAACCAACACGATAAGCACATAAATTACATACACACATAAAGAATCCACTCAGATATATAGTTTATGCAGTCACACCTACACACATTGAAATAATCAAGCTGCAGCAGTGCAGCTATATTCTAGAATTAGTAAATAAATACGTAGATGTGAGAGAAAGGGGGAAAAGATCCAGTTTTCTAAATTGTCCACGACCACCTAAGCCATTCTGAAACCAGGATTTTTTAATTGACTTGTCTGCTTTCACACTCCAGATGACAAATTAAAGGCATTCCATTCTTGGGGGAAATCATCTTTAACACCAGATCCTCCAGTTGAACTGAGCGTACTGATTTGTCAGGGAATGAGCTTTTTTCACCTTCCTACTAAGAACATGGTCACTGGGATGGTTTTGGCTGAAAGCGTTGTAGTCATTTCCCCAATCAGTTCTTTCTGAATGTGTCTCTTGAATAATTCTATTTGGAAAATGTCATTGGTGAACAAACACTGGCTTTGGAAAAATTGGGATGAGGATTGTGGTGGAACACAGTGGGAACAATGGACCCAATAGGATGCTCCAGTAAATTGGGATTACTAGGCCCTTTGAGTTTAACCAGGAAAGAGAGTTAGATTTTCCTTTTGTTGATGCCTGGGGGGCGGGAGTAGCAGTGAGTAAAAGTTTAACTTAAATCATAGCATGAAAATTGTTCAATTTTTAGACAAAACATTGGACCTGTTTGCCTGCTGGGCCTGCACTGGAACTGCTGTAATCAATATTTCTGTTTAAGTTTTTGTTCACCTCTAATGGAGCTCTCCTGCCCGGTTACAATATGCACACAATGGGGTCATCAGCAGCAAACCTGAATGAAAACATCAGGGAAACATTTCTCTTAGCTCCCTCAAAATCTTGTTCCTTTAATTAATACCATGGTTGCAGCTTCTTCTTGGCTTCCTTGTGCACACACACCCAATAAGTTTCTTCTCTAGATCCCCATTTTCAAAGGCAGTGTTTCTTCCTTGGAGACAGAGAACAGTCTTCTATCGCTGAACTCACTACTGTGGTAGTATAGAGCTCATTTATCATCTCTTCTCTCTTGTCTCTTTTCTCCTCCCTTGCTTTCTTCAGCTCAATGAGTTGTTCAGGAAGTCGCAGGTTCGCAAAGACTTTATGAGCGTTCGTGTCCGCAACCTGGCACCAAGCAACTCCATCCTGGCCTTTGTGGAGGCTCACTTCAAACCAGGTGAGATATCTTTGAAGGGAGGAGAGGATTTAGTAAAAGATCTGAATGGATATTACATATATTGCTGTCATAAAAAGCCAAAATAAAAATATACCAGATGCACCTGGATGCAATTTTGTTTCACTTCTTTTCTATCTGAAGCAAGATATCTAATAAAGATACAGCAAGTTCAAATGAAAATGGGATAAAAAACTATTTTGAGACATTTAAAATTTTCACTCTTGAAACTTGAATTGTAATTATAATGAAAGGCAACTTCTAACCTGTACTCTTTATTCCGCCAGATAAATTTGTGTGGAGTTCAATAAGCTTACTTATAACCCATCACACAATTCTTGTTTCTGTGGCCTCCTCCACATATGCCATAATGCTTATTCTTTAAGGCAGCAACCAAAGTATTCCTGCAGTTAACCACTGGGACTAATCCTGAAGTTGGAATGTAAATTTGCCTAAGCAGCAGATAATACAACAGCCACAAACCTTTAATTTAAATGACTACGACAATTTTCAGAGGTGGACACAGTACACACTACTTGAGTAGAGGTAAAGATACTCCTTGTCAACTCTTACTTCAATACAACTAAAAGTAGCTTCATCAAAATATTACTAAGTAAAAGTATAAAAAAACAAATACCTCAGTAAATACAGGAAAGTAGCTTTATTGTCATTATACGATACACTGATGGTTCTGCTGCAGACAAGTTTATAGCTCAAAAATACCTTCAGTTAAAGAGGCCCGACAAGAACCGGTCTGTGGAGGGTTCCAGTCTGGTCTCTAGTCTCTGGAGGGGTTTGGTCCGGTCCAGAGGTCTCCAGCTCCGGTCCTGGAGGGGTTTGGTCCGGACCAGAGGTCTCCAGCTCCGGTCCTGGAGGGGTTTGGTCCGGACCAGAGGTCTCCAGCTCCGGTCCTGGAGTGGTTTGGTCCGGTCCAGAGGTCTCCAGCTCCGGTCCTGGAGGGGTTTGGTCCGGACCAGAGGTCTCCAGCTCTGGTCCTGGAGGGGTTTGGTCCGGTCCAGAGGTCTCCAGCTCTGGTCCTGGAGGGACGCTCCTGCATGTTTTAGATGTTTCCTGCTCCAACACACCTGATTCAAATGATCAGCTCGTCATCAAGCTCTGCTGAAGTCTGATCAGGAGTCACTCATTTGAATCAGGAAACATCCAGGACCAGATTTGGACACCTCTGGTCTAGTCTCTAGTCTCGGGGGGGGGGGTCCGGTCCACAGGGTTGGTCTGGTCCAGTCTCTCATCTGTAGAAAACATACTTTATATGGACACAATAAACACAGTCTCAAACTTTGGGGGCCTGTGGAGGTCCGGGCTCTGCTGGTTGTGCTGTGTATTACCTCGTGTTGCTGTCTCTTCTATTCACCTTGATATCACCAGTCCTAGAGTAGCTCCATGTCCAGTTCCTCCTCTGCCTCCTTTTATGATTGTACTTCTTGTCACAGATTCAGGATGACGGCAAAAATGGAGGTGAGAATTAGTGAGTTAGAGTCGCGGCTCCGCACTTTAGCTAACTCAGCTTATGCTAGTGTAGCTAGCTATAAAGCTAAGTTGGCGCTGGTAACCAGCACACAGAACAATACACAATATCCCATGTGCCACAAGTATCAACACACATTTCAATATTGTTCCCCATTGTTGAGCCTGTTCTGTGTTTGTAAACCTTTCACCATCTAATCTCTACAAAAACAAGCGGTTTGCCATGTTGGGGAGTAAAAGCACGTTGTAGTGTGAGTGTAAGTGAGGCAGCATGTCTTATTGTTTGTCTGTTGTGTGAGTGATGCATGTAAGTGAATTTCCCTCAGGATAAATAAAGTAGATATCTATCATATATATCATATTTATAATAAAAATATATATAAAAAAATATTTAAGTTATATTTATATTTCAGTGTCGTTACAAAAACAATTAAAATTCACTGGGGCTGACAGGCTCTCCGGTAGGTCATCAGGACCTTTTTTTGTTCAGGTTTTGATGCAAGTTGAAATAACAAATGTAAGAGGATTGTGTAACCTTGGTACACGTATATGTTGCCTGAGTTATTACTCATTAGTCTTAAATTTGGTTCATAATATTCTGAGGCACTGAAGCTTTCACTTCTTTTCTTCCAGATGCCTACTTAATCCCTGGTTAACAACAAATTTCCTCAATGTTAAAAAAAAAAAAAAAACATCATAATATGTTTTTTGCTTTATTTTGTTTTGTTTTTGTTTTTTTCTTTTAGATTTGAAATTCATTAGAGCGCAGATGTTATCCAGAATGCCGTTCAGATTACTTGCTGCTACATAGCCTCTGCTGTAAAAGTTGACAGAATGATTTGTGATGCTTGGAGGGGAAAGAAAGAAACATGCCCCCAAAAATACCTGCAGTGGAACCGGCTAGTTTCTTGAAGTAAACCTCACTGATGGTGTAATCACAGGCCTGTGTTTTCAATTGTGACAAGTTGGCACGCTCACAAAGCAGAAATTTTTCATTATTGATACTAATTGTTGCATGTATTATATGTCAACACTAAATCATATTATTGATGTAGCAAAGTTGTCACACAAACTGTCACTCCCTTTGATACAACAAATCACACAAAACCCAACCTGCTCCCATTCTCTTGTTTTATTTTTTTATGAGTGTCGTTTAGTGCCCTTCACACCCTTCATATTGGGCGACTGGTGCCGTTAAGTAGCGCTCCTCCATGGCCAGTAAAGTGAACATCTGCAGCCAGCGTTATGAGAGCAATTCATCTGGAACATAGCCAGACAAGCGATGGGTGGAGGACAAGTGGTCTCTGGAGACGCACCACCTGTCACACACACTGATGATATATCCATTGTATCACTATAGAAGTTCCAGTCCTGTATTTGCTTTGGAGTGCTCCTCAGAGGTTTTGGTTTTACCTCTTGTTTATTGTAGATACAAGATATACGGTGGAGGACATCGAAGGAGCCCTGCTAAAGCAGCTGAAGGCTTCCAAAGAGACCAGCATCGCTGTGAAGAAGCCAGAGGACGAGAATATTCGCTTCACCAATTATGGTAATACTGTGTGGATTTACCAGGAGTGTGAAGGGATTAATGAAATGAAAAGGGATTTTAAGTTATTCATGAGGTGATTTATCAAAGGTTTTAAAGGTCTTGAATAGGAAGTCTCAGGACTGCAGGCTCAACACACTTTCATACATCTTTTTTCTTTTTCTTATTTCCATTGTTTCTCTCTGGGTCTGCTGACAGGACTGTCCTCTGTCCCTTTCTTCACCACCACTACCACCACCACAGCATCCGTCACCACAGCCGCTCCCACGACCACCACCACGAGGCCTCCACTGACAACCACCCCCTACGTCACCCGTCGCCCCACCCGCAGGCCGACCAGCAGCAGACGCACCACCACAACCTCAGCACCAGCTACAACGCCGCTCCGCACCATCACCACGGCAGCCCTCAGCACAACTGAGCTTCCTCCCACCACCACCATCACCCATGTCAGGGGGAATGTTCCTCCCAAAGTCCAGAGGCCATGTGACTCCCACCCCTGCCTCCACGGCGGCACCTGCGAGGATGACAGTAACGACTTCAGCTGCAAGTGTCCGGCCGGGCGAGGAGGATCCGTGTGTGAGAAGGGTGAGCGGACTGTTTTCAGTTACTGATTCACCTGCAACATGTGTGTTTATCTGAAATCAAAAAATAGGTTCAAGTTAAATCGAGAACTTTATTTTCAAGCTCATCTCATAAAATGAGCAGTCTTCCCCTGTAATTTGGTTCAGTTGGAATTAACAATTTCAAATAAGCCACAGCCTGTCTTTAACACTGATTATGCAGCAGCTAAGAGGGTTTTAAGCACACTACTTTGCGTTGTGCTAAGCATGCCTTTTAGCTGTTCTATAATTACTCTTAACCATATCCTCAAGTGCTTTGATATATTTATGAAGCAGCAGAAGCACTTTATTTTAATACAAAAATCGAATAGAAAAATATTGTATTGAAAAATAGGCCTCTCCTGTGCTTTTCTAGAACGGTTACGAAGTAATAATAGAAACATTTTTTTTTTCATTCTTATACATTTTTTTAATAAATATGAAAAAGGAGGTCATGCCTGCACATGCAACATGGCAGTTGCTATAAACAAACAAACAAGCTATTTCAGTTTGTCCACCTGCTCTCTCGTTACCTCCGCATGCCGTTTCCACAGTCTCTTTTTTTTTTTTTTTTTTGCTGTTGTTTCAAAGCTTAGGTTACTAATGGTGTCAAATAAATGCTAGCAACACCATTTGTTTGTTGTTTTTTTCGCACCGTCTGTGAAAAGTAATTCATCATAGCCATTGTAGTTACTCATGATACAACTCCCTATGAACCAATCAGATCGCTTGCTTTGAGTTTCTAATTTTCTACAGTAAGTAGTGATATAATTTTAGGCGCACAGAGTGAACGCGCAATGTAGCAAAATCTGTAAGGACTTTCACATGGTGATGCGTCACTTGGTCGACTTAATACTAACCTCAGGACAAACATCTTTTATATACGAGATATTTTTTCTAAAGGAAATTTGACAGCAAAGTGTGGCTGCACTTGAAGCTCATCTGGAATGATTCCGACAGGTCTAGCATCTCAGAAATCCCCAGCCGCCGAGCTGTTCACCAACGGCAACCCAGAATCCAATCAGCACCACAGAAGAAATCATAAATCAGTTTTGTTTCTTCCTGCTTACCCTACTTTGGGATTTTACATTTTTTAGTTTTACATTTTTTTTTCCGGGTAGCGGTGGAGAAGGGGGGGCGGTGGTAAGTTCACGCAGCTGCATCTTAAGATAATTGACACTAATTGCTTTGATGGGGATTAGCTGGTGAGAATCAGTGTGTGTATTTGAGTTAGAGTGGCTAAGTAAACACATACACATACACACTCACTACACGCACACACACAAATACAGACACAGGCCTCCCCAGGATCATTCAGCTCATAAGAGAAGAGGGAGCTAATCAGTTGCAATTCTCCTTCAAGAGATGGACAAAAAAAAACTGATGGAGCGAGAGAAAGGGAAGGGAAGGAGAAAATGCAAAGTAATAATCATAATTGTCAAGAAGCAAAAACACAAGACATAAAGCTTTCTTTCACTGGTATGTGCATGCATGAGTATGTGATTGTGTCTGGCCTGAAAAAGGGAGAAAAGGGGGTCCTCTTCCTCTCTCTCAGCCCTTTTTATGATTGTGAATTTCATCAGGCTTTTTTTTTGGGCGGGCGGTGGCAATTTCCTTAAATAAGTCAATTGAAAGGCTTATTTATTTGTCATCAAAAGCCAGTGACTTTCCATCAATGCTCACCCTTAATCATGTACATTAAATTTCTATTATCCTTTCATAATTTGCACAATAATGGATGTACTGGCTTGTCATCATTCTCCCACAGTGATCAAGTACTTCATCCCGTCATTTGGAGGCCAGTCCTATTTGGCCTTCCAAACCATGAGCGCCTACCACACGGTCCGCATCGCCATGGAGTTCAGAGCATCCGAAATAACCGGCATTCTGCTCTACAATGGCCAAGACGGCAAGAAGGACTTCATCTCTCTGGCTCTGGTGAATGGCAGGGTGGAACTCCGGTGAGTTGAGAGCGGCATCGTCCTCATCAGCTGCTAGTTCTGCTGCTTTTGTTTGATAAAGTGCGATGAAACGGGATCGTTGCAGCAGCCGCTGAGAGAGGAAATAGATAAGAACAAAACAAATAGAGAAAGCACCAGAGATAATGAGGCAAATAATTACAGTGAAGTAAACATCTTGAAAACCACGCTGCCCAGAAATAAAGAAACAGAAGTGTTTTTGACAGATTTGCAGGTTAAGGCTATGAAGCCATCTTCCATAAACATGTTCATGGCTGCAAATAAGCTGTTAAGATCATCACAAATACAGATGGTGCTAATTCTTGCATTGAAATATGTTCAAGAGGTCCAAAATGGGCATTTCATGTATGGACAGACACCCAGCACTGAGGCTGGATGTCTGTTTACAGATGGAAGCAATGCTCTCCTACTGTGTATGAATGGCTAATTGTTGTGCATGGACAGCAATAACATAAAATATGTATAGAAGTATTTTGATGCTGCAAGCCAGGACTGATAAGAATCCCCCTGTTTGGTAAATATTTAAAGGCACTACATATTCGCTGTTCCCAAATATCTGTTTATTATTAGCAGTAGTAAACACCTGTAAACCTGTTAAAGCTATCAAGAGGAAACTTTCATAGTTTAATATCTTGTGTTTTACTTCTTAAACAAGAAGAACTGTCTCCAGTGGTGAAAATAAACACCAGCGTTAACTCTTAGATTAGCTCACTAACCAGTTAGCCAGAGCTGGGCCCATCCCTCCATAGCACTGCTGTGGTGTATTATAGTCTCTTGCCTTGTAAGTACAACAATTAACAAAGCTCTTGGCAATACCTCTGGCTCTCAGCAAGACGCCATCTTCTTTGTCAGTCAACCTAATAAAAGTCCTTTTGTGATTTGAACATGAATATGGTGAATAATGTCACAGTTAGATTATACAGCAACATGTCCCGTGAAGCAAAAGAAATTCAGTCATCTTGGATTAAATTCAAGGTATTAAATACAAGTCTATACTTTCAGTGTGTTAGGTGGCCACATTAAATTGGTTTCTGAGCCACTGAAGATGTGTGGTCGGATTTCAACATTTTTGTTGCTGTTTCTTTTTTTTTAAGGACACTATCATTTTGAGTTAAGCTACTAACAACCACAGCAACCAAAAATTTCATCTGTTCAATCTGTTGATATTAGACAATTTTCATGCCAGACTCCTGCTGAAGAGATAAGTATTCAGCTCTTTCCTGACAGCAGAATTGTATGAATAAAAGATTGTTCTGGGAAAGACACTGTCTTGGGAGGAAGTGTGAATGGAGTAATTAAAGATCCTGTATGGTGTCTCTTTTTCATCCATTATTTCAAACACTGTGTACTTCTTTATCATGTGGGTCTCCGTTTCCCCCCCGACCCCTCAAAGCACTCTTTGTTACCCCCCAACCTGGCCACATCAGATTTTTCTATTCAGAATCGAATCAATAGCAACGTAGATCATTAATCACTTGCGCTTTCAAATGGAGCCCTGCCTCAATTCCAGAAATACAGCTGTGAGATTACACCCACAGCTCTGCAAATCCAAGACGTGGGGAGAAGAACTAATTATTTGTGGCAGATAATTGCTCTCAGGTTGTGCTAATACCACCATATGTGTGGGTGCACATATGCAGCTCTTTTCTGTGATGATATGGCCTTTCTCTCAACAAATCCCATTAGATAAAAGGATGAATTAAAGTGTGAGTGTGAAAAACATTTTATTTTATTTTAGTTTTTTTTTTTTTAACTATGGCTGCTCTGAGCAGTCTTCCTGAGGCCATTAGAACAAACATGGTTATATAATAACCTCAATCTCAAGTACACATATAAAGTTACTTGATATGATCTACATACTTTACTGTATACCTCCAACTTCTCAGGTTCAACACGGGCTCGGGCACAGGAACAGTGACCAGCAAAGTGCAAATTGATCAAGGGCGTTGGCATCAGCTCGTCGTGACTCGCAATCGGCGAAATGCCATGCTCAGCGTGGACAACGAACCGCACATCGAGGGCGAGAGTCCACGTGGCACTGATGGCCTTAACCTTGACACTGACCTCTTCATCGGAGGAGTGCCTGAAGAAATGAAGCATGAGTAAGACATCACATTTTCACACCAATATGATAAATATCTGGAAATAAATAGTCGAGAAAATCAATCTACTCTGGCCTGTGTTCACCAAAAACATTTCAGTATTAAACTTTTAATGTTAAACAATATTCAATGAATTTCCAGCAGCACCCGCTTGGTCCCAACTGCATATTCTTATCCTTGTCACATTTTCTTCTTGTTATTTATCTTCCCTGTGCTTATCATTTCATGCTAAGATTCTACGTGAAACTAAACCAGTTAAGGAACATGAACTAAAGTTCCCAAAGTAACATGGAGTTTATGAGTGTGGTCAGTAATGCAGCCTTGCTTACTCAATAATGTTTCAGCATTTCACTGTCTAATTGTTGAATAAAAGTGTATCTCACCAAATACTAATTCATTTGAATATAAATGAGTCCAGCTGAGAAGAGATTGAATCATTTCTTCATCCTCATCCTTCACTTTAATACAGTGAGGCACCCTGTAGGCTCAGCTGTAATATGGAGCATACAGGATTTACTTTCCTGAAGGCTAGTTCAGGTGAAGTTCACCACTGTGCTACCTTCAATTGTAACTGTGCCAGTTAAAATGTGTTAAATGCTTTTCTCCTTTCATTTTAAGTGTAATAGAAAGGACGGCGGTTGCCTCAGGTCTGGTGGGCTGCATCCGCTTGTTGGATGTCAACAACCGGGTGCTCAACTTGCAGGAGAACGGGGGCGACAGTCTGTATGGCAGCGGAGTGGGTGAATGTGGCAATAACCCATGCCTGCCGAATCCCTGTAAGAACGGCGCTGCATGTCAGGTCAAGGAGGCTGAGATGTTCCACTGCAAGTGCAGCAAAGGGTTCTGGGGTGAGATATATTTTTTGGCATCATGCTGGGATTTCACCAATTTTGACAAATTCCATCCAGGGTGTGTGTGTGCAGGGAAATCAGTAAAAATGTTTTATTCATGTTTAGTTTTTTTTTTTTGGGAATATGTTATATATATGTTAATATATATACCTTGCATTCTCTATAGGGATTCATTGTGGACATGACTTACTCTCAAATCCTAAGTAAGCTTGACAGCCTAAATTGACAATGTAACTTGTGCCCCAGCAGGAGCGCTGGAAGACATTTTACAAACACCAATCCCATCATTTCTCAGTGCAGAAATGAGAGAGCTAATGGGGGCTTTAAATAAAATCACTTAGTGACTGGCCTTTGGCCTGTCTCTGATTCCCAAACCCAACCTCTTCTTTTTATTCCTCATCTGATGCCAACTAGCAAGTACCTCTGAGAAAAAAACGGCAAAGACCAGACAAAATCAGCGTCTATCCAAGCGTTGCCCCTCCAAATTAATTGTGAGAGTTAACTTTTATGCTTGTATCTGAGAAGATTTTATATTGATGTGGGGGCGTCACAGCTGTTAGGGGATAATTTTCCCTAAAAGAGCAATTTTCCTTGAAGTTAGAACACGGATCGGTGAAGCATTTTTGTGCATTATTATCTCCTTTCATATAGGTGGTGCTTTTATGTTTTGTTGTTATTGAACAGCCTGAGCAGAAGTAAAAATAACGCTCGACTATGAAGAAGAATTGCTGTGATCAAAGTTGTGTTGGCAAATGGATAGTGATAATGAGATTTGGACCATTGCCTGTGGACACACATTCAAGTTAATTTTGTCATCCTGTCAATTTAGAAAGTGGCCAAGATTGCCGGGACCTGAAACAGATCACGGAAAGACAGATGAGAATAAATCGGTGGAGTAGTAGTTGGGGGGGGGGGGATGAATGGAAAATGGGGAAGGTGAGAGAGTATTACAGTTGAGAAGATGGGAGAAGAGGAAGTGATATTAGAAAAAAAAGAGAGATGTAGTGGAGAAAAAGTGAGAGCAGACAGCGGAGGATAAAAGACAGATTCCAAAAGCGTGAGCAAGGAAAAAATGGGGCAGCCCTGCTGGCTCAGCGTGGATGGGGTTCATTAAAGCACTCTCCTCACCACAGGCCCTGACTGCTAAAGTAATGACAAGTGAATTCAGATGGCCTGTGGCAGAGGGCAAAACCATCATCCACCAGACGCTCAAGAGCCTTTCCCACAGTCAGTATTGGCCCAGAAACATGGCCTCATGGCAGGGAAGCGCTCTGCTGTTTAATCTGGGTGTGTAATATTTTCAAATCCTATTAGAAGATGACCTCTATGAGAGAGGAGATCCTCATACACCCCCCCCCCCCCCCACACACACCTTTTTCCCCCTTTTTTTTTTGTCCCCTCAGAAGTGGTTGAAAACATTTGGTGTAAGTTTCATAAAGGGTTCACTCAGTGTTTTTTCTTTGTGTGTCCAGGGCCAACTTGTGCTGATGTTCATGATCCATGCGACCCCAACATGTGCCATCCATCCTCCCAGTGCCAGGTGCTACCTGAGGGAGGCTACAAATGCGAGTGTCCCATGGGACGCGAAGGGAAGCACTGCGAGAGAGGTAATATGTATATTCTGCTGTATCATCTGTTACTTTGTGCTCAGTTGTTCTTCCACTTGTTTTTAGAGAAGCACCAGTATTTCGGTCTGGAGTCAGCTGGAGTTCTACCTTCTTGCCTTTAGCCTCCCTTTCTCTATTTGTCTTTCCACTACTTGATGTTCCCATCCGTGTTCGATCAAAGATGGAGACCAAACACACAAAGCGAAAGGGGGAGTTGGGCCTTTGGGGGTGGGGGTAGGGGGGGTTACCGGTGAGTTGCATGCTAAAGTAACAGCTGATTAGCCTTGTCGGGCCATTTGCCACAACAACTCAGCTATGCTTTTTAACGGGTGAGCACCAGCAAGGCTTCAGCCTTCCGCTCCTGCTTCTCCCCCTGCCTATCCGCCCACAGGTGTTGCGTTCAAACATGGTTGTTGCTGCTAAGCTAGAAACATCGCAGAACTGGGCCACAGCTGGGGAGAAGACCAAAGCACGGCTCAGCTGCTTTTGAAGTCCATCATTAGGCGCATCACATTCTGAAGCTTACCCATGTTTCTTTCCCTTCCTGTCTTAGATATTGTCATGAATGTTTGCAGAAGTTGACTACTATAACTTTGAATGAAAGAGAATATATATTATGCCCATTCATGATTAAAGACAAACGTGCACCTTTTGTGTCTGTGGGACTCCTGGAAAACCAGGAGGAGCTGGCCTCCTACTGGCCCCGAGTCCCAGTTAGTTGGTAATTAAAGCAAACTGAGGTGTACCAAAATCAATGCTGTGTCAGCGAGAGCGTTCTATCCCAATCCAGAAGGCTATTTTACAGGAATCAATGACTAATTGCATTAGTCCTGTGGTGTGATTAATGAGGGCATCAGTCAGCCGGGGTGTCAGACACAGACCGGAGCTCGGAGATAGGGTGGCAGCCAGGCGGCTGCGCTGTCAACAGTTAAAACGTCAGGTATTTCAGAACCCACTCAATCAGGGGCATGAAGTTGAATTGGTCGTAATGAAAAGTGCAGCGTGTTCACTTGAACTGCGGTTTCTATTTCAATTCCGCCAGGGTTCATCAGTGCAGCTCACCGCTATAATATTCAGCATCAAGGACTTTTCTCAATGGTTTTCGAATAGTATTGAATGGCCTACTTTTCTCAGTGCTTTTACCCTGTGATAGTGTAAATCATAACAATTTAGTGATTAAAGCTAAATCCCTTGGACTTAGGCAGTCCTTGAAAAACAAACTGCAGGGGGAAAGTTTGAATTTCAGCGGTGTTTTACATTCAACAATGTGTGTTTGTGTGTGTGTTTATGATTTACAGCTCAAGCAACTCTTAAAGAGCCTGTTCATAATTGGTAGGAGCAGTAGCACTGAATGCAGCTACAACATTTTTAATAACCTAAATGCAAATTGTTGTCGTTCATTATTGTTTTAGCTAATTTAGTTTCATTGTAATGTGTTTTATAATCAGTGTAAATTTGCTCAAATATAAGCAGAATGAACTCAGAGTTTACCATTGAGCCCAGCAATAGATTCAACAGCTCTAAGTATCTCTTCCGGGACCTTTATAGGTCACAAGCTTTCCTGGTCACACTGTTTCAAACACTTGTTCCTCTGGTGAGTTATTTACTAGCACGCTTTTATTTTGAGCACAGGGTGAAACTGATAAAGACCTCTGTAGAAAAGCTACTTTCTCAGAAACTCTGCTACTCTGATTGCGCCGTTCCTCGTTGTGTGTTCAGGAATATTTTTCACTCTCCTCCTCCACGTCTGCGTGCCATCATCATTAGCAGTCTTCTGCACAATAGCTAATTAGCTTTCTCATCTATGTCTGCCTTCTCTATCCTTTCACAACTCAGCTAATCCCAGCCAATTACAAATGAAAGCTTTATTGCTGTCTACATAGGTATGTGTGTCAGTTTGTGTGTTTATACGTGTGTGTCGGCGGTGAGCGCTGCAAATGCCTCTGAATGATGGTCGTTTCTGCAAACAACGCCATAAACACAATCTATTCCTGGCTGACACTTGAATGATTTTTAATGTCAAGCCACTTGTTAGAGGGTTGGCACGGTGCCTGTCCTAATCACTCCAGACAGCCAGAAACGGGACAGCCATACGTGGAACTGTATAATAATGACTAAAATTTGTTGAAAGGCCTGCCAAAATATAATGGGAGCATTATTTCATGAGTCCTGTCAGGGGTGTTAAACTCTACATGTCCCCAAAGGTCCTTTGTTAAACTGTGGCTGGCTGTGTAATCATTCTGGCGTAAGGGCTTTTGAGTTTGGTTTGAGGTTTGGGTTGTTTTTTTTTTTTTTTTGCGTTGTGACTGTCAAGAGGAAGACTTAATCCCAATGGATATGAAAACACAAATCCATATTTTTCCATAATGCTGACAGGTCCCTCACAGATGTAATGACTATCCTGAATTTCAATTCTGTCAGCAACAAAAACGAGACCTGAGGATGAATACATTCTCTTTGTTTTGTTTTTTTCCAGTGGCACAGAGGAGAGGAGCTTATATGCCATTATTTAACGGAGACTCTTACCTGGAGCTGAAGGGGCTCCACCTCTATGGGCATGATCTGCGGTAAGTCCCACATCTCACATCTGCATGAAAGTCACACAGTCAAGTCTTGTGCAGAATGCATTAACAAACACCGGACATCGTGCAGTTTTCGTAGAGCTGGTCCTGTACCCAAAGTAGCATCCCCTCTGTAAGCCTGAACTGAATTGGCAATGAAGGTAATGCAAATAGCCCCTTATCTAGGTCTTAGTATTTTAAATATATAGTATCTCTACCCAATTGCCATATTTAGAGAGCGACAGTGCACCAAAAGCAAGCATATGGGTATCCTTTGTTTTATTGTGGGTGCGTGTGTAACTCTGACTCCATTTTGCTGTTGCTGCAGTCAAAAGCTCAGTATGACAGTCGTCCTCAAGGCCAACGACTCCAACGGTCTGATCTTTTACAATGGCCAAAAATCAGATGGAAAAGGAGACTTCATCTCTTTGTCTCTCAACAATGGGATCCTGGAGTTCCGCTATGACCTGGGCAAGGGTCCCGCTACCATCAGGTCAGCACATCTAATCAATGAGGGAAGATCAAAATGAACCCCTTACACTGCAGCTGTATTGAAATGGTGGTTTGCGGTGCAGGAGTAAAGAGCCGATCCAGCTGAATGTGTGGAACACGATCAACTTGGAGCGTTCCAACCGCAAAGGAGAGATCATGGTGAACAAGAAGAACCCTGTTCGAGGGGAGGCACCGGTAAGAAAGAGCAAGCTGACAAGCTTATTTGGGTTTTGTGTGGGTTATGTGGGTTGTGTGTGTGTGTGTGTGTGTGTGTGTGTGAAGGATTGATTGGCCAATGCTGCGGTGCTTAGGCTTGCTTGCGATGTATGTATTTGTATTTGTTTCATCATTTGCGTGCTCTTATCGTGCCGTCGCTGCAACCTCAGACGCTAGTGCTCCCTTTTCACCTTATTAAAGGGGTTCAGCTTTGACGCTTCGGGCTCTGCAAACCGCTTCTTTTCAGAGATTTCTCCACCGCTTCACAACATGCGGTTTTGCCTGCTTGATTTGGTGGAAATATGCCACTATTTCCCGACAGCCGTCAAGGCATGAGGGAGAGGGCCAGTTTGAGCTGTCTTTATTTGGAAAGTCCAAAAAAAAAAAAAAAAAAAAAAAAAAAGCTTCCAACCAACAACCTGGAGATAAAATTCTGTGTTGCGTACAGAAAGGAAAAGTAGTTTTTATTGATAATATACACTTATAAATTGAGCCTTTGAGGTGGTGTCTGGAGAGACAGATAGAGATAACAGCAGCAAGAATAGAGTAATGAAACTCTTCAGGCCCACGTCTAGTCCAATAAAACCCGTACATGGTTCTAAATGAAGGTGATCCAATACTTTGATAAGCCTGAAAGACATCCAATTATATCAAACAGTGAAATTTATGATTGTGTACATGCACTCTGTCAACTCCATAATCCTCCTTGAAGACACAATGCTCGTCTACTCTTTTTTTTCCCTCTCAATGCTCTGTCCTTCCCCCATTTTCTTCTATTGTCCAAACAGTAATTGTGTTCTACTCCAGCAACACAGACAGAAAATCTTATTAAAGAGAAGAGCAGAGCAAAACCAAATATGGGTGAGGGGATGGGGGCAAGGCACAGGACGCAAGGGATGAGCCAAGACTAGTTATGGGACTCAATGCATAGACCCTGATTGAGTACGGCTGTCAGCTAATTCTGTCCTGCTCCTGCTTTTAGAACGAGGAGGGAGCTTTGCTCAGAAAAGCCCTGTGTGATATCGAGGGCAGTCGCATGTATCCATACACATTGCATGCTGTTAGTGTTCATCATGTGAAAAGCCTGCTTGAGCTGCCGGCACAATAGAGTACATACTTTGAAATGCACATAAGTACACATAGAAGAAATTAAAAAAGTTTACTCCACCTTTCAACAAGTGTCAAAAGTCTGGAAATGAGGTTGGCTTAAATAGCACAATCTACAGTTGTTCATCCTTGAAGTTTAAGGCAGAGCTTTGTGAGTCTATGGGTCCAGTGTTTGGATGGGAAGTTTAACCATGAATAGTTTCAGCTTGTGAATTAAATCCAGTAGCATCTATGTCTTTGCATCAGTGAAGTCCAAACCATTCATCTGTTTAAATATTACCAACCCAATAATTTGATCATTTGGACCATGTGTTCCACGTTGTGCAAGGGACCAAATGATGCCGTGTAAGGGGCGTGGCACCATAACCATGTATGTAGTGAGGGCGGTGGAAGTAGAGCAGTTGCAGTTTGGAAATCAAACATACTCAATCAAAATTTAGCAATCAAAATTGCTAAATTTTGATTGAGTATGTTATCTGTTTTCAAATTCTCACCACAGCTGAGGCATTTTACTGTCCTAACTGTTGTGAATGTGACAATGAGAGGGGTGTTTGTTTAGAGCAGCATGTGAATGCTAAGAACACCTCAAAAATGTTTCCTATCTTGAAGCCATCGGACCCCTTTGTGAAAGGTTAATTTATTTTTCATCATTTATATTTTAGAAACTGCATCCTGCACACTTTGTAGTTTTGGAAGGAGTGCATCAAGAAATAATTACAGTCAAATTGCATTGCATCATTTCTCTACTTCGTTTGGACTGCATCAGATCGTATTTTGCTGAGTCCAATTGTGTTAAATCCGAATGCAGCACGATCGAGCTGTGAACTGGACTGTTTCAGGTCGGTAGTTGCTTCTTAGGTATTACTGATGTAACGGCAGCGTATGGAGGTACGCATCGTATCGGCCACAGAGCAGAGATGCAGAACCCTGCTACAGCGAATTGTACCGAAGCTGCATGTGCAGAAAACTGAATTCTTCACATTCATTGTATTATTATTTAATGTACTTCTCTCACTTGCCCGTTCCACACAGCAGCTTTGTTATATGCTCTCAGAGATTGTGCCTGGTGTGTATGCATGTGTGTTTGTGGGTTGATGTGTGCTTCATGGGCTTTTGCACTTTTGCCTCCTGTAGCTCTGCATGCCTTTCTCTGCACAGCCACCTACTAGTCATCCCCTAATAACTCTCTTCCTCCCTATTTTCTTTCCTTCTCTATGATGTGCTGTCTGGAAATAAGAAATCACGCAAGGTAATGAGACAAGCGCCAGTCACACCTTATCCCATATTTCATTTGAGTCGTTCACTTTGTCCTCTCACCCCCATTTCTCTCCTGACACAAGAGCACAGAAAAAAGGTGCTTTTGCAGAGCAGGCACACAGCCATAAAGGTGCCAGTTCTGTAGAAAAACTTTGCCATTTCATAAGCCCATACACAGACACACACACACAGAGAATCGAAGTAGTGATGCTCTTAAAGAACACGGTTTGGCTTTCACCTCGGTCCATCTGCTGTGGGGGTGGAAGGGGGGTGGGAAGGTGGGAGGGAAGAAGGAAAGGAGGCAGTCATCGTTGTGACAGCCATTGTTTTTAGCAACAAAGAAGCGTGTTCATTAGTGCGGTGTGGGCTGAGATATCACGGCAGTGCCACGTGGCTGTGGGAAAAAGTGAGAGTGAAGCGGGAGGCGAACGAAGGGGAAGAAGCACACCGTAGGAGACGGTGAGGTGCCAAGCCAAGCTGAGCTGTTCTTTTTGTCATCTGCTCTCGCCTCGTTTTCAAACAGGATTGATGCTCCATAATATCATAAAGACGCTCACTCTTTTACCCACTCACTTGCCCATAACACAACAGAACTCACTGAACATTGTAGAGGAAAAATCATTTTACAGATCCAGCTGTCTCCTCTCGCCAGGTGGAGATGATTACCTTTAGGTCTGAACTTCATGTACCATTTCATTGCATGACATCTCGCTTTAGAGTTGTAGAAAAAGTAACTGCATATAGGTAGAGTGCTCTATGACACCATGACGGTTTCCACCAAGATCTAAAAAACAGACATGGAGTTCAGTATGCATCTGTAGAGCAAGTGAATGCTGCTGAGCACTGAGGTCTACATAAAGAGCCGTAGGTGTTTAACTCTGCCCACCAATCAGTGACAACTTTTGGCTTAGCCTGGAGGCACCATAGCTGTGTCCAGCAGCTTTGACCAGGGTCCCCACCCTATCTCTCTTGGAAGCAGTTCAAGGTGCTGTAACACAGACCAGGGGCTTCAGCCGGTGCCAGTTAGCCTGCACAAAGTCTGTTTATTTGGCTCCTTCCATCATTTTTCCAACAATTAACTCCACTTTAGCCCTCTGGCAATTACTGCCCTACATAAAACAAAGATCATTAATTCCTTCCTTCTGAAGTGGGCCAGCTCATCCATTCAAAAGGAGGAAGTGGCACCTTGCTAATACGCAGCAATTGTCCCAAAGGTTTGCTGAAGAGAATCGAATTTCATCGTCGTCTGTTGCACAAATTAATTGCAATTATTGTGTCTCCACACTCAACTGTTTGGTGCCTATAATCAGCCATTCATTAGGAATGTCCATAAAGAAGCATCCATATCTCAAGTCCAGTCGGCCCCTGATTTCCCATTGTAGTCTCATTTTATGTTCCACAGACAGAGGACAGATAGAGGATAATTGACCACTCTTTTCAAGAGACATAGACTCAATTATGGTGTAATGTATCAAGTGTACTGACATGGAAAGAAGGCCAAGAAGTGTAGTAAAAGCATCTGCTGGCTGCAATATGGATGGATCCTTTTTTCTTTTAATGTGACTTTATCCACTTTCAGTCAAAAGTTTGGACACACTTTCCCATGTGTGTCGTAACGTTTGACTGAAAGTGTATATGTCTGGAAAGAACTTATTTTAGAATAAATGAAATGGTGTTTTGTATCTGATTTTTTTTTTTATTATTATTATTTTAAGAGAAAGCTTGCACAGCTCCAGCTTACCAATCAAAACCTCTTTGTGTCCATGTCTCTGATCAGAATCTCCATGTAGATCTTAACCTGAAAGAATCTCTTTTCGTTGGCGGAGCGCCTGATTACAGCCGACTAGCACGAGTTGCTGCGCTCACAGATGGCTTCAAGGGAACAATCCAAAAGGTAAATGTTTACAAGCCTTCGTGGGTTACTATGTTATTTGCTTCAGTCATGGATTTAACTAATGTACAGTGTGTTATTTTAATGACTCCGTATCAAATTCAAACCCTAAGTTATCGCCTGTGCAGCTGTAATAATTTTCCATTATAAGATCACACTGTGATGGGCAGTGGTGCTGCTCATTTGGATTAGCATGAACTAATAATAGAATGCACATTTTTGATGTCCCTCCATTTCACTATTCTCAGATCTTTCCCTGACAGCCCTCCAGTTTTGTTTTTTTCCCTCCATTCTCCAGTGAAAGCTCATTTCTGAGTGCCAAAAATAACCCAGTAGAACAAAGGCAAGATGTTTCTCTTTGCACAAACTTGTCATTAGTACTCTTCGGCAAACTTTCCCTTGACAGTTTCGAGCTAATCAAAAGCTAAATGTGGCGTTTGTCTTATGCAGCCTGTAGGGAATAGCTAATTATCAGGAAGACGGTGTGCACTGTCAGTCTGGTGTGCTGCCTAATGTGTGTGTTGTGTCAACACCTAATTTCTCAGGCATTTTCGTGTAAATGACATTCATGTAAAGATGTTACATTGAAAACTACAGATTTTTCCAAGTGTGTTGTGATAATAAGCTTTAAAGATCAGTCAGGAGTAAAAAAAATAAGCCCCAGGACTCGAAGACAACAACCCAAATAGGTAACTACTGATAAAATTCAAGTGATGTGCTAAGGAGAGAAAAAGATCACATAAATCTGACAGCAAAAAGCAATGAGGTAAGTCATGGAAAACCAGTACATGAATCACAGGGTCAAAAACAATTAAAGAAGACTGCACAAACAAATGTTACAGGGCTTTGTGGATCATGTGATCAGATGCTGGCCTGATTAATAGGCTGATGTAAGAAAATTGACATTTTAAAATAAGAGGTTTGAACACATTTTCTGGGGACTTTCAGTTGACTGACATGGAAGACAGGTTTTGTTTATTCCATTGGACTAATTTATTTTATCTTTGCACTCAGATCAGTATTTAGCAACATTTGAATCTGAATATGGGGCTGTTTCAAATCCACAGTCCATTTTCTGTTAGGCCCTTTTTGCCCTTTTAGTGAGTGTCTCAAAAAGCATTGCCTGCATGCATAAATGTGTTCTTTCTAGACCTAAGTTGAGCTAATCGTTGACACCATCTTGGTTAGGTGACATATTCACTAATGGTAAAACTTATGCAGAACAGAGCAGAAATGTATAATGTCTTCAGAACCGAGGTCAGAACAAAATCCTTTCTGTTCCCAGATCGTTCTGATCGGCACACCCATCCTCAAAGAGGATCACGCCCTGCGTTCAAGCAATGTAGCCATGTTCCAGGACCACCCATGTTCTCAGGACCCCTGCCACAATGGGGGACTCTGCAACCCCCAGCTGGACACCTACGAGTGTGTTTGTCTCAACGGTTTCTCGGGGGGACACTGTCAGAACAGTGAGTATCACTGTCATATTCAGCATGCCTGCACATTTGTCTTTATCCCACTGCAGGTCAGCGCTCGACATACGCTTCTTGATGAACACATTTGTCTCTTCCAGTGGCTTTGTATGGAGCGGTATGAAAGGCCTGTGTGCCAGCCAGTGGCTAACAGCAATTGCTGGCTTCAGATCACAGTATAATGGCTGTGTGCAATTGCAATTAGTCATTGCAACTGTATGCATTGTTCTATTTTCTCATCCAGCATTATTTGGTTTTACTCTAAAAGGATACCTGGTGGCAATTCTGATGCTTTCAAAGCATTGCATGAGTGGGACTGAAATCAGTGATGCTTTATGTAACACAGCTTAGCTCGCTCCAATGGATATTGAACTACTACTCTATTTTTCTCTACTTATACAGCTTTTGTTTCTGTTCTGTTCTATCCTGATATTCGTTATGTTATTCTCCTTAACATGGGGGATATTGCCTATGGATTTTCAAGTCATGGCATTTATGAAAATGATGAAATGTGACACTTGAATATTCATGAAGAACTCTTGAACAAGAGTTGCACATCCCTTTCGTCATTTTCATGTAAGTCTGCCAATTCACACACACCCTGGCCCAATCTGTCTCACACACTCACTGCCCTCGCCATTAACCTTGTTGACGTGGCAGGACGTCCCTCTGACGCTAAATAAAACTACAAACGCATCAACGAGCTCCCAGCCCCATTTACTCACACTCCATTGACTTCGGCTCTGATAACTGAACCCTCTGTATTCCAGTATATATTGATTGGTGTGACGTCACCCTCTACTCCCCCCTCCTCCTTCACAGCCATCTACGAGAAGTCTGCCGGAGAGACAGAGGCCATCGCCTTTGACGGACGGACGTTCATTGAGTACCACAACGCTGTAACAAAGAGGTAAGGAAGAGGAAAAGAGAGCCATCCTCATCTAGTCAGCTCCATCTAACATCCACATTGTAATAGCTATTAGCCAAATAACCCCTCTGTCTATCTAGCTCATCCCTCGGTAAGCTGGGATGACAATGTTGATGATATCATCAGAGTGAGGGCCTCAGGGTGAACTAGGCGCTTACCTAATAGTCCCGTCCCCCCCCCCGCCTCTGCTGCTTAGCTCACACTGAAGCTGGACAATAATCACACGTGCATGGTTAATCTTTTTGTGCTGTTCGGAATATGTAAATGATTGTTCTCACTAAAACTGGCATCCGAGGTAGACATGTCACCTGCAATTTTCATCTTATAAAGGGATAAGATGACGTAAGCACAAAATGGTATTCAGTGTCAAAAAAAACAAACAAAAAAAGAATAAGGCAGCTGATCATACATTTTTACTCTTCATGAGCGCACCTGCAGGTTGGCATAAACAAAAACATTTATGTGATGAGCCTGAAAAGACATCAAGCATATGGCTCTATAGCTTCATCACACAGCTCTTCCCACAAACACTCCGAGGTGTGAAAACAACCTGCAATTCATTACACTCCCTCCCATGAAAACACACAAGTCACTCAAAAACAACTGGCTAGAAAGCTCTGTAAGACGTGTTCGGCTTTCCTGTATATCCTTGCTCTTCTGTTGTGGTTGGTGTTCCGGTTGTTTGTCCTGTCTGTCGGTCAGAACCTCCCCTGTGGTTGTCCACATGCTGTTTGTCCTGTCTCATATAAATGTCCTTCACTGTGTTTCCTTTTCACTCAAGCCAACTGACCAATGAGATCCCAGAGTAAGTAGACTTTTTGAGCTGCACTTGCCAGCTTCAAGTGAAGCCCAACTAACAATAACAAAGAAGCCATTTTTGGTAGTTAACCCCAATTAAGCAATCGAAGTACATCCATGTGTTTCCTGTCACAGTTTCCACACAGAAATCATCTTTACCGTTAAAGTCAGGTTTTACATTCAAGTTCCATATCCATAATTCATTTGACAGAGTTCATTATTTGGAGGGCAGTGACAGTAGATAATTAATTTAACAGTGCAAGGGGAAGCATGAATGGGTGCATGACATGCATTGTGTTCCAACTCCCACCCCCCCCACCCCCGAGAAAATGAATTGCTGCACTAAAAATGTGCAATATTTTATGCACGGTTGTAAGTCATTCATAAAAAAATGAATTGCCATGAACTTTATGCTGAACAGCATTATCTGGTATGTGAGGAATGAATGAGACCCCTTGAAAACTCCAAGAGGAGGATATACTAAATATCCCTTTACCTAGTTTCTGGTGCCTGAGGAGTTTCTGCTTGGGAAAGCCCTCGGTCATGACTTAATTATTAAGGGTTTTTCTTCCTGCTCATTAGCTCGGTAAGTAAGCTCTTTTTGAAGAATCCCACAAAGCGGCAAAGCAGAATTCAGCTCAAATTAAGCTGACTGGTTTCTGCCCAGAGTTCCAGTCCATGCCAGGGCCTGTGTCATTTAATTTTTGCCAGATCTCCAAGTGTAATTATGAATAATTACAGAGTCGGTCATACAGTGAGGCAGTGACATGTTAATCACAGATTTGTCTCCCTTTGTAGATTAGACCTCCAATTGAGATCTCTCTGCAGTGTGCAGCCATGGGCATCAATCTCACTTAGCAGGAGGGGACAGTGGTCGTTGGCGCTACGCTGTCAAAAGTTTAATGGATGTCACATTTACCAAAAGCCACAATGAGAAAGAATCTAAGCAAAACAGAGCCAGCCTTGCAGCACTCTTAGGGTGTGCTGAGCAATTCACCGCAATTTGATTTTGCAAAGGGAATTAATAAATCACTCAAGATGCCATTCACAGCCGAGTGAGGCCAAAATGTCAAGCGCTCACCTCGAGTTAACGTTTCTGTTACTATTTACAGCACCCTTTCATTGCTCTTCTTCCACCCCTCAGTCCGTATCTGAAAGCTCAGGTCAATTTGCTCAAGCACCATTATTTCAGTGACAAATCATATCCTGCCATGACTCTCCACTGATACGGTCCTTGACCCCAGTTTTTGACAATTTCCCAATTTTTCTCATTTGTCACTTTCATCTCTAGACAGAAAGTAATTGCTGCTGCGCCATGCCGTTACGTCATTGTAAATATAAGGAGGCGACTTAAAATAGGCTTTTCACTTGTCTGGACACTGGCAGTGAATTTATTAAATGTTAATGCTCACTTTTATTTAAAATTGCTGGATATCAGGGCTTTTTGGTGCATTAGTCATCCATCTTGAGACAAGTGGTTCCCTTGAAAAAGCACATCTTATGGCTGTGGCGTGATCAGGGCTGAGCTACACACTTCCTATGATCACACAACAGTTGTTATCGACTTTTGGCATGGTCAATATTGTAGTAGAACAGATAAGTTATGCTTTTTGCAGCTCTAGGTCTGAACTAGACCTCTGTGAGTCACAGAGTGAGCTCACAGCAACCCCCACACCCCCTTCCTTCTTTTCTTTCTGGCCTCTTGCGCTTACACTGCATGCCGTTGACTTTCTTCCCTGCTCCCTTAAGTCCCGAGTCTCTGGAAAACCCATCTGACCAGAGGTGAGTCTCTCGAAGCTCTTAGACTTTGGTGCCGTCCACTCACATTTCACTTCCTCATCCTTCCCTTCTCTCCAGACAACCCCTCCTCAACTTCTCTAAATCCTGCTGTCCACAGAGACAGCGTAGTTTCCATTATTGAAACAGAGTTACCAATTCGAATCACAAAGAACCGCTGTGTATGCTTCAATTCATTCCACGAAAACACACAAAACCAATCCAAGCTGCAGCCCCTATGCAGTAACGGGCTTACTTATGACTTTCTTTTCTCCAAACCACTACTGCCACCTAGAGCTTAAATGGAGGACGGCACACTGAGAATTTGAACACATATAAGCAGATAAAATCCCAGTATTTACATGAAGAAACAGCAACACGCCAGAAGTCTATGAAGCCAGTGGAGTATGTAAGATTGAACACACTGTGTGGGGGAGTTGTTTTATTCATGATATATTCAGCAATTTTAATAACCTTGACCTTATCAGAGGCAAGTTTCTCCAATGGAGATTTATTGGACCCTGTAAGTTCTTTGAGGGTTTGCCAGGAGAGGGTTCGCTGAGCTGTATGTGCCTTCTTCTTCCTGTTATCTCAATGGATTCAGCTAATCAAGGAGGTGAAAGTTTTCTAACCTAATCAAGCTTTCCAAAGAAAAAAAATCTAACGTTGTTCTGAATTCTTTCCGTCTCCTTGCTGACCTGAACCAGCCTTGCCATAGGCTAAATAGTTATTATACTTAAATATCATCCCATTTCTTTTTACCTAACCTTGCTCACTATTGAGTAGAAATATCCCATTTCCTGTGTTGTTTGTACTCTCATCAGCCTCCCTGTTTGCTTCGCTCAATCCTTTGTCTTGTCGTCTGTCGTGTCTAATCTTTATTTCCAGCTCTGTGCCGCACTGTCCTTTTGTTTTTTCAATCCATATCATAGGCTCTTTGTCGTATGTGTTGTCACCTTGTTTTTGTCTCTGTATTCAAACCTCCGTTGAAGAAGGTGAGAGTGTATCCATTCAGCTGATATGCTGATATGAGACAATTGCACAGATGCTGAGTGATGAAATGCTCAAATGATCATCAACACGCAAACAGTCTCCTGGAATTCACAAATCACAGAGGGACTTCAAAAGGGACTGTCAGTGATTATGTATGCAGGAATGGCTGTACAGTGGTGTGTATTTTTTCCTCATCAGCACCTCTTACAGATAGGTGGAAGTCATTAGTCTCTGCATTCAAATCGTCCTCACAGCTACACACACACACACACACACACAGGAAGTACTGAGGAGCAATATAGTTCAGGTTCAATAGGATGTAGGCAGGCTAACAGCAAAGTAGCCCTCTGCTTCTCCTGAACTCAGTCTGCCTCTTGATTCACTATCTTTGTAATTGAGATGTTGCAGAGCTCAAGCTCCAACGCTTTCTGGTTTTATGTCCCGGCGAACAGAAGCAAAGGTGCTGGTCTACGATCACAAATCCTTTGCTCTGCTTATGCAACAGCCAAAATACACAAGATCCACCTCAGCTGTGTCAGCTTTCACAAACATTAGAATTGTTTTTGATGAGTTTGACCTCAAAGCTAACTGTGCATTTTCGATTCTCCTAGCGAGAAGGCTCTGCTTGTGAACAAATTTGAGCTGAGCATCCGTACCGAGGCAACCCAGGGTCTGGTGCTGTGGAGCGGGAAAGGTGTGGAGCGCTCGGACTACATTGCCCTGGCCATTGTGGATGGACGTATCCAAATGACATATGACCTGGGCTCCAAGCCAGTGGTGCTGCGCTCCTCGGTGCGTGTCGACACCAACAACTGGATACGCATCAAGGCCAGCAGGTAAGACGGGAGGTGACAGGTAGTCACGGATCAGGAGTGAAAGCGTTTACAATTTTTTTAATTTTTTTTATTTACAGGATTATGCTAAGTCCATACTTGTGTTGATGTAAACTGTGAGATCTCTTGCATAAATCCGCTGCTGCACAGTGATGCCATGTACTAAGATGACTCATTAGATTTAGATTAAGGTTATTTCACTCTCGCTTATGCGTGAATGTGAAGCATATCACATCAAATTGCTTCGACACATTAATGAATGTTCAAAAACATGTGGTAACATCCCAACACATATTCACTTACCGTAGAATTAGAAATTTACGCAGGAAATTAATTCAGAAATGTTTAACAGCATCTGTGCTGTACAGCCATAAATGGTATATGTATTAATTACAGTGAACCTTTCTAAAGACATGATTTAATGAACATAGATGGACAGATTTCACTGATTAAGAACTTAAAAGCAACACAGTGTAAGATATAACACAACACAAAATATAAGGTGGTTAAAAAGTCATTTGTAAATGGTATATCATATATAAATCGTAAAATATCAGCGTATGAAAAGTGCTGCTCCAAAGGTTACATGTGTGATGTATAACATGTTGATATGTTAAGTTTCAAAGTGGCTGAGGTGTGAGTGTGAGCCTGCGGTCTGCTGTGGAGTTGGGGAAATTCATGTGTTGTTCAGCATTTTGACAGTTCTGTGGAAAAACTCTGTTTTTCATTCAGGCTATAGAAGAAATGTTGAAAGTTCAGCATCCTGTTTTATTCTGTTGCTTACCCAGAGATGTTAACCCTTGTCCTTTCCTCTCCTGAAGTGAGCACACCGACCAGACAGCTCTGGTCTGTTGTGTCACTTTCTGATTGTGACTATCTGTAGGCATTAGGGCTGGAGCTGTACGCTAAAGTCATGGTTTGGTATGTACCACAGTTTGAAATCACGATTCGGTACATTTTTGGTTAAAAAAAAAAAAACATCTTGTTTTTCATTCATTGGAAAATTTGTGAAAGCATGAAACATAGCAAGATACCCTGCACAAAGGATGGTTCTTTTTAAGTCAAAGCATACCTGGGTCAAGGTAGGAAAAGAAAAATAGGTTATAAAATAAAGATCAGCTAAAGTGCCAAATGTAGAAGATGCTGTAAGCGTTTTCAACTTCACATTCAAAGTCTGGTCTGTGCCACATGCTAAACAAGATTGTCAGGATGGCTCAACAACAACATATGGGGCTTTGCGATTGTGTTCCGTCACCCGGTGGAAACAAGCAGTGCCGAGTAGTTCTGCGGTACACGCGCACATTCGTACCGAACCTGAATGCACCCCTATTTGTCACTGTTTCAAATGTGTATTGTTCTATTTTTACTGTAGATGCAATAATGGTCAGGGTTCTTACCAACCTACCATCACTTCCATTCAGTCCTGGTATGAAGTTAAGATCAGCAAAAAATAGGCCAAACAGAAACACAAAAAAGGAGAATAAATATCATTTGGGATTGGAAAAAAAAAGTTGAATAAAACGGGCTATACCCTTTTCATGCAGTATTTATATGTCAGCCTCTGGCTTGCTGTGTGGTAATTTTACGAAACACAAATTCATTTAGCAATACGCTGTGTTTGCATAAACACAATCTTTGCTGAAGTAATGAAGGCTTTAAGGTCCAGCTATCATTCACTTGTAATGTCACTGTGCTTTAGTGACATTCCAAATCAAATCAACACTGGGGCATGCACCTACAATACATGCATAACTAAACAATCCATAAACACAATAATACAGGTTATGGCAGCAGCACAGTGATGTCACAGTAACAGATGTTTTTAATAGATACAAATGAACAGTGTGAACTTTCAAAATGACCCACCAAACACCTTTTGATGCAATCGCTGCTCTTTTATTCGCCTGGAAATGTGCTTTCAGAACGGCTGGGAATGGAAGTATGGGGGATAATTGGTTACATCGTGTAAGGCAGGAATAATAGAGCCCCAAAAATAACTGCTACATCTATTTCAAACGGGGCACCGGCTAAATCGCATCCCAGGCTTGCAGGGAGGCCACATGAGTTGCTGGAAGATGATATAATTTGGACGATGATGATGATGATGATGATGATGATGGTGTAAATTGCAGCATGCGGCATGGAGTGCACACAGTTACAAATCTATCCGTGTTTGCGGCTCTCTCTGTTGGAAACCCTCTTTATGGGTATGAATTAGCTCCGTTGTCACAATTCTTAAGTGTGTGCTAATGTATAACATGAAGCCACCTAAAATTAATGGTGCTGTAACAGCATCTGTTAGCCGGTAGACAGGCACATTTAGAATGCTGCTTGGCAAAGGCGGTTATGCGAGTGCTAAGTGTGCTGGCAATGGAGAAATGGAGTCTTGATGCTTCAGATTTAATGAAACTGTAATTTACAGCTATTTCGTGCGATGCCCATGCATTTTACCAACTTCCAACGGCATATCTTTTTTCTTTCTCCTCTTCAGAGCACTTAGAGATGGCTCTCTACAGGTTGGCAATGAAGCTGCAGTAACAGGGTCGTCGCCTTTGGCAGCAACACAGCTGGACACAGACGGAGCACTCTGGTTAGGTAGGTGCCCCTCACATATTTATAAAAAATGAAAAGCAAAAGCTGCCGTTCATACTTGAAAATGTCGCTACAAATGCAGTACATCAAGCAGGGGGTAATACTTGTAATGCTGTAGCACCTTTTCGTCCTAGCCTATGGTAGCAGACTGCCAAAAATGAGCAATGAACTTATTGGCATTGCAGAGGATAAGCAAAGTCTGTGGAAGGGGAAAAAAATATTGCGTTTTGTGCAAAAAATAAAAAATAAAAAAACATGCCTATTCAAGTATTGAGTTGAAAAATGAAAAGCTATCTGACTAACTCAAAAGTTGTCTTCTCTCCTGAATTGAAAATGGCCAAAGTCAGCCTGTTATCTACCTCAGGTTCAATTTGGTCTGAACTTGGCTCAGAGAAATGCTTTTTGAAAGAACACACATGGTGCGGCAGGTTTGAATATTTGGAGAAAAATAACATTGAGAACGGGCAATGAAATAAATTCAGGCTGTTCTTTAAAATGCAAAGTGCACAGCGATGAAGAGGAGAGGCAGCATGAGTGACATATAAGAAACACGCTGCCAGACGTTAGAGAGTTGCGCTTTTGCACTCAGGTATGTGTATACAAATGCTCACACATACACACAGAGAAGCAATGCAGTGGAACAGGTGCTGAGCGAGCCCTGCAGCAAGAATACATAATCCTCACACAGCCCCTCTCCTTTTTAAATCCCCTTTTCACTGTTCATCATTAATTCATCTGTAACTCGCATGAAATTAGCCTTGTCGATCCCTGATTTGAAACCGCACAATCCAATTTAAGGGGGCATGGACTCGGGATGTAAAGAGCTCGACGGGGATGTGAACTCTCAGTCTGACAGATTAAAAAAAAAAGAAAACACGGAGGAGATGGATAAAGGATAGCAGGGGCGGGCAGGCTGGCTAACATAAAGGGAAGAAAGGAAGAGGATTCTGACAGTATAGAGGGCACACAGGGAATGAGTGAGTTAGCTGCAGGTAACACATCGAAGACCAAGGTCAGCTTCTCTCACTGTAACAGCAGAATTCGTGAAACTTTGAATAAAGATGTGCCACTTTATTGAGAAAGATACTAGAGAGACAGGCTGGCTGCAAAGAGGAGCTTGCAAACGCAATCAAAAATGTGAAAGCAAGCCAGTCGCACACTGTGTAATTAGGCCATGAGCGCCCCCTCCCCATCCCTCAAAAAAGCAAAAAAAAAAAGAAAATGTAATGTCATGAGACATGGTTAAAGAAGTAAAGAGGTTTGGATCATCCCAAATAGATGATTATTTGGTTAAAAAAAAAAAAAAGGAAACATTAAAATGAAGTCAGAAAAATGGAAAGTACAAGTGACTGAAATGTTTGAATCTTTGAAGTACAAATCCGTGATATTTTTATATTAATATTATATTTCTTGTACTTTCTGTGGCTAAATGATAAGAACATGAGTAAGTTAACTTATATCCAGTCCAATTACTTTAAAGGGCTGGTTCACAAAAAACTCATTTTCTCAATGAATGGCATCTAGCATTGCAGCACGGCGGACAAACAACCACACTTACCCTCAGGCCTACGGCCAGTTGTGAATCGTGGGAGGAAGCTGGAGTACGCAGAAAGAAGCCGAGCGCACACAGGAAAACGTGCCATGCTATTTGAAATTTAGTTAGCATGCTTAGTTACAGTGCATTTGCAGCAGGCCTGCAAGAAGGCTGTGAGAAATCAGCCCACAGTTCTGATGACACAGCATGCTGGACTAATGTCTCAACAGCATTAAAGACGGACCCAAATGAAAAAGAATGGGGATGATGATGATGTCATCATTTTATACTCCATCACCACCTTTCATTTGTAGCGCATTTCTGAGGGTTTTTTTTTTTATTTTTATTTTTTTTTGGGGGCACTATGTCAGATGAAAAGAAGCGTTTCTCTCGCATCACATCAGTGTGAGAAAATCAAGACCTGACAAAGCCAAATAACAGCTTTAGAACCATAAATAAGTATTTCCAGTGCAGTCTTTTGATAACATTTAATGGGCTAGTGGCTTATTTTACTGAAACCAACTCCTCATCCTGGTGTTTGATCTTTAAAGGTGTTCTGTTTCGACACATACTTGTCATGCAAATTGGCATAAAATCTAAAGCCATTATTATGCTACCAAAGGACATCATGGGCACGGACTCTGTGAAGGAAACGTAGGGAGTAACAATTTTTCGGGACTTACCTGAAGTTCCACAGCCGTGTGAGACGGACAAAGATGGCTGCTTCTTTGGAAGTGGCCAACTTTGCCCCAGTTTGGAGTAATTATTCTCTAATGCCTGTTCATGTGTTTCTGTCATTTAATTGGTCTTGACGTGGAGCCGATTTATCATCATGTTAACCTCTCCCCCCCCCCGCCGTCTCCCGTCAGGTGGTCTGGAGGAGCTGGCGGTGGCTCGTCGGTTGCCCAAGGCCTACAGCACTGGTTTTGTAGGCTGCATCAAAGACGTGGTGGTGGACGGTGTGGAACTCCACCTGGTGGAGGATGCCTTAAACAGCCCCAAAATATTACACTGTTCCGCCACCAAATAACCCGGCAGAGACAAAACAGAGAGAGACGGGAAAAAAAAAAGAAGAAGAAAAAGAGAGCACCCTCCCAACCCCTCCCTCCATAGCGCTCATGTCTCCTGCTGTAATTATTTTCTATTTTTGTATACTTTTCATTGCTTTTTATATGGAAAGAAAATGAATATGTTGTTTTAATATTTGTTTTATATATTTTGTTCCTGTTTTTCCTGTACATCTGTTCACAGAACACATTCTCATTTTCCTTTTTCTTTTCTGCCCCGGCTCGATACTTTTTTCACACACACACACACAAAAGCAAAACACAGCCCATCCCTGTGAGAGATTTTATTCTTGCGAATAAGTAAACAAATGCCAACTGAAAAAAAATAAGCTTTTCCTCGCTCATTACTTGAACACTGATGGACCTTGCTGATGATCCCTGGTTATTGCCTTGTCTTGGTACCATACCATCGTCCACATTCCCCAAGCATGGCTTACAAATCCGTGACTATATAGACATACATTCCCTCATGAGAGCTGGACACTGTGTTCTTTAATACTGCAGGCAGCTGGCATCTACTGTCAAGACTCTGCATTCAGCCTCAGTAACCCGCTGTATTTACCTCATGGGACTTTCCAGGCATCAGTCAAGCTGCTACAGTGAGAAAGTTTGCAATCGAAACCACACACAATCACCCCCCCCCAACACACACACACACACTCCCTCTCCTCTCCCCCATCTCACAGTGTCAAAAAACAATGAAAAAAGAAAAAACTCATTGTGAATTCCATCAGAGACTTTAGTTTTGAAATATGGCTCACAAACATTACAATGGTGAGAGAGCGCTTCATTCCACAATGACTTGCATTTCATTAGTCAAAAGTTAAAACATGATCACAGACATAAATAAATGTTATAAATATAGAGTATATAAATAATACCTGAGACTGTGAATATGTAAGATGGGTTCGCTTTGGAAAATTGTGCTTCTCATGTGCTATTGTGCATTCTGTTTTACAATCAGAAGATGAAATAATGATGACCACTATAAATGCATGCACTTTTGCAGTGTTGGTTTGAATCTGGATTATTGTTGTTTTATTTCCATTTTGTTCATTCCAGTTTGTTTCCAAAAAAAACATTTTCTAATTTGAATTTTTTTTTTTTTTTTTTTCTTGCATTGATTCATACAAGTTACTTGCTTCGTTCATTTCCAGTGACAGTAGTAGAACAATATAGCTGGGAAATAAGGTTTGATGATTGTTCATTCACCTTCTTTTTTTTTCTTTTTGTGTATTTTTCTCGGGAGCAGTTACTTTCACTGGACCTTGAATGGTGAATAAGAAGAAGAGTTGTTACTATGTTTGACCTTAAGGAGGTGCTCAGAACAAAGACTGAAAAAAATACACAGAGAGAGAGAGAGCACGATGAGAGATCTTATCTTGGGGAGAACGACTTCTTCTGGGAATTTCCAGTCAAACGACTGTCCACGCAAACGCTAAAAAAAACTGTGCCTGAGACATTTTTTTTTTTTCTTCTTTTTCTTTTTTGTATTTGACCAAGGAATATTCTCGGAGGAGTCATTTTTTTATGTTGAGAGAAAGAGAGACTGTGATATGACCTTTTGAAGCCATAGCAGCTACAAAATGAGAAAAGATGCATAATCCTACAGTACTTGCAAATTAACATAGCAACGCATGAGTTCTGTATTACTAGTGCGAATTCTGTAATATTCAGTGAACTGATGCAACATGTGGAGTTGTCTTTGATGAAACCACAATAAGCTGCGTCGACTGACTTAAAGACACTCTTTTTTTGGATATGAGAACCTTGGCAATATTCTAAGACTAAATCATGTCTGTTTGTGGTTGAGTATCATGTCATGTACTATTTTAATTTCTTAACTATATTTCCCTTCTCCAATCATCCAGCAACCTTGTTTTTGTACAGCCCTGCAATTTTAAAGTGTAAATTGAGCAAATATGTGATCTGTGGAGGTTTATGTTTTTAGTAATATACACTGGAACCATGTCTGACTTGTCTGTTCGCTCACACAATGATCTACTTGATGCACATGAGGGAGGGAAAGCCCTAAAACTGTGTAATGTGTAATCAAGCTCAGTGTCTGCACCAGACCAGGAAACCCTTCATCTGGTGTCTTAGGACACCTTTAAATTCCAGCATGCACTCTAATAACCTTGGACTGTTGGGTTTTTGTTTTGTTTTTTGTTTTTTTTGCTGTTTGAATTTGACCCATTCAGGCGGTATCACTTAAAGCAGATGTAATTCTTGTGTAGCCTATTTGGATGGACTCAAGAGCAGTAAAGACAATTACAGTCTATGGTTTGGATGGAAACTATGAATTGCCTTAAAAACCGGTCACCTCAACTCTGAGCAGGTGACAAATACGTCATCCATATAACCGTTTCCTTACTTTAGCCAGTGTATTATTAGCCTCATCCCCATAATGTAAATGAGTAATACATAATGATAATGATAATTATATTAGTAATAATGCTCATACACAAAAAAATCCCATAGGGGTGCTCTGCAAATATCCCCTTTGGCTTTTTACAAAAATATTCTATTTACAGTTTTGTTTTGTTTTTTTAATCTGTTTTCTTTTTCTTATTTATGTCTACATGTGGATTATCCTCCATGTCTCGCCTCTGTAAACTACTGTCTGACTGCACAAACCTCCTTAAAGGGCAGTGCACCGAGTAAGAGTGGCATGACCTGAACATTACTAACTTTATGACCTTTGTCTTGTGTTCCTACCACCATGAAATAAAATGTCAACCAAATGGAGCCCATTCTTGTCAGCTATTTTAATTTTGCCATCATCTGGAGTCGGGGCTGGAGATATTATATATTCCTCTTGATTTAAACAAGATCTGGAAAAGATTCAAATCAACTTCAGCTTCTCGGTTCTTTATGTTCTTTATGTTTTCAATGTGGTTCTCAGCCTCGTAATCTAAAGAGAAAGAAAAAGGCCAAACAACACTTTTTATCAAACAGGACTAACTATTGCAATACTGCCTCCAAAATAATCTACATGGGTTCCCAGTTCCGCTATGAGGTGTGCAATGACTGGTCTAGGGATTTAGGAGCAGCAGTTGAAAGCTCCAAAAGTCTAATTAATACATGCTCACGGTACTTAGAGGATGTGGCACCAAGTATAAGAGTGTGCCTCTCATGTTTTTACACAAAGGAGCTCTGTGGTACAAAGGAATGAGATATATCAGGCTGCAGATGTACAAAGTTGTTAATTTGGTCAAGACTGAATTTGAAGTTCGAACTTAAACCAGCACCAGTTGGTTCTCCTTTAAGTTGCATTTTGCAGATTTATATACATATCTGGTGTTGCGTGAAATGGCTACTGAGAGGGAAAGTGCATTCTTGACCTGAACATAAAAGGAGAAAACTACAAAAGCGTCAATTATGTCTTTTTCCCTCGACCTGCAGCTGATCAAGACTAATAGGAAATAAGATATTTAAACGGCAGTATGTTCGTGTACAACTTGTGTAGCTAATGAACACGAGCTCACAGATGTTTTTTTGTTTTTTTTCAGGTTCCGGTCACTTCTGACACTGCAATAACTAAAAATGTGATTTGGCTGGAAAGCTGAAGTATTAAATCAGCGTCATTCTGTGTTCCACTGTTAGTTACGAGGCACTTGTGTGCACTGAGGCAATCACAAGGCAAGACGTTAATCTATGATGTGTGTTAATGGGAAGTTTCAGCTCACATTTTGATCAAAGACTCTAGCGCAAATGTTTTTTTTTTTTTCAAATCTAAAAGATTTTATGTCAACACACTTATGCACACATCAATAAACCGTATTTCTGACCGCAGCGATATTTGCTTCTTATAATTCAAATTACCTAAAGCAGTCTCTGGTGCCCTTTTGCTAATTGAAAAAAACAAAAAGAGGAGTAACTGCTCCACAGCTTTGTGCATTTTTCAGCCCTTCCCATATCTGTCTTGAGTGTTTTCAATAAGCCTGAGATTTAATGAGTTTAATTTATTACTTGCTAATTACAGAGAAGGACACTGAATCTTTTGTTGTGTTAATTAGAACTCTATGAAATGGTGTAGATGAAATACTTTTTCTCAGTCAGCGATCCTTCCGGGGAAAGATTGTTTTCAATTTAATAAGTGTAAGTAGTTTGATTAAAGGGTTTTACAGGAGTTAACCATCAAAACAAAATAAGAAATTTGTATAAATAACTTATGAAATAGAGACTCTGTGTTTTGGTGATTTGGGGAGTAATAGATGACTGAAACCCTTCAGGATGAAATATCTCTTCCAAAGCGAACAGATAGCTGATTTTAATTAATTTGCTGAGCAGCTGACTGATGCTTTTTAAGATGTGTGAAAAAACTCATTCCCAGTCCGTATTAAATTTCATCAAATCTTCCACCCTGAGCTACACACAGGCCTACGAGTCCCATAGAGACCAGGAGATCGTCAATGATGGAAGAATCAGTTCTCAGGAAAACTCTGAATGAGCTTCAAAGAATCAGGCCAATAGACCTCGGACAATTAGTCCTCTAAAAAGAAAAACCTTACACATACCATACTACACTTCACCCCCTTTTATAAAACAAAGTTCTTCCCTCACAGCTTTTTACATCCAAACGGTAATAAAGCTTCTTTCTCTCTGACAAGGCTCCAGCTGTCCAGCTGCATCACTCTCAGTATAAGTCCCCTTTGTTTCCCTTTCCATTTTTTTTTCAGTCTTTGGAGAGGCAGATTTGCATGTCTCGAGGCAAAAGGGGCCAAAGGCCACAAGTCCATAGAAGCAGCCTCTCAAGAGTTAATGGAACTTCCTGGATCCTTGTCCCGAGGGTGGGAATCTAGGCATTGCTTCTTCAAGTCAATGTGTCCCTCTCAGGCCTGGAAGGACATCGTTGTCATAAAACAATAACAACAAAAACAGAATGTTGCTTTCCTGCAACATTTCCTGGTCACTACTCTTCATCCAGAACTCTTAACACGAGTGTAGTCTGTTTGATTATTCTTTTTATTTAGGGACCTCTTATGTCTGATGCTGTTCTCTTTTACTTTCCATTCTATTGTTGCAGCCAACCATTGTTTGGCATTCATTCATCTCATTCATTTTAGTGCAAAAATCTTTCAGGACTTTCAGGAAAATTAATATGTATATTACATTACCAAACAACAAGAACTACTTGTATCAAGATTTAGCTTTCATAATTTTCAAGCAATGACATTGTTTAAGGTTTTCTTTATTTGCAATGCCACTCCCAGCATCAACACTATTTGACTGATCTCATCTTTTTATCCTTCACGCAGAAATAAAGCCTCAAGGCCTTTGCTTTTCTTTCAATCACATTTAATATCACACAATAAATTTTCATGCAGTTTTCCTTCATTGATTTTCAGAAGCATCGATCAGACAGTAACGGGATCATTTCAACTGCTCGCCAGACCCAAATAAGAAACTTTACGTTCAAAAACATCTTTTCAATTTGAAACACAGCACACATTTGCTACTGTGACAACAGAAAACAAATCCTCTCTCCCATCATTTCAGTGAGCAGCAGCAGCCCACTGGGTCAAACATTGGAAAAGAAAATCCATACAAGTGAAGCCTGTGAGCTCACAGACAATTGCATAAACCCAGCCAACCCCCTGCAGATCAACCTCCACTGATAACCACAGGCTAGTGACGTCAGTGCTGACGTCCCCCCCCCCCCCCCCCCCCCCACACACACACACCGCCAGTGTCCCATCGTGACTGCTCTCCTTTTCCCTCCTTTCTATAAATGAGTTATTTCATCTTATTTTGTAGACCGTTGCCCACAGCTGTCTGATCCTGTTGTCTTCTGCTCTCTGCATGAATATCTTCCATTTTTCTAACAACTCATTGTTAATAATTAACAGAACATTCTCCGACGTTGGAGGACAGGCAGCTCTCGGTGGGTGGGCTCCTGTGTTCAGACGTCATCGTCAGTCAGCCAATCACAAGTGAGGACGTTATGATCTATTTAGCCCCCCCCAGACCTTTATTAAAAAACAAACAAACAAACAAACAAACACAAACAAAAAGAGGAGTCTATGTTATTCACCTGGTCATGCCATCCAGAGCCTCAGCCATGCTCTTCAGGTTTGCATCAAATCATCTGCAGTTAGCCCGAGCAGAACAGGAAAACATGCTTGACTTGCACAACAAAAGTGTGAAATGGTCCAATTTAACAGGTACATACCTAAATAGTAAAATGTGAAAATAAGTAGTACTTAAAAAAAGTGAAAATATGATATGGTCTAAAACTATCGCCGATAGTAAATTAGAATATAAGAGCATGTATACTAATGTGCAGAGATCAGAGCACCACATTAAACAACGACAAAAAAACATTAAACTTTAAAGTAGTAATGTTTTAAATGGTTGGTTATAAAACAACAACAACAACAACAACAATAATAATAATAAAAATAATACTGCTTAAGATTTCTCCGCTGAGTTTGCCCTCAAACAAGGCTTTTGTTTTGAAGGCGGTGACCGGAAGACGTGTCAGCAGGTTTGGCGGCACGCGCAGGTCTGACGCAGCCGCGGCTCCTGTCAGAAACTCAGCGGAGACGGACCGGCAACCTTTGGGGACACTTGACAGCTTCTAGAGACTGCTATGACATCTCGCAGGTAGAAACCGAGCTTTTTTTGTGTGTCCGTGTTTGTGTTGCTGCTGTTGTTTGTTTAGTGTACCGTTAATGGCAGCCGAGCGGGCGGTCGGATTGTGCGGATGAGATTGAACTGAAGCTCAGTGAGAGAGCAGCGGCTCAACTTTCCCCCGTTAACACACACACACACACACACACACACACACACACACACACACACACACACACGCGTCGACTCTTTTGTATTTTCAATTTATTTCAATTTATCGCAAAGGCACAAAAGTTTGAGCTCATCCTGTTACGACGGGGCTCGCAGCGGTAACACAAACAGGACTGTTAATGCCACAATTGTTCAGACGCGTTTTAACATTTCAACATTTCAAAGTCCTGTCAGATTCTCCAGAACTCACAAATATTTTCGGACAGCGTAAAAGTTTTCATCTTTAGCTACGTAGCTACGCATTTTGTACTTGTGTGCTATGTCTTTTTGTGTTTGTGTGTGTGTGTGTGTGTGTGTGTGTGTGTGTGTGCAAAGTGCAGGAAATTGGCTTCCAGCTTCCTGTGAGATATTGCATTAAACATATAGCAATTTTAACAGAGCACTTTAGTAATAAAAACAGAAAGTCTTATATTAGTTTCAGCTCAGTGCTAATGCCAAGACAAAAACACGTTAAGTGCTTATGTAAATTACTGTTAGTTGCTGAAGAGGAAATAATACTTGTTAACACTGTAAACTTACTTCTTGTCTGCTTTAAAATTAGCAATAAAGAAAAAGCAATCTTCCTTTTTTTTTTACTGAAGTGAACATTTTAAGTCAATGAAAGTGGCATTTTGAACTCTGACACTGAAGGTTTTATGTTGCTAAATATCTGATTTTTTTTTTTTTTTTTTTAACTCTTCCTATATATGATTAACCACATGTATACCTGTGGAGCAGTAATGATAAGTACACTTTGCTGAAACATTGACTAGTTTAATATGTGGGGTATTCTGTGCTGAGCACCAGAACTTATTATACTTATTTAGATTTTAGATCATTTGTTTTTATGGAATTTTTTTTTTTTTCTTAAAACCACTTTTCAGATACTTTCTGGCTCACAAACCACAAGTAAATTACCTGCATACAGGTAAAGATAAAAATTATAAAAAAGATATTTGTTTTGTCGATGTTATTGCCGATGCTATGACTTGTGAAATGGTGCAGTGAAACACAGTTATGTTCTGACACACTTTTCATAACTGATAGTCTGTTCAAGTGATCACCCTGCTTTAGATTTCTAACCAAGGTGACCTGTGAATTGTGGCTTGGCCATTATTGGCTGTTGTGGACTGAAAAATGCAGCGTTAGCAAACAGAGCGTTTGTAGTTGACACAAATAATCCACCGCTATATGGGTGGAAACAATAGTAGATGTGTTACATTGCATGATGTTTTACATGTAACTGATGTTGTGTCCTACAATGCCTTTGGTAGGTGAAACTGCAATGTTGGATTCATGATGTTGATTCTGAAAAGGCAGCCTTCTGATTTTAGTCCAGCTTTACGATCCACAAAGGCATTTATTTCTCCTCTGACAGAACAAAGACTTGAATTCTGGCCATGTTATTTTGGCAAAATAGTGTTTTTCACAATAGAATCTAGCTGGATATGGCATAGGACTACGCACATCAAAGGCAGTTTGGAAACAGTAAAGCAGCCAGGCTGGCTGTGACATTAAAGGAAAATTCAATCTTTCACAATCCGTTTTTTTAACTCCCAGCATTCCCACAATCATGGTCCGCCACGGTAGACCAGCAGGGAGTACCTATCCTTCCACCCATGCAAAATTTAGTTTGAAGTGGTACTGTTGGTAGTGCTGTGTTTCTTAAGTGTTCCTTGTAAACTTCTTGCAGTAGCTGATTGTCTGTTAGTTAGGCTGTTAGGATATTAGGAAATCTCCTCAGTTTGATTTCTTCTGTATTCATGTGCATGTGAATATACAGATGAATATACAGAAGGCTGGTGAACAAAATATTACAAAACCGATGACAGCAGCAGCAAAACAGTGAAAATATTCACTATCATATAAATAGAGATGCCTCAGGGGCCCAAACCACTACCTGGCTAAGATCACACATAGAAAATACTGAGACAAAGTTGTAAACTGTTGTCATGTCTACCAGTTTCCATGGTTCATCGCTGGGACAGATACGACTTTTGTTCTGTCGCCTGCTCTGTACTTCCTGAGCTGACATACCACAGGGGAACAATACTACAATGTGTGCCATCTTGATCAGATGGAGCTGATGGTGTGGCGATGATTGTATCACTCAGTCTCCCCATTTCAGGAAGGATTTTAGTTCATCACGCTACTGGGAAGGGCTGGAATTTCCACTTTGTTTTTTTAGTGAAGTTTTGTTGCAGATTAGTCATAAAGGAACCACTTGTACTTTCCGTTATTGCAATTGAACTGTTAAGGTAACAATGATTAATCATTGTTATGTGTCCAAGTATAACCGTGGGCCCAAGGAAGTGAATTGATGATGCAGCATCATGCTATACTGTTGTTCCATTTTCTTTTTTGCCAGTTACTTCTTTGTAGTATTAGAAACTTTTTATTATTGGAAACCACCTCTGCCCCCCCCCCCACTTTGTATATGGAACAGACCTCATCTGTCACTGAAACTCATTTGACCAGCTGAGAACAGTGAGTCAGTTCTCTCGATAAGCCGACAGGAAAACAACAGCCCATGTGGAGGAATAAGATAACACTGCCGACATTTCCAGAAGTGCTCTGAACCAACTGTCAGTTTGTTTGTTTTTTTTTCCATATACATGTTTTGCATTTTATTCAAACAGAACAGACCCCAAGACCTTCAAATGTTACTTCATGCTAGTATGCCTCAAGATTTGAAAGGCAATGTTCTTAAAAAGAAAGAGCATATAGGGTATACTCTTCCACGTCTGTGCCAATATTTGACATTTTAATGTATCAGAACTTCAGTCCTCTGAATTTGTTGACCGAAGCGCAGCTTAGATGAAGGTAATTCCTTCAGGTTCCTTTCTTGTGATTGACTAATGACCTGTGCCCATCCATTGCTCAGTATCAGATGGGATTGTAGGGTTAGGGTTAGGGTTAATGGATGGATAGATATATAACTCTATCCTGCAGTAGGTCAAATATACAAATAAAACCAAATATGTATTGTAAACTAGAAAAATGTACAGTATCTTAATTTCTGGTGATTTAAGTGGTTTTAAATATAAACGAAATCAAAACTTGTACCCTTCATTTTGAACAGCTAATGACAAATGGAAACTCTTAGCTGAGCATGACCATAAATTTGCTTTCAATAATGTGATTTTGATCGGTAATAGTGGAGTGCCTCACTGAGCCACATCTGTAAAAAGCTATCTCTCATAATGGTAAAATCTGAGGGAAAATATTCTTCTGTTAAACATGTTTGCACAACATTCAATCAATACAGAAATGAGGATTATTTCATTGATCATTAATCTTGCATGGTTTTTGCATCAAACTTCAAAGAATTGCATCTTAAAAACTATGTTTGGGGATTTTCATAATCTATGTTTGCCATTCTGGACAAGAAGACCAAAATATATATGCAAGTTTCTGTATTCTAGAAAGGCTGTCTGAGAAAAGGTTGGCTGTGTCTGTGAAAAAGAACATCTCAGATATATACTAACCACTAACCACTATGCCAGGAGCCACTTGTCCTCTGTGTTTGATAAGACTTTGTGTTTCCTCTATGTAAATACAAAAAGCCAGAAATGATTGCTACTCTGTGCTACAGTTTTTTTTCCTTTGTTTGTTTATTTTTGTTTTTTTACATGTTAGGACAATTACCACTGCTCTGTAAGCCACTGACCATCTTTCAACGTCACCAGAACTTGTGCTAATCAGTTTGTAAGCTTCTGGTGGGTTACTAATGTGCAAAAGCAGAAAACAAACTGCAGGCACATACATAGTGATTGCATCAGCCATTTAGCTAATTCTACTTAGCTAACCACCTTGTGCTGGTCAGAGAAGGGAAATATTCAGCCTCTTGGTGTGTGTGAGTCTTTCACTCGATGTAAATACCTAAAATCATCAATTGGGCTAAAAATATCTGCAACATAACCGAAATTGCATGCCCGGGCTTGTCTAGGACCAATTTAGCCCAGGCAGACGCTTTCATGCTGTGCGGTGGTTACTAAGTATATCACCTTTTTGTCAGTGTGCTTGGACAGCAGTGCTTTAAATAGCTGACGAGGTCTATATTGAACTTGAGACATTACGTAAGAGGATAGAGTGTTGGCTGGATGCACACTGGGCCTGTTTGCCTTCAACCAGCTTGAGGCCTAACCTGCAGGTCCCAGCTGCCATTCTCTCTCTTCTGCAGTGTAACCACTTTTTTTTTTACCCTACCCTGTCGATGTCTCGACAGATAAAATCAGGCCATTTGGTATTTTCTTTTTGTTTCGTCTCTGTCTCTCTCTATTTCTCTTGCTGCCCAAGGCCAGATGCAGGGAAATGGGGTGGCTGGTGGTTGTCAAAGGGAATCTTATTCTTGGAATGCCCTCAGTCATTCCTGCTCCTGCAATCATGATCTGAGGAGGTGAGGAAGAGAAACTGTCTGGGTTGCATAGGAAGAGCCTGTTGTGAAGTTACTTTTAAAGGCACCTCTCAGACTCAGATTTACATCCTTTCAGCTAAATTAAAAGGCAACGCATGACTTTTGGATTGGTGGATCTTGTGTAATGATGTTGTATCATTCAGAATTTTAAAATAAATATGAACTATCAGGAAAGGATGCAAAACTTTAATCTTGGGCAGTTCCTGTGCAATTAAAATAAGTTGCAATGAAAGAGCAATAGAATAGAGACATCTTTGTCTTTATTCAGAAGATATTATTTTCACTGGTCATTGAAAACAAGCCAAGGAGGATGGTCAAAAACAACTCATTCAGCATTTGAGCTTTTGGAACCATAATGAGCCACCAGAATAAAGACCCAGAGAAGCAATAACATTTATCTGACCACAGAATTCTGCACTCCTCTGATTTAATTATACACTATTAATTATAAATTAAAATTGGTTTTGTATTGATACCCCACAGCCATGTTAAGTTTATAATAGGATAATCAATACATGGGAGCTTAACATAATTTTATTAAATCAACACTTTTGGTTTTGTACATAAAACCAGTCTGCATGCGGTAGACTGGTTTTAAGCATTTTATTTACTGCACTTAGTCAACTTTGAATTTCAAGACTCTTTTTGTTAGTGCTCTCTACAAACAGGGTCTGTTTCTTCAAGCATGCCTTGATGAGTGATGACCTAAAGGTTAATCATTAAACAGAGAAAGACACACAGAAAGAGAAAAGGCAAATATATTTTTGTCCTGAGTTTAGAAAGTGCAGGCAGATCTCCAAATAATTACATCTCTCCATATCGCAGAATGGCTTCCTTACAAAACCAATAGGCATACAGCGAGGACTGCGTTAGCGATATGTGGTAAATGAGTCTCATTAAGAATAAAATGTCTTGTTTGATTTCCCTTGTATGGACAGTGTTGGAGTCAGTAACCAAACGCAAACTGTGCAACATGTAAAAGTCAGATTTTTTTCTTCATCTCTTTGTATCAAAGGTTAAAAAAGTAAAAGTTTAAGAAACTTAAAATGGCTCTTTGACTCTTTGAAGTGAAGCAGTGCCAGGAACTAGATAATGCGAGATAATGAATATCTTTGATGAACAAGTGAATTTATTAAACAAATGTTAATATGTCATATGTCGTGGGGAAACTACATAATCTTTCTATATGAGAGCTAACTCCATTGACAAATTGAAGTAATTGTGATTTTATACCTGGAGCAATTTGTAGTTAATTAAATGAAAGTTCACTTAATATATGGCAGCTTTTCTGTAAATTATGAGGTAAAGAAGGTTATTCATTATTGTATGGCATTTTTCATGCATTAGTCTCAACACAATGGCGGCCCTGCCGAAAGCATGCTGTCTCTGCTTTTCTAGCAAACAATATCAGTAGAAACCTATCGCAACTGTGGGCCAGTGCTCCTTCACTGAATGTTATAAAAAGCAATAAATGTCAAAGACTGAACAGAGAGATGAAATAATTTTATTCGGTATGAGAGAAGTGGCATCTACAAAAAACATCAGAGGTTGTCTTTTTTTTCCCCACGAAGCAATTCTCTGCTCAGTGAAAAACACCTAAAATGCATTATTCAGTTATTTTAAACATGAATAAACCTTTGCAACCCTGGCCTTAATTTTGGAGCAGTTGGCATTGATGCGATATAACACATCCAGATACATACCAGATTTAATCATTACCACCGTCATCCATGAAATCACACTTGAAGATTCTATTGTCAATAATTAAGTTCAAAGCTACAAAAAAAAAAAAAAAAAAAAACTGTTAATGCAAAAGTTAAGTACATGCATGAATTGAAGTATTAGATAACTTTGAAGGTAGTCTTAGTTTTTAGTTTACTAAATTTCATTTTATCAAGTTCAACTACAGTCTTTTTCTCTTGGGTGTTTATTCTCTGCAGTTAATTTCTGCAAATCTCTCTAATTCAGACCCGCAGAATGAATATCCTAATGGCATACTGCTGAATTGGCTGGATTTGGGGGTTTAACTTAGTGAGGGCTAACTATGATCCAGTGTAACTGTGCGACACACGATTAGATGTAATCTACAGGCATGGGCAACACAGCTGTTGCATATAACCTCTAACAAAGATAGCTGGGACCATGTATCCCTCAGAGACCTGGCACCCTGCTCTGGCTTGGCCTGGTCAGGTTGGTGTTACAGCCAGTGAAAGCTTTGTTAGCTTTATGATCATAGATGGGTTTTAGAGCAAAGCAATCGCACTGTGGCTGACCTGGTCTGTTGGGGAGAAAAAGTGAGGCCGAGAGATGAAAGCAGAGGACCAGTCTGCTAGCGGCTGTCATGTGCATTTGAGGTGAGAAAGAAGGGAAGGCAGGGCGAAGCTGATAGCAATGATGAGTGCTAGTATCAGGCCTGCTCACGCTCATCCAAATCCCAGATTAAAAGGCCTCCGCCCCTTCGCTCGCTCTCGCTCCTGCCCCACACTCTCGAACACTCTTGCAAAGCACCCCCCTCTACTATTCTGTTGTTTCTTCTACTGTCTCTGTACCACTCTATCTAACCCACTAAAGCTTTTACAAGCACCCCCACCCCGACCCTCCCCCTTTCGTCTCTATATCTCCCTCGCTCCTTTTCACCCTCCCTTGTGCAACAGTGCCCAGTTCTGGATTACTAAACTCTGGGGCTGCTGAAGCAAGGGGCTGTGGCAGGCTTCGAGCAGAATGGTGAGGTAGGGCAGAAACAATCCTATTCATGTTCAGTTAATTTAAACGGTCACACCTCTTTTACTTTCTTTTACAGAAGGAATGGCTTAAATTCTGCTATAATGTGATTCATCTGATATACAGACTCCAGTGCTGTAGCTGAGCAAATGAGTTTGGAAGAGCATGTAGGGAGCTGGCTGTGCAGAAGTGTGTGTGCCATGAGATTCAGTTCTTGAACTGTTCCCCTCTACATGCAATGGTGTCTGTGTGTGTGTGTTGTTATTGTGAAAATGGGTGTTTCATGAGGTTTGGTTGGAAAGTAGTTAAGAGAACACTCACGTTATTCAGAAGGTCTTTAACTTTACAAAAAGAAACTTAGAAGAAGGTGCCAACTTCTTCTTCTGCCTTTGAACCTTAAATGGAGCTCAGTTGTGCAGTAGGTGCTGCTGTTGTGCTCCAGCCTGCCCCCATTGTTTTGATAATTTGACGAGCGACTGCAGCACTATGATGAGGGATTAGATTGGATTATTGACATAAGGCATTTTTGCCCCTCTGTTATTATTTTTCTGTATGAATCTGTGTAGGATTAAACACAGTACCACCAGTAATCTGTCCACCATCTGACATCCATGACCTGTAAATGCTTCCCCAGTACAGTAACCTAGAAATTGTGAGGCCAGTTTGAGTTTTATTGTGGCAAAACCACTGTGTAAATCTGAAATTGATATTGGCCAATATGACAGTAAAACAATATTGACGATGATGCAATGACAGGTATTCACTGAGATATTTGGGATAATTTACTTTGATTATTGCTTTTTTATCCAAATATAAGTATGTTTACTTTTGAATTACAGGGCAATGTGAATAAGGGTTTAAGTCTTTGTTTTGAAAGTTTCTGATTTATATAATAGTAAAGTTTTAGACTATGCACAGAAAAAAATGCTTCTTAGATTTAGGGTTTAATAGGTTTGCTTGAAAAAACCATCGTCAAGTGTACTAAAACTCAATGTATCATTTTATAAACAGTACTCATTAGTTGTGGATGTGAATATATTTAGTATAGTGGTCCAGAGATGAAAAAACTTTTTCTAAATTCGTTCAGGCAGTCTTCGTGAGATTCAGATCTTGTTCTTTCAAGATACTGGAAAACGTAAATAATTTGGTGGACAGCCAATATATGATATACCAGGGAAAGACATGAAAAACATAATTAACAAGACAATTGCAACACAGCATGTACTTTACATTTCCCAGTTTGTACATATGATTGTGTTTCAGTTTTTTCCTCTGGTTTTCCTATTTCTGTTTGTGTTCATACATTGTCTAATAGAAACCATGTTAGAAGTGTAATTTTACTTCAAGTATTGTGGATAATACATTTATCGCTCTCTCAATGCCTTCAAATCATTTCCTGTTTGTCTCCAAATGGTTCTTCCTGAGCACAACCACCCAAAGTCCCTGTTAGACTTCAAGAGATACTTCAAATGTCACGGGGGGGGGGGGGGGGGGGGGACGCTTCGCCCAGTTAACGCCCTGCAGTTAGAGTGTATTTTATAAATAATCCTCAGGTAATTAGTTACAAAAAATTATTTGCAAAGTTCCAACTCTAATCTTCCTCAACTTGAACAATATGACAAGGCAAAGCAGATCAGTTCTGCCCAGCGATATTCTGGACTAGTATTTTAATCAAGCAGAGTCAGTGTATTAGTCAACACTGAATGTTTATTAGTCTTAAACACCCAATAATTATAGGTTCTCAGGGATGCCCCCGTGTTGGTCTAAATTGTATGTACCACTTTGTCATTTTGAGCCATTTCGCATATTTAGCATCATTCAAATTCTCCTGCAGTGTCTGTCTCTCGCCCTGCCTGTCTCTTCTTTCACTCTTCTCATGTTTCCTCGATGTCATACTTAAAACAGGTCAGGCTGCTTTGTTATTGACAAGCAGTCACAGTTTCTTAATCTACAAAGACACATATGTCTGAAATTTACATTTATCTTAAAAAAATAACCTCACACCCTTTTTTTACTTCAGTTTTTGTTGTTTTTACCAACAGCAACTTCAGCAGTTATCCATATGAATGTCAGGCCTTTTAACTCAGAAGTAAGACCTATGTTTTAGTGTTTTTTAGAGAAATTAATGGAAAGCATTTTGTCACATAAGACGCTGAGATTCAAATTGCAACGGTATTCTGGTGTGTATTTGCTGAGGTGACACAAGATCTGCTGAGCTGACATGAGTCTTATTTTTATCTTACTGTCATGGGTTTGTGTCATAGAGTGTACAAAAACAGAAACAGCTAAATGCCCGCCTACTGTTGAAGCTTTCAGATACTATCTCTTTAGCATGAGCTTCATGAAGGCGCTCTTGTGTCACCCACAGCTTGCGCCTCACTGGGCTATATTAATCAATAATGAGCCTTTGTAATGTGCTGGCTATGGTGGAGAAAGGCTATAATTTAGAATGTGAAAGATACGATTTCCATGACTCATATGGTCTATATGTCAGTCTGTTTTCCATTCTTGTTGAATCCTTTCATTTTACAAAATTTTTCCATCTAAAGATCAAGTCAAGAGCTGCAACTAAACATTATTTTGGTATTTGAATATCAGTAATTGAGAGACTAATATTTCATCTCATTCATTCTTTTTTTCTTTTTTATGGAACAAGAGAAATATCATAACAACAGTTTGAAGTCTTTTAAGGTAAATGCTTTTAAATGTCATGCATGCAGGGAGAGAGGAGTAATAAGCCACAGTATTTTATGACACACTTGGATGTCTTCCTTTTATATTTATATTTTATGGAAGCAACAACATTATTATTTTAATCAAGAAAATTGATGCTTTGCCGCAGTATGTTGCTGAAAAATTCTTTTTTTTTTTGTTTCCTTGGAATAAACCTCTTACAACTAGACTGCGGTCGAGCGTCTTCATCACTGATTATACTTTATACTTTAATACTTTCCCGCTGCCATCTGGCATCGATCGAGAGAGTTGTTTTTAAAAATTTTATTGGAAATCTTCTCAGACCTTTACGATGTGAAATGTTATGACTGCTGTTTTAAATGGTTTCAGTTGTATGCATAACTGCATAACTATTATGAAAAAACTGATCAGCAAAAAACATAATATTCATATATACTATATATATATATATATATATATATATATATATATATATATATATATATATATATATATTTTCTAATCAGTTTTGTCCAAGCCCTTCTGTCTTGACACACAAATGGGACCTTAGAAATCTAATGGTGCTTTGGCTTAGCCAGCAGTGGCCCACAGTAGTTATGGTGGTTTAACCCAATGATCCCTGCTTAAACATTAGCACTAAATCCTCACAGCTGACATACAGCCATTCACCGGGATATTGCTCTCCTACCTCCTCACAGCATCTTCAACACTAATAAACTCAAACGCAAGTGGCCCTTTGTACAGGCACTTAGTTTATATCTTGCCAGTGTTTTTGAATTGTGAATACTGTTAATAGCTTGGTTTATATACGTTGTTGTGTCAAACGCTGAAATAAGGGTGCACAGCCCAGATAATCAGTCAACATACCTGAGAAGTGGATGTGATAAACAATTGCTTAGAGTGTTGTGTGCCAGGGGAAGTAACATTTAATTTTTAGCTGGGGCTTTGCTGCTTTCTAAACCTAAATGTACTTCCCTTTCAAACCAGGACAGGTCGTACAGTTTGCATGTAATCACAGATTCATCAAGAGAAGATGAGAAGATTCCTCTCTTTGTATTCTAATTAAAAGAAAGAAGTACTACACTATATTATATCACCACCACAAACATGATTACAGTTATTGTTTTTAAACATATTTTGCATTATGCAGTTGTGGTTCCACTGTTAGACTTCCAGTTAATGATAAAGTTAGTTAGGTTTTTTTCTTATTATTATTTTTGCGTTGTTATTTATGAGCAACATCTGATTCTGATGCAAAATAACTGAGATTGTCCAATTTGCTGTTTCTTTGTTCAGTAGTGCAAGGTAGCCTCATTCATCAATGGGTAGAGCTCAAATTGGCGATGCTCACCTGCTGCCTTACTGTAGCTGTCAACTTGCAATGGCCAGTCCTTCTAGGATGGATTTTCTCAGGAGTCTTTTTATTCAGTTACGTTTAAAAATCCTACAGCTGAATAGTCATGGGTACTGGTCCAATCAGCACAGTCAGCCCCTGTTTTGAACTCAAGAGACAAGTATGAGCTGTGCCATACGCATGGAAACTGGGATATGCATATATTCTTCTGACGTGGACAAATGATTAATTTGAAGATCTAGCAGCACCACTCTTCTTTCCAATGATTTTCAGGTGGTTCCACCCCAACATCACTGGAATCGAGGCAGAAAAGCTCCTGTTGACCCGGGGTGTCCACGGCAGTTTCTTGGCTCGGCCCAGCAAGAGCAATCCAGGGGATTTTACCCTCTCTGTCAGGTAGGCCGTCATTTACGCTTCCTTTGCACCCCTATTCTCAGTTCTTCAAGTGCTTGTTGTTGTGCATCAGGGGAATGATGATGATGATGATTATGATGATGAAGTAGGGAAAGAGACGTGCTAATCTGGGTTTTGCAGTTATCTGTTGGCTCATTTGCCCAATTTATGAGGTGTTGTTGACATGGAATTTGCAACATTTGGATGAATGGATTTTGCTAGTGATCCACTCCATGCTCAGTACATTTATAATAATTTTGTGATCATAGGAATGAGGAGAGACTATGTTATTTCTACTGAAGAGGGGAGTTCATCTCTCAGGAGCAGGCACAATCTTTAGCATCTTCCAGATTTCTGCCTGTGGGTCTGAATGTGATGTAACATTTTGTCTCTGGGTGAATACATAGCATTTAAGCAGTAGTCGTTTTGCGTGAGTGTATCTATGGATATGTTCAATAACACATTTGGAATATGATATTTGGTAACATTCTGATTAATTTGGTGGACAGGGTGGATCTGAAATCAGCTGAACAATCCAAGCTGATTTTCAGACCTTGTGAGACCTGTCATTCATGCTTTAAAGCAATTTCCTCTTAATCTTTTTAATTGAGAGCGCTGGTGTGTTGCAGAGAATGCATAATGTCTGCTAAGTAGGACTCAGTACAATATGCTGCTGTGATTACAGAGAGAAATAAACAAAGAGAGAGAGGAGGGAGTTTGAGTGTCTCTACCATGGCAGCGGAAGCTATGAAGAGATGCTTTGGTCACACAAATGCCTGGAAAGAAAGTCAAAACCCTGGCATGGTGAGATGGGTAGGGAGAGGCTTCTTTCTGCGAGTCTGTGTGTGTTTTTGCCATAGACCAATTTTGGGGACAAATTTCACACTAAAGACCAGTTAAGCGGGAGCACCTTGCCCAATGGAGAATAGAAGCCATTATGGATGTGCATTTGCAGGGAAAATGCCATTTGATCGTTGCTGGGAATGATTTGACTTCAAATCGCTCCAAACACACTGAACCCCCAATGCGGCATACAGAGAAGGCAGCAGGCTTTTCAACTGTTTATTTAATCGAGGGGGATAGGCCTGATAAGCATCTCTATCCATAAAAACAACTTTTGTTTCTCTTCCACTGAATGATTCAGGAACAATTCATATTAACAGTGCTTGGCCCTGAGTTGAGGCTTCACAAAGTATAAAAAATATATGAGCCAATGGCATATGCAAGGCCCAAATCGTAACAGCCTAACCCAAATATGGAAAATAAAAGTCTTATTTCTGATGTTAAGTAATAACACAATATTTCACTGCAAACAAGGAAAAAACTGTTAGATTATTTTTTTTTTTTAAAGGTAATGATCAATCGAAAATCATTGCCTCTCTGCAAGTCGCATCCGCAGTTCAGAATTAAATTTAAATGTGCATGATTTTTTTTGTCAGTGGTTATGGTTACAGAGGTGCAACGGCTGGGGTATCAGTCATGTCCCCAAAGGCAAACTACGACAGCGTGTGTGTGTGTGCTCACGGGCGCATATGCGTGTGCGTGTGTGCGTGCATGTGTATGATAGGGAGGGTATAGGTATGAAAAAACCGAAGCATAGAGAGGGAATGGAAAGCAGTTAGACAAGCAGCAGCTTATATATGATGCTAAAGCTGGAGAGACTTGTTTGGTCTTTGTCCTTCATTACATGTGGTTTGTGGGCATGAAGGGCGTGTGTTGTGATCGCACACATCACATCAATTGAAGGTTGGTGGGTCGAGCTGTGACCATGATTTGTGTTTTTCACAACTTTACCTCAGATCAGACACTACAAACAAACAAACAAAAATCAGTTTTTTAAAACGTAAAGTCAAATTATATAAACAATAATCTTATTGTGCTACCATCAAACTGACTCATTTTATACTTCCCTTCAAACACACACACATGCACCCTCAGTGTTTTCAGAGCACAGTGTAATTAGCTAGTCATTATCCAGGTTTCAGTTTCCTAAGGCCACTATCAGCAGGACAACCACTGTGGCTGGACTGTTCAGACTTTAATGGACACTAAGAGACACCGTAATCCATCCCTCTGTTTATCTTGCTCCCTCTTCCTCTCCACCTCTTATCTCTACCACCTCTTTTCTCTTCTGGTCCTCCAGGTTGACAGGAGAAGGAGGGCTGGGACTAAGCTGCTGCTCAAAAGGCTGTAGTCTGAGATGCTAATCAAAGTTTTTGAGGGCTTATTAATTCAAGTTTTCGAACCCAATTTAAATTACAGCTCCAAACAGTAATGAATGGGCCCATACATACCTGTGCAATTCAGACCCCCCTGGACTCTCCTGCATCCAATTGCCCTAAAACCCAAAATGATTCGCAGAGAGTGGCATCCGTACAACACATCACAAGGGTCCAACACAGGACGATACACTTATCAGTTATGGGTCATGTCGTATCGTACGAGGTGGTGAATAAACCCTGTAGATGTCATGTTAATTGGATGATGTTTGTATTATTAGGCCGACTTCCTGTTTCAAATAGGTGGTGATTAGGGAACGTGATGTTGGAGCATTAAGAACTTCCTCTTATGAGTGTCCACTATGTGGCTTCAGTTGATGTTCGTAATATGAGGCTGACTTCCTGTGTCCAGTAGGTGGCACTCTGAGTCTGAGTCAGTATTGACCCATAGACCTGTTCAGGATGGGACTCTGACTGTGTGTGGTGAATTTTGGGCCGATTAGATAATGTATGCATGAGTTATAATGCTCCCTTTTTTCTGGCAAGAACTCGCCATAATGCTGTGCCCAGCAGTATAACAGATTAATTTGATAGGTTTACATCTTCAAGGTCATGAGCTGATACTGACTGACTGTGGAGTCATTTGGATTAAAAAATAAAAACTCCTAATCAAAATGGCCAACTTCCCATTAAGAGTTTGGGTATGGGTCCATGAGACTTTTTTGAGCATTGGGACATGATACATACGTTTTCATTCATCCACCTCAATCTTCAGCGAGGAGCTAAACTTTCCTGAAAGGTGACATGAAAGGTGCACCATCCACCTTTCATGAGTTTTTGGGGAATGTGAAAGTCCCCAATGAGACCGCCAACGTGGCTAAGAAATAATAACTATTTCAGATGCAACAGTGCTCTTGCACTGTCAAATGGGGGAACCCTAAAAAAAAGGGCAAGAGGAAGTCAAAGTCAAAAGATTTGGGCCAAAATATGTGTCCAAGTCCAACGTAAGTGTTAAGGAGAGCGAAATACCATTGTATTTCTTTCGTGGAGGAATTTTAAGGGCAATTACCACATAGAGCTGTTGGATTTTCTCCAAGACTCTGTATAATATAAAGCTTGCCAGGGTTTATTTAGATAAGTTTCCACTGCAGGGAAGGCTGTTTATAGGTTTAAAAGTCAAGTAAAAGAGCATTCACCATAATTATGTTGAACTTTAAGTCAACCTGTGCATGTAAATTGTGGATCTCCTCAAGTCTTCCTCTCTATGTCGTCAACTATGGCATTCTAACATTTAACTCCCATCACAATACATGCCCCACTTTAATACACTCAGCTAAGCATGCTCCAGTGGCACAAAAAATATGTGCACTCTTAAATCAAATCGTTTCCTGCATTAGCTGATTTTAATCTGATCTGACCCTTATGTAATTTTCACATTAAGACAAACATAATGTGCTTCAGTTAATATCACCCAAACAATATACTGTGAAATGTCCTATGTTTATTGACCGTACAAGTTAAACACTGACAGTGATGATGGAAAAGCATGTAAACACTTGTTTGAAAACATGTCTTTTGGTACTATTAAGCTCAAGTGGCTGTTAAACAGACTTGCACGATGCTCAGATGGATGTTTGGCCCAAACTTCCGACAGCACTGCTTCATCTGAGAAATATTCTCAGGATGTTTGGAGTGAGCATCTATTTTACCTACTGGTTTAAGGTCTGGACTCAGACTAGACATTGAGAAAATGTTCTTAGTGTAGCTGAAGTTTTTCTTTATTTTGCTGATGTGAACAGTCAACCTGATATTGACCTGGGAATTTATCATGTTGAGCTGTCTGACCCAGAGGCAACAATGTTGTCCCCAGACAATTCAATCTTGTTTTCAGCGTTCTTCAGGGCTGCACCAGGGGGCTGTTCTCCTCCCTCCAAGAGAAGCAGATAGGGCAGTGGGTTGAGTCCTCCAAAGCAAAAACAGATCCACCTCTGCACTGCCAAGAGGCCCCAAACAATTTCTACAACTTCACTACTTGCTCACTGCTGAAGCAGCAGTGAGCTTTCCCATAAGGTGCAGACACTGCAGGTTTGCCAAAAACTGACCCTTTCAGAAGAGGGGGAGGAACCCGAGGATTTCATCGGTGTGTTGAGGCAACAGGTAAGTCCTCATTGCCACTGTGCTCAAGACCCTATGAAGAAAAGTTTTGGACCGGATAGGGACCTGGTAATTCTTCAAATTCAATGTGAGCCGAAGAAGTGCCAGGACTTGGGCGATATCCCGGACCATCTGAGATGGTGAAGGTTCACAGATTAGCCAATTGTCCAGCATCCTTCAGGCCTGTGGCTGCAAACCACTCTCCATGGGAATCTACCCGAAGAACAGTGACAACATATCAAACAGCTGTACCTTGAGAAACCTGTTGTGTCTTTTGTCACAAGGAAATAAGTTGACTTAAACCTGTAGCAGGGGATCTCCTGGCTCAATTGCACCCTTAGCAAGGAGGGTGGGCAACTCCTGACTCAGGGCTAAAGACTTTGCCTGGTGAGTGATGGTGGTCATTCTGATCTAGCATATGGAGGTGGAACTGCAGTGCATGCCCCCTGAGTTGGGGTTGAGATTTCCCCAGGGTCTGGAGTGTTGACAGCCCAGTAACCTGCTGGGGATGGCCGTATTCCTATGGAGACCTGACATCTGCTGCCTGGTTTTCCCTGCTTGAGAAGACCCATCAGTGAAATAATTAGTTTAGTCACAAACTGACTTTTGCTTTGCTGTGTCAACACTGCCCGTACGTTTTTGTCTGCCTTGAGTCCAAGTAAATTGTTGACTGTAGGTCACTCCTGGAGACCATGCCCTTCCCTGATCCAGGAACCCCAACCAGTTTGCTTACAGAGCCAAGAGGAGGACTGAAGATGCTTCACTACATCATTGATTTCAGCTCTGCTTTTAACACCATCCAGTGCCACCAGGTGATTAAGAAACTCCACCACCTCGATGTCACACCACTCCCCATCCACTGGATACAGTTTCCTCAGCAACCGACCTCCAGAGTGGGCAGCACCACCTCCTCCCCCACCATCACCAACATGGATGCCCCACAAGGGTGTGTCCTGAGCCTTTTCCTGTTTACCCTCTACAGTAATGACTGCATCAGCCCCTCACCCATCACCACCTACCTGAAGTACTCAGATGACACTACAATAGTCGCACTTCTCAACAGCAACACCTCTGTAATAGACTATCCAAGTTCTATTTCACACAGTGTTGCATGGACAATCATCTGAAGATAAATATAGCAAAGACAAAGGAAGGTTTTTAACTCCTCCAGCAGAACAGCCTAACACCACCCATAACTCTGTCAGCATAGCTTGTGAAGTAGCTGAGATGGTTGAGAGCCACAAATACCTTGGACTCAGCCGGGCCAATAAACTTAGCTTTGAACAACACACCACTGACATTCATAAACACGGCCAACAAAGACTCTCCGCCATCTGTACTCTTAGAGCACTTTTAGCCCCCCCTCCTTCTGCTAGTACTCTATAAAAGCATTGTCCAGCCCATCCTCCTTTACTGCTCTCCCTGCTTCTTCACCATGCTGCCAGCCCCCAACAAGAACAGACTCATCCAGATCACATATAAAGCTGCTAAAATCATTAGACTCTCCAACCCCCAACCTCTGAGACCTCAATAGCACAGCCGCTGCACACGGAGCACGCACCATTGCACTTGATCCCAGTCACCCCCTTAATCCATATTTCGTACTGCTTCTTTCTGGTCACCGCTACAGGTCAATAAACTGGAAAAAAGTGAAATTCAGCAAAAGTTTAATTCCAAATGCAACAATACAACAGAACAAAGCACTAAAGAGAGTGTATTAGTAGGTGTGTATATGGTGGTGGAATTGTTGTCTTGATGTTATGGGCAGGTCTGTGGAAACAATTATCCTGTGAAGGACAAATAAAAAATATCTATCTATCAATCATACTGATCTAAACCCACTATATGTAATGTCTATATAAGGACTTGTTACTCTGGTTTGAATCCTGCTCATATATGTGATTTGTTTGTTGCTCTATTTGTTAAGCTGCAGCACAGTAACAATTCTGTGAGCTGATAGAGCGCTGCTGTGAAGCACTCTAAGACATTATGTAAGTTCCTGCTTCTACTCAGTTCAGAGGCTAACCAAGGGCAAATTTATCTTGCAAATGTTTGTCTAGTAAAGCAGGATTCCATTGCGTTGAATGCTTTGGCTTACTTGAATTTCCGCTGTGTATTTTTAGAGTACAATATGTATATGTTCAATATGTACATCCTGATTTAATGTGATTATCATGTGGAACAAAGTGGTAAATATGAGATTAATGTAGCTCGTGGTTATCAGTAAATCCATCTAATTGTGAGAATTTCAGAATGATGAAGCGTATTGTTGTAGACATGCTATCCTCAGATGGATAAACATGCTTTTGTAGCTGAAATTTTCATAAAGGATGTTTGTGAGAGCATACACACTGCTTTGGTTACAAAATGGAGAACGTTATTGAGTTTTTAAACCTACATAACATACAACTACAAGTACCACTACATCTACAACAACATAAAGCTGTAATATTTAACATAAACATCTAAAAATGTGTAGCTCTCTCTCTCTCTCTATATATATATATCTCTCTCTCTCTCTCTCTCTCTATATATATATATATATATATATATATATATATATATATATCCCAAATGAAAAAATTGTGGTATGTTTAATTTGGTCACAAGGCAATGATGTAATATTGATGAATAACGAAGGAGTCAGATTGTAAAAGAAACCATTAAAACAAGGCTACAGTTAGCTGCAGCCCCTATTTTTTGCCTTTAACTAATATCACCTATTTGGTTTGGAAAGTGGGATATCTCTGTGGACATTTCCGCTCCTAGTAAAAACAATTTGAACAAGTGATACTGAAGGTCTCCAAACAAGTAGAAGCTGATTGGAATACCTGTCACCAATCTAACACAATTTCATATCTTTACCCAGTGCTGTCTTCTATTTATGTTTTGATTAAGACACCCCATACTGAATTACATATGATGTATTCATTTGGTTATCTGTCATGCAGCAAGTCGTCAGAGTCAAAAGTTTCTGACAATAATCATGATAGCAGTAGGAAAGGTCCTTGAGCTATTCTATATTAACTTATTTATAATGAAATAAATAATAGATTCAGGCAGCAAGGCGACATAATGGTTAGCGCTGTTGCCCCACAACAAGAAGTTTGCTGATTCGGCTCCCAAGCCTGGGTTGTAGTCTCAAGGCTGCAGTAAGTAACGATCAGTGTAAAACATTTCTTTAAATGCTTTGGGTGGAGCAGCCTTCCGCTGAATGAGCTCTGCAGGGGGTGGGAGTCATTCTTCATCACGGATAACAGCTTAGCTATCACCTACACTGGCTCCAGGTGGCATCCCAGTGAAGAGCTTTCGTTCCTGATCACTTTTTCACCATCTTCCTGTCAGCCACTGAGATGCTTCTCCTCCAGGAGACCACAGCATGAAAAATGTCTGATGGTACCACAGTGTCACACACCTTATTTACTTCTCTGTTCGCATCCATAAGCTTTCAGAGAATGTGTACAACAAAGCACACAGACAGTGCTGTGACAGCAGGCTCCATCTGTGTTCATCGACACGTTTAACATCTATATGTCATACATCATTCAGGAAATCAAATAATCCCAGACTGCTATGTGACCAAAACAACAAGACAGTAATTTATCTCTATATTCAGCCAAAAAGCAGGACATTTGATAGTTTTATGAATAATAAGTTCAAGTTGAACTCAACTTGAAAACAAGGAGACTGAAATCAGTCTTGTCTTCAGTACGAGTGGCATATTTATACACACATGTAGTCTGATTATTTAGGTTTTATCTAAATTAGGCAAAACATAGGATGATTTATAGTTGGTTGGCTGATTTCACAAGTAGATTTGGCCTAATGTGCTGATGGTATTGAATGGTGTTGAACTTTGAGAGAAAGGGGGTTTTTGCCCACAAGTTGTTGTAGAGCCTTGAACATGGCCATAGACACGTGGCTCCCCACCAACAGCCACGAAAAGAGCCATAAAAAGATTACAAGAAAACACTGAGAGAGGGAGAGAAAGAGAGATGGATTATGGGACTTTTGAATACAAGACTCGATCAATAAGATCTGAGAGAGAAAAAATGAATGTGGACGTTTTGAGAACAAGTGATGGAGGGAAATAGGATTTGTGCCATTTGATATGGCCATTAGCTGATAATCAGTTGGAGAGAGAGGGAAGACTATTGTATCTTAGCTTGGCGATCAGATAGTGTGTGAGAGTGTGTGTCTGGCTAACTCGTCTGTGATGCCTGAAACAGTTGTGTGTGTGTTTGTGTGCCAATGCACTTAATATGTTTACAAGACTTTTTGTTTATGTCTGATATAGACACACTTAGCCAAGTCACTGGAAATGTAGAGTAGAAAAGTAGAAGACATACATTTAGCAGTGGAGCTGTTGAGCCCCGTCTTGTATTTTATTGCTTCCAGGATTATTTATGTAGAATAAAACTTTGTGTGTGTGTGTTCGCATTTGTGTGCACCTGCCCAAACCAGCTAGAGGACTTTAAATATGCAAAGTGGTAGCAAATGTTTTCTGTCTTATCAGTCTTTGAGTTTGGCAGCTGCATGCATTTTTTCCCTATTGTTCTGCAATCACAATACACACTTCCTCCAAATAAATTAGATATGAAAACTAGAGTATTAGAAAAGGGATCATCCCTTGTGAGAAGATTTGTGTTGTTTTGTTTATAGAAGTCAAAGTAAAAAATATTCTGTGTGCGATAAAATGGATTGGGTTTTTTTTTATTTATCATTGCACCTTTGCAACCTTTTATTGCATTTTCCTTTTTGCATAGCTCATGGCTTATTTTATCGTTCCAATTTCACAGATGGTTCAGGTCAAACTGAATTTATTATAACTTCCGTGTTATGATTTATAAGGAAAAAAAGTAGTGCAGTGATATGAAGGAGTCACAGACAGTATACAGTAGCACAGATGGAGAGTTCATAATGTACATTTATGCTCTGTGAGTGAGCGTGGCCGAGAAAGTTAACACGTGCTTGATTTTATTTGTGTGAACTGTGTGGGTGACTGTGTGCACGTGTCTGAGTGTGTGTACACTGCTAAAATATGTGGAAGGAACTAACACAAGAAAATAAACAAAGTGAAAAATGCTGAGTGCTTCTCTGGAGTGAGTCCACCTCTGTGTATATGCATGATGACATGATGATGGACTTTTTATTTTTTTTCTGTTTAGGCGCAGCGATGAGGTGACCCACATTAAGATCCAGAATTCAGGTGACTACTACGACCTGTATGGAGGTGAAAAGTTTGCCACGCTGGCAGAGCTGGTGCAGTATTATACAGAGCAACAAGATCTGCTGCGCGAGAGGAACGGCCATATCATTGAGCTCAAGTATCCACTCAACTGCAAAGACCCCACCTCTGAGAGGTGATCACAAACCCTCACACTAATCCCACCACATGCAAATATGTTCTCTCTAATTTGCGTACAGCTAAGCATAATGTAAATCCAGGGACATAGACACCAAAGAAACATATAATTATTAAATTTGTTTCTGTTAAATCACAATTTGTTCGAACTGCATGTGATTTCCTCCCAAACGACAGACAGTTATTTGTATTCGTAGTGCTTCATCCTGCCAGAAGCAGTCTAACTTTCAGTGTAGTAACAGTTTCCTGTTATGATGTAAATGCTGTTTCTGATCATGGGTATTGTTTATTGATTTATTCTTGCCAGATTTCTAACACACAACGATTAGTAGGTAGTAGGTAGATACTGAAGATCTTGCCTTTACTCAAGTGGCATTTTTTATACTTCCTTCTGCAGTCTCATGGGTTCTTCTAATGAAATTGTCTGCAGCAACCACCACACTGTTGCAGAATAACCACAGAAAGCGCTCCTCTCATGTGCATGTCAAACCTGTCCTTTTGATTAATTGTTTTACGGTTTTTGGTGCGAACCAGCAGGCATATAAAGTGTTTGACACAATGAATAACCAACTCCCATAGGTGTTCTGTTCCTTTGCTCTCTCTCTCTGTGGCTCCATTAAAGAATCCAGGGAACTGGGGCATGTTAACAAGTCTGGCCAGGGTATCCCCTGTAGCCCCCCCCTGTTCTAGTTACACTTCTTCATGTTGTCTCCAAAAAAAGAAGAGACGATAATGATTTCATCATCAATTTCTCTGTAATATTTTCTATATGAAACAGGAGAATAAAAAAAAAAGACTAAAGATTATTTCAGAAATAAAGAAATAAAACATAAAAGCTAAATCGAATCAATTTGTATTTATATAGCACCAAATCAGAACAAAGTTACTTCAAGGCACTTTACATATAGAGGAGCAAAACTTCACTCTACTTTAGCTCCATTTTCATATTTGTTATTGTATTATTTATGAAGTGATGGATAATTATATGGCAAATAAAACACTTATTGTAAAATCTTCTGCATGTCCAAAGCAGAAAATAATTGGGCTAATAATAATAAAAATAATATTTCTGACCCCTCTTGATTAAACCACAAACACTTGGCAGGGTGCTCCTGACTGTTCTCTGCACCACATCACCAGCTTCAGATCTTCTTCATGCTTTGAATGAAACTTAGCCATTATCATATGGCTCTGAAATGTGGTAAAAAATTCATAACTCAACAATAAAAGTAGCACATTCCCACGTGGATGATCGCATAAAATGATCAGGATGGTTATTAATACAATGAATTATTCACTGTTAAGGAAAAATGTCTAACACTTAGTGAATATCCTACCTCTGTTCCTCACCACCTCCAGAAAAATATCTTGCTCTGCTATATTTACATGCTATGTGATTCCTTTGTACCATGTAGTGATGGATGGGTAACATAAATTTCCAGAGCTTAAAAGTGCAACAAAAGATGTGCGAAATGATCAGAGAAGAGATAAGGGGAACAGCAGTGTGTAGTGGTTTGCGGTTTTGTCAGATCAAGTGACAATTCTAATATTACAGTCACGTGATCCATTGCTAATAAAACATTTGGATATGTGTAGCAGTAAATACAGTCTATTTCAAATATATAATTCATTCTTATTTATTCTATTTTTTTTTTAATTGAAGAGTTTTGTAAAATGTTAAATCAGTATTGTAACAATGCAATTCCACCATGAGGCCTTACCAATTATTGTTCATCTTTAAACAGTTGAATAGGATGGCATCAGAAAAACATCATTAATTATGTACCATTAAATGTAGGAGCGGATACATTATTCTGTGTGCATACACTCATACACTAGATTCAGATGCACTTCATATCCATATTCAAAAATAGAGGCATATTCCCAAATGCATCTTCAAACAGACTAAGTGGGTGGTGCTGCTGTTTTTATTTATGCCCACTCAGTCGCAACACAGTTGCATCCTTCTATTCACAGGTTGTTTGCTTTCGCTGCACCTACACACCTCCTTTGAAATGTGTGACTATGACAGCTGGTGTATTAGCCAGGACTCCATGCATGCATGCATTCACATACGCACAGGAAGCAATTTGGAAAGCTACAAGTATATTATCATTCGTGTAAAAAAACTGACTGACATTTTCTTCACATCTGCACATTGCAGTCTGTACATCGCAGTTGCTATTTAGGTCTAAGAACAACTTGTAATCTATGGTTGTGGTTAATGTGGTTTTTCCATTCTACATACATCTGTTACCAGAGCCTCCTACACGCACTTGCTCACCACATAGGAAAAAAAAGCACAGAGGCAGGTTTCAGCAACTGCATGTCAGCATGAGGTAGATCGCAGCATGTAAGAGACACTCTGATTTTCCAGTGCATTTTTTTCTCTCACAGTGCACATATAGATAGACATTATCTTAAACCCCTAAAGCTACAATATATATATTTTTTTTTCCAATTCTAATGAGAAAAGCTACTTGTTACCAATAATTTATATCAATATTGGTTGCATTCTCCCTGTACAAACCTAGCTTGCAAACATACAGTCCATATTTCTAAATACATTTAAGTTGTTTTTTGATTTTAATTTTGGGAAACTGCCACAAGACATTCAGTTGTTTGTTGTTTTCAGTTTGTGCATGACTATTATGCTGTTTCTGCATTATTCTGTTGGGAAATCGCAGTCTGTTCTCTCACCCATGTCCAGGTGGTACCATGGTCACCTCTCTGGGCGAGATGCAGAGAAACTGCTCACAGACAAAGGCAAAGCCGGTAGTTTCCTGGTACGGGAGAGCCAGAGCAAACCAGGTGACTTTGTCCTGTCTGTCCTTACCAATGAGGAGAAACATGAAAACGTGGATCGCAAGACCAAAGTCACCCATGTCATGATACGCTACCAGGTAAGGTTGCTCAGTTCAGGGCTCTTAATACACATATACAGAAACTTACATTTATGTAAGTTTAAGTATTTGTTTAAGAACTTTGAAGTCTGTAATTTCTAGAATCCACAAATTGACCTAAAAAAAAATTGTTGGTGCTTTTTAAGAACTCCTCATGCTTGCAGTTAAACTTATGATGTTTGTCTTCAGCAGGATGGTAAATATGATGTGGGAGGAGGTGAGAGGTTTGACACACTGGCTGACCTGGTAGAGCACTACAAGAAGAATCCCATGGTAGAGAAAAGTGGCATTGTGGTGCATCTAAAGCAGGTACAGAAGGAAAAAAATCAAACGGACATGCAAAAGAATTTAATCTGGTCAATCTCTTGCAGAGGCCTGGATGTGTTACAGTCTGCTTTATTCAAACCATATGAAAATGCTATTTTTAATTCAGAATAATTAGTTTTGTTATGTTGATAAATTTCATTTCCTTGCCCCAACATGACAATGGCAGCCATTTAATGCAACAAGGATAAATGCAGCCAACATTGAGAACCGGGTACGAGAGCTCAACAAAGTAGCAGACAACTCAGAGAAACCCAAACAGGGATTCTGGGAAGAATTTGAGGTATGTAAGCTCAAAATTGTCAGCACCAGAATTATTCTTTCCTGTAATGATTTCAAAAACCATTGGAACATTGATTATTTAAACCAGTATTCATATTCAATTGTTATTTCTTTTTGGAGAAGGGGTTTTGAGGATGATTTTTTTTATATACAAAACAGATTATTGTTTTAAAGCTAAGTGTAAGTATAACTATATTTCATTGTTTAAATGTTAGAGCTTTGTGTGTAAAATTATAGAAATGTTGATGTATATCCTGTGGCCTTTTTGCATATTTCTTCTTTTGTCCATGAATGTAAATAATTTCTGTTAGTTCAGTGAATATCAGACTATAGATTAAGAATTTATAAGATCGTCCATAAGATCATCTGAACTGATCATTGTCTGTGTCTTGGCTGCAATCTTTTCTTGATGATGATCATTTTTCCTCTGCACTAATGTGCATGTAGGTGACATAATGTCACATGAAATGTACATTTGTTTCATCCATTCTTCAAAACAGTGCAAAGATAGAAACTGGTCTACCTTGCCTTTGATTTATACAGAACCAAGTGAAAACTGTAATTGCTTAATTTATTCTACCCTCCATGAGCAGATATGCATTCAAAATGAAGACTTCAGCCCTCTTTGTATTTCAGTATGCAACCTTAATATAGTTTCTATATTCTTGCACTTAAATTATCTCCAAGTGGGAAATGATATTATACTGGTTATTCTTTTATTTGAAAACTGAAAAGGCCTGTAATTTTTCTTTCACTCTTCCTTTACTCTTATCAACAACTGTCAGGTACTTCAACAGCAGGAGTGCAAACTGCTATATCCCCGGAAAGAAGGCCAGAAGCTGGAAAACAAGAGTAAAAACAGATATAAGAATATCCTCCCCTGTGAGTCAAACAGCAACCTGCCATATACTGTCTCCTCAACTTCCTGTGGAAACAGTAACACAAAATAGAAAACAGACGTTGTGAAGGTCTCAGAAAAGATAACTGATAGTCTATCAATTGACATTCAATTTTGAAAAAAATGAAATTCCCCGAAATTATGAATATCTTGTGGTGCGTTAACAACTGTTTGACATTTTCAGTTGACACAACTCGGGTTGAAATCAGGGAAACTGATCCAGATGTTCCTGGCGCAGACTACATCAATGCCAACTACATCAGAGTGAGTCTTTTCAGCATTATACAAGATCTTGTATCAAAAACATTCATCAAACAATAAATATAAATGACAGTTATGGGAAAGATCAGTTTAACATAAGATGTGTTTTAATTGCAAAGTAGTGAATACATCAGTTAAAAACAAAGCATACAGTGTGGTTACCTTAACATCAGTCAGCACAAGATGAAAACAAACTTCCTGATTTATAAACCCCACTTAACTTTTTAATAATCTCTTTATTTTAATGGGTCAGTGTTTTCCTCAAGAGGTTAGATTATTTGTATGGAAATGTAAAATAAATATGCAATTTCAGTGAGAATATGAAGATTTGGTCTCAGACTATAACTCACTTTATTTGCATGTTAATTTCTTTGCTAAACAGAGTATGCACGAAGAGGGGCGCCACATGGAGGAGGGCAAAGTCTTCATTGCCACCCAGGGCTGCCTGCAGAATACAGTTATTGACTTCTGGAAGATGGTGTATCAGGAGAGTACGCACGTCATCGTCATGACCACAAAGGAGATAGAGCGAGGGAGGGTAAGCTTTGTGGTTAAATATAGAGCAAATATACAGTGGTACGATACTTAAATATGTTAGATCCTTTTGCATCTTTTAATGTTAAACAAGGAAAGGCAATGAAGTAGAAATATTTCTATGTGCAATGATTCATGAGCAAACAGTTTTGTTTTTTTTTTTTACTCCCTGTGCTCTTTTTTAAATTAACTACAGCCAGTGTTTAGTTTAAAATGGGTTGCCTGGTGTTTATGGGTTGTAGCCCCTACTGGGCTATTTGCTGTTGATTGCTTATAATGAAGGTGATGCATTAACAAACGTTGAACACTTATGATTTCATAGTGAGAACAAGAGCAAAATACCTAAAATCTGAAACATTGCATTTCAAAAGTACAATGCTCCATAAAGGTGAGATGAATGTAGAAGATGTTTCCCCGTCCGATGGGTCACAAAGGGAGATGGCAGGACAAATGAGGACAAGAGGTGACTGTGCCAACACTAGTGTGTCTCCCTTGTAGCTGTAGTCTGTTTCTCTTAGGTGACTTTTTGCATTCCCATCAAGCACTTTGTCTGATGACTTTTTTTGTTTTGTTTTGTTTTGGCATTAGCTGGGATTAACAGAGATGGGTGGGTGTGTGTAGTACTGGTGTGTATTTAGTGCATGTTTCTGATGTGGGGGATGGGAGCAAGACGGCTGACAAGGATAGTATGACAGTTAAGCTGATTGGAAAGCTGTTTGAGATGAGCTGGTTCTTTGGATTGTCTAATACCCATCAACCTCCTGCTTTCTCTCACTCACCCTCTCTGTTTCCTTTGATTCAGAACAAATGTGTGCGTTACTGGCCAGAACTCCACACCACCAAAGAGTTCGGGAAGGTGCTAGTGAGGAATGTGGACGAGCAGCCGGCACAAGACTACATCCTGAGGAAGCTGGAGGTGACCCGACTGGACCGGGTAGGAGGAGCCATAACCTTAGTCAGAAGTGACCCACTGACCTGGGTTCAGCTTATGTAACACCTCACACTTGCACAAATTATTCTCCAGCTTGTGCACAAGCTTTGTCTCAGCTTACTGGAGGGTCGACTGCATCCCTCTGAAGAATACAAGAGGCAGAAACAGCAGATCGAGAAAGAGTAAATGGCAAAAATGCACTTAAAATTAAATGTTAATTAAAAACTATTTGAAGCAGCAATGAAAATAAACCTGAACAAAACAAGTAAAAACAAAAGGCTGACTTTTTTCATTGCCTTCAAATAGTCTGAATTTGATTGAAAAAGAAGTTAGGTGGTGTAGGTGAAATAACCTATTTATAGCTCCTTTAAATCCAAACATTCAATGCTTCAGTGGTGAAGCTCACAGTCTACAAAGTCTGTCTGCGAACCACCTGGTAATATTTTCACCAAAAAGCTCCCAAGTGATTCTTCAATCAAGCTTCAGTGTTTGTGGAGGAAATTTACAGCTCAGTTGAAGAAAATCCATTGATTACCTAACTTGTTTATATTTCACAGCCATGCAGTTCATGAAGGTTTCTGTCAATACATTGTAAAAGCAGGATATTCATGTTTCAGCACTTTCAGGTTGACACAATACAAAGGTGAAGAAAAGGATAGTTCTTGAGGGTTTTTTCCATTCTAATTCTATACTGCATACTCAAAAGGATGCTGGTTTCTCATTGGTCCTAAGCATGAATTCCTGACTAAGAAGAGAATCCACAATCCTCATTTGGCATAAAAGCGTAATAAATGTCAACATTCAGGGATATTCATTAGCACTGGAGTAACAGTAATGTTACTTTTTCTACCAGTTTTAGCAATAAGTCCTCCATTAAGGTGACAAGAGACTATTAGCCAATTTCTATTAGACTGTTTGCTTCTTTAGCACAGTACAGGAATTAGCAAAAACAGTTTAGCATACAGACAGAATTTTAACTACTTAAATGGTGTCTTTAGGCCAACATCTGATATGATTTGATACAAATACAAATCTATACATAAGAAACAATAAGAATGTTCTGTTCAAAAAGAGGAGTGTGTGTGTGTGTGTATATATATATATATATATATCTCACTCTTGTATCTTGTAGAAGGAACCTGTGAGGTACATCTGGCACTATCAGTACCTGAGCTGGCCAGACCATGGGGTCCCCAATGAGCCTGGTGGTGTGCTCTGGTTTCTAGAGGAGGTCAATCGCACACAGAGCACTATTCCAGACACTGGACCCATCATCGTCCATTGCAGGTACACCCAGTGGGGAGGACACTACTTTATATTAGTATAATGAAAGCTTGGATGAGAGATACTGTTGTTGGGACAACATGAGAGACACTGTGTTAATTACTGGTGTCAGCTAGAGAGAATAAGCAAGCTGATGTACCAACACTGTTCTGAGGCAGACATTAAAAACAATCATTAAAATTCCATCATGTGTACACACATTCATGCAAAATGTGTGCCTTCCTTCTTACTAAACAAACCTGGGAGCTGTGTTACTGTGATAGAAGACATCAAAAAGGCCTGGAGAAGACATACACAGTGTGGACAGCCAGGCTGTCCTAGCCCTTCTGCAGCTGTCTATGGGACCTCTGTAACCTTCTTCTTTTGGGTTACAAGGGAAAAAATAAGGCCTTTGTATACTTGCACAGTGCCTTCATTTAACCCTGCCAGATGTGTTCCTTCTAAATTATGTTTTAGAAGGAGCTCTATAGATGTGGCAGAAGCATTTACAGCAACAAGCTTTGTCAAAAAAAGATAAAATCATTAAAGGGCAGGAAAAAATGACCAGAAGTAAAGTCAAATCAAGGGACTTAATAAAACAAACCCCACTAAAAATGAGGAAAAGAAGATTTGCAATAATCCTAAAACCCATTTAAACAACACCCCAACCTGAGAACCTTCTCTCACCTCATCAATCTCCCAATAAGTTAAATGAAGCTAACCAACACTTCTGTCTCTGTGTTCATCCGCTTTTCATTCTACAACATGGGGGATGCACAGGAGCTAAGCAATGCATAAATGAGAGAAAACTAGACTTCTTATGTTACAGCACACACATGTTGTACTGTGTGCTACAAGGTATTTAACAAAAAGGCATACAGATTTAGGGGCACTGTCCAACGCAACATTTTTTTATATAAAGATTAAAACGTCGATAATGAAACTTTTTCGTTCTGTCACTTTTTCTCATTGTTGAATCAATTTTTGGATTCTGCTAAATATGGTTTCATTTGCCCACTTGCACTGTAATTAAGGTTTTAAAATTATACCTTCTCATTAGCAATAGGTTAAATGAAAAAACATTCATTCATGCCTGAGAGTTATAGGTCTCTGAGATTTATTTCAATGTTAGAAAGCTATATTTCTCCATAAATTAATTCTTCTTAATAGATAAATGTGCAAAGCAGTCCCGTTCTGCTGCGTGCTGCATGTCTTTCAACATACCCAGCCATTCAAACATGGAAGAATAACATTTAAACATCAGAATGATGTGACGCCAACACATTAAGAGCCTTTAATAGGCACTTATAATACCTAAGATGTTGCTTCCATTTTTGCGTAGGATTTTAGAAAACCTCTTGTAAATGATCATGTGAACGTTGGCACCATGTTCAGAACTAATTGTAAAACTAGTATTTCAAAACATCAAATGTGCACTTATGGATTAACAATAAATGTATTTGTCTTCACTTTAAAACCAAATATTTTTTTTCACATTTCACATTTAACTTTTTTGTTGTCATTGCAGTGCAGGCATTGGCAGAACAGGCACCATCATCGTCATCGACATCCTCATTGATATTATCAACCGCCAAGGTATGAAACTAAAGCATGGAAGAGAGAAACTTTGGGACTATTTATATTACTTTACATGTAAATGTTATATCTGTGCTTATTTCTCGACATGTTTTGGCACGTGTGCTCTAGGTCTAGATTGTGACATTGACATCCCCAAGACCATCCAGCGGGTACGGCAGCAGAGGTCGGGCATGGTGCAGACTGAAGCCCAGTATAAGTTTATCTACATGGCTGTGCAGCAGTATATAGACACAGCTCAGAAGAGACTGGAGGAGGAGCAGGTAGTTTGCTGTGCTACAAAACAATTCCAGGGCTGCTTCAGAGGGACAAATTAAAATGCATCACATAACGCTTTTTGACACAGTAAAGAAGGCTGTAAGATATTTATGGGAAACGTGTTTGACCTCAGTACTGAAGCACGGCGCTGTAGGCCAGTAATGTTCATTACATAATGACGGTAGAGTGAGTCAAACAAAGTGCTGTTTCACTGAATGCCAATGCCAGCTTAAAACTGAACTCAAGTTGTAGACACAGGAGAGTTAGTCAGTGCTTTGTCAAGGAGTTTGTCATCCAAACTGAATCTGACTGATTCATTTGGCATTTTGCAGAGGAATAAGAGAGAATATTCCAATATCAAATATCCCCAGATGACTAACTCACGATCGAAACCTAATATGACATCCTCGCGCTCCTCATCTGTGTAAGTATAATGCTTTAATCATGTTCCATTGTTATGTACATTAATTACATCATTAGGCATGGTTATGTGACATTCTGAAAAAAAAAAGAAGCTATATAATGATAATAAATAATTATAGGCCATACCATTTGTTTTGTCAGTAAATATTTCCTCTGTGTTGTTGTAGGATGACAAACGATGATTCATCGGGTGTGTATGAGAACATTAACTTTAAAAGCCCTCAGACATCTTTTAGCAGTAACACCAGGAGGTAAAACCACTGGGACTTCCACATCTCTCCGTCTGCCATTATGTAAGTATTCTGTGTGAAAGAAATTTCTCTCAGGGCTCTGGCAGGACACGTTCAGTCCCAATTGTTCAAAAATAACCCGTGGATTTGTATTTTTCTCGTCCAAAAGTGAAGAATTGGGTTCAAACAGTAAGTTTTCAACATTAGCATTTTGTTAAAGGTCTGCGTTGTGTATCCCCCAAATCAGAAGTCACAATCATTTTACTCATCTCATCAGAATGTTCTCCAACTTTCAAAGCTTCAAATTATAGAGGTGGTGAGGAACAGTAGAGCTTCCCTCAAAGCCACTAATGATTCAATTTAGGTTTTTAATTGCAATCAGCATGAATTCTCACAGTGTACATCTTTTTGCCTTCCTTGGTGATTAACGGCACAGAACAGGAATCCAGCAGCATTAAAGTAAGTCAGAGCCTCATCATCAAAAGATGATAGTGAAGGAGCAGTAAAAGTATTTCAAATAATATTAAGTTGAATTTACATATTTTGTAAAATCAGGTCTCAAAATACATTTATAAATGGATGAATATAGATTTGTAATTTCCACTGTAAACTTTTAATTTCTATACTGCAATACTTATTGTATTATTTATTTATCTCCTCCACCCATTGCAGTAGGAATGTGTATGTCTTTTGGAGTGGGGCCAGTGAGGTCATTTATTTCATGCTTTTAATCTCAACAGCAATAATATTCAACTTGAGTGTTTTGAAATTAGAAATGCTCTTTTACCCTGAAATCCTGATATTATCAAATAGTCTTTCAAGGACAATGTTGCCAGGACAATCTATTTACCTGACATCTCTCAGAGCTGAGTTAGAGAACACAAAATATTCATTGTCTACACTAGTATAGATTAATGTTGTTTTTTTTTTTTTAATCATATTGGCATATTTGTACTTGGGATACACACGTCTGCTTAGTAAAAGAAAAAAAATGTGTGGGGGAGTAAACAAGACGAGATAGTAGCAGTTATAACAGAAGAAAGAGAAATTGGAGTGATAATGTTTGACTCTATCTTGTAATTCTGACTACAACACATCTTTAAAGATTCTTCTCACTAACGTTTTTAATATTTAACTTAAATGTTTTAAATCCAAACACGTGCACACAGTGAGTCTCGGTCAGTCCATGTCAACACAACCAGTGGAGGTGGACTTTCCTGGGATGAGTAAAAGCCAACTAACCAACCAACAGCACTCGTTCTGTTTCTGCTTCAGTTTCAGCAGAGGTGTCTCATCGTCGGCACCTAAACACCATCTGTGGGGGGGAGGAGGGCATGTGGTGCTGTCAGGTTACCACGCGCAGGTTGACCCTGTCCGGGCTGGGGGTGGCGAGTTGATGCCTTTCGCCCTTTCTGCCTGGACCTCGCCCTCCACAGGGAGGAGGACTCTACAGCACAGCACCCATGGGTGGTGCCTGGGGTTTGTCCTCTCTTCTACTCTCCAGCCTCCAAATCTTTTGCCTCTCCTGTCTAGCAAAAGTGCCTTGTCACAGGATGTCTGTAATCTAACCTCCTGAAACCTGCTGTTGAATCTGCACTGTTTCTACTTTCCAAGCCCTGGAAATCCAAGAAACTTGGCATTATGGGTGTTGAACATGGACTCTGCCCCTGGCCATTAATGCACAGGGGCTGTACGGGACCCAAAGAAAAGGTCAAAACCAAGCTATTTGTCCGCTTGTTGCTAGAGATCACTGTGTTCCTGCTCTCGTTCTCCATCTTTGCTGGCTGTCATTTGAACTCAAAGCTAAGACTGTTTTTGCTGCGTTCTGCCTCTCCAGCTGCGGCAATAACTCATGTGGCCTCTGAATGATAGCAAGGGCAGTTACATAACCTACTACAGGTCCTAAGACAGGAAGGGCAAGCAAGCTCTGACAATAATTGTCATTTTAATTATGTTTTGTTTTGTTTTGTTTTGTTTTGTTTTTTTTGCCTTGAACTACTGAGAGTTTTGACTGATTGAGTGCTGTTGTGAAAGAGAAATATGCAATCTCCTGCGCTTTTATGAACCAGCCGTTCTGTTATTGTTCCTTAAAAGGACTGGAGACCATTTTTATATGACTGGGACGTAGACATCAGTCCTGTGTCATCCCAACATGGCCTCCAGTGGTCCCATGTTTTTATCTGTCCTTTTAATGAGTTGCTTTTTTTTTATTTGTTGGTGTTCTTACTGAAGCTGTTAGTTGCTGTTGGTTGCGTAACATGAAATGTTTATTTTTTAAATATATCTATATTTATATAAGCAAGTTAATGGGGGAGGGGGTAATGTTCAAGCCCAAATGTCTCAGCATCCCTCAAAGCACTAATTTAGATCGAAATCAGCGTAGTATTTTGAAGTCCAGACTTTACGAGAAACTAGGTTGCCAGGATTCCTGAATGGATGGTCGGAGCCAAGCTTGGCTGACTGCCACCTGTCAGCTTCATTTATCTGGCTGTCCTTGTTAATCAGCAGGTCTGATGTAGTTCAACATCTGTCAGAGGGGATGGCCACAAGGAGTCAAGGCAAAGGGGCCGATTATAGTGAGCCAGATGGCCATCTGCCTGAGATTGAAGAATAGATTTGTCTCCAAAAAGTAATTTAGAAGATGCCCATAATCCAGGCTTGATGATAGCAGGGCAAGTAAACTGACGTCACCGATGTGATAAGGATGACGGCGGTACAGCAGCACAGTGACCCCTCTGCGCCCTCTGGCAGATTGTTCACTATTTTTAGTCTTCAGAACCAGCACCAAAATATCCTGAAATCCTGCACGAACAGTTATGTTGATAAAATCCAACCTAGTTTGTTGAAATCAAATGTTAATAGCGCGTTGTAGTAACAAACCCATGAATCAGTGGCATTGGGTGCTGTATGCTCAGACCATTCCTCTGTCTCCACCGAGTGTACGGTAAACCAGATCAAGGACACGTTCTGCCTGAACTCATCTTGTTTTTTTATTCACTAAATAGGCCCATTTCTGCAGCTGAAGCTTGTGACTCGGAGGCATGATTTAAAATCTAGCCAAAAGTAATGAGCACTGAAATTTATTTAATTCTGGCAGATTTTTTTTTTATTTTTTTTTTTTATTATTATTATTTTATGTTGGTGACCTTGTGCAACTCTCTAAAATATACTTAACAGGCTGCCCAGCAGATATTTTTCCTGCCCCCCCTGTGAGTTGAAGGCTTATGACAACACAGATTCCTTTTATTAAGGGGATATCACATCAATAAAAGGACTTCCAGAGCAATCACTTCACAAGTATCTCCTGATTTTGGCCATTTGGCTGTCTGGGTTGAAACATTTCCTGTTAGAAGTTGCTGCCGATGTGTTTTAATGGTTGATTCTTTGGATTGTATTGAGTAAACTGAACTGCCGCCCCATGTCAGAGGAATATGTCTGTTGGAAATAGGCTGCACCACTATATATTATATAATTGATGTACTTCAGTTGAATTTGATCACTGAACATTTGAATCGCTCTGATTTTTCCTTTTGTCCCTCTGCCATCTGAATTTTGATCTCTATCTGACGATGAATGAAAGGATCATGACGATTTGTGGTGTTTGCTTCTGTGTTTCTAACTGACTTTTGTACTTCGCCTCTCTGGGTCAAATTGTTTGTGAAATGGTGAAACATCGATACTTGAAAGTGTGAAACTGCTGAATCTCTGGCCTCAGGATGTCCAGATGTCAGGATGTCCACTGGCTGTGGAAGTATTTTTGGTAGTGCACTAGATTTTTGCCATCTGTGTTTTTGTTTGTTTGTTTGCTTGTTTTTTCTTTTTTCAAATTGTATATTTCTCATTGATTGTTTTATCCATTCTTTTGTTTTATATTGTCTCTCTTATTATTCTAATTATTATTAGTGTAATTTCAATATTGATGAATAGATTCAGATTCTGAGTTGATCCTGTGTGCACAGAAGTGTGCGCTAGTAAAATAGTAATTTCTTTTTGCTTGTCCTCTTACATTTACTTGAAAATAATGTTGATTTTTTTTTTTATTTTTATCATTATTATTAATATTTGTTCCTCTGTTGGTGGTAGTATGGCTGAGGTGAGTCGTGTTGGCTCCTCCCCTTCCCTTCTCTTCTTGCACTGGCTCTGCCCACACGCCTTTTTGCTGTATAGGCTCCAACTGTTAATGCAATGAGCTGCCAGAAATGGCATCAAATTGTTTAATCATCACATAGTTTAATAAAAGTCCATGATGGCAATATGTACAGTTACATGTGAGTTTTGTTCCCCGGTGAATCTGCAGCCAGTTCATTGATGGAGAGCCCGTCCAGGATAATTAGGATAGTTTGATAGAGCAAGCTTTGCCCAGAAGTGAAAGAACTATCAGCGTAACAGTCAAGCCACCACTGTGTTGTGGCTCAGAAGTCCAGTTAGCGCTTCGTTGTGAAGATGGATGTTTGAACGAAAGTTAACACAGATTAATGCTGAAATGCAACACCAGTAACGACACATCGAAGTGGTCGATAAAGATAGTTTTTTTAGAACCCACATAGTTTTACAAAAGGGGCAAAATCCAGAATGAGTTTGAAATTCGTGTTGTTTTACTGTTATTATTTTTTTTATAGCCCTTTATCTGCTCTCTGCAATAACTTGAATGAAACAGTTCAATGTTAAATGAAAGTGCGTGCCATCTACAAGCAAAATAAGCAGTTCACCCTTTTTAATGGAGGGAGGTAAAAAAAAACACTGTGAAAAAATTAAATAGTAAGTTTGAAAGGTTTTATTTAAATAGCCTAGACCAAACTGCCAACAAAAAAGAAGCAATTGTTCATATTTTTTATAAATATGTTGTTTGTTTTTTTGTTTTTTTTGGTTTAGGGAAAGGCATTTTGAAGCCCTATTTGTCAGTTAACTGTTGTGTACAGTTCAAACGTTTGTTCCAGGAAGTTACACTTTTATGGCCAGTCGTAAACTAATGCTGGGATATGATACGACTGTCGAGCTGCTTGGAAAACACAGGTATAAACAAAAGGTGTCTTCCTGCCAGAACATGAATTTCATAGTCCAAGTTTTGTTTTCATATAAGGAGGAAATGACAGTCTGGGCTGAATTTGACCATGAAACTAACCAAGCCTTCTCTATTTGCATTGAAGTGCGTCAGGAGCTGTGTGTTGTTCGAATGGAATTTACAGCAGGTGGAGTTCAGATGGTTTAAACCACCAGCTGATGCTTTTTACGAGTAATGATCATGATGAGCCACGATTAATTGAGATTGTCACACACGTGTTATTTCCCAGAAACACGAGTTTACGTGTCACATTTTATTAAAATTCTGTAAATAAACACACATGAAAAAACTCAAAACATCTGTACAACATTAGAAGTTTTCAGCAGTACATTCATTCTCGTTTTTGTCACAAAACTACAATAAACCTGACGATTTGTTCTTCAGCCAAAATTTGTTAACTTAGGTGAAACCGTAATATTTACTGTATGCTGTATGCTGAAGAAATTCCAACAAGAGTAAAAAGCTGCAATGTGCAGAATTTTTATGTGATTACAAGTAAAATAATTCAGATAATTCGAATTATCCTGTATCTGGATCTGTATCTGATATAATGTCCGTGCTGTGCTGCTGTCCCCTGGTGCTGTCTGCCACCGTGTCTGATCCTTCTTCCACCAGGGGGCACTCACATAAAAAAACTCTCATTGTGGCTTTAACGTATGCAGTTATGCCCAACATTGAAATCCTGTGGCGTTGACTGTTGGGTAGCAGTAATGAAGTGTCCTTATCAAAGCTGCAATTATCCAGCAAAAGTGTCACGTGTTCAAAATCTCACTGTACAGTTACTGTGAAGTTCAGTCAGCCAGACGAGGTGGTCTGGTGAAGGGGTTGAAAGTAGACGTGGCGGCGGTGGGGTCAGTACGTGTACGATCTGGTATGCAGCGCATGTTTCCGGTGCTGAATACGCACTGCAGCGGCCACAACACAATGACAACAAGCAGCACCATGAGCACAAAGAACAGCACCATCCTCTTCCACTCCGCCAGTCGACCCAGCATGCCATGGTTCTGGGTCTGTGCCGCGGTGGGAGCTTCCGCCTTCTTTCTGGCCCCGATGTCAATGCAGATGCAGAAGGGGGTGGGACTTTCGGGGGCGCCCAAGTCAGCGCTGTGCCTCGAGCTTTGGTAGCACAGCTTATTTCCTTCCAGATATACCGTCTCCACCTGCTGCTGGTTTTCAGGAAGCTTGCCTAGGACCTCGCTGCTGGTGGTCAAGGCCGGCGGTCCCTCTTCGGGAAGCGTGGTGAGGTGGCGGCATAAGGGGCAGGAGATGGGGGGGCGTTCGCTGTCCCCGTCCCCTTGAGCCTCAGCCTGTGAAACTGCCATGAGGCGGGAAAGGCACTCCAGGCAGAAGGTGTGGGTACATTCAAGCTGCTTGGGTGCTTTGAAGATGTTGTCGTAGTTGTAGCAGCAGATGGAGCACTCCGGCTGACTGACCACGGACACCTTCTTGTGCAGGTCTGCAGGCGTGTTTTCAGGGTCGACCTGCACATGCCAGATTTGCGGAGACTGGTCCATCCTCAGGGAAGAGCCTTCTTTCTCAAGTGTCCGATCTCTTTTGGATGCCTGGGTCTGTTTCTTTCTTAGTCTGCAAGACAAAAAAAATGAAATGGTTTCATATTTAAGATGGCATCTTGCTGCTGGTGAAATAGTTTTGTTTTTTCAGTCATGCACAACCGTAATCCAAAAGTTCACAGGATTCTAGTTGATGAGCGATCGCTATCTCAATGTTGGACTTTGTATTATTTTTCAACACAGCCCATGTAGTATTATCAGAATGACAAGATTTGGGATTTTTTAGTGAGTAATTCTGTGGGCTCAGTGAGTCATGAGTGGGATGTAAAATCGAAATGTGTTGAATAATATTTACCAAAGTGATAAAACAAGTAGAAATGGAACGTGTTCAGTATGAAAACTGAAAGGTGTGTTCGCTGCCATATGTTGTGTGGGAAGTTCTGCAGTTACAGCGTGTGTGTTTGTGTTCAGCACCACACTGTGTTTTTAAGGGAACATGGAAAAAGATTTCTTGCTAATTAGAAATGGACTCAGGCCCTGAACGACCAAAACCCACAAGCCATATGTGAGCCTCTTTATTCCATTGTTAATCACTTATATTATTTCCTTCTGAAAACGTGTTGAAGAACAAGAACAACCCCTGTTGGTAGAGTTTGCTGTTACAAGACCTGACCTGAGAATGACTCTGTGTCTCAGTCATGAAACCCAGACAGCCATCATTTGGCAGGCGTCGCTGCAAACTTGATGACATGAGTTTCCCATGGAAACTATTAACAGTTATCAAGCTTTTGCAGATGTGAGGCGGGATGATGTCGTGCTTGCTAAACACCTGGGCGTGAGGTCACTGAATGTAAACCTAATAGTCCTCAGGGCATGAACGGTGGAAGGCATTTTCATAAAAGCTTCTTTACTTTCCATTACCTCTTTCTCAAATATCTGTAACTATGGAACTATGTATCAAAATATAGATTACATCTTATTGTGTCAATAGCATAACTACATTTATACCAATCAAACTGCCCTTTTTAAGCAAACGGCATTCACTACAGCTGATAGCTTTCAGCCCCTGAGCCTCTGCTGATTACACCATACTGCATTTAGAATGTTTTACTTGGATGTTGTAATGTTTGAAACTACACGGTGACTAAAAAGAGGAGTCCAGTTACATGAAAATTCCCATTTTATCACAGCAGATGTTATCATAGCAGATAACATTTTCATATTCATTTCACTAACAGGCAGCATATTAATGCGTAACTGACAGTTTGACCCTCTTTGGTGAAACAGATAAAAGGCAAATCAGTTTGTGTCACCAACACAGATATCTAGCAGCTCAGATAAGAGTGTAGCAGTGATCAACCTATAGGCACCTAAAACACACAGCACCTAATTCACTCTGTGACAGCACGGTAGAAAAACTGTGGAGGGGCTAATAGACCAGGTGGGGGAGCGCCTGGTTTGGAGAATATAGTCTGCAGGGCCAAATTGCTGCTTTCCTCAGAGTCTGCTGTCCTTGGCTCATATTTTTTGGGATGAAAGTATTACTTAGTAATAACCTGCTTGCTGTTGTTGTGGGTCGGGTATTAAAGGGCACTGAATGTGAAGAGGACTCTCTGAGGTTGTGTGTTGGGGATGACGGATGGCCAGAGCGCAGCTGTTCTCTCCGTGCCCTCAGGCCTTCTCCTGGCCCCGGTACGCTCATCTACACAAAGTCCCTGCTTGTCCTCTGTCTAATCACTCCATCTACCCTTGAAATTCCTCCACCTCCACCCTCCCATTCTCTGGGCCTCCACTGGAGTCAAACATGCTCTAGAGGGGCAAGGATGGATTTTTTTCTGTCTTATTACACTGATCAGTTTAAAGCCTCGTGATTCAATCCCCCTGTTCTTCAAATGGAAAATTTATCTCTGCTTGTGGTCATTTGCTGAAACTCCCAGCACAAACGTGTACCTAGATAAAATTTATCACACCATGACGGAGCGCTTTTTGTTATTCCCATGTCACCGACCAATATATCAAGAAAATACCAGCATCCAGAGTACTTGGTATCTACACCAGTGATGCTCACACACAAAACGGTTACTATCAGGTCACTAAGCATATGTTTTGCATAATTCACAGGCTGAACTGCTCCAGCTCAAGGTCCTTACATGGGGAGGTAGTTTTCTGCTCTACAGGCTACGTTGCACAACCCAGATTATTGACAAATAGGAGAAACTCCTGTATACATCGTGACCTCACCCTTCAACTAAAAGCAAAGTATGATTGCAAGGATAACAAGGCATCAAACTGATAAAATGGGTATTTAGAAATGTATTTAGTTCACTTTTAAATTTTCCAGGAAACAAATAAGGAGTTGAATTAATGAGTGACAACACACCCAGCTCACATCAGTTCACTGAGATCTTACGCTCCTGCGACCTTGTTCGGTCCAGCAGCTTCAGTGGATAACATCGAGTTAAAGTATAACTTTAAAGTGGACGTGAAAGAAGACATGGAATGCATGTGGAAGCTTTGATGATCCCAATGGAGGAAAAACTGTCCACGCTGTGGGGCTTGGTGGTCCACATGAGAGCAGGTATGTTTGCTCAAATATTACAGTCGTACTAACCCCAAAATCAAATATGAGGGGGGTGTCTTTTTGTCTCACAGTACAGAGAAACCTTTAGTTATATGTTCCCTCATTGTTATCAGTGGCACGTGTGCTTTCTGCTTGTCCTACTGACCCACTGTAGAGACCAAATGGTCTCAAATGTGCCTTTTTTTTTTCAGCAGTGTCCCTCTTTCAGCACATTTAGGCTGAGCTTTGTGTGTCTTCAGTCAGTTCATTGTACTGTTGGACTAAACGTGAGTCACAGCAGACTTCCACATGAGGCGATAGCATGTGTAAATACAGCAGGCAAAGTGATGGATGCCTCTTTGAAACTAAATTATAATATCAGGTTAATTTTTTTGCAAAATGAATGCAACAGTTTCCAGTTGGTTCACTTTCTTATCTGTTTTTATCAATCTGTTATTTAATTGAAGGAAAATGTCTTCTTCCGAATGTCAAACAGTGGCTGTGGCCAAAGCACCACAACAATTTGTAACAAGTATACCTAATAGAACTATATTACCAGTAAGTTACAAACAAGTGCAAAGAACATCAAAATTTTGTGCAAAAGTTCAGTTTACCTGTTAAGATGATGAAGGTGCTGATACTCGCTTTATGTCTCTGGCCCAGCTCACTCCCTCTGCAGAGGAAAGAGCACTTCTCTGGAGTCAGAGTCGACTGAAAGGTCCCAGCGGGGCGTAAGCAGTCCTCCTCTGCGCTGGTCTGAATAACTTGCTGGAGTCACAGGTGTGTATATGCGATGTGCAGGGTGGGGTGTGTGTGCACAGGGGATGAGTCAATCTCCGGGTCCTCCTTCCTCAGCGTCCGTTAGCTGGATTCACCTGCTCCGCTCTGTCAGCTCCCTTTTTACCACTTTATGCAAATGAGTCTAGACCTTGGCCTTGAGGAGGTGTCTGAAGGCAGGACTGAGTGCGTGTGTGTCGGGGGGGGGGGCAGGGAATACACATTCCTGCCTGTTCACCCCCCCTTCCCCTCTCCCTGTCTCCTCCTGTGGTGATATATCTCTCTTTTCCCTCCTCACTTGTCTCTACCTGTCTTCAGTGTTTCCCCATTCTCAGAAAACACACACACACATACATTATGCAAATACACTCCATACCTTTGGCCCAAAAAACAAACACGTGCAGGATTTGCACACCCTGCTGCAGTACATCACACATCCCTGCTCTCATCCCGAATGATTCAATGCAAATTGAGTGAGAGAACTGATGTGGAGTGGGTCTGCTGTTGTGCTGGACGATAAACACACAGGACAAACAAGCTACAGAGCTTTTTTATTATCAGGCCGTGTGCCTCAGCTGCACAATGCATATAAAGAATTCATTTTCATCCAGGCGACAGGTGGTGATGTGGGGCTGTCTTCCCACTGAAGCCTCTTTTTTTCTGATATGGTCCGTATGACTCATTAGGCTATTCCCGCACTGCTGTCACTTTTTTTAATATGCATATGGCACCAGTCAAAAGTTTGGACACACTTTCCTATTTATTTGAATTCTAAAGTGTGTCCAAACCTTTGACGTGTATCGTAGGAAGACCAATAGTGTCCTAATAATGACACAGGCAGGATCTCTATCAGGCAAAAATAGAGCTGTAGACCTTCAACAGTTCATTCAGGAAATAAATGTAAAAATAAAAGATTACATTTCACTCGGAAGAGGCTCCTGCTCATTAAGATAGCTTGAATCTTATTTGTTGATGATTTTTATTTGATCACTCACTTTACTTTATGGCAATGACTCAGCTCGGGGCTATTATCAATAGGTTGTCTCTGCGGTAACAGCCGCCTAACTGACTTAGTTATTTAGTAACCCAAACACAAATACTCCCGTATCATATCAGCAGAGCCATTTACTGTATGGTTTGTTGGGAGTGCTTTGAGGAAATGGAAGGTTTACAATCTAAAGCTATTTTATTCCCTTGCCCGGAATAAAGAAAAACAACAAACATGGATTTGGAATAAACATGTCAAAGATTTAGAGGACTGCAGAGGTGGTGATGTTATGGGATGGGATATTACCTGGCAGACAGGAGGGCCTATGTGAGTTTGTGGAAGGGATACACGTGAGCGGGGAGCTGTGTGTGCAGGAGAGCTATAAAATGATACAATGTTGACTGTATCCCTGCTCGACCTGACATTTATTCAAACAGAAGAGAGATGGGGTGGTATTTTCACTCTCTGCACCCAGGAACCCCCCCACCCAGGGCAAAATGTCTGCTCTGTACCTTCAGGATCAATTTTACTTGATCCTGTCCAAAACAGCCGGTGAAAATGGGCAGCAAAGGTTTTAGGATTAGTCTGTATGTTCAGCACCTGATCAGGACTGATGAAGATCCCAAACAAATGTGCAGTAATTGTGTTCATCCCAAAGCTTCTGTGGCTGGAGGAGTGATCCATCACATTCGCTGCGTGGACAGAGGGTGAATGACTTTAAATCATCCACCAGGCCAAAGTTGTCACTGCCGGAGCAATTGTCAGCATCCTTAACATGCCTAACACAAACTTCCTCCATAGTTTAGGCTCGCTCAGGTGACCATGAACCATCTCTTGCTTATTGTTATTCTATCACACCACCACACGTCGTTAACTTTATGTCTTCCCTCTCTCGTAGTTTGTGCTTTTCCCTCTTGTCCTCTCTGTTCTTGCCTGAATCACTGCTGCCTCCATGTTCCTGTCAACGTCTGCTGCTGCCATAAAAATTGTTCATTATCATTATTTTCAGTGTCATTGCCAACACTGCTATTATCATTTCCTCTTATTTTAAAAGACTGCTGATTTTTCCTAATGTACTTAGAAATATCATTCATGAACACTCTCTACATCTGCATGTTTTGCATACATCGATCCCTCTCGATCATTCCCTCTATTCGTCTCTGCCTGTCGCGTCCCTTGAAACGACTTTGTAATGATCTGGCGTTATAAATCAAATCAGACGTGATTTGATTTTGATTTGAATTTTCTTGATTTCTCCACACTGGTGTCTGTCAGCCACAGATGATCACAGCAAGCTTTGAAAGCACACTATTAATATCTGAATCTTAACCCCTTTTCAGCCATACAAACTTAACCGGTTTGCACCAGTCACCTATTTCTCACACATAATTCACAGTCATAGCTGGGCTTGACAGGTGTGGTTCAAAGGGACTTCGAAACAAAGCAGGTAAACACACAGGAGTATTGATTTACAGCTCGTCAGTCACTATTTTACAGTTTTCTGTAAACAGCATTTTTATCCCATCAGCATATCTTTATGGCCCACCACTGCCAAGCAGTCACGTTCCCCTTCCAATAATCTTTGGCCCTGCATGCATTACCTTGGCGCGCCATGTTTCCTGCTGAGTCATTTACCAGTGAAGGGATGAGTCCAATAATAACTGGACGGTATTGTTTTTATCATGCTTTGATCAGCTTTATCTTTCATCTGTGGATTTGCATCTAGTATACACAACGTCATCCCACCTCTGGTCCTGGGGTCAAGCAGGGGAGCTGCTTGGTGTTATTTTCTGGTCGCTGAACTTTGTCGTCAACATGTGGCTTTTATGGTTGTGTTTATGCTCTTTTATCCTCTTGGAAGAAGATGACACACTGGATTGAGCATGTGCTGTCAAAAACTTCCTGTTCCACATTCAAACATTTTACCACAACAAATCCAAAGGTTTGGCTGCAGCCCACTTTGACTTTAAATTTCTGTTTGTGCTGACAGATTCTGTCCTAAAGACAGTGCTCAAATGTCTCAGTCCATGTTGAGTTTGACTTTCCTAAGAACATGCTAATATGAGAGTCAGGGCAAAGCACCGTCATTTTCAGCTGAAGCTAATCTGTCTGACTAAGCAAAATCAAACAGGTCGAGGTAAGTCTCATGTTGGCTTCAGGGCTTTTTTTTTTTTTTTTGAAATCTTACAGTGGAATGACATCAAGAAATAATCTCTTCATGGCCAATATATTTGTTCTGAAGACCAGATTATCAAATGAGGAACTGAACTCAGACTGCTGACATTTGGAAGCCTGAAGAGTCCAAACTAAGGCTGTTAGTTTATGTCATTGGAAACATTGTTCACCTGATTTGAGGTGTTTTAAACCCCAAAACCCCAAAACAACCAAACCGGGCATATCCTATCATCAGGTTCATCCATATCCTCACTCCAAACGCTTTTAGTCAGAAATTTCAGCCAGAAGTCTCTTCGAATTCTTAAAATTGCTTACGTACTGTATAGTTAAAACTCTTAACTGGCCATTCACCCTTCTCCTTGTCTGAGTATGACTATCATGTGACTCAGCACTAACAGAATAAAGCCTTAACTACATCTTTCGCTGTGTGCCGGCTATGCCTGCAGGCGCCCAGTTGCTTCCCTTTGTGTCCAAATGTGATGAACTTTAAAGTGGCAGTACGGTCAAACCAACAGGACACATAGTGAGAGACTAAATGTGCAAATCCCCGGTGAATTCCTTCAGAGACGCCGGTTATCCCCTGATCGGATGAAGTGACTCCCGGTGCTTTCAGGTGCACTCTGTCTAACTATATTTACAGTTCAAGTCTCAGCTTCTCCATGTGTTGTTGACAGTGGGAGTTTCCACCACAATTTCATGAAAACAGATTATAAAAGGAACGTAAATGTATTGCTTTTACGTTAAAGGACCGGTCCTGAAACTGTAGTGCAGCTCCAATTTTTCTCCAAGGCTCAAAGCAGACGTGATGAAAATATTTCCAGATTTGTTGGCATTGATTTATTTTGCTATTATTAGTTTGTCAGCAGGACCTCTGTGTTTATCAAATCAGCAAGGCTCATCATTCATCAGGAAGTAGATAGAAAATGTGTGTACATTACGTTACACTGGGCAACGGTGACCTTCACAATGTCACAATGTCGCTGTGTCTCTCGCTAACCCTTACCCAAGCCCAATGCCATTTTAATAATGTTGGTCATTGAACAGCTGTTAAGATATTCCTTTATTTGTCCTTTATTTTATTTACCCAAACAGAAATATAAACTAGCCACTCTTCCATGACTACTTTTACCGGCAGATCAATCTGCATTCACCTGACCGATCTTTTAATCGGACACAGGCAACTTTATGTGATGCTGCTGACTTTAAAACTCACCTTAAAATATAATGCAGAGCACCTAAAGGCAGACGGTACGGAGCAGAAGTTAAACAGTGCACTAACTATAAGTAATACTTAGCCTCCAGCTAACTGTCTTCAGACTTCCATCACTTGCTGATGAATATGTCAGAGCCTTTCATTTGAGATGCTGATGTTGATACATCAAACAAAAGAGACCTGTCAGTGTTGGACTGAACTCCCATCAGAGGAAACGCAGGGAGGCAGCGCCCCCATGTGGTCCTTCCAACTGCATGACATCCCCCACTGAGATGATGCCTGAGACGTCAGGTTTTATTGATCTAAAATTTGCCCGTCAGGGTTAAACATGGTTTCAAAAAGCATTACGGATCAGCTTGGTGTATTTCTTCATACGCTGCTCGGGATTTGTTAGGCTGTCAGGATCTCAGTGAAGGAGATGAATTTGTATGCAGCCAGAGAAGAAAGTTTCATCTGAGAGGCTCAAAGCACACAGTCAGCACTTCAGCCCTCTGAAAGACTGACTTTGGAGCCCATTTTCAAACTAGATTATTTAGGTTATTTTTAATCAAACAAATTAGACATATCGGGCTATTTGAAGGGTCAAAGGAA